>NC_141694.1:578924694-580397545 GCF_964263255.1 Lissotriton vulgaris
CTCGACACCGAAATACTCCTGGAACAGATTGTCCATGAAGCTGCGCTCGCATTCATGGACAAGTAACTATGTTCCGGCAACCACAACTGATTGTAACCCAGAGCACAGGTACCAACACCTTGATGCATCTTGGAGGAATGGTAGCATATCCCACCACAACAGTGGACATGTCTGCATTTGCCTGGACTCAGAATACATGTGCGTGCACCTACACGTGTTGACACACACCTGTGCAAGGTGAGGCAGTCTCATGGGCGGAGCTGCACAGCGTCGTTTGGCAACTTTCCTAAATCTGACATACTGCTGGAGGGAGAGTACACACATTGCAATGTTAATTTTTGCCTCCCCATTTCTTGCACCTCGACATGTTCCTATGCTGCCTGTAAGTGTCTTAAGCATTGGTCTGCATGTTGTGACCCTTGTCTTGCTCGTACTGACATGCACATGCTAATAAAGTCTATACAACTTCACTAGTGTTCAACTGTGATGAGTGTTGATTAGAATGATAAATCGTGTGCCTTCAATGGGCATTGTCCATACACAGGGAGGGACAGAGTGTCGCATTTCACTTGGGGGTGAGTCTCTATTGACAGCGCCACCTCTGTGAGCCAGACATTGTTGTTCGGATAGTTGCTGGTAGACCTGTGCTCTTACGTGTCTTCAGCAATGTGAGTATGGTGTCCAACTTCTTGCCATGTGGATCAATGTGATCCATCAGAACAGGCTGTGTCCACACAGATGTGTTTGAGTAGGTATGCGTGGAGATGTTCTGTTGTCACATGTGATGGGGACACTACTTCAGGCCTGCTACTGATTTTGACATTTTTACACACAGCCCTATTTGATACATGGACGTGAGGCGACGTTGGGGGGTTGTGAGATTGTTGTACATTAGCAATGAGGCTACAACTAGTTCACAGTCATCTAATTGGCCATGGGGGTCAGTGCACATTGATGTCATTTCCCAGGGTGTACCTTTTAGTGTAATCAATGTCACTACATTCATCCATACTTTTATACTTGTTTGAACATAGACATGACACATCTGTGTGATTTGGAATGTTTTATTCACCTTCTGTGGAGTGTCGGAGCTGGAGCCGTACATGGCCATGCCAACCCCACATAACACTAGAGTCCTTGGGAGAATGAAATGTCAATTGGAAGAGGAAGAGTTCAGTCCGCAGCCTGATTGCTGTGTCATTGGTAACCAGAGCAGATATGGCAGTCCATGTAATGGACCAGGTGAAAGTCGCAGAGTGATTCGGGGGACAGTGGAAGGTGTTGTTCCAGGGCATTATACAGAGGGCTGAACCAGGCAGGGACAGGCCATATGGAAGGGATGGATGATACTACCTCCTTTCTCATACAGTCATTACCATCCACATCTTACTCCTCTGATATGTCTTCTGTGTCCGGTGTGTCAGGTGTGTGTGGTGGTGTTATGGCTGCATCACTGTGTGCCACTGACACATCAAGGCACGAAGGTGGTAGGTCTGCAACACTGTATGCCAATGACACATCAGGGGGTGCAGATGTGTGTGTCGAAGTTCCTGCAGCAGTCATATGGGACAGCCTCTGTGGCAGCAAAGGCAAGATGAGGATCTGCAGGGCATGGAAGATCCCAGCTACATCTCGCCGTGGCAGCCATACTTCCAGCCTGCATCGGCTCCATAGTCTCCATTGTCCTCCGCATCTGTGCCAACTCTGTGCTGTTATCGCTGGAGCCTGTCTGACTAGACAGTTCTTGTGTGTGAGTAATGTCCCCAGCGCGGTCAGCCAAGGATTGTTGGTGAGCATGGAGCAGTCTGTGGGTGTCCATTAGGGACTGTAGGTGGTCCCTGATGGGACTTATACACCCACGTATGGCATCTAGTTTGGCTGCCATGAGGTCTAAACCCACCCGCACCTGTTCAACCAGCCCCCTTTGGCAGTCTAACACATAGCATTGGAAGGCCATGTGTTTTTCCCGGAGGTGCTGGGAGCCAGCCATGGTGATGGGTGCTTCCTGCTGGTCTGCTGGTTGGGGCACCTCGATGCAGCTGGGCTCCCCTGCTCCTGGAGGTGGGGTGCGGAGGTGAGTATCCGTTAGGGACTATAACTGGTCCCTGATGGGACTTAGACACCATGGATGGCATCTAGTTTGATCAAAACATCAACATTATTGGGCTTTTTTTAAGCCCCAATCCAGTGGCAACAGCTTTTTATTCAGCATTTGCATCTGCGCTTAATCCTTAATTATCTTTGCATCCTTATTTAATGCGCAATATTTCATCCTTTGGTTTTCTTTTTGAACTATCGTCATGCAAGGAACTGCGAATTTCCCAAGTTTCTCATGTTCTGTTGGGCCATCCGAACCTCTCTTCCCAAAAACACGTACAAAAGCAAGATTCATTTCAAGCGGTTTATTGTCACCAATGCATTTCGGACCCGTCGGGTCCTTTGTCAGGGTAAAATGTAAATAACAATAGGACATACTTAAAACATCATTTTCAAATATATAAACTTCAGCTCATTCTGTAGATTAATCTACTCATTTCTCCTCGCTACCAAAACTTGTTACTTTATATATTATGCTCAATTTCCCTCTTCCGTGTGGTAACTGGACCCTTTCCCTACATTCTATCCCCTTGCTCATTAGTTCCCAACCATAACCTTTTCAGCCTCCCCTCTCAAACCTCGTTCTAAACTACCTCCCCACCCTTTCTGCTCTTTATGCATCTTTTTACTACCCGTTCTCACCACCTCGTTCCTCTCCTTCCCTTAGAAACCTTCTGGAACCTCCCAGCAGCATTCCCTCTTCTCACAAAATACTCCTTCCCATTATCTCACCTCCTCCATTACCCTCGACTTTTTACACACAATAACAGTGTCCCCTCACATACCTGCTAGAACGTATTCATCTTCCCCTCTCATGAAACGGAAGCTTCACCTTCTCAAATAACACCCTCCTTTAAATAAAACCTACCGCCCTCATTTCCTGTGCCCTCCCCTTAATCCTACTCCATTGCCTTCACCTGAGCCACCCATAACTGCCTCAAAATACTACAACTCCCAAAATCCCCTTAATTTACATCCTGCAACATCGTTTTGTTGTTCCGTAGCTATTAATGACATGCCTCTAAAAATAGTGCCATCTGATGAAAACATTAATGGAAAAAATGTCAGTAATGTAAATAATACGTCCAATGTCTTGAATAGTTATTTTTCTTGTTCGTCTGACAACCTTAAAAATAAACTTGCTCCATGAACCAAGTTGTTCTGCCTTGCATGAAGATTTGAGATACTTTTTCAAAGTTCCTTTGTTTTAAAGGGTGCTAACCCGGTGGGGCAAGCGTTAACAACATTGTATGAAAACGGGTTGCACACCATATTTTCCTCGAGTGTTTCCTTCGTCTTATTCAATGTTTCTTCATAATGCGTGCTCACTGGTGATCGTGCCAAGCCCACACTGCACGTAATGAACTAAACATCAACATTATGCGGCTTTTTTTAAGCCCCAATCCAGTGGCGACAGCTTTTTATTCAGCATTTGCATCTGCGCTTAATCCTTAATTATCTTTGCCTCCTTATTTAATGCGCAATATTTCATCCTTTCGTTTTCTTTTTGAACTATCGTCATGCAAGGGACTGCGAATTTCCCAAGTTTCTCATGTTCTGGTGGGCCATCCGAACCTCTCTTCCCAAAAACACGTACAAAAGCAAGATTCATTTCAAGTAGTTTATTGTCACCAATGCATTTCGGACCCGTCGGGTCCTTCGTCAGGGTAAACTGTAAATAACAATAGGACATACTTAAAACATCATTTTCAAATATATAAACGTCAGCTCATTCGGTAGATTAATCTACTCATTTCTCCTCGCTACCAAAACTTGTTACTTTATATATTATGCTCAATTTCCCTCTTCCGTGTGGTAACTGGACCCTTTCCCTACATTCTATCCCCTTGCTCATTAGTTCCCAACCATAACCTTTTCAGCCTCCCCTCTCAAACCTAACTAAACATGTTGATGTTTAGTTCATTACGTGCAGTGTGGGCTTGGCACGATCACCAGTGAGCACGCATTATGAAGAAACATTGAATAAGACGAAGGAAACAATATATAAAGTAACAAGTTTTGGTAGCGAGGAGAAATGAGTAGATTAATCTACAGAATGAGCTGCAGTTTATATTTGAAAATGATGTTTTAAGTATGTCCTATTGTTATTTACAGTTTACCCTGACGAAGGACCCGACGGGTCCAAAATGCATTGGTGACAATAAACCGCTTGAAATGAATCTTGCTTTTGTACGTGTTTTTGGGAAGAGAGGTTCGGATGGCCCAACAGAACATGAGAAACTTGGGAAATTCGCAGTCCCTTGCATGACGATAGTTCAAAAAGAAAACGAAAGGATGAAATATTGCGCATTAAATAAGGATGCAAAGATAATTAAGGATTAAGCGCAGATGCAAATGCTGAATAAAAAGCTGTCGCCACTGGATTGGGGCTTAAAAAAAAACCCATAATGTTGATGTTTAGTTCATCACGTGCAGTGTGGGCTTGGCACGATCACCAGTGAGCACGCATTATGAAGAAACATTGAATAAGATGAAGGAAACACTAGAGGAAAATATGATGTGCAACCCGTTTTCATACAATGTTGTTAACGCTTGCCCCACCGGGTTAGCACCCTTTAAAACAAAGGAACTTTGAAAAAGTATCTGAAATCTTCATGCAAGGCGGAACAGTTTGGTTCATGGAGCAAGTTTATTTTTAAGGTTGTCAGTTGACAAGAAAAATAACTATTCGAGACATTGGACGTATTATTTACATTACTGACATTTTTTCCATTAATGTTTTCATCAGATGGCACTATTTTTAGAGGCATAAGTCATTAATAGCTACGGAACAACAAAACGATGTTGCAGGATGTAAATTAAGGGGATTATGGGAGTTGTAGTATTTTGAGGCAGTTATGGGTGGCTCAGGTGAAGGCAATGGAGTAGGATTAAGGGGAGGGCACAGGAAATGAGGGCCGAAGGTTTTCTTTAAAGGAGGGTGTTATTTGAGAAGGTGAAGCTTCCGTTTCATGAGAGGGGAAGATGATTACGTTCTAGCAGGTATGTGAGGGGACACTGCTATTGTGTGTAAAAAGTCGAGGGTAATGGAGGAGGTGAGATAATGGGAAGGAGTATTTTGTGAGAAGAGGGAATGCAGCTGGGAGGTTCTAGAAGGTTTCTAAGGGAAGGAGAGGAACGAGGTGGTGAGAACGGGTAGTAAAAAGATGCATAAAAAGCAGAAAGGGTGGGGAGGTAGTTTAGAACGAGGTTTGAGAGGGGAGGCTGAAAAGGTTATGGTTGGGAACTAATGAGCAAGGGGATAGAATGTAAGGAAAGGGTCCAGTTACCACACGGAAGAGGGAAATTGAGCATAATATATAAAGTAACAATTTTTGGTAGCAAGGAGAAATGAGTAGATTAATCTACAGAATGAGCTGAAGTTTATATTTTCGAAAATGATGTTTTAAGTATGTCCTATTGTTATTTACAGTTTTCCCTGACGAAGGACCCGACGGGTCCGAAATGCATTGGTGACAATAAACCGCTTGAAATGAATCTTGCTTTTGTACGTGTTTTTGGGAAGAGAGGTTCGGATGGCCCAACAGAACATGAGAAACTTGGGAAATTCGCAGTCCCTTGCATGACGATAGTTCAAAAAGAAAACGAAAGGATGAAATATTGCGCATTAAATAAGGATGCAAAGATAATTAAGGATTAAGCGCAGATGCAAATGCTGAATAAAAAGCTGTTGCCACTGGATTGGGGCTTAAAAAAAAGCCCCATAATGTTGATGTTTAGTTCATTACGTGCAGTGTGGGCTTGGCACGATCACCAGTGAGCACGCATTATGAAGAAACATTGAATAAGACGAAGGAAACACTCGAGGAAAATATGGTGTGCAACCCGTTTTCATACAATCTAGTTTGATCAGCCATCTTCTCCTGGCACCCTAACACACAGTGTTGGAATGCCATGTGTTGGTCGTGGGAGTTCCTGGTAGCCAGCAGCGGTGGTGGGTGAATCCTGCTGTGTGGTCTGTGCAGAAGGTATGGTCACCTCGATGCATCTAGGCTGACCTGCTCCTGTAGGTGGGGTGCGGAGGTTATCTACGACCCTTTGGAGGGTGTCAGAGCAGATGGCCAGGGGGACGTCTTCATCACCACTGAAGAGATGTCTGCTCTGCAGGAGGCATTGATTGTCCCTCTGCAATATGAAGGGGAGATGCTGGTTGACAGAGTGTTCCATGTATGTTGATGCATTGTACATGTTTACATACAGACAGCATGACAATGTACATTGTGACTGTTTTGGAGGAGATGGCTATTTGATGGGACACAGTGGACATTTCGACGACACGACAGATGTGAGGTTGTACTCGTACAATATCATATCACAGTTTCCGGCAATGCCAGATGTGATTGGCCAGCTTCTACACCCAAGCGGCACCAGTTGTGTCATCTGTCCTGTAGTGAAAGTGTTGCACTTTGTACCAAATTGTCATCAATGTTGACGTGCTGTGATTGCTATGTGTGTGAGCTGCATGGCGGCATTGGCGGGAGAGTCACCCCTGCAGCTCTGAGTTAGCAGCCCTTATCCCTGTGTTCCTTTGATATGTATGCTTTTACGGTGCTGACATGTTGGCGACTTGGGCCATTTATGCTCTTGGACGGTTTTTGTACTCTTGTGTATTGTTTGTCTGCAGATGTGTTGTTGACGTCAGGGGTTATAAGTGCATGTGGATGTGTCAGAGTGTGACCTACTACTTTGAGGATGTGATCCACACTGGGCCACCTCATTGTCGTGTTGTGCACCATGTCATGTATTTTGACTGCAGCCATGCCGTCGGTCTTGCAGTGTGTCTTGCAATGTCAGTGTGGCTCAAAGAGCCTCTGCTTTGCTGGATTCAGCACTTGTGCATGGGTAGGTTGTGGGATTGGTGATGGGGAGGGGGGCTCCTTTGTGCATATAGTGGATGGGGGCCTACTTGGTGTTTCTATGTGTGCTGCAGTGTGCCAAGGGTATCAGGGACACGTTCCACAATGATTGTGGGTGTGCAGTGTTCTACACATGTTTGTGCATGTGTGCCATTGTGCCTATCTCCCTCCGTCCCCCCAATCCCTGGTCATCTGAAAGAGATAGTTAGTGATAGATTCCTTACCTTAGAATATCCCCTGGCGTCAGACTGGATCCCGAAAGCTTTACTAGCAGTACCTCTGCACGGCAGTAGGTGGCATTGTGCGGCTCCGCGTTCATCGCTGGTGTCGTATGCGCTGAGGTGACATTACAGAGACTACTTAGGCACCACCCCTGTGCACTGACTTTAATTCTTTCTTTTTCCGCGCCAGTAAGCGCAAATCTGGTTAGAGCACTTACCTTAGTCACTTTTTACTATCTTTTTGGGACTTTTGTCTCTTGTTGGTCTTCTCTGGTATGAGAAGGGATGCCTGGTTTTAAGTCCTGCAGGGCCTGCCGTCACAATATGTCGGTGGCGGACCCCCGCGACATCTGTCTCTACTGCTTGGAGCGCGACCACAACTCCCGGTCCTGTCTGGACTGTCCGACCATGGCCCTGAAGGCCTTGAGGGAGCAGTGCTGGAAGCTGCTTGAAGTTTGGCACTCGTCCCAGCACTGTTCGACGTCCAGGGGCCATTCACGAGAAAGGTCACAGGACCACCAACACCGCTCCTCGGGATCCAAGTCTTCAGCCTCAAATTCGGGTAAGAGATGACACAAAAAGTTGTTGAAGAAGCATTGTCGCTCTCTGACGTCCTCCCGTCGATCCCCGGATGCGGACGAGGGGGACAGGGGTTCCGCCCCTGAGGCTCCCTCTGAGCCTGGGAGTTCCGTGGCCTACCCTCTGTACCTGGGTCCGTCGGTGACTCCGGCACAGGTGCAAGAGTTTCTTGCTGCCATGGACCGCCTGTTTAGGCCTCGGGCTTCCGCCGGTGTGCCTTTGGGCCCTGCGGTCCCGTGTCGGGATCCTGCTGGTCCGTCAACTCCTCCGGCAGATCTAACCCCGGCACCGCCAGTGGCTCCGGCGCCGCAGGATGCTGCGTCGTTGGATATGGCCACGGCGCCAAGAGGTCCCATGCTGCCGGCTCCAGCCCCAGTGCCACGCTCATCTCCATCTGCAGTGCCACAGTGGGTGCCATTGGTTCTGCCTCTGCCCCATTCCCGGCAGTGTTCCTGGCACCGTTTGTTCCTTCCCTGGTACCTGGCCCACTGCTGCGGTCTGTGCCACATACAGCGGAGGTAGTGGACGACTGGGAGGGGTCTAAGGACCCTCTTGCTTGTCAGTGTGACTCTGACCAGGATTGGGCGGCTGACTTGGAGGAGCCTGGCGGCCTTGACATCTCCTCTGATCTGGGGTTTGCCTCTTCCACGCCCACTATGGAGGAAGATGCCTCGTATACGGTGGTGCTCCACCGGGTAGCTGAGGTCCTTAACCTCGATCTCCCCACGGTGGCCCTGAAGACTAATCTCCTCACTGAGGTGCTCCAGTCGGCGTCCACTTCATCGGAGCCACTATTACCCTTTAATTATGCCTTCACTGACGTCTTGTTGGGCACTTGGACGCGGCCCGCCACAGAGGCTCCTGTGGATAAGAACGTCGCCAGGTGTCATCGCCCGGCGCCGGGTGACCCTGACTTTCTGACCACTCACCGTACGCCAGAGAGTCTGGTCATTCAAGCTTCGACTTCCCAGAGTGCCTTTTCCTCGGCTCTGCCGGATAAGGACTCTAAAAAGCGGGAGCAGTGTGGCAAGCGGTTGTTCTCTTCAGCCAGCCTAGGGCTGCGGTCGGTGAACACCGCCTGTCTGTTGGGGTGCTACTCCCACGCAGTTTGGGATACCATTGCTCAGGTGTTACCTCAGTGCCTGGAGGAGGCCCAGGCAGTGCTGTCTCAGGCTGTGGCCGAGGGTAAGGACGCGGCTAGGTTCGCCATTTGTTGTGGCTTAGACACCGCAGACTCCCTCTGAAGGGCAATTTCCGCGACTGTAGCGCTTTGTCGCCATGCCTGGTTGAGATCTACTGGGTTCTCCCCAGTTGTCCAGAGCTCGCTCATGGACAAGCCCTTTGATGGCACTCGCCTGTTTGGTGATAAGGTCGACAGTGAGCTGGAGCGTTTTCAGGACTCTTGTGCTACAGTTAAGTCCTTGGGCCTTTCTACCACGAGCTCGGCCACGTCTGCTTTTCATTCCTTTTGTGGACATGGAAGGGACGCCCCTGCCCACTTGTTCAATCAAAAGCCTGCGCAGAACCAAACTTGGGGCGGCCGGGGGCATGGAGGCTGCAGTGGTGGCTCCAGGGGCCAGCGTGAGGGTCAGTCCACCTCTGCTCCTGCACCCTCCGCCCCGAAGCCTTCCTAATCTGAGCTTTGGCACGCACCCCACGCCAGTGGGTGGCAGGATTTCTCATCACCTTCCCCATTGGCGTTCTGTCACATTCGGACAAGTGGGTGCTGCAACTCGTCCGGAGGGGTTACTCCCTCCCCTTCGAGTCTACCCCCCAGCCATGCCACCTCAGTTCAACTGCATGTCGGGGGATCACTTTGTGCTTCTCCAACAAGAAATGATGGTCCTCTTGGCCAAGGGGGCCATTGAGCGCGTTCCTGGGCCAGAAGTAGGTTGTGGTTGTTATCCCCACTACTTTCGTTTCCCCAAGGACAAAGGCGGCCTCCACCCCATCTTGGACCTCAGGAACATCAATCGCTTCCTCCAGAAGGAGAAGTTCAAGATGTTAGCTCTGGCTCAGGTCTTGGCTGCCCACGACCCTGGAGACTGGATGGTAGCGTTGGACTTGCAGGACACATATTTTCACATCCCCGACCTGCCAGCCCACCGACGTTACCTGCGGTTCACGGTGGGCCAGGAGCTTTTTCAGTTTGCAGCGCTCCCCCTTGGCCTTACCAGCGCCCCTCGGGTGTACATGAAAGGGATGGCAGTGGTCTCAGCTCACCTGCGCAGATCAGGGGTGTCAGTCTTCCCCTACCTTGACAACTGGTTATTGAAGGCGGGCTCGCCCCAGGCAGTCATCAACCACCTTCAGACTTCGGCCGATCTCCTGCATTTTCTGGAGTTCTCCATCAACATGCCAAAGTCGCACCTCTCAGAAGCTCCCCTTCATCGGAGCAGTTCTGGATTCGACGTGGTTTTGGGTTTATCCTCCTGAGCAGCGAGTCCGGGATATTCAGGCTATGATTCCAATCTTTCAGCCTCTATTCCGGGTTTCAGTCAGGATGACCCTCCAGGTCCTGGGCCTGATGGCCTCCTGCATCCTGCTAGTACAACATGCCAGATGGCATATGCAGGCTCTGCAGTAGGACCTCAAGTTCCAGTGGGCACAGCATCAGGGCAATCTGTCCGATCATGTCCAGATCTTGGAGGGCACTGCATGACAACTCAAGTGGTGGCTCACAAATCACGATTGGGTCCATGGCAGATCCCTCTCCCTTCCCCAACCGGAGCACACAGTGGTGACGGATGTGTCCCTCCTGGGATGGAGAGGCACTGAAGGCATTCCTTCCCTCTGTCTGAGGAACTGTAGTGCAGGTGTTCACAGACAATACCACCACCATGTGGTATTGCAACAAACAGGGTGGGGTGGGGTCCTGGACCCTATGTCGGAAGGCTCTGTGCCTCTGGACATGGCTGGAACATCAAGGCATTACCTTGGTGGTTCAAACCTGGCAGGTTCTCTGAACGTCAGGGCGGAGGAACTCAGCCGCTGGTGCTTGATGGATCACGAATGGTGTCTGAACTCGGACATGGCGCAAGGTGTCTTTAAGCAATGGGGAGAGCCTTAGTTAGATCTATTCGCCACCAAAGAGAACGCACAATGTTATCAGTTCTGCGCGTTGGAATTTCCAAGGCGGCACTCGCTCTGCGACGCTTTTCTTCCTGAGTGGAGTTGGGGGTCTATTTTACGCTTTTCCGCCTATACCACTTCTGCCCAGAGTGCTGAAGAAGATTCGGCGCTGAGGTTCTACAATTTCTAATTTTGTCCCGTATCTAGCCGCCATTTTGTGTCCTGCCACCATTTTGTGTTGCCCTCACTCAGGCAGCACGGCGAACGATGTGTTTTTGCTTTTCCAGCTGCTATGTGTCCTTTCAGTTAAAAAGTAACTCCATTGCCCTTGTTCACGAAACCCGATGTCAGGGTCTAGCTGAGTTTGTTAATCCATGTCTGGCTCGATTGATCCCTGTCTCGGCCGACTATTTGCCCTCTCCTATTCTTTCCTTATGCTATCTTATGCGACTGGCCTTCGCTATTATCCCGTTGTATGCTCCTATTACAGCACTATCCTTTGAGGCACACAAATACGTCCTGCCACTTGCAAGAAGGGATTGTGGATGCCATCACTGATTAATTTGTTGGGAGGGGTAGCACACGGGGTCTGAGAGAGGGGCGTATTTGAAACACCTGATAGCTTGTTTTCCAACTTTTTCTATTGGTCCATTTTGTATGTGTAAGGAGTAAACTCTGTAAATGTGTTTCCTATAAAAGATTGTGTGCCACGGATTGAAGTGGCAGTCTCCTGAGAATCCACCACGTGTGTAACTTCTGGGACAACTGTGCTTAGCTGCAGCTAATAAACCTGGCTTCCACACTCAACTGAGTGTCTCGTGTCTCTGTTTTATACAAGGCAGGTGAACTCGGGGATAAAGGCGTGCCCTGCGCCGCCAGGCCCATAAGGGCCGGTTGTCCAACTGGCGCCCAACGTGGGGCGGTTTCAGTGGTAGCGGTTCAGCCTGAGGGTCGTGATAAGCCCCGCAAGAAAATTCCGGAGGATTCGCGAGCCACGTCAAGCGACCCCTGTATGTCGAAGTGGACCGAAGGTTCTTTTGCAGCATGGCTACTCCTTTCCGACGGCTGCTGATGACTGCTGCCCTGACTACCGCCCTGCTTTGGACCCTTTGGTGATGATTGGTATCGCGAGACGTTAGACGGACCTCTGTTGATGTGAGAAGACCATTTAGTTAAGTATTCGTGGGTAGCGGCCACTTCTTTGTTTTGTTTTTTACTTTTGGTATTCGACTGTTGCAATAGCCGAAGCTGAGGGGTGAGTACATTTGTACTGTGTTCTTTGCTTTCACTCCATGAAGTTAGTAAATGGATCAGTGTGCTTAAAATGTCTGGTCTGAGCGGATTTAGGAAACTTTGATGCTTTTGCTGTACTAGGGATTCGCGGCTCAAGGATTCATGTCCGATTCCTCCGGTTGGAACTCCCACTTATGAGATCTATTCCAAGCATGGTATTGGCCTCATTGTCTTTAATGAGGCATGGATCTGATATACGAAGAAAGATGGTATTTTACAGTGGCCACAAAATGGTACCTTTGAGCCTGACATATTAGAAAATTTGGAAGCAAATCTGTTTAAGAGAAAAGCCCGGACGGCAATGTTTGACTCTTTCCGCCTTTGGCGTAAGGAAGCCAAACAGATAGAAATTAAACAAGCAAAAAGGGATAAGAAAATGAAAGATATGACGGTCATACAGGCTGCCCAGCAGTTCAAAGACGATGAGACTGATCGAGCGATTGAGGTCTCAGATAGACAGCATCGGATGACAATTGATAGGTGCTATCCCGTGTTTCCTACTTCTCCACAGCACAAAGATCTTGATGAAGATACCTTAATGTCCCACTTGTTGAAATTACCTCCACCTTATTCACCAGGTGCTAATGCGCCCATATTATTGCCACCTGTGCAGCAACCTGTTGTTCAGCCAGGAGCTCCAGCTCCTCCACAATTGCCTCTTCCTGCATTGCCGCCTGCACCTCCTTTACCACCAACTTCTGTACCTCAGTCTCCCTCACCTTCAGTTTCTCTTGTAATGGCTAGTCCTTCTTTTCCTTCTCTCAATACTGCATCTCCGGTTTTACTCTCTGCTTCTTCTCCGATTCGTACTCTGTTGGTTGATACTGTCTCTGGTCTTTTATCCCCCCTCTTTGAGTCGTTTAGGACTCCTGCTTTTTCTCGAAGGCAATCCCGTAGTCAAATTCCAGATTCTGAGGAACGAGTTGTATTTGACTCTCTCGCTCATAAATGGATGATGAATGGTCCATTGTATAGTGCTCCAGAGATACTGAGTACCTTTCTCCATTGGAATGCGCCTACGCAGAGATACGTTTTTAATGCCATGTGTGACGCACTTGTTAAAGGATGGGAGGATATTGAGTTGGATTTAACTCCTCAGGGTCTATTGGATATACAGGATAAGTTTGATAAAGGACTCATTGTGGGTCCTGAAGTTGAGGGTGCTATAAAGACGCTTGTTACTTCTAGGTCCTTATATTCTTCACAGGCTATTTCTGAACCTGATCCGGCTGTTAGACAGAGAACGAAGAATTATCATATGAGGGAAGTCCCTCCAGTCTGGAGGGAAGCGGTTCCTCAAGCAGGCAATGTTCCAGGTGTTCCTGCTCATTTCCAGCGTATATGGGTACATGTCCCTTGGAAACGAGCTGAAGTTTTGGCACTCAAGCAGTCTTTGCCGGACCCTCGTAAGAACCCAGTGGGATATTATAAAGAGCTGTCCCAAACTGTTGAAGCATGTATTATGAATTTGGACGATATCGATATGCTAATGGGGAATGTGTTTCCACAGGCACTGTGGGCTCGGATTCGTAGGGAGGACCACGATCAGGCTTTAGGAGGTAATTGGGCTGCTATAGTTGCCGCAGATGCACGACAAGTAGGTGGTGCTAAGCCAGATGATTTGATTACGCAGTTGCCTGGTAGAATCATCCCTTTAATGAAGACGATGATGCCTGCCTTACGCGTTAACTGGGATAAGTTAGCTGCGTGTAAACAGAAGAAAGATGAGAGTGTTTCTGATCATAGTGGTCAGAATTTAAGTACTGAAGGTGGACAGCGATTATTTGTGGATACATTTGTCTTTAATCTGCTTCCTGAATTGTCCCATAAGTTGAAAGATTCTGAAAGCTCTTGGGCTGTTTCTTCGTCTGCCCAAATATTAGCCACTGCTCAGTATTATGAGAATAGGGACAAGGAAGAGAAAGATAAGATGGAGAAGAAGACTAAGGAATTAAGAACGAAAGTTCTTCTTCAACAGGCTTATCCCCCTCGCGCTGGTCAGCGTCAGTTTCAGCAGCCTTCTCAGCTTCAGAGGTTGCTACAGAAACCTGAGTCTTTTGTTCCGCGCCCTTTGCTTGGTCCTAATCAGTGTGCCTATTGTAAAGAGGAAGGCCATTTTAAGAATAGCTGTCCGGTTTTATTGCAGCGTAATGGTGGATTTCAAGGGCAGCGAGGCCGTGGTGGTTTTCAATCAGCACCTAGAGGTAGAGGGCGAGGTACGTTGCCTCAAGGACAGCGTTCCTTTCCCCCTCAGAACTCTTCAAATTATTTTGATCAACAGAATACTCAGTCTGCGCAATATTACAATGACGATTATTGTGTTGAAGGTGAGGTTCAGGATTTTCATTCTAGTTAGGACAGCCATGGACAAAGTAAGGGAGTCGTATCAGTTCCAGTGGATCCGAATGGGCCTTATGTTGAGGTAGTTGTTTTGGGTGTTGCAGAGCCATTTCTTTTGGATACTGGTACAATGAGAAGTTCTATGATCCATTCAAAACTCCCTGGGGCACATTTGTCTGGCTTAACGAACGTTTCTGTAGGATTTTTTGGCGCCGCAGTTGCTAATCCTGTTTCTCGTCCTTTGCTTCTTTCGGTTGGTCCTTACGATCTGGAAGCTCCACTTATTCTAACGACTGGTTGCGGAGAAAACTTGTTGGTTTTGGATCTGTTGAAACGTCTCTATGCAACGTTGTATTGTTCCCCCTCTGGTGTGCGTCTTACTTTGGGTGAGAAATTGGTTTCTTCCACATATCTATCGAAAGATGGCTTTCCGCCTGAGTTGCAATCTCTTCCAGCTACCCTTTGGGCTATGGGTCCGAATGATGTTGGTTTGTTGCAGATTCCTCCTTATGTGGTTACTATTAAGCCTGATGTTAAGTTGCCCCGTATTCCACAGTACACGATTTCTAATGATGGTGAACGAGCTTTGATGGCTATTATCTATGATCTGGTCCAGAAGGGTGTGGTCGAAGAGATGAGAGGTAATGTTTGTAGCAGCCCTGTTCTCCCCGTTCTTAAACGCAGCGATCCTTCTCAGCCTCCTGTGTATCGCTTTGTGATTGATCTTCGGGAGGTCAACAAAATTGTTGTCCCCCAGTTTCTTGTTGTCCCAGATATCACTGCCTTGCTTACTATGATACCCACTTCAGCGGCATGGTTTTCTGTTATTGATCTAAAGAATGCTTTCTTTAGTATTCCTATTGCTGAGGAAAGTAGGGATATTTTTGGCTTCTCTCTCGGAGGCTGAAGTTTACGGTTCAAGCGTGCTCCTCAAGGTTATTGAGAAAGTCCCTCCATTTACAGTCAGGCTTTAAAATCTCTGCTTGATGCTTTCATTTTACCTCCAGGTGCCACTTTGATCCAATACGTTGACGATTTGCTGATTGCTGCCGATTCGAAGGGTGTCTGTAAGGATGTGACTGTTTCTTTGTTGCGTCATTTGTCTGACTTGCATCATAAGGTGTCCCGCGCTAAGTTGCAATATTGCCGCCAAGAGGTTACCTATTTAGGTCATCTCTTGTCGAAGGAGGGAAGGCGATTGACCCCAGAACGAATTCAAGCGATTGCACAAATGTCTGAGCCATCTACACCAACAGCTAGATTCATCATAGTGCCGTTTTGCGAGTCCTTAATAGCGATGATTAAGGAATCGCTATCAAGGACTTGCAAAACGGGATTCATGTAGGAATCGATAAATAAATTGCGATTCCTACACATTCCTTATTTGCGATTAGCAAATTGCTAATCGCAAATAAGGAATAACTCCCCATTCATTCCTATGGGCCTAATGAATGGGGAGTTATTCCTTATTTGCGATTAGCAATTTGCTAATCGCAAATAAGGATGCGATTTCAAGGGTGCTAGGGGTGTCCAAAGGACACCCTGTAGCACCCTTGAAATGTAATCTACATTGGTGTTGCGCACACACATGTCCAAAGGACATGTGTGTGTGTAACATGCAACTTATAAAAATGCATTTAAATGCATTTTTCTACGTTTTCGCTATTTACCACAAGGTTTGACCTCGCGGTAAATAGCGGCCCAAAATTGCGATTTCACAATTTTAAAATGGTTCATGAATTGCATTTCAGGAATCTCAAATAGAGACTCCTTAAATGCAATTCCTCGCAAATGTGCGAATTCTTTATTAGCGAATTTTGCATTTGGGGTGATGAATCCCAAATGCAAAAATTGCACTCGCAAAGGGTCAGATTCTCAGAATCTGGCCCTTTGCGAGCGCAATTAAGCTTGATGAATCTGGCCGAAAGAGAGGTACGTGCCTTTTTGGGCATTACTTCTTAATATAGACAATGGATTCTGAATTTTTCTTTGTTGGCTAAACCTTTGTTGGCACTTATGTTGAAAGATACGCCACATCCTCTCCCTTGGACTGACGAATGCCAAAAGAGTTTTTCTGCTTTACGTACTGCTTTGTGTTCTGCACCTGTGTTAGGTACCCCAGATTACAGTAAGCCTTTCACACTTTACGTTCATGACAGAGAAGGTTGCGCGTTGTCAGTTTTAACACAGCAATTTGGAGACAAACAACGGCCATGTGCCTATTTTTCGGCTACGTTGGATCCAGTAGCAAAGGCGCTGCCTAGTCGTCTCAGAGCTACAGCGGCAGCAGCGATCTCCATTCACCAATCTGCTGGATTGGTATTGGATAACACTCTTGTTGTCATGGTACCACATGCAGTAGATACTCCTTTGAATAGGATAAAAACACAGCACCTCACAATTACCCGCTTGTCTGGATATGAGCTGACGCTTTTGGCCAGCCATATACACATCAAGCGGTGTAATACTTTGAATCCAGCAACATTGTTTCCCATTCCGGATGCGAAAGGCATTCAAGAACAGCATGATTGTTTTCTCCGAACAGAGGAGGAAACGAAAGGCAAAATAGATCTGAAAGACACACCACTTGTGGATCCGGATGGGATCCTATGGGTGGATGGGTCTTGCTTCAAGCTTCCAAATGGCGAGACGACTGCAGCTTATGCTGTTACTACCTTGCATACGGTAGTAGAGACAGCACGCATTGCACAGAATTCAGCCCAAGCAGCTGAATTAATTGCCTTGACAAGAGCATGTGTGTTGGCAAAGGGAAAGAGAGTGAAAGTTTACACTGATAGCCAATATGCCTTCGTTGTGGCTCATAGTTTTGGTCGCTTGTGGAAGGAAAGGGGATTCTTTTCTTCCCATGGGACTAAAATACAGCATGGTCAGTTGGTGACTGACCTTCTCAAATCACTTGCTTTGCCTACACAAATAGCAATAATCAAGTGTAGTGCTCATAAAAAGATTACTGATGATGTGGGTCGCGGGAATGCGTTTGCAGATGAGGTAGCAAAGGAGACAGCAAGAGATGCTACAAGTCGTATGTGTGTTGCGGGCCCCGCAAGATGGGTCAGAGGAGGAAAGTGTGAGAATGATTCAAGAGGAGGCTACTGAGAAAGAACTGAGTAAGTGGAGAGAAAGTACAAGAATGTTGGACGCGACTGGGTGTTGGACGGAATTGTCAGAACATCGACGATGGCTGTTACCAGACGCCTATGTACTACCTGTAGTTACTATGGCGCATGGTCCAGCCCAAATTAGTGCAAAAGGCATATGTAAGATTTTGGCTCCAGTATGGCAGAATGAAGGAATTCCTAAATGTGCAGAAAACGTGGTGAAGCATTGCATTGTTTGTTTAATGCATAATCCAGGAAAGGGAACCCCAACTCCAGCAGGTCATTTTGCTCCCCCTACGTATCCTTTCAAGGTATTACAAATCGATTATATTCATATGGATCATTGTAATAACCTCAAGTATGTTCTGGTGGTGGTCTGTGCCTTTTCCAGATGGATAGAGGTCTACCCCCTAAAGGACAATACTGCTTTGTCTACTGCCAAAGTCCTTTTGAAGGAGTTTTTCCCAGGATTTGGTTTGCCGCGCATTGTCTGGTCTGACAATGGGAGTGAATTCGTAGGCCAAATTATGCAGAAAGTGTGTACAGGTCTCGGTATTAAACAGGCAAACCACCCTCAGTCAGCAGGATTGGTAGAGTGCTATAATGACACTCTCAAGTTGAAATTGGCAAAGATTCAGGCGAGCACAGGTCTCGCCTGGCCTGATGCCCTACCATTAGCACTTCTGTCCACGAGACCTACTGTGCATTCTCGTTGAGGTCTGAGTCCGTATGAGGTCATGTTTGGGCGCCCAGCGAAGGTCTGGGGAGTCCCTCGACCTAAGAAGTATTCTGACATTCCATACCCAATGCTGATTGTCTATTTGCATGACCTCACCTCTAAATTACGTGTTCTTCATCAACAGGTTCAGAACGCTTTGCCGGAGGCCTCCACAGACCCAGGTCACTCCATCCAACCTGGCGACTGGGTCTGCGTGAAAAACTTTCAGCGGAAAAAGAATTTGGAACCTCATTGGGGCCCACCACGACAAGTGTTGTTGACAACACATACGGCAGGGAAAGTTGTTGGAAAGAAGAACTGGATTCATGGCGTGCACTGTAAGAGGGTACCTTTGCCTTTACCTTTTGACCAATGGATTCGTAAGGCCATAGGTGATAGCGAAAGTGAAAGAGTTCCTAGATTTGTACAGTTTAGTAGTGCACACCTGGAACAAACGAACTCTGAGAAAGAAGACGACGACGTGTTACAGGAGGCCGTCCCAACACATCTGCGTTTGAACCCGGTGAATCCAGAAGCCTTGCTTAAGGACCAGACGATCCCTAATAAGACTCAATATCATTTACGACCAAAAGTGATTAAGGACAATTGAAGTTTTCTTTTTTTGATTTTTCTGATTATACTTATTGAAAAACATTAATGTTTTTTCTTCCACTATCCATCAAGTTGCAGGGTCACGGTAGGAGTCTTAAGCTGTGACCTGAGTAGTGACATAGGTCTGCAGGACTTGCAGTATCATACGACGGCTAACAACCACAGCTAAGTGATGTAGGAAGATTGCCATGAGCAACGCTTTAGAGTATGGGTGTTAAAGTGGAGATAAATGATCAGACTGTAAACATGAAAAGTACATTTAAGAAATTGATGGTTAGTCCATGTGGAATAAACTTATGTACTCTGATATGTTTATGTATTTTCTTAACGTGTGGAAGTTGGGTTGTTTACGCTATACAGCCATTACCTGTCCCTACTTCTGTCTCTTTATCTGTCCTTACTACTGCCTCTCCACATTAGTTCTATACACTTTCAGAACACGAACAGATTAGGAGAACCGAATATTTCAACAATTTGTTTATTCAGTTATTGCATCAACACCAACTGGTGATGAATGCTAATAATTGTTGGGTTTGTGGGCTCATGCCTCATAATACAGAGAGAGGTATGCCGTATTTAGTCTTTCCATTCTCCTATGAAGGTTCCGCCTGGGCTTATTTGGCTATGTTCTCTAACATTTATCAGAATCAGCTACGGTATCCTGCTGGTAGTCCATATGGTGATGGAGCAGACTTCAGTCACAGTTCCTTGATTAAGGAAATAGTGACTATGGCTAAAATTGCTCAGAATACTAAGATTCCTATAGATGAGAACAGAGCATATGATGAATGGAATATAACACAATATGATACTACCCTCACAGAGAAGGCTAAACGAAGGAGCTCTCCGCCAATTTGGACTGTACCTCATTGAGGTAATTTTTGCTTACAAATTAATGGCCAGAATGTTAAAAATCAGCAGGAGAAGAGTGTCTGCTCTCATACTTATGTATATACACCTCAGATTCCCTCACCATTAGTGCCATCACAGGGCACATATTTTATCTGGCACGACAGAATCTATACATGGCTTCCTACTTATTTCTCAGGAACCTGTTATGTGGCTTTTCTTCTTCCCCCAACGTATACTGCTCCTTCAGGTCATTTCCGGAAAAGACATGGCAGGGGAGTTATTGATCAGAAATATACAGCAGGACAGGAGGGAGGTGACTTTATTGAAGGGTTGCTTCCTTTCTGGGCCCAATGGCCAATAGCAGAGACATCAGACAATTAGTTTGTGTTGTTGAGGCTACCATAAATGAAACTTCTGGAGCTTTGAGTAATCTGACAGCCGAACTTCAGTCGAATCGTTTATGATGTTGTAAAATCACATAGTTTTAGATATTATCCTTGCAGACCGTGGAGGAGTCTGCAAATTGATCGGGTCTAGTTGCTGTGTTTACATTCCTGATAATGCCCCTACAGTATAGCAAGTTATCTCTAAGTTACATATCATCTCAGAGTCTATACATCAGGACACGGGAGATTGGTCTGTGATGGGATGGTTTTGGGGGCAACTGTCCACATGGGGATGGAAGATACTAACTTTCCTTGGAATGGTTTTGGCCATCATTTTCTCTTGTTGTCTCTGTGTACAGTGTGGATGTGCAATATGTGGTCTTTGTGCCACTATGTGTGTCCCGAAGCCTGTTTCACAGAAAACAGAGAATATTAGAATGATGCTACAGCAACAGCTCGATGACCTCATGGCCATTGGCATCGACTCAGATTAACTTGAGTCCTTAGTGTTTTGCCTGAGTAATGGCAAAAGGAGGGACTGAGGTTCTACGATTTCTGATTTCGTCCCGTATCTAGCTGCCATTTTGTGTCCTGCCACCATTTTGTGTTGCCCTCACTCAGGCAGCATGGCGAACGATGTGCTTTTGCTTTTCCAGCTGCTACGAGTCCTTTCAGTTAAAAAGTAACTCCATTGCCCTTGTTCACGAAACCCGATGTGAGGGTCTGGCTGAGTTCGTTAATCCATGTCTGGCTCGATTGATCCCTGTCTCGGCCAACTATTTGCCCTCTCCTATTCTTTCCTTATACTATCTTATCCGACTGGCCTTCGCTATTCTCTCCTTGTATGCTCTTATTACACCACTATCCTTTGAGGCACACAAATACGTCCTGCCACCTGCAAGAAGGGATTGTGGACGCCATCACTGATTAATTTTCTGGGAGGGGTAGCAAACGGGGTCTGAGAGAGGGGCGTATTTGAAACACCTGATAGCTTGTTTTCCAACTTTTTCTATTGGTCCATTTTGTATGTGTAAGGAGTAAACTCTGTAAATGTGTTTCCTATAAAAGATTGTGTGCCACGGATTGAAGTGGCAGTCTCCTGAGAATCCACCTCGAATGTAACTTCTGGGACAACTGTGCTTAGCTGCAGCTAATAAATTTGGCTTCCACACTCAACAGAGTGTCTAGTGTCTCTGTTTTATACAAGGCAGGTGAACTCTGGGATTAAGGCGTGCCCTGCACCGCCAGGCCCATAAGGCCCGGTTCTCCAGCGTGACCGGGCCCAAGTCATTCTTGTGGCTCCAGATTTGGCACGAAGATTTTGGTATCCCGAGCTTCTCAACATGGCGATCGATCCCCCAATCCAACTGCCTCTTTGGGAGGATCTTCTGTCTCAGCAGCAGGGGACGGTCCTCCACCTGATCCTGTCCAGCCTCCACCTCCATGCCTGGAGATTGAGCGGCGACAGTTGACAGCTTTTGATCTTCCTCCCGAAGTCTGTGATGTCATTCTGGCAGCCAGGCGTCTCTCCATGAAAACGGTATACGCCTGCAGGTGGAACAAGTTTGTGGCATGGTGCACAGCTAAGTCTGTAGATCCCCTTTCTGCCCCTCTTTTTGAAGTTCTTATTTTCCTTCTTTACATGGCCCACCAGGGCACCGCTCTGGGCACTATCAAAGGTTATCTTTCTGCCATCTCCGCCTTTCTAAGGCTTTCTGATCAGCCTTCTCATTTTTAGTCCCCAGTCGTTAACCGTTTTCTGAAAGGCATTACGCACACATTTACTCCTGTGCCGTTCATCATGCCTCAATGGGACTTGAACCTTGTCTTGACATATCTGATGTGTGCTCCCTTCGAGCCCCTTCATAACAGTCCTTTGCATCTTCTTACTCTCAAGACGGCTTTCCTGGTAGCTATCACCTCTGCCAGAAGAGTGAGTGAGCTCCAGGCTCTTTCTTCTAAACCTCCTTTCCTTTCTGTTCATCCGGACAAGGTGGTTTTAAGGACCCGTCCTTCTTTCTTGCCAAAGGTTGTCACTCCCTTCCACATCGGTCAGATCATCACTTTGCCCACCTTCTTTCCGCCTCCGCATCCTTCAGAAGAGGAAGAGAGACTCCACCGTCTGGACCCAAAACTTGCACTCTCGTTCTATCTGAAGCACACAAAACAGTACCGGGTGGATGACCAGCTCTTTGTTGGCTATGTGGGCACCAGAAAAGGTTGGTCCGTGCACAAACGGACCATCTCTCAGTGGGTCGTTCTTTGCATC
The DNA here is from genome assembly GCF_964263255.1 of Lissotriton vulgaris. NCBI lineage: Eukaryota > Metazoa > Chordata > Amphibia > Caudata > Salamandridae > Lissotriton > Lissotriton vulgaris. The sequence continues at coordinate 578,947,130 of NC_141694.1, forward strand.
AAAGCCTGTTACTCGTTGGCTAAGAAGGAGCCTCATGTGGGGCAGTGTCCTCATTCTACCAGGGCAACTGCAGCCACTACTGCCTTGGGACGCGGCGTTGCCTTGCAGGACATTTGTCAGGCAGCTACGTGGGCCTCACTGCACACGTTTACTAAGGATTACTGCCTTGACAGTCAGGTCTGGAGAGACGACTTTTTGGCAGTTCTGTCCTCTGTGACTTTCTGGTGTAATCCTGTTCGCAGACCCACCACCTTGTTGGTATTGCTGGGTATCTATTCTAAGGTAAGGAATCTATCCCTAACGTGTCTCTTTCAGATGCACAAGTTACTACTTGTGTAACAATATATCTGAAATACTCATTAGTTAGTGATAGATTCCTTACCGCCTCACCCATCCTCCCCATTCTGCGACCTGATTTCTAGTGTTAAGGACCTCCCTTTCAGGGCCCTAGTTTCTTGGCACCAGTGGTCAGTTTTTGGCATGGCTCTACGTTCCTGGCGCAGAAAGTCATGTGCAGAACTGACGGCAGCACACAGGGGTGGCGCCTAAGTAGTGTCCGTGACGTCATCTCAGTGCATATGATGCCAGCGACGGACGCTGAGCCGCACGACGCCACCTACTGCCATGCAGAGGCACTGCTAGCAAAGCTTTCTGGATCCAGTCTGATGCCTGGGGATATTCTAAGGTAAGGAATCTATCACTAACTAATATCTCTTACAGATATATTGTTTCACAAGTAGTAAATTGTGCATTACTCTCCCTGTTGTTGTTGTTTCAGGTCATATCAAGCTGTGTCTGGGCTCCCAATTCCGTGCACCGTCTCCACATTGATGACTGCGGCCACCATATCCTCCAGGTCACCCAGCTCCTCCTGTGGCACAGGACTCCCACCTCCAGTCGCATTTGCTGCCTTCCTGTTGGCAGCAAGTTTCTGTTTGGTTTGGCTTTGCTCATCATGCCAGTGCCTCTTGACCTCCTCCATTGACCTCCTTCACACTCCAACTGCATTCACGTTGTTCCGTTTGTGTTGCCAATGACGCAGTGGAGGTGACAAACAGTTGTTGGTAGCGTTCTATCACCTCTGTGACGATGATACGGTCTTCCTGCAGACTGAACCCCGTCTTCCTCTTCCTCTTCTCCTTGCCCTTCCCCGAACATGGGGTTCCTGCCTGGTCCTCCGTGGGGCTTGTGAGGTTGGGGCTGTCCTCTGCACTCGGTCCGGGTGCATCCAGTTTGTTTTGGTTATAGTGTGTTTTTTTGTTGTTGCTTTTATAGTGCATTTTCCCGCATGATGCGTGGGAATTGGAGGCCTGTCACTGGTTGTCACTGATTTTTGTATCGCGATTTGGGGCATCGCAACTTTTTCTGCGTTCGTGTTTAAGATTTTTTTCAGCGTTGCGTTAATTTTTACGCCGTCATTTGGTGCGTTATCGTGATACCATTGCATGGTGCCGCTTGTTGGAAATACAACGTTAAGAAGGTGTTATTTTGTCGCGATAGACTGGGATGTGCAAAGGTGTGATAGCTAATATTGCGATAATTATCTCACGTTCTTGAGAATATCCCCCTATATTTTTCTATTTCCTCCCCTGATTTTCTCTCCTTCCGTTTCACGAAATACTTCCCTAACACACATCTTCATTCTGCAAAGCGTTTTTGCTTGAAGTCCCAAAATTCAATAGACTCTGACTTGGTGGCGACTATGTCTCGATCCCAGGTCCTATCCTTCAGAGCATAATACCACTGGCTCCAAGATCAATTACTAAGCATCTTATTTCAGAAAGGCATTTGAAAACCTATCTGTTCCACAATGTCCTCACTTATTATCTCTCTTTCTTATATGTGCTTTATCTACTAATAACAGCTAGAGTCCCACTGAATGGTTGTGTGCTTTTTAAATCTTTATTACACAATATACCATAACATCTGTACAACACTGTACAGATTAAAGCAAATCCTTTGTTAAAGAAATTTACTTGTGTGACTTTCGGCACCTTAAACCCTACCTAGTTATCATCTATTGTAGGATGGCTTCTGAGGTAGTATTTCAATTTCCCTAGATTAGCCCAGTCTCACCCACACCTCTCCATGGATGGCATCACCCATCTCTAGGTCAGATAAAACAGGACCTGACTTCTTGAACAGTCCAATCTGATTCATTTAGCTCTTAATTAAAGCAATGATAATTATGCTACGCACCAATTGCACCGACTGAGAGAAATCAAACAATTCATACATGATGTTCGATTTCAGGTAAACCGTACAGGCACCTATCATGTTGTCTGCAACATGCAGTTATCCTGATTCCCAGAATCAGCCTGCTGACCACCAGAATAGGCCCTTGTTTATTCAAAGCCCTTTCACATACAGCTAGATACCATCTTATCATCATCCTAAATTCGACTGATGACTAATTTTGGAATTTCCATAACTTTGCAACAAAGTGTCAGACAGATAACTACCCATGATGGCCTTGCTAGGGAAGTTCTGCTTAGCAAGAGGGAACAGGGCATGTAAAGTAGAGAAACTCTTTGCTTGGATACACCCGCAACTGAGAACAGCATGACAGTGATTCGGGTCTTCTATAAAAATGCTTTAGATATCTGAAACTATACCCATCAAATTATATGCCACATGCGCCTGACTTCTATTTTGGAGCTTTATACTCGTTTTTTCTACTCTTCTCGTTGAGTGAGCAAGTGACTGAGTGGATAGAGCTATTTAACACCCATGTCAAGTAAATCTGATGTCACGCACTGATCTAAGCCCATTGATAACATTAACAAGTGATAGGCCATCTAGTTAAAACAAGAATTTTCAAAGCCAATTCTTGTCTTGTCCATGACAACTAAAGAGTTTGCTGTGCTTGTTTTTTTTCTAGATGGCCACTGTGGAAGGATTACCTAAGTGTATACTTAGCTTCAGTTCCAGTGATTACTGTGAACATGATCAACATTAATGCAAAAAGATTATTTAAAAGAATTGAACAATTTTGAGCATTTTATAACTTTAGAGATACATGCTACATTTGTCCCCTCGTGAATTAGGTTGATTTGTGTGAGAAATATTACTTTTTTCAGCGTGGTCACACCAATCTTTAGATTAATTTTATTTTTATTTTTCATACTATACATACTTAAGCACTTCTGTCTAGTGTCCAGCGTATGTGCTCTGACCCCTAAAACATGTAAAAATCGTCTAATCTCTTATTGTCATACTTAACTTTCCTGAAAGGACAGAGTATATGGTGCAGAAATACATCCATGTCATGAAAAGTTAAATATCACCTGTGCACTACAGCACTTATTATGCCTTCGACTTGTGTGACAAATGTTATGTTATGTTAGGTATATTTGTAAAGCGCATGGCTGCCCCAGCAACAGGGCGTCCCAGCGCTTGCAGACAAGTCAACCAGTGGGGTGCTGTGGAGTGTACAAAGGAGTGAACAAAAATGGAAGGTTGGCCTAGAGAGGCTCGTGCTAAATGGAGGCAAACAGCCAGGTCTTTATTTTTTTCTGGAATAGCCAGTGGTCTTGCATGGCACGTGCCTCAAGGGGGATGGAGTTCCATAGAGCAGGAGCGAGGGATTTGAAGGACAGTCCGCCTGCTCTGCTCTTGCGTACCTTAATGGTGATTCCGAGATGGAGGTCCGCAGAAGGAAGAGCACGCGTGGGGATGCAAAAGGAGCAGACACCCTGTAGTATTTGGGGGGCCTGGCCATGTAGGATTTTGTGGGTTAGACAGAGTGTTTTAAATCGGATTCTCTGTTTCACCGGCAGCCAGTAAAGACGGCGAAGGATGTGTGAGGTGTGGCAGCGTTTAGGTAGGGCAAAAAGAGTGCACGCTGCTGCGTTTTGAGCCCTTTGGAGTCTATTAATGGTCATCAATCAATCAATCAATCAAAGACATTTATAGAGCGCACTACTTACCCGTAGGGTCTCAAGGCGCTAAGGGGGGGGGGGGTGCCGTTACTGCTCGAACAGCCAGGTCTTGAGCTTTTTCCTGAAGGAGAGGTGGTCTTGGGTCAGGCGCAGGTCGGTCGGGAGGGAGTTCCAGGTCTTGGCGGCCAGGTAGGAGAAGGACCTTCCTCCTGTTGTCGCTCTACGGATGCGTGGGACGGCGGCGAGGGCGTGGCTGGCTGATCGGAGGTGGCGTTTGGGAGCGTAGAAGTTGATTCGGTTGTTGAGGTAGCTCGGGCCTTGATCGTGAAGGGCTTTGTGTGCGTGGGTGAGGAGACGGAAGGTGATTCTTTTTTTGACGGGGAGCCAATGCAGGTCTCTCAGGTGTCCGGAGATGTGGCTGTTACGTGGGATGTCGAGGATGAGTCTGGCTGAGGCGTTCTGGATCCGCTGAAGTCTCTTCTGGAGCTTGGCGGTGGTTCCGGCGTAGAGGGCGTTGCCGTAGTCCAGTCGGCTGGTGACGAGAGCCTGGTTGACGGTCTTCATGGTCTCCGTGGGGTTCCACCAGAAGATCTTCCTTAGCATGCGCAGGATGTTGAAGCACGCCGAGGAGACGGCGTTGACTTGCTTGGTCATGGAGAGGGAGGAGTCCAGGATGAAGCCCAGGTTGCGTGCGTGGTTAGTCGGTTTGGGTGCGGTGCCCAGGGCGGGGGGCCACCAGGAGTCGTCCCAGGCGGTGGGCGTGGGGCCCAGGATGAGGACCTCCGTCTTGTCTGAGTTCAGTTTCAGGCGGCTGGTCGTCATCCACTCGGCTACCTCCTTCATCCCTTCGTGCAGGTTGGCTCTGGCGCCGGCGGGGTCGTTGGTCAGGGAGAGGATCAGCTGGGTGTCGTCGGCGTAGGAGATTTTGTTGAGGTTGTGTTGGCGTGCGATGGCCGCGAGGGGGCTCATGTAGACATTGAAGAGGGTAGGGCTCAGCGAGGATCCTTGAGGGACGCCGCAGATGACTTCGGTGGCTTCTGACTTGTACGGTGGTAGGCGGACTCTCTGTGTTCTTCCGTCGAGGAAGGAGACGATCCATTCCAGCGCCTTCTCCTGGATTCTGACGTTGCTGAGGTGTTGCACTAGGGTGCGGTGGCAGACAGTGTCGAAGGCCGCGGAGAGGTCTAGGAGGATGAGGGCCGCTGTTTCTCCGTTGTCCATCAGGGCTCGAATGTCGTCGGTGGCGGCGATGAGGGCGGTCTCGGTGCTGTGGTTGGCTCGGAAGCCGGACTGCGAGGGGTCGAGGGATCCGTTCATCTCGAGGAAGGCGGCCAGCTGTTTGTTGACGATCTTCTCGATGACTTTGGCTGGAAACGGGAGGAGCGAGATTGGGCGGTAATTCTTGAGTTCGGTGGGGTCTGCTGTAGGTTTCTTGAGAAGAGCGCTGAGTTCGGCGTGCTTCCAGCTCTCGGCGAAGGTGGCGGTGTCGAAGGAGGTGTTGATGATGTCCCGCAGGTGGGGTGCGATGACAGCGTCGGCCTTGTTGAAGACGTTGTGAGGGCAGGGGTCGGTCGGAGATCCGGAGTGGACGGAGTTCATCATGCGGACGGTGTCTTCGGTGCTGATCGGAGTCCAGGCTCGGAGGGCGGCGGTGGGCGGCGTAGCTGTGGTCGTGGCGTGCGTCGGTTGGGTGCTGAAGCTGTTGTGTATGTCCGCGATCTTGTTGTGGAAGTAGGAGGCGAGGGAGTTGCAGAGATCTTGCGAGGGGGTGATGTCGTTGTTTCCGGCGTTGTGGTTGGAGAGCTCTTTGACAATGTTGAAGAGTTCCTTGCAGTTGTGTGCGTTGTTGTCCAGCCGGTCCTTGAATGCAGTTTTCTTGGCGGCTCGGATCAGTTGGTGGTGCTTCCGGGTGGCGAGTTTGAGGGTGGTCTTGTTGTCCGGTGTGGGTTCCTTTCTGCAGACTTTCTCGAGGGCTCGGCAGTTCTTCTTGGAGCTCTTGAGTTCGTCGGTGAACCATGGGGCTTTCTTGCTGCCGGGTCTGCTGGGCGGGGTCCTCAGAGGGGCGAGTTCATCCGCGCAGTTGCTGATCCACTTCGTGAGGTTGTCGGCGGCCTGGCTGGGGTTCGCTGAGCTGGCAGGAGGGTGCTGGCTCAGGGAAGCGGCGAGCTGGTCGGCTGTGATCTTGTTCCAGCTTCTGTGGGCAACCTGTTGCTGGTGGTGATGGATCGTCGTTCTTTTGAAGGTGAAGCGGACGCAGCTGTGGTCCGTCCAGTGGAGTTCTGTGGCGTGGCTGAAGGCAATGTCTTTGCTGGATGAGAAGACGGCGTCGAGTGTGTGTCCGGCGAGGTGGGTGGGGGTGCTCACCAGTTGCTTCAGTCCAAGGTTGGCGAGGTTGTCGAGCAGGGTGCTGGTGTTGCGGTCGTTGTTGTTCTCCAGGTGGAAGTTGAGGTCCCCCAGGAGGATGTAGTCAGCGGAGGGGAGCTACAGCATGAAGAATGGGACCCCCTCAAAAGGATAATTTGCGACCAAGGAACAGAGGGGAAGAGAGAAATTTGTTCTAGAAAGTTGTTCCTTCAGTGGTCATATATATCTATAGACAATATACATCAGATAATTTTGAGAAAGGTGACAGACTTATATAAACATGTTTATTTTGTCATAGTTTTTATTTTCATTTGCTTCAGTTTTTTTCATTTCAATTTCTCATATACAAATTACATAATTCATCATAAATACATTTTACAGACTCAAAAAATTCAAACATTTTTTTTTAGTTATTAAGACACACATTATTGATAACACACCAGAAATACAAAAAAGGAATTATTTATACACAAAAGAAATTGATTGATTTTTAAGATGGCCACCTGATATTTAAATACACAACTCAATTTGCAAACATACACACATGCATACCACAATTACACTACCAAAAGGGGAAAAAAGGGGAGAGAAACTACGTATGGACTGACAAGTTCACAGGTTGTCAGGTTTAAGGGTCTCAGAAGAACTTAAGACCCCCGCACATTGTGTATAAATAATTCCTTTTTTGTATTTCTGGTGTGTTATCAATAATGTGTGTCTTAATAACCCAAAAAATGTTTTTGAATTTTTTGAGTCTGTAAAATGTATTTATGATGAATTATGTAATTTGTATATGAGAAATTGAAATGAAAAAAACTGAAGCAAATGAAAATAAAAACTATGACAAAATAAACATGTTTATATGGGTCAGCGGAGGGGAGGGCATGCGGGCTGACGAAGTCGGCGATGTCCTCGCTGAATTGAGTGCGTGGTCCCGGGGGTCGGTAGATCAGGGTGCCTCTGAGGGTGGTCTTCGGGTCGGTGTGGATCTGGAAATGCAGGTGTTCGGCGGTGGTTAGGGTGTTGTCGGTGCTAGTCGGGATTCGGATGGTGTTCCTGTGGATGATGGCGATACCTCCTCCCATCTGGTTGGCGGTGCGGTCCCTCCGGGTGATCTTGTAGCCCTCTGGGATGGCGATGGCGATGTCAGGCGCTGAGGAGGCGTTCATCCAGGTCTCCGTGATGAAGGCAACGTCCGGGGCTGTGGCGTCTAGGAGGTTCCAGAGTTCGATGGCGTGTCTGTGGACGGAGCGGGTGTTGAGCAGGATGCACTTGAGGTGTTTGCTGCTGGTGTTCGGCTTGGCAGGTGCTGGTGTCGGGCAGGTCCGGATGCAGGTGAACTTGCAGGCGTGGCAGCTGAAGGGTCCGTGGGAGCGTCATGGGGTGGCTCGGTAGCATCCTGGGGATCGGCCGGAGTTGAGTGCGATGAGGGCGGCGTCCAAGCAATAGGCTGTTGTAGTAGTCCAAGTGGGATAGGACCAAGGACTGGACTATTACTTGTCTAGTGGGCGGCTCAAAAATGGTGCGTAGTCGTCCAAAGCAGGTACCAGCCACCTTTTTAGTATGTGACTCAAAGGAGAGAGAGTTGTCCTTTAGGACTCCCAGATTCTTAACTTCCTTCTTGGGAAACAGGGGAGTGCCGATCGTCGGGGCCACCACTGGTCGCCCCATTTCTGCGAGTCCCGACCGATCAGGAGCACCTCCGTTTTCGAGGAGTTAAGTTGGAGGCAATTCTCCGTCATCCAGCTTGAGATGGCTAAGACATCTTCCTGAAATTTTTCCTGATCCGATACAGTGTTATTGAAGAAGGTAAAAATAAGCTGTGTGTCGTCAGGGTATGAGGTAAGTTTGATCCTGCGTTCTTTTGTTAGCAGAGCCAAGGGGCGAGCATACACGTTAAACAGCATAGAGCTAAGGGCAGAGCCCTGGGGAACGCCGCATTTGAGAGGAAATTTGCTGGATGGGTAAGGTGGAGCATGGATCTGGAAGCAACGATCAGACAGAAAGGATGCGAACCATGCCAGAGCCTTGCCCCTGACCCCGATCTCCCCGAGTCGTTTGAGTAAGATCTCGTGGGAGACCGTGTCGAACGCCGCACTCAGGTCGAGCAAGATCAGAGCCGAGGTGAGTCCAAGGTCCTTTGTGGCCCTAAGTTGCTCTGTGACAAATGAAAATACAGCTCAGGGTTCCATTGCAGCCTGACTGGTGCAGCTTAGACCTGCAGTCCAACCTATCAAATATCCTTTTTAACAGGGATCAACCTTCCTTTTCAATATTAATAAGCTATGTATAGTGTATAAATGGGGGACATACAGAAATTTAGGGCCATATTTATCAAAGGGTTTTGTCACGTGTGCACCAGTAACATGCAACAAGGTGCAAAAGTGAACCAATCCTTAAAATCCGATTTATCAAGCCATGCATTCTGCAGCACACATAGAAAGAGAAAAATGCATCAGGGGATTATTTTTGTGCACAAAGGTGTCCCTGCGTAACTTTTTAATAAACATGCCCCTTAATGTCATCATGTTCTTACAGTGACAAGTTCACAAAAGCTAGTTTCACAGTGGAAAGCTTGGATTGTCCTGAGAGGAAACCTACAGTGTGGATTTAAATAGTCCTTCTGTTATCTCGGAATTCATACAAGCTAAAGAAATGGTTTAACCACTATTTTTAATATTTATTAACAAATCCAATTGAATGATGAAGTTAGATATTTGATAAAGTGGAGAAGTGTGGCTCAATGATTAGAGCGGCAGACCCTGCTGCAGAGGTCTAGCCCGGGACCAGGGTTCAATTCCCCGCCTCGGCGGGTCTTGGGCTCAAAATTCCACGGACCTGATAATTCTCGCCTCGGTGCCTATTGCAATCATGGAGTCCCACTCTGCAACTCTGGGCAATAGCTTGCTTAATCTCCACAACGGCCCCCACAACGCTAAGGATGCCTGGCCTCCACCTTGGGGGTGCCCAGGAGTGGACGCCTCACAGGGAAAGCCAGGATGGGTTCCACAGCGGTATTCGTACAAGCGCCTTGAGACCCTTGCGGGTGAGTAGTGCGCTATACAAGTATCAATTTACGTTACATGAAATATTCACAAAAAGTAACTTTTAACAAGTAACCTTTTGCAGTAGCCTGCCAGCAGCTGACCTGCTAATGCTTGCCTTTAATGAGCTGTGAAATCTGCTCCCAGTGCAGAACAATGGATTAGGCCTGGTGACAGGATGGGCTGGGAATAGGGAATGTGACCTCTATGAATTCAGGAAAGACAGTTGGGGTGGTCCAATGAACTTCAATAACTTGAAAGAGTCTGCAATGATGCCTGCCTATTCATAGTATAGTGTAAGAGGAGGCCTTAGGAAGGGAAAGCCTTTGGTCTCAGGCCCACACTAACCTTTTCTGGCTCTAGGCTGTGTCAGAGGAAAGGTACTCCCAGATTTAGTTTGGAGTGGAAATAATAATATTAATAAAAATAAAAGATCAATCAATCAATCATCAGGGGTTTAAATAGCACGCTACTCACCCGTGAGGGTCTCGAGGCGCTGGGGGCTGCTCTGGGTCAGTCGAAGAGCCAGGTCTTGCGGTCTCTCTTGAACGTGTGCAGGGTCGGCGAGAGTCTGATGTTCACATGGAGCTCTTTCCAGGTTTTTACTGAGATGTAGGAGAAAGCTCTCCTGCCGGTTTTGTTTCTGCAGATCCAGGGTGAGGTCGGCGTACTTGGAAGGATAATCTCTCGTTTAGGTATTTGGGTCCGACGTTGTTGAGGGATTTGTCGGCGTGGGTGAGGAGTTTGAAGGTGATCCTCTTTTCGACGGGGATCCAGTGGAAGCCTCGAAGGTGTTGAGTCATGTTTCCTTGGTGCGGTTTCCCAAGGACGAGTTTGGCTGCGGCGTTCTGGATCGTTTGGAGCTTGCGTAGAAGAGTTTTGTTGATTCCAGCATAGAGGGCGTTTCTGTAGTCCCCTGCAGCTACCCCGAATTGGGTGTCCCGGCGCTAAATAGACAGCAACAAAATTAGGCGTAAGTACACATCTACTCATTGCAAATAAAAAGACAGGTCTTCAAGACCTTTCTAAATTCCTGTTCGGAATGCATCGTGCGTAGTTGAGCAGGTAGATTGTTCCAGCATTTAGTGGTACCCACCTTAAACATCCTTCCCCCCATTTTTGCCTTCGCAAAACGGGGGGTGGTGAGGTATCCTTTATGATTGGACCTTAGGGATCTGTTCTGTTGGTAGTGATGAAGTCTCTTCCTCAAGTAGTTCAGAACATCAGTTGAATATCATCCACATAGGATGTCACCTTGATCCCAGTTTTGGCGATGATCTTCGCCAGAGGTGTCAAGTAGATATTAAAAAGTAGTGGGCTTGAAAAATAATAAAAGGGTAATGGACTGCTCCTTTACCTGGCCACATCTCTGGATGGGCACAAGGGCTCTGCACAAGGGAGGAAGGATTCTCCAATCTTGGATTTTAGGAATAAGGTGAACTGTGGGTTTGTTTGCAGTAGGAAAAAATGAACTGATAAAAAAGTGGATAGGGTTGCCCCAGGGAACTGTTTCCCCTCTACTTAGGGAGTATCCAGGAGCCAGCCCCACCCACTGGGAACTGAACTGTACAAGAATTAACCTCATCACCAGCTCCTCACAACATTTTCTGGACCTGTCAAAGAGCATAAGAAGGACTGCACCTGCTGTTTGAGACCTATAAGGAGATCTGAAAGACTGGACCTAGTCCCACTTGTACTTAAGACAAAGAAGAGGGCTCCTAGATGGCTGACATCCTGTGTGGTGACAGGGATGCAAAAAGTTCAAGAGGCCTTTTACTGAAGGGCCCTCCTAACTAGTGGCTTCTGCACCTGGATTGGATCTGTGGGTGGCCTCTGCTGGAGTAAAGCCCTACCCTTAAGTGCTATTCATGTGGTCTTGGTGCCCTTGTCCATGTCCAGCTGGACTTCTCCAACAATCTTTGAAATGTTAGGACTTAGAAACAAGTTGGACTTCCAGACCTCAGGAGGACCAGGACCAATTATCCAAGTCAATCTGATCAAGGCGCAACTTTGGCAGGCGAAGATTTCAAGTTGGTCCTGCTGGTATCTTTTTGCCACTTGAAAAGCCTATTCAGCAGGTCCTTGCAACAAGCCTACCTGACTGCGATGCAGCCTGCAGCTTGCCCCTTAGAAGTTTTCCGAACTTCAAAAAAAAAGGTCAGAACAAAGAAATCTGGTTGTCTGAAAGGAATAAAAATGATCTGTCTGACGAAAGAACTTCTCTAGGTGTGAAATTTGAATTTTTCCCACTCGTAGCTTTCCCCACCAAAACTAACAGCTTCAGAAGGATCTTGTCAAATTGCTATCTGGCATTGAGAGTACTTCCTTATATACATTCTGCAACCTTGCCCCGCTGGAGGTTATATCAACTTTCGTTTCACAAACTGAGGGCCTGATTTAGATTTTGGTGGACGGGTTAATCCATCACAACGGTGACGAACATTCCGTCCGCCGATATATAAATCCCATAGTATATAATGGGATTTATATTTCGGCTGACAAAATATGTGTCACCGTTGTGGCGGAGTAATCCATCGACCAAGTTCTGAATCAAGCCCTAAGACAGAAGGCAAAGTCTTTGCCTGAGATGAACCTGCTTGGTTATCCAACCTGCGTGCCATTGCATTCAGCCTGGAACCGTACCTTGCTTAAATGTTTTGAAATTCAAATATCTGGTTCCTCTTATTGAATTGTTGCCATTTTGATGTTATTTTGTTTCTTACATTTTATCTTTTCTTAAAAAATTGGAGTGGGATTTGAAAGTGTTGTGTTTTTGACTTCCGAACTGTTTTGTTACTTCTAACAATAACAATTATTTATTGTTTCAGTTAATGAAAACCACAACAGTATTGCAAATAGAACCATAACAATATTGCAATTGTAACAACTTCATACTATAAAATTGTGGAAAGTGTGAGCTTGCATTGTAATCATAGTATTTTTCTTCATTTGTAAAATGATTTTTAAAACCGAGCTTAGTAGTTTAAAAGATCTAATGCAAATCTAGGTTTGTGCTAATGTGCATTGTAAGTAAACTAACTATATCTTCCAAAAAAATAAGGCAGTCAAGATTAGGCATATGTTCAGTTTGTGAAATAGCAACCCGGGGGAGACAGTCATTTTAGTGACATCTATCCCTCCACCCAATAGCACTGCTTACTTTGATAGTGACATTGGTGTAAGATTTATCAATTGGAGCCATTGTCAAAAATCCCATGATTTTACAGTTTAGCTGTGGGTACATTGGGTTGAGACTTGCAATTATTGCTTCCCTGCATGTTCAATTGCCTCTCTCGTTAAAGTTTCTCTTTAGTATTGATAAACTGAGCTTACGCAGGATAGGAACGAGGCAGACCAGAAGGCTAAAGTCTCAATTTTCTGCTTTGCAGATTCTACATTCTGTAGGACCAGTGCATTTCCATACTGGTCAACGGCCAATGCTGGTCATAAGTCAGTGCGTTATGTGTGCTTATAAGGTAGTGGCTAGATATGGTGCTGGTGTCAGGTCATCATAGTTTTCAATCACCATCCAGGCAAGAGAGCAGGGGCTGAATTTAGTTTTGTCTTCTAGGCATGATTGTTTTGTAACTTCTAAATGCTTCACATATTTTCACTAAGTTAAGCCCAACTGCTGTGTGCCATAGCTGCCAAGGGTTGAGCTTAGGTTTACATTTTTGAAACCTTCGCTAGGACCTAACAAGTTAGTGACTTTAATATTTGCGGTAAACTACCATTCACTCAAATTATTAATTACATTTCTTGCAGTTTGTTAATAAACCCATTGGTTTAAGTTAGACTTACATTTATAATTGAAACTGTGGCTATGGTAGACCAAGCAAAATGTCTTTATTTTTGACGGAAAGGAAAAAACTCCTTAAAACAAAATATCTTCATTGCAAATAACAAGTAGATATTCCATCATTAAGTGCCTTCTCCTATTATTTGTGCATGATGATGATGAATGTCACAAATAATAGAACTGGTGTGTGGTGATCGGTAAAGTCCACTCCGTTGAGTTATGAGGAATAAAGACCATTCTGCCCTTTGAGGGCAAACACACACATATGGCTGACTCCTAATGAGCTGATCCTTCCTTCCATTGCTCCAGCTGTCATTGTTAGCAATGTACTGCCGGGGTTATGCAAAAGCACCACAGCGGTGTCATTCAGTTGAAGTTGATGGAAAAGGGATGAAGAAGAACTCACATCCATTTGTCCTGCCAAAATACTTTGCTCCTGCAATTTGCCAGGGCAATCAGAGAATCAGTGGGTGTGAAGATCTTCTACTGCCTCCTGACATGACTTCAAATACACCGATGACTTTGGAAACATGAGCGATGTGAAACATATCCTTTTCTTTCTCATGACCACAGTCTCCGTGTGGCATCTTGCTTGTGACTATGTATGGGGCTTCTATGTTCTGCAGCCTCAGTATTTCAGAGATTGATAACAAGAATGTTTGGTGAGATGGAAGAAGTCGTATTTTTCCAGGACTATATTTTGCTATTTGGATCTGACAGAGAGCAGCATTTGGGAAGAGTCAGGAGAGTACTTGCAATCTTGAATGAGAATGGTGTTACGCTATCCGCTAAGGAAGGCAGGTTTGCCCAAGGGAAGATTGAGTATTTGGGACTTGCTATAGCATCAGAAGTTGTAAGACCTAAAGATGAGCTGGTGAATACCATCCTTAATCTGTCAAGACCAGAAAAGATGGAAGATGCACAAATGTTTTTGGGAATGGCAGAATTAGATTCCTATTTTGTGCCGAAATTTGCAAGTAGGAGTTGCGCTTTGCGAGGTTTGTTGAAGAAAGGGGTAGATTTTAGTTTGATTGGTCAATGTGAAGGAGAGTTCTCAGATATTAAGGCAAGCCTGAAGGGAGCAAAAAATGTAAGTAACTTTGTCTCAGAAATGTTATGCTCGATCTCTATGGATAAGGCAAACATAAGGAGACGATGGGCGGAGCGCTGAAACTTTTCAGACACTCACCCCAGTCACAGATCTGGGTTGACTTCATCATCGTTCTTTAGCTCAATTCGCCACCCCAGTTCAGACACAGCTATATGCAAATCAGTCTTGACTCTATGCCTCATGGGAACAGTCCAGCCCGAACTGCCAAGCAATGTCTTCCCTGGACCGAAACAAGCATCCTGGGACGGGTTTGAGGCTAACAGCCAACATCAGCCAGGCAAGCTTCAATCCAGTAGCAGAGTGAGCAAGGGACCCACGTCTGGGCATACCCTACCAACTTAGGGTGAACAAAGCAAACACAAAAAGATGATTTACAGAGTGATGAAACTTTTCAATCACTCACCCCCGGTCACAGATCATTGTTCTTTAGCTGGCCTGGCAGGTCGGACTGGACTGTTCCCATTGGGCGCAGGGTCAAGACTGATTTGCATATGGCTGAGTCCAAACTAGAATGGCATGGTGAGCAAAGAAACAATGGATTTAGGCCCAGTACTCAGTACTGGGTAAATGCATGACATTGTTCTGCATTCTGTCCATCAATTGTTCTTAGGTCTCATCTGGCATTAGCAACGCGCATGTGCTGCTCTCACCATGACGAGGGCCTTTTAGAATCGATACGGATTCCAAAAAGTGCACGCGGAGAGACAGAAGAGACAGTAGATGTGCACGCGGGGATTGGATGCTTCACTGGCAGTGTGACACTCTGGGACTTTTTTTTCGCCACCAGTAAAGCACCCAGTCCCCGCTGTTATAAACATTGCGCATTGTGAGCGCGGGTCGCCTGGGTTGTGCTTGGTTTTTTTTTCTGCCAAAACGATTAATTTTGCAGTCATCGCTCTAGTCAGCTGGTTTCTGATTTCACGATTATTATTCACGTCTCGAAAAATCCTAGGGGGTCTGTTTTAAGTGTGATCTGGGATATATGGTAATCTTATTTTTTTCCAAGAGTGCCTGCAGTATTCATTTTCAAAAAATGATTTTTCCATTACTTTATTAGTAATTATACTCTCTGTGTTTTTAACATAGTGTCTTGAGTGCCATTACACTGATTAATAGTAAAACCGATATTACAGTTTGCAACAGTACACATATGTACACATATAGCTGGTGCAAATGTGCACTAGTTAACCTCATGCGCCGCTAGCGTTATTCCGCTCGCACGCTGAGATTTGCGAAAACGCACTTTACGTGACGAGCTGGGCTCGTCATCAGCGTGCGAGGAGGCTACGCCATGACGAGCCCAGCTCGTCATCAGCCTGGAAGGGGTTAATATAACACACCAATAATAGAGGTACATTTGTGCCAATTCACAAAACAACAGGATACACAGTGCAGAATCTGCTATTTAGCCAACTATCTGGCTAAATAATGCTGGATTTGAGGTATTTCACAGGATATCCGGATAGTGCATCTTTGGAATTTTACCCAACACACCACTAATTTTGAAACTATACTTTTTCAGAGGACATTGGAGCAAATACTATATAACCTGTGCTATTTAACAGAACGTACGCCTACATAGTGCATAATATGTGCTATTTAACAGTCCCTCTTGACGAATAAGGCAGAAGCCATTACTAATTTTAATGACTCAGAGAACAGGATACATTTGGTTTATGTGGGGTTTTTTCACCCTGGGCTGTGTAATGATCTAAGATGAACCAGCATGGACACGCATCTGATCCTTGTCTCAGTTTGAATAGACATGCACCCTTTCTCTGATCTTTGAAACGAGTTTATGGGTTTTAAAGGCCTTCTCTCCCTAGACATTTAGCTGCATATACAGATTTTCTAGACTAGCTGGAAGTGCACTGCGTTTGTGTGATCATGTCTTCTGCTCAGATGTGCAAGGGAATCCAACAACATTTTGTTGACAGCCAAAGAAATGTAAATTATTATTAGTAGACAGTATTGGCTTAAAACACCCCATATTCAGTGCCTCATATAGCGGAGTAAGCTTCTGGGTGCTACACGTAACAGACTACTGCTGTTGTGTCTCCCGGTTTAATCAATGGATGACGTCCTGCTCAGGCGAACAATGAATTGATTGAGACCGAAGTAATGAGCGGTGAAACAGCTGCGCCGGACACCACGCCTTTACCCAGTATGTCTAGAAGAAGAAGAAACAAGCATAAAAAAAATGCAATAGGTCTGGCCTTTCATTAAGTTAAAGCCATTAGCTTTGCTATACAATACCATTAGCAAAGCAAATGGCTTTAACTTAATCAAAGGCGAGACATATTGCTTGTATGTACTGTATCAGCTTGTCACACCTCCGTGGCATAAGAACCTGCCTGTGAAAAATATCTTATTGTTTGAGAACGCACCAGGCCTTCACAAGACTGTGAATAAACAAGACGTTTTCCTTTTGATAACGATAAAGACGACCGACCTATGCCTCTCTTGTGTCTGAATAGCATGTTTTGACTCTCACTCAAACATCTCGCCGTGTGTCCAGTGTACAAAAGAATCATAGTGCTATATGTCTGTATGTTTTTTAAATGACAACTACATTTTGGAAAACACTTGCTTTTTGTAGCTTAACATCTCGGTGGTGTATGTAAATCAGTTTCAAAGTTTTCATTTAGCTGAAAGGCGTGTTTCTTTTTTACGTGCAGTACTTACCAGACTTACGTACATGTCAATTCAATCCCCATTCGTCGCAGTCTCGTCATATTTTATGCTGGCTATATGATCTGCTCACACCTTCAGCTTTAGCCTACCAAATAATCCCATATTAAGAAGTATATAACAAGCATTTGCAATGCAATAGGTCTCGCACTTACCCAAGTTGGAGCTAATGGCATTGTAATTGACAATGTGTTTTATTTATGCTTTAAAAACAAACACATAAATAAAACTGCATTGTCATTTACAATGCTGATAGCTCAAACTCGTGTAAATGCGAGACCTGTTGCATTGCAAATGCTTGTTGCATTTGTCACTCCGAGTGGCACTGGTATGCCCAGAAGTGGGTCCCGTGCTCTCCCTGCCACTGTAGTCAAGCTAGCCTGGCTGATGAGGGCTGAAAGCCTGAAACCGGTCCTAGGATGGTTGTTTCCAGTCCAGGGAGTACCTGGCCTGGCAGTTCGGGCTGGACTGTTGCCATTGGGTGCAGTGTTGAGACTGATTTGCATATGGCTGGGTCCAAACTGGAATGGCATGGTGAGCAAAAAAACGATGGATTTAGGCCCAGATCTATGTACTGGGGTGAATGTATGACATTGTGCTGCATTTTGTCCATCAATTGTTCTTTTTGTGATCTCTATGGATTCCAGTGATAGAGGCATTGGAGCATTTGTGAGGCAGGTTGAGGGTGGTGGAGAGGTTATCATCGCCTTTGCCTCTGAGTGGATTAGAGCCACTGTATTCCACCATTGAAAAAGAGGCTCTGGTCATGTATTGGTCTATAAAGAAATGTAAGAAATTATTGTGGGGACAGCTAGGAAAAACTTGCCAGAAGAGTCAGTCATGGGTGAAATTCAAAGTTTTTGGAGTAGACGCCCCACCCACTTAATTGTGCGGGTTTACAGTTGAGTATCAATGTCTCAAAAAAACCTTTGTAAAGTCTTTAAAAAGGGTTTTTTGAGACATTGATACTCAACTATAAACCAGCAATGATTTATATTAGAATTTTTTTTTTGGGGCGGTTGAGTCCACCCTGGTTGTATTGTCATACCAGGGTGTGGATAGGCACTGATGATGAAGCATGCCACTATGAAGTGGGTGAGGTATCTACCTCAAAATATTTGGATATTCCCCATGACTGTCTCTTCTGGCAAGTTTTTCCTAGTTGCCCTTTTGTTATTTGTGACGTGCTACCACACACCATGATCTTGAGAACCTGCAAAATATGAGACTTGCCTCTAACCAGCTTGTCTTAAGTAAGATTACACTGAAAGTTGTAAAAAGCTAAGTTGAAGATTAACCAGCAAAGAATAACACTCTCTATTGTCTCCAATATGTGACACAATTTTGCATGTTTTGGATGACGATGTATAGATTTTATATGTCAGGTATACTTCCCTATGCATGGCTATAGATTCCAATAGAGCCACAAAGTGTTTTTGATTTACTCAACTGAGAGACTCCCTAGCACATGAGGGTTGTTCTGAGTTAGTTAGTGCCACTTCAGAATACCGCAGGGATAATAATATTTAAATTGTATGTGGAACCACTGTGGAAACTGATGTTAAGATATATCACAAAATAATCAGTTGCACCTCAATCTCTCCTAACTAAACAGCAATGAAATACTAAAATCATTTGCCTTCAACCAAGCAACCTTGACAAATCAGGAAATTGCATATAAGTAAAAAAGACTTCCTCTTCTTACAGTCACGAAAATTACTCTTACTACTTCCATCATGACTTGAAAAATGTAAGCCTCTAGACATCTCTTCAAAGTGAGTGTCATCTGTTAAATACCTAACTTTTACAATCAATAAAGAGGAAGCTTATGTGCCAAATATCACCAATATGACCTTATGTCACTGGTAAGTATTACAAATGAATTAACCTAGGTAAGTTTGCAAGTGTAGATCTCTGCAGGTGCATATCTACACTTACATTTATGTTTTAATCTCGTCGTGTATGGAACTTACCTTTTCCATGCAGAGATTTTGCTTGGATATAGACTTATGAATCTCTGCTCCCTCAAATAAGGGGTGAAGATTCCTATAACAGAATATATGAGTAAATCATTACTATTAGTAAGTTTTCAGCTGTTTGTGGACATCTCCATTACGGACATAGATCCCCCAATGGAAAAATATAGGGAATTACAATACAATTCATTTTAAAATAAAAAATAAGGAATATTTATTTATAATTGGAAATATGAAAACACATTTCCCCTACTCCTTTTCATTTAGGACTACCACAGTAACAAGGGACAAATCACCTGCACTAAAACCTAACATGCTATTACACTTTCAACTGACTTAGCTTCTTATTTTTATTTAAATTACTTTAAAAAATAGAATATCTTAAATAAAAATAAACTAAAAATATTTTTTCCTGCCGCAACAGTATCAGATGTATTGAATGTGTCGCAATCTTGAATGCAAGATATTTATTATTTTTTTGTCAGTTCCTTTGGAAAAGAATCATTATCAATATATGTATGAGAATGTTATTGTGTACATTACCAAATTAACTATTGATAACTTTTATTTAGGAATATTTAATAATAAATGCAAAAAATAATTTAATTAAAGCTTAATTAAATATGTCATTGAATTTATTTTACACATTTTCATCTGTGTTGCCATTATTGCTTGCCTCTTTTTACTTCTAATGGTGTGTCTTGTAATACCAGTGGTTGTCCGTGTGTGGTACCTGACTTACTGCAAAGCTGGGCTTGAATACATTTTAGGCTGGTTTGTCAGTAGTACTACTATAGTAGATTTAAATTTATATTTTGTAAATTGCAAGTGTCTAACATTGTTGTGGGAGTGTGTTTTGTATTAGCATGTCCCTCCTTAAACTCCTTTTTCGATATTTCTTTAAACGTATCTATTAGGCCTGTGTCTTCCCATGTTCCTGCCACTCTCATGTGCACCTCTCTCATTTACTGCTAAATTAAATATTGCACTGTGTGGAAATCTCTGCCACCGGGGTTGAGATCTCAATACAGAAAAGGACAGGCATAGGCAGAGATCTCTTACCACAGGTTTATGAGTTGCCTTTGGGGTATACAAAGTAGCACTACTTTACATACTGCAAAATGGATTTTGTGACTAGTAACTTCTAATTGTTTTATCCAGAGTCCCTACTGTGGAACAGATTCAAGAGATATTAGACAGTGACCTGCCACGATTAGCATAAGAAAGGGGAATAGCTTAAAAGTGGCTCCCACGCCTACTGACATATTGTCTGGAATTAAGGATATGAAAACTGGGAAGTGTCCCTTGAGCTGTGTACTGGTGATAGAATGTTATTTGTCGATTGCCAGTTTTTGTTGATAAAATGCTACCAGTATTCATAGAAGCTAAAGATTTGAAGTATCAGTCATGCACTAGGATAGAAGCCATAATAATGATTTTAAAAAGCCATCAAAGAATCTAAGAAGGTAAGAAATATAGGTAGGCCACAGTAAAGCAAGGCCAATACATAAGAATGTAGACAAGCTTATCAATGGGCAGAAAAGCTTTTTTTATCCTGGCTCATCTTACCTTCATCTGCCCTGAAATGTACTGCAATTGACCAAAATGGTGATGAGGCCAAGGAAGTAACTACATATTCCCCAAATAGATCTATGTAAAGAATTAGATCAATTGCTTGTGAAATTAGGTTGTAGATGAGCCTGAACTAGGGTTAAACTACAGATCTTGAGGCTTTCATACATGCATCGGAAGGGGATGGCAGGCATCTCAGACTTTACAGAATATTTTCAGAATTTATACTTTCATCCCTTGTTGAGCTCCTTGTGATACAGGGAGCCTTGATCCTTCTGAAAATATATTGGTGGCAGGTGTGCCTTTGAGCCAGGTCTGCCAAACCTAATTCAGCTTATGGATAAGGTTGAGAGTGGAGTACTCGTAAATGAATGAGGTGGAAAATGCTCCACTTTGGGGACTATCAAATTCCAAAGGATTTGCACAGATATGACATTTAAGTAATTGATCACTGGTGGATGTCTCAAAATTGGAGACATCTGCTGACAGAGAATCTGTAACTTTTGTAGAAGCACAATGTATTTTTAATGGTAGTATGTCAGAATATCATCCACAGAAATATTGTCTGACAAGAATATTGTATTCTTAATACTGTTCAATATTTAGGGTACTATATTTATATCCGGCTGCATTCTGAGAACAATATTCAAGTAACTGTCAGAAAGTATTAACCTTGTAGTCCATCGGAGTGTAAATATTTCCCTCAACTCATGTTGTGTGGTGCAAGAGCAACGCAGACCGGGTCTTAAATATGGCCTAAGTGTCTTACTAGAGATTAAAGAAAATTACCTATCTATAAAATTAATGTGAAGGGTATTCAGATATGCTGTACGTATCTAACTACAAAGAGATCTGTTCTGTGTGTTGTATGAACACGCTCTGTGATTCGAATTATGTTCAAAGCTACAGGTTCATAAACTAAAGCATAATATATTCACACTAGTTTTATAGTGTTTATCTGACTTCAAGCAATTACATTCCCATCCTTTGTCAATACTTTGGCACCATAAGAGTATCAAAAGAAAGGTTGTTAAAGTCTGGGCACAGATAAAGAACCTTTTTTTTCTCTCCACATAGACATAACAAAGTGCCCAATATAGAGGTTCTAGATCCCCAAAGGATGACTCCTGAAATATTGTTTGGAAATGGAAGTTCAAATCCTTAAAAACAAATAGTTTCCTAGACTACTTCTTTCAATCCAGTTCAGTGTTTCATCTTCAACTTCCAGGGATAACAAAAGTCTGTGAATTTTTAACACTTTGCAACTTTAACAATATAAACAGCATTTGTGCGTGCAGTGCATGTGAAAAGCAATTAAAAATACCTGTGTTTACATGTGTAGGCACATTAAAACCAGTACTATTGGTTTTGCCAGTGCTTGTTCTCCCAGTGATTACATGCCTTATATGTTCTTAATATCCTTCTCAGTTATCATTAAAGCTACACAATGAAGGTACAAGAGTCCAAAATGAACAAAACAATAAAGGGGCATATTAGCAAGGACCAGTTCACCGCTTTATCAGCACTTTTTGCCGATAAAGCAGCGATTTTATTATCGCCCAATTACCAAGCTGTCGCTAACAGCAGTTAGCGACAGCTTCCAGGTGATAGCGACCGGTTTGGGGCCCGCTTTGCATGTCAGCGATATTTATCGCCAATGACATGCAAAGTGGGCTTACCCAGGCTGGTAGTGACTGAAAGCAGTATCTAACACAGCTATCCCCTATTAGCAATACCCGCGGCACGATAAAAAAATGTGCGCTAACCGCGATTAGCGCCAGGATTTTACACCTGGTTAAAACCTGACTTAGTCATGATAGTCAATGTGAGGTGGATTCTACTGCTAAGTCCCCACCTGCCTATTAGCAAGATTTTCCTTAGCGATAGGATTTTTATCGCAGGAAATCTCACGTTAAAGATGGGATTTGCCGCTATCGCTGGATTTTTTATCGCCGTGGAGATAAACGTTGGTAATATTGTGTTAGCTCCACGATAAAATTCAGCTATAGGAGGCGATAAAAAAATTGCGCTAAGCGCGGTTTGAAACCATTATCGCAGTTGTTGCTAATATGCCCCTAAATCTTTTGGGGTTGCTGATATATATACCCTTACTGCAGCAAGTTTGCACTGCAGAAAGCTTCCATTCACTTCTGTATCCGAAATAATGGGCACGCAGAAAGGTTTATCAGATGAAAAGCATGTATTTTTATAACCAATTATATAACGAGATTCAAAGTGTGTCTATATTTTAATGTTATATTCTCTCTTTTTTTATCCTTATAACCCTTTTTGAACACCTCTTTTGGAAGAAGTCATGTGATAGTGTTACCTTAGCAAGATATTTAAACACAGCACGATGCACTGCACAGTCCTGTAAAACAGAATTGCCAGAGTAAATGCAGAATAACTAAACACAGTTCGACAGGGACGTCTTAATACGTTTCGCCACAAAATAAGATCGACAATTATGTATTAAATGAAAGCCAACATTGCTGGATGAAGGGGGCGTGGCTAAGCGCGCTACGAGACTGGACGCGCATTAGCGGAGCTCCAGTGCGAGCCCCCGAACAAAGGGGTAATTATCCTGACAGAGCGTACCCCAGCTGACCGGAACACCGGATACAGGGTCGCGTACACACGGGCAACCCTCGGTCCGAAAATCGGATCGATCGGAGAACCAGAGCCGCTCCGGGACCCCCACAAGTGAGCTAGCCGGAAAACGCGAGAGGGCGCCGGCCACAGAAATCACGCGACACCGGGGCCTGGGCCGAAAGTGCAGGCTGGACACCGGGCCTGGCAGCACATTGGCGGATGAAGACCGACCCGGGACCTAGCGCATCGGTGCTGACACACACTCAGGACCGGAGGCCAGGCACACTCCGCCACCACCCCCGAGTGATTGATAAGCCCGCCGCCCGCAGCACTAGGAGCTGTGCAACCCTGACGGAGGAAGAAGGGAGGGTGCGACCAGTGCCACCACGAAGAGGTGAGGAGCCCTAAGAAATATTGGCTGGACAGAGGAGGTGAGGCTGGGCAGAGGAGGTGAACAGGAGGCCTGTGCAAAGACACCGAGGCACCGGGAGACCCCGCGAGCACCCACAGCGAGCGCCTAGCCATGGCGGCGCCGGGGACAGGAGGAAAACAGGGCGCCAAGCCACACTTTGGCGCAGATTCCCCGTGCCAGCAAGAACCCCCATCGTGGTCTTGCAAGCTGTATTACCAGACCCGGATACCGAGAACCACTTACTTCGGATCCCATTTTTCCGAGGGCATTCTCAAAGATCTACTGTGGTCTTTTTGTCCTGGAACAAAACATATTTAACAAGTTTTTCCTGAATTGAGTGCTACACAATTGTGATAACCTTACAAATGTGTATTCTTAAGGCAATTACCCTCTGTCCTGAGGATGAACCTTTATTAATTGTGGTTCGAAACGTCGTCGACACCATTACACTAAATGCATAAATTGTTTTATACTTTTCCTTGCATATGTGTATGTTACAGATTGTCTGGTTTATGACTTACCCTAATCAGATGTCCTACTATTGCCTGCTATTTGTCCATGTTGTATGTTTTCTTAGTGTGTTAGTCGGACACCGGCCGGTGTCCCGCTTCTATCACACTAAGTGTTCTATTGTTGCATAATCATCCTTTTATCAGGGTAATAAACTGTCCGGCTGGACTTTTCCCCCCAAAAATTATAGTTCCATTTGGTCTATATTTATCTCCTTTTATAGTTTCTTGTTCTAAGGACCACTGTTCTTTACAATATAGTACTTACCCATGGTCCTTAGCTTATTGCGCCTTGGGTTCCCTTGTCGTGTTCAAATAACACTTGTCCAAGCAGGCACGAGCACCAAGCAGGGGAACACGAGCGCCCGGCCGTGGTAGGGTGACGGCACCGCCAAGCGGGAATGGGGCTCGTGAACGTGGCTCCCCCGGAGGACAAACAGGACTCACCGACCCACCAGCACCGGGAACTCACGGCACCACAGCCGCAACCGCGGGGACTCCTACACGTGAGCCACCCCCCGGCCATGAGACCAGCACCGGTGAACCACGGCGCCATTGGGACGCGGCGCGCCGGGCACAGGATAAGATGCCCCGCAGCCACCCGAAATACAGGCCGGCGCCATCTGAAATGGAGCGGCGACAGGCCCCCGCCCCCGGCACCGGGAGAGAGCGAGGCACCCGAGGCACGCTGCAAGTGGCGCTGAAGGAGAAGGTTGCAGCTGCCTCAGAGACGGGCCTTGAGGAGGTCCCCCTTGACAGGAGAGCGAGACACGGCCGAGGTCTGGACGCCAATCCCTTGGCGCAGAGACGCCTCCATAGGCGCGCCAAGAGCGGACCACGCTGAGCCACGGCGGGGCTACCTAGCAGGCACACAGGAGCCCTATTCCAAGCCGAGGGACGGCAAGGAGTGAGACACCCGAGGGACTACACGAAACGCGCTAACTGAGTTGCGACGGGTACCGATGAGCGACCGGCATTGGCTGTGAGAGACTGAATGGGCAACGACACCCACAGCAACAAACAGTGACACGACGAGGCCCGCCGCTCCACCGGGAACCGGGTGAGCCTGCGGGATACCATACTGTCTGGCCCGTGACCGGGTCCAACAGAAGATGACGAATACCCACGCAGAAACAGGCCCGTGCGTACGAAATCGCTACTGCCCACACAGACCGGCAGCTCGGGAAGGGGGGGACACACGGTAGCCCTTTGGAGAATCCCCGCGCGCCCACACCGGCAGGCAAGACCCCTCGGACTGCACCCATCTGGCACGGGGAGACACCTGGAAGAGGCGCAAATAGCCGTACTGGCCGTAGGACCGCAGTCGGGCAAGATACTGTCCATGTCCGGAGGAGCAGGGAAACGCACGGGAGCCGGGGGAGCGAATTCGAAAAGCAAGATAGACAAAATGCCGAAACAGGGGGAGGCAGACCCCATAGCAACCAGGCTGGACACAATGCTAGCGGCCATGGAACGGCTAGAAAACTCGTTACAATCCACACGAACGTCACTGGAGGCGAAGATAGATGGAGTAGCCATCGACCTGACACACCTGAGGGCGGACCACAAAAAGTTAGCCGATCGTACCAAAGCCTTGGAACTCACGGTCACCGACCTAGAGCCCCGAGTAACGCAAACAGACAAACAGGTGAGAGATCTTCTCAACAGGGTCGAGTTCCTTGAAGACAGGGCAGAGGACGCAGAAGGGCGGCAAGGCGGAATAACATCCGGATAGTGGGTATACCCGAAAAATGGGAAGGGAGAGACTCTGAGACGCATGTGGAGGGCTGGTTACGCACACTACTACCAGAAGGGACACTGTCGCCACACTTCGTGGTGGAACGGGCACATTGAGTCCCTGCACGCCCACTCCCAACGGCCTCTAATCCGCGCCCACTGCTAATCCGCATCCTAAACTACCGCGACCGAGACTCCATACTGAGGGAAACCTAGAAACTTGACAATGTCCAGGTGGATAATGCCCGCATCATGTTCTTCCCGGACTGCACAGTCCAAGTGCAGTGCCAGAGACACACCTTCTTGGCAGTGAAGCGACGATTACGGCAACTTGGTCTAAAATATTCCCTCCTTTTTCCAGCAAAGCTCCGGGTGGTGGCACATGAAAAGACGCACTTCTTCGGCAGCCCTGAAGATGTGGAAACATGGCTAGATAATGGACCAGACAAAAACGCCACACGCCCCACAGACGTGGCCAGACCCAGGAGGAACAGGAGCTCCAGAAGACGGCCCAGGAACAGGTCGTCACCAACACCCACGAAGAGAACGCAACAGGGCGCGGGCCCGCCCGAGGAAGAAATGCACCAGGAACAGCAGGAAGCACTGCGCATAGCAACGGAGATCAGCACTTCACCGGCCCAACACTCGCAGCTGGCGAACAGCCCTGAAGCATTACTGAGTGATGACGAGGCAATGTATGGACTGTCGGACTCACAGACCCAAGACGACTTACCGGACATTACACCACACACGGCGGACCTCTTTGGATAGAAAAGCGAGCGAACATGGAACCCACCCCCTCTTCCCATCCACCCCCATTCTCTTGCTGCACGTCCTGAGCGGCGGCGTCAGGAAATGAGCTGGAGAGCCAGCGAACCCCGGGTCTACCGGGTGCTATGGGGACAGAGGACACGGAAGGCGCAATCGCCCTATCAGGAGATCCGGCACTTCGCCTGAGAAAGTTAACGCGAGTGCGCCACGTCAGGGTGAGGTCTGATGATCCAGCGAATGGCGACACTCACAGGTAATGACTTGCCAATGCATGCTGCGTAGGGACTTTGCCACACCCCGTGGCCCAAGCGGGCCTGCCTGGCTGGCGAACTTTGCGGGCAAATGCCAGAAGCAATACACAACCTTTCACCCGGTCCACTGTGGGACCAGCTGGGTTAGACAATTTTCCCCCTGAGCGGGATGGCACACACACTCACGCTTTGTTTATTAACTGCGATACCCTTATCTAACGCGCTAGACAGTGACCCCCAGAACTGAAAAGTTGACCATCTCATTAGAGTGTTTGGACGTCTGCATGTTCAGCAGTCGACCTTTTGGTATTAACTATTATTTATGTCGGGGCGCTAGGTGGCGCTAAACCAAGATGGCCGCGCTGTAGTGAGGCTCTCGCCAGATCGAGCCTTTGAACTATCCTTTTGACCATCCTGACCGGGAAAACTACCCAGACACCTCGCCATTGTGCCTGCAACACTCCACTGATCACAGCGGTGCCAAAAGCGTCAAAATCGCCCAGTCGTAGGCGGAGATATCCATCAGCTTGCCTGGAGCCGGACCGTGGCGCCGGCCCGAGACCTGCCGATCCGAGGGTCAGCCTGCTGGGAAACTCTGTGGCTTTGCGGCCTCATCGGAACTGAGACACCAACTACCGACCGCCAATATACCTGTGCCAGTGTCTTTGCTGTGTGCGGACCTCAATGTATTGAAGGTGAGCCCTGCTTAACGGAGACGGGGGTAAATAAAAGGGGATAAAACCAAAACAAGGGGAAAAAAGAGCGCGAACTTCAAGCCCACGGGCGGGGACTGCCGGCAAGCTCATCGGACCCGACAACTGCAACGTACAATGGCCGGTGCCCCACTGCACGCCTAATCATCAGCTTGGACGTTGCATGCGGAGCCCGGGTCATAGTTGTCACCAAGCGCTACGTGGCTTTCTACACAGCAGCGACCAGCAACCGAACACGCCCGCTCCCCAACTGCGCCCCCCCCGCTGCCTTCAGACTGCCGGAAGCGACCTGCGACCGTCCCCGAGGCCCGATAGCCCAGAAATAGTGCTCGTGAGGCCGGGGACGCAGAAAGTGCCACAATATTCACTAACGCTCCGCACTGCCACATACGGAGACGGGGCCCGTCAGTTCTCCGGCAGAGACCTTCCCGCCGCCTATTACCCGCCGACAGCTGCCGGTGGATTGGAGCCGCTCTGACTCATCGTTCTCACCGGCACCTGCTCTAATTGACTGGGGGACGCGGCGGATCACCCACTTGCCGTTGGGAGGTTGCCTGCCTGACACGACGTGCAGTCCTTTCTCCCCCCCAGCCTCGTTAACTAGCGTGCTTCCTCCTCAGGAGTGCCTTCAGAGCCCCATCAGATCACTGCGCTGCTGCCTGAACGGGAGAGGACTGATTTTAATCTGCACTCGAACTGCATACTAGCTACAGGTCGGGCAGCTGCCGGCGGCTCCATTAGTCTGCAGCATAACACCACCCTCATCTGTATTGGCTCCCCCCACTTGTGGCACTACCTACCCATGTACTCACCAGCTGCTGCTTGGATTGGGAGGAACCTCATTGCGCCATTACCTTGGGCTCATAGACAACAGGGACGCTACACGGAGTAATCTGTCCTGCAGCCATCTCCTGCTCAAACAGAGGCTAGTGGGGACGAATAGCTAGACTCAATTTATGTGTTGTGGGATGAAGAACTAAATTGCGCCAAAGAAGACACTACTGAGCGGAGCTGCACCCGAGCACCACTCACAGGAAGACCACTGTCCGCAGTCCCACTCTGCCCTGTTTACTCCCTGGCAGCTGGACGAGGAGCCACTTCACCGCACCCTGGCTGCTGCTGCCACATCGGCTTCGCGTACGCCAAGACGCGACATGGGCCGAAATGATGCCAAACAATCTAAAATACCGTTTGAAGCTAAGAAAAACTCCAGAGGTGCACAGGATCCGGAGGGTAGCCCTACCGCCCGAGGACCCCCTGACGAAGACTGGAAAACCTTGCTGATAAGCATGCAACGGAGCTTGACAAGCATCGATTCCAAGATTGACACGATAAACACGCGCATGGACAGTGTGGTCACTAAGCTGGAACAACACAACACCAGAATCAAGGACGCGGAGGATAGGATCTCTGAATTGGAAGATGGCGCCACCACTAATAGCAGGCAAGTGACCCAAATGGACAGGCTCCTAAAAATCATTGCGGAAAAGAACGAGGATTTGGAAGCACGGTCCAGACGCAACAACATTCGCGTTCTGGGCCTTGCGGAGTCCACCAACACAGGGAAAATGGAGGAGTTTATCGAAAATTTGGTCATCGAACTTTTTGGTAAAGAATCATTCTCCCCGCACCTAATAGTAGAGCGTGCCCACAGATCCTTAGCCGCGCGCCCACCACCAGGTGCCCAGCCGCGTCCCATCATTGCGAGATTCCTAAATTACAGGGACCGAGACGCGGTGCTGAGACGAGCAAGAGAGGTTGGCACCGTGGGATACTGCAATACTACACTCTCCTTTTTCCCTGACTTCACCCCGGCGGTACAAGATGCCAGAAGGAAATTCTCGGGAGTGAAAAAGAAGCTTCAAGATCAAGAGATGACGTACGCCATGCTATATCCGGCGAAATTAAAGGTTTCCTACCGAGGCAAACAACACTTCTTCCAAAATCCTCAACAGGTGGAAGATTTCCTCAAACAACACAAAAAAGACAAAACCGGAGAAGGTGCTGAAAGTCATCGCTCCAGATCTCCCTCGCCTATGAACCAGCAAGAATAGAAAACAATCACAACGACTACTACACCTAAGATGTGAGTTGGCGAGCAGGACTCCAACAGTCTGGTGAGGTACAATGTAGCACCGTTGCTTAACCTGGTCTATATACTTTTTGGGCTCGATCGCCCACCTCCGTCCCACGTAGAGAGACCGGGTGCATGCCTGGCTCCAAGTGGGTGCAAGTAGGGAGGTGGATGGCAGGTTGGGTGCCCCTAGAACTGACCCCCGATGGGCGAGCCCCAATACCCCCCTTCTGCTCATAGAATGGAGGGATTTGTGACATTACTTCTGTTTTTAAGTTGGGGAGAGGGTGGAATGGTTGGGGATGGGTGGGTTCCAAATACCCGGCGGGTTGGGGTTGCCGGAGTGGGAGGGGAAGTGTTCCAACATGATGCATTCATGAACCGACATTTAATGCTCACGGCCCAAAAAGCTCCGGAAGACGTTCGGATCGTAATTAATGTACTGGTTGTTGTAACTGCTAGGTCCGCTGCTACCCTTGCTTCTGGTATATACTGTACTATCATGCTTGCGTATAGCCCATTTTCATGTTGGATGGGATGGGGGACGTAACAAATACGCAGACAATCCAACAACTACAGCTGGTTTCGTGGAATGTAAGAGGACTAAACGACCCAAGGAAAAAGAGACAGATTCTAGGCTACTTAGATAGACAGGGGGTCTCCATCGCTATGCTGCAGGAAACACACCTTAGTCCAGGCGGTTCCCCACAGTTTGCATCCCGCTGGGCAACTAGCAGAGTATTTTCGTCATATTCCAACTATGCCAGGGGGGTCACCATCCTTGTTAAACGAGGTGTACAGTTCACCCCTGCGGGTACTGACACCGATGCGGGAGGCAGATATTGCTTTGTATGGGGCAGATTGTATTCCCACACTATACTTTTAGCGTGTTATTATGGGCCGAACATAGATGACCCCTCATCCCTTCTCACACTGTGGGGTAAAATTCAGTCGTTGGGGATTGCCCATGTCATACTGGGGGGGGACTTCAATACTACACTGCGACCACTGGCAGATAGATCTCATCCCCAGGCTACTCACTACACGCGGACGCAGCGTACCCTATCAGACATAGTGGAGGAACATCACCTGGTAGACACCTGGAGACATCTCCACCCCACGCAAGCACAGGGCACGCACCACTCAGCCGTGCACTCTACCTGGGCGCGGTTGGACTACATCCTCTGTACGGCCGGGCTCTCCCCTTGGCTTACTAAGGCTACCCACCTTGCACGCACTTTCTCAGACCACTCCCCAGTGTTAGTGACCCTGCGCGCCCCCCTTGAAGCCTCCCCATATTTAAGCTGGCGCCTCAACCCGGCGCATTTAACAGACTCGGCCTTCCGAGCGGAATTAGAGCAGGACATAAAAGATTTCTTTGACCGCAACATATCATCTGTGTCCAGCATTACCACGGTCTGGGAGGCATTTAAGGTCACGGTGCGAGGCTGGTGTATTGCTAAGGGGGGTGGAGTCCTCCGCTCCCTGCGCGATGAGCTGCGTAAATTGGAAACTGAACTGAAACAGCTAGAGGGGGAAGTGGGCGACCCTGCACGGGGGCACTCGGTAAAAGCCACAATGCGTGAAAAACTCAATGAATATGCTGAACTTTCAGAAAAGGAATGCAGGTTCCGAGGGAAACCCTTTGCTGCGCGTATATATGGGGAGGGAGATAGACCGGGTAGAGCGCTAGCTTCCGCTGTTAAACCCCCTAGGTATCACAATTACATCACTACCCTGCTGGATGACCACGGCACCCCACACAGAAATTTGCCGGATCTGCTCAGGGTCCTCACTGAACATTACTCTACACTGTACTCCTCCCATAGATCCACCCCGATAGACCTAAACACATATTTGGCAGACACTGCGCTCGCTTGGCTAGGCCCCTCCCAGCAGAAATTCCTTCATCATATACTTGAGCTGGAGGAAATAACGGACGCCATAATGTCCATGAGGTCGGGTAAGTCGCCGGGCTCCGACGGATTGCCGATCGATTTTTATAAGGCATACATGCATATCTTAGCCCCGATTCTGCAGCAGGTGTATTATGCTGCGCTTGAGGAAAACATTCTTCCGAATACTATGCGGGAGGCCCTAATAACGTCCCTGCTGAAGCCGGGCAAGCCACCTGAGTCTTGCGATTCATACCGTCCCCTCTCTTTGTTAAACACGGACGCTAAGATTCTAGCTAAGGTTCTGGCGTCGCGCCTTAATTTGTTAATGGAAAGACTGGTACTGCCGGACCAGGCGGGCTTTGTCCCGAACCGCGCGACGTCCCATAATTTACGCACCCTTCACGCGGTGATACAGGACATAACCCCCAACTGTGAAGCTGCCGCTATCTTTCTTGACGCCACGAAAGCGTTCGATTCGCTAGAATGGGACTACCTGCTGGCGCTCCTAGAAAGAATGGGCTTTCCCTTCAGCTTCCTAGATTGGATTCGGTTATTATACCGACAACCTCTGGCCTCCGTGGTGCTAAATGGATCGCGATCGGCTCCCTTCGAAATCCAACGTGGCACACGGCAGGGATGCCCATTGTCCCCAGTACTATTCGCTATTGCTATCGAACCACTAGCGGCCAAACTGCGCCAACACCACAATCACCGCTCCCTCATCTACCCGGACAGGCAGTTACTCATAGCCCTCTATGCTGATGACATGACCCTTTATGTACACAAACCCCAAGAGAACTTGAACCCCCTGCTGCGTGAGGTCACCAAATTCGGGGGGATTTCGGGTGTACAAATCAACTGGTCGAAATCTGCTCTTTTCCCACTCACTGACAAGACCACACAGATTCCCCTAGATTACCCCCTTGTCTGGGAGGCGGAGGAGATTAAATATTTGGGTATAACGGTGACCAGAAAACGCGACACGCTCATCAGAGCTAATTATGGGACAGTCATTGACAAACTGACTGACAATGTCACCAAATGGATACACCTCCCATTGTCCATGGCGGGCCGCATCTCACTTATCAAAATGGTGGTTCTACCAAAACTACTATACCTCTTCACTAATATACCATACAACCCAGGCGCGAATTTCTTTCATACACTAGACTCGCTGATGTCACGACTAATCTGGGGCGGGAAGCAGGCCCGAATGAGCTTACGGTCCCTAATGCTCCCGTACCATCAGGGCGGTTTCGACGTCCCTAACTTCAGGCGCTATTATGACTGTGCGCAGGGCCACTTTGCTGCGTACTGGCTCCAGCCCCCCCCCTTCATGGCACATCTTGCGGTCGAAGATGGCTATATGAGGCCGATGCAGCCATCGGGTTACCTCTACTCAGAAGCTAAACTCACTGGCAGCGACCCTTCTACAGTCGACTGTACAGTACTGACCTGGAGGCGCTTGACGGCTGCCATGGGGACGAAGTTCTTATACTCGCCACTCATGATCCTAGCGAACGACCCACGGCTTAGCATTGCTTGCGAAGAAATTGGCCGCAAATTGCTCGCACGCTTAACATACCGCACGTGGGGGGACCTATACTTGCAAGGCAGTTTCCGCACATCGGCGCAATTCTTCGGTGACGAATCTCCCTCTGTCATGGATACATTCCTATACGTGCGTCTGAGGCAGGGAATCAGGAAGGTCACACCAGCCTTCCCAGTCGAACCTGATGTGGTCCAACCTCTCCACTTACTGCTCCAATCTGACAATCCGAAGCATGTGGTCTCTATGCTCTATAAGCATACACAAGCCGCCTCGTCCCCTCCTCTTCTTAGGGCTAGGAGGGACTGGGACTAAGCATGAGCGGATTTTGCGGATTGGCAATCCGCGAATTTGCGGATTTGCAAACTCGCAATCCGCAAAATCCGCGAATTCCCGCGAATTTGCGGATTTTTTTTTTTTTTTGTGTTCGCCCGTGTTTCTGCCAGTTCGCGAGGGTTTTTACAATTTCGCAATTTGCGAACTTACCTGTCGGGTCGCAAGTTTTGCGAACTTGTTGTTTCTACGTGTCCAACCTGTTTGGGACACTCTTCTTCATCACTGCCACTCTCTGTCACCACTGCCACTCTCTGACTACTCATGCCACCCTCTGGCCCACCCATGCCACCCTCTGTTTCATCACCACACCCTCTGGTTGTCCAGTGTACATTATTTTTGGCAAAGCAAAGCACACCTTCCCTGCCTCAAGTGACCTGAATTAATTTGGGGCTGATTAATGTGTCACAGAATATTTTTTTAGCTGGCACCTGCTTCCTTAGTGCGCCCTGATTAGTGATCTTTTGCACTTGCTAAGTGCTTTCATTGTTGCAAAATTAGTTACAACACCTGCCCTGCCCCAACTGACAATAATGAATTAGGGGCTGATTAATGGATTTTAACTTCCAGCCTGGCTCCTGCTTGTCTCCCTTAGCTGTAATTCAGGACCTTTGTGGCATATGTGTAACTATTCTGAGGTTCAGAGCAGGGTCACATAATAGTTGCAACTGGCAACTGAACTCTGGAGGGGCCCCTCAGGAAGCACTACAGGAAATGGCTACTAATGATGAGCCTGAACTTTTGAACCTGGTAAGTAGTTACTTTCAGTTTTGCTAAAATCGTATTTCTGCAATTTCGCACTTATTCGCGGGGCGCGAACTCACGCGAACAGTGCGAGCAGTGCGAGCAAAATCCGCTGCTCGCGGATTTGCGGATTTTTCAGGAAATTCGCAAATCTCGCGGATTGCGGATTTCCCGAAAATCCGCAAAATCCGCGAGCGGAACGGATTTTCCGCCCATGCCTAACTGGGACACTGATCTGGGATCCCCCATGTCCGATGACGAGTGGGAGGCAAGTTGCGCGCACACTACTGCGGTTACAGGAAACGCACGCCTCCGGCTGGTACATTATAAGTTCCTACACAGGCTGTATTATACACCTGCCAAACTGCACCGTTTTCATCTCCGGGACAATGACAGGTGTCTCCGCTGCAAGGCAGAGGGCGCGGATTTTTTCCACCTTGCATGGACATGCCGAGCGGTGACTGAGTTCTGGGAGGCAGTGTTTGGGGCCTTGTCCGATATGGTTGGCGTGTCAGTGTCACCTTGCCCTGGGATTGCGCTGCTGGGGCAGGCTTGCCCCGCACTGACCGCACATCGCAAATTCTTTGCGCTCGGCCTTCTCTTGGCAAAACGCCATGTGGCGTGCCGCTGGGGTCGCGGTCGAGCGCCTAAGTTCAAGGACTGGCTTACCGTCATGACTACATGGCAAGACCAACTCCACAACTACGCGGAATTATTGCCACACAGGTCTAGGCCCAAGGACATCTGGGGTCCGCTTGTTGCGTACCTTCAACGGCTGCAAGCTGACTCTCAGTCGGAAGACGATGAACCGGAGCGGGCACCAGGCACAGCACACCACTCCTAAAATACCTTGTATGATACTGCCTTCCCCACTACAAGTAACGCACCTTCAATACACAACCCCTCCTCTGTCCAAGCACACCGAGGCTCCTGCCCGCGCCTCCACAGTAGGGTAGCCTACCCGCGCTATTTGGAACCTGCATTCCTCTCTCACGTGCGAGTTGCACCCTCTATGGTAGTCCTAGTATCCAGAACCACCTAGCTGATTATCCACGCGCGCTGTGTCCCCCATGCCATGCAAGTAGCATACAGTGGCACTTAGTGCACCCACCCGTCCCCATCCTCACACACCAATTTCAGATGCAGCTAATGGGATAGTTTACGGGCAGGAAAGCGACCCAATACAGGCCGTTGAGTTTGTCGGACTTTTTGGTTACGGTTATGTTGTTTTCGTTAGCATGGAAGGGAAGAAAAAATTGGAAAAACTGTGAAACCTCAGGCATTCGATTTCTCGAATCCATTGTTATTCTACGTACCTTGCGAATGCTTCCTTATACAGCTCCCACTAGCCCTCTTCGCGGCCGGCCCTGATGGGTTGTAGGCGGCTTGCTGTGTCAATCTAATTTTCCCCTAAAGCATAGTACTCTCCCATAAAGGTGTGGAAGCGGCCGGCCTGCTCATACAGGTTGTAGGCGACAAAGCTGTGTAACCAATACTGATCATAATAAAGGTTTTCAAAAAAAAAAAAAAAAAAAAAAAAAAAAAAAACTATTATTTATGTTATTACAAGTTCTGCTTCTATTACTGGAGAGTGGATGAGATACCAGCTTCAACAATGCATATCATAGGTATAACAGTAGGTGTTGATGTGATAGATGTACCGGGACAATGCGAGGCGACCAGGGATGCTGGTGGGGGGAGAGGCAAGCGAGCACTGAATAGCAATGGCAGCTGTGATTAAATTTTGCACATGGAATGTACGGGGGATGCACACTCCCTTGCGCAGGTACCAGATGTACTCTTATCTAAAGAGACATAAAGTTCAAATAGCGCTTTTACAAGAGACACACTTAGCCGCACCTGAGGTCCAAACACTGCGCTGGCGGGGGCAAACATACGCGACAGGGTTTTCCGCGTACCCGCGGGGCGCATTAATATGGGTCAGGCCAGGGGTCCCTTTTGAGGCAGACGATTCATACATTGACGGAGAGGGGAGGCTAGTGGTGGTGAGGGGACGACTGGATGGACGCCCGATAATAATAGCATCGGTGTATGCCCCAACACAGACCAACAAGGATTCCTCACAAGATTCTCCAAAATCCTATCTGCTTGGCACGGAGTCCCCTGGGTGTTGGGCGGGGACTACAATTGTGTGCTGGACACGGCATTAGACTGATTCTTCCTGCCACTGCCAAGTGCACCAGTAGTGAGCGCCATGAAAGCCTTCACAACTTGGGCTGCGCACTGGGGGCTCAAAGACGTGTGGAGACACTGTAACCCAAACACTCGAACGTACTCATACTACTCAGGAGCGCATGACTTACATGTACGGCTTGACAGGTATATGCTCACAGAGGACCTGCTGCCACATGCAACAGACACGCACTACATGGGCAGAACACACTCCGACCATAATCCACACATGTTGGTCCTCACATGGGCGACTGTACACCCCCCGATCCCCACATGGAGGTTGCAACCAGACCTATTGCTTGACGCGCTGTTCCGCGGCTCGCTATTTGCGCAAATAGCACACTATTTTGAGGAAAATACGGGCACAGCGTTCGCCCCTCAGATAGAATGGGACGCGTACAAAGTCGTGGTGAGGGGGCACTGCCTAGGCACGCAAGTCAATTTGCGGCGGCAAGTGGAGAAAGACTTGACTAAGGTGGAAGGTAAGCTACTGCGGTTCGAACAAAGGGAGCCCGGGGACGATGGGAGAGAGGCGCAAGACGTCCAGACGGAACACGAGAACCTACTAGAAAGGCTACGCTGCCTGAATTATGCGGCCCATTCGGCGCGCACACACGATAGGGGAGATAAGCCCGGCAAGTTGCTCGCCTGGCTCATCAGCAGAGAAGACAGGACAAAGCCAGTAGTGGAGATACGAGGAGAAGGGGGAGCTATGCTACGCACACAGCAGGAGTTACACCAAGCTTTCACTGACCACTACGATAGGTTATACCGCTCCGGTCTACCAACCCCGGCCCCGGACACTGCAGACTATTTAGCACCGATACCGCTACCGACATTAGGAGACGCCCAGCGGGACGAGCTAGCAGCCCCGTTCACATCGGAAGAACTCCGAGTAGTCATCATGGCCCTGTCCAACGGTAAATCCCTGGGTCCGGATGGACTCCCAGCGGAGTTCTGTAAGGCGTACCCGGACCTGTTAATCCCGGAACTCATTAAGATGTTCGAGGCAGCATTGGAAGACTCCTTGTTACCGCCCACCCTCAACGAGGCCCCGCTGGTCTCCCTATTGAAGCCAGGTAAGGACGGGGCGCAGCTGAGTTCATACCGACCGCTCGCCCTCTTGAACACGGACTACAAGATACTAGCATCCACACTGGCCCAGAGACTAGCGCCGCACACGCTCACGCTGGTCCATACGGATCAAAACGGATTCGTGCCAACGCGCAGCACCTCACAGAACATCCGTCGGTTATTCAGGGTGCAGGAGTACGCGAAGACGCCATGGCCACGGTCTGGATGCATAATATTAGATCTAGAAAAAGCATTTGATTTGGTGGAATGGCCGTATCTTCGGGCAGTGTTGCAGAAAAACGAACGAACGAACTAGGAGAGGCTTTCATAGATGCGGTCAGCCTACTCTATCAGACGCCCACGGAGGCCTTTTGTCCGAAACTATCAGAGTACGGAGGGGTACGAGGCAAGGCTGCCCCCTGTCACCACTGCTCTTTTCCCTGGCAATGTAACCGTTAGCGGAGCTGCTAAGGAGACAGGGTAAGGAATGGGGCATTCCCCTAGCTGAAGGCACACACACGGTCTCACTATACTCGGATGACCTGCTAATATATATCAGGGACCTCACTAGGATGCCGCAGGGCCTTATGGACACACTTGACGCCTTTACGACACACTCGGGATTAAGAGTCAATTGGGGGAAGTCAGGAGTATACCCATTCCATCCGGATATGCAGGAAAACGAGGTGAACCTGGGGGGCCTTAGACTGACCTGGTATGCTGACACATTCAAATACCTAGGGATCCAAATCTACCGATCCCCAGCAGATGTGCTGGAAGGCAACCTGATCAGAGCTATCTCCTCTTTATGAGCCCAAATGGGTTTCTGGAAAACGCTCCCGCTTAATGTCCCTGCCCGTGTCACCCTAACGAAGATGATCGCACTACCCAGGCTGCTCTATTTCTATTCCAACATACCGGTGTACGTCCCTAACCGCATATTTAGAGAGCTCAAAAGTATGGTCCGGGCGCACATTTGGAATGCTGGCAGACCCAGAGTAGCGCTCAGGAAGCTATATGCCCCGGTGGCTATGGGAGGGCTAGCGATCCCGAACCAGGAACTTTACTATCTGGCAGCGCAGCTGCAGTGGGTAACTGGCTGGCTCTCAGGAAAAGGCCTGGCAGACACGACTTCGGATACCGCTGCCCTAACACACGTGCAGGCACTCATGCTGTTCCACCCCCTGGCCGTGAAAACCCGCCAGACGCAGCGGCACTTGATGGTAGCGTACAAATGCTTCCAACGCGCGCTGAGACTCACGCGGTCAATCAAGCCTTATGCCCCCGCGCTCCCATTGGTGGGCACACCTAGAGTGGGCGGCTCTTTCACTGCAGCTGCTATGGAGAGCTGGGAGCAGGCAGGAATAGAAACGATGGCGGATCTCTACGAGGAGGGAGCCCTGATCCCATTTGAGAGACTCGCGGCGGATGCCGGCCTACCGGCAGGGCAGTTCCTTCTCTATGCATCCCTGATCCGCGAATACACGAAACGCTGGGGGGCCATGGCAGATGAACCGCAGACACACCTTTTGCTGCAGTACTTACACGTGATGGACAATGGCTCACACGTGATACACTGGATAGCGCAGGCCCTGCAGATGCATACCGCATGCACGCTCCAGCTACTGAGAGACAAGTGGGCAGCCGACCGAGGTAGGGAGTGGTAGGACAAAGAATGGGAATGGATCCTAGAGGGACCGCGCAACATACCGCGTAACTGAAGGTTCAAAATAATACAACTATACATTGTCCACAGGGCGTATCTTTCCCCCGACAAAATTAATCGATACTTCGCACTAGACACGACCGGATGCCTGTGCTGCTCATTACTGAATGCCGACTTACTACACATGCTGTGGGCTTGCCCCAGATTGCACACATATTGGCGAGAGGTAACAGCGCTCTTAACGGAGGGAGCAAAAAGAGAGCTGCAACACACGTGGGAGGCATGCATACTGGGGCTGTACAGATGAACAAAACATAATAAACTCCGGACCAGGTTCTGGGACCTAGGCCTGGTGACCGCGAAAAGGCTCATAACGAAACACTGGAAAGACAAGCACCCACCGCAGGTGCAAGACTGGCACTCCTCACTCACCTACTGGGCGATGGCAGAGGGAACAATACTCCATAGAGAGGAGACGGCGGGTTTGCGAGCTATACCGATAGCACAGATATGGGATGACATTCTCAAGTCCAGGCGTATCAAGAACGAGGAATTACGTAGGCGGGGGACCGGATGGGTGGTATATGCGCGACAGGGCCACAGCAGGGAGGCACACCAATGAAAAGAGGAAGGAAACAGACGGACGAAACCACACAGGGACCACCGAGAGAACAACATCAAATATAATAAGAGGGCGAGCGGCCGAGCGGAGTGCGGTTCTCTCCCACCCCACCCTACCCCCCCCCCCATGCATCAATGGGCCCATGGGAATGACTCCTACACAAACAGTGGATAAAAAGGTGTGACTAACTGGAGGAGAATTTACGCCGCCCCCCCCTCCCCACACACCACACACCTTACGCCGCGAAGGAAGGAACGCACGAACACTTGTCCCGGGACTCTAACAGACACAACACCTGGCCTACAAACCCGAAAGGTTAGATCAAGTAAAGCAGAGCTTCTTTTCTTTTTCTTTAGTTTAATCAATCAATCAATCAATCAGTGACACTTATAGAGCGCGCTACATACCCGTAGGGTCTCAAGGCGCTGGGGGGTGCCGCTACTGCTCGAACATCCAGGTCTTCAGCTTCTTCCTGAAGGAGAGGTGGTCTTGGGTGAGGCGCAGATCGGCCGGGAGGGAGTTCCAGGTCTTGGCGGCCAGGTAGGAGAAGGACCTTCCTCCTGTAGACGCTCTTCGGATGCGGGGGACGGCGGCGAGGGCGTGGTTGGCTGATCGGAGGTGGCGTTTGGGAGCGTAGAAGTTGATCCGGCTGTTGAGGTAGCTCGGGCCTTGGTCGTGTAGGGCTTTGTGTGCGTGGGTGAGGAGGCGGAAGGTGATTCTTTTGTTGACGGGGAGCCAGTGAAGGTCTCTCAGATGTCCGGAGATGTGGCTGGTTCGTGGGATGTCGAGGATGAGTCTGGCTGAGGCGTTCTGGATCCGCTGGAGTCTCTTCTGGAGCTTGGCGGTGGTACCGGCGTAGAGGGCATTGCCGTAGTCCAGTCGGCTGGTGACGAGGGCCTGGGTGACGGTCTTCCTGGTCTCGGTGGGGATCCACCAGAAGATCTTCCGTAGCATGCGTAGGATGTTGAAGCACGCCGAGGAGACGTTGTTGACTTGCCTGGTCATGGAGAGGGAGGAGTCCAGGATGAAGCCCAGGTTGCGTGCATGGTCTGTCGGTTTGGGTGCGGTGCCCAGGGCGGGAGGCCACCAGGAGTCGTCCCAGGCGGAGGGTGAAGAGCCCAGGATGAGGACCTCTGTCTTGTCAGAGTTCAGTTTCAGGCGGCTGGTCGTCATCCACTCGGCTACCTCTTTCATCCCTTCGTGTAGGTTGGCTCTGGCGGTGGCGGGGTCGTTGGTCAGGGAGAGGATCAGCTGGGTGTCGTCGGCGTAGGAGATTATGCTGAGGTTGTGTTGGCGTGCGATGGCCGCGAGGGGGCTCATGTAGACGTTGAAGAGGGTGGGGCTCAGAGAGGATCCTTGAGGGACGCCGCAGATGACTTTGGAGGCCTCTGACTTGTACGGTGGTAGGCGGACTCTCTGAGTTCTTCCGTCGAGGAAGGAGATGATCCATTCCAGCGCCTTGTCCTGGATTCCGACGTTGCTGAGGCGCTGTACTAGGGTGCGGTGGCAGACAGTGTCGAATGCCGCGGAGAGGTCTAGGAGGATGAGGGCCGTTGTTTCTCCGTTGTCCATCAGGGCTCGGATGTCATCGGTGGCGGCGATGAGGGCGGTCTCGGTGCTGTGATTGGCTCGGAAGCCGGACTGTGAGGGGTCGAGGGATCCATTCGTCTCGAGGAAGGCGGCCATCTGCTTGTTGACGGTCTTCTCGATGACTTTGGCTGGAAACGGGAGGAGCGAGATGGGGCGGTAGTTCTTGAGTTCGGTGGGGTCCGCTGTTGGGTTTTTGAGTAGAGCGCTGAGTTCGGCGTCCTTCCAGCTCTCAGGGAAGGTGGCGGTGTCGAAGGATGTGTTGATGATGTCTCGCAGGTGGGGTGCAATGACAGCGTCGGCCTTGTTGAAGACGTGGTGAGGGCAGGGGTCGGTTGGTGATCCGGAGTGGATGGAGTTCATCGTGCGGATGGTGTCTTCGGTGCTGATCGGGGTCCAGGCGTGGAGGGTGGTGGTGGGGGGTGGTTGTTCGGTCATGGTGTGCGTTGGTTGGTTGTTGAAGCTGTTGTGTATGTCCGCGATCTTGTTGTGGAAGTATGAAGCGAGGGAGTTGCAGAGGTCTTGCGATGGGGTGATGTCGTTGTTTCCTGCGCTGGGGTTGGATAGCTCTTTCACGATGTTGAAGAGTTCCTTGCTGTTGTGTGCGTTGTTGTCCAGCCGGTCCTTGAATGCAGTTTTCTTGGCGGCGCGGATCAGCTGGTGGTGCTTCCGAGTGGCCCCCTTGAGGGTGGTCCTGTTGTCCGGTGTAGGTTCCCTTCTCCAGACTTTCTCGAGGGCTCGGCAGTTCTTCTTGGAGCTCTTGAGTTCGTCGGTGAACCACGGGGCTTTCTTGCTGCCGGGTCTGCTGGGCGGGGTCCTCAGCGGGGCGAGCTCGTCCGCGCAGTTGCTGATCCACTTCGTGAGGTTGTCGGCGGCCTGGCTGGGGTTCGCTGAGCTGGCAGGAGGGTGCTGGCTCAGGGAGGTGGCGAGCTGGTCTGCTGTGATCTTGTTCCAGCTTCTGCGGGCGGCCTGTTGCTGGTGGTGGTGGGTCGTCGTTCTCTTGAAGGTGAAGTGGACGCAGCTGTGGTCCGTCCATTGAAGCTCTGTGGCGTGGCTGAAGTTGATGTCTGTGCTGGAGGAGAAGACTGCGTCGAGTGTGTGTCCGGCGGGGTGGGTGGGGGTGGACACCAGCTGCTTGAGTCCAAGATTGGCGAGGTTGTCGAGCAGGGTGCTGGTGTTGCGGTCGTTGTTGTTCTCCAGATGGAAGTTGAGGTCTCCCAGGAGGATGTAGTCAGCGGAGGGGAGGGCATGCGGGCTGACGAAGTCGGCGATGTCCTCGCTGAATGAGGTGCGTGGTCCCGGGGGTCGGTAGATCAGGGTGCCTCTGAGGGTGGTGTTCGGGTTGGTGTGGATCTGGAAATGCAGGTGTTCGGCGCTGGTCAGGGTGTTGTCGGTGCTGGTCGTGAGACGGATGGTGTTCCTGTGGATGATGGCGATGCCTCCTCCCATCTGGTTGGCGTTGCGGTCCCTCCGGACGATCTTGTAGCCCTCTGGGATGGCGATGGCGATGTCGGGAGCTGAAGAGGCGTTCATCCAGGTCTCCGTGAGGAAGGCAACGTCAGGGGCTGTGGCGTCTAGGAGGTTCCAGAGTTCGATGGCGTGTCTGTGGACGGAGCGGGTGTTGAGCAGGATGCACTTGAGGTGGGTGCTGCTGGTGTTTGACTTGGCGGGTGCTGGTGCGAGGCAGGTCCGGATGCAGGTGAATTTGCAGGCGTGGCAGCTGAAAGGTCCGTGGGTGCGTCGTGGTGTGGCTTGGTGGCATTCTGGGAGTCGGCCGGTGTTGAGTGCGATGAGGGTGGCGGCGGAGTACGTCAGGCGGGTAGGACGGGGTCTTCGTGGGCCAGGGGTCCTGGCGCTGGGCGCGGTCCGGTCGCGGACGGGCGCAGACGGGCTTACCTTTAGCGCGCCTTCGGCGCGCAATCGGCGCGCCCGCTGCGCGTGACCGCTGCGCGTTCGCACGGTCGCCATTTAAGGCGAAGTGCGTGGGTGGGCGGAGCAGCTGGGAGGCGGGAGCGGGGAGGGAACAGAAGAGAAAAGGGGCGGGGCAAATGGCGGTGGCGGGAAGCGGGAAGCGGGGAGGGAGAGCGGAGGGCGGCGAGGTAGGCGGGCAAACAGGAAGGAAACTGAAACACGGCACAGAGATTACATTAAATGAAACAGGCACAAATGGAGGGCAAAATAAATGGCAAAAACAGGAAGGAAAACGATGTCACGGCACAAAAAATACAAGCACAAATGGAGGGCAAAACAAATGGCGAAAACAGGAAGAGAAACGATCACACGGCACAAAAAATACAAGCACAAATGGAGGGCAAAACAAATGGCGAAAACCAATGGGGAGCGACCAAGGCGGCAGCGAGGCCGGCGGCGAGGCAGTAAGACAGGCAATGGGGCACACGCAGCAGCTGGTGGCCGTGCGGCGCGGGGGTGTCCCACAAGTTTATAGTTTAGTTCATTCACTTTTCATATTGTGAATTCCCCCCTCATGTTCAACAGTTGAGTTTAGGCAACTGACCTTTCCCTAGTTGATAGGGCACCAGCCCAGAGACACATGAGCAGTCCCTCTAAGACACACCAGAAAAGGAGGCACACCGCCCCAGACCGACGAAGCTGGGCGATAAGCAGAGCACACCACTAGGCCGCACGAGCATCGAAATACACCCGAGGGCTGACCTAGCTAACGGGAATCCGACAACATGTGTGCTCAGCTACACCGCGGAGCTCGGATAGAGCATATAACTTGGAAGGAGGCCATCCGCAAGGCACCCTGAGACTG
This sequence comes from Lissotriton vulgaris, assembly GCF_964263255.1. Taxonomy (NCBI): domain Eukaryota; kingdom Metazoa; phylum Chordata; class Amphibia; order Caudata; family Salamandridae; genus Lissotriton; species Lissotriton vulgaris. The sequence continues at coordinate 578,991,069 of NC_141694.1, forward strand.
AATGAGATCGGGGACTCTAGAGAGATGGGAAGCGACCCCTGCAGAGGTACACTGCGAGGAAATATTAAACAGTATATATTACCGAGAGCCCTGGGGAATCTAACAATGCAGTCAATTGTTGGCAGGAATGTATAATACAATTGGACTGATTATTTCTTGTCACGAGCTGAATGTGGGACAGATTTATGCTTCCTCGCAGTGAAATGTTCAAAAGTATGGACCTCTATATTATATGATAAATGACAATACAAATATTCAAACAAAAAAAGGGAAAAAATTATAGTTTACAGCAAAAATACATAAAAATTGTTCTACCAAGTAGAGATCTGGTAGTTATTTCATTACGCGAGTGTGATATAAATGTTACAGACATTCTAAACTTGCCACCGGGCCTCCGGGATGCCGGTAGAAAGGCTGTGCTACCATCTTTTTTCTCTCTATTTCCTTTACCTTGACGAATATCTCATGCAACTGATGGACATGCCACCGGCCCTAGGGTTGTTGGTGTAAGATTGTGTCACTTGTGTATACCTAAATAAAGACGGTTGAACTACAACAACAACAAAAAAACATTGCTGGATGAAATGTAGATAAGTAGTGCTAGATAGGGTTATAATCTTCAACCATGACATTGAAGAGCAGTTTTAAAATATGCAGGGCTCTGCAACAGAACATACTGCTCAACATCGTCATCTTTTTTGTGACGACTGCCCCCAACAAATATGAATCAGTAATGCAGCTACTGGGAATAGCGAAGACATGACGACCACCATAAATGGGCGGCAAAAATACTCACCTGCGCACGTGACAGCACTGTCAATAGTGCTGAAGAAGCTTAAATTGTCACCTCGGTGTGAACGAAGAGAGCAGTGTAAGTGTTTGTGGCGTCGTCTGTAAAAATATGTCTGTGAACTGCGTTTAACCTCTCTCCAGTTGTTTCGGAAAGTCTGTGGTGCATCCATTCTCCAATGCATGGCTTGGTTCCTGAGCCCGAGGCCACAGAAGAGAACTGCGGGCTGTACTTGTGACTTCCTTGCTAATTGAAATCCTCACATGAGACAATGAACAGCAATGTCCTTTTGCCTCACTCATGCCAGATGTCTGAAAGGCAGCTTTCAATTACTTATCTGTGCCTGTTACCTCAGCGCTCGCTGAAGGCCTCCGGGCACAAAAATAAATATTGTAACCACTAGACCACACACCCTCGAGCATTGTGTCAACATCGTGAAATAATGCGGCATTATTTAGCACCAGCGGACACTGCTGCAAAAATATTCCGCGTCTAACCAACCACCGTGTTCAAAATAGTGACAGTTGTATCCACAGTCTCTGCGCAGAAAGCGAGGCGAGGTGTTTGAAGCACAGGGCTAACGGTTTGTGAAGAATGCGCAGGGCTCGGTGATTTGTGGGATAAACTATGCAATTATATTCTCTTTACTGCCAGGGCGAAATCTCATTGACTCTAGAACAAGCTCAGGGAATCCGAGCCGCGACCCAATGTGTTTCTCATTTGCAAATTCGGCAATTTTTCAATGAAAGCTGTTGCACTTCGTCTGATCTGTTCTCAAAATACGGAAGTGCTTGAAGCACGACCACCTGTAATAACAGATTACTGTTCCCCCAAATATTACCGCGCACCTTCAGTGAGGAGGCGTAAAGCTTCTCTAAGAAAGGTTTTTGTTATTTCTCCTTACAGGAAGAAATGATCTCGAAGTAGAGCTGTTTTTCAGCAACCTTCCTGCTCCCAAAATGCAACTGGCATCAAAGTCTAATGAAAGCCTGTTTGCGGACACTGGATCCGGTCCAAGGTACACTATTGGCATACTCCAGACCCCCTGGGACATGACTCATATAAAAAACACCAGGCTGTCATCAGATGGCTGGTGGCTTACATAAATCACGTTCACTTTGAAAATTGAGGCATACCAACATTTTATTAGGTGAAACTTTGGCGTTTCTTGCAGCCAACTTGCACATATATATTTTTATTACTTACAGCAGTTTAAAGGTATGCTACCAATCATATGCACCACGAGAAAATATTGCAAGTTATATGTTTTACTGGGTGGTAGCAGGAACTACATAAAAAATACACTAAATATTATGCTTTGCAGCAGAAGGTGAGAGATTAGTGACCCTGGAGAACAAACCTCGGCGCTAGTTGAATCTTTAAATGTGATTAGAAGTAGTTTTTTGAGGACCAGTCTTGGAGTTTTTATAATCTGCATATAGCATGTCTTGCGTATAAATGCTGAGCAAGAAAGAAATGATACGCACCAGATTGAGTACTCGGCTGTGCCATTGTGGACAACACACATTGGGGCAGATTTATGATAACTGGCGCATCCCCAGGGATGCGTCAGTTATTTTGCGCCGCTGCTCCGCCACCCATGGTGCGCCACATTTACAATGCGGCACACCATGGGGCAAAAACGGCACAGATGCGTGACGCATCTGTGCCGTAAAGGTGGCGCATTGCTGGAGTTGCCTCGCAAGCGCGACGCAGCTCCAGCAAGGCTCGGGGGTGCCCTATCTGTCCAATGCTGCGTCAAGCCTTACGCCTGCTTCAAGCAGGCGCAGGGTTTTGACGCAGCATTGGCCTGAAAGTGACTGAGTGAAATCTTATAGATTTCACTCACCCGCTTTTGCGAGGCGCACCTGCCCCTGAACGCCCACCCTGCGCCGGAACGCCCGCATGTGGCGCAGGGCTTTACAACGTGACGCATCTGCCTAGATGCGTCACGTTGTAAATGGGTCGTAGGGATGCGCCACGTTTACGCCGCAGTTGCGTGACGCAAACGTGGCGCATTACCAACATAAATCTGCCCCAAAGTATTGGGTTGTGGATGGGCGTTCCTGTGCTTACAGTTCCTACCGAATACAACTCACCAAACACTAAACAGCTGTGGCCAATGTGCTGGCAGTGCAGAATAGGCAAGTCCTAAATCCACTGGAAGGGTTGTTCCCTGCAAGAGAGACACAAATACTTTGAGGAATAATATCACAATATGAAATATATGTACACTCTGTGGGGTCGTTTTACAGAAAGAGGCATAAGTTACAAGTTGAAAGTTACACTAACGTTTGTTTATAAGATGCTTCTCTTCAGGATATTCACTAACCTTTCCTTTGAAACAGGTGTAATTTCCGACTGTTTAGAGAACAGCCCGAAGCATATGTAGTCCACTAAAAAGGCAAGAGAAAATCTTGTCCTAGCACTAACTTTGCATATTTGACACACTGAGTGAAATATATCAGTGTAGGATTCAGAAATCCAGCACTTTTTAAATAGATCAGGGGAATCATGAGTTGGTGGATGGGATTTCCCTTGCTTTTTACCAGATGTCTAGCATCCTCCAAACTCTAAATTAGCCTCTTTGTCTTTCTCTAGTCAGTGCTAGGAAACCTCAAGGGGTACAAGCATGCTCTGTAAAACTCAGATACGGAATCTCAAACTGTGCAGTACATCTAGACACGGTCAGCACCCTAATGGATCTGCAGGAGCTGAGCCCAGACCCTGAAAATATAGGTTCCATCCATGATAGAGCAAAGATCAAAAATATTAGTTCAGGCATAAAAAAGCCTGCCTGTTTGAGCCCCTACCACTCCTTGGGATTTTTTTTCACCTCTGTTCGGCATGCTAATAGAAATATTTTGCAGATGAGGGCATGAGTGAAACTAAGAAAACACAAGGAGATGATGGACGGAGCGCTGACACTTTTCAGACACTCACCCCCTGTCACAGATGTGGGTTGAATCCATCATCGTGCTTTAGCTTGAATGAACCACCACAGCATGGCTAGCTCACATTGCTTATACAAATTCCAAAGTGGGAATAAAAAATGTATTGACACCGGGTAGACTACATCACAGGTCGTCTCCTTTTCCACATGTACAGAGATATACATCTATTCTGTTTCCTGGTTTACAATCAGTTGGTCCACCATAGATCCTTGGCAGATAAATTACCGGAATATCCTGGCCTAAATACATTATGACATAACATTGAGTCCCAAATTTCATGTTAAAAAATATCACCCCGTTGGAGTTATTAAAAGAAAATACACCCAGTGTTTTAAATATTTTTGTAAACGATATTTAGGACAGGATATTTATTTCAGACTGCTTTTTGGTTATTGATATTCTAACAGGCAACTAGATCCCGACTAGAACTAGTTACATGAAACCATCTACTTTAACTGCAAAAAACGAATACATGCCTGTTTAGGAATTATATGTAAGCATATAGTACTACATTTCTCTCTTATGAAGCCTGCTCAGAAGGCTTAAAACAGACACAGAAAAACAATGATAACTAGGTGGAGACAGTTTATTCAAGACAGATATTTCAAAGTAAAGTAAGTAAGAGCCAACATTTTATGTAAGGGAAACCACATTAGTATGCATATGTTCATCCTTTTGTCTTAACTTAGCCTTGCAGCATGACCAGTGCTGTATGGTTATGAGTCTATGCTATCCTTTGCCACCAGAACACCTGAAAGAACAGCTTGGTAGAGATGGTTAGGTCAGTCCAGCAGTGGACATAGCACACAACATAGAGTTACCCATCATTCTGAAGCTTGCCTGGAGCTGGACAGGGGGAGACATGACTGGCTTAAAAAACATAGCAAACATAATAAGTTGATGGACGGAGTGCTGAAACCTTTCAGACTCTCACCCCCAGTGACAGACCTGGGTTTAATTCATAATCGTTCTTCTGCTCACTAAGCCACCCCAATTTGGATCCAGCCATATGCAAATAAGTCTTGACCCTGCTCCCCCTGAGAACAGTCCAGCCTGAACTGCCAGGCCAGGTCCTACCTGGACCGGAAACAAGCATCCTGGTACTGGTTTTGGTGTTTCACCCCTCATCAGCCAGGCTAGCTTGAATCAGTCAATCAATCAATCACTGCATATCTAAAGCGCGCAACACACCCGTGAGGGTCTCAAGGGCCTTGGGAGGGGGGAGGGGGGTAGTGGCTGCTACTGATCGAAGAGCCAGGTCTTGAGAAGTCTTCTGAAGGGCAGCAGGCCCTGGGTCTGTCGTAGGCTGGTGGGGAGAGTGTTCCTCGTCTTGGCGACGAGGTAGGAAAAGGATCTGCTGCCGGCAGTGGATTTCCAGGTGCAAGGGACTGTGGCGAGGGCGAGGTTGGCTGAGCGGAGGCTTCGGGTGGGGGATGTGGAAGCTGAGTCGGTTGTTGAGGTAAGTAGGTCCGGTGTTGTGTAGTATCTTGTGTGTGTGGATGAGGATCTTGAAGGTGATCCTCTTGTTGACGGGGAGCCAGTGTAGGGCTCTCAGGTGGGGTGTGATGTGGCTGCGTCGGGCAATATCGAGGATCAGTCGTGCCGAGGCGTTCTGGATTCGTTGTAGTCGTCTCAGGAGCTTGGTTGTTGTACCTGAGTAGAGGGCATTCCCATAGTCGAGTCTGCTGGTGACGAGGCCGTGGGTGATGGTTTTTCTCCTGTCGGGGGGTATCCATTTGAAGATCCTGTGGAGCATTCGGAGGGTGTTGTACCAGGATGCGGAGACGGCGTTGACTTGCCTGGTCATGGAAAGGGTGGAGTCGAGGAGGACCCCCAGGCTGCTTGTGTGGTCTGCGCCTAGCGATGTGGGCCACCAAGAGTCGTCCCAGGCTGATGGGGTGGGTCAGAGAATGAGAACCTCCGTCTTGTCTGAGTTCAGCTTCAGTCTGCTGTCCTTCATCCAGTCGGCTACGGCTTCATTCCTCTGTGGAGGTTGGCTTAGGCGGTGTGAGGGTCTTCGGTGAGGGATATGATCAGCTGGGTGTCTTCAGCATAGGAGATGATGTTGAGGTTATGTTGACGTGCGACATAGGCGAGCGGTGCCATGTAGATATTGAACAGCGTCGGGCTGAGGGAGGATCCCTCTGGGACGCCGCAGATGATCTCTGTGGTTTTTGAGCAGAAGGGTGGGAGGCGGACGCTCAGGGTTCTGCCGGAGAGGAAGGATGTGGTCCAGGCCAGGGCCTTCTCTGTAAGTCCGGCGTCGTGGAGGTGTGCTGATAGGGTTCGGTGGCAGACTGTGTCGAAGGCTGCTGATAGGTCCAGGAGGATGAGGGCGGCTGTTTCTCCTTTGTCCATCAGGATCCTGATGTCATAAGTGGCGGCGATGAGGGCTGTCTCGGTGCTGTGGTTGCTGCAAAAACCGGATTGGGAAGGGTCCAGGATGTTGTTGTCTTCGAGGTAGCGGGTTAGCTGTTTGTTCACAATCTTCTCTGTCACTTTTGCTGGGAACAGGAGCAGGGAGATGGGCCGGAAGTTCTTGAGGTTTTTGGGGTCCGCCTTGAGCTTCTTCAGAAGGGCGTTGATCTCGGCGTGCTTCCAGTTTTCTGGGAAGGTTGCTGTCTCGAAGGAGCTGTTGATTGCTTTCCGGAGGTGGGGTGCGATGGTTGTGCTGGCTTTGTTGAAGATGTGGTGAGGGCAGGGGTCGGCTGGGGATCCAGAGTGGATGGGGTTCATGGTTTTTATGGTGTCTTCGTCACTGACCTGGGACCAGGCGGTCAGGCGGCTGGTGCGGATGGTGATTGCAGGAGTGGTGTTCTCGGTGGTGGGTGCGGGGGTGTCGGAGTTGAAGCTGTCGTGGATGTCGGCGATCTTGCGGTGAAAGAAGGAGGCCAGGGAGTTGCACAAGTCTTGCGATGGTGAGATGTCGTTGGTGTTGGAGCTGGGGTTGTAGAGTTCTTTCACGATGCTGGAGAGCTCTTTGGTGTTGTGGGCGTTGTTGTCTAAGGCGATTCTCTTGGCGGTCCTGATGAGTTGGTGGTGTCTGCGGGTGGCGCTTTTGTGGGCTGTGTGCTGTCTGGTGTTCCATCGTGGAGCCATTTCTTTTCCAGCATCCGACAGGTGCGCTTGGAGATCCGGAGGTCTTCGGTGAACCAGGCGGCTTTCTTGTTGGTGTGGTTGGTTGTGGAGGTCTTGAGAGGGGTGAGGGTGTTGGCGCAGTCGTTGAACCATTGTTTGAGGTTGGACGCGGCGGTGTCTGGGTCAGTGGGGTAGGCGGGTGGGCTCAGGGCAAGGGTGGTAGTCAGTTGGTCCTTGGTGATCTTGCCCCAGCAGCGACGCGGTAGCTGTTGGGTGCGGTGGTGTGTGGTGGGTTTCCTGGAGGGGAAGTGGACGCATCTGTGGTCGGTCCAGTGGGGTTCGGTGGTGTGGTTGAAGGAGACGTGGGGGCTTGTAGAGAAGATGGGGTCAAGCATGTGACCAGCGGCGTGGGTGTGTGTTGTCACGAGCTGTTTGAGTCCAAGGTTGGCGAGGTTGTCTATCAGGGCGGTGGAGTTGGCGTTGTTGTTGTTCTCGAGGTGGAAGTTCAGGTCCCCGAGGAGTATGTTGTCCGTGGAAGCGAGGGCATGGGCGCTGACGAGGTTGATGATGGTGTCGCAGAACTGTGGTCATAGTTCGGGTGGTCTGTAGACGAGCGTTCCTTGGAGGGTGGGGTTGGGGTCGGTGTGGATCTGGAAGTGCATGTGCTCGGCGGTGGTGAGGGTGTCGTCGGTGTTGGTCGAGACTCTGAGGGTGTCCTTGTGGATGATGGCGATTCCCCCTCCAATTCCGTTGGTGCGGTCTCTGCGGGAGATCTTGTAGCCCTGTGGGATGGCTATGGCGATGTCCGGTGCTGAGGTGGCGTTCAGCCAGGTCTCCATCAGGAAGGCGACGTCGGGAGCGGTGGAGTCTAGGAGGTCCCAGAGTTCGATGACGTGCTTGCGAGCGGAGCGGGTGTTGAGCAGGATGCAGTGGTGGTGGTTGGGTTCTCTGGCTGGTGGTTTGGAGGGCTGGATGCTGGTGAATCTGCAGTTCCGGCAGGTGAAGGGCCCTTGGGTGCGCTTCCGGGTGGCCCGGTAGAAGGGGTGGTCCCGTCCGGTGTTGAGTGCGTGGAGGGTGCTGGAGTCGTAGTGCAGTCTGGCGTTGCGGGGGGCCCGGGTTCCAGGGGTCCTGGCGCTGGTGCGGGTCCAGGCGCGGACGAGTGTAGACGGGCTTGCCTTTGGTGCGCCTTTGGCGTGCCAGCGGCGCGCCCGCTGCGCTTCCGCGCGGCGCCCTCATAAGAGGAGAAGTGGGAGGGAGGAGCAGCTGGGAGGCGGGAGTGGAGCGGCCAATGGGCGAGGGCACATGGCACAGAAGGAAAAAGGGGGTGGGCCGCGGGGAGCACCGGCGGAAAGCGGGGAGCGGCAGGGGCACAGAGGGAAAGGGAGCAGGAACGGCAATCAGAAGAACAAAGAAACAAAATAAGCAGCCAGATATGGGGAAGAACGGCAACCAGAGGAACACAATACAAAATAAACAGTCAGGTAGGGGAAGAAAAACGGAACAGAACCAACGAGCAGGTCCCAGGGGCACACCAGTGGCGAACCCTTGGCAGCAGCAGCAGTGGGGCTGTCATGGGAAACCAGGAGGAGCCGTGCGGCGTGGGGAGTGACCAGAGGTCAGGTCACTCCCCACGCCGCTGAATCCAGTGAAAATTCAGTGGGAAAGTGACCAAGGGACCCACATCACGTCACCTACTGATTCTCTTCATCGCAGAATACTGGCTTACCTCCAATGTCACACTCAGCCATTGATAAGCTTTCAAAAAGGCCATAGAAGGCAACACACAAGCCATCAACAGATCATTTATCAGCCTCGATATGCACAAATACATTCTAAAATTCATAATTTTCAACTAACAATGCAAACACCTTAAAATGTGTTTTTCACCATTTAGCCATCCCTCAGGTCTATTAAATCAATGTTCTGCTGCTCTACTGCCAACATTACCCACTGTAAAAACACATGTTTTAGGGATGTCATCTTTTAGGTGGTACTGCTGCAAATTCGCCCCTTCAGAGACATCATCTTCGCACCATCTCACCTCTCTTATAAACCTATCCATTTTGTCCACAGGCAAAATGCTGGATCTCATCATTTCAGCACTATCTTTTATGTCTAGAACCACTTGCCCTAGATTGTCCAAACACAACTCTATCTATCAGCCAGCATTATAACTCACAAACTGCTATATAGGGTGTGAGAAATTGGGTTGTTTGGGTAAGGGAGATGTGAGCCCTTCTCAAGAAACAGCTGCAATCCTTGTCAGGGTGAACCACAGTCACTCTATTCACCTGTGCTTCAGCCTCTGGTAGTTTGTCACAAAAGTAGTTTAATTTTAACTTGTGTAAAGTATTTATGCAGCACACAAACAGCAGTAAAGTGAAAACACAACATAAAACAAATCCCACACCAATTTAGAAAAATAAACTAAAATGTAATACTTTATTTGAAACCAAAACAACACAAGTCTAATCAATAGAATGAAAGATAAGCAATTTCAAAGAATTAAAGTAAGTATCATGCCTATAAGCACAGAGAGAGCCAACACTGGATATCTGTGACTCTGGACCAGGACAAAGTCACAAGTTTACTTCGACTGAGATGGAGTATGGACCAGATACAGGGACCAGCTTAATCCCACTGAGAATTGTACCTTATGTTCTTGTTTGGGGAATTGAATCTCGTTGGGTCAGTTCTGATGAGGAGCTGCAAGGGCTGTGATGTGAGTTGTTACGCAGAGTTGTGCCACACTTCATTGGTCTAGATGAGGAGCTGTGAGGGCTGCCATGAAAGGTCCTGCATTGAGTTGCATTGTGCTGTGTTGGTTCTGATGAGGCCGCAATAGGTGCTGTAATGCGAGGTCCTGTTTCACGCAGCAGTACTCTCTGGGTCCAGGAGCTGGGGGGCACCTCTTGGGGATCATTACTCATTCCAGCAAAGGACAGCAGCAGGTTACAGGTAGGTCCAGTTGAGACGGGGCAGCTGAACAGGTGCAGGACAGGTGTCTGGAGCTTGTTATGTTCCTGTAGCTCAGAACAGAAGGCCAGTCAGCTAGACCTTGGAGTCACTCTAGTGGTTCTGGGTTCAAGGAGCAAGTCCAATCTTTCTTCTTCAGTCAGCCGGGCAGTCCTTTTTGCAGCAGGGAAGAAGGGCAGTATTTCCAGCAACAGGGCAAAAGGGCAGTTTTTCCAGCAGCAGGGCAGCAGAGCAGTCCTTCTTCTGAGTCTTCCGCAGGACCAGAAATCAGGGTCCTACTTTTATACCTGGTACAAACTTTGAAACAGGATACATTTCTGGAGTTTTCCCTCACAGAGGTGTTTGACATTCTTTGCGTCCCTGCAGTGGTCTCAGTCTATCTGCAATCACAATAGGCTAGTTTGAAGCTCTTTGTGTGTGATCTGAGGCAGTGTCCTTGAGGTGCAAGTGGGACAGGTAACAGCTCTGTCCCTCTCATCAAGTCAAGATAACCCAGCCTGCCAATACTCAGGCCTTCTATTGAGTGGCTGGCTGGGAGGAATATAAAAATGTTCTGCACAAATTTGGGCCGCTCCCAATAAAATGACCTAAGTACTGCTCTAGTGTGTTAAGTGTATGTGAATATAGGCATCTTACAAAAATTTTAGGACTGGCCTCACACACCACCTGGTGTCATGCTTCATCATCGCTGTCCTCGCCCTCTAAAAACTTGGTTTGATAGAGGGCGGGCATACACCTGGTGACATGGATACCTTTCTAAGTTAAGTGGGGGCACAGAGTGAGTGAGTGAGATTAAAAACCATTATAGTTGCCTCACTTCATTTTTAATGAATTAGGAAACTATTTGGTATCTAAAAACAAGTGAAGAGTGACTGAGGGAAAGTTATAAACCCCTCACCCCGAGGGATTTGGTCGACATGTTTCTGCCTGGTGTCAAAAGTGGTACATGGCATTCGTCAGGACCTGTTATTACATTTCATAATAGGGCTCCACTCTTACCAGTACTGTGGTTTAAGTAGTCAAAACGTGAGGTGACCTTTGTCACTCTCCACTACCTGGGGGTCCTCTGTACCCCACAGACTTCACCCTACGTACTCCATGGGAGGGAGGATAAAGGGAAAGCCCCTGTAGTCAAACCTTCATCAAGGTGCGCTTTCCGTTTTATCACCTACTGCTATTCAGCTCTCCTCCCCGGTATCTGGGGCTAGTGTGGATCGAAGAATATACAAAAGCCAACTACCAGCTACACCTATCATGTGAAAAAGGAAACAGGCTGCAGGCACCAAATGGTTAAGACAAAAAATCCCAACTTTCTAAAAGTGGAATTTTCAGAATTGTGACTTACAATTTGACTTTACCATTAAAAAGGGGTTTAATATATTCCTCTGACACCAAACAACATTATTACTGGGTCCCAAACAAAAATGAACACTTATTAAATGTAATAAGGTAACCCAACATTATTCTATGGGAGAAGTAGGCCTCACAGTTTTGAAAAAATAATATGTAATTTTTTCACTAACAGGACAAGTAAAACTTAAAAGTACATGTTCAATTTTTTTTTGATACAACACACCATGCCCTTTGGGCTGTTTAGGCCCTACCCTACAGGTGATTTATATGTATTAAGAAGAAAGGTTTAAGTCTGGCAAAATGTTTATTTTGCTAGGTCAAAATGGCAATTTAAAACTGCACACAGGCTACAATGGCAAACCTGAGACATGTTCAAGAAGAAAACTTAAGTGAATTGCACAATAAGTGCTGCAGGCTCACTAAAAGCATTTAATTTACAGGCCCTGGGTACCTGTAGTACCACTTTACTATGGACGCAGGTAAATTAAATGTGTCAGTTGGTGTAAGCCAGATCTCTTGACTGGGGGAGAATGTTTAGATTTTTTATGCATTCCGTCCATCAATTGGGTGTCTTTTGCTTTCTCTCCATAAGTGCGCCGGGTATTCCCAGTTTGGGCTGGACTGGACTGTTCCCATGAGGCACAGGGTAAAGACTGATTTGCATATGGCCAGGTCTAAACTGGGGTGGCATGGTGAGCAAAAGAATGATAGATTTAACCCAGATCTGTTGATTGGGGGAGAATGTTTTGATTTGTTCTGCATTCCGTCCATCAATTGTGTGTCTTTTGCTTTTTCACCATAAGTGTGCCGGGAATGCCCAGACCTGGGTCCCGGGCTCACTGTGCCACTGGATTCAAGCTATCCTGGCTGAAGAGGGGTGAAACCCTGAATCCGGTCCTAGGATGCTTGTTTCCGGTCTAGGGAGGACCTGGCTTGGCAGTTCGGGCTGGACTGTTCCCGTGAGGCACAGGGTCAAGACTGATTTGCATATGGCAATGGCTAACCTGGGGTGGCATGGTGAGCAAAAGAATGATGGATTTAACCCAGATCTCTTGACTGGGGGAGAATGTTTTGATTTGTTCTGCATTCTATTCATCAATTGTGTGTCTTTTGCTTACTTGCCATAAGTGTGCCGGGTATGCCCAGATGTGGGTCCTGGGCTCACTGTGCCACTGGATTCAAAATATCCTAGCTAAAGAGGGGTGAAACCCTAAAACTGGTCCTAGGATGCTTGTTTCTGGTTCAGGGAGGACCTGGCTTGGCAGTTCGGGCTGGACTGTTCCCGTGAGGCACATGGTCAAGACTGATTCGCATATGGCCAGGTCTAATGTAGGGGGTGACATGGTGAGCAAAAGAATGTTGGATTAACCCAGATCTCTTGACTGGGGGAGAATGTTTTGATTTGCTCTGCATTCCGTCCATCAATTGGGTGTCTTTTGCATGCCTTAGGGAGTGAGCGCAAGTTTGTAAGCATTGGTAAGCAGTGGTAAAGTGTGCATAGTTCTACAGCCAACAAAAACAAATTCAGCTAAACAGGACAGGTGAAGGCAAAACGTTTCAGGGCGACCCTGCAGAGAGGGTCAGGTCCAACACAAGACAACTTAGGCCAATCTAAATAATAACAGAGTAATTAATGAACTTCTATACTCACACTTTTTCACAGTCACTCACTTCTCAGCCACTGAGAATGGCCAACAGTATTACACACTGCATCACTTTCAAATCCATTCATAAGTCCATAACAGCAAACATGATTTTCCACTCACCCTAACTCAAGCAACCTAAACATCTCGCCCTGTTACATGCATGGCCCAAACACCAATAATATCACCTATCTCCAAATCTGAAAAGAAATGGTGCAAATCCCAATACAACACAAACCTGTGGCACTCAAATTAGCTTGTAGATCCTGTAAACATGGAATCAACACAACAATGTATATTACTAGAAAGTTATGCAAGAAGTTGTAAGAAATTGGGTTGCTGGTTGACTGGGGTATGAGCCCTGGACAAGCAGCAGCCACAATCCTTGTAAGGGAGAGGCACAAACCAACCAAAAAAGAACCTGCGCTCAACCTTCTGGTAAATTGGCAAGGGGCAATAAAGCTTAATTTAGAGGCAACGTGTAAAGTATTTATGCGACACATCAAAAAGTAGTAAAGTGATAACACCACAAAAAAAGGAACCCACACCAAATTAGAAAAATAAAACCTTTTTTAATAAATAAAACAAGGCCCAAACTCCAAAAATCCAATCAGAAGAACCAGAGATATGCAATTTGAAAGATTTTGGTGAAACTAGTGCCAAAAAGCACAGCGCGCCAACTGTGGATATCTGATTGCACCGGACTAGGGAAAAGTCACAAGTTCTGGCTGAATGCATTGGAGCATGGGCTGGCCACAGGGAACCAATTAAGTCCCCTGAACAAAGTACCTTTACCGTGCAGTTGTGGCACTGCATCTGTTCCAAGGAGATGCAGAATACGTCATCGTTATCGAGGTTACCGTCGATGAGGGATGTGAGGACTTGCACCAACTATACATCACTCAGTGGCGGTTCTGATGGGGCTGTGAGGGTGATGCAAGTCTTTTCAACAGGTCAAATCCATGAAGTAGTAGTAATGTATTAGTTCTGCTCTGATATGCACCACATAGCAGAGTAGATGCGTTGGCACCGTTAGATCCACATAGGCTGGTAAAGCACCTTAAGCCCACTTTCAAAGGTCCAGGACTGGGTTTGCCCCACTTAGTAGGGTAGACTCACAGATGGTAGCATGCTGGTGTAGCTGTACGGTATTTGGAAGCCTGTTGTGTCCCTGAGAATCCAGATTAGGAGGCCAGTGAGCTAGACCTTGGATTCACTCTTGGTTCCGAGTACAAGAGATGGAGGTCTAGTCCTTCTCACCCAGGCAAGAGGGTAGCAGGCAGCAGGTCACAGAGGCAGCAGTCTAGCAGAGTGGCAGACCTTTCAGCAGCACATCAGTCCTCCTTCCTGGCAGAGTATCCACATGTCCAAAAGTGTACTTAATAGTTGGTGTCTGAGGGCCAGTATTTATACCCAACGGTGCCTGTGAAGTGGGTAGAAACTTTGAAGTACACAGATGCTCCTCCTGGCCTTGGCTCCGGACTAACTACAGGGGATATGCAGCCCTTTGTGTTGAGACAGGACAAAACTTATTCAAGTGTAAGTGGGACTGGGCCCAGCTCCTCCTCTCATCCAGCCAGTGATGGCCCAACCAGTCACATCTAGGCTTCCCATTGTGTGTGGCTGTCGAGGAGGAATACATCAAGCCCAGCTGTCAACTACACCCAGTCAGGTGACCCAGAGACAGGCTGCAGGCACCAATTGGCTAAGGCAAGAAAATGCCAACGTGGCATTTTCAAAATTGCAAATCAAAATACGACTATCCTTAACTTAGGATACTTCATTACAATTCTAGAGACACCAAATATGAACCTCTTCCCATTTCGAAATTACACATATCAAATGTAATAAGGCAACTACAATGTTATCCTACGGGAGAGGAAGGCATTACAGTAGTGAAAAACAAATGTAAAAGTTTCTCACTACCAGGACTGTAAAACTTAAACGTACATGTTGTACTTTTTAATACATTACATCATGCCCTTTGGGGTGTCCAGGATGTGCCCTAGTGGTGGCCTACATGTATAAAAAGGAAGATTTGGGCCTGGAAAAAGGTTTACTTTGCCAGGTCGAAATGGCAGTTTAACACTGCACACACACAGACTGTAGTGGCAGTGCTGAGACATGTTTAAAATGCACTTAAGCGGGTTGTGCAATCAGTGCAACTGGACCCCTACTAGCATTTAATTTACAGGCCATGGACTTAGGCAGTGCCACTTTACTAAGGACTTACAAGTTAATTAAATATGCCAATTGGGTATAAGTAAATGTAGCATGTTTTAAGGAGAAAAACAACACACGCATGTTTGCACTGGTTAGCAGTGGTAAAGTGTACCGAGTCCTAAGTCCTCAAAATCGAAGTCAGCAAACACAGGAGGTCTGAAGGCAAAAGTTAGAGGGAAAATACACAAGGTTGCCAAGGCTAACAGACGTACCAAAAGAAGAGCTCTTATTAAGACAGTTGAGTACTGCATCAAATCTGACACCCTTATTCAAAGACTACTACTTAGTACTAATAACCACTAATACTAGCAACATCACTGTGGAATTAGCTATTAGTAATTGATAAGAATCTTCTTGAACAGATAACATTTTAGACCCTTTTGAAATAGATGATTCATGAAGTAAGCCTGTTCTACTGATGCATGCCAAATATTTTGGTCAAAAATGGTAGATCTAAAACCAAAAAAACTGAAGGTAGAGGCTATTTGAGTCCGCACTCAACAAATGAATAATGTTTCTGAATGTCAAATAGTGCATAAAACCAGGGAGTATTCCCCTCTATACTTCCTAAAAATAGGAGCAAATCGTACAGCAACATCCAATGCAATAAGTTTCAGCAATTGTCACGGGGCCACCGCTGAGCTGGGACGGGGTGAGGACTTTAACATTTATTCCTTTCCACCCCGTCCACAGGATGACTGCGGGCCCTTTAATTCGGCCTGGGCTTCCCCTGAGGTGGAGCCCTTCATCATGACGTCACCCCATGTCGACCAAGCAAGCGGTTGGAAGGGGGATAAGGAAGCCTTCCCGGAACCTGTTGGGGCGAAAGCCGGTGTTGGTGAGGAGGAGACACTTCGGGAGGCGAGGACGGAGGAGAGCGGAGGACGGGAGGCGGAGTCGAAGGAGAACAGTGCACGGGAGGCGAGGATGGAGGAGAGCGGAGGACGGGAGACGGAGTCGAAGGAGAGCAGAGGACGGGAGGCGAGGACGGAGGAGAGCGGAGGAAGGACGGTGCGAGTCGGAATCGGAGGGGACGACGGTACCAAGGAGCCAGGAGGCCAACGAGACCGCGAACCGCCCGGCCACGCTTCAAGGGAAGTGTGGCTAGAAAAGGTACGGGCTCGTATACGGAACGCTTGGTCATGGGGAGGGACGGGGTAAAGCTACGGGGAGGTCACAGGACTGTGCTGGTGATGTTTTCTTTCTTTATGCTTTCTTTTTGGCTCATAACACCATTCACCTTTCTGATCTGCACACCCCCCGGGGTTTTATCACCTGAGGTCCAGTACCGGTTTAGGTGACTCCTCACCCCCGTTCCCTAATTAGATATTTGGTCTGAGAACCGTACCCTAAAGCCTCTTTTTCTTTTATTTTTTTGTGCCAATTTCCTGTCCGGTTGGAGGGAAGAAGAGAGGAACGCCCGAGAAGAACATCGGGATCAAGAGGCCAAGACTGCTGTCTTCATGCTTGTAATGGAGTGCCTCCTTATCCAGCAGCAATATCAATAAATATTTCGAATAAACCAGTGTCTCCAGTCGATACCTTAGTGGCCCCGTGGTGCGGCCTCACAAGTGGCGAGCCAGATAGGAGACCGGAAAGGCGAACCACCATCCGATAAAGGACGGAGACTTTGATCCAGCAATTGAAAGATGGACAGGCAAAACTAGAATGGGCTATAGGACAGACCACCACCCAAGCCGAGGCGGACCGGACAGCATTTGCTCAAGCTATGCAAGCCCAAGCCGATAACCTGCTCAAGCTAGCGGAGGGACAGACCCAGCTTATGACCACCCTGGGACAGGGAAGACCTACCGCTCCACCCCCAGGTACCATGGTCCCCCTCCAAAAATATGCCCCCGGGGACGAACCCCTGTCATTCTTCCTAAATTTTGAAAGGGCTGCTAGGGCTAGTTCTTGGCCAGACGATAGATGGCCCTTCTATCTTGCGCCTCTTTTAACGGGAGAAGCCCAGGCGGCTTATCAGATGGTAAATAGGGATGGAAACTGTGCATATGCCCTGGTGAAACAATATATCCTGGATCGATTAGGAGTGGACGACGAAACGCACAGATTGAGGTTCCGTCAGGAACGAGGGACCCCTGGGGATCTTCCTAAGACACTGTTTTATAAACTGAAGGAGGCAGACGACCTCTGGCTGAAACCCCACGAGTCCAGTATGGAAGATGTTATGAATAAGGTGTATTTGGAACAGTTCCTAGAGGCCCTTCCCTATGGCACCCAGCGCTGGCTAAAGCAGCATGCCGGCTTAACCTTGGAACACACCATAGAGATGGCTACTTCGTATGCTAGAGCCCAGGGTCGGCCCTCTGTGAAAGAACCTGAGAAATTCGCCAAATCTACAGCCCCTGGGAAAATAGAAACCACAAAAAGGGATGACGGAACCCCCGCGTCTTCGGTATCCACGACCGGATATTCCCACCGCCTCGGGACCCCAATGTTATGAATGTGGTGAATGGGGCCACATTGCCCGATATTGTCGGAAGAGAAAGGAAAAAGCGGAAGAGCCCATGGACGTGAGCTATGCACCCCGCTCTATCTGTATGCACAAGAGACTGGGACAGTTTTCTATGTAAGTGTGACCATAAATGGGAAAACTGTAAGGGCTTTATTGGATTCCGGTTGTAAGCAGTCTGTGGTAAAGCAGGAGCTGGTCTTACCCTCTTCTCTTATACCCGGAAGAACAGTCCACATCCGGTGTGTCCACGGAGATACCAAAGAGTACCCCATGGCTATGATCACTCTCTATACTGCAGCAGGGACAGAAACCAAGGCTGTGGTTGTGGTAATGTCTGATCTCCCGGAACCAGTAATCATAGGGGTCGATAATCCTTGTTTCACCCCCTTAATTCTAGAGGTCCTCAAACAGTCACAGAAGCCTTTAGACTCCCTTCTTCTGTCTGAGCCCTGGGCGAGGGACACACACTTCAGGACGGCACAATTAAATGGCGCTAGCCTTACCAACGCCTGGCAAAAAGCATGTGACGACCAGAATCCTCTGACCCGGGTATACCCCACGTTTATTAGGAAGAACGGTCTGCTGTATAGAATGGCGAAAGCCGAGGTGACCCCCCAGTTGCTGGTTCCCCTCGGGTTTCAAGAGCAGATCCTGTTCTTCGCTCATGCGCATTTATTGGCCGGTCATTTGGGGGCCGAAAAAACAGGAAAGGCTATACTCCAACATTTCTTTTGGCCAGGTGTGTACGCCCAGATACAAAAATATTGCCAAGAATGTCGGATCTGTCAGAAACGTAACCCCTACATTCCACCCCCAGTCCCTTTACATCCATTACCCATAATCGGTACTCCCTTTGACAGGTTAGGGATGGACCTCATAGGGCCTTTACCCAAGTCCGGAAGGGGACACCAATACGCACTGGTGTTGGTTGATTACGCCACTCGCTACCCGGAGGTCTTCCCCCTCGGGCTGCCACCTCAGTGGCAATTGCACAAAGACTAATAGAGGTGTTCTCACGTATGGGGTTTCCGAGGGAGATCGTTACCGATCAGGGTACCCCTTTCGTTTCTCGCCTGATGACACAAGTGTGCAAGCAGCTCAGGATTAAGCACATCAAAACTTCTGTTTATCATCCCCAGACAGACGGGTTGGTCGAGCATTATAACGCTCCCTAAAGCTCACCCTCAGGAAACTGCTGTCGGGGGACGGTAAAGACTGGGACCAGTTGCTTCCCCTTGCCCTCTTTGTTCTCCGCAGCCAGACCCAAGCTAGTTTGGGGACTTCACCGTTCGAATTACTGTTCGGACGAAAACCAAGGACTTTGCTGGAAATCACGAAGGATAGCTGGGAGAAGGAGGGAGCACAAGAGGCCGAAGCTCTTTTGGATTATTCTTGCCAACTACAAACCCGACTCCACAAGCTCAGAACCTTAGCCCACGAGCATTTATCCCTTGCTCAGACCAAACAGAAAGTGTTCTATGACCGAGGGAAGAAATGGAGAGAACTAAATGTAGGTGATTAGGCCTTGATTCTGTTACCCTCCTCTACCCATAAACTGAAAAAAGAGTGGCAGGGTCCCTTCAAGATCCTCCGGAAGATAGGGCGTACTATTTACCTGCTTCAGTTATCTAGAAACAGAACCCAAATGTACCATATTAATATCCTAAAAAAATGGCTCGGGACCCCCCCCTCAAGCCATATATGCGGTTGGTGTTGCTTCAACTCCTCCTCACACTGTCACGGATACCCCAATCAACTCAGACCTCCTCCTAAACCAGAAAGAAGAGGTCCTCTCCCTCCTCCTTCGTTATTCAGGTATGTTTTTAGACCAACCAGGCAGAACACACCTAGCGGAGCATTCTATTCCTACCCCGCCAGGTGTGGTGGTAAAGCAAAAACCATACCGCATCCCTGAGGCCCGTCGGCTAGCCTTCCAGAAGGAAGTAAACAACATGCTGCAATCAGGGGTGATAGTCCCATCTCACAGTAACTGGTGTTCGCCAGTAGTACTCGTGCCAAAACCGGATGGCAGCATCCGGTTTTGCATTGACTTTCGAGTGGTCAATCGAGTCTCCAAGCAAGATGCATATCCTCTCCCTAGGGTGGATGAGCTGTTGGAACGCCTTGGTGAGGCCAGATATATCACCACCATTGACCTCACCAAGGGATACTGGCAGATTCCCCTAGCCCCCGCCGATAGAGAAAAGACGGCTTTCTCCACTCCCTCTGGGGATTATCATTTTACTGTCCTGCCCTTTGGGTTACACGGCGCCCCAGCCACCTTTCAAAGGGCCATGGACATCTTATTGTCTCCGCATCTAGAGTATGCCTCTGCATACCTAGATGACATCGTCGTCTTTAGCAAGACATGGGACGACCATCTCACGCATCTCGACAACATTCTCGCAGGCCTTCAACAGGCGGATTTGCACATTAATGCCCAAAAAACCCGCAGTGCCTTTAAGAAGGTAAAATATCTGGGCTATGTATTAGGGGAAGGACTAGTAGAACCCCAAACAGAAAAACTCGAAGCCATACAAGCTGTTCCATATCCCAAAACAAAAAGGGATCTGCAAGCATTTTTGGGTCTTGTCGGATATTATCGGCAATTCATAGCCCAATTTGCAGACTTGGCAGGGCCTCTCACAGATCTGCTGCGTAAGTCACACACTTCTCCCAGACTGCCGGCCCCCACGGAACGAAAAACCACAGCGTTCCAAGCATTAAAAACGGCCCTCACCTCCTCACCTGTACTCATCTCCCCTGACTTCCAAAAGCCATTCATCCTTCAGACGGGTGCCTCAGGGGTGGGAATAGGGGCCGTTCTCTCACAACAAGATGGGGAATGCCTTGAGAGACCGTTGTTATACATCAGTAGGAAGTTATTCCCCCATGAGCAAGCCTACTCCACTATTGAAAAGGAATGCCTTGCGGTCAAATGGGGGGTAGAGAAGTTACGTTACTACCTGGACGGGAGACCCTTCATTCTCTATACTGGCCACGCCCCCCTGACTTGGCTGCAGCGTAACCGTGGTCATAATGAGCGTATCCTCCGGTGGTTTTTGGCCTTGCAACCCTATCAAATTGACGTCCGCCATCGTAAGGGTGCGGATCAGGTGAATGTGGACTTCCTGTCACGCTTTCCGATTTCTCCCGATCGGGAAAATCCCGGGGGTGGGATGTGTCACGGGGCCACCGCTGAGCTGGGACGGGGTGAGGACTTTAACATTTATTCCTTTCCACCCCGTCCACAGGATGACTGCGGGCCCTTTAATTCGGCCTGGGCTTCCCCTGAGGCGGAGCCCTTCATCATGACGTCACCCCATGTCGACCAATCAAGCGGTTGGAAGGCGGATAAGGAAGCCTTCCCGGAACCTGTTGGGGCGAAAGCCGGTGTTGGTGAGGAGGAGACACTTCGGGAGGCGAGGACGGAGGAGAGCGGAGGAAGGACGGTGCGAGTCGGAATCAGAAGGGACGACGGTACCAAGGAGCCAGGAGGCCAACGAGACCGCGAACTGCCCGGCCACGCTTCAAGGGAAGTGTGGCTAGAAAAGGTACGGGCTTGTATACGGAACGCTTGGTCACGGGGAGGGACGGGGTAAAGCTACGGGGAGGTCACGGGACTGTGCTGGTGATGTTTTCTTTCTTTATGCTTTCTTTTTGGCTCATAACACCATTCACCTTTCTGATCTGCACACCCCCCGGGGTTTTATCACCCGAGGTCCAGTACCGGTTTAGGTGACTCCTCATCCCCGTTCCCTAATTAGATATTTGGTCCGAGAACCGTACCCTAAAGCCTCTTTTTCTTTTATTTTTTTATGCCAATTTCCTGTCGGGTTGGAGGGAAGAGGAGAGGAACGCCCGAGAAGAACATCGGGATCAAGAGGCCAAGACTGCTGTCTTCATGTTTGTAATGGAGTGTCTCCTTATCCAGCAGCAATATCAATAAATATTTCGAACAAACCAGTGTCTCCAGTCGATACCTTAGTGGCCCCGTGGTGCGGCCTCACAGCAATATATAAGATGATATAAGCGTGTCACATCAAAGTTCAAAAACAATTGGCATATAAAGAAACGTCCAGATCCAGGATATATATTTCTTGACAAAGTTTTTCTTTATTTTTCATAAAAGGATTTTTTCTTAAATGTTCCATAAATAAACGATCATAGCCAATGCGTTTCGTCTCCCAAGAGACTTCTTCAGGGCTATTAAAAAATACATACAAATATAGTTTTAAAAATGAGCCTAAACCCATCAATAACAATTGTATAAAATAAAACAAACATTACTACAGACTTACATTCTTACAAAAACATGTACATGATTACTTCTTTCAAAACACAGCCTATAAGCACATCCATTGAACATACAAAGATCAAATTATAATGCAGTCAAAAATCAATATTTGTCTACAAGAGTGTTTGTATGGTCATGATCACTGAGTCAAACAGTTAGCATGGTTTGTTAAAAAACAAGAATAGTAATAGAGTATAATCAAAAAAAGAGAGGAGGCTCCATAAAAACATTCTTATGGTAATGATAAACCCTGTACCTTCAACGTATGGCATACAAAATGTTCTTTAGATGTTCGTAAAATTTAAAATCCAGTAGTCATAAGGTTTTTATAAATGTCGAAGACTCTGAAATAGCAGACATATAGAGTATAAAAAAATCTCATCTTTTAATGTTTAGTACAGATATTTATATAAATAACATGCAGCTTCTTTTTTTAAATGTACACTCACATTGGTGCTTAATATACATAAACCATGTATCACTCGATTTAGAATTTAGATCCTGTGTCTACGGATCAAAGAGATCATACATATGTAACGTCCTATCCCTCATCCTAATCTTGAAATCTGACTTCAATGGTAAAAAGCAGACAAATAAGGAATTCAATACAAGATGAGTCACGCTAAATTTTTCTAAAATTAGAACATCAGTGAGTTGCGGAGACCCAGGGAAGTCAATACAAGATGAGTCACACTAAAGTTTTCAATAATTGGAACATCACTGAGTTGCAGAGCTTTTGGTTTCAGCAGTCTTCATTTGCAAATTTAGTTGGTGACTGCGTATTCATAAGTGTCCACTGTCAATAAGTCTGGACTTTATTCAATGTAACACTACATAGATACTGCGGGAAACGTCAAGAAAAACCGGGCATGGTGCACAGGTTTTATACAGTTAAGGATACGGCAGCGGCGGCCATCTTAGGAAGGTTTGATCCATTGTGGAGAGACTTGCGAATACAATTAATTTTGCGCAGCAACACACTATTACTCTTAATTATGGAGAAACAAACTATGTGACTCTGCATCTGTATTGTCATAGTAAATAACTGCTTGAGTAGATTCAAATATTCTGTTACATTTGCAACACGATATTCATTAAACATGAGCGGCTATAAATGTGTTCATTCTCTAGATATATATAAAATCAAGGTATCAGATTGCAATTCACCCGCAAAAAAGTTAAAGAAGCTTTACATGTATCCCGTTTAATTGATATCTTCAGAACACGGGTTTCCCAATCCAATTTGGTAGCACTAGGAGCCATCTTTTAAATCGCGTCCCATATATCTTCTGTGTATGCATATCTGCATTTCATTGATTATGCCGCTTCGTTATCTGTATACACAACAGACTACGGAGTGTAACTAAATTAGCCATATCACTTCTTTATAAAAGTGTATTCAACATGACATCTCAAGGTTAAACTAAACCTGACTCAATAATCTATTGGGGGTTAGACATATGTAAAAGGTTAGCATATCTCATTACTTCTTACTGACAGTGGCATAATAACCACCCGCAAATGTAGCCAACTGCCCCCTGGTTTTCCGTCGATCTGAGGCTTCTCAGACAATCTTGCAGACAGAAGGAACGTAAGTGGCGTAAATCCTGGGATCTCAAAGATAGGGAAGACTACAAGAGCCTACTGCGAGAGTATAAAAATAGAATCATTAAGGAGAAACAGGACTACTTTTCCGATCTAACCTGTTCCCTAACATCTTCCAAAGAGCTCTTTAAAATAGTGGACTCTCTCTGTTCTCTTCAGGTCCCCGATCCTGTAGTCGCTTCCCAGGAGCTATGCAATGACATATCTGACTTTTTTTACAAAAAGATAGATGATATCTACATAGCTCTAAAGTCGCAGGGGAACTCCCTTAGTGCGGATGACCTCTCCCAAATTACACGCCTGGAAGCCTTGACTACTGAATCCTCTCACTCCCTTGATCATTTCCCTGCCCTTTCGTTAGAGGATCTTAATAGCCTGTTGGACAGAACTAAATCGTCATCTCCTCTTGATCCAGTTCCTCTGAAAGTTCTGAAGAACTGCAGAGAGACTATTCTCCCTTCAATGCT
Organism: Lissotriton vulgaris; assembly: GCF_964263255.1. NCBI lineage: Eukaryota > Metazoa > Chordata > Amphibia > Caudata > Salamandridae > Lissotriton > Lissotriton vulgaris. The sequence continues at coordinate 579,014,931 of NC_141694.1, forward strand.
GGAAGTTACGAATGGAGCATTGGAGCAGGGTATCTTCCCGTCACTTTGGAAGAAAGCCATTGTAAAACCGCTGCTGAAAAAGGCCACCTTGGACCCTGGAGTACTGAAGAATTTTAGACCCATCTCTCTTCTGCCGGCCCCGGCTAAGATGTTGGAGACCCATTTGAATCTCCATCTTTCAAACTTCCTCGAGACCTCTGGTTTCCTGGATGGGTCCCAACATGGCTTCAGAAAGCTGCATAGCACGGAGTCGGCGCTGACGAAAGTCATGGATAACATCCGCAGAAAAGTAGATTCGGGTCTAACCACTGTACTGGTGCTGCTAGATCTCTCAGCAGCATTCGACACCCTGTCTCCCCTTACTTTAACAACTAGGTTAAGGGAGGCTGGGGTTGAAGGACCGGCACTCAGTCTCCTGAGCTCCTTTCTTCAACAAAGAGAGCAACGTGTCATGCTAGGTGAATACCTCTCCCCTGCTAAATCTTTGCAATGTGGGGTGCCACAAGGGTCGGCATTGAGTCCGACCCTGTTTAACATCTACGTGGCCCCACTTGCAAGACTAGTAAGATCTCAGGGGATGGAGGTAGTGTCGTATGCCGACGACACGCAGATTATGGTATCCCTGACTCACTCTGTTGGTGAAACTGCTTCTAACTTTAGAGCCTGCATGCAACTTGTTGCAGAGTGGATGATTGCCAACTCTCTAAAGTTGAACGGGGACAAAACAGAGGTCCTGGTCTTTGGCAAGGACCAGGGCATATGGTCAGATGACTGGTGGCCCCCTTCTTTAGGTAGCTGCCCAACACCGACACAATCTGCCAGGAACCTAGGCGTCATCTTTGACACCCAGCTCTCTATGGAGCTCCAGGTCAACAGAACGGTGGCCACCTGTTGGGGAGTCATCAAGACCCTGAAGAGAATCGTACACTACCTGTCCCCACAAGCACGGAAACAGGTGGTAATCGCCCTTGTTGGTTCAAGGCTTGATTACTGTAACTCAGTGTACGCAGGGGCCAACAAGGGTCTGCTCTTGCGCCTGCAGGTCATACAAAACGCGGCAGCACGGTTTGCTCTCGCTCTGCCCTGGCTAGCCTCTATGACCGCAGCGAGGAAGAACCTTCATTGGCTCCCCATCCCCTCAAGGATTACTTTTAAACTCCTTTGCCTTACTTACAAGGCCTTAACTGCAGGTTCAGCTGATGCCCTTGGATCATTACTCTCTAGATATGTTCCAAGTAGATGTCTTCGTTCCAGTGAGCTTAATCAACTGGTCATCCCGAGAGCCAAGAAGGCTAGATGGGGGAGCAAAGCTTTTTCCATACTGGCTCCTCGGATATGGAACTCACTCCCCCTGGAAATCAAATTACTGCCCTCCCTGGACCTCTTTAGGAAGTCATTGAAAACGTGGCTCTTTGTCAAAGCATACAATTAGGCCCTGTCTCTTTCTGCGTACAGTTTTTATTTGGACTAGGCGCCTTGACGCCCACTGGGCATAGCTGCGCAATATAAATAAAGTTTCATTCATTCATTCATTCAACATTAACTTTCCTTCGAAACCGAGCATACGTAAATCCGCATTTTTTAAGCCCCCCTCTGAAATAGAATACCATTCGACTCGTATCTACCTATAAAGAAAGCCTTTTGCCACAAGTTAATATAGCGGCCATATTGGAACAGTTTGCAGCACCATAAGGAGCTGAATTCCATATCTCAGACATATAATAAACGCTTCAAATCACCCACAATGTGTGTCGACAAAACCCGCCAAAAATAATACGGTTTCTTATATAGGAAGTCCCGATATTTTTCTACTTTAACCCCTCCCCTGCTGGTGACGGAACCACTCCGTCATCAGCCGCGGTCGCGCTGTGCTGATGACAGAGCGGTTCCATCACGGCCCGCTCGGAACGCCTGCGCGGTGCAGATTCCACGCCTGCACTGAACGTTCTATTGAGCGGGCGGGGCCGTGACGGAACCACTCCGTCATGGGCACAGCGCAACCGCGGCTGGTGACGGAGCGTTTCCATCACCAGCATGCGCCCGCCGCTCTTTAGCCCCACCCCCTTAGCACTGCGGCAGAATAGTGAAGGGGTTAAAGTAAACATTCACACTCAAACGATTTTCGATGTTGCTTCCATGTGTTGTAAATCAACGGCGATTAGGTTAAGCATTAGCAGAAGACATGCTTTGTTTACCCATTATCGTAACAAATGTGCCGACTCCATCTTAAATTTGTAGCGGCCATTTTGTGTGCCATACATTGCCATGTGCTTGGTCCTACCTCCTTGTTTATCACGCCTGGAGTCTGCCGGGAAACAGGCTATTTTTAGTAGTCTCCGCTTCCAACATGTCCAGATATGCGCAGTAGGATCAGTGACCGTTACTTAATTGGTTCCAGACAGGAATGTGATCGGAGACTGTTAACTCCGCCCATCTATCGATTGTGCCTTCTAAAATGTCCTTGTATGGTCATAAATCTGCTCTTGTCTTTTTTACCGCCTTTTCTTGAGCCCCCTCATTGTGTATAAAAGGGGCCATGTGCTTCAGTTCATTGTGCTACTCGATACAATACCGAAGGGTGTTGTGTGGGCTATAGTACCACCTTTAAAGGTTTAATAAACGTTGTTTTTGTATTTCCAGTTTCATTGCCAACTTCTTCCTAAGCTCCTAGGACTCTGTGCAGAGAAGGGCGAACCCTTGCACTAAGTAGGCCTAGCTGAGGTTTACTTACAACAAATTGGCGCCCGACACGTGGGGCTCATCGACGACTCGGATGCCCGAAGGAGCGGTCGTGACGAAGGATTGGAATCTCGCTGAGGAAGCGTACGCATGCCAGAGGAGACCCGAGTCTTGGCATCCAAGGCGTTTTTTCCTCTCTTTTCGATCTGACCATCCAGGTGGTGCCGGTCCTCGACTGAGATCTCTTCTGTTGGCTTGCCATGCAGTGGCCGTTTGGTCGAATTTAGAACTTGGCAGTTGGAGACTGGACACCCTGTGAGTGGTAAGAACTGTTATACGGTACTTGCTGAGGTTTTGGAAGCCTGTGAGTGGCAAGGCAATTTTAGGATACGCTTGCTGACGCAATTTTGGAAGGACTAGTCCCTGATGTGTATGTGTATGTGTATGAGAAATATATGTGTTGCAATACATATATGCAGGTAATGAGGAGATTTTTCTCCATGATACGATTTTGATTTGAACGGCACAACGTATTGCAGATACTTTAAGTGCTACTGTGATCATAATATTGCATATTCTGCACTATTTTTGGCAAGCCTGTTTTTAGCGCACTTCGTAGAATGTGCTGCTTTTGTGGGAATAACCAGTTAAAACTTGAGGAATCGCTGCCGGCTCCCCAAGAGGGGAAGCCTCATCGAGACATGTACGTGAAATATGGTCTTTAATCTATATTGTACAGCATGTTGTGGAGGAAATTTACGCAAAAGGATTCTGAGTTGTGTTGGCCGAAGTATGGGTTATTTGATATGCGAAAATTTGAGTATGTGGAACAGTGTATGTTTAAGCGAAAATCTAGACAAGATATGTTTGAAAGTGTGGGAATGTGGGTGAAAGAAGTACGTGAGCGTGAGAAACGTGAGCAAGCGCTGATTGAAAAAGAACAACGAAAGAATGTGCATGAAAAAGAGCAAGAACTAAGAAAGAAAGAAGCGAAAGAGTTGGAAGAAAGACAGGAAAAGGAGCGTAGATTATAGATATCTGGCCAATATGCTGTTCGACAACCTCTTTATCCTGTCCTTAATAAACCGCAAGATGATTTTTCTTTGTTAGATCGCCCTCCGCCTCTGTATATCGTCCCGTCCGCCCCATCCGGTGACGATGTGGGTTCTGATGCTGATCAAGCGAAACCGAGTACTCGCTCCATGATTTCGGTCGAACGGGCGGCTGACCTTAGGAACCTGGCTCGGAAGTCACTTAAGGATACGGTTACTGTTTTAGAGATTTTAGAAGCTCTTAAGGGGTGGCATAATAAAGAGCAGTTGTATTTTACTGAGTATTTTGCAGATGAAGTCTTTGGATTGTTTCGAAAAGTGTCTATTGTTCTTGAACCTGATGATGTGGCAACTGATTTTAAGCAATTACGTAAAGGTTCTTTCCCTGCTTCCCAGGTGACTGATATCATCAGGCGACTTGTCAAACTTCGAAACGATGCGCTTCGGCTACGGGAGGAGCAACGGAAAGCTAAAACAGACGAACGGACGGGATTGGTCGACGGGAAACAATCATCTATTTTCGAAACAGATAAGAACGCGATAGTGCATGCAAAACCTATGTGAGAGGCCGCGCCTTTATACGTTCCTCCTAAAGAAGCGGGTACGAGTGCCGATAAATATTCTGTAGATGCTAAAGGGTATTTCATTTATAATTGGGTGTATACTCCCTGGGATAGAGCAGATGTTATGGCACTTAAAGCTGCATTGCCTGACCCACGAAGAGAAGAAGTTGAGGGAGCCATAAATTCTTGTACCATGACGCTGGCTGATATCGATTTATTTTTCAGGCTCATATTGCCGCCGGATATGTGGCGCTCCGTGCGTAAAGTCGATGACCGCGCAGCATATGGGGCGGTATGGAAAGAGATAGAGGGGGAAGATGCAGATAGGGAACCAGCACAAAGGCCATGTCAATTGATTTTAAATCTCCCCGGTGCAATATTAACTAAATTAAAAACAATTATTCCCCCTAAAATGATTGATTGGACTGTTTTAGCATCCTGCAAACAAAAGACAGATGAACCGGTTTCAGATTTCTTCACACGTTTTGAGGAGGCATTTCATGATTTTAGTGGCCAGTCGCTAACGGACGATATGGGCCGTCACTTATGAGTAGACAAGTATTTTACGAACTTATTACCAGGAGTGGCTTACCGCTTGAAAGCCAGCGAAAGCTCTTGTACCACCTCTTCTCCGGCATCCGTCCAGACAATGCCTCAATATTACGAGCGTCAGGAACTTGAGGCGAAGGGCAATGAGGAAAAGAAATCTAAAGAATTAAAAACAAACGTCATGTTATCTCAGGGCTATGGTCCACCTTTTCAAGGTAATGATAGAGGCGGAAGAGGATTTTCTAACTCCTCCTCTATTCGTTACTCTTTGGCTATTGATCAATGCGCGTTTTGTAAGAAATGTGGTCACTGGGCAGAGGAGTGCCCATTGTTGCGCTCACAGCGCTATGTCCGTGGTTGAGGATCCATGAGGAATCGCTCGGGAACTCAGGTTTTAGAGGCGCTATGAATGATCGCGCTAGGTTCGATTCTAATGTGAAGGTACAAAATGTGTCTAATGCTTTCGATAGGCGTAACCAATATCAAATGTCTGACTATGCGCAGCCTGAGTTGCATGATTCTGCTTTTGCATAGGATTGCATAGGATGGGGTAAGGAATCAGTTGAAGTTCCAATAGATCAGAGGGGTCCTTATGCTACAGCACATGTTTTGGGTTCTACTGATCAGTTTGATACAGGAGCTACTCGTAGCACTTTGTCTAAACAATTGGTTCCAGGAGCTCCCCTGTCTGGCTTAATGATTACATCAATAGGGTTCGATGGAACTCCTTCCCTTAGCCCATTGTCACAACCACTTGCGTTTCATGTTGATAAGTTTACTGCCCCATGCCCGTTTTTGCTTTCCCCGAACACACCAGATAATATTGTGGGTCTTGATATGCTCAAGTATTTCCGAGCCACAATAAGATGTTCCCCTGAAGGAGTGTGTGTGATTTTGAATGACAATCCCCCAATAACGGACAGAGTTTGCATTGTTCAAGAAGATATTGCGTTAGCTTCCCTACCTAATACCCTGTGGGCCACTTCAGATACGGATGTGGGCCAGATGGTTATTCCACCAGTGCACATTAGTGTAAAGGAGGGAGCTGTGTTGCCATGTCTGCCTCAATATAGAATTTCACAGGAGGGTGAGGAAGCTCTCACACGAATTGTACAAGATCTTATTGAAGTTGGGGTTGTTGAAGAAGTTCCATTTAATGTTTGTAAGAGTCTGATCCTCCCAATTTTGAAGAAAGATACTGATACTAGGATTTATCGATTTATAATTGACCTATGGGAGGTAAATAAGATAGTGGTGCCACAATACCCAGTGGTTTCTGACATCACGACACCTCTCACTTTAGTTCCACCTACTGCGACTACGTTCTCTGTTATAGACTTGAAGAACACCTTCTTTTCGATCCCTATTCATCCTGGTAGCCGATATCTGTTCGGTTTCACTTTGAATAATCGATCGTATATATTTTGTAGAGTTCCTTAAGGCTGTACTGACAGTCCTAGTATTTACAGTCAAGCACTAAAACGACAATTAGATTCTTTTGTCCTACCCGAAGGTGTGGCGCTCATACAATATGTCGATGATATCTTGATTATATTACAAAGAACAAAGGTCCTTAGCACTTGAGAAGTCAAGGAAATAATAGAATATAGACAGTGATAGGTAGCTATATTACTCCTATGTCCAGCCGGACCAGGATTTCTTTTTGTAGTTAATTACAAAAAATGAGAACAAAAGATATTCGAAGATTGGTTTGTAGTAGGGCACAGTCCTGTACCGTACTTGGGAGGAAAGTTCAGGGGAAGGAACACATACAACATGCAAAGGTTACAGGCAAAGGCAGAGCAAAATTGGCCACTTTCAGGTCAGTGTTTCAGTTTAGAAGTATTGCCAAAGTGCTGGCCACAACAGAATTATACACAATGGTAAGTTGTGGGGGCACTACTATGAGTAGCTCCTGTATCAACCAGAAACTGATCAGTAGAACCCAAAACATGTGCTGTAACGTAAGGACCCCTCTGATCTACTGGAACTTCAACTGATTCCTAACCCCATCCTACGCAATCCTATGCATAAGCAGAATCATGTAAATCAGGCTGCACATAATCAGACATCTGGCATTAGTTACGCCTATCAAAAGTATTAAACCCATTTTGTACCCGCACATTAGATTCAAACCTAGCACGATCGTTCGTGTTTCCTCTGGGTCTTGAATATCCCGCACGATTTCTCATTGGTCCTCGACCACGTACATAGCGTTGTGAGCGCAACAACGGGCACTCATCTGCCCAATGGCGAAATTTCCTACAATACGCGCATTGATCAACAGCCAAATTCGAACGAGTGTAAGAGGAGCCATAAAATCCTCGTCCGCCTCTATCGTTACCTCTAGGAGGTTGACCATAAACCTGAGATAACATAACCTTTGTTTTTAATTCTTTAGACTTTTTATCCTCGCTACCCTTTGCTTCTAATTCCTGACGCTCATAATATTGAGCCATCGTCAGGAGGGATGCCGGAGAAGAGGTAGTCCAAGAGCTTTCACTAGCTTTTAAACGGCTAGCCACTCCTGGTAATAGATACGTAACATACTTATCTATAAACATATGTCGACCCGTATCGTCCGTTAGCGACTGGCCACTAAAATCATGAAAGGCTTCCTCGAAACGCGTAAAGAAATCTGAAACTGATTCATCTGCCTTTTGCTTACAAGAGGCTAAAATAGTCCAATCAATCTTTTTAGGGAGAATAATCGTTTTTAACTTAGTTAACATTGCACCAGGACTATCTAAAATCAACTGACATGGCTTTTTCGCTCGTTCCCTATCCGTATCTTTCCTCTCTATCTCCTTCCATAATGCCCCATACGCTGCGTGATCATCAACTTTATGCACGGATCTCCACATATCAGGCGGTAATATTAGCCCGAAAAATAAATCAATATCAGCTAATGTCATGGTACAAGAATTTATGGCTCCCTCAACTTCCTCATAGAAAGCAGCTGGATTTTTCCACGGATCAGGCAATGCAGCTTTAAGTGCCATGACATCTGCCCTATTCCAGGGAGTATACACCCAATTATAAATAAAATAACCTTTAGCATCTACAGAAAACTTATCGTCACTTCTACCCGCTCCCTTAGGAGGAACATATAAGGCGCGGCCTCTCGCATAGGCTTTGCATGCACTATTGCGGTCTTATCTGTTCCAAAGATAGATGATTGTTTCCCGCCAGGCGATTCTGTCCGTGTATCTGCATCTGCTTTCCATTTCTCCTCTCGCATACGAAGCGCCTCAGTTCGTAGTTTGAACAACCGTCTTATCTTATCAGCCACCTGGGGAGAGTGAAAAGCCCATTACGTATTTGCTTACAATCGGCTGCTACATCATTAGGTTCTAAAACACCAGAGATTTCCGAAACATGTCAACAACTTCTTCAGCAAAATGCTCGGTAAAATATAATTGCTCTCTGTCCTGCCACCCCTGTAAACTATCTAAGATATTAGAAACAGTAACAGAATCACAAAGTGCTTGAAGAGCAATCTTTCTAGGTTCCGCCGCACGTTCAGCCGGCAGCATAGAGCGAGTATCTGGTTTCGTTCGATCTGCACCGGATTCCTCATCTTCACCAGATGGAGCGGACGGAACGGCATACGGAGGCGGAGGACGATCTAACAATGAAAAATCATCTTGTGCTTTGTTAAGGACAGGATAAAGAGGTTGCCGAACAGCAAATTGGCCAGACATCTGTAATCTGTGCTCCTTCTCCTGTCTCTCTTCCAATTCTTTCACCTCTTTCTTCCTTAATTCTTGCAATTTTTCATACACATTCTTCCGTTGCTCTTTTTCAATCAGCGCTTGCTCACGTTTCTCACGCTCATGTACTTCTTTCACCCACATTCGCACTCATTCAAACATGTCTTGTCTAGATTTTCGCTCGAACATACACTGTTCCACATACTCAATCTTTCGCATATCAAATGACCCATACTTTGGCCAAAGTAACTCAGGATCCTTTCGCGTGTATTTCCTCCACAATGTGCTGTACATTATGGAAGAAAGACCATATTTTAGATTCATATCTCTATTAGGCGTTCCCTCTGGGGGAGCCGGTTGCGATTCCTCAAGTCTTAACCGGTTATTTGCACAAAAGCAGCACATCCTACGAAGTGCGCTAAAAGCAGGCATGCCAAAAATAGTGCAAAATATGCAGTATTATAATCAAAGTAGCACTTAAAGTATCTGTAATACGTTGTGCCGTTCAAATCAAAATCACATTTTAGAGAAAAATCTCCTCATTACCTGCCTATATGTGTCATACCAAACCGAAATTGTCACAGCAAGCGTATCCTAAAACTGCCTTGCCAATCCCAGGCTTCCAAAACCCTCAGCAAGTACCGTACAATGGTTCTTACCAATCACAGGGCGTCCAGATTCCAACTGCCAAGTTCTAAATTCGACCAAACGGCCACTGCACAGCAAGCCAACAGAAGAGATCTTAGTCGAGGATCGGCACCACCTGGATGGTCAGATCGGAAAGAAAGGAAAAAACGCCTTGGATGCCAAGACTTGGGTCTCCTCTGGCAGTGATCACGTCCGCGGCGAGATTCCAATCCTTCGTCACAACCACTCCTTCGGGCATCTGAGTCGCCGATGAGCCCCTGTTGGGCGCCAATTGATGTAAGCAAGTCTCAGCTAGGCCAACCAGTGCAAGGGGTTCGCCCTTCTCTGCACAGAGTCCTCAGACCATAGGAAGAAGCTGGCAGAGAAACTGGAAAATACAAAAGCAAAGTTTATTAAACCTTTAAAGGTGGTACTACAGTCCAAACAACACCCTTCAGTATAGTGTAGAGAAGCACACCGAACTAAAGCACATGGCCCCTTTTATACACAATGATGGGGCTCAAAAGAAGGCAGTACAGAATACAAGAGCAGTTTTATGACCATATAAGGACATATTGGAAAGCCGAATCGATAAGTGGGCGGAGCTAACAGTCTTCAGAAACTAGTAAATACATTCCTATCTGGAACTAATTAGTAACAGCCGCAGACCCTACTGAGCATGTCTGGGCATGCTGGAAGTGGGGGATGCTAAGCTTAGCCTGTTTCCGGGCAGACTTCAGGCGCAGTTAACAAGGAGGTAGGACAAAGCACATGATGAGCACATGGCGATGCATGGCATACAAAATGGCTGCTAAAAATACAAAATGGAGTCGGTTCATTTGCTACGATAATGGTAAAATACAGCATGTCTTCTGCTAATGCTTACCTAATCGCCGTTGATTTACAACAATGTGTACACAGTCCTCAGATGTGTCACAAGAAATGATGCATCTCGTCATTGGTTTTGAGCCCAAATTTTACAGTCCTGGGACGGCATATCGATGGCTCATTCCGTTGCCTGAGAATCAATTCTCTATCACCTCCTCGTTCAGGCATCTTCACATGATCAATACCGTAGAATTTAAAGTTTTTATCATTCGGTGCTCACGTTGTATGTGCATGGAGACCCGAGATTTTTCATCACTATTCTTAATGGCTCTCACATGTTCTTGTATCCGCAGTTTAAGATTGCGGATGCTACTCCCAAAATATTTCTTCTGACAGGCACATATGATCATAAACACCATAAACGTTGTGTTGTAGTTAATGAAGCAGTTCATTGAAAACTCCCTATATTTATTATTACCACATTTTCTACTCTTGTTTAGACCAAATTTACATATGCAACAATTTCCACAAATGTGAGAACCCAGAGGTTTATCAGGTAACCAAGTTGTGGATGAAGTGGGAATGTCTTTGATATACCTGGTACCTAACACATTTTTTAAAGTCTTACTCCTCCGGTAAACCACTCAGGGCTTTTTGGATGTGATAGTGCTCAGGGAACTTTCCTTTTCAAGGAGATGCCAGTTCTTTCTTAGAATATTGTAAATATGATTACTAAAGGCATTATGCTCTGTAATAAAGAGAACCTCAGAGTCAGATTTTCTGGTATCTGTCTTCCTCCCAGCTTTTGATATCAGTATTTCATTCCTTTTAGGAGACACAACTCTCCTTTCAGCCTTATCCAAGCAGGCTTGATTGTATCCCCTCTGGGAAAATTGTCTTGATTTTACTGATGTTTCTTGTAAAGTCTTCATCCAAACTGCAATTGAGCCTACCCCAAACCATTTCGCCATATGGTATGGCTTCAAAGGTATACTGCGGATGTGCACTAGTGGGATGCAGATAACTATTGCACGCTGTCATTTTTCTGTACATGTCACTATGTATTTTAGCATCCTTTATGAATAACCTTAAGTCCAAAAACTCTATGCTGGTCTCAGAGTATTGGATAGTGAGTTTCACATTGAATTTGTTCCTATTCAAATAGGAGTAATACATGTTAAGCTGTTCCACCATTCCATACCATATCATTATGACATTGTCAATATATCGAGCATAAAAGATCACATTATCGCTCCACATGTGTGCCCCTGGGCCCCAGACATGCTCCACCTCACACAGACCCATAAAGAGGTTAGCATAAGATGGAGCAAATCTGGAGCCCATGGCAGTACCCCGTCGTAAAAACCATTTGTTATTATGCAGAAATGCATTTCTTGTCAAGATCATCTCTGCCAGGGTTAATAACATGTCCGTGTGTTCCAAATGTTGCGCACCCCCGTTTGAAAAGAATGTGTTTGAGAGCCCTCATTCCTTCCTGAATGTGAATACAAGTATATAAGCTTTTTCCATCCATGGTCACAAAAAGTAAATTGTCATGGTTCCATTTATAATCCTCAAGTTTACACAAGGGATCAGAGCTGTCTCTGAAATATGACGGCAAGTTCTTCACAATAGGTTGAAGAAAATTATCAACATATTGAGCTATGTGTTCAATGGGCCTACCATTCCCAGAAATAATGGGGCGCCCAGGTGGAAAAGGGCCCCCTTTATGGATTTTCGGTAAGATGTAAATGCACGGTGACCAGGAATGGTGAGCCCGTAGAAATTCATATTCCTGGTGCGACAATAGGTAGGACTCATGCCAATCCCATAATTTGCAGTTGATGTTTTCCTCTAGCTGAGACATGGGATTTGTCATTAGTTTATCATAACATTGAGCATCTTTTAGTTGCCTATCGATCTCATGCATATAGTCACTTAGATTCATCAGAATGATATTGCAGCCTATATTGGCCTCTTTGATGATCACATTTTCATCATCTGTTAGTGATTGTAATATTTTATTCTCTGCTTCACTAAGATTGTTATTGTGTATACAACCCCTCCTCTTGTAATGCAAGTCCTCTAGATCATAAAGATCATTCGTCACCTTCTTATATAATCCATCTATGGCTGAATCTTGTGTTGGCATGAATTTGGATCTGCACCATAATCCACTATCAGTTGTGTAATCCTGTGATATACCCAAATGGCTAGCTACCTGCATAACATCCCCTATTTCCTCCTCATCTTATAGTGAGGCGAGCAGATGTGTATGGTGTGCATCCGCTATAGATGGCACATGATTACTATTAGTAGAAGATAAGGGAGCACATTGAACAGCAGGGTGATCATCATTTTTTTTTACCTTGCGAATGAATTTAAATAAATCTGTGTGTATATTCACAAAATCACATTTACTTGAATCCTTATGACTACTGAATTTGCAATTTTACGACCGTCTAAAGAACATATTGTATGCCATACGTGGAAGGTACAGGGTTTATTATTACCATAAGAATGTTTTTATGGAGACTTCTCTCTTTTTTTGAATATACTCTATTACTATTCTTGTTTTTAACAAACCATGCTAGCTGTTTGACTCAGTGATCATGACCATACAAACACTCTTGTAGACAAATATTGTTTTTTGACTGCATTATAATTTGATCTTTGTATGTTCAATGGATGTGCGTATAGGCTGTGTTTTGAAGGAAGTAATCATGTACATGTTTTTGTAAGAATGTAAGTCTGTAGTAATGTTTGTTTTATTTTATGTAATTGTTATTGATGGGTTTAGGCTAATTTTTTTAAACTATATTTGTATGTATTTTTTAATAGCCTTAAAGAAATTTCTTGGGAGACAAAACACGTTGGCTATGATTGTTTATTTATGGAACATTGAAGAAAAAATCCTTTTATGAAAAGTAAAGAGAAACTTCGTCAAAAAATATTTATCCTATATCTGGACGTTTCTTTATGCGCCAATTGTTTTGAACTTTGATGTGACACACATATCATCTTATATAGTGCTGAAACCTATTGCATTAAACATAGTAGATCTATATAATACCTGCAATCACAAAGAAAAGAGAAAATGAAAGGTGCCCATGAACCCACCCTCATATCTTACCTGAAGAACTGCCTTCTCTGGCTGCCCCCATTCTGCGAGGGATGCCTAAGGGAGCCCAGCCCATTGTGGGCTGTCACCGCCCCTTGTCCTGAAGAAGACCCTTTATGACAATTTCACTGAGCTCTGTCTGGGTCGAAACGTTAACGCTAGTATTTGGTTCAGCTTCAGCAAATCTCCTGGTCTAAATCACTAAGCAAATGCACTAGCCGGAGATATTGTGTTGTCCTTGTATTTTCTGACCTTTTCCTAATTTCCTCATTTTTTCACTTTGTATATATGCACTTCACCACCATCACCAAGCACTGAATGTCACCATACCTCTTGTTACTGCAATTCTGTGTATTCAGCTTTGACAGCCTTGTAAATAATTGTACATATCCATGAGAGTCTCAATTTTCTTAATACCATATTCTTTGCAAGCATCTACTTGTGAGTGCTGTTTAATTCAATCTAATGTTCCAACCACATTGAAGTGATATTTACTAAGCAACCATTTTCTTGATGAACCTGATATCAAGTAAATTTTTGCACTCCTACGGAACCACTGTAGTTTTTCTTATCCATACCTAGGTTCTGAGGGATACCGGGTCACCCCATTGTGGTTATACTTCAAAATAAAACAAAGGCATCAGAAATTAAATGTCACTAATGGACCCCAGCACTACTGTGCCATCCAATAGTGTGACCAGGCAAGCATGACTCCAGGTCTGCCTTTGCATTCTCGCATCTGCTGTTTAAACTTATAACCTGACCTGTCAAAATAGACCCTTTTTCATATTAGAAAACCTTCCTTTTAAATATTAGTGAGTAATCCCTAAGTAGGCCTTAAAGCCCAGAAGATAGGGTGCATGATATTTAAAGGTAGGACATGAAGTAGAAATTTAAAGTTGACATGTCCTTACAATGACTAGCACCTAAAAAAACATTGTCACTGTAGCAAGGCTATCTGGCCATTAGAAGAACACTGGGAAGTGATATTAAATATTAATTCTGCTATCTCTGGATTTGGACCATCTACAAATATGACTAAACTATTACTATTACTATTTATTAAAAGCCCAACTCAATGGGGTAGTTGAATTTTTAAAAATAAATATTAAGGTAGAGTAACCTTTAGAAAGTTACCTTTTCCCTGCCTGAAGTTTGTGGAGGCTAATTTGCAATACCTCTGTAACACTGACCCATTGAGTGCTTATCTCTGATGAAGTGTGTAAACTGCTCCCTGAGCAGAAACAATTGCTTGGACATGGGGAAATATTTTTATTTCCATAGCAAAAAGCCCAATTTTGCAGTACCCAGCTACCTAATTTACTTGAAACTGACCGCCCATGTCATAAATAGATGCCAGTATACCTGAACTAGTCCCATCCTGTGTCCTCTCAGTCAAACAGACACATTAAACCCAGTGGGGAGAAAATGCCCCCAAACTTGCTTGGAGTGACCACGGAGGAGCGGCTGCTCATTGTCCTGACCGCGCCTCTGGGTGGGCACACACAATCTGCACAAGGAGGGAAGGATTTATCCAGCTTGAATTTAGTGAGTGAGGGGCAGTTTAGGGAACCCAGACACTGCTACAAAATTGAGTAGAGTTACCCCTGTGAATATTTACCCTATTGGTTATGGAGGTGCCAGAGTCACCCTCACCTACAAGTTATCCCCAGGCACAAATGTGGTACCCCAAGACATTTTCTTCAGAATACTGCTGGACCTGAGGAAGAACAAATGTGTACTAGACCTGTTGTCTGTGAAGTGGGGAGAGCCTTGAAGGACTGAACCTTCTCCCTCTTGTACCCATGATAAAGAAATGAACTCCAAGAGTTTGTTGGCTGGACTCTTGTTAGGCTACAGGCATACAAAAAGATACAAGTGGACTTTTTCCTGCACACTTCCAGTTGACCAATGCCGACTGGTCCTAACCCGAACCCTGCTGGTGGCCTCTTCTGTATTTGTATTTTGTATTTGTATTGTGTATTTATAAAGCGCAACTATCGCTCCAAAAGGAGCATCCTGACGCTGGCTAGATAGTGTGCAAACGATTACCAAGGCAGAATTAGATAGCGGCCATGACATAGTAATCTGGAAGATTGAAAATCCAGGTTTTTAGTTGCTTCCTAAACTGGTATTCTTGAGTCAGAAACCTGAGATTCTTGGGCATGGAATTCCAGGCTCTAGAGGACAGAAAGGTTACGGTCTTACCACCCTTGGTTTTGTAGTTAAATTTAGCTAGTTTTATCAGATTATCATTAGAGGATCGTAGCATCCTGGAAGGGTTGTAGTGGGGGTAACGCCTAGTAAGATACTTTGGGCCTGTGCTATTAAATGCCCGTAAGGCGATGACCAGGATTTTGAATAGTATCCTTTTATGCAGAGGTAGCCAATGAAGGGTTTTCAAAGCAGCTGATGCTGAAGATTTCCTTGGTAGTTTTAGTACTAATCTGGTTGCTGAATGTTGTACACTTTGAAGTTTTTTCAGCGTGGATTTTTTCACACCCGCTATCAGGCCATTACAATAGTCGAGGCGGGCGACTGAGCATTGACCTCTAAGTGCTGTTCCTGAGGTGCTGGGACCCTTCAGTGAGTCTAACTGGACTTCTCCTAGCACTTCTGAAAACTTGGGACTTAGAAAATCTTTGAGCTTCAAAACCTCTGGAGGACTAACCTGCCAGGCGGATCCACACATGGTATGAACTCACTTGGCTGTAGAAACGGATTTCCCCCAACCGAGGCTTCTCTTCAGAAACAAATCTGTTTCAGAGGGACCTCGGCAAGGAAGTATCAGGCCTTGTGGAGCCCTCATTGGATGCAGCCTCGCCCACTGGAAGATTCCCTGCTCTTTCGAAGGTTGAAATCTTGACCAGGCGTAGGCACCAAAAGTATCCAGCCAGAGAGATGACTTCCCTGAGTGAAAAATTATAATTTCCCTCTCAAATGTTTTCTCGCCTTGACCAACAGCTTAACTGGGTCCTCATTCAATGCAATCCAAGGTGGAGGCCCAACTCAGACACAGCCTGCTGCCCTGCCCCGCCAAAGGATTTTGACTTCCATTTCTCAGATTAAGTCCCAAAGTAAAACATCAGACTGGGGCAAACTTGATTGGTTTATCCTATCTGTGCTTCATTGCAGAAGGTCTGTAATTGCACTAAGGTTCCAGTGTATCCAATTGACCTGCTTTGGCGCTTAGTGCTATTTAGTGCTATTTTTACTTAAATCTTCTAAAAATAATATCTCTAGTTCCACTCATAGGATTTTGGCATTTTAAGTCATTCTGTTAATTACATGTTTCTCTATTTTTATAAATTAAAGTGGGATTTGTATAGTGTTGTGTTTTTGACTTTTTTTAAAACTGTTTTGGTGCTTCTAAATGCTTTAAATATTGTCTCTAAGTTGAGCCTGTCTGCTCTTTGCCTTTGCTACCAGTGGTTGAGCTCAGGTTAAATTACTGAAATCATTACTGAACTTAACAAGACAAGGGCTTTATGACTTGCCGTAGACCTCAGTCCAGCCTAACTAATAAACCACCTTCTCACACTACCACAATAGTGTCCAATCTTTATGAAGCATCATCGATTTAGTACAAAAAACAGCTATGGCAACTTCATCTATTCCGTTATCATTTATCTTTTCCTGTTCCTCGTGGTCATCCTCAGTATTGTCCAATTCACCTAGCATGCACCTTTCCGATCCAGCGCCTGTTCTATTCATCCTCAAGAAATTTGATTGCAGTCCATATGTCTAACTACTGCCCCATCAGCCGTACCCAGAAAAAAAACCTGATGTGAGCTGTCTCCAGCCAGCTTCAGGTGCTCCTTGACTGGCCCTTATTAACTCAATGTTATTGTTCAAGTTACTGCCTAATTGCTTTCTGCTCTGAAATAGCAATCATCCTGGTAGTCAGTGATGCCCTATGGATTGCTGATAAAAGGGAAATCTTGGTTTATAGTTTTACTAGATCAACTGGCTTCTTTAAACAGCATGGGTCATAATGTCTTCCTTGAGGATTCTCTCCACTGATATGTCCATTGTTTGAGCTTGGCCCACCACCCTTCTCTGGTGAGATGTAAGTTTAACCAAATTAACTCTCATGATATTCACTGTCTGCATGGAACGGCTGAGTTTCTACTCACTTAAGACAACCCTTATATTTGTAAATAACATAGTGACACTCAGCTCTATTTTGACATGTTATCTATAATTTCATCAAACTACTTATACATCAAATGCAGCTTCAGCAAGACATCTAAGACAATACACAATGAACTGGGTATATGAATTACAATTTCTTGTAAAACAAAGTTTGTAGATATTGTCAGGTTTGAATTATAATCCCTTTTGCCCATGGCTTGTCCCCTAAGGAGCTGGAAGACAAGAAGGCTGAGAGGCAATTCACGCTGCAGCTCGCCATGCCCTAGCTGTAAGAAGCCAATAAGGAGGCTGCTGCAAGGCTAGCTGTAGAGCAGAGAAATGCGGAGGCGAAAGGGCCTTTGCTGAAAAGAAACGTCTGCTGGAGCATGAGATGAGCATGAAGGAGCTAGAGCTCAAAGCCAGGCAAACCTCTGTTTCCAGCAGCAATGATAGCTGCAATACCGCAGTGTCCACTGGAGAAAGGAGAGTTCACATGCCCAAGAATCTGATGCCTAACTTTGTTGTAGGGGATGACAGGGATAAATGGTTTGATATCTATGAAGTTGCTTTGGATAAACACAGGGCACCTAATGGGGATTGGAGGGCCAGTCTCTGGAACCACACTCCCAATGAAGGGAAGGATGCCCTGTTATTTCTAGGGAAAGGGGACAGGTTGAGGTATTCCCGCATGAAGGACACTCTCACCATGAAATATGAGCTCATCCCAGAGAAATTCAGACAGAAGTTTAGGGACAGCCAGAAGTTGCCTAACAGTCTTGGGTAGATTTTGTGAAATACATTTGGAAGACACTGGATGGTTGGGCGATGGGAAGTTATGTCAGTAAATGCCACCAGCTGTACAATTTGATTGTCAAAGAGCACATGTTCAGCAATTGTTTTACAGAACCACACCAACACCTAGTTTATAGTAAGCTCTCCAACCCAGGGAGCTTTCTAAGGAGGCAGAGTGCTGGCTCAGCACCAGGGTCCACAAGAAGATATTGTAGGGGAGGACTCCCATAACAGTGGTCAGGGTTTACACCAGAAGAAGGTGGGGTGAGATAAAACTAGGAAAGTGTTCTCTTGAAGCCCCCAAAATGCTTCTAAAAAATAAAATCCCACTACCAAACTGACCACAAGAAACCTAGATTTGGGTGCAAGTGTAATGCTAACTTTGCCCCAAAGTGCTAAGAGTACTATGGGTTGGGGCACTCAAACACTAATTCCAAGTGCCCTAGGAGGGCACAACCTCCCGCTGGTTGGCAGACACAAGGGTTGCCTAGTGTAGCACTGAGGAAGCAGATGGCCCCATTTAGTGTGGAAGAGACAGCTGATATTACCCTATAAGCCCACATGTCTTCTAATACGTCCAAGCGCTGACAGTGGGTCACCATTAATGGAAAGAGAATGGAGGCTATGAGAGACACAGGAGCCTACATGACAGCTGTCAGGTCTCATCTGGAGTCCTCGAAGCATATGATACCCAATACATTCTACCAGGTTGTAGTAGCAGACAATTATGGGAACTACTACCCTGTGGCTCTGGTTCCTTTTGAATGGGAGTTTCATGTTCTCTCAGGGTAGCTGTGAGCCCTTCCATTCCTCTGAATTGCTTGTTTGGGAATAATCTGTGGCACACTGCCTGGAAGTCTGAGCCAGGAATATTGGCCCAGACAGCTGCCAAGAAAGGGAAGGGCAGGGGACATGGGAAACTAGCCAGTGAAACTCCCACAGTACAGGTAGATGGGCTTCAGAGCCTACCAGGGAGGGTATTGCCTCCCCGGGAGACCTGCCTGAACTTACTGGATGGTAAACTGTGGCTGGGGCCACCAGGGAGGAGTTCTGCAAGGCACAGAAAGACTGCCCAACCCTAGAGGGCATGAGGTGGCAAGCTGAAGCTGAGGCAGCTTGTGATACCTCTGGAGATCACCTATTTTATTGGGAAAATGGCCTTCTATATAATGAGCCTAAAGCACCTGTGCATGGGGCAGCATGTGTTGATGGTCCTCCAATACTACCGAGCCTTCCTACTGGGATTGGCTCATGAAATTCCCCTGGCAGAACATCTGGGGCAAGGCAAGACTTTTGGCGGACTTGCTTCCCATTAGAACCCTTGGACCCCAAAACTGCTTTAGGCAAAAGGTTTATCCTGGTTTTGGTGGACCATGCTGTTAGATACCCAGAACCACCCTCTGAGGACTATGAGTGTACCTGTAGTGGCTAGGACCCTGATGTGGATTTTCATCTGAGTGGGGTTCCCCAAAGAAGTAGTGTCTGACTGGGACACCAACTTCATGTCAGCATACATGAAATCCATGTGGGAAGAGTGTTGGGGTATACTACAATTTCTCCACACCCTATCATACCCAAACCAATTAGTTGTTGAAAGGTTTAATAAGAAACTGAAATGCATGAATATGGCCTGCCTGAACCCATGAGGTGGAAGAGAGACAACCTATTGCCATGCCTGCTTTTTGCCTACAGGGAGGTGGCACTGAAGGGAGTTGAGCTTAACCCATTCAAACTTATTTATGGACACCCTATGAGGGGACTCTCAGTCTGGTGAAGGAGGGGTAGGAGCTGGCTCCCAAGAAGCACTACCAGGATGTGGTTAGTTTCATGCTAGCCCCTAAATATCAGAACTTGGAAGCTAGACAAGAATTCATGAAACCCTAGTATGACCATAAGGCTAGTCCGTGTCAGAGCGCCACTTCCTCGGAGTCTGTACGTAGTTTGAGGAAGGGAACAGCTGGGAGGGAGACCTGTAAAACAAACAGATAAACATACAAACAATAACAATCAGTATAAATAATTCTCAGGTACCAGACTCTGCTATGTGGAGTCAAATTGCTAATGAGTCTCGACTTTATCACAAGCCAGTGATACAAGTTATACAGAAAATACACTTCCAAGGAATGTGTTAGAATCACACCTTCCTAACACTAAAGTTAAATAATATACAGAGCACATATTCATAATTATGACACAGTACGCAAATGAGCCCCTGTGCAAGCTTGCCCAAGCGCTTGAAACATCAACATGCCAAAAGTACCAAAGGGTTAATCCGAAAGTTCCACATACACAATGCCAAATGAACCCAGAGCACTAGTCCCTATGTTCACCAACTCAATATGCAAAAATGAGCCAGAGCTCTAAGTCATAATGCTGGACCTAATGTTCGACAACACATTGTTTTAATGAACTCCAAAACGCGCAATCAACAGTGTGCGTGTAATCATACATTGTCAAAATAAACTCCAGAGCTCACTGTTGTATTCTTGCCAAAATGTAGTTTGCAAAATGGACTCTAAAGCGCATGATAGTGTGCTGCCAAAACACTGAATGCAGCAAATAAGCTCCAAAGTGCACCGAATCCCAACAAGGAAATTAAGTTACTCTGTTGTCTTCAAACAATAGAGGCTTACCTGAAGGCTCAAAGTAAATTGGAATGAACTCACGAGTCAGCAGAAGAGAGTGAGGCTGCTTCCACAGAGGATCCAGAATAGTGAGCAACGCCCAAAGGGTGTGGCTCCTTTTATAGGCAGACCACACCCATAGGCAACCACACCCAAAGTGCCTGCTGTGTGGGGATTCTGGGATTTGACCACGCCCATAGGCAACCACACCCAAAGAGACTGCTGTCTGGGGATTCTGGGATTTGTAGTCCCCTATAGTTACATCCAGCAGGGAAAAAGGAGAATATATAAAGGAAAATGAACAATGAAAGGGAAATACAAAGAAAGCATATTGCAATGTTTAATGTACATTTACAGGACACCGCAGCCACCATTTAGCAACAGAAAAATGTAGTTTCCCACATCGCACCTCAGTGGGGGTGGGCCCTAGAACGCATGCCACAGAGGCGATGCTAACACTTCAGTAGAGTTTCAGCCTGGACAGAAAGTATGGGTCAGAGAGCTAGTGTAGCCCAGGGCCCTCCAGGATCATTCAACAGGGCCCTATGAGGTGATTGAGAGGAATGGGGCGACCACTTACTTGGTGGACATCAAGACCTCCAGAAACTCCATTGCCAATTGGCTTGTACCTCTGTAGTAAAACTGTGAGTTGGTTTAACAACATAAACATCAGGGTTGTGCCAGAATGATTCCGTGCACACCATCAGGAAATATTAGCCTATACTCCTTCTAGTTCACAGTGCATCATCTGCACCCTTAACCTAACCGGGTAACAAATGTGTTTGCAACTTTAGAAAATGACAACCCTGTTCCCCAAATGAAATTGTGGTAACAGATCAGAAACCCATTTGTTTGGCCTTGCATACCTAAAGAAATACACTAGAATACCCAGCAAGACATTTCAATATTTATTAAAGCATTGTGATTCTTATGTAAAATGTGTGCACTGTGATAATCAGTAGAATGAAACAAAGTAGTGCAATTAGCATTATGAGAATAGTGAAAATGATGAACAATTACACCATTGTGATAAAACAGTGAATATATGCTGTCATATAAATACTGTGTATAGTGCACTCCTACCTAGCACTCCCTATTCTAGTCTTCCCCAGGGTGGGTGATCTGCCAAATCTGTGCGGGGTGGTCTTACTCCCCATTACCTGTAGGTAAGTGTAATCAGGCAGTCCATCTTGGTGTAGAGCTGAACATCCCTTATGTTGGTGAACAGGAATCAGCTGTGCTGGAATTCTGGCATGCAGTGACCTCACAGTGTTAGCTGAGTGCTCCTCTGCAATAAGCAAGGAAGTGGTTGCATAAATATAATAAACATTATGCATGTGGCCATGTTAAAACCCCTGTCAGGCTGCAATTGTTTATTCAAGTTTAATAGCTGTGTCGCTTACCGGACAATAACAGCAATTACATTTGCACAGTGAACTTTATTTCTTGTACTGAATGTTCAAGGCATCATGATAGCGTGCCTACAAAATGGAAAAGTATGCAATGTTGATTCAGAGAATGTTATCCTGCATTGTCACACACGCAAATGTATGTCAAAGTCATCATATGTCAAAGAGAAGGCAACTTAAGAAACATGAGCATGCAAATGGTGGAGAATCTTACCAGCCCTATCCTGATAATGTGACACCCACTCCTTGGACATGAGTTGATAAAAGCTACTACTAGAAAAATGCTAAAATATAAGGGCCAATAAGTATTTAAAAAACACTAAAATCTAAAAAAACATCATGCTTTGTTAATAGCAACGAGCATAATGAAAGCCACTAAATAACTTAAAAAATATAAAAGCTGTAGGATGGATGTACCATCAGCCCATCAAACGTCTCCTTTGCAGATGTTAAGGCCACATCCTTCTGGTACAGTAAGGCTTTCAGTCTGCTCAAAGCATCAAACTACACATTCGAAAGCTTTATCAAAGGCCAAAACATTGTCTCCCTAACTGTGCAGGCCTGTGGAACCAGTACTTGTGTGCAACAGGTCACAATTGCATAAACCGTTGCCAGATAGGCATTGCCCGATTTAATGCCACAGCACCTCTAATCGTTCAACATCAAATAACTGCAATTCAAGAGTAATCTGAAAACTGGATGAATCACCACAGCTGGAGAACTCTTCAGATAGCAGGACAAAATTGTCATGGACACATTACATGTACCATGAAGTGAAACCTACCTACACTCTAAGGAATGCACTAAAGTATTCTCAAAGTCAATCCCGCTAAGAAAGACTTCAGTCTCGCCATTCCTACAGTAATATCTAAAAGGTAAGACCCATGACTCATGCACATATCCTTCTCCTAGGGCTTTGTATCTGCCTACTTGATGGTGATGCAAACAGTATTGGAAGTGAAATGACGAAATTGGCAGATAAATAAACCTGGGGATTATCCAATACGTGAAAGGTATTTCTGCAACAGTGAAATGGGAATTTCTCCCACTTCTCTATGAGTAAGATAGTGTCCTTTCTTGCCATGACGGTTTGTTAATACGTTAGACTATAAGGTGGAAACATGCTAAGGGCATTAAAGTTAAGGTGTTGCCATGGTACATGACCAGGACGGAGTGTCCGGAGAATCCAGCTCAGGAACATAATCGATCTGAGCTGCAACTGCCCTTGTAATAAAGATGGCATGCCATTCTGTATGATGTGTATTGTAGATATTATTATGTTACCCAGAGAGTATAGCCAAGTGTAAAGTGTATTCATGCCATTTTCAACTACTGCTAAAGCCTTTTTAAAATTTGCCCTGTCAATTTCGTGCAGTCTCTCAGCAGCCTCCTGCTGGAAAACTTTTCACACTTCATTGTATATTGAATATAAGAAGCACTTTAGACGTGGTTTTCAAGGACCTAATAAAAAGTACTATAGTCCCATCTCATCAGAAAGAAGGGACAAGTGTTGTTTCACCTGAGACAGTGTTGAGGTTTTTAGCCAATCAAGGCACAACTTCCCAACACTATATGTTGTTACCATCCCTCCCGAGTGTCGTGTCTGCACTTAAGGTAGGTTGGGCCTGCTGATCCCAAGCCCTTTGGTGTCACCTAGGAAATATGCATGACATCCATCAATACATAACGGCGACACTAACCATCCCCCCTGATTGGTCCCTGAAGAATTGAATGAACTGTTGCGAAGCATGGTGTCATAATATTTTCTCCATGTAATTTGTGAACAGTTGCCAGTTCACAAAATGTGCACATCTGGGAATGTTTGGTGTATTTAAATCTTTTATCATAGACAGGCCAAGCCATGATGTTTTCTGTACAGTTTTGTTCAGGAAAATCAGTTGATGAGGTATCTGGCATGCTCTAAATAATGCAGTGTTCCCATGAACATGACAATCTTTAGTTCCCCAAATAGATTTTAAATCAACAGTGTCTCCTCAATAGTCAAACCCTTGATTTGACAACTGAAAAAGAAAAGATGCAAAATATATCAGCTTTGTATCAGTGAGCATATTTCTTCTTTGCTGGTGATGGTTTAAGCCTGTAATAATAAGACCCTGGGTTAGCTGGATTGTGACCAGAGAAATATGTAAACTTCAGAGCAAACATTTGTGAGCTACCCCAAGGTAGTGTAGAGCAGTTTTCCCATTGTGTGTAATTAAATACTACACCTGGAGTTCTTGCTTTATGCAGGAAGTGGTGACAGAACATTTCATCATAATTAGTTGTGCCATCACACATAACATTAGAGTTAAAAACAATGGAATAATCTAGTTCTTCTAGCATTTCATGCCCTGTATCAATGTCCCAATAATTAGATATACTACTAAGGGTGATAATGTCAATCTGAAAGAGACTATTAGTTATAGATTCCTTACCTTAGAATTACCGCCAGGAGTCAGACTGGATCCGGAAAATGTTTCTTCAGCAGTACCCCTAGGTTTCGGCAGGTAGCGTTGGTCGACTCCTCGTCTGCCGTCAGTGTTGTGGTCACCTGTGAAGACGTTGCAGTGCCTACTTGGACGCTGTCCCTGCACGCTGACATAAGTTCTTTCTTTTTCCAAGGCAGCCTAGCGCAGATCCACAGAAAGTTCAGCTGTTATGAACCAGAGAAAGTTAGCCCCTCAGTCAATTTTTGCCAATTTTTTGGGGAGACGATTGCCGACTATTTCTTTTTCGTCTTGGAATCGTGCTGCGAGACAGATGTCCCATCACTGGACCGGCTTCAAGCACCTCGTGTGCCTCTGGTGCCTGGAGCGTGACCACGACCCAAAGTCGTGCTCCGACTGTAGGGCCATGATTCCGAGTCTTTGCAGGAGAGATGCCAAAAGCTTTTGGAGGCCCGGCAGTCGGCTCTGCGTCGCTCCCAGTCTCGCTCGAGTGGAAGGTATTGAGACCGGCCGCAGACCCACCACACTTCGTCCAAGTCTTCACGCTCTTTGGGTAAGTCGAAGCACAAGAAGAAGGCAAAGAAGCACTGTCGCTCTCCGCCTTCCCCCCTTCGGTCAGCTGATGCAACGCATGACCCATCGCTCTAAGGCTTAGTCTCCGGCACCTGACTCAGGGACGACTCTACACCTCCCCCTGTTTCTGGGAGCCGGGGATTCCCCTGCCTAGCTTCGTATAAAGTAGAAAGCTGGGCAGGGGATGCCCTGGCTCCATCTCTGGAGCCTGACTCAGGGATGACTCTGCACCTCCCGCTGTTTCCGGGAGTCGGGGCATCCCCTGCCCAGCTTTGTACATTCTACAAGGCCCTCCACCACATATTTGGGCAGTCTGACTCTGCTGGTGTGCCTTAGGGCCCCACGTAGTTGGTTGGGGGCCCTGGTCATTCGATGCTGGTGGCTACGGCCCCGGCACCAGAGGGTCCCTGTGGATTCAGGTCTGGATCTGGATTGATGCCGGTCAACCTTACTTGACATTCCCCTGAGGTAATTAGAATTTATGGCCAATTGTGTCCCCTAACGTAGACCCCAACGACTCCGTGTACGTGCTTCAAGTACATGTATGTTCCCTCCACAACCAGCTATGAAGACGCAAATACATTTGCGTCCAACGTTAACATGTCCTCTTTCAAATCCGCCATGAATGGGTCGATAATTCCGTTCCTAAGTGTGCCGTGCCACCGTCTTTACATGGTGCACTTTCTCGTTTTCCTGGCTCTGGCGAGCTAGGCCCTGATTTCTGCCATCAAGCCCTTTCTTCCTTCTGCCTCTGAAAGCTGCAGCCTGGATCTGCATCCATGACCCTTACCCTACTCCCTGCGCGGCGAGCGGTGCCCGGCTCGGCCTGCTTGCCTGCCAAGACAATTTAGCCTTCAAGTTATCTGCTCCGCTCCTCGAAAATACATTCCTGTCTAGAGATTTAGGTAAACACCTCCCCAGCTGCAGAGCAAAGGGCCCGGTTTTTCTGTCTCCGTGCAAGTAATTCATTGCTCCCGTTACCATGGTAGGCCCATGGCCCCTCGCATTACACGTAGACACGTAGACACATATGCACGCACTAGCACTAGCAGTCAGTATAGAATAGAATAGCCTCTGCCCGAAAGACCTTTCCTTCTAGATAATACAGTTCTCCAAACACAAGATATCAGATATGATTTGGGTTTAGGTTGTTCTGACACGCCAGACTTCTGTCTCCCCGTATAGTGCTAAATGTCAAGTCCCCTTCACCCTCCAGTTCCACGTCAATCACACGTCATGTTGCCTGCGCGCGCATCCAGCCCAATATTTCTGCTGACACTGCAGGATTCCTCTATGAATCCACCCACTTGTGACACTTTCATGTGACGTTTCTAGCACACACCTTCGTGTACGCCCTCGTGCACGCCTTCTGTTACGCACATGTGTTCTTATCTCGTTTCTTTCAGCTGTTACGCCTTCTGTATCCATCACCATCTTATGCATTTACTATATATATTGTGCACTGTTAATAAAGCATTGTCTATCCCTTCCTGAACCCTCGTGGTGATGGAACATGATACCATGGTTCGAACCATTCCATTACATGGAATAAAACCCTTATAAACTCAGATGCCACGGACTCTGCCTCTCATTTGATTGAGCTATTTTATTGAACTTATACCGCATAGAAATTCAGTATACGGTAAATCTTTATTTACCACATATAATTGGCGCCCGAACAGGGACTCCTCCCCCACCTTACACGCCGGCGATGCGTCGCAGGCCTTGCCGCCTGCCACAGCCGTGACGGACAACTACGCGTACCCGCAGGATTTCCTGTATCTCCCTCAGGCCTACGGAGGTGACGGAGACTGCGATCGACATCCAGACGAGGCGGTGAGGAGTGCGGAGGATCCCGACCAGAGCCCAGCCAAGAGAGCAAGGTCCGAGGTGTCTAGAGGCCCACCAGTTCCGAAGTATCTGCGTCACGTATCGAGTCGAGTCCAGTCCGGTCCAGTCCAGTCGAGTTTCCGAGGCCTTCTGTTCTGTGCTTCCCGGTGAGTACCGTTGCTGGGGACGCATCTAGACGGGTGCATTAATTTGTGTCCGGTCAAGACGGGTTTGGGTACACAGACCCGGTCTGCACTGTTTTAGCAGTGTATCTGTACTGTTTAGCAGTATATCCAGTATCCAGGTATCTAGTTATTGTTCATTTTGAAATGTTTTAAATGTGTTTTAATGTCGTGGTACGAGTGATTGTTTGATCTTGTGTTTATTGTATTAGTTGTGTCCAAGTCTGAGTAAGTATCAAGTATCAAGTACCAAGGTTCAGAATGCCACTGTTTACTAAACTACGTCAGATAGGAACTAGGAAAGGAATACTCGAGGAAGCTGTTCCCATCCCACCCAGGGACACTCCCGGATATTTTATGTACCACACCCCGGCAATGATCCCAGCTACGACACCACCGGCATCTGCCGTGCCCCCAGGCCTATGCCGTCCCCATCCTCATCCCCGAGATGGAGCTGGACCAACGTCTTCCGATGTCGAATCCGACACCGGAGGGTATTTTTGGTCCCTTGTTTATCCCAGGTGTTCCCTATTGCCATGAGGGTGGTGATGAGGGCTACAGAGGAGGGAGCGTCCTATGCAGTGGTGGTGCTTAGGTCAGCGGAATCCTTGGGCCTAGAGCTCCCTGCATTGGCAGTCAGGACTAATCTCCTGACAGAGGTGCTTCAACCGGGGGCAACATCCTCTGAAACCCTCTTTCCCTTTAATAAATACCTCACGGACGTCGTTCTGGGCACTTGGTCCAAGCCCAGCACAGGGGCTCCTGTGGAACAGACAATTGCCCGCCGCCACCGCCCTGCCCCAGGTGATCCCATTTTCCTCACCCAACCAACACCCTTCCCCCAAGAGATTGATGGTCCACGTTTCTTGTTCCCAGAGCGCATTCTCTTCTGCACCCCCAGACAGGGAATCCAAGAAGGTGGATCTTGGGAAGCGCATGTTCTCTTCCTCCAGCTTGGCGCTGCAGTCTGTGAAAACCGATGTTTCTTGTGCCGATACTCCCATGCCACCTAGGATAGGATTGCGCATGTGCTGCCTCCGTACCCGGAGGAGGCCCGGGCCGTTCTCTCCCAAGTAGTGGCAGATGGGAGAGAGGCAGCAAAATTCACAATCAGCTGTGGATTGGAAAGCCCCGACTCACTGGGCAGAACGATTGCCACGTCTTTAGCCCTTCCGCTCTACACCTGGTTGAGGTCATCTGGTTTTTTGGGTGGTTGTGCAGGTGCTGCCTCAGCGCCTGGAGGAAGCCCGGGACGTTCTCTCCCATGCAGTGGTACATGGGAGAAATGCAGCAAAATTCACAATATGCTGTGGACTGGAACGATTGCCACGTCAGTAGCCCTTCAGCTCTACGCCTGGTTGAGGATTTTATTTTTCTGGGGGATGTTTAGTCAACTCTGCTGAATATGCCCTTGGATGGCTGTCACCTTTTTGGTGACAAGGCAGACACGGCGCTAGACCGCTTTAAGGATTCTCGGGCTACGGACAGATCCTTGGGCCTTGCTGCGTCCTTCTGTCCACCACAGTCTGCTTTTCGCCCCTTTCGTGGCTACAGAAGGGGAACCCCATCACGTCCTTTCAAGTCAAGACATCAGCCCACTCAAGCTGCCCTGCCCCTGTTTGGCCGTGGATGTAGGACCCAGCGATGCAGGCCTGGGAACCAGCGGGTGGGCTAGTCCACTTCCCCCCACTGCAGCAGCCTCCACACGCTCAGCGACTGACCTTTCAGGCCCATCAACGGCCAGTGGGTGGCAGGATTCACCATCAGCTCCCCCACTGTTAATCCATCACGTCAGACAGGTGCGTTTTGCAGAAAGTCCAAAAGGGCTACTCCCTCCCCTTCAATACTACCCCTCCCTTTATGCCACTGTCTTTAGATCACATGTCGGAGGATCATTTGGCACTTCTCAGCCAGGAAGCTTTAACTCTCTTCGCCAAGGGAGCTATCAAGAGGGTTCCTGCACCACAAGTAGGTCATGGTTGTTATTCCCGCTATATTCTGGTACCCAAGAAGGACAAAAGGCTGCATCCTATCCTAGACCTCAGGGCCCTCAACCGCTTTCTCTGAAAGGAGAAGTTCAAAATGCTAACCCTGTCTCAGGTCCTATCTACCCTCGAGCCTGGAGACTGGATGGTGGCGTTGGACTTGCAGGACACTTATTTCCACATCCCCGTCCTGCCAGCCCACAGAAGTTACCTACAGTTCATGGAAAGCCACAAGCATTTTCAGTGCACTGTGCTCACGTTCGGCCTTACCAGTGCCCCTCGGGTGTTCACAAGGGTGATGGCAGTGGTCTTAGCTCATCTGCGCAGATCAGGGGTCCCAGTCTTCCCCTATCTTGATGACTGGCTGTTGAAGGGGGGCTCTACCCAGGCTGTCGTCTCTCACCTTCATACTACGCCATACTTCCTGAATTCGCTGGGGTTCACATTCAACACGCCAAAGTCACACCTGACTCCCTCTCAGACTCTCCCTTTCATCTGAGCTGTTCTGGACACAGTGCATTTTCAGGCCTATTTTCCCGAGCAGCGAATCTGGGATACTCAGGCTATGATACTGATGTTTCAGCCTCTAACCTGGAATTCAGTTAGAATGAACCTGAGGCTGCTGGGCCTCATGGCCTTCTGAATCCTGCTGGTAGATCATGCCAGATGGCATATGCAGGATCTGCAGTGGGACCTGAAGTTCCAGTGGGTGCAGCATCAGGGGAATCTTTCTGACTGCGTTCAGATCTCAGGGAACTGCGCAACAACTACAGTGGTGGTTAACAAACTAGGATTGGGTCAGAGGCAGATCCCTCTCCCTTCCCCAACCAGAACTCACGGGGGTGACCGATGTATCACTCCTGGGGCCACTTGGGAGAGCCGGAGATCAGAGGAGTCTGTTCTTCGGTGGAGTCTGGGCTCCATATGAATCTGTTGGACCTCCAGGAGATTCCCTTGGCACTGAAGGCATTCCTTCCCTCAAGGGGAAGGCAGTGCAGGTGTTCACAGACAACACCACCGCCATGTGGTACTGCAATAAACAGGGTGGGGTGGGGTCGTGGACCCTTTGTCAAGAGGCTCCTTGTCGTTGGACATGGCTGGAACATCAGGGCATGACCCTGGTGGTTTAACACCTTTAAGGTTCACTGAACTCCATAGGTGGTACAATGTCTCTTTCAGCAGTGGGGGAAGCCTTGGTTAGATCTGTTCTCCACCGAAGAGAATACACATTGTCACCAGTTTTGCGCATTGGAGTTTCCAAGGCAGCACTCGTTCGGCGACTCTTTTCCTTGCAAGTGGAGTTGCGACGTCCTGTGTGCTTCTCTGCCTGTACCACTTCTGCCCGAGTGCCGAAGAAGATCAAGCGTGACTGGCCCAAGTCATTCTTGTGACACCGGACTGGGCATGAAGAGTTTGGTACTCCGAGCTCCTGAGCATGGCTATCAATCCTTCAATCAGACTGCCCCTCCGGGAGGATCTTCTGTTGCAGCAGCATAGGATGGCCCTCCGCCTACACCTCCTTGTGTGGAGATTGAGTGGTGACAGTTGAAAGCTTTTGACCTTCCTCCCAAAGTCTATAATATCATCTTGGCAGCCAGGCATCCCTCTGCTAAGACTGTATATGCCTGTCGATGGAACAAGTTTGTGGCATGGTGCACAGCAAAGGCTGATGATCCCCTCTCTGCCCCTCTCTCTGAGGTTCTTTTGTTTCTTCTCTCTTTGGCCCAGCAGGGCTCTCCTCTGGGCACTCTTACAGGCTACCTGGCGCCATTTCTGCTATTCTTTGGGTCCCAGATCAGCCCTCTTTGTTCAAGTCCCCTATTGTAAGTAGGTTCTTTAAAGGCATTTTTCATCTCTTTTCTCCATCTCCTTTCATAATGCCTCAGTGGGACTTGAACTTATTTTGACTTACCTTATTTGCGCTCCCTTCGAGCCTCTTCACAACTGTCTTCTTGTTGCCATCACCTCTGCTCACAGAGTAAGTGAGCTTCAGCCTCTTTCTTCTAAGCCCCATTTCTTCTCGGTCCTTACGGACAAAGTGGTGCTTCGAACGAGGCCCTCGTTCCTACCTACAGATGCTATGCCTTTTCACATCAGACAGACTATTACTCTGCCCTCCTTTTTCCTGCCTCCGCACCCTTCCAAGGAGGAGGAGAGACTCCACCGCCTGGACCCAAAATGTGCGCTGACTTTCTAGCTTGACCGTACGAAGGATTTCCGGGCGGACGATTAATTCTTCGTTGGTTTTGTGGGTGCCAAGAAAGGTCGGGCTGTGCAAAAGAGTACCATCTCTTAGTGGGTCGTCCTTTGTATCAAGATTTGTTACACTTTAGCGAAAAGGGAATCTTCAGTTAGGCTGTGAGCTCATTCCACTAGAGCTATGGCAGCAACCACTGCTTTGTCACGTGGAGTCCCAATCATTAACATCTGCCAGGTGGCCACATGGGTTTCTATGCACACGTTCACCACACATTACTGCCTGGATAGTCAAGTCCGAAGCGACAGCTACTTTACCTGTTCTGTCCTTCAAGACTTTCTGGTGTGAATTAGGGGGCATATTATCAAGGGCCTTATCACCGCTTTAGCAGGAGTTTTTCCCCCTAAAGCGGCAATAATTTTATCACCCAATTACCAAGCTGTCCATAACAGCAGCTAGTGACAGTTTGTAGGCGATAGCGAGCGGTTTGGGGCCCGCTTTGCATGTCAGGGATATTTATCGCTAATGACATGCAAAGTGGGCGTACCCAACCTGTTAGCGACTGAAAGCAGTCGCTAACATCGCTATCGCCTATTATCAATGCAGGCGTAGCGATGAAAAAATTTGCGCTAAGTGCGAATATCGCTGAAAACTAACGCCTGCTCAGACCACTTCTTAACCTGTATATCCAATGGGAGTTGGATATTCAGGTTAAGACCCTATTGACGTTAATGCCTGAATATCGCTGGATTTCCAGCAATATTCACGCATTAAGTCGCTATCGCCGGATATTTTATCTCATTTGAGATAAACGTTGCTAATAGCACTTTATCTCTGCGATAAAATCCAGCGATGCACGGCGATAGAAGAAATGTCGCTAAGCTTATTTAGCTATAAATATCGCTAGTTGTTGATAATATGCCCCTTGGTGCACAGTCCCTCCTCCGGGATTGGTGTTGCTGCGGTATCTATTCTAAGGTAAGGAATCTACAACTAATAGTCTCTTTCAGATGAACAAGTTACTTACCTTTGGTAAATATGTATCTGCAAGAGACACTCTGCAAACTGACTTCTAGGGATAGGGACCCTTCCAGGGCCCTAGTGTGGCGCACCAGTGGTCAGTGTCTTTCATGGCTCTGCGCTTCTGGTGTGGAAAGTCGTGTCGGAATTGATGTCAGCGCATAGGGGCAGTGTTTTTAGTAGGCACAGTAATTCCAACCTGATGACCACGACGCTGAAGACGGACAAGGAGTCGACCGTCACCACCTACCGATGAGCAGGGGTACTGCTGAAGAAAAATTCACTGAATCCAGTCTGACGCCTGGGGGTAATTCTAAGGTAAGGAATCTATAACTAACAAATGCATTGGTACTGAAGGTAAATAACTTGTTCTTTGAAGAATGAGGAAAACATATGGTTTTTGCAAAAGTTCAGCTGCACCAAATATATCACACGATACCCTATCCCAAACAATTCCATCAGGAACTGGAACAGCAGAAATTTCTTCGCATTTTCTATGATGAAGAGTGGGGTGTTAAAACCAACTTCATCAATTGTACAGCAAAACGTTCTAGAAGATAATGTCTCTTCAGAAGCAGGAAAAAGACTGTCACAAAACTAATCCAAAGGATGAGCAAACTTAACAAAATTGTAATCCACAGGTATAGCCTTAGAGGAACAAAGTGCATCTTCTTCAAACAAAAATAGAATTCATGCAATCTACCTCAGAGAGGTGGAGGTGGCACAGAATAATCCAAAGAGAAGTCATCAAAGTCACTAAAGTAGCCGGAGGCTGTTTGATCTATTTTTGGCAGCTCTGGAGTCAGTTTGCAACCCAGAGTTGAATCGAATTGTGGTACATTGATGTAGGCCCCATCTGTGTTAGGTTCCCAAATAGAAATCTGAGTCTCTGCACAAGTTGTTTGTATAGTAGTTGTTGATGTAGTAGGTAGGAAAGATACTTCATTACTAGCTATCCCCAGCCGGGTAATGGAAGCTTCATCGCTGACCAAGGCTTCCAAAGGGATTTCCTGTATTGTAGTGAGAGGAGACTGATAATTACTCAGGATCCCACATGGCCTACTGCGTAGAACCGGCCACATGATGTGGTTTGATCAAAGTATAATTCTTGTACCTTCAACAGCCAGGACAGGTACAGGCCTAAATTCTTTCTTGCCCACTATTTTTTCCTGGACCATTTCACCAAACTTGGAGATCCAACTAGGAGTTACTAGTGCTTCCTTCACTTCTCCAGTGGCATTGCATTTTACTTGGACATTACTCTCTGCGTTATGGAAGCTACTCAGTGCCAGTAACACAGCCAAATGTTCATTGATGTCAAAGGGTGATTCTGCCGCCACTGTGCTGGTACTGTTGAGCTCAGATACCCCTATCTAAACCCCAAACAGGATCTCATAGGAAGTCTGACCATCCAGGGATTTTTTTAGGCAGATTGTTGTGGGCTCTCTGGGCCCCATATAGGTGATGGCCCAACTACGAACTGAACCTAATACCCTTGCTGTGAAACACTGCTTCAAATCTCAGTTCTTCCTTTCCACTACCACGTTTCCCTTGGGGTGGTAGGGGGAAGAATACCCCATGGGCACACTCAATCTTCCCATTGCGTCTTTCCAAACCTTGGAGGCGAACGCCAGACCCTGGCCTGAATGGAATGTGCCAATTGTGTATGTCCTGAAAAAAACTTGCAGATGCTTTATAACAGTTTGGGAACTAGCCCATTGCTGTGGCCAGATCCATAGGAATCGAGAGCAGGAATCCACTGCAACCAAGATATATTTGTAAGCTGCATCTGATTGAAGGGACCGCAGTGGTCCAAATAAACACATGCAAGTGGATTGTTTCAGAATAATAGAGGTGTCTGTGGTGGACATCCTATGAATTTTACCGATTCGGTATTAAGAAATCGGTATTTCAGATGTAGGTAAGAATTCAGTAAAAATACAGAATCCTTAAAATTCGTTAGTACCGAATCGGTAATTGAGATTCGGTAATAATAAATACCTACCCATTTATTCCTTTGGGCTTGGAGGCCCATAGGAATGAATGTGAAGACATTCCGTATTACAGATTCGGTATTACCCAGAGGTATTTCAAGGGTGCCAGGATGTCCAAAGGATGCCCTGTTGTACCCCTGAAATGTGCATGTGTGCACATGTGGCACACATGCATGCCCTAAGGGCATGGATGTGTGCCACATGGCACTTCAAAAAAAGCAAGAAAGTGCTTTTTTAAAGGAATTCGGTAATTACCACCAACTTGAAGTTGGTGGTAATTACCGATTTCTTAAGGCCCAAAAGCACTCTTTTATGTGCTTTCTACATTGTATTTAAATGCAAGGCCAATAAGGAATCGGTATTAAGGAATCGGTATTTACCGATTTCTTATTACCGATTCCTTCCCTACATCAGGAATGGCTAACTACCGGTCGGTAACGGTGAAATTTACCGAATTTCACACTTACCGACGGTATTTGGCCACCTACATCGGGCCCCAAGTCCCTAGTCTGTTTATATAGACCTGGCCACCAATAGCATTGCTGCAATAAGGAAATTGTAGCTGCCACCCCTGCATGTGCAGATGCTAAGCCCTCATGTGCTGCTAGTATTAAACCTAACCTGCAATCTGAATTAGATATGACTCGATCACCCACTCCAGGGATCTGAGAAAATTGAATCATTTGTGCACTTAACTGCTAGGAGTATTTTTTTCAAAAGCCTTTTGGCAAGTGGGTGCCATGTGCAAAGTTGACAGCCGCCATGATGTCTTTATCTATCTTCTTACTGGAACAATTAATCGCAGTGACAGCAGCAGTTTGCACTGTTGCTTTTGTGGCTTCATCAGTCATGGAATTCCCTGCAATGTGTAATCAAGGTGTGAATCTCATGTGTCTGAGGCAAGCATTCTTTCAGCTTAGCTACTTGTCCCCAAAGAGCTATGTGCTTCATGGTGTACCATTTTGGCATCTCTATATCCATTCTGGCTCCAACAGTGTGGATACTCATTGTAAGACTACAATAATACAAATCGCACACTATGAGTGTGAGGAATCCGGGATCCACATTCCCTAATGCCAGAATTAGAGGTTTGAGTTCTACTAGCTGCTCTGTGCAATTATCTAGTGACTGTGTGTACATCTTTTCAGGGTACAATTAACCATCCTGAATTCTACCCTTAACAGTGGCACAGGCTGTAAGAATATCGGTGGGTTGTCCCTACCAGACTGTGCAAAGCCATTAGTATAGATGATATAATCATACTGATCAAGAGGCATGACTTCATAAGCAAAGGGTATTCATTTTTTAACAGTATGTATACTTGTGTTTGTAGTGTAGAGTAAACTCTACAGATTTAGTCTACAGTCTACATCTGTTGCAGTGAGACAGTTGACCCACTGTATCCATCATGGTTATAAAGCCTTAACGTTAAGAACGCTGGCCTTTGTGACAGCCTCTAAGGCCGGTACTGGAATCATGACAATTATTCATTTCCTCTGAGCTGATACTCTCTCTCTCACCACAGCAGTCTGTACCACTGTCATATTCTTTTCTGTCAGTACAAAATCCATGTTAGTTTTGGTGATTAAATATGATTTATATGAAATTGGTATGGTGTCTTCCTTGTTGAATGTAACATACGTAGATCCTGATGCAACCGCAATGATACGGATCACCAGGTTTGTTGTGTTTACACATGTTTGTAAGTGTTTTGAAGCTAGCATGTCAGCTTCTCTTGAATATAAAACAAGTGTTTGTTTAGTTATCAAGTGTATACTTGAAAAGTCTGCACAAATCAAGTTGTAGAATGGTTTCACCCATTCTGCGTTATCTTGAATGTAAGTTTTGCCAACATTTGGAAATCCCTATATGCATTGAATTTTCTTCAAAATGTTTGGTGGTTGTAAAAACACATACTTCTCTAAGAAGTGCGTCGCAAGGCTTTTGCTTTAACTTGACAGCTTGTATCCTAGAAGCAGGACATTGAGGTATGCAATCTTTGATACTTTCAAAATGCAACTGTAGCTCATGTGTGTGAATCCAAAAACAATGGGATCCACTCTTGTCAAGTGTGTAGAAAGGTCTTCATTCGTTAAGTAAATCTCAAAGCCTGGTCGTCGAATGTTTGTAAAAGCTCTGTAACCCAGGCTGAAAACAACCTAGGGTTGTTCTTATACCCCTGGGGCAAATGGCAAAACTGTTCCTGAGAATCCAGTGCACTAAATACAGCTAAGTACCTGCTTTCAGGTGTTATATTATTTTTGCAGAAAAATCCATTCAAGCTATCTAGTGTTGTTTTGTATTTTTGCACACTTTATTTTTCATTAGTGGTGTGCTGTGCACGTTTTGTGCTGCAAATGTAAGTGTAGCCTTGTTTAGATGTTTGTAATCTAATATGAGACGATATGAAGGGTCTGGTATCATAACTGGAAACAAGGGATTGTTCATATAAGAGGTGTAACTTTCTATTACACCTTGGTATTCAAGTTGTGGGAGGATCTCTCTTACTTGTTTTTTAGCCTAATTTTTAATGGGGTATTGTGTCTGAGGTTATAGGGCTGACCTCACTGGTATTACATGATAAGGGAAACTGCCATCCCACCCCAAATGGTTGTGGTATAACCCAGAAACTAGCACTAACACCCACTCCTTAGCATATGAATATTTAAATGATTCTAGAACAATGTCGGAAAAAGCAGGTAAAATTACAATTTCTCCCTCTGTGCAATCCATCACAAATTCAAGTGGTCAATCCTTTTCGGCCTAGAGAATGTTGTAGATAGACAAGTTCTCCAAAAGGACAACATTAATGTATCTCAGTATGTTCCTCTCCAATTGGATTCGCATCCCATATAATTGATGCAGGACATTTACCCTGGTATCTTGTGTTTCCACCTGTATATATTTATCACCAAGCACAATTGCCCCTGACACCATCGATCACAGAAATCTTTTTATAACAGTAGTCTCTTTTATTGACTCTGTATGTGTTAAATTATTTCACTTTTCTTTACAGTTTTTTTATCACATTTCCAATCGTCTTCTTTACTTTACACATAGTTCATTTACAATATTTACAATATTTTTACTGTACATTCCTATACGTAAACTTTCATATTGTAGTGCTGTATATTTACA
The DNA here is from genome assembly GCF_964263255.1 of Lissotriton vulgaris. Classification (NCBI taxonomy): domain Eukaryota; kingdom Metazoa; phylum Chordata; class Amphibia; order Caudata; family Salamandridae; genus Lissotriton; species Lissotriton vulgaris. Next base: position 579,052,388 of record NC_141694.1, read on the forward strand.
AGACATCACTAATTACTGTACATAGTGTCCTACTAGTTTTCAAATGTCAAGGTATAACTTTTTCTTGATCTTAACCACATTAATTGGTGTTGGTCCTATCTCATATGATCAAAGCAATATATCTTTCACTTTGTCTTTTCACATTTGTGGCACAGCATATAACTCTTTTGTACACCATGCAAGTAGTCACAATATCCAACTTTTAACAACACATTTGTTTAGCTTTATAACTAATAGATATCGCCGACGCGTTTCGACCTTGTCGTGGTGGGACCTGCACGTTTATTTTATCAAGGTCTTCCTCAGGGCTGTGATTACACTGTCTGTAGGACAATCTTCCAATCCGCCTGGATGTAGTCGCTGGGTACTTTGTCTGTTCTCACCCTCGGTATATTTTAGCTGTTTGACTCGAGGGAATCTTGGAATGGACTCTTATTATTGTCTGGCGTCGTTTTCTTTCTGGAATGCTTTCTGATTTCTTTCTCACCGCTTGTTCCTGACACGATCGTCTTTCTCCTCCAGCGTCTTTTCTCCAACTTTCGTGTTTGGGCGTCTTGAGACCTGGATATAGTCACTCAACGCTACTGCCATCAGACAATCCATCCGCTTCTGGAATGATTTTGCTGCACTGTCCAGCATAGTCAGTTCCCACTCCCAGCTCAGAAGAATTGTCCTCAATATCTGTGGCATCCTTGACTTTTAGTCCAGCTACCTTCTTTTTTTTTAAATGTAGCCGTTGAATGTTTGGGTTGATCTTTCTTTTTTATTATATAGTCAGATGAGTGCTGTGAGTCCTTTTTCAGTTTCACGTATTCTGATGATCGGCCCTCGGACGTCAACCTCTCGCCGATCATTTCTTGGATGAATCCTGAAAGGAACAAGATGAACATGTCTCAGTATCATAATGCCTGGCAGGTGTCTTAATATTATCACAGAGACGCAAATTGTAGCGCTTTTCTGTGGCCCCTGTTGAGGAGATCTACCCACTGTTGTGTACGTTTCTTCCATACGTTTTGGTAATTCGCACTCCTGCTGTCCTGGAGACTAATTAGTGAGTCGCTGGCGTATAGGTAATGCTTCTGCTTCCCCTTTAATGTTACTTAAAATAATGGCAGAAACTGCTGCAAAGTTGCCCATCAGTTTCATCCCCGAAACTAGGGTACCTACCCATACTCATTTTGGATCTGTGTAAGTACCTCTGGCAAAACAGTTAATGAAGGCGTACCATGAGTTCTGGCATATACTACAGAAAAGACTGTTCCCCAAGTGACACAGACTTCCATATGGGGAGCCATCTCCCCATATGGTATAAAAATAGGACCCTCAGATCCTCTCTTTAGTTCACCATCTGGACCTGCGGAAGGACTCTGAGAGGACTGCCTCTGCTGCGGCCAACTGTGTACTTCAGAAGACTGTTTTGCTGCACCTGGAGGGACTGCTCTGCTAACTAAACCCTGTCTTGAGCAGCTCTCAGAGGCCTGCCCTGCTGATCGAACCCTGTTTGACTTATTAGTTTTTAAAGTTCTCTTTATTAAAGAATGTGATACAAACATCAGTATAGCTGGTAACATACGGTGCATAGCCCAGCGCGCATGCTGGCACACCCATGTGACAATATATAGAAAGTGAGGCATATTCAAATAAGCAGGTATAATGACGGGAGTTCCATAGTTCCCCAGGTGAGTCAGCTGGGTGGAGTGCAAGCCACACGAACTATGACTTGCAGCTAGCCCAAGAGCAGACCTCAGAAGTCTCTCCATTGATTCCATATTTTCTGAAATGTATGAGGACAACCTGTCCCTTCATATACAAAGCATTAATTTTTTCATGCACAAGTCTAAGTCTGAGCTCCATTTGTGGTAGTGTCGGAACCTCCATAGTTATGCCAAATTGCGGTTTGCTACCACTAAGCCCAAGATACCCAGTACGCAGAATTCCCCTTCTGGCAATAACGTCACACCTGTGACCATTGTCAGGGATCACACCAACCACCCCCAATACTGTTGCAGGGCAGGACATTGCCACAATGCATGCAGGAACATTCCCCTCTGACCACAGCCCTGTAGACATTCATGACTATCAACCCTACCAATTGTAGCCAGCAGCACTCTTGTTATGTCTTGCTGCGTCAGAGCGCATGTGCTGTCGGAGAGACATTTAGTAGCGGCTTCTGGAAGTTCTCCAAAGCGGAGACCAGCTTGCTAGAACGTGGACAAGCATGCGCGATGTGCACAGCCCTTTTCCCTGTCGCGCGTGCGCTTTATAGCAAGCTGGTGACCGGCAAGGTAGCACTTGCGGTGACGCGCGTGTGCACCACTCGCAATCGCAATGACTTTCGGGTCCAAATCTTGTTAATAGGGGAGTTTGGTGCTGTACACATCTGATTTCAGAACACCCACCTGGGTCTTTGTGGATGGCAGATTCGCTCAAAAGCAATAGATAGGTTAAATTAAGTCAGCAAATTCCTTAGTGCCCTGTGTCACTTCTTTTTTTAAAAGATCATGTCCTGAAAACTTCGGGGAGGAAATCGGAGCACTCACGGATGTTTTTTTGCCCATAAACCTTTAGTACCTAGAAGGTCCCAGTGGACCCAGACTTCCACAGTGAGTGCCTTGCCAGGCCTCCAGTCTTCAGTACTCTTTATAGCGTATCTTTCCAACTTTCCGCAAGCACATTACTGTTGCGAGGGTCTTTGACATTGGGAAAGCACGGTGGATGGGACAGCTGTTACCCTATAGGTTGCATATCTCTCATCACCTTTTTTCTATATGATTTTCCAAACATGCATAGAACAGTCTTGGCTACTTCCTATTGCGCTATTTACAACAAATGCACCGACTTTGGGAAAGCGGCGAATTTCCTTCTAAATATCAACTGCAGTACAATCATCCTCAGTCGTATGCAATACATTAACTAACACATTTGTTGTTCTAACTTTAGTACATTATATTACATGAACATGAAGAAAAAGATGATTTGTGTAGAGTATACCACAATGTTTGGAAAATAGAAGGTTTTATGCATTTCAGTAAATCAACACGGGGATGCTTAGGATGTCTGCTTCAAATTTCGTTTAAGGTTCAATGTTGTTGGACTATTCCGTAGTAAACAATATCAAACATGATGCTTACAGAGCACGGCTACCAAACTAAAGACACAGGATCCTGAGTCCATAGGATCACAGAATCTATCTTGTGAATGCAAACATCAAATGATACACTCTTTTGGGACTCTGGTGGGGCAGAATGTCCCTGTGGGTAGGAGCTCTCCCCCGCTGCTAGTTCATTTCCTCCCTTGGTGGCGTAGCTTCTCTTCCACAGGATTGTAGCCATGCTACAAGGGCCACAGTCATCAATGTTTCCAGTGACTTGTAAAACTACCTCATCGCACCATCAGGAATCAACAAAAACCAGGCATTGGCATAGCCAATAGGTCTCGCCTTTGGGACCTTATAAGTGTTTAGCTATCCAGCACAATATCCTTGGTGCAACAACATCAAGTGTTGCATGGCTAAAAACGTATAAGATCCCAAAGGCGAGACCTATTGGCTATGCCATTGCGTGTGTAATAGATCCTATGCAGAATATTACACTGAATGAGGTGGAACCCTGTTTTAATCACCATCTCTGTAGGACTCAGAAGTGTCTCTGTCCACTCATCATTGGAGAGTTTTCTGAGCTCTTGTTCACATAGCACCCTCAGTGCCAATAGGGTATCCGTCTGGCAGGTTAAGCACAATTTTTCTATAAATAAGAGATATTGCTTTGCCTCTAAGGGGCTCCGCCAGTGTTCTGTCCCGCAATGTATTGGCCTCAGGGATCTGGACACCTACTGGGACATTCTTGACCAATGCATGTCAGAGACAAAAGTATTGAAAGACCTCCACCTTAGGCATCATATATTCATCTCTAAGCATTTGGAACTCTTTCATGACTGTGCCCACCCAAACATCTCCCAAGGTGCTGATCCCAATTAAGCCTCAACACTGGAAGCCATATAATCCGCCTACCTCATGTAACCTCCAAGACTGCCACAGTGGGAAGCTTCCTGTTAGGGTCCTAAGCCAGCCCATCTGATGGAGAGCCTTATCTCAGGCCTGGAGTACCACTCTATTATAGGTTGGGCGGTGGGCCACCATGTAGACCCCGTCCCCATAAGTGCTCTCTCCTCTCTCAGATGGCTCATGTAGAACTGCATATACCCAGTCATTACCCACAATCAGTTGGGCAGCCTAGTAATACATTTAGAGGTCTGAGAGGGCTATCCCTCCCCTCTAGTAAGCTTAGTAAAAGCAATCCTCTGTGAGCCAAAAGTCCAGAAGAGTTGTCTCAGTTCGCAACTTACACTTTGGAAGGAGCAATCTGAAATGTTGTATTGTGTGTTCTGTAGCACATATAGGAATTTGGAAAGGATTATCATTTTATATAAATGCACTGTACCCAGCATTGAGAGTGGTAATGTTTGCCAACATGCAGCATCCCTTCAGAATTTGTTTAGTCTATCATATAAGATGCCCCTAAAAATGTCCTTGTCGAACAGGTAATGTAAAGCCTTAAGTACCAAAATCTGTGTCCAGAGATTTGTAGGTCACCCTAAAGTAGCAGGGCAGTTTCCCATGCTGTAAGCATTGCATTGGATAGTTATGCCTTTATCTTTTAGCGTGTCTTTAGGTGTCCTTTAGTTTGTTCCTTTAGGGTCTCCTTAGTTCTCATGTGTGGAATTGCAAAGTATTGATGGACTATAGAATTGAGTTTCAGGTGATTGTGTAACTGGCTTGTAGATTACGAGCTGCTAATTTATGTGCTCCGATGCTGGGGCATTTAATCTGCAATAAATCCAGTTTATTCATCATCTTTGATCTGGATTTACTACAGTAAGGGGATAGAGGACAGATTTTGACCAATTAATGCGGAATCCAATTTATTTCCCAAATATTTTTATAACTTGCATTTTCCTGTCAATGGAAAATTACGGATCAGTGATGTATGATAAGATATCATCAGAATACAAAGAGATTTTTTCCACCCAGACCTTATCCCAGTGCAGACCACTAATTAGGGGACCTCCACTCACCCAACATGGTAAGGGTTCCATTTCTAGTGCAACAACATAGGTGATAGAGGGCAGCCCTGTCTAGTGCTCCCATGTGCAGAAAATGTAGTGGAGTATTCACCATTGAATCTAACACATGCCAGGGAATCAACGTAGGGTAGCTTCATCCATTACAAGTATCTTGGTCCAACATTTATCTTCTATTGGAAAAAACAGGGCCATTCAGGAGAGTGAAACACATTTGACGCATCTAGGGAGACAACCACCACCAGTGTTGTCACATCGGCCATCTTTGCAAGGGACCTAAAGAGTCATCAGAGGTTCAGCCTGGTACTCCTCCCAGGCATAAAATTGGACTGGTCATGCTGTACAAGGGTTGTTGTTACTTGTGGTAGTTGATTCACAAGTACTGTGGCCAAGATGTTTGTCTCAATGTTAAGGAGAGAGATAGGCCTGTAAGAGCTACAGAGATCCAAGGGTTTACCCTCATTGTGTATGACCACAATTATGGCCAAAGTGAGTCATATAGCCCTCTTCCAATATTGCCTTATACATAAGGAAAAGGTTATTGGAAACCCTGTCAGTGAGGCATTTATATAGTTCTATCGCTAGGACTCTAATTGCATCCTCTATCTCCTTCACTGTAATGGGTGCATCAAGTTCTGCACTGTCGTCATCTGGAAGTCAGGAAAGTGGGATATCGTGGAAGAAATCCTGTATCTCATCCACTGTACAGTTTAGCATCATTGCATATAGTCCTGTATAGTAGTGGGCTAACTCCTCCGCGGCAATTGCCTGTGACTTTCCCCATAGCCGTCTTTTGAGTTTTTGAATTTTCCCAACCCATCACTCTACTTCCTCCCTCCTACCTAACAATGCCAGTAATTTTCCAGCCTTGTTGCCCACCTCATAGATTCTTCTCTGCACAGAAGTATGATGCTTGAATGCTGCATCATCAGCTAGGTTGAAATATTCCCTATGAGTGAGTTCCATACAGTTGCACAAGTCCTCATTTGGCTGAAGTATGCTTAATCTTTCAAGATGGAGGAGGTGGTCTTCGACATGCTGTGCTTTTGCTACTACTATCTTTATGCTTATCTGCAGTTAAGGTAATTGCCTGTCCTCTTGACACTGTTTTGCGTGTTTCCCATAGCACCATCTTTAAGAGTACTTTATGTTAATTTTCAGTAAAACAGTGATCTGTGATTTGATGCAACTTGTTCACCACCTCCATTTGTTTCTGTAGCGAGGGGTCCATTTTCACCCTTTAACGTCCCCTCATCTGCAGACACCCAGTTCCGCTTAGAGAAATGAGTGATCCTTGATTCCTTGGACCAGGAAACAAGCAGTCAATATTCTGGGAAGATATGTGCTTTGCATGAACAGGTAGTCGGAGCGGGAATAGGAGTTATGTGGCCCAGAGTGGCATGAGTACTGCTGTGTGTGTTTAGGTTGCACTTTCTCCAGATGTCTGTCAGGTCATATGTCTATACAAATTCCCTCAAGCAGTTGCATCTACTGGTGGCAGTCTGCATAAGTCGGTCAATGGTTTCATCCATGACTAAAGTCACCCCCAAAGATAAGCTGCCCATCCAGAAGCCATAGGAGTACAGTCAGTAAGTCTGCCAGACCTGCTGATTTTAATCGGACAGCAAGTATATTGAGCCGATTATCACTTGTAGCCCATTTCATCTGCAAATCATTAAAACATAGCGCACCTGATCATCTCTCATTGTCATCATCACCTCCAGTTGGAAGGTCTATTTCAACAATATAGCAATTCCTTAGAACCAGAGGTGCATCCCTCATGATCCACCAATCAGTAGCACCCCCATCAACATCTTAAATGTGATTTCTATCAGATGGGTCTCATGGAGGGGCGCCAAGTCTGGTGCCTGAAGTCTGAGATACTGGTATATGAATCCCCTTTTAATCCTTCTGTTGACATTATAGGAAAGGACCGAGAGGCGTCACTCCCACAGGTTCTCTGTTTGGTCTGCAATTTATCTTTAACAGTGTTTTTTATTTATGTATATCTCATTATCTTTTACCACCTAAGATTGCCATTCCAACCTACCACCAGTGGACAGCAGCATTGCAACAAGTAAAACAATCGTAAGTATACAACTTTCCCCCAACATCCCTTTAGAACATCCCTCCCCACCTTCCGGTTCTGCAGGCTCAAACTGCCTGCAACACCGATTCACTGGGAGTCCGTAACCTTAACCATAGTGAATTAGTCTATTTGAACACACTAGATAAACAAAAAAGGAACAATTATTGGCTGCCTTAGCTCTAGCCCCATAAGTTATATATAAAGCCCCAAACAGCCGGAGGCAGTCTTGGTATACAACGTTTACAACGAAGTTTTTACAACGCACTACCATTACAACGCAGGCATTACCACGCATACCATTACAACGCATTGCGCTGGGGTGCGCTCTAGGATAGGGAATACGTTTAATTTTCTATCCAACACCTTCCCTAGTGTCCACGGGGACTGGAGTTGGAATAGAAAATTATACTTACCACTATCCAGCACCTCTAAGCGCTATGCATTGTAACGGTATTCGTTGTAAATACCGCGTTGTAAAGGTATGCGTGGTAAAAGTATGCGTGGTAACGTCATACATCCGGCAGTCTTATAGAAATTGAGTCTTGTGAGCTCAATTGCTCACTTAAGCCTTCACTAAATGTTTGTTGATATTGTTTTGGGTTCTCTTTCTATAACAGGTTAACAGATGCAGCACAGCCAGTGTTAACCGGGAGTCTAGCCTCTAAACCCTCCCTGGGAGTGCCTCTCCGGTCTCCCCTCTAGAAGCCTCTGACTCTCGGAGGGGGACGGGCGGCTCCACCATCGTGGGCGGGTCTGGCCTCGGCGCTGCAGCTCTTTGGCTCCTCCCCCCCTGGCTAATCACTTAAGGCGCACACCTGCCTGTACTCTTTGACCTGCTGCCAGATCTCCCGAGGCTTCTCCGGGAGCAACGTTACTTTTAGAATCTCTTGACTTTTTATCTCGCCACCTACCTGTACTGCTGCAAAGCGCCTCGGACCCGGTGCTCTGATCCTTCCTGGCTGCCCCTCTCCTGCACACGACCAGACCGCCACCGCTGATCGCCCCCTCCTCGCTTGACTCTCGGAGGGGGACGGGCGGCTCCACCATCGTGGGCGGGTCTGGCCTCGGCGCTGCAGCTCTTTGGCTCCTCCACCCCCTGCCACGCCCCCTTGACCCTCCTTCCTCATGTGTCGTCCCTATATAACAGCCCCTGTCTTCCGGCGGCGCAGCGGGCGGGCGCAGCGGGCGCGACGAAGGGGCGCCGAAGTTGCGCCTAAGTTAAGCCCGTCTGCGCCCGTCCGCGGCGGGTCGGGACCAGGGGCCACACAACCTGCTCCTCACTTGGTCTATACCTCCTCTCAACTCATAGCACTCTCTGCTTTTTCCTCCCCCTCCCCTCCACCCCTACATCAGTTACACACACTTGGTATTCTTTTGTCTCCCTCGCATCACCTGATGCGGATCTCTCTCAATTCTTCTCCTATTAAATCATCTCCAGTTTTTCGCCCCCCCCTGTTCTTACTGTGGCCTCTGCCTGCTTACTTAACACCCGGTCTGCAGTTAAACATCAGACAGCACTCTTTAATCTCTTGACCACTGATTCCCCTGACTTTTTATTTCTGACCGAAACTTGGTTTTCTGCTGACTCTCTCCCTGATCTTTTAGCCATCCTCCCCGACACCTACTACGCCCTCCGAGCTGATCGCTCGGATGGTAGGGCCGGTGGTGGGGTGGCGATGATCATCCGGTCGGCACTCAAATTTCAACTTCTCCCTCACTCCCCCATACCCAACGTGGACTACCTCGTGGCCCGTTCCCTTAATCTTCCCTCTCCTCTTACTGTTGTTCTTGTCTACCGTCCCCCCCAATCGATGCCTTCTTTCATAGCCTCCATCCAGGATCTTTTGGCCACCTTGGTGGTTAACAATTTCTCCGTTCTACTTCTCGGAGATTTCAATTTCTGGCTGGGCGATCCCAAGGAAGATCTCCCTTCCAAAGATTTTTCTGCCACTCTTCACTGCTTGAATCTCACTCCCTATGTCACAGCCCCTACCCACGCTCAAGGTCACATCCTTGATCAAATTTGGTCTTCTTGCCCCCTTGCCTCACTTCCCTCTATTTCCCCTTGTGTTTGGTTCGGATCACCATATCTTTTCCTTTTCTATTCACTTGGGTGTGGTCAACAAGCCCTCTTTTCCCAAAAATCTCCTTGCCCGCAATTGGAATCAGACCGACCTTGACTCTCTCTCACTTTCTCTGGCTTCTTCCGCTCCTGATCTTACCAACCTCCCTCTTGAGTCTCAGGTCAATGCTATCAGTACATGGCTCTCCACTTCGTGTGATCGAGTGGCCCCGCCAAAAAAGATCAAGGCGGTCCGCCCTTACAATGCGCACAGATGGTTTTCTCCAGAGCTCAAAGCTCTAAAACTCGACCTCAGGCGGTCGGAATGTCTCTGGAGATGGCAGTACTCTCCCTCTCTGCGCGCTAAATACAAACTACTCCTCACCGATTACAAAAAAGCTATCCTTGTGGCCAAAACCTCCTATTTCACTGAGAGAGTAGCTCTCTCTGCAAACAAATCTCGCGAAATCTTTTCCCTAGTTCACAATCTTGCCACTTCCGATCGCTCTTCCCCCTGTCTGGTTCCCTCTCAGTCCCTCTGCTTGTCACTTAATTACTTTTTTATAGACAAGATTGTGAAGATTAAAGCTAACATTCCGATGGTGCCCCAACCCATTCCTACCTGCTCTGTTACTCCCTCTCCTTCCTCCTTCATCACTTTTCCCCCCATTTCTCCTGACCTATTTCACAACTACCTGCTCAAGGTTAAATCTGGCTCCCCTATGGACTGTGCACCGGCGCGCATTCTTAAAACCCTTTTCACTAACTCTCCTGCTCCCCCGCTCACTTTGCTTGATTTTTCTTTGGCCTCTGGTTCTGTTCCCTCATCATTTAAATCCGCCGTTGTTCTCCCCATTCTCAAAAAACCCGGTCTGGATCCTTCCCTCCCTGCTCATTTCCATCCCATCTCCCTCCTCCCCTATTTAGCTAAGATCCTCGAGACCCATGTCACTTCTTGCCTCCCCTCCTATATCGAGGACAACGGCCTTCTAGCCTCCCACCAAGCGGGCTTTCGCCCAGGCCATTCAACGGAGGCAGTGGTTCTCGCGGTTCTGGATGAACTCAAGGGGAAGGCAGATTCCAACCTCCCCCAAGCCCTGGTCCTTCTCGATCTGTCTGCTGCGTTTGACACGGTCGATCATTCCATTCTCCTCGACCGTGTCAGCGCAGCGGGCATTCGGGGCGCGGCCTTCTCTTGGCTAGCGTCCTTTCTTCGGGATAGGTACCAGGCGGTTCACCTCTCCAGCTTCTCTGCCCCCCCCCCGTCCGGTCACCTGTGGTGTTCCCCAGGGTTCCTCTCTCTCCCCTCTTCTCTTTAATCTTTACATCCGTCCCCTTGTCACTTCTCTTCTTGAGCTGGGGGTCTCGGTGTATAACTACGCAGATGACCTCCAGCTCGTCTTTGATCTTTCTTCCTCTCCTGATTCTCTCCCCAAGTTCAGTTCCACCTTAATTTTAATTTCCGAGTGGATGAGCGCTAACCACCTTAAGCTCAACCCCGATAAGACGGAACTTGTCCTCACGGGTGGTCCATCTAACCCTTGGTCCCCAGCACACTGGCCCCTTTCTTTTGGTCCCCCTCCCACACCTTCCTCCTCTGTTCGCACCCGCGGCATCAAAGTTAGTTCTGACTTAACAATGCACAGTCAGATTAGCTCTGTTGTGTCTTCCTGCTTCTTATCCCTCTGCCTCATCCGGAAAATCTCGCGTTTTTTCACCACTGATGCACTCAAAACCATAGTCCTGCTTTAGTCATCTCTCGACTTGACTATGGGAATGGCCTGTACGTGGGCATCCCTGCCTACGAGTCCCGACGTTTACAGGCCATTCAAAATCAAGTTGCTCGTCTCATCCTTTCCCTTCCCAAATCCTCTCACATTACTCCTGTTCTTAAATCTCTTCACTGACTCCCTATCCTCTTCAGATCTCTCTTCAAATTAGCCTGCTTTACCTTTCGAGCTCACTCCCGCTCTGCCCCTGTCTACATCTCCTCCCTAATCTCATCCCACGCCCCCAGTCGTACCCTTCGCTCTTCTTCTCTCTCTCTTTTGCACATCCCCCGCTTCCGCAAATCCAGAACTGGTGGCACTCGTCTCTCTGTTTTGGCCCCCCAGTTCTGGAACAGCCTTCCACTTCACATTCGCTCCATCCCCATCTACACCCACTTTCGAAAGACCCTCAAAACCTTTCTTTTCACCCAGGCTTTTCCTTCTTAGGTTCCCCAGATCCCCTCTGTGAGCCCTGACCAGGTCCCCAGCGCCAGGAAGCCGCTTGGCCGCAGTGCGCTTTATTAAATATCTTTTTCATTTCATTTTCATTTCATTTCATTTCAGCTTCTCCAGGACTTGCCATCCATCTCTTGTCACGGAAGCCGGCATTCTACTTGTATCCAGCCCTCACGCTAGTCCGATGCCTCCTCCAGCATCAAAACGTTTCAGGTTTTCCCATCCGCTATGATTCACAACTTTGAAAGGAAGAGCATCATGTATTTGATCTCATACTCTCACAGGTGGCACTTGACATCATCAAAGGAACGTCACTGCTTTTGGATGGCCATATTAAAGTCTAGGAAAATACAGATCACAGAGTTTTCATTTTGCAGGTCTCCCAACTACGGACCTTTTGCAGGATGCCATCAAAGTCTCTGTACTTAAATATCCTGCCTATAATATTGCAAGAGGCTTGGCCATGTAAAGGAAGGGCAACCTGGGCTCTGTGGACATGCTCCAGAGGGAAGAACTTGGAGAGTAACTACTGTTTGAGGTATTTCAGCATTAAGTCCTACACAAATAGGCCAAACAGTGGGACCCTTTACCCTCTCTGACACCCCAACAATGCACAAGATATTATGATGTGATTGTCCCTCAGCATCTTCCACTCACACTTGTAACATGGTAGCCTCTTTCTCAAGCATAGATTTGAGCAGAGACACATCTCCCTTTAATGTTCCAGAGGTCATTTCAGCAGTTTGCACCATGTCGCTAAGCTTCTGTAGGTCTGAGCAAATGAGGATCATTTCTACCAACAAGCCATCAATTTTTGGATTCCAAAGTGTTTTTCGTATCGCGAACCACCTGCATCAGAACCATCATTGTGGGTTCGCCTAGCTCATCCCACATCTCCTGTGAGTTTTTCTGCAGGAACTCCTGTCACCCCTCCTTTTCTCCAATAGGAGGTTTATGAAAGGCATATTTATCCAGTTTGTTCTGCTGGATCCTTTCCACCACCTTGTCTTTACCCATGGTGGGGACATCGGGAAGATCAGCTCACAGGGTCCACTCATGGCTCAGTTACAAGATGCAGTAATCCTCTGTAGGTATCACTATAATGCACTGAGGGAGAATTCTTGCTCATCCCCCTATGATGGCTGGAAATGGTGTTGTGTGCACCTATGGAGGTCACTGTAAGGTTCCAGAGCACGGCCTGGAGTCCCATAGAGTGCACCGTGCCCAGAGGGCAGGACAAGCCTCTTAGTTCAAGCCCATTTGCCATCCACATTTTTAGTGTACCTTATGATGTGACAATGAGATGGTAAAATCTAAACACTCTTAAACTATACTGCTTACCATGTCACTCCTACACATTTTAACCTCTTTCTTATGTAATATTTCCTATACACTGATTTACAAATATATGATTGATTGTCTTTGTGTAATGTGTGTGTGATGCAAAGTGCTCTGACACCCTATTCTGGTATGAGTGGCGCTATATAATTAAATGCATCTGAGAGAGAGTGGTTATGGAGACTTGGGCACTGTTAAATGGTGCTGGCGAGGGAATCCGTAGTGGAGGTAGTCATTGGGGGTGCCAACAAGCATTGTTGCTAAAGCAAGCCCTGGGCCTGCATTCCTATGCCTGGAGATTGGCGATCCAGACACTGAAGTGAGGAGAATAGAGACATGACACCTTTTAGAAATTTGATGAAGACGTTGTTAGCAAGGTGTTGCTGAATACTTCTTCTGGAGCATTGCCATTTGGTTGATGGTAGGGGTCAGGATTGGTCATGGTATTGAATTTTTAGGCCACAGTTCCACTTTTGCTTGTCTCTGATTACAGCATCAGGAAGGTTGATGACAGTCAGACGCGAATACTTCATTGTGCTGTTGTTGAGGGTACTCCTGCTTGGATCCAGCCCCATCACTACCTGCTGTGACAAGGGCACTTCACACAAAGGCTGACCTTGAAGGAGGTCAGTCTGTAAATGTCATTTTAATGGGAACCAATCCAAACTGGTTCTGAGGCATGTGCCAGTCAATGTGTGTAAAAGTGAGATCCAAAACACCCTACTTTGTTCCAGCCCCAGGTTCTTCTTGATCAAGAAAAGGAGTGTTCTTCAGAGTGCTGGAAGAGCTTATGTGAATCCAGGGCTGGTGTCTGTTTGACAATACGTCTCCCAGAGCTGAGGAAACATAATTTGAAGTCAACACTTTCTGTTGGAAGAGCTGAGGTGCCTGGAGAACCTAGAAGTGTGTCTGCCTTCTAAGAGAGGAAAGGGATGTGCCTGGCCCTGTGGGAGGAGAGACTGTCCAGGAGGAGAGGCCCAGTGTGTTCCTGGGATATGGGGCAGGCACCCAGTGGAGGTTGAAGACCACAAGAAAGCAATCCAGGTGTAACCCATGCTGTGTTAAGGTCCCTATTTTCTCTCTGTGCAGCTCATGAAGATCTGGAAGTATGACTGCATCAGAGCATGAAGTCTGCATTGCTCAGCAGCTTGTCATGGGCCAACTGACTGGTGCTGTCACCACCAACAAGGAGAATGACATTGAAACGCCTACAGAGGGACGCCCCTAAACTGCCTGGAGGTGGAAACTTCCCGCCCAATTCCACAAGAAGACTCGGCCATGGAGGCCAAAACCCTTCCAAGCAGAGCAGTGGAATACCGAGGACACTGGAGGGCCACTGCTGCTGAGTACTGGTGCTGCAGGTAAAACGGCCTCCCCGAGTCTTCCTGTGATGATCCTCCTGTGCTCAGCAGCCGCTATGGTAACTTGTAACAAATGAGTATACCACGTGGTGCCAGGAGCACCAACCGATGCAATGCCTCAATGGCTGTCGATCATCAACAGATAACCATCTATTCTATTCTATTCTATTCTGGATTTGGTGAAGCGCAACAGCTACCCCAGCAATGGGGCGTCCCGGCGCTGAAAGACAGACACACTCCTTACAGAATGGGGAGGGGGAGGGAAGTTAAAAATGCGCTAGGGAGGAGGAAAAAGGAAGGTCTTGATAGTCTTGCGAAAGACAGAGAGAGACTCTATGGAGCGTATGCTGAGAGGAAGATCGTTCCATATTTTGGGACCGAGAACCCTAAAGGATCGGCCTCCCGTGCGACAGAGCTTAATTCTGGGTACTTCCAAAAGAAGTTGGCTAGAGGAGCGTAGTTCACGGCCAGGAACATAGGGGCAGGCCAGGTTTCGCAGCAAAGGGGGGTTTCCCTGTTTGACGATTTTAAAGATCGTGATGAGCGCTTTAAATTTAACTCTGTGTTCCACAGGCAGCCAGTGAAGTTTGCAGATGGTGGCTCTGGCTGAGCATCTGCATGGGAGACCGACCAGTGTTCTCGCCGCCGCATTCTGGATGCGTTGGAGCCTAGCCGTTTCTGCTTTGTTTGCTCCTAGAAGAAGGATGTTCGCGTAGTCTAGGCGTGACAGAATGGTTGCCTGGACAATCAGCTGGCGAACCTTAGAGTCAAAGAATCCGAGTATAGGCCTAGGATTCCTTAGGAGACCTATACAGGTTGCAGCCACCTTTTTGGTGTGTGTCTGGAAGCTAAGGTTAGCATCCATCCAAACACCCAGGTTTTTTACACAGTTTTTAGGGAGTGGGGTGGTACCAAGGGATGACGGCCACCAGTGCTCGTTCCATAGGATGGTGTTTCTGCCAAGGAGGAGCACCTCAGTTTTACCGGCATTAAGTTGGAGATAGTTATCCGTCATCCATTGTGCCACTGCTGCCATTTGGCATTGATAACGAACCGGCAACAGGGAGCAACACCACTGAGTGGCAGACCCTGTCGGACTTAAAAAGGGAATGGATAAGGATAACGATCCATGGTACTATGATGGCCCAGTATTTCAAGGCCAAAATAGCACCGAATGGGTTGATCGTCAAGAACTTCCCCAGAATCTTCTGGGAGGATGGCCAATTTAAAGTGGAGTGGTCACAAATCTCATGGAAGTGTACCCATGATCTTTTGATTCTCATTGTAAATACGGCGAAAAGACTAGCAGATGCACTTCTGGTTAAAATCCAGGCAGCCGAGGCCGCCCTTAAAAGTGCGGTACAAAATCCAGGCTTTAAAACCAAATTGGCCGAAATCAATAAGGAGATGGCTGAGCACAAAGAATATCTCCTGAACCAGAAGGTAGCCAAGCTACAAAAGGACATTAAAAAATTCTCCAAAGAGAAAGTCTATCCATACCTCAAGGAAGACTATGTCCCTACAGGTACCAACTATAATTCTGATTCAAGCACGAATTCTTCCAGAAGGGGTTCTAACAGTGGCTCCGACAGCAGTGGGGATAATACTCCCGCTCAGATGCCCCCGAGGGCAAAAAGAGGAAGAGGACGTGGACAAAACACCTTTAACGGTTACCCTAACCAGGGACAACCGGTCGGTGCCCCATTTTGGCAGTACCCCCAATTTCCCCCCTTTCAGCCACCGTATGGTCCACAATACCCTCCATTCTACCCCCCAACAAACCCTACACACCCACCTTTTTTAGGCAGAGGTTGGGGCAGAGGGCGCGGGCGAAAGAGAGGGAACGCACCCGAAAAAAGAGTGCAATGGGAGGACACACGCCCACAAGGGATGGACACACGGAGCACGAGCCGGTCAGGACCACAGTAAGCCTTGTGGTTAACCTTTCTGACCGGCTCCTCACACAAAGTGAGGAGAATGTCCTACAGAAAGGTCTGGGATTTGTTCCCACACCGAGGATTGACTCATTCGAACAGACTAGAGAATTGAAATCCTTTTTCAGAAAAATCAGATTGAAAACCTTTTTTGAAGGAAGGCCGTACGAGCCCAATATTGACTCTGGGCTACGTAACCCGTCTACCTTTACACCACATAATGGCTTGGTGCCAAATGAGGTACTTACTTTCGAACAAGCTGTTCTTAAGGACATTTCAAAATTGAACTCGGGAAATGGGTACTGTAACATATCCAGGCAAGAGATGGCAACACTGAAATCGCTGGCGGAGGACCCGCTTATAACAATCAAACAGGCAGACAAAGGCGGTGCCACAGTGTTGATGAATACCAAAGATTACGAATTGGAATGCACCAGGCAACTGAGTGACAATAGGTACTACACCCCTATTGCCAGTGACCCCACCACACGCTTACAAACTATGGTAACCGGCTTGGTCACGAGCGCTGAGTGTGAAGAATGGATCACCAAGCAGGAGGCTGAATTCCTGGTTAAAAAAGATCCAAGGGTACCATACTTTTATATCTTACCAAAGATACATAAAGCCACTAGACCAGTACCAGGAAGACCCATCGTGTCAGGGATTGACTCGGTCTTGGAGCCACTGTCGCAATTCTGCGACCATTTTCTCCAACCGCTTGTTAAAAGCATTCCCTCCTACGTCCAGGACACCACGGACGTACTACGCATACTGGCTAATATTGAGAACACGGGAGAGATTGATCTCCTTATCACCCTAGATGTGGAGGCCCTCTACACTAACATTCCACAGAGGGCCACTCTAGAGGTGATTGAGGAAAGACTTGGCCTCGAAATCTGGAACTCCAACACACCACAGACTTTTATAATGGAGTGTGCCACCCTAGCTCTGACAGAGAATTACTTTGAGTTCAGAGGCAAATACTACCATCAGACCCAGGGGACATCTATGGGCAGTACCTTTGCCCCTTCGGTGGCCTGTCTGTACATGGCGAAATTTGAATGTCAACATATACACCATGAGACCAATCCGTTTAAGGATAACATCAAGTTGTGGAAGCGCTTCATTGATGACATTTTGATCCTGTGGAAAGGCCCACCTACGTCACATGAAGCCTTCCTGCTTTGGGTCAACTCTCTGAATCCCCACTTACACTTTAAAATGAGCTCTTCACCTAAAGAGATCGCCTTCCTAGATCTAACTGTAAGACTAGAAGATGGGAACATCAGTACCACCATGTACCGCAAGCCCACTGACCGTAACAGTCTCCTACATTTTAAGAGTCATCATCCAAGGGCCTTGCGTACTAACCTGCCCTTTGGGCAATTCCTAAGAATCAGACGCAACTGCAGCAAGATATCTGACTACAAAAAGGAGTCCGAAATCTTGTCAAGAAATCTACTGGACAGGGGCTACCCCAGAAGTGATGTATTAAAAGCCAGAAAGCGTGCTAGAAATAACAACAGGGAAGCACTTCTAGAGAGACGAGAGAGACCCCCGGCTGAGAGTCAACCTATCACATGTGTAACAACATACACCCCCTTGTCCACTGAAATTAGGGGTACCATTATACGCCACTGGGGGATCCTTAACACAGGAGAGTTGACACTAGAAGAACCAAGATTTGCCTTCAAGAGGTCCAAAAACTTGAAGGACATCCTGATCAGTACTAGGCCTAGAAACATCAAGAAGGATACCCAACAAACACTTTGGCACCTACCCCCAGTCACGGGCCACTTTCCTTGCGGAACGTGCGGCGTTTGTAAATACACCATGACACTAAAGACGATCCAACTCTCGGATAACTTCAAATGGGAGATCAGACACCACACTAATTGCAATACATCTCATTGCATCTATATGCTCAAGTGTCCTTGCGATTTACTCTACATCGGGATGACCTCACGTCCAGTGAAAACTAGAATTATTGAACATCGGAGCAACTTTCGTTGCAAAAAAACACATACCAAAATGTGCAAACATTTTGTGGAACAAAACCATGACGAAGACTCCATGAAATGGGTGGTACTTGAAGCCAGCCCAAACTGCCCAAGTGATGCCCTGTTCCGGAAGGAGCAACGTTGGATACATCGCTTGTCCACAGACAAACAAGGCCTCAACGAGGATATCCCATGGCATTCGCTTTAGGATATCAGGGTCCTTTTCTGTCTCCCTTAACATTAATTCCTGTTGCCCATAATACACGAGAGGCAATGCAAACGTCAGACACCAAGCGACATGCCCCACGTGCTATGTTCAGCACCCTATGGGTGCATACTCACCACAACATAGTGTTCCACATTGGACTTGCAACCACATTGATACACATGCTCTAAGCTCAAGATACACGATGGCCTCAGCGTTATACTTTCCAACCGAGTTACCTAAAAGTACAATAGTTTTTGCTTAAACCATAACACACATGCGACTCAGTTTACGTAACTTGGTAAAATAAATGGGGGATTTTAACATCTTACCCCGTTAGGATGTAATCTATAGCCTCTACCTTTATTCATCATGACACCCTCATAGCGGTAGCTGTAATTGAGTACCGCTCCAATATGGCCGCCACAATATACCCCCTAACCACGTGACCTAACTAAGAAGGCGGAGACGCGTCGGAACACGCCGACTTGTCAAACGCGCTTTAAATTTCCCCGGCCGCCGAGCTCAGACATCTACTCGAGCTCGGCGGAGAAGGGTAGGTCGATCTGCGTGGACACAGGAGGAATGAGGTGAGTCTCACTAGACAGGGATCCTGCAACGGTAGACACTGAGGAAGCCCTACGCTGCTTGGTGAAGCATTTTCTAAACTTAAATCAATCTCCAATCCCTGGCACTATGTTACTTTATATCCCCAGCTTAAACCTTGGGCTCTCCCTGATGTCTAATCCCGCCGACCCCTCATGTGGCATGTAGTCCTCAACCTTTAGGTGAGTGGGACATAGGTATTTTCCCATCAATTTACACGTTTGGGACACAGTGTGTGTTTGGTTTGTTTTAGATGCATGTACTGACAAGTGGTGTCGCAAAAAACATACTTGCTCGTGTTGTACAGAACAGGAGTAGCCAAATCCTCAGCAACTGCGGTTCATTAATTAATTTTTTAAGTTTCTTCTGAAAAACTGGTTTTAATTGTTTGCTTTTAGACCACATTTCATCACCAACCTCCTCACAAGCTCAACAGTTGTGTGTGCTTCTCACTGGGCACTTTGCACACAGACTTTGTTGCAAGGCATGCTTTTTCAACTTTATAGGCATGCCTTACTATATAAACATGCTGGCATTGACTGGAATTACTGACATGCATAGCAGCATTTAATGTTTTTCCTGTTTTCTCTCCCTTATGTCCAGGCATAGGAGTACCCACAGAGGTAAACATAAGACATACATGACACTAGCATGTTTGACACTGCACTTTTACACGGTCCTGATGAATCGCGGGTGACTAGACCCATAGCGTGAAACATGTCGACCTTCATCACCTTTAGCCTCATCTAGGGTCACCTGACCTAACTTGTTGACTCTTAGTGAGCCTAACCCCTCTTTTTAACTGCAGCCAGGGGACCCCCAGAATAAACTGAATTCCGGTACCCCTTGCTACATTTTAATACCCCACACACCACCACACCTAGCCCGGTCCACACACCCCCACCTCACCATAAGGCAGTTGGAAAAAGATCTCCGCCAAAGAGCCCCTCTTTGAGGTGAGCCCGTCGGGGATTGCACCGCCTCCCCGACGAGGAGCAACTGCCGATGATGAAGCATGACATCCTTCGGGGTGTGTGAGGCCATTATATCCAACAAAATGGATGCCCCAGGATGTTACTCTAACATCTGTGGTCATGCCAGCTAAACACTTCCCCCATTTCCCATAGGAACAGTACAGCGACCTCTTTTGTTTCCTTAGTGTAAAACACGGACACAAGCTGCAACTGGACCTTCCACCCACCCTCTTGGGTGGTTAACCGTGTCCGTTGATCGATTGATCTCCTTCTCTAATCTCCCTCCTTTTGACACAGCCACTGCTGCCATGCCATCTCTGAACTTGGATGCCGCAATGGACGGGCTTTCAGTGAGGGTGACGACCAGCTGGGTGTCGTCGGCGTACGATACCAGCGTGAGCCCCCACTCTTTAGCCACAGCCGCAAGCGGCTGGACATATAGGTTAAAGAGGGAGGGGCTCAACGCTGAGCCATGGGGGACTCCTTGTGCTATCGGATGAGATTTTGAGAGAAATGGGGGGGATGAAACCCTGAAGGATCTGTCCTTAAGAAAGGAGTGGAACCAGGCTAGGGCAAGGCCAGACACACCGGCCATCTCCAGACGCTTCAGAAGAATGTCATGAGATACCGTGTCAAAGGCTGCGCTGAGATCTAAAAGAATCAGCGCAGCACTTTGACCGGAGTCTAAAATCGTCCGGAGGTGTTCGGTGGTGGCCAGTAGGGCAGATTCAGTGCTGTGGCCCGCTCTAAAGCCATTTTGAGAGGGGTCCAGGATTCCATTGAGGTCCACACGTTTGGAAAGAATGCCATTGACGTGGGCTCCTGCTATCTTAGATATCCAGGGGAGGAGGGATATTGGCCGGAAACTTTCTGGCTTTGAAGGGTCTAGGGTGGGTTTTTTAATTATTGGTGATACCCAAGCTTGCTTCCAAGCTATGGGTACAGAGGCAGAAGTGAAGGAAAGATTGAGAATATCCATCATAGGGGGTAAGAAAAAATCAATCGAATCCAGAAAGTGAGAGGGGCCCATAGGGTCCGCCGGGGAGCCAGATTTCACTTTCTTACAAAGTTTAATCAGGTCAGTGGTCGTGATGGCAGGAATTTAGGTAAGTGGGATGATGGTGGAGGTAGGGTCCTTGAGTTTCCCAGAATAAGGAGAATTCTGCAGAAAAGTTGCGTAGATGTTTTGAACTTTCTCAACAAAGTATGTGGCCAGCTGCTCACAATGATCATTGGATGTTATTTTGGGAGTGGGTGACCTGGAGTTTTGTAGTTCTTTGAAAAGTTTGAAGATAATTTTGGAAGGGTTCGGGTTGGAACTGATTTTGTCAGCATAGAAAGCTGCACGGGTAGTGCTAATGGCCTTGTGATAGATTTTAAGCTTGGATAGATAGTTGGCCTTATCCTGACTATCGAAGTTTTTCCTCCATTGACGCTCAGCTCTTTTACAGTCCTTACGCATGACTTTAAGGGTGTCATCGTACCAGGGATTAGAAGGTGTGGTACGTCCTTTAGTTAGCTTAGCCGGGATGAGAGTGTCAAGGCCATCTGTGATCCAGGTAGTAAAAGAGGTGTAGGTTGTGTCTATGTCCTGATTAGCCTCACAGTGAAATCCCCCTAGGGTTTCATGGAGAGTAGAGCTAGAGAGCTTGTGCCATGGTCTTTTTAAGCGACGGTTGGATTCAGTTTTGTACTGTCGTCCTGGGGCTGGGACCGTTAGCTTAATGAGGTAGTGGTCCATCCATCCCATAGGGGTGGGGACCTCTGTGACTGTCTCTTTGATATTAGTGAAGACCGGGTCTAGGGTATGGCCGGCTATATGAGTGGGAACATGAATGAGTGAATTAAGCTGTAAAGCCGAGAGGTCGGTAAGGAGATTGGCAATGCTGTGGTCATTAGTTAGCTCAAAGTGCAAGTTGAGGTCGCCCAGAATCGTGAAGTTGGCAGATTTGGTAATGAGCGCCGTAGTCGTCTCAAGAAGGGCGTCAATGAATCTGGAAGCAGGGCCTGGTGGGCGGTAGATGTAAAGACCTGACATAGTGAACTGAGGGCTAGTGCTGATTTTAAAATAGGCGCATTCACAGTCAGGGAGAGTTTCTTTAGTAAAAGAGCAAGTGAAGTGCTTTTTATAAATTACTGCGATGCCACCGCCTCGAGTTTCGCGGTTTATGGTAGTGAGGTTCCGTGACGATTTGAACCCGTGTTTTCAATATTGTCGGAAATACATAATATTGGTATCAGCGAACCGCAAATGATCCATTTAGCATATCCTGGTGTTTTCGCTACGCTACGAGCAAGAGTACTCCTGTAACAAACACATTTGTGATCTACCCATGGCATCCATCTTAGATCATGGCAGCCATTTTGTGTATCTTGCCCTCACATACGCAATAACCTCTGATCACTTCATTTCAATTAAGGACACGTAGCCTTAGCCGGAGATTCACCTCTCCAGTAACACGTGCACCTTAGACCAGAACACGCTGTAGCTGCATGACTCGACAAAGGCTGCCTCCTCTGCCCGAGGCCAGTCCTGCTGAACTGGTCCTCGTGTCCGTTGGCCTGATCACGATTAGGCGGCCGAAGCCGGTAGCCTTGCCCATTTACAACCCACAAACATCCCTTATCCTACTTTCCTATCTTCCACACATGGCTCCGTTCCTTTCTTTCTGAATCTTTATTAGGGGGAGGTAACGAAATTTACGATGAGGCGGTCCGGCTCTTGAATGCAATATTGACAAGGGATTGTGATGAACTAGTGGGAACCCCTCTTCGTAATGTTTGGCATCAGATATTATCGACGGTTTCTGTGTAACGCCAAATATTTATTGTTTAGGACACAAAGGTTCTGGGAATGTATTACATGCAAAGAATTTGCCTCAAGCTCAAATTTTAGTATATAAGGAGCAACCCTCTTTGTACAAATCGAACAGGCTCCTAGACACTGCCCATGCGTAGTTTCTGTGACTTCTGTGTCCCTGCAGTAATAAACCTTTGGTCTTTGACGCCACCATCGAGAAGCCCGTGTTTCTGTTTATTTGTGCACCAAGACAGGTGGAACTCCGGGGTCTTCGGGTGTTGTTCCCTGACACCTCTGGACGGAACCAAAAAGTCCAGAACTCCAATTGGCGCCCAACGTGGGGCGACGTCATTCGGTACCGGTCCAAAAGCCTGAAGAGTTCGAGAAGCTTCGTGTGAAGATTCCTGAGGGAGGCGCCCCACTTCATCGATCCCGGCATATCGCAAAAGTGGCCCGACGTTCTCTTCCACGAGGGTTCCCGTTCAAGACGGCTGCAGTGGTCCGTTGCCTTGACCGTCGCCCTGTCTTGGACCCGAGGTGCAGTCCTTAGTACGGCGAAACGTGACGGGTTTCTCCTTGGTGACGTCTTCAGTGCCTCAGTTAAGTATTTAGTGGTTGCTAGCTGGTTATTTCGTGAGGGTTGTTAAAATCCTTTTTGGTTCTTAGTTTGGTTTGGTTTCGTAAGATTATCACTGGTTGTTGTTCTGGTTACGATAATCTATTTGGTTTAGTTTGGGTATCGATACATTTGTTCTCTTTTGGTAGGCCTAAGTTCTTGGTTCAGGTGCACATATTTGTTTCTTGTTTTGTTCGTTCTGTGTTCCGGATTGCAAAATGGTAAGTCGGAGAAATTGTATGTTGTCTTGTTTTGGTTGCAACAGTGATTCACGATTGGAGGACTCATGTCTGGTTCCTTCGATTGGGACTCCCTTATATGATCTTTACTGTAAGCATGGTGTGGGTCCTATATCTTATAATGAGGTATGGGTCCGCTATACGGAAAAGGATGGTGTCCTTAGTTGGCCACTGCATGGTAGTTTTGAAGCCGAAATCCTTGACAATTTAGAAGCGAAATTATTTAGGAAGAAAGCCCGGCCGGCAATGTTTGATTCTTTCCGTTACTGGCGAAAAGAATCTAAACAGAGAGAGATTAAAAGGTTGAAGAAAGAACAGAAAGAGCAAGAGTTAACTTTAGAACAAGCGGCTAAGCAGCTGCAAGTCAACGAGTCTGAGAAGGCCATAGAGGTGGCCATTAGAGAGCATAATTTAGCGATCGACAAGTGCTATCCTGCCTTGCCATCGAAAACAACTAAGATACTGGAGGATCCCGAAAACGATCCTCTGTTGTCTTACTTGTTACGGTCACCTCCACCGTATGCACAAGGTGCTACGGCTCCACCTGTACCGAATGTTCAATTGCCGGTTGCTGGACAACCTGGTATTCCTGCTCCTGCCCCTCAGAATCAAGCTCCTGTACCTCCTGTGGTCAATGTGAATGTTCCTACGGCACCTCCTCTTCCTGGGTTGCCGACTTCTTTACCTATACCTGTATCGCTTACACCTACTGTTCCACAAGCTATCTTCCTCAATACTCCTACTGTCCCGCTATCTGTTCCGACTGCTACTGTGTTCTCTGCATCTGCCAGTATGTTGACTCCGCTTTCTGTTCGTCGAAGAATCACTGATTCCGTCTCTAATATTCTGTCTCCTTTCTATAAAACTTTAATTAAGACTCCTACTTCTGACTCTGTACAAAGACGTAGTCAGCTCCCAAGTACTGAAGAACGGGGAATATTAGATTCCACGGCTCTCAGATGGATTTCGAAAAGTAGGAGATATAGCACGAGAGATGTACTAGATACATTTATGCAGTGGAATGAACCAACGCAACGATATGTTTTTGACGAGATGTGCTCTCTTTTACGTGAGGAACTAGAAGAAGATGACTCTGAATCGAATTTAGAAGACTTAATTAAAGTTCAGAAAGAGTTTGCTGCAGGAATGATAGTAGGTCAAAATATAAAAGAAGCGATGGAACTGATTTTAAGTTATAGAAATGATCCATCACTTCGGTCACCGAGAGACTTAGAGAAAAGTAGTATGAAGCTGAATCGCCAATATCCAATGAGGGAGGTTCCTCCAATTTGGCACGACGCTGTACAAGCTGATGTTGCCAATGGTATTGTAGCCGCTCCGGCGCAATTCCAAAGAGTGTGGATACACATTCCGTGGAAGCGAGCCGAGTGTTAGCAGTAAAGCAGGCCTTGCCAGATCCGCGTAAGAATCCTGCTGGATACTATAAGGAATTAGCGCAAACAGTTGAGGCTTGTGTAATGAATCTAGCGGACATTGACATGTTATTTGGGAATGTAGTCCTGCAACCAATTTGGGCTAAAATTCGTAAAGAGAATCATCCAGTTGCCCTAGGTGGTGATTGGGCAGCTATCATTGCAGCAGACGGTCAGCAAATAGGTGGTTCCAAACCCGAACCTCTAATTGCTAATCTTCCAGGTAGGATAATCGACTTAATGAAGACTCTAATGCCCGCATTGCGTGTTAATTGGGACAAGTTGTCCGCATGCAGGCAAAAGAAAGACGAAAGTGTCTCCGACTTTTTCACGAGGTTCGAAGAGACTTTTGTAGATCATAGTGGTCAGGATATGAGCACAGAAGGAGGACAGAGACTGTTTGTCGATAAATTCGTACATAATTTGTTAACTGAGCTATGCAATAAATTAAAAGATTCCGAGAGTGCGTGGGCTGTCTCTACAACTGCGCAAATACTTGCAACTGCACAGTATTATGAAAATAGGGATAAAGAGGAGAAAGAGAAATCAGATAAGAAAACGAAAGATTTAAAGACTAAAGTTCTTTTGCAACAGGCGTATCCGCCTCGCATGAATCAGACTAATACGCAGCAAGGGTCATATCAAAGGACAGATTATAGTTCACCGAGACCTCAATATCAGTGGAACCAGTGTGCGTACTGTAAGAAAGAAGGTCACTATAAAAATGAGTGTCCAGTCCTAGCGCAAAATAATGCAGCAGCAGCTCAGAGAGGTCGTGGTGGTTTTGTGCAGAATTCTAGAGGTCGAGGACGAGGTGCTATGCCTCCACAGACGAATGACCGCCTTTCCAATCACTTTGATCAACGAAATGGACAGTCTGCCCAACAAAATAGATCTCAACAGTATCATGTTGAAGACTATTGTGAAGTAGATGAGGGATTTCAGCAAAATGGGTACTAGGACAGCCATGGACAGAGAGAGGGAGTAGTATCAGTTCCAGTGGATCAGAGTGGGCCTTATGTCGCAGTAGCAACATCAGGTGTAGTCGAACCGTTTCTGTTGGATACTGGTGCAGCAAAAAGTTCTATCATTCATGCGAAACTCCCTGGCGCACCTTTGTCCGGCTTAACAAATGTTTCTGTAGGTTTTTCAGGCGCCCCTGTTTACAACCCCATATCTGGTCCTTTGTCTATTTCTGTTGGACCGTGCCAATTGAAAGCACCCCTGATTTTGACGACAGGTTGTAATGAAAATCTGCTTGGTTTAGACTTGTTAAAACGCCTATATGCGACATTGTACTGTTCTCCGGAAGGAGTACAGCTTACATTGGGTAAAAGAATCACGTCTCCGATGTATTTGTCAATGGATGCACTCCCGCCAGAGCTGCGTTCACTCCCTGATACTCTTTGGGCGACTGGTCCTAACGATGTAGGCCTTTTGGAAATACCACCATATGTAGTCAAGTTGAAAGCAAATGTGAAATTTCCACGAATTCCTCAATATAAAATATCTAGTGAAGGTGAACGTGCACTTTTATTGATTGTACAAGATTTGATTAAGAAAGGTGTGGTTGAAGAAACTAGAGGAAATGTCTGTAACAGTCCTGTATTACCGATTTTGAAACGAACTGATCCTACAAAACCTCCAGTATATAGGTTTGTCATTGATCTCAGAGAAGTTAATAAAATTGTGGTTCCGCAGTTTCCTGTAGTTCCAGACATTACTGCCTTGTTAACATTGATTCCCGCTACAGCCACATGGTTTTCAGTCATCGACTTGAAAAATGCCTTTTTCAGCATTCCGATAGCCGAAGAAAGCAGAGATATTTTCGGCTTCTGTCTAGGAGGTCGAAGCTTCAGATTTAAACGCGCTCCACAAGGCTATTGTGAGAGCCCATCCATTTACAGTCAGGCATTAAAAAGTCAGTTAGATTCTTTTGTACTTCCTCAAGGTTCTGCTCTAGTACAGTATGTAGATGATCTTCTAGTGGCTGCCGATGACAAGGAAACTTGCAAAGCAGCTACGATTTCATTATTGCATCATTTGTCCAATTTGAATCACAAGGTGTCACCTTCGAAAATGCAATATTGCTGCCAAGAAGTGACCTACCTAGGTCATCTCTTGTCAAAGGAGGGAAGGAAGTTGACCCCAGAGAGAATAAAAGCAATTACGCAGATGAATGTTCCTCGCACACAGAGAGAAGTACGTGCCTTTTTAGGTATTACCTCTTACTGTAGGCAGTGGATCCCAAATTTTTCTCTTTTGGCAAAACCATTAGTAGCTTTGACTGGGAAAAATGTTCCGAGTCCGGTGCCATGGTCTGCTGAATGTCAGGAGAGTTTTTCTGAGTTACGGAATGCACTTTGTTCAGCTCCTGTATTGGGTACACCCGATTACAGCAAGCCATTCACGCTCTATGTTCACGAGAGAGAAGGTTGCGCGTTGAGTGTTCTGACACAGAAATTTGGTGATAAACAACGCCCTTGTGCGTATTTTTCATCAACATTAGATCCGGTAGCTAGAGCGTTGCCTAGTTGTTTGAGAGCTACAGCGGCAGCTGCGGCTTCCATTCGACAATCTGCTGGTTTGGTGATGAACAATATGCTAGTGGTTATGGTCCCTCATGCTGTGGATACACTCATGAACAGAACCAAGACACAACACCTTACCAGTGCGAGATTATCTGGCTACGAGCTGACACTGCTAGCAAGTCATATTCAGATCAAAAGATGCAATATATTGAATCCAGCAACATTGTTGCCGACTAATCAAGAGTCGAGTGATTCCGAGCCCCATGATTGCTGTTTTAGAACTGAGGAAGAGACAAAAGGACGAATTGATTTAAAAGACACTCCGTTGTCAGATCCAGATGGCACGTTGTATGTTGATGGGTCATGCTTTAAATTGGAAAATGGTGATGTGACTGCTGCCTATGCGGTAACGACTTTGAGAACGATTGTGGAGACTGCAAGAGTGAGTCAGAATTCTGCCCAAGCTGCAGAATTAATAGCTCTAACAAGAGCGTGCGTTCTAGCTAAGGGAAAGAGAGTGAATGTGTTCACAGATAGTTAGTACGCATTTGGCGTGGCCCATAATTTTGGCCGTTTGTGGAAAGAAAGAGGTTTCATTACGTCCCATGGGACTAAGATTCAACA
This sequence comes from Lissotriton vulgaris, assembly GCF_964263255.1. Taxonomy (NCBI): domain Eukaryota; kingdom Metazoa; phylum Chordata; class Amphibia; order Caudata; family Salamandridae; genus Lissotriton; species Lissotriton vulgaris. The sequence goes on from NC_141694.1 coordinate 579,080,504, forward strand.
TGGTCAGTTAGTTAATGACTTGTTGGAATCTCTAACCTTGCAGACTGAAGTTGCGATTGTGAAATGCAGTGCGCATAAAGCAATCACGGATGATGTTGGTCGTGGGAATGCTTTTGCTGATGAGACTGCTAAACAGACAGCTAGGAATATGATGAGTAGAATGTATGTTGCAACATCTGCAAGATGGATTTCTGAGTCTGGAATGTGTGAGGATACAGTGGAAAGTGTGAAAGAGATTCAGAAAGAGGCAACTGAGGAGGAAAAACGTGCATGGAAAGAGAGTACGGGCAAGTTAGATTCGAGTGGGTGTTGGATTGATTTGTCGGAACAACAGCGTTGGATGTTGCCTGATGCGTATGTGCTTGCAGTGGTGACAATGGCGCATGGAGTAGCGCATATAAGTTCTAAAGGAATCTGTAAAATGTTGGCTCCAGTCTGGAAGAATGATGGGATCAGTAAGTGTGCAGAGAGAGTGGTGAAAAATTGTATGGTATGCCTGATGCATAATCCTGGCAAGGGAACCCCAACTCCTGCTGGTCACTTCGCTCCTCCTTCCTGCCCCTTTGAGGTAATTCAGCTAGATTTCATACACATGGATCGCTGTAATAATCTAAAATACGTCCTGGTGGTAGTTTGTGCTTTTTCCAGATGGATCGAAGCATATCCACTAAAGGACAATACTGCCCTATCAACTGCCAAAATTCTTCTCAAAGAATATTTCCCTAGGTATGGAATGCCACGGATTGTATGGTCAGATAACGGAAGTGAGTTTATAGGGAAAGTTATGCAGAGTGTGTGTGCTGGTTTAGGTATTAAGCAAAAATTTCACAGTGCAAACCATCCCCAGTCTGCTGGTTTAGTTGAGGGTTACAATGGCACCCTCAAACTAAAACTTGCTAAAATACAGGCATCCACGGGTTTATCCTGGCCAGACGCACTACCCTTGGCTTTGTTATCAACGAGAGCAACTGTGCATTCTAGAGTAGGGCTTAGTCCATACGAAATTGTTTTTGGCCGTCCTGCGAATGTTTGGGGAGTGCCTAGGCCGAAAGAATTTTGTTCTCTAGAATATCCTATGTTGATCGATTACCTTTACGACTTGACTGCTAAATTGAGTCTTATTCACCAACAGGTTTTCAATGCATTGCCAAAGCCTCCGGAGAGTCCAGGTCATCAGCTGAAACCCGGCGACCACGTTGTGGTCCGAAATTTTACAAGGACAAAGAACCTTCAGCCCAAGTTTGTCGGCCCCTTCCAGGTGCTGCTTGCAACGAGAACTGCCGTTCGTGTGGCTGGACGTAAGCACTGGATACACGCAACTCATGTCAAACGTGTACCTTTGCCACTTCCTTACCACGACTGGGTGAAGAAGGGAATTGGTGCCTCTGAATTCGAGCAAACACCCAAGTTTATCCCTTTCAGTGATGCCGAATTGATAACTGACACTCCGAACTCTGACTCTCCTCCTGAAAAGACTCCTTTGAACTCTGAACATTTGTCCTCTGCATCAGAAAAAACTCTGTCATCTGCGAACCTGAACACTGCAACAGCTACTAATGATACGTTATTTTCCGATCAAACAGTTCCTGCAAAACTAAGATACAACTTACGATCTCGTAATATGGACAAATAAAGCAGGAAACTGCCTATTGTGATATTTGAAATTTTGAACTTTTGCCTTCAGCCAGGAAGTTTGCTATTGTTTTATTGTTTTTTAAAATTGCCTTGCCGTCTGGGCAGCCGTAGGGTCGTGGCTGTGTGCCTAGTTGAATCTGCGGGGGTCTGACACAAGGTCGATCTTTCTGTTGGTTCTGGGAACTCCCAGGGCTGATAGAGGCATTTTCATCTACGTACACATCATCAGTGGTCGCGAGCGGATTGTAGAAGATGGAGCTTCCTGTGCTGCAACGAGAAAATGTGATTTATGTTCGCAGAAACAGACTTTACAGAATTCTTCACAGCAAATGCTTTCTGATACAATGTGCCATTACATTTTTGATTGTTTTGATAACGTTGGTGGGTGGAATCGTCTTTGGTATGAGTTTGATTTTTATGCCAGTAACTACAGTACCTCCCCTTGATCCTGCTACTTCTACTGTTTCTTCTATACACTCTTTTCACTCGTTTCCTGAACATGAGCAAGCTCGACGCTCAGAATTCATCAATAACACTTTTGTACAGCTCTTGCACCAACACCAACTGGTAGTTAACACTACAGACTGCTGGGTGTGTGGCTTGATACCCCACACTATGGATAAAGGTATTCCCTATCTGGTTTTGCCTTTCAGCTATAATGGATCATTTCAGGCCCTTCAAACCATCTTTGCTTATGCCCTTGAAACCTATCCTCCGCGTCCACCACGTTCCACTAAATATAACTCTGCCAACAAAGCTTTAGTCCAGGGAATTATTGACATGATCAAGGACGTCAATAATACTCCATCTTACCCAAGAGACGAATTACGAGTATATTTGAGTTGGAATTCCTCAGAGTATCGCCTTAGTTTGGGAGAAAGCAAGCGTAAAAGCTCCACTCCAATCTGGGTCGTACCTCACCGAGGTCAGGTCTGTTTGCAAGGAAATGGGAGAAATCCGAGAGCTCAGCTAGGGAGGAGTGAGTGCGTCGAGACTTATGTGTTTCCGTCTAACTCTTCCCCTGCTTTTCTTACTGCTAGGGGTACCTACTTCATCTGTCAAGACAGAGCATATACATGGTTGCCTGCTGACTTTTCAGGATCATGTTATATTGCTCGATTATTGCCTCCAACATACACTGCTTCATCTGATTATCACAAGACCAGAGTAACAAGAGGTGTCTTCAGTAAGGAAGATACCGCTGGTCAGGAAGCTGGAGACTTCTTCAAAGGTTTCCTTCCGTTCTGGGGGCCTATGGCCAATAGTAGAAACATATGTCAGCTAACACGGGTAGTTGAATCTACTATTACCGAAACTGCTGGTGCCCTTAGCAATTTGACAGCTGAGCTTCAGGCGGATAGACTTATGACGTTGCAGAACCGTATGGTTCTAGACGTAATACTTGCAGATCGAGGTGGGGTATGCAGAATGATCCAATCGAGCTGCTGTGTCTTTATTCCCAATAATGCTCCAACAGTCTATGAGGCGATCTCTAAGCTACACAAGATTTCCGACTCTATACACGTAGACAAGGGAAACTGGTCCTTCATGGAGTGGTTTTGGACTCTGATATCAGCGTGGGGATGGAAGGTTCTGATGGTCATTGGTGTCATCTTAGTATTCCTATTCTCTTGCTGCCTGATTATCCAGTGTGGTCCAGCTCTGTGTAGTCTTTGTGCTGCAACCTGTTTTAGGAAACCACCTGCGTTTGGAGAAAAGGCGCGAGGAAGGATGATGATACAACAACATGTCACTGACCTGAGGAGCATAGAATTAGACTCTGACATAGACTGAGTAATTGCCTATGTAAGGGCAAAAGGAGGGTCTGAGGTTCCGTGACGATTTGAACCCGTGTTTTCAATATTGTCGGAAATACATAATATTGGTATCAGCGAACCGCAAATGATCCATTTAGCATATCCTGGTGTTTTCGCTACGCTACGAGCAAGAGTACTCCTGTAACAAACACATTTGTGATCTACCCATGGCATCCATCTTAGATCATGGCAGCCATTTTGTGTATCTTGCCCTCACATACGCAATAACCTCTGATCACTTCATTTCAATTAAGGACACGTAGCCTTAGCCGGAGATTCACCTCTCCAGTAACACGTGCACCTTAGACCAGAACACGCTGTAGCTGCATGACTCGACAAAGGCTGCCTCCTCTGCCCGAGGCCAGTCCTGCTGAACTGGTCCTCGTGTCCGTTGGCCTGATCACGATTAGGCGGCCGAAGCTGGTAGCCTTGCCCATTTACAACCCACAAACATCCCTTATCCTACTCTCCTATCTTCCACACCTGGCTCCGTTCCTTTCTTTCTGAATCTTTATTAGGGGGAGGTAACGAAATTTACGAGGAGGCGGTCCGGCTCTTGAATGCAATATTGACAAGGGATTGTGATGAACTAGTGGGAACCCCTCTTCGTAATGTTTGGCATCAGATATTATCGACGGTTCCTGTGTAACGCCAAATATTTATTGTTTAGGACACAAAGGTTCTGGGAATGTATTACATGTAAAGAATTTGCCTCAAGCTCAAATTTTAGTATATAAGGAGCAACCCTCTTTGTACAAATCGAACAGGCTCCTAGACACTGCCCATGCGTAGTTTCTGTGACTTCTGTGTCCCTGCAGTAATAAACCTTTGGTCTTTGACGCCACCATCGAGAAGCCCGTGTTTCTGTTTATTTGTGCACCAAGACAGGTGGAACTCCGGGGTCTTCGGGTGTTGTTCCCTGACACCTCTGGACGGAACCAAAAAGTCCAGAACTCCAATAGCCAGGTGAAACTCATCTGGGAGCGTAAGGTTAGGGATGGTAGAAATGCCATCTCGTAACCAAGTTTCGCATAGGAAGAGGATGTCAGGATTTTCTTCCAGTTGGAGCGAGTTTACCTCTAGGTGGTGTTTAGGGAGGGATCTGACATTGAGCTGCAGTATCGTCAGAGGTGGGATTGTGGTTCCGTCAGGATGTCCCTGGACGCGAGTTGGTGTGTCAGTCGAAAAATGGCAGTGGTTGCAATGGAGTTGCGAGTGGCCAAACGTACCTGTAGCCTCAGAACATCTTTGACTCTGATTCATAGCAAGGAGTTCCTCACGGTCATACCGAATGGGCATGTGGGGCATAGTTGAACCAGGGGGACCGACGACTGGCGATGTCGTGGCGATGACGGGCGCAGACGGGCTTGCCTTAGGCGCGCCTTCGGCGCGCAAACGGCGCTCCTGCTGCGCTTGTCCGCTGTGCTTCCGGTAACAGCATATAATGTAGGGGATAGGGGGGGCGTGGCCTTCAGGGGGCGTGGCCTCAGTCCTCGCTGGGTTGGCGTTTTGACAAGGAAATGCTCAACAACGAGTCAGCGCTAGATCCGCTGCTCGCTGTGCTCGTAAGTCAAGGTGAGTGCCCTGCCGCTTACTAGCACGTGGTGAAGTTAAAAAACATATAATATTCTGTGACACAAACAATTTTGATTAACAAGTCTAAAACCTCCCGGCTTCCGCCTCAGGAGTGCGCGTTGGTCAGATTTAGGCGCTTGTAAGCAGCGCTTTAAATACTGCATCGGGGGGGGCGTGGCCTTCAGGGGGCGTGGCCTCAGTCCTCGCTGGGTTGGCGTTTTGACAAGGAAATGCTCAACAACGAGTCAGCGCTAGATCCGCTGCTCGCTGTGCTCGTAAGTCAAGGTGAGTGCCCTGGCGCTTACTAGCGCGTGGTGAAGTTAAAAAACATATAATATTCTGTGACACAAACAATTTTGATTAACAAGTCTAAAACCTCCCGGCTTCCGCCTCAGGAGTGCACGTTGGTCAGATTTAGGCACTTGTAAGCAGCGCTTTAAATACTGCGTCGGGGGGCGTGGCCTTCAGGGGGCGTGGCCTCAGTCCTCGCTGGGTTGGCGTTTTGACAAGGAAATGCTCAACAACGAGTCAGCGCTAGATCCGCTGCTCGCTGTGCTCGTAAGTCAAGGTGAGTGCCCTGGCGCTTACTAGCGCGTGGTGAAGTTAAAAAACATATAATATTCTGTGACACAAACAATTTTGATTAACAAGTCTAAAACCTCCCGGCTTCCGCCTCAGGAGTGCGCGTTGGTCAGATTTAGGTGCTTGTAAGCAGCGCTTTAAATACTGCGTCGGGGGGCGTGGCCTTCAGGGGGCGTGGCCTCAGTCCTCGCTGGGTTGGCGTTTTGACAAGGAAATGCTCAACAACGAGTCAGCGCTAGATCCGCTGCTCGCTGTGCTCGTAAGTCAAGGTGAGTGCCCTGGCGCTTACTAGCGCGTGGTGAAGTTAAAAAAAATATAATATTCTGTGACACAAACAATTTTGATTAACAAGTCTAAAACCTTCCGGCTTCCGCCTCAGGAGTGCGCGTTGGTCAGATTTTGGCGCTTGTAAGCAGCGCTTTAAATACTGCGTCGGGGGGGCGTGGCCTTCAGGGGGCGTGGCCTCAGTCCTCGCTGGGTTGGCGTTTTGGCAAGGAAATGCTCAACAAGGAGTCAGCGCTAGATCCGCTGCTCGCTGTGCTCGTAAGTCAAGGTGAGTGCCCTGGCGCTTACTAGCGCGTGGTGAAGTTAAAAAACATATAATATTCTGTGACACAAACAATTTTGATTAACAGGTCTAAAACCTCCCGGCTTCCGCCTCAGGAGTGCGCGTTGGTCGATCATCAACTGATAACCATGAGTTTAACTGCTTCGGACGGGAGAGATTGAGGTGCATGTGCAGAATCTGCCATGCCCTCTTGAACCTTTTGGCCCCAAATCCACTACAGACATCGAACTGAGTTGCCACATTAACCCGTGAGTCCTTTTTAGCAATCTGCATCTCAGGCTAAACATTGGCTATGCATTTAGAATAGTATGGATGGTAAAAGTGGGGTCCCGATTACAGATGGAAAGAATGGTTACCTGGAAGCAAGTGAGCGCGTAGGGCTTCACTTTTAAGAAACACACAGCTTTCCTGAGAAGCCTGTGATTCCTCAGCCTTGCTAAAATGAGAGTCAAGTGTGGAAAAGACTTTATTTAGTACACCTTGCAGAGCCGTAGCAGAACAGACCCCAGGATACCAGTGGCAAATCACTTCATGCTCCAAATTTGGGCTGTGTAGCCCCAGTCTGCTCTATCACTCCTAAATGGGGTCTGACATGCATGCAATTTGCACATGACCAAATATTTCCTTACTAGCAATCTCATTGGAGTTTGCATTTGAAATAGACTTATTCCCGTAGCTGTAATCATGAACACGTTCTACAGAAATTAACTACTGTATCTGCAATGTGAGGATGGCAAGCAAAGCGCTCGCAGTCATTTGCACTGAGAGCATTTTATTATACATGCATTATTGCACTAGAATTGAGGGCTAAAACTGTCTTTAGCCAGACTGAAGGCTTACTTCATTGTTTTACTTGTCTTCTTTTGAGTATAATACAGAAAGACAAGTGAGCCGACAGGCCATTAAATTCCAAATCTGATGTGATCTGACCACATGAAGAAACACCTTCCTAGAAAAATGCTTGTTTAAAAGATAACCCTATTTTGCTATTGAAACGGCACCTAAATAAAACCAAAAAAATTAGGATTTCCCTTTAGGCCCACAATTTTTCTTGAAAGTGGCTTAGATGAAAGCATATGTTTTCCATCACTACCTCCAAACTTGCTCCCACCTGTTTGTTTTGGACAACATGCTTAGATATTAACAGCTCACTTACACTTTGATTTATAGAGTGCCTTGACTCTTGGCAGCGCTTTCCAATCTCAAGAACTTGTTCAAATCAGTTTTCTTCAGTTTGTGTGAAGTAACAGGACTAGGGCCGGAGACAAAGAAAACAGGGGCTGCCTCTCAACAATACATTCATGTTAACGTGCCTCCTTTTTGCGCGGACGGTCACTAACCACATCCGCTTTATTAGTCGGTCCACGTAAATGAAACACAGTAGTGAACAAACTCTAAAGGTAAACACATGAATTCAATAAAATGAGCTGGAAAAGAGTAAATGAAAAGGATGTTTAATATCACTTGACAAAACAAAGAGCAGCCTGCAGCCAGGAAGATCCTTTCCTGGGGCCTTATTTATGAAGGCCTTGCGCCACAGATGCGTCACTTTTAACATGGGAAAAAGTGACGCACAGGCGGCGCAAGGCCTTCATAAATAAGGCCCCTGCTCTGTGATGAGTTGCTCGTTCATGCCTTCATAGTTCAGGACATACTACCCATAAATGGATGAATTCTGCTCATGATACGTACATATGCACTTAGACGTCTGAAGTTCACAGAACTATAGTAAAGTGATTGAAAATGGCATATTATTCAATAGGCTGAGCTACATTGCCTGCAACTGTCCATGGTTTCAAGTGCGCTTCAGCCAAGCATAGCTGCCTGGATCACCAGTAATGGGGTAGGTGGACCCCAGAAACACATTGTCTCAGAAGTCCTGTAGGACTGCAGATGGGTAGGATGTTTCCTACCAGGAAGCTCTGAGTGACGTCATAAGTAACTTCTATTGTATATGTTGTCGCTTTCTACTCAAAGACTGTTAAAGATATCCAATCTATTGACACCTTTGGGCACATTTATCATTACTTCATGCAGCACAGTAAGGTGGCTTGCTGTGCTGTGTGAAAGGGGACGGACAGGAATGGGTCATATTTGACATTATACAGTGCATTCTTGTCCTTTCCTTGCGCTGTCGTGCAATGTGCTGCCAAAGCAGGCACCCTTACAACATGGTGCAAGGGTGTATGAGTTGCAGACAAGATTGTTTTTGTGCAGGAAGGGACACCTATCCACACAAACACAATAATAGAAGGCATTTTCCTCCTTCTATCTGTGCTAGAAAGAGGAACAAGCTTTTGCAATGTAATCAGTCTCGCCTTTAGGACTTTAAACGTATTTAGCCATGCAGCATTTTATCCTGGGAGTTATATGTACTGTTCTCATTTAGCCTTACTCAATGCCCTGTACGTGAAACGCCATTTAGAACCTGCAAGCAACACATTTTTAAACTGCTTCAATCCCTCGTTAGGGTAGTATATAAATACGATAATAAAATACCGGCGGAGGCTATTGATAATGTGTAGATTAAGGGGCTGTCTATTCGAAGGGCATTAAGAGCACACAACATCAGACACATTTTGAGGGTGTGTGCTTTGGACACAGGGGACCGTTTATAGGCCCCGGCATGTAAGAAACGAGACCAAGGGGGCATTTTCAAGAGGTGCAGAGTGAGAAACATTAAAAGCAGTTATCAAAGTTGGGCATTATCAGCTATCATTTATTAGAGCTACTCTGTAAATTGCACGTGTGCAATGTCATAGCTGCAACTTGAGTAAAAGGTGACGTTTCTCAGAACTCTGCAACATCCTGTGCTGCTTATTTGAACTTAAGTAATATCAATTAAGTAGACTAGGGAGATCAAACAAAAAGAAACGTTGACCGTAAAGTGTGTAACACCTTCTGGAACAATATTTACACATGTAGCAGTTTTGGTCTCCTTTTGCAATAAATGTTTTATTTTACCATTCTAAAAAAAAAAACAGACTGTAGTTTTTGGACTTTTCTTTAGCATTTCCTCCCAGGCACAATCTCAGGTGAAATGTTGGGCCATTTGGAGAGGGTGGGACATAACTTTTCTCATGCAAATGGGTGTTTGGCATGAAAAAACAGCTGAATTACCTACCTCGCCATTTCAGACGGTTGCTCAAGTCCCTGACCCGTTCCAAGTAGTTTATCTGGCTTGTTATTAACTTAAGTGGTGATCTCCCACACACAAAAAGGCTTCTCCCGTATCGCTTCTCCAGCTATAAGAAACTGGGGGCATATTACCAAGCAATAGCGATAATTATCGCTATTGCTTGGTTAGAGACAAAAATTTACAGCAGCACTGCAGCGATTTTTACAGCAAATAAACCTTGGTATTACCAAGGTTTAACGCAAGGCATGAATATCGCTGAAAAGTCAGCGATATTCATGCATTAGCGAGCTAATGCTCTTAGCCATGTTATCCACCTCCCATTGGATAACATGGCTAAGAACTGCTCAGGGCAGGTGTTAGCTTTTGGAGATATTCCCGCTTAGCGCGAATATCTCCAAAAGTTGGTAATAGGAGATAGCGATGTTAGCGACTGTTTTCAGTCTGTTTTCAGTCGCTAACATCTTGGCACGCCCACTTTGCATCTCATTAGTGATAAATATCACTGACATGCAAAGTGGGGCCCAAGATGGTCGCTATCTCCTACTAGCTGTCGCTAACTGGTGTTAGCGGCAGCTAGGTAATAGGGAGATAATTGTATCTCCGCTTTCTTGGCTTTTAAAGCCAAAAAAGCGGAGATAAACCCCCTTGATAATATGCCTACTGATCTTTAAACTCCCCTCTCTTCACCCTACCCTCACATAAAATACTTTGGAGAGGACGTCCAAAATCGCATTTTATCGCAACTAAAATTCGAATTATTGTCAGGAAAATTAAAACAAAATCAAATGATGATGCAGCCATGAGACACTGTGTAGGGACAAGTAATACTTGCCCATAGACACAACACGTTGCGCAGCAGACAAAACAATTCAAGCCACCAACCACTTCAAGGAGTGAGAGGAGATCTCAAAAGTCCAAAACTATGTCTTGAGTTGGTTTCCCTTGCCAAACCTTATATACAAAGTAAATTGCCGGAAGGGTCAAATCACCTAAAAGGCTTTGGTGGCAAATATTGGGTATAAGTTACCGAGGGAATAGTTACAATAATGCAATATCATACTTATTTAACATTTGAGTTATTTATATTAGCACATTTTCTAAACACATAGGCAAAATTTTAGGGGTTTTTAAACACACTTGCTTTTAACAAGGCAACCTTGGCCCATTTCCTGTGGTGTAGGAGCAATGTTAAGAAGAGGTGAAAGTCCACTGAAAGCTCGAGACAGACTTTGAGTGGCTTTAGCCGGAAAACCCACGCTCTAACCACAAGCACCAACAACTGGAAAAAAAATATTTGCAAGACAATAGGTCTCGCATTTTGAAGAGATTAAGCTATTGTCATTTATAATGGTGATGGGGCAGGATTTCGCTAAATGAATCCTGCATTATTGAACACCCCAATAATACGTACTAACAGTAACTAGTCTCTAAATGCCTAATGTGCACATTTACACTACACGTGGGAAGCTTACTTTGCAAATATGCACAAACTAATCAGAGTTAATGTGTAAATAACCGTAAATGTAATAATCTTGTGTTTAGAATGGATTAAAGGGTTTTGCATGGCAAGGCCGCATGTGTAATTCGTAAAATGCATGGTGTGTGATGCTTTAAACTCACAAATAACGCTGTTTTCTGCTTAAGTTATGCTAGGCTGACACCTTAATAATGAATTAGTGCTATATCTGGTGGTAAACAGTGAGAATTGTATTATCGTTTCACTAATAAAAGTCAGTCAGTCAGTCAGGATTCTTTATTCGATGATTAAAAATCACCATAAAAGTACAACATACAATATACACTCATTTCATTTTTTTAAAAAAAGACAATTAATTGACATGAATCCCGATATAAGTACAACCAAATCACGGTGTGATTAAAAAAGACATTATAACCTTTAAAACCAATCTCAGAAATCTCAATAAAAGTCTATTTCCTGTTCTTTTAGTGGTAAAAGAGTCCTCCATGTTCATATATTGGCAAAACTAGAGAGAGTGTAGATTTGTGCGTGACCAAGAACCATGTGACCACATAACTGAACTGCTGTGCTAAGCTGAAAGATCCTGACCTGGTGAAGGACAAAGACATTGACTGCCAGCCAAGCCAGTGTCACCGTGAGAAGCGGAACCAGTAGTCGCTGAATTTAATAAATTGTATAACAAATTTCTAACATGTACTCATGAGAGCGAGGATGGGAAAATTATTTTGAACAATGGTATAGTTGAAAGAAGACTGAGTACATGATGGGGTGACATCACACCCCTAGAGCGCAATCAATCACTTACTTAGTAATTGTGAATATCGCAATTATAGTGGGACGGACATTTCATTTTAAAGTATAAGAATAGGTGCTTTGGGGGTGTGCTTGGGCTGATGCCATCGAGAGAGAGAGATCGCGTAGGTTGAGGTTTTTGAGAGAGACGGGTGCGATGCTGTTCGTCAGTTTGCTAAGATGCCTTGCTGTTCCTGTCATGTCCCTGTCCTGATTTCCAGAATCTTTGATCCTTGACACTTAGTTCAGGGGTCCCTCACCACTGCCTAGGCATGGGTGGTGGTTTCCCCTTTACAAATCCATTGGGTTTGTATTTAACATTGTAAAAATATATTTGTCTCATTTATATTTTCTTCAGTGCTTTTGTCTTTCCTCTATTCCTCCGAAATTGATGGTTATTGTCAATATATTTTATTTTGCATCTAATGTCTCTTCATCTATCCACTCTTTGCAACGTATATTTGAGATGTTATTTCCATTATTGCTGTGATTAGTTTGTTACTCTTTCATGAGGTTTACAGTATTTGAGTTTATAGTGTTTGTTTTGAGCATTTATTATTACTAGATAAAAATTACTGAAATGTATCAGTCTGTGGTTCTTTTAGTCAAATTATTAAAAGTTAATGTTCTTAGATATTTCATTACCATCAACTCTTCAGCTAGTTAATTCTTCAACCAAGTAGGGGAACAGTCGATTACATATGTTAAATATATATAAAATACAGAATGTTTAAATATAGGTTTTACAAGCAAGGAAGGTTGGAGAAAGATACATAAACTTGACCCCAGCGCATCAGGGATTTGGTTGAATGTGTATGGGCCAAAGTCATGTGAAGATATTAAGTATTTATCCCTGATCAATTTATTGGGTTCACACAGGATCAGTTACTCGGCAACAGAGGACGGTTTAATTACTGATTGGTTTGGTAATGATTATTGAATATTGATTATAAGTTTTAACATGAAGAGTTAGAGTCTTGTTCTATGTTGTCTAGAAGTACAGGTACAGCGTTGCCTGAGGAATCCCGGGGAGGAGTTTGCCAGAAGTAGGCAGAAGATGAGTGTGGTAAAGAAATCACACTGCAGAAGTACTTTGTCTGTTGTAATAATACTGAAAAGCTAAGTAGGGATGTCAGTGTTATATCTAGGGAAATGTTGTGTGTAACTAGAGTGTCTGAAATAGCAAGGGTCCACTTTTCAAACTCTGGCAGTATTTCCAAGAGGAGTAACAGGACACCCTTTTTTATGCCAAAAGTCCTCTTGTGAAACCTCGGTTTTATTCCTAGAGGAGTAACATGTCTCCCCGTAGCTTGTTAGAGAAGTGAGATAACGCTGATTGTTATTATTGCTTACATAGTAAGGTTTTCTTGGAAAGAGTGAAAACTATCTCTTTATTTGGAAGAGCAGAAAAGGTGCATTGTTTTTTTAAGGTGTTACTAACAGAATTTTGATTAAGAAAAACTCAGAAAATTGTCGTATTTTTTTTTGATAAAGGAGGGGTCAGTTGAAGGAGTAATACTGACGTCAAAAAGTGCTGCGCTGATATTGCACAAAGCAGCGGGCGTGTTTCACAGAGCAGATTGTAATGGGAGGGTCAGTAGAAGGAGAAGAAACTGATGTCACAAAGCGTCGCGCTGGCATAGGCCAGATAGCAGGTATGAGCAAAGACCAGATTGGTTAATTGGTGTGAGTCGTGTTGATATTAGTTAAGACAGCGGTGAGGTAATGAGCTGCAATTGGTGGGTTGATGTGAGTCGCGCTGGTATAGGACAGACATTAGCAAATAGGGAAAGGAGAATTTCAGAGAAGTGTTTGTTGGTTTGTTTGTTGAAATACTAGTGAAAGAGTTTAAAAATGGGTTTGTTAAAGATAATAAAGGGTTTATTTGAAAATGACAAACCAGTTGTGACAAGAGACGGAATTCCAATTCCGTCCCCAAGAACTCCTGCCTCCTATATGATGATGGAGCAACGGTCCCATACATGTGTTTGGTTAGAGAACTGGAGAAAATATACGAAGGATGATGGAATGTTAGCTTTCCCGGAGTTTGGTAAATTTAATTTAAGGATTTTACCAAATTTGAGAGATAGGATAAACTCATTGGAGCCAAATCCTAGACTTACACAGTAAGTTGGTGGAAAGGCAAAAAGAAGCCTTATGAGAGAGAGAAGGATAGAGGTGGTAGAAGATATAGGGGCAGATTTATGTTGCCTGACGCATCTCTGCAAATCAGCAGAGATGCGCCAGGAAAGATACGGCACGTTTGTTTATCCTTGCGCCACCCGTGATGCGCCGCATTGACAATGCAGCGCACCATGGCGCAGGAATATACAGATGCGTGTCGCATCTAGGGCGTAAAGTTGACGCAGTTCTGAAGTTGTGTTGCGTGCGGCACACAACTCGAGCACTTTTCCAACTTGCCCTATCTCTAACGTGGTCCGTCAAACCTTACGCCTGCTTCAAGCAGGCGCAGGGTTTTGACGCATCAGTGTTGGTAAAGTGACTCAGTGAAAGTTTGTAGATTTCACTGAGTCACTTTTCAGAGGCGTTTCTGCGACGGAACGCCCCCCCCCCCTGCGTGGAAACGCTCACATGAAACCTGATGCAGGTTTCATGTGGCGCAGGGCCTTACACGTGACGCATCTCCATAGATGCATCACAATGTAAGTGTGTCGCAACGTGGCGCAGGGTTTACGCCACCGCTGCCTCACAGAAGTGACGCAACGGCGACGCAAAAGTGCCGCAAGTCCGACATAAATCTGCCCCATAGTTTTTTTCAAGATATCCATTTGAGAGGCGAGAAGAACAAATTAAAAATTTGAGAAGAGCGGTAGTGACCGAGGGTCTATATCCAGTTTTAACAGAAGGGAGTCAAACTGATGCAAAGTGCAAGGAGAAGAAGAAAAATATAGAAATATCTAGAGAACCTCCAAGAGTATAAACTGAGGTGTAAGTGAGATCTTCTCTTCCAACTCCCTTAATATGTCCTCCCAATAGGTGCGGATTTCAGGGTACTCCCAGATTGTGTGAATAAAGATCCTCTTAGTGGGCCCACATCGCAGGCAGTCCAGTCTGGGAATTTTCTGCATGTTATGTAGTCTATCTCTGGCTATGTATATTTTACCACCCTATATCCCTGCTCCCCTGGGCAAGCAAGATCCTGGAGAAATATATAAACCATCAGTTAATAAACTTCCTGGAAGATTACCATCTACTGGACCCCACTCAGACTGGCTTTAGACCTAAACATGGGACCGAGACCCCCCTCCTCATGGTCACCGAGGAGGCCAGAAAAATCCTAGATCAAGGAGGATCAGTGGCAGTGATCCTCCTTGATCTTAGCGCGGCCTTTGATACGGTCAGCCATGACACCCTGCTGTACCGTATGTCCCAGGTCGGGATCAATGGGCAAAGCGTGGTCCTGGTTTCAGTCCTTTTTAGAGGACAGATCCTTCCGTGTGTTCGAAGGCGAGTCTGTGTCCACCAGCAGACCTCTGAAATGCGGTGTCCCCCAAGGCTCCTCTCTAAGCCCTGCACTTTTTAACCTGTACATGAGGCCACTGGCCGATGTCGTCCGCCCATTCGGGATTAAGATCATCTCCTATGCGGACGACACGCAGCTGGTGGTCTCCCTGACGCAGGAAGCCAATCTACCTGTGCGGGGCGGGCTTAGAGAGTGTCTGGAGGATGTGAAGACTTGGATGTCCCTATCGTCCTTAAAACTAAATGGGGACAAAACCGAGCTCATGGTCCTAGGCCATCCGGACCTCAGCTTCCCCGTCTCCCTGTGGCCGCCCTGTCTGGGCCCGCCACCAACCCCCAAACACAGCATTAAAAGCCTTGGAATTTGGATGGACAGATCCCTGTCCTTCAATGTACAAGCCACAAAACTTTCAGCTACTTGCTTCGGCATGCTCAAGAAAATGTTCTCTCTCCTCCCCATGGAAGCCAAACAAACAGCTGTACAAGGTCTGATTCAATCCCGCCTTGATTTTAATAATGCACTTTACCTCGGTGCTCCGGAATCTACTCTGAGAAGGCTCCAAATAGTTCAGAACTGCGCAGCACGCATGTTACTCGACCTTCCCCGCAGACAGTCAGTAAGGACCGGACTAGCAACCCTTCACTGGCTACCGGTGCGCCAGAGAGTTATGTTCAAAGCCATGTGCATAGCTCACCAGTCATTCTGGAACACTGGTCCCAGGATTACGCGGGATCTAATCACCCACTACATGCCCAAAAGAAATCTACGCTCTAATCAGACCTTTCTCGCAGTGACCCCCAGAATTAAAAGATCTAGATCTGGAGGTAGGACGTTTTCCTACAATGCTGCCAGGGCCTGGAACGCCCTTCCACTGCATCTAAGAGTTAACTCCAACCTCACGGTCTTCCGTAAACAGCTGAAAACCTTCCTATTTCACCCAGTCTAACTAACTCCCATTCTCTCCCCTTTGGGTCCTCAGGGTCGGATTCACGGTATTCCTAGTGCTTGGACGCCTCCGGGCAGCAATTCGCGCTCTACAAATTCACATCCTATCCTATCCTATCCTATTGAGAATATATAACAGAATTAAATGGAACCATTCCCTCATGGCACCTCATGGGAAAGCATCAAGGCCACCTCCCATTCCACAGCCTCCATATCACCCACATCTTGCTCTCATGATCTCCAGAGGCTCCCATGGTTGTCAGCTATATTATTTATGATCACCTTGTAGGTGGTGGAGGGTGCTCCCTTTCCAAAAGGGCCTCTTATCAAGTGGCTTTCCAAGAGAGCTGGGTCAGGGAGGTCCAACCAGTCTACCATCATGTTTGAGCTGTGTGTATTTTTAATATTGCTTGCTTACTAACTCATACTCCTCCAGAGGTGCTCAAAGGGCTTCACCATCCCCCCTCAATCACATATCCAATAGGTGAGATGCCAATCAAGTCCCATCGAGAAAAGCCCAGTAGTTTTCTAACTTTGCGCAGCTCGCCAACTTCTTAGAAAGACATGACCTTGGTCACCACTCGCATCGAAGCCCACAGTCCAGACCTGCCAGGTGTGCTATAAAAATAGTGCCTCTAAGATGGTTCTTCTATGGAGCATCTCTCAAAACGTACTACAGGATCATCTTCTGGGGCTTGCGCCCAGTCATTCATAGTATAGATCTGGGAGGCCCAATAATACACTCAGAGATGGCAAATGGTGATCCCACCACCACAACTCTAGTGGTAGAGTGTTCCCAGTGCTACTCTAGGGGCCCTCCATTGCTTAATAGCCACTGAATCTGCCTGTCCAAACGTACCAGGTAAGGTATTCTGCCCCTTCTATCATCAGGGCCATCTCTATGGGTGAGATTAGGTGATCGAATCTGGAAAAAGATCAGTGGGCTTGAGTAGTGGTAGTACAACAACTCATTTGGATGTTTTAGTCAACATATGTTTGAAAGTCCCAGCACTCTGACAAATTGTGCCAATGGATTGTCATGGAACAGTCCCTCAACTCCTATTGTCGATCTGTCCAATGTCAGTGTATGGACATCATTCTAGTCTCCCCCCACCAGAGGAATGTTATCCACCACCTCCAGCAAAACTGGGCCCACCTTTTCTAATGCCCCTCTCTTCAGTCACAGGGCGCATAAACATTAATGGGTGTGAAGGCTTGTGTACTCCTGGTCCCCTTGATACCAAGCAACACACCCTTTGTGTCCTACCATGTTCTCATAGCAATAAAAAGAGGGTTATTGTTTGCCAGTATTGCTTCTCCCCTGGAGTCCTTGGAGAACCCAGCATTAGCCAGCGAATAATACTTGCCTCTCCCCAGGAATCTGCAATCTGAATCTAAGAGATGGGTCTTCTGTAGGAAGATAACTCCCAGGGCGATGCGCCGGATATATTTGGCAACCACTCCTCGTTTAATCTTATTGCCTAAGCAATTTACATTCCGGGATAAGGTTTTGAGAAGGTCTAGCTCATTCCCTTCAATAGCCATAACAGAAACACTGTATCCGCCCCAACCACCATCCGTCCCCGCCCCATCAATCCAGTGCAAATTCCAGCATTTCAGTGTCTGCTTAAAAAACCAAGCAATACCCAACTTCCATGTCCATTCTCCCACCACACATTTCCTACTCTTAAGCAATAACATGTGTGTCCACAACACAGGGAAGGCCTGTCACCCAACCCTCCAGTCAAACAAGAAAACTAACCATTATAAAATATGGTGTTCCAGACCACAACAATCAGCCAGGTGAGCAGTTCTCCTCTTCTTCCCCAGCCAGGGAGAAGAGTGAAGTAGGAATTCCTACCATCAGGCACCCGTCCAGCTCCATGCCCACTCCAGTCCAGTAGGAAAGTTGGCCAGCTCATCCCTTGTCCATTAACCAGATGTATTGGCCTGCCAGATCTCTCACGGGCCTCAGGCTGTGACCGTTGGCGAGTATTACAGCCATCCGCAGTCAAGGGGGTTACCACAGGCCTCATTTCAAGTGGGTCCACTGCCGAGTCCGCCTCCCACTCAGAGGAGGCGGTCTGGGAGACCAATTTCTGGGTATCTCGGAGAGTTGCCATTTCCACCATCCCTCTGATCCTCTCCGTTTGCACCTGAGATGATGAAGGAGAGCCATCCACCGTCGAGGCCAATCACCCATGTTGCCAAGTCTCCTCCTACCAGCTTGTTGCCAGGCGCCTACTCTTCCGCTGGCAATTCCTTCTTGCTCGAGACAGTTCCAGGGCATCCAGGCAGCAGAAAAAGTTGTCCATTTTGTCTTTGATGACCCGGAGCTGAGCAGAGTAGAGGAGCGCATTTTGTAGACCCAGCATGTCTCGGTTTTGCCTTGACCTCTAAGAACAAATTCCTTTGCTGCTGGACCTAGAGTGTGAAATCAGGAAAAAGGTGAACTACACTGCCTTCCACGGTCCATGGGCAGTGTGCTCTGGGGCATGCAAATTATGATCAAGGTCCCTAAATTTCAGCAGCCTACCAACCATTGAACAAGGATGGGCCCAAGCGGGTGGGGAGCCCTGGCACTTGATGGACCCTTTCCAGGGAAAAGAGGATTGAAGGGTTACTATTGTAAATATTGGTGATGAGCCATTGCTACAGAAAGAGTTCCATTGACTGACCTTTTGTCTCTCAGGGGATCCTGTTATCCAAACATTGCTGGAGCATGAACAATCCTCCATGTTGTCCACCTTTTCCTGAAGTCTTACCACTGTAGCAGCTAAATCCTGGAGCCTGAGCTGTGCTTTTCTCAGGTCTGGCACCAGATGCTCCATGGTGTCCTCCGTGTCAATGACTCTGGCCGCAAATTTTCAGTAGTCCACTCTCAACAGCCCTGGGTCCAGCACCACACCATAAATATTTGTCTCTGGAGAGGTTTTGGGGTCTGCTATTGCACCAGGATATTCCCCAGTTTGTCCATTGGATTTGCCAGGGCATCCCCCATGGATCTTAATGAGGGCTCCTCCAAATCATACTCTCTCTCTCCCAGGGACGACGCTGCAGCCCTGCAGCCACTGACTACCTGTTCTGTTTTGACAATTGTACAATTGTATTCCGGGGTGGGGGGGGGGGGCGCACACTTCCTTTGGCCAGTCTTAAATGGGTACTCAGTTCAGAACCCCGATGGGACACCCCGCAAGTCACAGGTGTACTAACCCCTTTTTGGGTTCTCCAAATGCAGGTCAGATGTTCAGTGGCCTTTGAGTATCAGGTTTCTGAGGATACTATCTTGGCTCCTGTCAATCTTCTCGTCCCTCTGCTCTGCTCAGAACCTAGCCTCTTATCTCCCCTTCAGGGCCTGCAGATCAGGGACAGTCAAAGAGGGGCCAGGTTCTCTGTCTAGTTTGCTGCCGGTCTTCATGGCCACTGGTGATTTTCCGGTAGCCAATGCTATTCTATTAGTGCCACCCGCTCCCAGTTGCAGTCAAGCCTACAGATGTTTCTCAGCACTTGCTCACAGGTGTCTGTGACGCCAATGTGTAGGATTCCACTGTGTATAACTCCACCATATATGACTGCGCGATTCGCCCATCTCACCTTCACCTCTCAGGAGAAGGCCACACTCACTGACACATCTATTGGGTCTGCATTGTCCCTTCAAGGTGTAGGGGGCCTCACAATGGTGTGCTTCTTTCTTCTGGCGCCAATCGGTACCATGCCTCCTAGCAGGCCTCAGCCATCTTAGGTAAGACCCAGGCGACCCCTTCGCTTCCAGATCCAGCCTCGCATCAGGAGTTGCTTTAGTGCTTCCTAATTCCAGGCAATTCAGTTGGCTCCTCAGGGTATTGCAGTGTCTTCCAGGGGCTCAGATGCCGTAGTTGTTACTTGGGCGATGATGTGGGCTGCCTTCCCCACCTTCATCTCTCCCAGCCTGGGCGCGGGCCAGAATCTTCACTGCCAGTTGCGGTAGTCTCCTAGTCCACCCCAGCAGTCAATCCCTATCGGGAGTCCTCATTCAGTCAAAATTAATTCCTGGAGCAGTCACAGCTATCGGAGCTCCGCAGTGAACATTCTACGCCATCTTTAGCTTGGCAACTCCACTCTATTATTTTATTATTGCAATAGAATCTCATGTGGGCAGACTCAAACTGGGCCATCGGAACATCACTTTTTGTGACGTTCCCTGGCGCAGAAGCCTGCGTGATATTTATCAGGCAGCACTAAGCCACTTTTTGGCTTAATGCTGCCTGATAAATTTCAGTCCCTTTAACGCAGTGTTCTGCTTTAAAGGGGCGTGCAATGGGTGTTGCTGGGGGCGTAAGGGAGGTGCAAAGGGGAGAAATATCTTTATTTCTCCTCGTTTTTCCTTTTTCTATGTGTGCTACATTCTGCAGCACACGTACAAAGAGGAAAAGCCTATTGTGCTTATTTTTGTACAGAAAGGATTCCCTTCCTATACAAAAATAATCATCCCGCAACGCAGGCACCCTTGCTCCATTGCGCAAAGGTGCCTGCGTTGGTGCAGGCCACCCATTGTGGGCCGGCACAGGTGAAAAGGACAGGAATGTGCCGTATCTTATAGATACAGCACATTCCTGCCTTTTCTTTTGCCGTAAGGAAGCGCAGCAGGAAGGCCTGCTGCGCTTCCCTATGGCAAAACCTCATAAATGAGGCCCACACTATTTTGTATGACTAGTTTTTTTTACTCCAAACGTATGTGTGGCTTACACATCACCTTCCAGTAGCAAGACGTGATTGCTCACAGAAAGTAAAGAATGGGCATTTGAAAAGGTGTTTTCATTGTATGAGCATATTTTACACCTGGAAATACACTGGGCTGGAAATTCAGGCGAAGTGTACCTCTTAAATCCGTGTAAGACACAACTACTCAGAGAAAGATCTTTGTTGATCGGGATGTAATTTGCTCTTAAAGCAGTCTGCGGTGATTGTATTTTTTTTTAAAACATATTTTATTGGCTTTTACATGTTACACACATCACTTGGCATTTCTGTTTAAATATAGGATATATTTACATATTCTTTGCAATGTACATTTCTGTTTCATACATCAGGCAGATGTCAGTTGTCCTTTGATCACAGCTAGAAATACATCAACACATCAGGCCATGGGTGCTCCTGAAAATAAAACCTCAAAGAAGTGGGATATCTTTACATCATTTACATTTGTTCTTTCCCCATCGTACCCGTTAATAGCTATACAGGGTCCACAGCTCTCCCTTCGGCAAAAATCCCCCTGGGTCGATGTATCATTAGCACTTCAGGGTATCCCCTTCATGGGCTACTTTCAAGATCAGACATTTCTTGTGGTGGGTCGCACAGCTGGCCCCTGTATTAGTTCCACTTCCCCCATATCCTAGTCCATTTTTTGGGGCATCCTCGGTGAACATATACCGCCTTTTCCGCCAACATAGCTATGTCCATATCTTTCCCCCACTGTGTACATGTGAGTGCCACACCTGAGCCCCAATTCCTGGCAATGTTCCGTTTAGCAAGGGCTAGACCCAAAGTTGCCCATGTCTGCATTCCTCGATTCATGTCAGTGGGTGACCAAATATTCAATAAACAACAGCTAGGTTCTCTTAGTAGTTCAACACCACTTGCTTCCGATATTTCGGAGAGTATTCGGCCCCAGTATGATTGGATCCTGGGACAGTCCCATATAATGTGAAAGAATGTGCCCGGGAGACCGCATCCGCGCAGGCAGATAGGTTCCGGGATGCGGCCCAGCCGATGTAGGAGTGTGCGGGAGTAGTATATTCTGTATAATATTTTCAATTGCACTAACTTGAGTCGTGATGGGATGGAGGCCTCCTTGGCAGATGCCAGAGCGTACAGCCAATCCTCATCCTCTATGTCCCCTAGTTCTATTTCCCATTTGCTCCGAAGGACAGCCATGGGGTCGGGCATGTTATTGATAAGTTTGCTTTTTTGTCTAGGCGTTCAGTAAGGAGTCTGTCCTCCAGGAGGGAGGATTCAGCCAGTTGTGTGCCTGTTGGTATTGCCCCCTGCAGTGCATGCTTGATTTGTGCATAGCGATATTGTTCGGTGTCTGCCATCCCGTATTTTTCTTTAAGGGCTGGGAAAGTGATTACTTCACCTCTTTTCCCCGATTTTGGATATACCAATTGTAAAATATGAATCCACAAGTTGAAGGTAAAAGGTTCTGGTTTATTCAGAAGAAAGATCCCATCCACAGGTGAACATCCAGCCAGCATCAAAGTAGGGTTACAACTGCCTGCTGAACAAAGCATAACATTCTAGGAGATGCACAGGAGATTCCAGTGCTTCATGACATCAGCACAGCTATGTCATGAAGCACAGATGGACACAGAACCACGATGCCACACATCTCCCTTCTAACAACAAGAACAAAAATATGAAGATAAACGAGTAATCATTAAAGCATAAATCACACAGTCACGTAGTCTTTTAAATACTCAAGTAATCATTAAAACATAAATCACACAGTCGCGTAGTCTTTTAAATACTCAGGAGAATGAAAAACCCTAGCGGACTTGCGAGGAAGTGAGGAAAGTTCATCTCTAGTAGTTTGACAATCACGACTAGAAGAAGCCTCCACAAGATCATCTCTGACCACCACCACCCTGTTCAAATTCCAAAATCGATGGTCTGCAGTTTTTATGGCGTTCTTAAAAACTTTGATGACACGAATAGGCTTCTTAAAGGTAGTAGAAAGAGCCTTATTGTTTTTACAGGGATTCTTAATAAGCACCCAATCACCCACTTTGACAGGTGTGATTTTTACAGAATTCCTTGCATCAAAAATTCTTTTTCTATTCTCAATTCTAGAGGATTCACGCAACATCCAATCATCACTCACAATAGGAGAACTTGGTTGCAGATCATTAACCCATGCAGGCACAACAAGGGTATTCGCAGTACGCGATCTAAAAAGTTCAAAGGGGGTCCTCCAAGTGACAGCATGGGGAAATATCCTATAAACTTTAACCTTCTTAAAAACATCTGTCCTCCAGTCTGTGCCAGCAGACTTAGCCATCCTGATAGTTTCTTTAAGGACACGGTTAAATCTCTCCACTAAACCGTTGGTTTCTGGGTGGTACAAAGATGATTTTTTGTGTTTAACACCTTGTTCCATCAAAAATTGTTCCATCTCTTTAGACACTAACTGAGGATCATTATCCGTGAGAATGGTGTTAGGAATGCCCTCCCTTGCAAAAAGTTTGGCCAAGAAAGCCACCACATGCCTAGTCTCTATACCACGAGTAATGGCAATTTCTGGCCACCTGGAAAAGAAATCAACAAGGACAAGAACATACCACTCACAACCAGCAGACACAATAGGCCCCAAAATATCTAAACCAACCTCTTTCCAAGGTGCATTCGGTCTGTCCCTAACTACCATAGGCTGGACTTTAGGTTTTGCCACCCTCTCACTAAGAGCACAATCTATGCAATCCCTAACCTTACGCTCCACTTCCAAATCCATATTTGGCCACCAATATGACCTCCTCAACATATCCTTGGTTTTCGAGACTCCTAAATGGCCAATATGCGCTAAAGACATAAGCTCATCCCGAAGAGCCAGAGGTGGAACTAGTCTAGTGCCCCTAAAAAGTAAACCATCTTGCTCCGAAAACTGATCCTTAACATGCCAAAATTTCTCAAGCCCTTCGTTTGATTTCGGTGTAACCTTCCATCCTGTCATCAAGAGCTTAAGCACCTCCACAAGAATCAAATCTTCATGTACCATCCTCAACCACCTCTCTTTATCAATGACAGCCTCCTCTACAACACAAACCATTTCATCATCTTCATCAATATCTTCCTCACCACTAGTCTCAGAAACAGGAACAAGGCGAGATAAGGCATCTGCCACCTTGTTTTCCACTCCAGGTAGATATTTTACATCAAAATCGTAATCTTGCAACCCAACAACCCATTTCGTGATCCTACCAGATACTGCATCAATTCCCTTTTTCTTCAAAATTTCACAAAGCGGCTTGTGATCCGTCCTAACCTCAAAGGTGGTTCCCCATAATAAGTTTTTAAGCTTCTTGACTGACCAGTAAACAGCAAGTGCTTCACGCTCAATTACCGAGTAGCGAGTTTCAGCTCCTTTTAAACTCCTTGACAAAAAAAGAATGACCTTCTCGGTGCCTTCAAATTTCTGTACAAGTACCGCACCCAAACCTTTCAAGCTTGCATCAGTAATCAAGATAGATTTTTCAGAAGGATCAAAACTGCTCAACTTCGGGGCAGAGGCTAGTTTCTCCTTGATGACTTCAAATTCGTGCTGACATTTTTCTCCCCAAATGAATTCCACTCCTTTCTTCAACAAATAACTCATGTTGGCACACAAAGAGGCAAAATCCCTCACAAACTTGCTATAATATTCAGCAAGGCCCAAAAAACTCATCAATTCTTCCTTGTTCTCAGGGGGAGACATCATAGAAATGGTAGAGATCAAATTCTCTTTAGGTAAAATTCCTCCTTCAGTGATTGTGTGACCCAAATAGTCTATGGAAGTCTTCCTAAACTTGCATTTCTCAATCTTGACAGTTAAACCTGCACCACATAGTCTTTCTAACACAGCAAAGAGCCTAAAATCATGCTGCGAATTATCCATGCCAAACACGAGAATATCGTCTTGATAGACTCTAACACCTTGTAAACCTTTCAAAACCTTTTCTAACGCCCTCTGAAATACCGATGCGGCTGATACTAAGCCAAATGGTAGTCTCACGAACCTAAAAGTGCCATAAGGTGTCACAAAAGACGTCAAATCCTTCGAATCCTCCTCCAACCTAATCTGATGATATGCGGACCTTAGATCAATGGTGCTGAAAATTTTAGCACCCTTAAGTAACATTAGCATGTCCGCAATCTTGGGTAAAGGATAATGATCTGTAACCACACACTTGTTGAGCTCTCTTAAATCAACACAGAGACGAAGAGAGTTGTCCGATTTTTTAGCTGCAACAATTGGAGCAACCCACTCTGTTCCCTCTACTGTTTCTATAATGCCTCCCTTGACAAGTTTGTCAAGTTCAGCTTTAACCTGTTCCCTGACAGCAAACAGGTACAGCATCTTTTTTTAAAATGATACGATGACAATAATCATTCAGACACCCCAAGTCTTCAGAAAAAACTTTAGGAAATTTCATTTTCAGCTCACTAGTGAAATCCTGAGAGACCAGTGAAACAGTTTGAGAAGTGCAGGGAAAAGGCTCTTTTAAAACAATAGGTGGTGTCGAGTTTGGATCAAGTATTACGCCCAAGTCCTTGAGAGCAAACCAGCTTATTATGCTATCTCCTTTTTGAGAAACATAAATCTTTGCTTTGGTCAATCTATTCTTATAATTGATCATCCCTTCAAAAACCCCAAGTAATTTAATGGGTTGTCCAGCATATCCAAAAGGTCTTATATCAGGGCGAGACAGTTCAAGCTTTTGTCCCAACTTACTCAAGAAAAAATCTTTTGCTACAATGGTGATTTTTGCCCCAGAATCAAACAAAACTTTTGTGGGAAAACCTTCTACAAGAATTTCATCAGAAGGAGAATTCTTTGCTTCTTCAGCACTTAGAGTCTGTATACAGATTTGACCACAATCTACGTGCTCATCTGAATTACTTTCATTTCCAAAATCATAAAATATCTCATTCACTCTACCTTTGTAGTTTCCCCCTCTACAGCATGTCGTAAAGTGTCCCTTTCTTTTACATTTACCACAATATGCCTTCCAACCTGGACATTGTCTATCCGTAGCAAAATGCCCCATTTTACCACACCTGTAACATTTTACTTGGGAGAAATCAAAACTGTTTTCTTTTTTTAAAAGGGTATTTTGCTTGAAACATTTTCACTTTTAGACTCTTTCTGGTGATTGTCACCCACTTTAAGAGTTGATTTTACAACATTCACTATTTCTTTAGCAGTTTTGTTCTCACCATTCAGAATGTTCTATTCTCTTTGCAATAGTAAGTACTTCATCTAAAGAAGGCTCGTCCTTTTGCCACAATTCCTCCCTTACTTTTTCAATATAACATCCAAGCATAAACTGATCCCTTATATGCTCATCAAGACTTGCACCAAATTTACATGAGGAAGCAAGCTTTCTTAAAGCTGTTATATCATTCTCAATTGTCTCCTCTTCCATTTGTGTTCTCCGACCAAAATGATACCTTTCTAAAATTGTGCTGACTCTAGGAAGATAATGTTCATCCAGCTTCGCAATACATATCTCATACTCATTTAAACTACCATCATCAAGATCAGGCAAATGATCGAATACTTCCTGTCCTTCTGCCCCCAGACAATGTAAAAGTAAGGCTGTCTTTCTTTCGGCACTCAAGCTAGATCCACATACCCTTGCATACCTCTCAAACACTTTCTGCCATTTTTTACATCTGATAGGTGGATCCCCAGGTGAGCACAAGAAGAAAGGGGGGGCAGTTACATTTTGCATGTTGCTAATAAAGTAGATGAACAAAACAAACAACAACAAAAAAATAACTTAAGTCTAGTGTGTGTGCGTCACAGTAACTGCACACACAAGAACAGCTTCCAGTAAGAGTGCAGTGAGAGTTTAGTGTGTGTGTGTCACAGTAGCAGGACACACAAAAGCAGCTTCGAGTGAGTGTGTCACAGAAGACAGACGAATGGTTGAAATCTTGGAGAAGAAAACGAGAGTCAAAACAGTACCTTTACATGTTTGCAGAATACGTGGCAATCATTGAATACACAGAAGACTTCAGCGTAATTTTCCAAAATGTTAAATGATAGTCAGAGTCACGAAACGCAATTTGAGCGTAAGACGTGTACTCCGAAGTAGAAAGCAGCAGAATGACCAGGACAAGATGGCGGCCACGTCAGCGTCATTCCCAAGGTACTTTGCGGCACGCTTACGTCCTTCCCAGCAAGCCTTGCACACAGACGTAGAGATGAAGGAAGCTGGTTTGTTTGTTTCCGAAGCTTCGAAATTCTGTGAAGGCTGCTTGGACGATATGGCGTTCTCGTTGAAGAAGGCAGCTCGCGAGGACGTGGGGCAGGTAAGACTTTTCAAAAGATGCAGATCGAAGGCGCTGTGTTCAAACAACGCGAAAAAGCAAAATGAGATGGTCCCGAAGATCTAAAAAAAAAATGGTCACGCTGCTAAATATTGCCAAAAGTGAGAGTCAATAATAAAAAATTATATATTAGACTCTATTTTCTCTTACCATAAGAGAAAGACGAAATTGAAGTCTTCTTTTAAAGTTGAATGCCAGCGAAGTATTTGTCTTCTTCTTAAGTTGAATGCCACCGAAGTACCTCATGAAAGATTTTCCAAGTAAAGTTTGTGGAAACGTTTTTTAAAAAAAATTTAAAAAAAATATTAGAGGTAGGTGTTGAGATCTTTTCTTGTTCCAATATATCCCATCCTGCGTCGCCAAATGTAAAATATGAATCCACAAGTTGAAGGTAAAAGGTTCTGGTTTATTCAGAAGAAAGATCCCATCCACAGGTGAACATCCAGCCAGCATCAAAGTAGGGTTACAACTGCCTGCTGAACAAAGCATAACATTCTAGGAGATGCGCAGGAGATTCCAGTGCTTCATGACATCAGCACAGCTATGTCATGAAGCACAGATGGACACAGAACCACGATGCCACACCAATTAAGTCCCACTGCCGGAAGCCCTTTGTGTTTGCCAGGGTACCCAGATGCCGCGTGTCCCAAAGTGGCGTGGCGAGCGTGAGCACTCCCTCACATCCCAGGGCTCTCTGTGCTACGTGCCAGATCTTGATTGTGTGGACTGTTGGGCCTGTAAAGGTGTGGCGTGGTTTGTTTGTGTATAGTGCCCGCATGAGTTGATCAGGTGGCAGTACAGTTCGGTCAAGGCGGAAGACTGGTTCCAGTTGTGGGGCATGTAACCATTGATTAACCACTGTTAATTGTGCTGCCCAGTAATACAATTTAACACTAGGTAGGGAGATCCCGCCGTCATACCAGGACCGGATTAATTTGGAGTGCGCTATACGGGCCGGCTTCCCATCCCACAGGAGTGCCGAGATTTCTGTGTTTATGGACTTAAAATAGGAGAGAGGGACCGGAAAGGGTGTGTTTTGCAATGCGTAAAGAAATCTAGGGAGTGATAGCATCTTAAATAATGCGGCCCTCCCCAGCAATGTAAGCGGTAAAGAGCGCCAGTGTGTGACGTCAGATTTTAGCCTCAGTAGGGGTTTCATCAAGTTTTCTACCATGAAAAAGGATTGCTGTGGCGTGACATAGATTCAGAGGTATTTGAATCCCCTGGTGACCGTCTGTAGGGTGCAGTCAGGGGCAGCGTCGGTGTGTGGCCTCTCAAGACATAAAGAAGTGATTTGGTCCAATTAATGGTGTAACCTGACACCTCGCCATAGGCCCTGAGTAGGTCCATCAAAGCCGCCAGGGACTGGGTGGGGGACATCAAATAAATCAATACATCATCCGCATAGAGGGAGATGCGATCTTCCCATCCGGTCCCCCATGTGATTCCTCTAATTACGGGGTTTACTCGCACCTGCACCGCCAGGGGTTCTAGAGTAAGAGCAAAGAGAAGCGGGGATAGAGGGCATCCCTGCCTCGTTCCTCGTCCCAGTGTGAATGTGCGGGAAGTGTGGCCATTGGCTACCACCTGCGCCGTCGGCACGGTGTAGAGAAGTTTGACCCAACTGCAATATTTAGGGCCGAAGCCCATTTTTCTGAGGACCGCGAATAGGAATGGCCATTCGACCAGGTCGAAGGCCATTGTGGCGTCAAGGGAGAGGATGGCCACATCTTCCCGTAGCATGGGAACACGATGTAGGACTCCATTAATGGGCCGCAGATTAAGCAAGGTATTCCTACCAGGCATAAAGCCCGATCGGTCCGGGTGTATTAGGTCTGTAAGGTGGGGCTGTAGTCTTAGTGCCAGAATTATTGCCAGAACTTTAGCATCCACATTCATTAGGGAGATCGGCCTATAGGAGGATATCTGGTCAGGAGGTTTTCCGGGTTTGTGTACTACGACTACTGTGGCCAGCCATTGGTCAGCCGTGAGTTCACCTCTCGACAGGCAGTCATTGTACATCGGGAGCATGTAGGGGATTAACTGTCTTGATAGTGTTTTGTAGAGTTCAACTGGTAGGCCGTTAGGCCCCATCGCTTTCCCAGTGTGTAGTGCTGCTATTGCCTTCCCCAATTCTTCCCCTGTAAAGTCTTCCTCAAGTGTCTCTGCATCCTCTTGCGGTAGTGTGGGCAGGGGTATGTCCTGCAGGTACTGTGAGCAGTCTTCCTCCGTCTTCCCACCCCATGGAGTGTATACGGTCTCATAATATGTGGCCAGTTCTTCTACAATTTCCGGGGGAGCGGTCGTGTGTGTGCCATCTGCACGTTCTAATGTGGCAATCCACCGATTGTCCCTTTCCTTACGTTCAATCCATGCGAGCATCTTCCCAGTCTTGTCACCTAACTCATAGACCCTATGCAGTGTGTCAGTCAGTTTTGTCTTGGTTATGTCCTCCACGTATGCCTTGTATTCCTGTGACGCCAGTGTTAATGTGTGCGCTGTGTCTTCCGAGTTAACTGAGGCATGGGCCAATTCCGCTGTTTGGACTGCTGTTTCTAGTGCTTCCACAGCCGCCCGCTGTTCTTTTTTGTGTCTGGTAATGGTGGAGATAGCCTGCCCTCTGAGTACTACCTTGAATGCCTCCCACAGAACTGAGGGCGACTCTACAGAGTCTCGGTTTTCCTCAAAGTAATGCGTGGTGGAGGTTTTTAGTGCTTTCAAAATAGCTTTGTTTTTAAGATAACCGGGGTAAATCGGGAATATTCTTTGTCGTCTGGTGGGTTGTGTCGTGTAGGTGAGGTGCATTGGGGAGTGGTCTGATATCCCTCTGGGGAGGAGCTCTAGGGCCGTGAGCTTTTCTGGGGGGATCGCCAGGGTTAGCATGTAGTCTATTCTAGAGAGACTGTTGTGGGCCCCTGAGTGAAACGTGTAGTGACGGTCATGGGGATGTTTAAGTCTCCACATATCCACCAATCCCATTGCTTCTAGGAAGTCGTTAAAAAGTTGGTCAGATCTAGTGGATCCACGAGGAGGTTGCCGATCAATTGCTGCATTTGATACTGCATTGAAGTCTCCTCCAATGATTAGTTCGCCTTCTGGGAGTTCAAGCAGGAATTTACCCAGGTCTTGGAATGCCCCTTGGTGTAGCGCGGGGGGAATGTATACTGAGAGTATATTATATGGTCTTCCCTCCCATTGACAATGAATCGCCGCAAATCTCCCTTGGTCATCCGCCAATGTGCGTTGAATGAGGAGTGGGGTGTTTTTTTGGGCCAGAATTCCAACCCCACGGGAACCCGTCGAGAATTCTGCGTGTGCGACCATCTTGAAGCCCCAGCGATTAAGAGCCTTGGAGGTAGTCCTTACCAAATGTGTCTCCTGTAGCAGAGCTAATGTGGGTGCCTTTCTCTTGAGATATTGGAGGACCAGGCCTCTTTTAATATTTTTGGCCTTGACCATTGACATTCCACGATAGTACTGTGAGCTTGGGGGCAACTAGTGGTTGCGATTGGGGGCTCGGTGTAGAGACCTCATGATCAGCCATGATCATCGGTAAGCAAATGCATCAGTGTCATCCGATTCAGGATGCAGACCGAGGTCCGAGGTGTGCGGGAGTGTAGCATGTACTCCCGTGTGTCTAGCAGTGTGCCTGTAAGGTGGGTGTCATGTTGAGCCATCAAGCCTAAGTGCATGAAGAAGAAACAGTGTCTGTGTTGCGTGTGTCTGCAAGTAGCCAACCGTTTTGGAAAGAGACTATCGAAACTAAAACTAAACAAGGTTAAAACGTAAAGAACCCCAACCCCCCTCCCAGCCTCCCTGCCCGGCGGACAATGAACCTTCTACCTCCCCAACTGAGCAGAGTGCTTACAGTCCCAACACATGAAATCTGTTCGTGGGGGTGAGACTTCTGTGTCCTTTGCCGTTCCCCCCTCTCTGTAGATACTTGTGCAGTGCTAGTCTTGACCGTTTAGTCCTACCTGCATGGGTCTTGCCCTGTCGAATCATAGTCTCACCATAATTGGCCCTCCGCAGGTGGCCCACCGCCTCACCCTCTCTCTGCATGTCCGGCAACCTCCAACATGTTGATGAGGGGATTGACGTCTGGTTTGGAAATCAAAGGTTGAAAGATTGTGGTGACCATGACGGAGAGTGTATTGCGACGATCCCTGTTCATTCTGCGTCGTTGTTAGGTTGAGGGCTCCTTTCTCCGGGGTTGCCTTGCGGATTCCGGTTCTTTGGATTTCTCGCCGGTCTCCATCCCTCCAACCACTCCTGAGTCGCTTGTGATGTGTCGAAGAACCACGATTTGCCTTCGGATTCCACACTTTGCTTCGCCGGGAAAATCATTGAGTATTTTAGCTCTCGAGCACGCTTTTCTTTCTTTACCTCCGTGAAGCTCCGGCGTTGTTGAGCCACTGCCGCTGTGTAGTCCGGGTAGAAGTGGATCTCTGAGTTGTCAATTTGGATAGAAGGTCGAGTTCGCGCTGCCTGTAAAATGGCGTCTCGGTCCCTGAAGTTAAAAATTCGTGCCAGGATAGGTCGAGGTGGAGCCCCGGGCTTTGGCTGACCTCCAGGGACTCGATGGGCACGTTCCACCGAGAAATACTTTGAGAGTCCTTAGGGTTGGAGCTGCTTAGTTACAAGGTCCTCAACGTAGAGGTCCAGGGGTGGGCCGCGTTCTGATTCTGGAACGCCAATCAGGCGCACATTATTGCGCCTCGAGTGGCCTTCCTGGTCATCCAGTTTTGCTTTTAGCATGAGATTGTTATGTTATGTTATGTTACGATTATTTATTGTGCGCACAGATACTCCAGCCAAGGAGCGTCCTGGCGCAGAGGCAAGGTAGCACGTAACACAACACCAGGCTAAGAACAAAACTAAGGGACAGCTAAAACAGGAAGGTTTTTATAGCCCTCCGAAAGGTCAGAAGGTCCTCCAGCAAGCGGATTTCAACAGGCAAGGAGTTCCATGCTGACGCAGCCATTACCTTAAACGAGCGGCCTCCCATACGGCTAAGCCTGAATCTGGGAACCACCGCAAGGGCCAGACCCTGAGAGCGAAGGCTACGGGCAGGGACATAAAAAGACAGACAGCTCAACAGGATTTCCGGGCCTGTACCTCTCAAGATTTTAAAAGCAAAGCACAAAACCTTGAAGAGGATGCGCTTCCTAACCGGAAGCCAGTGTAGGGAGCGAAGGACACTTGTCACTGAGCAGAATCTGGGCAAGCCCACAATCGCCCTTGCCGCAGCATTCTGAACCCGTTGTAAGCGGGTTAATTCGGCCTGGTTGGCCCCAGCCAGGAGAGAGCTGGCGTAATCCAGGCGGGAGATGATAGTAGCCTGGATCACCAACTGCCTGGTCGGGGCGTCAAAGAACTTGAGAACAGGTCTCAAGCCTCTCAGGAGACCGAAACAACAAGCCGCGGTTCTTTTAGTATGGCCTACAAAAGAGAGGCCCGCATCCAGCCATACCCCCAGATTTTTCACTTCCGATACCGGGATCGGAGTAGGTCCCAACTCTGAGGGCCACCAGTGGTCACCCCACAGCTCCACTCCCTTCCCGACGACCATCACCTCTGTTTTAGTGGCGTTTAGCTGGAGGCAATTGCCTGTCAGCCAACTAGCCATTGTCGTCTTCCAACCGTTGGACTTTGCGCTTTAAAGCCGACGTGTCTCCCACAAGGTCTGTAGTAGTCTTCTCGACCGTCACCAGGCGGTCAGACATTTTTGCGAAGTCAGCGCGAATCAGGGAGATGTCCGTTGAGATGGTGCCCATTGAGGATTGCATTGTCTTTAGGGTCACCATGATGTCGTGGAGAGTGATTTTTTCTGTGCTGTTCACCTCTACCCCGGAGTGGGGTGGCGTCCGAGCGGTGTCTCCCTTCGCAGCGTCTGGCGGGTCCCTATTATAGGCGTACTTTTCCAGTTTCGAGGCCTGCTGACCCCTCGTTCCCCTGCCACTCATTGCCGCCGACGTCGTTTGTGGTACGCAAGAAGTTGCTTGGGGTGTACAGCGGAGTGCGCCCTTAAGTGGTTCTGGTGGGCTGTTGTGCTTTCTGCCTTGTTGCGTGGTCTCCTCGCAGCCTCTGCCTGCTTGTAGCTTCAGTCCTCCAACTAGGCCGGTGTGGCGGTGCCCGTGAATACCCGGGGTGAGCGAGGGCCGCTTTGGATGCCTTGAAACCAGACCCCCGCCTCGCCACGGCCAGCGGGGACCCGGGGATCGATCTGCCGGTGTGGGCTAGCTGAGTTGTATTAGGGACCTGCTCTTACCCCTGCCCTCGTCGTTCTGTCCACCCACGGGGTGTCTTGGCAAGTGGCCCGCGATATGCGTGAGCAATGGCAGGTTGTTAAATCCCCAGAGCAGGTGCGAACCGCTTTACCCCCAGCGAGCCGCCGGAGCAGGAGCTTACCGCGGCAATGCAGTGGGCCCTTCGCGCTGCGTAGTGTTGAGGCGGCGGGGCTCGATGAGGCTCCTCCACTCCCCAGTCCTTCCTGTCCCCGGCCCTGCCGGCAACGGCCACCGCCCGCGGCTCAATCGAGTCCCTGAGCCGGCGTGGGAGACAGGTGCCACTCGGGAAGTTGGCAGGTCCCGTAGGCGGGGCGGTAGCGCGTCTGGTCTTCTGATTCCGGTTTGGAGTGCACACAGGGTGCGGCAAGCGACACCGTGCGTGGGGCACCTCGGGTCCGGTCTCCACGCAAGACCCCGGCTCTTGGCGCCAGAACAGGCCGCAGTCTTCAACACGATGCAGTGGCCCCGGGGAACCTCGGATTTTGACACTGGTTGAAGCCGCCTGCACCGGAGGACAAGGAGCTCACAATCCTGCCATGCAGCAGCTGCTAAAGGTACGGATAACTGAGCGGATTTCAAGAGGAGGGCTTGTCAGTCACAGACCTCTCTCAGAGTGCGGCCATCTTGGCTGGTGGTTAGCCACGCCCCCCGGTGATTGTATTTTTACCTTCATTATATAAACCTCTAAAGCATGTTTTAACTTCTTGACAAGCACCCATAATTGTTCTGCTATTTGTATTATTTGAGGGGCCCTTAGAGGTGTGTGAAGAAGAAGACTTTCAGCATCAGAGCTTCTGCTGGCTTTGCAAGTGGAAATCCTTGACCTCGTGGTGTGTCCACCACTGGGATGTCAAGGCAGGAATGTCTGCCAATGACTCTCACATGCAGGGAGAAAACTGAGTGTCAATACAATTATTATTTGTTGTACACAACAAACAGACATGCTAAGTTGGTTGAAAAGAGCATGGTGGCGCTGGTGTGGTGGCTCAAATGTAGGAGTAGAGATCCTACCAGACAAGCGGAGTTGTCAGGCAAGCCATGGCCTCTACTGACTTGGCAGGATGGTATGGCAACCATCTAGGTCTAAAAGACACTCTTAAAACTTATTTTACCCCATGTGCATTTTACATACCACCTCAATTCCGAATTCGAGATTCTTCAGATTCATATTGTAAGCATTTACAGGCAGAGTAAGCTTTTCACTTCTTGCTTTGACAAAATCTTCCTGTCACTCCTATCAGGTACGTCTTCATGACCATATCTAGAGTCTCCCGCAACTCATTGGCCATCAGTAGGTTTCCATCTGGCAGTGAAAATGGCACATCGTAGTTTCTGACATATTGGAATCCTTTAGGGATATTAAAGTTTAAACTAGCAGTATTGCTGCATTGGAGTATTTAGCTCCTAGGCAGTGTGGTACCTCAGTATGGCATAGGTATAGTTGCAATGAATAGATTTCCCCTTTCCAACTGTATCTCTTTTAAAGGACTTCCCACTTGAATATTTGGGGCCTTATTTACAACAAAATGACCCTGTGCTGTGTCATTTTCAAAGCACAAGGATGCATCATATTTACAACAATTTGGCACATCTCTGTGCTTTCCTCTGTGGTGGCACACAATTGGCTGCCATACGCCAGCACAGGCACCCTTGCACCTGCGTTGCAGAGATGATTGTTTTGTGCAGAAAAGGACACCTTCCAATCACAAGAGGCTTTTCTCTCTTTTTATGTGTGCTGCACAATGCAGCTTGCTTAGAAAGAGGAAAACAATTAGGAGAAATAAAAGTATTCCTCTTCTTTGCACCTCCTTACATCTCCTATAGGGAGGCATAGGATTCTGATTCATTCCCAGGTTTACGAAATATTGTAAATCTGAGAATGCGGCAGAATTCATGGGTGTTGCATGGGAACACCCACAGCAACATCCTTGGCATGCCCCTTTCATGCAAAGTGATGCGTGAAAAGGGGACATATTTACAAAGCCATGAAAAGCCACGTAGTCACAGTTGGTGAGAGTATTTCACACACCTACAGAAGTGAGACATGATGGGATTGTGAGGCGATTAAATATTTACTGGTTGAATCCTTGTTTCAGAAAAGTGGCAGAAGACCATTGTCAGAAATGTATAGTGTCAGCAAAACAATGTTGGAAAATAACTTGTGTTTCAATGTTTCACAAAGGGAATACAGCTGGATTCTTTATTAGGCTACAGATTGAGTTTGTAGTAACGTCTCCATGTAACTGGTTTAAGGTACATATTGGTTATCATTTGTCAGTGTTCCAAATGGATTGAAGAATATCCAACAAGGAGATGTGATGCACTAATAGTTTTAAATTTAGTACTGGGGGAGTTGATACCTATATTTGGAATGCCAGCATCAATCAAGTTAGACAAGGGAGGACATTTCATGAATGAAATAGACGGAAATCTGGGTACAGTACTGAAAATTGATTAGAGGGTCCATTGTAGCTGTCATCTACAAGCATGAGATGCGGTGGAGCGATGCAGTAGTAAACCTATAAATAAGCTTGCCAAAGTTTAAACTTCAACTTCTCTGAAGGGTCAGATCCAGTTCCTTTGGTGTTACTGAGCATTTAATGTACTCTGAGTAAGAAAACAGGATTGAATGCCATGGGAAGGCCAATGGGACTCCTGGGTGTTTTATCTGTAACTTTTACTGATGAATTGACCTTGGATTACTGCAAGCACCTATCTGATGAAGTACGCTCATAACTCTCAGTGAAACTTACTATACCTTATAAATCTACAGTATTGTGTCATGATCTGTACCAGGTGTCCTTATCAAAAAGTACATTACGCAAGACTACTTAGAAACATGCTGGAACGGCCCTTACCAGTGATCTTTGTGGTGAACACTGTAGTGAAGTGTGGATATTTGCCATATTGGATCCACACATGTTGCACAAAGAGAGGGGCTGATTCACAGAACTAATCTGAGATAAAATCCTAAACCTACTACTTTTGGTATTCACAGAAGGCATTTAGTAGTAGTAAAGTTAGGACTCCTAACTTTACTACTACTAAACTGAGACAAAATCCTAACTTTACGACTTTCGGTATTCACAAAAGGCATTAAGTAGTACTAAAGTTAGGAGTGCTAACTTTACAACTGCTAAATGCCTTCTGTGAATATTAAAAGAAGTAAGTTTAGG
Organism: Lissotriton vulgaris; assembly: GCF_964263255.1. Taxonomy (NCBI): domain Eukaryota; kingdom Metazoa; phylum Chordata; class Amphibia; order Caudata; family Salamandridae; genus Lissotriton; species Lissotriton vulgaris. The sequence continues at coordinate 579,117,054 of NC_141694.1, forward strand.
ATTGTATCTCAGATTAGTTCTGTGAATCGGCCTGAGAGTGTGTACTGCTGATGAGGATACAGTAAGACAAGCTATGGAGTCCCAGGTTCCAAAATCAAGTTTTATACATGAATCGGGATGGGGAGAGGTAAATGGAGAGAAACAAATCAGAGTAAACCAAGAAAGAACAAAGAAGGAGCAACCCAAGAAGATGGAAGCTGTAATTAGGCTCATACCTCAAGCTCATCTGCCTCAAGCTCATTGTCTGAAAGTGAGAGAAAGAAGAGCAGTACAAGAAAATCCTGAATAAGGTTGTGGGATATCAGCTGAAGCAGTTAAAGGAGGAGTTGACAAAAAGTCTGAAGTGAATCCTGGAGAATCGTCAAAGGGGTACATCAGCAGCTGGTGGAGTAGGGATATGAACAAAAAAGAGTGTTCCAAACAAGAAGTACAAAGCTCCTGAATGGGTGTACCTTGCAAAGATTGAACTGAATGAAAGAGACATTGATTTGAAAGGACATCTTTTTTTGTTTGCAATATCCCCGGTTCCACTTTGAAATAGAAAATGGACTGAGAAATGATCAATTATGAATATGTTTCTTGTTTTGCAAGTGACCTGTTTTCATGAAGTTTTGAAAAACCATGTTTTAGTTTTAGAAATTTAGTTTTTGATAGGTTTGGCATTTGAGAGGTCTAATTATTTAGATTACTGATTACTTTTTGACACATTATTAACTTTCTTTTGAAGATTGAAGAACCGATTGCAATTGAGGATCTGCAGATTTGCAGGAATAAGAAAAATAGAAAATGTGGTTACCTGAGCTTGATTTTTTTGATACCCCTCGGTTGGGCAAGGTCCCCGGGGAAATTGAAAAATGCTTTTGAGGGAGGGGGGTTCATGTGGTGTCTCTCCCCATGCTGATTTTGGCCACAGGGTCTACCACCCCTGGGCCCGGCTGTGAAATATGAAGGGGGAGGTTGGCATGTGGCCCCTCCCTCCTGGGCTGATTTTGGCTCTGGGGTCCGCCACCCCTGTGGGCCCAGCCCCGAGGGCCAAGTCCAGCTACATCCCGGAGTGCTCAACCCCGTAACAGAGCAGTTTTCCTGCCCACACGGGTGTAGGCAGAGACATCTGTGTTTGCTCTTGCTTGGCGTGAGCAATTTTTGAAGCTCCCACCAAGTGAAGCACACGCGAAGTCTGATCCCAGCATAAAAAATGCTGCTGCCCTCTAGGAGTGGATTTTTCATCTGTTGCCCTGTCTGCACAGAAGTGGGCAGTGAATGAGTTGAGAATATTGCAGTAGCATTTTTTTAGATGCTCCCTGCATGCAGGGGAAATGCCGGCTCCTGCTGGAACTGGAGATGGCTGGGTTCACGGTGCATTGGGGCTCCCTCCGTGGCACCCAACCATGATGCAGTGGGTGCCCTGGGTGGCCTCCAGAGCACCCACTCCTTTTGGTCAGGCCCCGGGGAATGGGAATTCTGTGGCCAAAATTTCCCCAGGGAGGGTGCCCGCGTGGCCCTCCTCACCCTTCACTAATTAGCCGGGCCTCGAGGAATGAGGTTCCCAGGGCTGAAATCGGCCAAGGAAGGGTTCTGTGCTGACCTCTTCCCCATTTTTATCTTTGCCAGACCCTGGTGGATATGGTCCCCGGGGTAGATATTGGCCTGAGATCCGGGAGGGGGGCTACGTACAGACAAATAATCTAAAAAAATTAAATTAAGTAACAAAAAATTATAAAAACATATAGTACAAAATGTAATAATTAATAAAATCATATAATAATTATAAAAATATAATTCCAGTTGAAAAATAAAATTTCCTTAAAAGAATATAATCAAATCTTGTAAAAATACAAAGTATTAAAAAAACACATATGGCGGATACCACTCTGTAGTGCTCCCACATCCGCGCTGACCTTTCAATCAATTGCCCAAAGCTGACAGCGTGGAGCTTGTCCAGATGCCTCAGTTGTGGATCCTAGGGACCCAGTGGGGAAGGTGGCATTCCTTTGTAGCAGCAGAGATTGTCGTCTCAAACTCAGACCAGAGAGACAGGAGTCAAGATGCCAAGTGGCCAAGATGGCGGCTGCTCAGGGCTGAACATCCAATAGGCAGAGGTCAGACCTCAAGTGCATTGATGGCTGTCCAGGGGAATTGTCCTCATCCAAAAGCCCCTCAGCAGAGAAGTAGTCCCTCCATCCACTGGTGACGAAGGGAATCAGGTCTGCAGTACGTGGCAACCACCGCCCTGCCTGAAGCAATGAGGTGCTGGTCGGGTGGCGAGGCCTGCTCGCATCTTGTGGGCCAAGAGTGGCAGCGCTGCCATATCCATCTGGGAACTGTAGGGGGACCAGCAGGGCTTCTGCAGAGGGAGTGTGCACCAAGGAATAGCAAGTGAGGTGACGGTGACTGGTGTGGTGACCTCTTGGATCGGGCCCTGATGGGCTGAACTTAAGTGAATGCTCGACAAGGGTCTACCCGTGTTTGGAGCTGCCATGATTGGAGACTGAGTGGCGTTCTGGTGAGCCAGCAATTCTACCCCTGTGACTATGCTGTACAGGAGCAGAACCACAGGGACTGAGCCGATGACCGTCCTCTATTCTTTGTGGCAATCCAGGAGTGTGCTGGGGGCAGAGTAGGATGCCCAGAGCGCTTATCTTACCAGACAGGGGAGACTCCCCAGTTGCTTGTGCCACCCTTCCTAGTAGTCCATGGAGGGGGCCTGGCAATCTGGATGCTCTCATAGGACTTCAGGTCGGGACCCGGTTAACCGTAGGGTGATGGCCAGAGGTAGGGTGCCCCCTAAAACAGAGGAAATTGTACAAATTCACCAAACCCATTGCACATGACATAACAGCAGGGAGTCATGATGCAGCACTGGGTGGAGGGGCCTGGGAAGTAACCAAAATTGGGGTGGTAGGTACGGTAGCAGTGCTGCACCAAAAGGATTTATGTAAAATCACGGGCCATAGGACAGAGTATAAGACACACTTTGTGGCTCTAGAGGACATAGTTAAAGAGTTCAGCCATACCATCCAAAAGCTAAGATGTTTATCAGGTTAGTTGGTGGCCTGGGTGGAAGACGCTGAAGGTTGCTCAAGGCAGAACAATCTGACCTTCCATGGATACTCGAGAGCATGGAGGGCTCCCGCCTGGAACAGTTTCTCAAAACCTGATTTGCACCTCCTTGCCAGCAGATCAGTTTTACCCTGCTTTCTCACAGAGCAAGCACACCAAATCTGGGTGATGTGGTACTCCCCAGGGGCACCCCTAGGAAAAAAAAATCACTTGTTCCTGAACAATAGCAGTACTAATGAACAAAGCCCAAAATATAGGTGCTTTAAAAAACAAAAGCAAGGAACAACAGGTGCTTGCAGGATAAAAGTGACTCCTATACTTGGAAACAGATAGGACACAAATGGGGAAACCAGGAGCATACCTGCAATTGGTGGCACTCACGGTACAATACCATAAGCCTGACACTATTACTTCTCATTACAGAGGAAACTGTATAACAGAGGGGATATGACAGGCCATCTTCTTGCGTGGTTGGGCAGATGAGATGAGAAGTGCATTGGTTGGTAGAGGTACAGACAGAGACTAGGGTAGTGACTCAAACAGATTGGGACATAGGATAAGCATTCACACAGCACTATTATAAATTGTATGCAGCTCATCAGAGAGAGGGCACACATCAGGACAAAGCAGCATTCATGGGTGAGTTACAGGTCCGGGTCTTGGACGATCCAGACCAAACGGCATTGGAGGAGGACTTGTCACTGGGGGGGGAATGGGGAGGCATTAATGCACATGCAACCAGGGAAAACACTGGAAACTAAAGGTCTCCCTGTATAAGCATTTGCGCCACTCCTCAAGCCTCACCTTCAGAATTATTTTCTATTTGTCCAGGGTTAAAGGGGAGCGCCTATCTGATCTTAATCCCATGATTATAGTAGTAATTCACAAAAAAGACAAGCCCAGAGACCTCTGTGCCTCTTGTAGACCTATTTCACTCTTTAATACCGAAAGCAAAACGCTTGCCAAGATTTTGGTGACAAGGGTAGCAAAGGTGATTACCTCAATTATACATAAGGATCAGAAAGGATTCATGCCGAGGAGGGCAATACTTCTTAATCTTAGATGTCTACAGGTCTGGTAAATAAACATTAACGAGAGCCCAGGGCCATATTGTCATTAGATACTGAAAAGGTTTTCACATTTATTGACTTGGAATACCTACACTTGATCCTGTAAATGGGTGGCCCTGTTATATAAGGCACTCACGGGGGTTGTGAGGATAAATGAAGTGCTATCAGACAAGTTTGATTTAGGAAGAGGTACGAGGCAGGGGTGCCCACTCTTCCCCCTGATATTTGCACTGTGTCTGATACTGCTGACATGCTGAGTTCACTGTAGAGTCAACATAACAGGATTTCCTGAGGGATTGAATGAACTGGAGAAAACTTTGCTTAATGCAGACAATATTTTAAGTTATCTCCCTAATGCAGTGATGTTGATCTCTGAGGTTCTGTCAGGCTTTCGTATCTTCAAATCATATACTGGATACCACATCAACAGGGATACATAAACCCTTTACCAAATGGGGAATTGGGAAGGCCTGGAATGGCTGACGGGGCCTTCTGGGTCTCAAAGATGGGCTTCAAGTACTTGGGGATCAAGTTAATGGCTAATAGAAATAGCCTCCTGGAGTGGAACCTAGAAGGGGCCCATGCGAATTTCAAGATAACTGAGAAAGGTGGAGCTAACTCCTCTTATTGATTATGGGCAGCGTCTCAATCTTTAAAATGATCACCTTTCCTAAACTGTTGTATGTACTTCAGAACACCCCCTTTCTGGTGCCTGAAACATATTTTGATTGGTTAGATAACATATTGTGAACTTTACATTGGAATGGAGTCACCCCAAGGATAGCTCTTCAAACTCTCTATAGATTATGCTACATTGGGGTATCACACATTCTTTGTTAAAAGGGTATACTAAAGGGCCACGCAACTCCCAGTCATCAACAAATTCCGGTCCGCCACTCATAGTGAGCCCACAACCAGACTAGGAAGAACGCTGATGGCAACAGCCACACATATACACTATGTCAATGGAAAGAAAGATAGGAAATGCCATTGCACACCAACACAAGTGACTCGGAAAGGATGGGATAAAGTCACTAAAGCCCTTGGTTGACAGGGAAAGGTCACGTTGGTCACACAATTATGGAAAGGGACGTCCCTAAAAGAATTTGGCAAGCTGTCTGGCTTTAGACAATGAGAACATAGCAGGATAGAATACTTGAGGGGTGTGATAGAAGAGGGAGGGGTAAAAAAAAATTGAGTCTTTGCAAGAGGAATCTGTCCTCACACCCTTTCAAATATTTAAATACTTCAAACTCACACATGCATGCTCCCCTAGATAGAAGGGATCACCCGGATAAACATTGTCAGACACAGCCCATTGGACGATTTGGTACTGATGGGCAAGACCACCAAGAGCCAGTATTGCAACTTTATCGTACCATTATTAACAACAATCCTGATAACCTCCTGAACTTCTGCTGCAGGTGGGAGATCCAGCTAGAAGTCCTGGCAGACGTGGACTGGGAGGAGGTCCTGTTGCATCTTCGGGGAAGTAGGAGTCATAGCTAGGTTGAGGTTCATGCAGCTAAAAATACTGCACCTGGGGCCCGATGTAGGTAATTTTATTTGACCACTTCTTAAATACAGAATGATACTGAATCAGTATTTAAGAAGTGGTAAAATAGAGGGGGTAGGATGTAGGTAATACAGAATCGGTAAATACCGAATCGTTAAGATTCGGTATTTACCGATTCTGTAAATACCGATTCGGTAAAGCCCATTGATTCCAATGGGCATTGAAGCCCATAGGAATCAATGGGCATTACCGAATCAGTATTTACCGATTCGGTAAATACCGATTCCAGCAAGGGTGCAGGGGGTGTCACTTTGACACCCTCTAGCACCCCAAATACAGGCATGCGTGCCATGTGGCACACAGACATGCCCTAAGGGAATGTCTGTCTGTTACTTGGCATAGGTGTGCATGCACACATGTGCATGCACACCTGGATTCGGTATTTTACCACCCAATTGGATTGGGTGGTAAAATACCGCATCTGAAAGGCCTTTGGGACTCAGAAGAGTCCCACCTACATCTAGTAGTTACCGAATCGGTAAAAATACTGATTCGGTATTTTACCGAATCGGTAAATTTACCCATTCGGTAAATTTACTGATTTGGTAAAATTGGCCCCCTACATCCCAAAAACCCATTTACTGGTCGGTAACGGCCGAAATCGCCCGTTACCAGCCGGTAAATGGCCACCTACATCTGGCCCCTAATATGTTATCATAGAAGCAAATTATTTAATGGGAAAGGCTGCAAACCTCTACAGCTTACAGAGCAAGGCACAGCCCTCCAAACTATTTGGAGATGACACAACGTGACCTTTTATATGGGGGGGGACGTGATACAATAATTAGAGGATGTTATGGAGATAGATATCCCTAGGACACCACATCTGGTAATACTGTGAATTCTGAGTCATATAGACATCCCTAGAATGCAGACAGGGAAACTTGTATCTACTATACATATTCTACCTGGTCAGATTTACCATGTGACCAATGCTGACAGTGTCAGAACAGATAATCCCATGGCAGTAGTCAATCTTAGCTGTGGAGAGGTAATTGGCCCTAAGAGAGTTACAGTATCCACCAAACTGCCTGTAGATTTTTCCTGGGCAATGATCTAGAAACATGCAGGCTGAAGTGAAGTTAAAAGCCCATATAGAAATGCTGGACCTCCCTAACCAGGCTAGTGTGACCCGTACCAACAGCAGGGAACTCAGGGAGCAGTGGAGCCTGCAATGAAAGCCCACTCAGCTCCCTCAGAGAGCAAAAGGGAGGGAGAAGAGTCATCCACCCCCCAGACTTCAGGTGAGGCTCAGCCTCCTCAGGGAGATAAACGTTCTCCTCATGCGGTAACTGCCCCAGAGGAGCTGCGGCCTACCCTTGTAGAGCCACCAGGAGTAGGCAGACCGCTCAAGGAGGAATTAAGTCTGGAGGAAGTATCCTACCCCGCTCCTCAAAGCCTCAGTCAGCCTGGTGCTGCAGAAGAGGCTATGGAAGCCAGTGGACCCCATAGAGCTCACTGCAAAGAGGAATCCCTCATTCTCATATTAGGGACCCAAAGTCTGGTTGTACAAGGAAGGTGGATGGCACTCAGCAATCTAAGGAATCCCTCTTACCACTAGCAAATGACACCCCTCCACTTGGACACTGTTGTGCAAAGCAAGACATGGACAGGGCTGTCCCACACATTCAGTAGCATAAAGACAAACAGGATCAACCAAGTCTGTGCTTTAAAGAAGTTGAGACCATCCCTGCTGGGCCTTCACTTCCCTGTTCAGACATACCACCAGCCCCTCTCTTGGCTCAAACAGCTGACAGGAAGAAACCACAAACATTGGAAAAGATCCAAATCCCTACAGGGGAGGAACTTCTTAGTGAACCAAAGAACTGAGAGTATCCATGCCAGTGCAGTTGGACCTTCCTTATATGGCCATTTAGAAAATAAAGACTCAACTGGGCAAGGTTAGTCTTATCTCCTTTCGTTTGGGGGGCTGTGTAGGAAGGTATGGTCTTTCTAGCATGGTTGCCCCCTCTTTTTGCCGGATGTCATTGTGTTTTGACTGTAGTAGGGTGCCGCAGCGCAGGAGGTGAAGAGGGCACACACACCAGGGCTCTCTGTGTGCACGGAGGACAGCAGAGGCAGGGGCCGCCGCACTGAGTCTGACCGCAGTGGAATCAACGCGGACAGAGGGACGTGGCCGCTGACACCAGGACTACCACTCCCAGGATCCTCCACTTTGCCCACACCTGCAGCGGGGATCGGAGCACCGCCCCCCCCCACCGGCGCATAGATATCACCTCGCCGCACCCGCTCCGCGGGTGCCGCAGCGCAGGATGTGAAGAGGGCACACACACCAGGGCTCTCTGTGTGCACGGAGGACAGCAGAGGCAGGGGCCCCCGCACTGAGTCTGGCCGCAGTGGAATCAACGCGAACAGAGGGACGTGGCCGCTGACACCAGGACTACCACTCCCAGGATCCTCCACTTTGCCCACACCTGCAGCGGGGATTGGAGCACCGCCCCCCACCGGCATATAGAAATCATATCACCGCACCCGCTCCGCGGGTGGTGCAGCGCAGGAGGTGAACAGGGCACACACACCAGGGCTCTCTGTGTGCACGGAGGACAGCAGAGGCAGGGGCCGCCGCACTGAGTCTGGCCGCAGTGTAATCAACGCGGACAGAGGGACATGGCCGCTGCCACCAGGACTACCACCCCCAGGATCCTCCACTTTGCCCACACCTGCAGTGGGGATCGGAGCACCGCCCCCCCACCGGCGCATAGAAATCACCTCGCCGCACCCACTCTGCAGGTGCCGCAGCGCAGGAGGTGAAGAAGGCACACACACCAGGGCTCTCTGTGTGCAAGGAGGACAGCAGAGGCAGGGGCCGCCGCACTGAGTCTGGCCGCAGTGGAATCAACGCAGAGGGACGTGGCCACTGACACCAGGACTACCACTCCCAGGATCCTCCACTTTGCCCACACCTTCAGCGGGGATCAGAGCACCGCCCCCCCCCCCCCACCGGCGATTAGAAATCACCTCGCAGCACCCACTCCGCGGGTGCCGCAGAGCAGGAGGTGAAGAGGGCACACACACCAGGGCTCTCTGTGTGCACGGAGGACAGCAGAGGCAGGGGCCGCCGCACTGAGTCTGGCCGCAGTGGAATCAACACAGACAGAGGGACGTGGCCGCTGACACCAGGACTACCACTCCCAGGATCCTCCACTTTGCCCACACCTGCAGCGGGGATCGGAGCACCGCCCTCTCACCGGCGCTATATATTTTTTCTATCTTCCTCGCAGCGCTGGAGCGCCCCGGGAGAAGCCCGGGACAAGGGCAGGACCGTCTGTGGCCGTCCGTGGCAGGTCACGGCAGAGCTGTGCCACGGACTTTGGTTCTGGGACTCCTGAAGTAGCTCGTATTGGACATGGTAATTGAGCCCACCACTTATTAATTTTTATATTGGGACTGTAATTGTTTTTTCACCCGCTTTCCTGTTTGTTTGTCTCCAGGATTGCGTTTCTTTTAACAGTATTAGGGAATATTGTTTTGTTCCTTATCAAGGCTTTTCGGATTTTTATTTTATATAGCTTGTCGGGAGCATTTTGATAGAGCCAATCATGTCTAAAGGTAATAATGGGAACACCCGTCCTGCTTTAGCTACCCTTGACAATTACCTTGTAAAAGTGGTAGACAAAATCAACAAAGAACGCCGACTATCATTGGGTCGGGGGAGCCCTTCTGTTCCATTACCTAGTTCACCTAAGTCACCTACATCTTTGTCTACCTCTCTAGTGGATGTTAGTTGTAACTTGGAGTTTCCTGTACTTCCCACTACGGCTACTCCTATAGAATTAGAGCCTAATTTGGTCACGCCTGAGGCTCCTCATGATCTATTAGTACCATGCTCACCGGCTCCAAGAGCCCAGAGAATATTAAGATCAGGGAGGAGTTTTAGTAGGATTACCCTACCAAAACGGGGGGGAACTATAACAAAAAAAGAGCTGACTCATTATCCAACTGTGCTGTTAGTGACCCAGTAACAGTAATTAATAATTCTCAAGTTAAATTAGTTCTTGAGCAGTTAGAGCTCTTGATTAGCATTATAGATGCAAAGTTTGATAAAATTATTAAAACTTTAATGGACAAACTTGACACTATTTCAGGGGGAATAAAGAGGTTGGGAGGCCTTCTGAGTTCCCATACAGGGTCAAAGGTTAGCCTAGAAGCAGTTAAAAGGGTCCATGGATCTATAACGGAGACACCAAAGATACCCAATGGGGGATCATGCCCAGTTACTGTAGCTGTATCCAACCCTGTGCCTACGGTGTGTTTAAATACTCCTACTAATATAGTTCCAGTGGACAGGCCAGGGCTACTTAAAGAGAAGACCAGGCGATATGGTTATTTGCTGCCCGACTTACCCCCAGACTGTGCACCATATGTGACAGTTTTAACTAATGTCCCACCAGTTAGGGAGACGGGGCCTCATAGTAATTCGGAAACACATGAATCTTTGAAGAATAAAACTGTGGCTTGGCTTAACCGAGAGTGCGGTTTCCCAGTAGCTTTGTCTGATCAGATTCTATCCACTACCAGAACTAATTGGATAGGGAATTCACATAAAAATATTAGTGGTGACTGTGTAATTGTAAATTTCAAAAACCCACATCTTGCTACCACTTCTCTGATCAGAGCCACCTCTCGCCCACCGAATGACCAGGGAATTTCACTCAGACCCTTGGGGTTTTTCTATAGACATTTAATTGTTCAGCCTACTAATGGTTTTGGGAGGGGTGGAGGTAGTGCCTCTAGTGTGTCTAGAGGTTTTGAAGTGGTAACATCTAACCGTTACCAATCTCTGAGTGGTTTAGACTCCAATGATTGACTGGATCTTGACCAGGCCCTCTTCCTGCCTGAAGTAAAAACGGTACTTTGTGGAGTAGAGACAGAGGGAAATACTACAGGGCTCCCTCCCAATGTAATTGTGCACTACGATTGCCGCAAGATAAACAGCTCTGTGGGCGAATCTGATGGGTGTAGTGGGGGTTTGCCAGTAGTAGATAGGCTAAGTGTAACCCTCCCTAATACTAATGATACACTGGATAATCATTGTTTAAGTCCAACCATTATTATCTCCAATGAAATTATTCAAATACCCACTGGGCCCGAGCTGTTTTATTGCCAGTTGGCACGTTGCGGGTTTAGCGTCCAAAGACGATTGCCTGGGGTGGTCAGAATTTGTTGACCTGGTGTAAAAATGTTACTGGTTACAACTGTTTTGTTTTTTACCAGTTACCCGCTATGGCATCTCCTTCTGGTAGAGCTAAGGGGGGGCTTTTGGTTTTGATTTCTGTTAAAATTCCCATAATTGTTAAAAAACATGTATTAGTGGGGGCCCATTCCCAGATCTTATGGCTCTCCCAGGAGGATGGAAGAAATATCCTTTTAATTAATTTTTATAATAACATTTTTGACAGCACCAGGTACCTGGTGGTCAATGCTTTAGAGAGTGCCCTGGTTGACATCATAGCGGGTTCGAATGTTGTTTTTGAATTTTTTTTGGTGGGGGATTTTAATATTGCTGTTTGTCCCCTCTCCAATCAAAGTACGTGAGGGGTCACCAATCGTTTTGGGGATGCGGATCTCCATTTTCCTCATAACAAGTATGGGGAATCCCTGAATAATTTCTTAGCGGCTCATGATATGGAAATATTGGCTAATGAGAAGAACAATTTAGGTGAGAGTATTCCCACTTTTTCAGGTAGGCGGGCAAATACTGTTATTGATTTTATATGTATGTCATCTAACCTTATCCCCTGGAGTTTGGCCCCTATGGTCGTGGATATCATGCTTAGCGACCATAATTGTGTTATTATTGAGCCCCTCTCTGGAAAGAAAAACCTGTACCTGATTTGGGCTTTATTGTTAACATCGAACCTCATAGACATAATGTCCAAGGCTAAGATGGAAAGGGGACAAAGCTGAAAAGACGTCTGATTCAATTATAAATAGCTGCTTATCAGAAATTACTGCAATCCTTGAGCATGCTGACGTCACTGTCGATCCTATTCGACATTTGACAAAATGTTTACTAAATCAGCTGAGCGTAAGTCCGACCAACGAAGGGGATGGTTCAACCACACATGTACAATTGCGCTAAAAGAGCTTAAAGAGGCACTGGCAGCCAAACCTAGAGTTAGGAGTCAGGTGTCCCAGCTTAGATTAAATTATAAGACTATAGTAAAGCGAAGGAAGACGGAGTTACAGCATGAGGCCTGGGATAAATTGACACAGGCTGCAGAGACGAAAAACTGTACATTATTTTGGGCCACTGTTAATTGTCCGTTTCTTAAAGATGAGAAGGTACCAGAATTAAAATCTAAGGTCAATATGGAAACATGGATTTCTCATTTTTCTACTATTTTTGATTCGGACAAAGCCTTGGGTAACCAAAAGGACTGTTGGCCCATTGTCCCTTTGGACATTACCATCACTGAGGTTTTAGATAGCATTGGTGCTAGCAAAGGGGGAAAGGCTCAGGGTCCCGATGGGGTGCCCATTGACATTTATAAGATAGTCCCTGAGGTATGGGGACCAATGTTGGCAAAAGTTTTTAATGCAGCTGCTTGTTATGGGGTACCCCCAACCTGGGAGGAATCAATCATAATACCCATATACAAGAAAGGAGATCAGGGGGATGTGAAGAACTATCGTCCCATTTCCCTGTTAGATTCCTCTGTGAAAATAATGAGCCGGGTACTTTTGGTTAGGCTAGAAGAATGGGCAGAAACCAACGGTATCCTGGCAAATTGCCAGTATGGGTTTAGAAAAGGGCGTGGGACGATTGAGAAATGCTTAAATCTCAAACTTTTGATCGGGAAATACACCCAGGCTAAGAAGGGCTCTATTTATCTCTGCTACGCAGATTTGAGTAGTGCCTTTGATATGGTGTACCATGCAATTCTATGGGCCAAATTGATCGAAATGGGGGCCACTGAGGGTATTGTCTTTTTTTTGGCCCGACTCTATGTCAAACTACGTACCAGCGTACGATATGGTTCCAGGGGGAAGTGTACCACCAAATGTAAGATCGGGCGGGGTATAAGGCAGGGGTGCGTTCCCGCTCCCTTGCTCTTTACCCTTTTCATCAATGAAGTGGACACTGTTCTACAGACAGTAGTGGCAGACGCTCCTAGAGTTAATGATATCAACGTCCCAGTATTACTGTCCGCGGACGATGCCGTGCTATTGTCCAGGACCCCGATAGGCCTCCAACGCTTGATGGATGGGTTTTCACAGTTTATCAAAAGTAGAAAACTAGTGATTAATAAAACTAAAACCTATACCATGCAGTGTGGGCTGGGGCAGCGTAAGCCCCACTCTTATTATATAGATGGACATAGGGTCCAACAAGTTGACAATTTTTGCTATCTTGGCATCACATTCTCCAAGAATTGCAGTTGGGGTAGTGAGTATAAGAATGTTAGGGCTAAGATGCTGAGGAGTGCCAATGGGGTGTTTACTTATGCCACCAAATTAGGGGACAAACGGATAAGAGACATGCTCAAGATTTATCAGTCAAGATGTCTCTCCATTGCCCTCTATGGGGCAGGGGTTTGGGGTTTTGCCCCGGCTGGGAGCCTACAGGTGGAGGAGAATGTCTTTCTAAAAAGACTTTTGTGTCTGCCCAAATCTGCCTGTAATGACCTAGTCCATAGAGAACTCGGAATTCAATATTTAAATGATTTGATTCTCCTGAGACCACTATTGTTGTGGCGTTCAATTTGGCTGAAAGAAGAGACATCCCTAAACAGAGCCATCATTAACGATTGTCTCACTGTTGATAACCATTTAAAGATCCCATGGATCAAATATATGATGAACATCTTTCAGGAGATCTATGGCCTTAATATAAATACTGACAGATATGGGGCCTCAGACATTTCTAAGTCTGAAAAGAAGAACATCTTTATGAACTGTAAATTAGAGAGGCGGGCCTGTAACGAAGGCAATTTATCCACCTGTGTGTTTTACAGTAGTATGAACAAAACAGTGGGCTATCAACCATATTTGACCCAAGTGACCAGAGTTTCTCACCAGTTTGTTCTAACAAGATTAAGGATGGGGATTGTGTATAATCTGGTTGCTTTCCCTTCCCTGAACAAGCACCCTGCTGGTCCCTGCCCGTGTGACAATATCTCAGCACAAAGCACCATGCACTTTCTTTTGCTGTGTCAATTGTATGGGAACTTCCGCAAAGCTTTTTTAAAACCTATTTTTGTCAAGTTTGATGTCAGGACAGTACAATTCTATGAAATTGCTTTTTAACTTGCACCATCCTGATGTTTGCTTTTTTACTGCTACTTTCCTACTTAAAGTGATTAATGTCAGGAAAAGTATGAGTTTTTAAATATTTATTCTGTCCTCGCCTGTATATTATGTTTCTTTTTAAACATTGGCTGTCTAATTGTAAAAGTAATTGTATTGTAACTGTAATTGGAATTTTATCTATTATATGTGTGCTTTTATGGACATTGTTTTTTGTTCCGAATAAAGCCTTATGAAATGAAATGAAATGAATGACTGTAGTTTCCTAGGATCCTGCTAATCAGGACCCCAGCAACTGTGCTCTCACTCCTAACTGGGCTCTGGTGAATACTTGTATACCTCCACAATTGGCTACAGGTATACCCTTATAAGTCCCTAGTATATGGTACTAGGGTACCCAGCGCATAGGTTCCCCAGAGGTCTCCCTGGGGCTACAGCATGTATTGTGCCACCCATGGGAGTCCACTTAAACTCTGACTACAGGCTTGCCATTGCAGCCTGTGTGAGATGGTGCTTGCCCCCCTCACAACAGATATGCGTTTCCTTATATCTGAGGTCAGGGCACATAAAACCTTTAAGCTACCCCCTTGGTAGGCCCTTCAGTCTTCAGGACAGAGTACTTGGGTTCAAGTGTGAGGGTGCCTCTGCATGAGCAGGATACCCCTACAAACCCCAGAGCCAATTTTCCGTGCTTTGTAAGTGTGGTCAACCATTTTAAGATATATAGTGGACACCAGTCATTACGAGATATCTAACTATATAATAGCTGTGCAGAACGTGGTCATGTTTGGCATCAAACATTTTGGGATCATACCCCAACACCGATGCTGGAAGTATGATCACATGTACTGAGGGGCTCCTTAGGAACCCCCACTGTACATCCAGTAACATGTTTTCAGGGTCTCCCAGCAAGCTAGTGCTGCTGCGACCACAGACACAATTCTGCCCTCCTGCTGCTGAGCTGAGCTCAAGCAGGGGAAGGTAGAACAATAGGTTTCCTGTCACAGGAAGGTGTGACTACCTCCCAGGTCAGGACTTAGTGTATTGGGCTGGGACGGGGGCGCTTTGCAGCGCCATCAGACTGCATTGAAGTGCACATTTGGTGCCTTCCTTGAATACTCCGGTTTAAGCCAGTTCAGGAACCCTTGGTTCCTGCTGGTGTGAAACTGGACAAAGGACAGGGGAGTATCCTTCTTTCTGTACAGCCTCTCCTCTGGGAGAGACCCATGAGTCATTCCAACCCTTTCTCAAGGTACTTAAGGGCTCCCCTGGTGGTGGGTCCTCAGATTCATCCTGGAACAAGGCTCACTTCTGAAGCCAAGACACTCTTCGACCATCTGGACACTTGGACTTCACTGGAACCGAGACTGCATCAAGGAAGACTCCTGCTGCTCCTGGTCTCACTGTTCTTCAAGTCTTCTGTGTCATCTGTGTTTGTAATTCATCCAGAAACTCCAGAAGGCCTGTGGGCATCAAGGACACCTGAAGTAATCTCCACTGGAGTGACTGAGTCACTCCACTGCATCTGCAGGCACTGCAACAAAGCTGACCAGTCTGCTGCTTCTGTTGTCATATGGACTTCAAGCGGCCCAACAACACAGGTAGTAGTTCTGCAACTCCCTAGAGGCCAGACCTGTCTTTACTCAATTTTGAGGGCAGTATCCCTCGTTGGAGCTGCTGGGACCAATCCCTTGTGCACTGTGTCAACTCTCTTTTTGCCAAGGCTTGTTGGCTCTGCACTCCAGACATCTTTGGGCTACAAGAAGCTCAAGCCTCCAGAACTTCATCCCTTGAAGATCAGTGTCCTCACTGCATCCTCTGCACCGTGGGCCTCCATCTTTAGTAAGCTGCTTGAGATCCTCTTGTGACTCATGTGCCTTTGGCCTGTGGGCCCTCTCAAGGGTCTTCCTTCGCTTCTGTGGGCTCTTCTGCTTGCTAGAGACCTGCTCTGACTCTCCCGTACTTGGTAAAACACTTGGACCATGCTGGTCCCAACGTTTGCATCTTTTTGCTTCCATGCCAGTTGCGGCTACAAAGGCTTGTTGGTGCTCCCGCCGGACGCGGACCACCCAGACACCTATATCCGACTTGGAACGTGCATGACTCCCAGTCTTACTAAGCATCACCTGGTCCACACAGCTGCAGCGACAAACCACTGTCTAAACTCCAGAACTCCCGACATCGGTGGGCATTATGCTTCTGTGCCTCTTGGTCACTTCCAAGTGGCATAGACTCTGTCCCATCTGCTTGCAGATTCTCTTCTTCATGAATCCAGTCTTGAATTCCACTGGATTGCTTCACAGGCTTCTCCAGATTCATCTTCTTCGAAGTCTTCCATTGTTGTCTATCGCAGTTTCCAACATCATTTCACCCCTATGCACCTGGCTTCCCTAGTGCAGGTAACCTGGTTCCTGGGGCATCCATGTGTGGGGTCGTTCTCCAACCTTCCGTCTTCCAAAGAGTTTCTTGACGGTCTTCTGGGAAGGGTCCTTCTTTAAAACTGCAACCCCAACTTCTCCATTGATTTCTATTGGGAATGCTGCTGTGTTTCCACTTTGCACACAACGTCCGTGGCGTTCCTGGGTACTTACCTTGGGTGGTTTCTTGTGTCCCCAGCCCCTCTGAGTCTTCTGGACCAAGTACCATTCTCCTTTGCAGTCCACATTCCACTTTCTTAGTATATGGTTTGATCACCCCTGGAGACTAGTGTATATTTGTGCTACTTATCTGAATATTTTGAAGTATTGTGTGTATTGTAGATATCACTAGGTAGGAGCTATCCCAATGTGGTAGAGATTGTGTTGCATTTAAACACTTAGTTTTATAAAAAACTGTGTGGTTCTTTTTCATCTAATCTACACTGTGGACTAAATGCGGTAAAACAAGTTGCTTTGGACTTCTTCAAGATAAGCCTGAAGGCTGCTCTCCACACCTACCACTTGGAGAGCTTACAATGGTTATCAATGACCACTTAAATCACCATAAGAGTTGTCTGGATTAGTGCAAGGTGCATCACTCCTGAGAGTGTGTACCATATACTAAGCCAGCCTCCTATACATGCTTAATCATCTTGAGAGTTTGACCACACTCCCATGACTACTGAAACAAAACATTCTGTTTCATTAACTCTCTCAATAGGGCACTGACAGTGGCAAAGTCACAGATGTACCTGGAAAAACAAGAAAATAATGCAGCAAGGTTACATCTTGTGGAGGCGAGGCCGATGACAAAGCCCGAACCTTGGATGGATCTGTAGGTATTCCTCCTTTCAAGAAAATTTTGCTAAATAATTTTAATTTTGGTTTGTGAAATCCGCACTCTTCAGCATTCAAAGTAAGACCTGCATTAGCAAGTAGATGGCACACTTGTGTAAGAATTTTATTGTTTTCCTTTCGTGTGGCCCCCAAATACCAGTATACCATCACTGTAATTGAAAGCATGTATGACAGGCAGTAAGTATAATGCAATGAATTACATCTTGAAAGAGTTTGGCAGCTGAAGGCACTCCGAAAGTCAATCTTTTGTATCTTAACAAACCAACATGAGATGAAAATGTAGTAATGTACCTATAATTTTTTTCCAGTTCAAGCTGATGATATCCTTTGGTCAGATCAACACATAAAAAGACTTTGGCACCATTCAACTGGATAAACATATCAGCAATGTGCGGATTCTCTTTCAATTGCCTTGTTTGCTTGACTTGTGTTAACACTGATTTTACACATCCTCCACTGTCCATTTTAGGTACCAACACTATCAGAGACACCCATGGAGTTGGACCAGTGGAGCACTCAATGATATCATGGTTTTAGCAAAGTCTCAGTTTCATTTTCAACATCCTCTTGTAGATGAAATGCAATTCAATGATGATGTTGAGCAATAGGTCAAATGTCTCTATTAATGTCCAGCTGCACTTTCATTGTCTTAAGCTTTCCTAATCCATGAAACAACAACAGAAACGGATTCACTATGTGATGATGAGCACTGATGTTATAATTCACAGAAATTAGTCTTTTGTCAGCAGCAGTGCTGAAGCTGAGCAAACGTGCACTCGACAAAGTGCCCTGAAGTACATGAATCAGGGCTTATATCTTTGTCATTTTATGTTTCATAGTCGCAATAATGATCGTTGACTTTGCAATGGTGTTGTGGCTGCCCAAGTGCATACTTTGATTTTTGATGGTGTGATGGTGTTGAAGGACTGGGCTCTTTAAGACCCAGCGGTGCCAGGGCACAACACCTGAAACCTTCGTGGGTAACCTGCTCCGGCGTACGAATCACAGAGACACGGGACACTTCCTTCGGCGTCAAAGATTCAAGGTTTATTTGCTGCAGGGAACACAGAAGTCACGACAAGTACACCACGTGCAACTTGGGGAGACTGCTTCAAATTGGTTCTGTGGATCGCTCCTTTTATACAGTTTTTACCCATAGGACAACATGGCACACAAAAGTTTACAACCCGGTTCCCATCATTATCCCCCAGAGGGGTCGCTTTGGTCACTTTAAAACACATGAGGTCCGGAACATAAGTGCGGAAACATTTGGCGGTTCCCAACTGTAAAAACCCATCTTCCCACCATTAGCAAATTCCAATCAGCAGTAAAACAGATCGAAATAGGAACAAGGACAGGTGTAGAGGAAGACGGAGACAGTGGGGAGATCGAAAAGGGTGTAAAAGGGGGAGGTATCGGGAAACACGAGATACAGGCATCAAAAGACGTGCCTAATGAGATGCACGGCTGAGACAATAAGTCCGTGCGCCAAGATGAGCCTCGAGCGGCGCCATCTGCCTTACAGTAGCAACCCCCTCGTCATAAAGACACTTACAAAGAACATGTGTCTTCCGCAAATATCTTGGGAGTCCCAGGGTCGCGAAGCGGACAGCGTCCGTTCGCTGGCTACTTGAGGGCAAGAGACAAAATGGATGCCGTATCTAAGATGGAACCCGTGGGTACAGATGAAAAACCCACATAACAAACGAACGGTTTAAGTTAGCACAGCGAAACTGCGCACACTTACTAAACTCGTCATTTGCGGTTCATAGATACCAAACTCGACTATATTCGTGCGAGTCGAAAACACCACTTACAATTGTCACGGAACCTCAGACGCTCCTTTTGCCCTCATGTAGGCAAGCACTAGTCGGAATCATATTCGATATTCATCAAACCATCGAGATGTTGCTGTAGCATAGCTCTGTCCAACCGAGTCCCCTTGGTAACAGGTGGTTGTCTTATACACGTTGTAGCACAGAGGCCACATAAGGCAGGACCACACTGCACACAAAGGCAACACGTGAACAGGAACACTACAACGACTCCGATGATCATCAGAATCTTCCAACCCCACGTCGACATCAGGCCCCAAAACCATCCAAGTAGCGTCCAATCCCCTACATCCACGTGTATGGATTCGGAGATCTTATGCAACCTCGAGATGGCTTGATAGACAGTAGGAGCATTATCTGGAATAAAAATGCAGCAGCTCGAATGGATCACCTTACATACCCCACCTCGATCTGCTAAGATGACATCTAAAACCATACGGTTTTGTAACGTCATAAGTCTCTCCGCCTGAAGTTCTGTGGTGATATTACCAAGGGCACTGGCAGTAATATTAGCTGTCGATTCTACCACTCGAGTCAACTGTCTCAGGTTCCTACTATTAACCATAGGTCCCCAAAACGGGAGGAAACCCTTGAAAAAGTCTCCTGCCTCTTGACCGGCAGTATCCTCTTCGCTAATTACGCCTCGCACAACTCTAGTCTTATGATAATCGGCATCTACAGTGAACGTCGGAGGCAACAAATTTGCAATGAAACATGAGCCCATGAAGTCAGCGGGCAACCATGTGTATGCACGATCATAGCAGATAAAGTATGTACCCTTGGCAGCCAGAAACACAGGGGACGAGAACATCGGCAGAATGTAATTTTCAGTGCAAGCACTTGCTCCAAGTCGGGCTTGCGATCTTCGGCCACGACCCATAAGACAAAAATTACCAGTGTGGGGTACGACCCATATCGGAGGCGAGCTTTTAAGCTGTTTTTCGCTAGTGAACACACTATATTCACCTCTACTTAGGACCCTATAGGCTTGTATCTCTTCTTCGGGAATAAGCGAGGGATCATAGATATCACTATCTAAATCCTCTATCGCTATCGACAAAGGTTTTTGATACGAGGTAGGACCAGAGTAGGGGGAACGTGGTTCTCGAATGGGGTGGAAACCCAGTGCGCTTCGAAACATTGTCTGAAATGCTCGAGCTGACCCTTGGGAACTATACGGTAACACCAGATATGGAATTCCCTTATCCGTAGTATGTGGCATCAACCCACACACCCAACAATTAGTAGTGTTAACCACTAACTGATGCTGATGAAGGAGCTGAATAAAGGAATTGTTGCGGAATTCTACACGTCTAGCCTGTTCGTGTTCCGGTAACATATGAAAGGAGTGGGGAGAAACAGTAGAGGTAAGTTTAGGGTCAGGAGTAGGAGTAGGTGTAGCAGAAGGTAAGAAGTAAGACATCGTGTAATACACCCCACCCGCCAATAATGCTGAAGCAGTCAAAAACAACACAAACAGTTGGAATATGAAACATTTGGTACGACTGAGTTGCTGCAGCTTGAATCGGTGAACCTGAGCTCCCTCCAAATCATTCAGCTTCGAGAATGCCATTCCCTACGACCGTCCGCAACGTTTCTTGACGCACTTCGTTCTGTGTAGCAAAAGTCAATCCCTAGGAGTTCCCAGGAACCGACGGCCTTTAACTTAGCGTCAAGACCTACTATCCAGAAGGAAGTACGCGCGCGGCCCTACGGCCTTCAATGCACAGTATGTATATATGCAAAAACAAAGTCTCTCAGCTGTGGAAGCAAAAAGTACGAGGAATGAAGCTCAATATATATATGTACAAAAATAATTACAGTAATACGAAGGTTCAAAACTGATCGCGGAAAATGGGATAATGCAGTTGTCAATACAACAAAGCAAGATCTTTTATTTGTCCTTAGTGCGAGATCGCAAAAAGTATCGGGTTTTCCCAGGACGTGTCTGCTCGTCAAACAAAGGATCCGTTGAAGAGACAGCGTCCTGCTGATCAGTTGAGTGTTCTGGTCTTGAGTCTTTTGATGCTAATTGTTCAACAATGTCTTTCTGCTGCGCTGGGGATTCTCCAACGGGCTGTGCGTCGCTAAAAGGCACAAACGCCGGCAATGTTTCTGTTTCAGATGACGCAATGCCTCTCCTTACCCACGGGTCTGCCGGCAAAGGGATAGGGACTTTTTTGGTGTGCGTGGCATGCACCCAATTCTTACGTCCCTCAAGACGAACGGCAGTCCTCGTGGCCAGGAGCACTTGATACGGTCCGGTAAACCTCGGGTCCAGGTTATTCTTGCATGAAAAATTTCTCGTCACCACCCAATCTCCGGGCTGGAGCTGGTGGCCTGGACCCTCCGTCTGCGTCGGCAATGCGTCGTAAACCTGTTGGTGAATTAACCTCAGTTTAGCAGTCAAGTCATGTAGATAATCGATCAACATTGGGTACTCAAGATCAGAGAACATTCCTGGCCTAGGAACCCCCCACACATTCGCAGGACGGCCGAACACTATTTCATAGGGACTAAGCCCTACTCGGGAGTGTACAGTCGCCCTGGTTGACAGTAATGCTAAAGGTAAAGCGTCAGGCCACGAAAGACCAGTCGTAGCCTGAATCTTCGCTAGCTTTAGTTTAAGGGTGCCGTTGTACCCCTCAACCAATCCAGCTGACTGGGGATGATTGGCGCTGTGGAATTTCTGATTTATTCCAAGGCCCTTACACACACTCTTCATCACACTTCCAACAAACTCACTTCCGTTATCCGACCACACGACTCTAGGCATTCCATACCGAGGAAAATATTCCTTCAGTAGGATTTTCGCAGTAGACAAAGCAGTATTGTCTTTGAGAGGATAGGCCTCGATCCATCGGGAGAATGCGCAAACCACAACTAAAACGTATTTCAGGTTGTTGCATCTCTCCATATGGATGAAGTCCAATTGAATCACCTCAAAGGGATACGAAGGGGGAGCAAAACTGCCAGGAGGAGTTGGGGTTCCTTTGCCAGGATTGTACATCATACACACCATACAATTCTTCACCAGACGTTCAGCACATTTCGTAATACCATCATTCTTCCACACAGGAGACAACAATTTACAAATACCTTTCACGCTAATATGTGCTAACCCATGCGCCATTGTCACAACGGCCAGCACATACGCATCAGGCAACAACCATCTTTTCTGATCCGACAAATCAATCCAACAACCATTCGCATCCAACTTTCCCGTACTTTCTTTCCACTTCGTCTTTTCAGTCTCGGTGGCCTCATTCTGAATTTCTTTCACACTTTCGATAGTGTCCTCACACATACTCGATTCTGTAGGCCACCTAACCGAACTCGTCACATACATCCGAGTGCTAAGGTTCCGGGCAGTCTCCTTAGCAGTCTCATCCGCAAACGCATTACCACGACCAACATCATCCGTCACCTTACGATGCGCACTACATTTAACAATCGCAACTTGCGTAGGCAACGTCAGTGCATCCAAAAGATCATTCACAAGCTGGCCATGCTGAATCTTCGTACCATGCGACGTCAAAAAACCTCTCTCTCTCCACAATCGTCCAAAACTGTGAGCGACACCAAACGCGTATTGGCTGTCGGTAAACACATTCACACGTTTCCCTTTCGCTAACACACATGCTCTAGTAAGAGCAATCAATTCTGCAGCTTGGGCAGAATTCTGATTCAACCGTGCAGTCTCAACAACAGTATTCAATGTTACAACAGCATAAGCAGTAGTCACATCACCATTCGGCAACTTAAAACATGACCCATCCACATACAAAGTACCATCCGGATCTTCCAATGGGGTGTTTTTAAGGTCCACTCGACCTTTTGTTTCCTCTTCAGTCCTCAAGTAGCAATCATGTTCTGCTACTTCATCTGACTCTGTGCTAATTGGTAACAAAGTTGCCGGGTTCAGAACGTTACAACGTTTTATCTGAATGTGGCTTGCCAAGAGCGTCAACTCGTACCCAGACAACCTCGCACTCGTCAAGTGCTGAGTTTTCGTTCGATTCAAAAGAGTATCGACTGCATGCGGAACCATCACCGTAAGCATATTATCCATGACCAATCCTGCTGATTGTCGGATGGAGACCGCAGCTGCCGCTGTTGCTCGTAAACAACTCGGCAATGCTCTAGATACTGGGTCCAAGGTCGAGGAAAAATATGCACATGGACGTTGCTTACCACCAAAAGGTTGCGTTAAGACACTCAAAGCACACCCTTCCCTCTCGTGAACATATAACGTAAACGGCTTACTGTAGTCAGGAGTACCTAACACAGGAGCCGAACACAATGAATCACGCAATTCAGAAAAACTTTTCTGACATTCTTCCGTCCATGGTAAAGGAGTTGAAACATCCTTGCACGTAAGAGCCACCAATGGTTTCGCTAGCAATGAAAAATTAGGAATCCATTGCCTGCAGTACGACGTGATACCTAGAAAGGCACGCACATCTCTTTGGGTTTTTGGCACAGCCATTCGCGCAATTGCTGCAATTCTCTCTGGGGTCAACCTCCTTCCCTCCTTTGACAATAAGTGACCTAGATAGGTTACTTCTTGACAACAATATTGGAGTTTAGAAGGGGACACCTTATGATTCAACTCACAGAGATGTTGCAGCAACGACACTGTAGCAATCTTGCAAATGTCCTGAGTATCAGCAGCCACCAATAAGTCGTCGACGTATTGGATCAAGGCCGCACCGACCGGCAACCTAAACGCATCCAGTTGACCCTTCAAGGCTTGGCTGTAAATAGATGGACTTTCACAGTAGCCCTGAGGAGCGCGTTTGAACCGGAAGCTGCGTCCACCGAGAGAGAAACCGAAAAGGTCCCTGCTCTCCTCGGCAATCGGGATGCTGAAAAACGCATTTTTCAAGTCAATCACCGAAAACGATGATGCAGAAGCTGGAATCAGAGTCAGAAGCGCCGTGATGTCAGGCACAACGGGGAATTGAGGAACCACAATTTTATTCACCTCCCGTAAATCGATAACAAAACGATAAACGGGCGGTTTTGAAGGATCAGTACGTTTAAGAATGGGCAGCACAGGGCTGTTGCACACGTTTCCCCGAGTCTCTTCAATAACATCTTTCTCAATCAGATCATAAATGATCGCTAACAGTGCTCGCTCACCATCAAGGGAGATACGATATTGGGGAATACGTGGCAAACACACATTAGATTTCAACTGAACAACATAAGGGGAGATATCAAGTAGGCCCACGTCATTTGGACCCGTTGCCCACAAAGACGCAGGAAGAGAACTCAATTCCGGTGGAAGCTTATCGAGGGACAAATACATAGGAGAGACAACCCTCTCTCCTAACGTAAGCTTTACACCCGCAGGAGAACAATACAAAGTTGCGTACAAACGTTTAAGCAAATCCAGGCCCAAAAGATTTTCACCACAACCTGTAGTCAAAATCAACGGAGCTTCTAGCTCACGTGGCCCAATTTTAAGGGGCAAAGGGCGTGAAACTGGATTGCTAACGGGGGCGCCAGAGAATCCAACGGAAACATTTGTTAAGCCAGACAAAGGTGCGCCAGGGAGTTTCGAATGCATGATAGAACTTTTCGCTGCACCAGTGTCCAACAGAAAAGGCTCAACGACGCCCGATGTAGCAACTGCGACGTAAGGCCCTCTCTGATCAACCGGAACTGATACCACTCCCTCTCCTTGTCTTTGGCTGTCCTAGTAATTACTGTCGTCAGTTCCCTGATCGACGTAATAATCGTCTACATTGTACTGCGCAGATCGTCCTTGCGATGATCCACGTTGATCAAAACAATTATCAGAATTGGATGAGTTATCTGAGCGATCGTTCTGAGCACCACGACCTCTACCACGTGATGCCTGCTGCGAACCACCACGACCTCCTCTAGATGAGTTACCATTGTTACGTTCATTCAAAACAGGGCAATTGAATTTAATGTGTCCCTCCTGTCTACAATAAGCACATTGATTGTACCCCAACGAGGATCTTTGGGAGGAGGAGTCATTACGAGTTTGGGATCTGTTCGATTGTGGCTGTGATCTATTCTGTTGCGAATTATTCTGATTCGACCGTGGAGGATACGCTTGTTGCAACAACACTTTAGTTTTCAATTCCTTCGTCTTTTTGTCAGCACGGTCGTTCTCTTCTTTTTCTCTATTCTCATAGTATTGTGCCGTAGCCAATATCTGAGCGGAAGTAGAAACGGCCCATGCACTTTCCGAATTCTTCAATTTATTGCTCAAATCGGGCAATAAGTTTGAAACAAATTTATCCACGAACAATCTCTGACCACCCTCAGTACCCATATCCTGTCCACTATGGTCAATGAATGCTTCCTCGAACCTCGTAAAGAAGTCGGAAACACTCTCATCTTTCTTCTGCTTACAAGCTGACAATTTGTCCCAGTTTACTCTCATAGCTGGCATAAGCGTTTTCATTAATGTTATTATTCTTTGAGGAAGAGCAGTAATCAACTGGTCGGGTTTAGTAGCAGCCACTTGTCCGGCATCTGCCGCTACAATGGCAGCCCAATCACCGCCTAATTCAGTCGGATGATTTTCCTGCCGAATCTTAGCCCATACCGGTTGCGGCACGACATTGCCGAACAACATATCGATATCGGCAAGATTCATTACCGTAGCATCTACGAGCTGCGATAATTCCTTATAATACCCTGTAGGATTTTTGCGTGGATCAGGCAAAGATTGCTTCACCTGTAGCACTTCCGAGCGTTTCCATGGGAGATGTATCCACACTTTCTGGAAATGCGCCAATACCGGGGGTTGAGCATTAGGATCAGCTGGTATCCAAACCGGTGGAACTTCTCGCATGGGATATTGGCCAGGCTCGTCTGGTTGTTTTTCAATATCTTCAACGAACAATGCATGAGGGATCGGAGCGGGACGAAGAGATAGCAACCGCTCAACAGCACGTCAAACGTTGGTATCCACTATCAGTCCATTTGCGAACTGAAGCTGAAGATCAGACAGGGCGGTCAGCACCTCGTCAGGCGCATCGGCCGCTATTTGATCATAAAGGAACTTGAACATTTCATTAAACACATATCTCTGGGTTGGTATATTGAATTGACAAAATGTATCGAGGACAACACGGGGTGGACACCTAAGAGGGTTTACCATCCAACCCATCGCCATATTATATAACGCAACGCGTTCTCTGTTTCCAGGAAGCTGACTACGTCTCTGAGGACCATCAGAACCAGCGGACCCATGAACAGGTCCGAGCGAATGAAAGAAACTAGCAGCAAGAGGAGTAGTACGAGAACGAGTAGAGGGAGAAGCATACGATACAGGACTAACAAGAGAAGGAGTAGAAACAGTAGCAACAGCAGGAGTTAATAAAACAGGAGCAGTAGTAGGAGCAGCAGCGGGAGCAGGAGTATGTGGAAGCGGAGGAGCAGTAGGGATAGAAACAGGCAACGGAGCAGGAGCAGTCGGAAGGGCAGGTACAGGTTGAGGAACAGGCGGAGGAAGAATAGGCGGAAGAATAGGAACGGCAGGGACCACAGGAGCTGCGGTACCCTGTACGTACGGAGGTGGCGACTTCATAAGATAAGACATTAAAGGATCCTTAACTGGCTCTTCCTTCTTTTCCGGCTCCGTAGGCAAAGCGGGATAACATTTATCTATCGTCATACGCTGTAATCTCTCAAACACTTCCTTATCCTTAACCTCCTTATCACGCTGAAATTGCTCTGCTTTCTTCACTATGGTAGCAACATTATCTCGCTGATTACGTTTAGTCTGTCTGATCTCTTTCTGTCGGGCTTCTTTGCGCCACAACCGAAAGGCATCAAACATGGCCGGCCTTGACTTTCTTTCGAACAATTTAATCTCTAGATTATCTAAGATCGGAGCCTCGAAGCTACCATGAGGTGGCCAACGAAGGTCGCCGTCCTTCTTTGTGTATTTAATCCAATAATCGTTAAAAGTAATTGGGCCTAGCCCATGCTTACTATAGAGCTCATAAGTGGGAGTTCCAACCGGAGGTATCGGACACGAGTCCTCCAGTCGGGAATCCGTACCACAAGGCCTGAAACAACTAAACAAAGTACTGCGACCAGGCATCTTGCACACTAGCCGAGTTTCACAAACTTCAAGGGTTACGGGATTTACCAAGTCCCAGCAAAGAACGAAACCCTCGGTTTTTGGCGGCTGCAGACGTCAAACAACACAACAAAGTACGCTAGCAAAGTGTCACCGACAAAAACACTCACACAGCGTTAACAACAAAAACACTCGCTAAAGTGTCAACAACCAAGAACTCTGGGAGCGACCCACAAATACTTAACTCAAAAATCGATGGCGTCACCAGGAAGGCCCGTCAATCGTCTCGCTATAGCAAGGTCTACGCCAGGCGCCAAAACAGGTCTACAGTCAGGGCAGCAGTCCGTCGCAGCCGTCAGGAGGCGGGAATCTTCGCGGGAAAAGTCTTCGGGCCACTTATTTCGACAACAGGATCGATGAAGCGGAGTGCACCTTCCCTCGGAGATATCACACGAAGTTCCTCACGATCGTCGGGCTTGGACCGGTACCACTGATGCAGCCCCACGTTGGGCGCCAACTGAAGGACTGGGCTCTTTAAGACCCAGCGGTGCCAGGGCACAACACCTGAAACCTTCGTGGGTAACCTGCTCCGGCGTACGAATCACAGAGACACGGGACACTTCCTTCGGCGTCAAAGATTCAAGGTTTATTTGCTGCAGGGAACACAGAAGTCACGACAAGTACACCACGTGCAACTTGGGGAGACTGCTTCAAATTGGTTCTGTGGATCGCTCCTTTTATACAGTTTTTACCCATAGGACAACATGGCACACAAAAGTTTACAACCCGGTTCCCATCATTATCCCCCAGAGGGGTCGCTTTGGTCACTTTAAAACACATGAGGTCCGGAACATAAGTGCGGAAACATTTGGCGGTTCCCAACTGTAAAAACCCATCTTCCCACCATTAGCAAATTCCAATCAGCAGTAAAACAGATCGAAATAGGAACAAGGACAGGTGTAGAGGAAGACGGAGACAGTGGGGAGATCGAAAAGGGTGTAAAAGGGGGAGGTATCGGGAAACACGAGATACAGGCATCAAAAGACGTGCCTAATGAGATGCACGGCTGAGACAATAAGTCCGTGCGCCAAGATGAGCCTCGAGCGGCGCCATCTGCCTTACAGTAGCAACCCCCTCGTCATAAAGACACTTACAAAGAACATGTGTCTTCCGCAAATATCTTGGGAGTCCCAGGGTCGCGAAGCGGACAGCGTCCGTTCGCTGGCTACTTGAGGGCAAGAGACAAAATGGATGCCGTATCTAAGATGGAACCCGTGGGTACAGATGAAAAACCCACATAACAAACGAACGGTTTAAGTTAGCACAGCGAAACTGCGCACACTTACTAAACTCGTCATTTGCGGTTCATAGATACCAAACTCGACTATATTCGTGCGAGTCGAAAACACCACTTACAATTGTCACGGAACCTCAGTGTGAGACAGGGCATCGGAGACAGTTCACAGTACTTGTTAATTGGCATGATATTTATCAAATGTACCATTGTCTATGATAAATGGTAGATAGCAGCCATTAACCTTCAATTTTATTTTGAGACAATGCTCAAAGGACTGTAGTCATTTCACTTGTCGATTCTTTTTCGGTTTGTATTTTTTCTTGCAAAGAATCAGACCTACATGCACACATCTTTCAATAGTCAGTATTGATATTTCACACTTATCTTCTTCACTGTCTCTTGATAGTGAAGTCAAAGAACCATTTGACGAGAAATAAGTTGACTATCAGCCTCTTTCAGTCTATATTTGCCTCAAGTGGTGTGACTGTTTACTTCAGTGGGCATGACTGGAACACTTCTGGAACTTTCTGGCAGCCATTTTCTCTTCTCGACGTGATGCACTGGCAGCCATTTTATCTTCATGACATGACACACTCACTTTTTTTCTCACTTTGCCAAATGTTACAAAGTGGCTCTTTTTTCGCAGCCTTTACATATCTACCCAATGACTGAATATTTGCCTTCATGTGGAAAGCAAAACCCAAATTGAAAACACAGCTTCTTTTTCTTTGGAGACCACACGCTATGGCCTTCTACCTAGTGTTTTTTTTCTTGCTTTTCATACTCAACGCTGATTTACTCTGGGCTCCTCTGGAATTCATGTCAGCTGCATTGTATTTTGGCACATTCTTTAGCTCTGGCCGCCATAAGCACACGCTCCAGGCTGAGTGTTTCTCTCAGCATTTAGCTTGTGTAAGAATCAGACAGGAACCCATCTAAGACAAATGGCTTCTTCATCATTGAATTCATTGAACTTACTGTGTTTAAAGAGCATTTCGAGTCTTTCAGCAGACTCACCCATCATTCCACCATCTCTCTCCTGATTGAAGATGTATCTTTCATAGTGAACATTCTGCATCGGATTGGATTTGGTGTTCATCATTTCTTTAATATGATGGTGAAAAGTTCCTTCACAACTGGGTATTTTCTTTATCACTTCTGTCACTCTGTTACCTGCTATGTTTTTGAGATCTTTGATGATCTGTGTGTCACCTGCTTCTTCCAGTGCATCAATAAAGTCATTGACAGCTTTGATCCACACAAACTATCTTGCGCCAATATTCTGCTTCTTGGCAACATTGAAAACAAATCGCAGTTTCAAGAAAGAGGCAGCTGTATAACCAAGTGCGGGACTTACTGATGGTGAGAGTGGAGTTCTCTCCAATGCCGTTTTCGTTCTTTAGGACCTGTCTTAATCATACTATCTCCAAGGCCTTGTTTTGTGCTGACCTTGGGTTAGTCCTCAACAGGTTTTGATAACATGGCTTTTTTCTTCTCAGCCATTAGATCTTCAATCTCTGAAGAACTTTGGAATTGGATTGAGCCCCACCTGGCTGCTCCAGTGGGGCACCTCTTCAGGTATTGACAGCTCCATAAGCACAACCCCAGCATGTTTTCTTGGGCTGCTGTGCCCGCAGCTAAGATCTGATGACTCTCTTTTACTCCAGTTCTGGTGAGTGAAATTGCAATTTATGTATTTAAGGCTTTGCTTTCTAACACCTGGTTGATCTCTGCCTTTCAGAGCCTCTTTGTTTTTATGGATTTCTGAATGAAACGTTATTTTGCACATTGCTGTAACCGCTTTTTGCATTTTCTGTACCTGGTTGTCACAGCCTTTAGCGTTATTGTACTGGATGAATGATGGCTCTGTGTTGAGTTGTATATTAATGCAAAAGCAAACTCCCACCGACATTTATTGCTTTACCATTGGCTTTCTAAAGCTCAAAAAGTCTGGGGTAAATTCAAAAGATTGTCTCATTACATCAGTTTCTTTAGTTATTTTTTCGTTCTTTATTTGAAAAAAATGTTTTGTATTGTATTTTTTCAAAGCTAATTGTTTTTGGCCTCGATTGTGTGATATCCCAGATTCCAGCACAGCTCAAGAGGGTGGATGTTGCCATCCCATGGTTTTAACATCTGTGTATGCAGTGTTGGTCTGGGAGATAGTATATGATAGGGAGAGTATGGAGTATGACTGTGGAGCTTTATTGAATGGGTTATGGCTGTAGGGGATTGTATTTGTTGAATTTCTGTATTTAATTGCTTCATGTATTAATAAGTGGACATGTAAAGAACAATGCACATTGTGATTAGTGTATACAATGTAATGTCTTGTTCAAATTAATTGTGAATTTTGGAGTTGTAGAATTTTGGAATTGTTGAAATGTGTTTTTTGTAAATATTTATACAAAAACAATTAGCTTTGAAAAAATACAACATAAAAAAAATTCAATAAAGAACGAAAAAATAATAACTTGAGAAATGGATGTGGTGAGACAATCTTTTGAATTTGCCCCAGACGTTTTGAGCTTTAGAAAGCCAATGGTAAAGCAATAGAGGTCGGGTGAGGCTGGGGGGCGTGGCCAACTAGCCAACATGGGGGACGTGCCTTGCTAGTGCTCCGTCGCCGAGACCCCTTTATGATCCTGTAAGCCAGCCTAAAAAGCGACCCTGTGCCTGCGACCTACTGTGCGGGTGCGCGAGGCGGTGTGTAGCCTGGAATGACTCGCAGCCTGAAAAACTGAGCTGTAACGGTGTGGGTTGGTGGAGCACGCCGGAGTGGCGGCCCACCCGAGGAAAGGCGCGAAATCCCTCCCGAGGCCGGGCGACCGTTGAGAGGCCCGGAGTGGCTGCCGAGGTGCGGCGGGGCACTGGGCGCCGCTTCCTTCCCGGGCACCCACCGAGTCTGGTGACAAAGCGGAGCCTGTGCGGCTAGTGGGTCCCGAGGTCCGCTGCTGCTGACCACTGGAGAAGTGCTGGGCCGGAGCAAGGCCTAGTGAGGAGCTGATGCTGATGCGGCTGGAGCAGGAGTGACCGGAATCGAGGCGGATGCCCGTGGGTGGGCGTACTGCAGGTGGAGTGCCCCAGAGTCCTGAAGCATAGAACCCTCGATGCCTGAGGTTCACGGGACAAGGAGGCTGCTGCTGGAGACGGAGGGCCGAGAGACACTGTGGTTGCCTGGTGAGGAGCGGGACCCGGGCGGGCTGGGGAAGCCCAGAGGCGGCGCTGACACGGGAGGGCACTGAGGCAGCCCAGAAGCGCCCAGAGCACTGACACTTTCGGGACCCAGAAGGTTGGACTGTTCACGCTGCCGCTGGAGCCGGCGGACTGAGGGGCACCACGGAGGCCTGGTGTGGAGCAGGACCGGGGGCAGACTGGGGAGACCCCTGAGGGGGCGCCGGCAATAAAGGGCGCGAAGCAGTCTTATAGTGCCTGGTACACTTATGGGGGAGACAGGTGGCATATAAGGGCAAGGCTGGTGGTAGCTGGCGCAGCACTGCAGGACTTTTGAAACTGAGAGGGGGGCCCCCTCCGGAGCCCCGGCCCCCTAAGCAGCGTTCAGGCACTGGTGGAACCATCGCCCTGGCGCTGGGCCACTACAGCGGTGGAGTTGCATAGCTGACGACTGGCCGTGCATGTCGCTGATTGTTGAGGCATTATAGCAGTACCGCACCAGATACCCTCCTAGCAGGGAGGCTCTGGGGCCACGTTACCGCCAGGAATACGCGCCGGCGTGGGAGCTAACTGTGACATGCTAGGGAAAACCCTGTGAGCTCAGACATCCAGTTGAGATAACACCCTTGGACTTGTGGAAGATCAGGGGATGTCCTCAGATAAGTGCTACCATTCCCGCCCTCGTGGTTGGGGGGTCCCCTGCTGTGCGCAAAGGAACCATCAGGGGTCCGAGACCTGACCTGACCCCACACGCCTGGGACCACACGGCCGCAACACCTAGAGACAGTGGCACGGACAACACTCAGTTAATTGCTGGGGGGACCTGTGTATGGCGGGGGCGGGTGCCGGGGTGTCCCTCCTTGCGGCGAGGGGGTGAAGCAGAGCTGCCACGAGTGAGATAGCTGACACGCACCCAAGCAACGCCAATCAGCTGAATTCCACTGAACGGACGCCTGGCGAAGATTGGGGCCACCGCACTGTGACCGAGGCCTTCGGGGGCGGGCGGGGAACTGACCGCAACACTGGTCACCTGCGTTCTGCGAGGCGTTTTGCGAGGCGCCTGCCTGGCGTGAATCGGTGCTATCGCAGCGGGACCGGAGCCCCGGCGGAGCGGGCGACGGGGCTTCACCCCTGGCCTGTCGCACGGAGCAGCGATAGGGACAGATGCCCACTGCGCAACAATTGGCAATGGGAAGGCTCAGTGTCAAATCTCAACAGCGGCGACAGGCGACTGGCGACCCGGGCTCTCCTCGTGGGAACCAGAGCGGTAACATGGGACCGGTCCCGGCCTTGGCTGCCAAGATGTACACTGTGTTGGCGGCGCTGGAGCGCATTGGAAGCACTCTGGAACAAACCAAAGCGTCACTAG
Source organism: Lissotriton vulgaris (assembly GCF_964263255.1). Classification (NCBI taxonomy): domain Eukaryota; kingdom Metazoa; phylum Chordata; class Amphibia; order Caudata; family Salamandridae; genus Lissotriton; species Lissotriton vulgaris. Next base: position 579,150,055 of record NC_141694.1, read on the forward strand.
AGGCCCGGATTGACAAGGTCACCTCAGACTTTACCCTCCTACATGCTGACCATCGTAAACTTGCGGAATCAGTTGCCACACAGCTCCAGTCACTCCAGGAGGTTCAGCCAGTAGTGCAAACGAATACCTCAGCGCTCCAGGACATCATGGATAAAATGCACGCACTGGAGGATCGTTTTGAGGATGCGGAAGGGCGCTCCCGGCGCAACAATGTGCGCATGGTGGGCCTGCCGAAGGGCGAAGAGGGGAAAGATCCAGAGCGATTCACCGAGGGCTGGCTATGGGAGATCCTACCGCAGAACATACTGTCCCCGCACTTTGCAGTTGAAAGGGCGCACAGGGTGCCAACTCAGGCGCCCAGACCGGTAGGTCGCCCCCCCGTTCCTCTTTAAACTCCTAAACTATTGTGATTGGGAGGTGGTGCTGCGCGAGACCAGGAAGCTGGCAGACCTCACAGTGCACAACAGCCGCGTCATGCTCTTCCCGGATTACACAGCAGCGGTGCAGAAGCGAAGGAACACGTACATGGTGGTGAAAAAGACATTGAGAGACCTTGGGCTGCCTTACTCCTTGTTATTCCCCTCACGCCTGCGGGTGGTCTCGAAAGATGGCACCCGATTCTTTGATACCCCGTCGGAGGTCTGGGACTGGCTCGAAGAGTCAGGTCAATTGGTGGGGGCTCGGCCCGCGGACACGGACGACAGAGGATGGCAGGAGCAGCGATCGAGAAGACGTCGGGGGCGGGGAGGTCGCCGCGGCCTGGGTCCGGCTGCACCAAGCCCGGAGAAACAGAGGATGGAACGACAGGCCCCCTTGACGCGGTTGCGAACTTGGATGTGATGGTGGTTACTGGCCACGTAGACTCTCAGAAGCGCAGAGACCCAGATACCAGTGGCTCCTCCTCTCCATCCATGGTGATCTCCGACGAGATGGACATGCCAATAGTAACGCCCCAAACAGCAGACCTACTCATGTGACAGACTACAAAACTCAAAAAAACCTTATGGGGGCCCCTGCCCCTGGGCACACTGTTTCCTGTATCCTTTGTGCACCAGTGATACGTTTGTTGTGGTGTTGGCAGGGGGAAGGGGGTTGCCCGCAATGTATGCACTTGTGACTGCGAGTTGCTCACTGCTGCGCGTGTGTGTGGGTGACCGCGGCCCTGCGCAGGAGGGTGGTGGCCCTCGCTCATGGCCCCGCCGGGCTCTGCTCCTGCTGACCCACGCTGGCCCTATGCGTTGCCCGCACCTGATCAACACTGCGCTTTACGGATAAACTGGGGGTCCGTGTTCGGGACGGGTACCGCCTGGGTTACTGGCAACACACTCTCCCAGACAACCACTGCGTTGACCTCTCACCTTCTATGAGGGTGGATCTTGTTGGAGTTTGGACGTATGCCCCTTTGGGCTACGCCCTTTTATTTCTTGTGTTCTTTTCAATTGTTCCCTGGTTTAAAATGCAGCACATAGACACTCTCTCCACCCGGACTTTCCCCGCTGCTTCCAGAGAGGCGCACCCCTGAAGATATGAGGGCATGTCTTACATAGAAACATGATACACACTAGCATATTGACATGGAATATCCGTGGTATACACACACAGTCGCGGCGCTATTCTGTGTTCTCCTTCCTGCAGAGGCACGGGGTGGGAATTGCTCTCCTCCAGGAGACGCATATGACACAGATCAAGCTTGAAAGGCTCCGTAGGCGCTGGCGGGGGTACATATATGGGACCACCTTCTCTGCACATGCGCACAGCACACTAATATGGCTGAGAGCAGGCATCCCATTTACCTGCAAGGCCGCGCAGATAGATCCGGAGGGGAAGTACTGCTTGCTGCGGGGTATGCTCAATGGCCAAGAACTCCTACTGGGGTCACTTTATGCCCCCAACTCTGACCAACTCGCTTTCTTGGAGTCACTGAGTCAGGTCTTGCACACACACGCTGGACTCCCCTGGTTGCTAGGTGGGGACTTTAACATGGTACTAGATGTGGGACTGGACCGCTCCTTCTCTCCGCTCAGGGCCACGCAGGTGATGTCTAATGCGCAGGCGCTCAGGGATTGGCTGACACATTGGGGGCTACAAGATCTACGGCGAGTGCAACACCCTACAGACAGAGTATACTCACACTACTCATCAGTGCATAACTTACATGTCCGGCTGTATCGGATACTTGGCACCCCATCGCTGCTCCCCATGCTTGCTGACTCTGAATATTTAGGGAGAACACACTCCGATCATAATCCGTTGCGGTTCAGACTTAGCTGGGACGTGGGCCCGCCGCCTGTGCCTACGTGGCAGTTGCAACCTGCTGCACTCTAAGACTCTGAGTTTCGATGCTCGCTAGGCACTGCAGTCCTAGACTACTTCGAGGTGAATGAGAGATCGGCGTATAGTGCTGCGTTGGAGTGGGATGCGCATAAAGTAGCCATTAGGGGGCACTGCATGGGAGCCTCGTGGAACCTGCGCAAAACACTGTCCACCGCGCTCATGCGCCTGGGGAGGGAGCTCATACAGCACAAGCAGGAGGGTGAGGAGGCGGGGAACACACATGCACACTTCGAGACCTGAGAGCCAAACATGCAACCCTCATGGAGCAACTGAGGTGCCATAATTACGCGGCGCACACGGCTCACACACATGCCAAAGCGGACAGGGCCAGTTGACTACTGGCCTGGTTGATACAAAAGGAGAGTCGCTGTGTCCCAATAAGGGCCTTTTCGAACAGCGGATGGAATGGTGGTTTACACGCAACGAGAGATCCATCAGGCCCTGATTTGGCACTACACGCACCTGTATAGGGCCCGTGGAGTCGGTCCTCGGCACACACTGGGGAACTTTCTTGACATGATCACCTTGCCTGTGGTCTCGGAGGAACATCAGGGCACCCTCAATGCGCCCCTCATGCTGGAGGAGGTGGGAGATGCGATACAGGCTCTGGCGACCGGGAAGACACCGGGCCCTGATGGGCTGCCAGCCGAATACTATAAAGCATCCAAAGACACCTTGGCTCCCTTCCTTCTCCACATGTATAACGAAGCAATAGTTGAGGGCTCACTACCTTCGTCCATGAGGGAGGCTTTTCTGGTCTTATTGCCTAAGCCAGATAGAGACACATTGCCCTTGGCGATGCTCAATGTAGACTACAAAATTCTAGCGAAGCTGTTGGCTGAACGGTTGGCGCCGGTGGTCTCGCATCTTGTTCATGCTGACCAAAATGGATTCGTGCTGGCGCGGTCCACATCTTTGAACTTTAGAAGGTTCTTTCGGATAGCGACGGAGGCGCCTAAGCAGTGGCCCAGAGCAGGGTGCCTAACACTCGACCTGGAAAAGGCTTTTGACTGCCTCGAGTGGGGGTACTTGGCAGCAGTGTTGGTGCGCTTTGGGTTTGACGTGGACTTACTCCAGATAGTAGATCTTCTCTACAAAAACCCTGTAGTACGAGTGCGGTTGGGCCCCTACATCATTGAGGAGGTAGCGGTGGGCAGGGGCACCAGGCAATGCTGCCCCCTGTCGCCCCTAATGTTTGCGCTGGCAATAGAGCCTCTGGCGGCAGCATTGCGTCAGGTCTTAGATGCGGGAATTCCCCTGGGGGACGCAACACACCAGGTCTCCCTTTATGCTGATGACCTGTTGGTCTTCATGCGAGACGTGACCTGCATTCCGGACCAGCTGGCACAGCTGCTACACCAATTCGCAGAAGTCTCGGGGCTCCGGGCAAACGCGGCCAAGTCCTATTTATATGCATTCAATTGTGGAGTGGAGGACTCGGAGTACAGCCTGGGAGGCACCAGAGTCCGCTGGCAAGCAGACGCTTTTAAGTATCTGGGGATCCGGATATATCGACAACAGGCTGACCTGCTTGGTGGTAACCTGGGGTGGGCGTTGACCGCGCTCAAGTCTCGGATAACCTTTCGGTCCAGGCTTCCGTTGACGATCACGGGTAGAGTAGCTCTAGCCAAAATGGTAATGCTCCCCAGGCTCCTTTACTATTTTGCCAACCTCCCTCTGTTTATCCCGGCCTCCTTCTTCTCCAAACTCAACGTGGTCCTGCGGGACTTCATCTGGGACGCGTCCCGACACCAGCTGTCGACAGGGGAGGGCTCGCCGCCCCCTGCTTTGAACACTACTATCTGGCTGCGCAGCTACAGTGGATTGCCCGCTGGCTGGCGGATAAAGGAAGGGAAGACACTTCTACGAGCGAGCCACCATATTCACAGCGCTGTGTCACCATGCTTTTCCACCCGCTGTCGGCACCCGGGAAACTAGACCCGCCGCTGCTGGTGGTGGCATACAAGTGCTTCCGTAGAGCCCTATTTCTCACCAGAAAAGTGCTGCCATACGCACCTGCTGTGCCTTTGGACGGCTCCCCAGGGAGCGGTGGGGCTACTACTCACCCCATGCTGGAGCAGTGGAAGGACGTGGACGTCCAAACGCTGGGTGATCTCTTCAGAGACGGAGCACTGGTGGCCTATGAGACACTAGTATCTGAGGATGGGCTGCCCCCTGGGGGGTTTCTGCTGCATCGCTCGCTCGTTGCACATATGGCGGCCAAATGGGGAGACCTGACGGCGGAGCCTGAGCAGCACCTAACCGTTCAGTACCTGCATGTTATGGGGAGGGGCAAGCATCTGGTCCGTTGGTTTGCCGCATCGCTAAGAGCCCACACAGAGATCGACTTGACCCCGCTCAGAGGTAAATGGGAGAGAGATATGGAGCGAGCGCTGATGGATTAGGACTGGGAAAGAGTTCTCAAAAGCCCGAAGCGTATTGCCCCGAACGCGCGCTTCCGCCAGATACAGCTCTTCATCGTGCATAGAGCTTACCTAACATCTGAACTAATCAATAAGTATTTCCACAGTACCAATGCGTCCTGCCCTAGGTGTGGCGACCTTGACGTAGGCATCATTCATCTCCTATGGAACTGTCCCAGGTTGGGTGCTTATTGGGAAGCGATAGGTGAAATGTTGGGGTTGTGCACGGGTCGCAACGTCCCCTTTGCTTGGCCCGAGTACATCCTGCACCAATTCAAAAGGTCACCCAAGGATAAGGTGGCCTCCCATTTTTTAGACCTCGGCTTGGTGGTGGCGAAGCGCCTCCTCACGAAGAGGTGGAAGGCGCGCGATCCGCCAGCTGTGCAGGCATGGGTCCTCTCACTTCAGGCGTGGGCCCAGGCAGAATGGATCGCAATACAGAGGGAGGAAACGATAGGGCTCAGAAAGGAACCTATGGCAGAACGTTGGAAACATATGCTTGATACCCTGCGGCTGCCGGGGGGGAATAGCGATTCAGCTGCTGTGATGACCTGAGCGGATGGATGGGGGGACTTGACCTCGCAGTGCGATGTCTTATTACTCAGATAACCTGTCAAGTGGTTTCCTAGCCTTTAGATCTGTGGGCATGTGATGCGCATTCATGTATTTATTTGTAGATGTGGTTATACATGCGGGGGCGCCGTGGGGGAGGTGTGGGGGAAGGAAAGGTGGGAGGGAGTGTAAGCACACATGACTGTCAGCCTTTAGCCACTTCTGTTTGAATACTGTTTATGCTTTTATTCTTGTTATTTTATGGTTGCATAAAAGTCACTTCTGGGCGCAAGTATGTAATAGAGAGATCCACCCTACGTGCATGTTACTGTATAGAACTGCGGCACAGGATAGCCCAAGCCGTAAGTGGCAGGAGTTTGAACGGGTCCTACTCGCACCAGTAATATCTATGTGCATGGCCCTCAAATATGTGAACTTGTCAACGCGGCTGCATGTTTTCCTGAGGTATAGATATGAGACAAATGTATGTTGAGCCGGTGAGTCCGGACCTTAGTGACATGCTGATTGATCTTTATATTGTATCTTGTAAATGTGAAATCTAAAAATAAAAAACAAAAATGCGAATAAACAGATTTGACAAAAAAAAAAATAGAGGTCGGGTGGGAGTTTGCTTTTGCATTAATATGTATGGTCCCCCCCCCTGCTCCCAGACCTAGTAAATAGGGGGTAGACTTTCTTACATTTTCGGTGTTGAGTTGTGGCATTGAACTTCTTATGTCTGCCGTAGTGGCAATTTAATGACAGACGATATGTTAAACTTTCCATGAGACCTACACTGTCTTTGAAGGCATCCTACTGGCTAGAGTTGAGCTTTGACTCCAATACTTTAACCGTCGATTCTTCACTTCGAATGAGGCACATGTGGCACACACAAGCGGTTTGCTGGACGTAGGCAAACTCTCTGGCAGAGCACTCTCGACTCTACGGGTTGCAGGGTTTACGTATCCCTTATCTTGTCAGTAGCTATAGCGTCCTCCCCAGCCCAGTAGCATGTAAATGAATCATGCCATACACAGAGCTCGGTATTACACGTCATTGTTCTCAACAGTATAACCATTAACTGACATGTACTGCATCATACATGTAATCAACCACGGCCGAATAACGTACTACACAAGACTAATCCGTTAGGTATTATGGGGTCCTGTGCTTTATAGCACACAAGATACTACAATAACAAACATTTGAATTAGCATGGGTATACTGACATGGAGCTATCACGAATGAAGCTAACTTGCTATGACACATTAACTTGTTTTTTCGGGCTTAAGCTAATTCGGCCTGAGTCCTCAACGCCATATTGTCCAAGATGGATACAGTGCCATGATGTTCATTCTATGTTTATATTTCTCATCTGACACTATGTGCAGCAAGATGTGGATTTGTTTAATCCTGAATTATACTGTTCTCGAACAGGCATCTAGGGAAAGGATCATAAACATTTTCCAAAGTCTTTCTGCTTGCACACGGAATTACATTCATTCACAATGTTTCAATGTAGTTTATGTAACTAGTTTGTTCTAACACCGCCGATTGACACTCCCTTCTTCTGATGAACTAATATTCATGTATGGGGTTAGTGGTAAGGTAATATGGCTATAAGACATTCTAAAATGTACATTTCTATGGTCTATATATGATTTTGCCTATTGTTTTGCATTATTCTTATTATGAAGAGCCTTCATGGCAATGAATTTATGCATTTAAAAAAGTCTATTGCTGCATTTGTATTTTGCTATTTCTGTATGCTGTTTTGGATTTGTGTAATAAATATTGATTTTAAAAAAAATCCTATAGAACTCACTTTTTGAGTCAGTCCTTTCCTTATTGAGTGTATTTTGAAATGCTGCTTTGAACCTAGTCTTTGAGACACACTGCCTCATGATTTGAGGTAAACTCCAAAATCTGAGCACTCCTTTGAAATGCAGATCTTCTAGGGGTACAGCACGCCCACAGTGGTTTGCAACCGCAATTGGACGCATTACCACCTGCTATTTACAGCAAGTAAGCATCGCCATTTGAAGCATAAGGCTCAGTTAATTACAGAGTTGCTCATAAACTCCAATGAGCCCGTAACATGAGTTTCCAAGTTCAGTGGGAATGCGAGTAATGCTCTAAACCCAAGTACGTAGACAACGTCTCCCAGGGACTCCAGATGCTCAATGCAGCTATATTTTCCAGGTGAAAAAATTGAAACGTATCAGGAATTACCAGGGAAATCAAATACAGTTAATGATTCCAGGCAATCGTTCATTTCTTAGTGGATCCTTGGGTCCAACTCATAAAGATTCAGGCCCTCATTTATGAGGCCCTACCAGCACTTTTGCGCCACCGAAACGTCACTTTTTGGCATTCCAGTGGCGCAATGTGCCACTGGCATATTGATAAGGCCACTTAAAGCCACCTTACGTGGATTTTCATGGCCTTATAAATACGTGCCCCTTTCACGCAGAAAACTTTGTGAAAGGGGTGTTCCACGGGTGTTGCTGGGAGCAGGATGATATACCACCACAAGATATCACAGAGCTTTGACTTATTGGAGAATTCTCTAATAAGTAGGTATTTGTATTTACGCAACTTTGTTTCAATAAATCTGAGGTATTGCCAAACTTAAAAAGATTTTGTTGTTGATATCTGTGTGGTCTAGGATAGGTGATATAATCACCGGTGTGCCTAAAGAAACAGTTGAACCAACAAGATAGTGGTCACCCTATGCCTAAACTATAAGGAATTGAGATCGATAGGTAAGAGCTGCATGTTTTGAGTGACAGTAGAAGGATGGTGATATTTAAATGGATGAGAGAATGTTGAAGTTGTGTCATTTAATGAACTGAGGTGTTAGTATTATAATAGGTTTTATGATGTTTTTTATTAATAACAATATTGTTTTTTGCAATGAAGTATTCCTAATACTATAAACACTAATGTGTATGAGATCCTGTGCGGTTTCTATCAAATGAAATTGTTGCTTTATTCAAAGAAGTGCTATTATTTCAGTAATGTGTCTATAGTGTATATTGGTTTGTTTCTTTTAGATATATTTATTTTGAGATGTTTTATGACCGTAAGGAGCATAACCAAATTGTAGTCTTGAAAAAGAAAGTCCTAATAATATTTTATTTTCGAAACACGTCGACGCCCGTTTACCACAAACCCAACGCTCTCAAACAACCCCAAATACTAAAGAATCTTGACAGATTGAGGGGTTTGTGTAAGCCTCTGATAGTGGTTGTGGAAATTAATGACAAAAATGTAATGTCTTGTCGTATCTCTCGGACTGTTTTTAAAGTACAATTTGTGTAATTATTGTGTTAGGCATTTCTTTTGCCTTGATGAAATGTTTTTAAATGTTTTAGTACTGTTTTAATAAAATCAAAATATTGACACAAGTTTTGTAAGTTTCTGTGCCAACACTTATGGTACTTGATAGTGATCCCTCAGACTGAATTTGGAATGACAACTCTTAGGTTGAACGGTGGTTGTGTCTGGAATAAAAGACTGTAGTAAAAGTTTGGAACTCCCAGAGGATGCTCTTTTTAGAATTCTTATTTGAACCCTAGTCCTTTGGGTGATAAAGGGTCCCTCTCTCTTTTTTAGAAGCATTCACAGCAACATCCATAGCTTTTCGCACAGCTTTAGATTGACGAGAAATCAAAAGTCTGAGGCTGCGGCAAAAACTTACGGGAGGCGTAAAGGAGGCACAACAGTACACATAGAAAGAGAAAAAAGCCTCTAATGATTGTTTCTGTGCAGGAAGATTTCCTTTCCTCCACAAAAATAATCATCCACGCAACGCAGGCACCCTTGCACCTTGGTGCTATGGTGTGTGGGTTAGCGCACAGCAGCCCGTTGTGCACCGGCGCAGGGGAAAAGGACAGGAATGCGGCGTATCTAATAGATACACAAATTCCTGCCCTTTTCTTTTGCCGTAAGCAAAAAACCCATAAATGAGACCCTCATTTTTTCTACCCTTGAAGAGACCATACTGGCTGGTAACAGTACCTCCGGGGGTAGGAATTGCCAGCCCCATCAACATGCTACTCATAACGAGGCCCTCGAAGTATGCTATATATAGCGATGGTGGTGATCTTGATCAGCGCAATTTACTTGCCCTCAGCCACAGTTAATCTGCCTACACATGGACCCAGCATGTGTCCACCTGAGCCCCAAAAATCTATTAATTGCCTTCAGCTGCATCAGAGTACCTAGTGTGAACAGGATGGCCTCTCAAGTGTGATATAGTATACTGAGAAAACTATGTATGAACGTTTTCTTATTAATAAAACATGCTTGGCCTCTAGTTGGCTTAGGAGAAACTTAAGACATTTATCCACATCTGCAGGAGTCCATTTGCAGCCTCTTGGACTCTGCAGTGAATAAGCTTATTAATAAAAGATGATGCCTGAGGAAGGAAGCTTAGATCTTTGTCAGCAATGACAAAGGGATATGCGGGGCTCCATCTACATATGAAAGGGAGCTGTGAAAGTGGACTACTTCACCATTCTGGCTGTGGCTGCCAGCTTCCTATAACATTTCATCTGACTCACGTTTGGCTTCGGTTTGGAAAAATAAGAAAGAATTCCAGAAATTAAGTGTGGAATTAATTTACAAGAAAGATCATGGGGCTGGTTTCTTGAAAGCCTGAAATTCAACCCGGTCCCCGTGCGGCTTCCCCTTCTCAGTGTTCTTAACTTTGCAGCTTTCCGTGTTTGTTTTTCATTTGTTTCCTTGATCCCTTAGTCCTTCCTTCCCCTCTCGGCCACAAAAGAAGATTTTTAGCCGGTCCATGGTTCACTTTGAATATTGTTATATTACCATCCAGTAAAACAATATATACAATAAAAAATAGCGCGCTATAAACCCAGTGGTTTTGCTGTTAATTATAAGACTTAAGTACCAGAGTGAGAGGCCTTCTTACACAGGGTACACAGATCCACAGAAGGTATTGATTTTGCACTGTTTGGTAATTGTAAAAGTCACTGCAGAATTGCCCGAATGGACCACTCACCTGTGGAGTACCGTCATCTCTGGTGGTCCTGGTAGCCCAATGGGCTGGGCTTCCATGGCTCTGTGGACTCATAGAGTACGCCCCTCAGGGACAACGGATTTTCCTTTGGGGCTTGCATGCATGCCAACATTTTAGAACGTGGAAGTGGGAGATTTTGGAAAAAAAGCGGTATATGTATTTTCCACACTAACTTCGATTAAAAGAGAGGCAACTTCAGGTGTCAGAAAGCTAAAATGAAGTAATTTTTACCTTTAAAAAACGTGAACCACCCGCTTGAATTGGGTCTATTGGCATGCATGGGCTTCAACGTTTGCGTTCTGCTCCCGTTGAAAACTTAGCTTCTCTGGGTCACTGAACCAAACCGTGCATCCTCTTGCCCCTCTTTCTTGGGTCCCTTATCTGGTGCCAGCGTTCTCCATGCCTGATGTGCCTTGGTGTGAATCCTGCCTTTCTGACAGGCTCCTCCATCATACTTCACACTGAAGGGGAGCATCAGCCTGGTAAGACAGAGGACCTTTTCACTAAGGGAGGAAAGGCTAGAGATTATAACTTTCCAGGCTCTATGTACTATTCCATGCAATACTGGTATTCCAAGGAGTCCATCAGCAATAATGAACACATGGATGGTTGGTTTGGTCTCCCTTATAAGCCTTCCCAATCTAGGATGGATACCACGGTTTATTGCCTACAAAGTAGGAAACCAAAATTGAAGTTCTTGTTTTACCTTCGAACCTATTCACGATGTCAACCATCTTGTTACTTCTTAAAGACACTTTATCATTTGACTAGACAAGGAGGTTTTTAAGCCATTTGGGCTTTTCCTTCAACTGGCATTCTTCTGATAAGGCACGAGCCAACTTTCACATAAGTTCAAAAGTGCAGCGTTGCACCGTGGATACAGGAAGGTCTCACCTTCTACTCTGGCAAGCAAGAAGAGAAAAAGAAGTGTGACCGTTGCGTCCAGCTCTTGCCGAATACAAGTAAATCAGCCCTTGTTCACTGTTGCTTGAATTGCAAGGTTTTAGCTCACAATGATCAAAGAATACTGCAAAATATTTATGTTTCTGATATAGTGGCTTCGTATCCTTACAATGTGGATAACAATGCATGACACAGGTATAATGTGGCAAAGGGCTTTACAACGTGACGCACCGGCCAAAATGCGTCACATTGTAAATGTGTCGCAACGTGGCGCATTGTTTACTCTGCTGCTGCATCACAAAAGTGACGCAACGACAGCGCAAAAGTGTCGCAAGGGGCTTGTAAATCTGCCCCATAGTAAGCAATACCTTTCCTTGGCCCTCTATCCTTGGGGATTTTGATGATTTGATGGTTGGGTTTTGGTTGCTAATAATTCCCCTACATTATAGAGAAGTTCATGGGGAAGTCTGTGTTCCAGTGTCATACGAAGAGCGTAGCTGAGTTTCAGTCATAGCAGTCTGATTATCTTCATTGGGATGACCTGTGCCACATATGTGGATCTCATATCACCTCAGCATGGGATAGGTGTAGTGTTATCATAAAGGAGAACAGGCGTCTTTCACTCATGTACCGTTTGCTTAGTGTAGTAAGGGCGGAAAGTCTCCGAAGGAATGAAAGTGCTAGTCACCTGGTAGTCAGTTTTCTTGCCAACAATAGCAAGTTTATTGGATAGGTAAAGACCCACAGCAATAGCATGTGCATCCAGAGTAAAGGACAGCAGACAACTGCTCTACACCTACAAGCACAGCCTCTCTCAACATTCTAAATAAAGAGCATTCTAAATTCCAACAAGACAGAGATAGGAATAGACAGCTTGTATACGTATATATCAATACAATATGTGAATACATACCACACTTAGTTACAGCTAAGGAGATATTTGCCACGGCCTAAGGTATGTCTCTTATTTTCACGATTTTGTAACGTTATTATCCATGTACCACCCTCTCATCCTACAGTAGGATTTTTCAGTTTTTAGCCATTTTCTCAGTCTCTTCGTGTTTTTGACAATATTCCTCTAGCCTGTAATACCAGAGTAAGTATTAACTAACAGCAAACTTGCTTTTGTTGTGTGTAAGCAGGAGCAGGCTCTAGTTACTGAACATTGGCCCAGATGCATCAAGGTAAAATCCCCTCGCAAAGGGGCAGATTCTCAGAATCTGCCCCTTTGCGACCGGTATTTTTGCATTTGGGATGCATCATCCCAAATGCAAAAATCGCAAATTAAGAATTCTCTAAATTGCGATTACTTGCATTTAAGGAATCTCAAATTGAGATTTCTTAAATGCAATGCATCAAAGTTAAAAAATTAGCGATTTCGCTAATCGGAGTGGCAAATTACCATGAAGTTCAACTTCATGGTATTTTGCAAAAACTTTGAAAAATGCACTTTTGTGCATTTTTCAAAGTTTCATGTTGCGCACACACACATGCCCTAAGGGCATGTGTGTCCGCAACACATGTGCACAGATCAATTTCAGGGGTGCAACAGGGTGTCCTTTGAACACCCCTGCACCCTTGAAATCGCATTCTCAATTTGCGATTCGCTAATTGCGATTCGCAAATTGAGAATGTCTTCCCATTCATTCCTATGGGCCTCTAGGCCCATAGGAATGAATGGGGAGGTATTCCTTAATTGCGACTCGCAATTTGCGAGTCGCAATTAAGGAATTTTAAGAATTCGCGATTTTTTGAGCGAGTTCTTCTTGCACAGAAGAATCTCAGCCGCTTACAGGTCCTACAGAATGCTGCTGCACGATTGGTGCTTAGATTACCCAGAAGAGTTGCTTCTGCAGCGGCTCTCCGGTCCTTGCACTGGCTCCCGGTCAGAAGCAGGGTAGAATTTAAAGCACTTTGCACGTGCCATCGGATTATTCATGGGAAATCCCCTCTTCCTCTACAAGGACTCCTGACACCTTATGAGCCTCCCCGCTCTCTGAGATCTTCTGGCTCTGGACTCCTGGCTGTCCCTAAGGTATCCAGAGCTCGGATGGGGGGTAGATCTTTCAGATGCCTTGCAGCCGCTAGATGGAACAAGCTGCCCATGGCGTTACGACTAGAGCCATCTGAGTCAATTTTTAGAGCTAAGCTCAAAACTGCTCTATTCGCTTAGTAGGTGTGCCGTTTTGTATGGTCCAGTAATAAAGTAGCTCCTCAGCGCGGGGACACGCCGTTGTTGCGTCACCATGCGCTTTACAAAACCCCCAAAAATAGAAAAAAAATAGCATTTTGCTATTCCTTATTAGCGATTCCTTATTTTTCGCTAATAAGGAATCGCAAAATGGATGCTTGATGCTTCTGGGGGTATATTTCCTATTAGTCTTTGCATGTCTTTCTCTAATAAGCGTGCCAGCTTCCCAAAAATATCCTTTACTATTGGAATACTGGATCTAATATTTCTGGGCTGTTGTTATTAGTAACTAGGTGGATAGATATCTGTTAACAAGAGCTTTTGTCTTACTGTTAAGTAGCATGATTTTCTATCATTCAAAAACAGCGAATGTACAATTACTGGGTGCAAGATCAAGTTATCTCTAATGCGACTGCAACCACAGTTGCGCCAATAATCAGCTGTGGGTACTCGTTTAACTGCTTTAGTCATTGCGGAGTTAGTAGCTGCCACTGTTTTCGCCAGCATCTCAAGAATATTGCTTGTGAGTTAAATGGCACAGTCAGTATCTTGGCAGTGGCATCTAGAGAACAGCATGTGTCTGCCATTAATCCCAGAACTGGTCGTACTCGGAAAGTCTCAGGTCAGTCACTAACTCCAGCTCGACCCTTTCACACCCTTGCCCATCAGCACTCCTCTAGTACATCACTGAGACAGAGAATAACCTCACTCTTCGGGATCAGTGTGTCTGATGGATCACCAAAAATCCGAGGAGGAAACTACACCCTTCCAGCGTTCCCTTGCACGGGTGAAAATACTATTTTCCTCTCTCTGCGTTGGCTGGGTACAAGCCCTACTCAATAATCCGGTTTTCTCTTTGCTGAATTTGGGCAACGACTGCAAGAGGAAACATCTGCAATAAACGGAATATCCTTGAAGTTAAAGTGGGAAAACATTGGCAGCGTGCCGGTTCAAGGGTTTGTGAAATTTTCAGGAAGTGTCAGTTCAATGGCCTTTTTTTCACCTTTAGAGCTATGGTAAGAACTCATGGTCTTAGAAAATAGTTATTTTACCCTCAGCCTCCTTACCTTGTCCTCCTTTACTTCGGATTTTGTTTGCATTTCCTAAGGTCCCTGCTGATGCTGTCCTTATTAATTTGAGGTGTTCATGGGCGTACTGTTACAGCAGTGTCGTGTGCCAGGGATCCTAACACCCACACATGTGGCTCTCCGTTAGTACTGAAAATAAGGCAAAAGTACAGCACCGAAGCTCAAGATACCACTGCTTATTTTGTTGAAAGATCTCGCTGCTTCAGAGTCTGGTAAAAATGTTTATATCTGATGTCAAACCAGGGCACCAAACAGTGCAGTATAAAAGCTTTTTTCCCTTTCATTAGAAAGGTCAGACTCACAAAGAGCTGGAGCATAATTACAGTTAATCACCCACATTTTTCATGGGCAACTTCCTTAAGTGTTGTCATGTTCATGCACACACACTCACATGCACATCCATCCAAACCCACACATCCACACACACGCGCACACACACACACACGTGCACACCCATCCACGCACACATAGTGCAACCTCATGCCATATACCTTGCTTCTCACCCATTTAAAACATCACACCCACCAGAATCCACAACCCAATTTGACTGCCTTCTAGTGTGCATTGTACTCTCGAGTTCCTGGCCACTTATCATAGCCATACCGTCATTGTTTTGATACTTTTATTGGCTCAGATTTCTCAGTAGTCAGACTGAATGTTTCAATTTTTTAGCACATCCATCACTCATAGGGTTACCCTATCTCTTACCAGGATGGTCTGTTCATGCTTGGTAGAAAGAAAATACCAGCACCAGGGGAGGAAGGGATGGGCGTGAGTGACATGTTGCACACTAACGTGGACCAACCCCAGCGAACTGAAATGGTATTCTTTATAGTATGGTTACTCACCCCTCTCAGTGGAATACATGGGACTCAAACATCCCTGTTAATGCATCTGTGGCACCCAGGTCTTTAAGTGGTATGAAAAAACTGGGGGATCTCTCAAAGGGGCGTGGCCAGTGTAATGAGGGGCGTGACTTTAAAACATTTACGTCCAAAATCTGTGTGTAGAATAGTGTGCTGCTCTACTTGTATTTTGCGGTTTCTGTCATTGCATCTAGATATGTGATACAACAAGTAACATCAAACCTACAACAAGTAAGGACTATTGGCTTTATCAATGGTTATTAGTTGCATAAGATACATAAGCTGCAACTATGGCTTGTTACATATAATATTGACAAAGCTTCCAATTAAAGCCCTGGTGACCCAGCACAATGTTGTTGCTCTTGTGTTTCAGAAAGAGAAGGTAAATCCAGAAAGAAATTGACTCTTTAAAGGATTTCCCTTCCCCCACAACTCACCCGGCATGAAGTCATGCCGTAACTTCTCCACTAGTGAAAAGTGAGCAGTGTGGGTAGCGCACATCGATGTGCCTGCTGTCTCGAATAGGGTCTCTATCAGGCTGGTTTACGCCCTGGCACTTTTTTCTGGACTGCAGTGAACGCAAGCTGCTGTCACTGCAGTCTGAAAAAACCAGACCGCCTGTGCCAGGGGTCAAAACAGAGCCCGATAGAGACCCGTTTCGAGGTCCCCTGAAAAAAACTGCCGGTGCTCAGACCCCTTGAGTCCCGGCCCACTTAAAGCCCTGGTGGCACCTATACACAGGGTGCATGATGTAGTAACCAAACTCAATGCAAGCACCATGTTGCCTCAAGTATACTGTTCCCTTCCATCGTCACACAGACTGAGACACCCCACCACAGGTAAAGTATGATGAATGTGGCAGGAACTGCCCTCAATGTGTAATAAAAGGTAATTCCCCCCCCCCCTTTTTTGTTGTACAATCTGATGGCACAGTGGACAGATGCATTCTGTGTTGGACTGCATGGTCAGAGTTCCTAATCCCAGTGGGTCCATTCAGCCTTTTATCCTTCTGAGGTCGATCAAATGAGTGCTGTTGGCTTGGGTAACAATAAATATATGTTTTTTCACTCGGCATAAAGATGCATCTGCTTGGGTGCACGTGCGCTTTACAAATACATGTATTATGTTATTACTTTGCAATTCCCTATACCACTCATTCTTCCCGTTCAAAGATTCTCTTCTGAACGTAATTCATTCCAGTATAAAATAGATGCACATTGTATTGTATTGTATTGTATTGAAATTGCATTTATATAGCGCTTACTACCGCTGACGAGCCATCAAAGCGCTTTTTCGCCGAGTAGCATGCTACTCCGGGACCCATAGAGGATTAGTGTTGAATTAGTATAGTGAAACATGCAAGTACATTTTAAGTGGTGGATAGGTTAGTCAGTTAATTGGATTTGGAATGATAGCAGAAGGATAGAGGAGGACAAAGGTTTGTATTTATGTAGCGCTTATTGACGCACGCTATTCAGGAAGCCTATAAAGGATTAGTGGTGAATTAATATGGTGAAATATGAAGTAGTTTCAATGGTGGATATTAGTCAGTTACTTGGAGTGAGAAGCTTAGCAGAGGGATAAAAGGGGAAGAAAGATTTGCATTCATATAGCACTTGTTACCCCTGATGGGTGTTGAAGCACTTTTCTGGCGAGTAGCACGCCACTCTGGAACCCATAAAGGATTACCGTTGAAAATTATTTTAGTAAAAAAATATGAAGTAATTTGAGTAGTGGATATGTTATTCAGTTATTTGGGTAGTATATTAGTATAGTTTAATATGGAATTTGAGAAGTGAACTTGTTAGCCTGTTACTTTCGATTGAAAAGAATAGTGGAGGGATAAAAGAGTGAAGGATTTTTTTGTTGTTTTTTCTTGGTCTTAGCAGTAGGAGGAGGCTTTTGGGTGAGTAAAAAGGAGTTTTGGAGGGGAGGACTCAGAGGGTAGAGTTTAGAAAGGTTTGTTTTAGAGGATCGGTATAGTAAAAAAGGTGTCAGATGATGCAAGGAGGGGTAGGGTAGGAGAGAGTCTAAAGGGTTAATTAAGCAATCATAGCAGTGGTATGGTGTTTGGGATAAATGAGAGAGTGGATGTAGAGGATATATTAATAGATGTATAGGATGAGAGATAGGGTAGTGCATTCGAAGGAGTAGTAGAAGAAGTTTGAGATTAGTCAGAAGGTTGGGCTAGAAGATATATTGAGCGAAGTATAGGCTGAGAAATAGGGTAGTGCATTGGAAATGCTAAATTAGAATAAAGTGATAAATATATAGAGCCATAATTACATTGAAAGTATATAGATACATAAAGGAGGTAAGTATATGTACATTAAAGATATTGATAGAGGCACAGGATGAGAAATAGGGTAGTGCATTGGATATGCTTTTTCAGGAGAAAAGTAACAGACACACAGATCCAAGTACATGGAAGGTACATAGATGCACAATGGAAGTATGTACATGTAGACCAAAGATGATTTTTATTTATTGATTATTATTATTTTTTTCTCTCAACAATATAATTATTTTACATGTTTATACAAAGTAATACAAAAAGATAGGTACATATCTATAGTGAAAAAAGAATGCCTGTATACAGAGGAACATGTTGTAAATTTCTGTTTGGGTATGGTGCTTATGTGGGGAAGAGCCACATCTTAAGTAGTCTTCTGAAGATAAGGTGGTTGTCGGTGGACCTGATGTTGGGGGGTAAAGAGTTCCATAGTTTGGCTGCTTGAACAGAGGATGTGCCACCCATGTTGTTTTTCTTGTATAGTGGGATTTTGAGGCGAGATGCTTCTTTGGAGCGAAGGTTCCTTTGTTGAATGTGTTTGGTGATTCTATTCCTGATGAAGAGTGGTCCAATCCCATGTATTGCTTTGTGGGTGATACAAAGCAGCTTGAACGTGGATCTTCAGGCAACCGGTAAGAAAATGCAGGGCTTTCAAGGCAGGGGAGATGTGGTCTCACGGTTTAATGGGCAAGAGTAGTCTGGCAGCCGAGTTCTGAATGTGTTGTAGTCTTTTCATGGTCGTTAAAGGTGATCCGTGGTAGAGGCTATTGGCGTAATCGAGTTTGGACAGAACAAGGGAGATGGTAGCTTGGACCTTGTGTGGAAATCCCAAATGAGGGAAAATTCATCGCAACGTTTTCATAATAGCAAAGCTTGATCTTGCTAGTTTATCCACTTGGGCATTCATCGACAGCTTGGAGTCCATGGTCATTCCGAGGTTTCTTACTTCCTTCGATACTTTAGGCGGTGATCCCAGTTCTTCAGGCCATGCGGCAAGCGGGTTGTAATGTTTCCAATCGCCACACGTGAGTATTTCAGTTCGTGAAGCATTCAATTTGAAATGGCTCCAGGTCATCATCCACTGATCCATGGCCTGAGACAGCTGAAAATTGGTGATTTTCCAATGTCTTTGGGGCATTCCAGTTGAAGGAGTATTTGCGTGTCATCTGCATAGTTATAGCACGTAAGGTGAAATTTATTGATCAGTACTGGTAATGACTTCATGTAGATGTTGAAAAGCATGGGCGAGATGATAAAACCTTGAGGGACCCCTGCTTTTGTGGAGTACGGTTTGGACGAGAAAGGTGGGGTATGGATGACATTAGTTCTGTTTAAGCATGGGCAAATTTTGCGAATCTCGCGTTCACGACTTTAGCGGATTTGCGAACTCGCAATCCGCAAAATCCGCGAATTCTCGCGATTTTTTTTTTTTTGTGTTCGCAAGTGTTTCTGCCAGTTCGCGAGGATTTGGTACTAGTTCGCAATTGCGAACTTACTTGTCGGCTCGCAACGGTTGCGACTATGTTGTTTCTACGTCTGGTTCATCATCACAGCCTCCCAGCACCCTCTGTTTCACCACTGCGACCCTCTCTTTGACCCATGCCACCCTCTGTTACATCAATGCCACTCTCTGGTTCATCATCACTGTAGAAGATGGGGGGGAAAAGCAAGCCCACCTGCCCTGCTTGAACTGACATTAATTAATTTGGGGTTAGTTTATTAACAACACCTGCCCTGCCCCAACTGACAATAATGAATTAGGGGCTAATAAATGTGTCACTGAATTTGAAGTTCCAGCCTGGCACCTGCTTGTCTGCACCCTTAGCTGTAAATCAGGACCTTTGTGGCATACAGTTAAGGTCAGAGCAGGGTCACACAATAGTTGCAAGCAGGCAACCGAATTCTGGAGGGCCCCCTCAGGAAGCACTACAGGGAATCGTTACAAATCATGAGGTTGACCTTTTGCACCTGCTCATTGCTTTTGCTTTTGCAAAAATCGTTTTTCGGTTTTTTCGTGCTATTCACGGGGCGCGGCGTCGTGCGAAACCGACCGCGGAAGCCGCCAATTCGTGCGAATGAGCTTTATATTTTTTGCGGCTTGTTGTTTCGCGAGTTTTTTTGCAGTATTCGCGAGCCGCTTGCAGCGCAACATGCGAATTTACCCCAAGGTCGAGTACGGGCGCAGCCATTTTTTTTGCGTGACGTATTTCCGTTTCCGCCCGCTATGTATAATCTCGCGCAGTAAGCGCATTGCGAGTACAAGTTCGCATGAGATCGCGAGGAAAATCTCGTGCGAACTTACTTTCGCGCTCGTGAACGGGCGCCGGCCATCTTGTTTTTCATTCATTTCCTGTGTCTGGGCATGGTGTTTAATCCTCTTGCTATCTTTGCCGTCCTTTGCTTGTTTTCAGTTTTTTTTTAACGATTTTGCTTCTTATCTATCCCTCTCTTTTCCTAGCTGTATATTTTTGGCTTTTCTGCTATTTTTCTTTACTTTTAAACTACTTTTTTAAACTCTTTTCTTTTCTTCTTCCCTATCCTATTCCTTCTTAATTTTCTACTTCCTACCTTACCTGCCCAGACCATGGTGAAGCCAGGCGCTGTGAAGCTGCCCAGGCACTTGAGGGCGGCAGCGGCGGCGGGGAGGAGGAGTCCTGGACCCCGTGCCAGGACACCATGCGGTCGATTGAGGGGGGAGCAGGTGATGCGACGGGAGATCTTCAGCCCGGAGGAAGTGGGCGCGCTGGTCTACTTCGTCCAGCGCCGCCTGCCCAGGACCATTGCGGGAGGCAGCAGGATCGCAGCCGGCGGCTACAACATCCGGGAGCGCCGGAAGCGGTGGGAGAAGGTGTGCTGGGCCATATTCCACCTCTACGGGGTCCAGCGCACCTACAGCCAGGTCACCCATCGCTGGACGGACCTCCTGGACCGGGAGCGCGACCTGCTGGACCAGCTCGGCTTGGAGATCCCCGGGCTTGGTGAGTAGTAGTAGCCATTTCATCACTCACTACTATGATGTTTTCTCCTGCTCTGTGTTGTTGTATTGCAAATATTTGTTTTTTACATGGAGCAAGCCAATAATGCCGCTGATGACGATTACATTGTAGTTAAATTATATTTCAAAATCTTCTGTGCATTTGAGGTGCACTGTTCTCCTTCTCAGTGGCGTTGCTACTATGCTTATTTGTTTTCTATTTTGTGGTCTCATTGGCCTGAGTAACTATTATGTATGAGTGTACTTTACAGAACTGCGTAATGCTAGACACTAGGGGGCAGATTACATTTACAAGCCCCTTGCGCCACGTTTACGTTGCCTTGCGTGACGCAACAGCGGCGTAAACGTGGCGCATCCCTGCGAGTCATTTACAGCATGACGCATCTAGGGAGATGCGTCACGTTATAAAGCCATGGGCCTGCACCACAATGGGTGCGTTCCTAGTACGCAGGGTGGGCGGTCCGGCGGCTGTGCGCCTCGCAAAATTGCCTGCGTGAAATCTACAAGATTTAACGCAGGCACTTCTGGGACGCTGCTACGTCAATTCAATTCCTTATGCCTGCTTGAAGCAGGCGTAAGGACTGACACAGCATGTTAAGTATTGGGTGGCCCTGAGCATTACTGGAGTTGCATTGCGTTGGCGACGTGACTCCAGCGATGCGCCGCTCTTACGTGACGAGATGCATCACGCAAGTGCCTACCCTTGCGCCAGGGCACGCCGCATTGTAAATGAGGCGCATCTGCTGTGTCGCAAGGGTAGTTTTGCGTGACGCATTTGATCTGGCGCATCTCTGGAGATGCGCCAGAACGCGTAAGTAAGTATGCCCCTAAGGGGCAGAATTGCAATTACCGTCGCATCCCTGCAAAGTAGCAGGGATGCGCCATTAATTGTGCGGCCCGCTACCACCACCAAACATGGTGCGCCGTATTTGCAATGCGGCGCACCATGGGCCCAAAACGTCACCGAAGCTTTACTGCTGGAGTTGCGTCGCAACGATGGCGCAGCTCCAGCAATGCTCTGGGGTACCCTATCTCCCCAATGCTGGGTCAAGCCGTACGTCTGCTTCAAGCAGGTGCAGGGTTTGTGTGACGCATCATTGTCCTAAAGGTGACTGATTGAAATTTTGTAGATTTCCCTCAGCCACTTTTAGGATGTGTTCCAGCGCAGAAATGCCCCCCTTGCCCCGGAACGCCCCCTGATGGTGCAGGGCTTTATAACGGGATGCATCTCCCAAATGCGTCACATTGTTATAATATTATACGCCGCACCATGGCGCCCTTTTTTGTTTAGCTGCTGCGTCACAAAAGTCACGCAAGAACGGAGCAAAAGAGCCGCAAGGGGCTTAAATCTGCCCCTTCCTTTGTACCCCTGACAATAAGAAAAATAGTGGCGGTGGATTGATAGTTTGACTATTTAAATGACTGGTAATGTAGCAGGCAACTGTTAGTGTTGTCACTGATCTGACTGAAATCACAATGGAGTTTGTCTGTCACTTTGCGTCTTGCCTGCGGACTGCTGCCTGCCAGTCCTAGGTGAACCTTTCAGTACTTTGTTTAGTGAGTTACGTGACTTTCGAAGTCACAGGTCCGCAAATAAATGAAAACTAACCCTAATCAATATAATTTCGCGGAAATATTTTGTTATTGTTCTTTTGAAATGTTTGATTTGGTTGACATTGACAAGCAACAATCATCCATGTTTTCTGTTCTTTCTTTCATGTTGTACGTCAGCTCCCCCCAGGGGCGAGGGGAGGACACAGGAGCAGCAGGCGGCGGATGCTGTTGAA
Organism: Lissotriton vulgaris; assembly: GCF_964263255.1. Taxonomy (NCBI): domain Eukaryota; kingdom Metazoa; phylum Chordata; class Amphibia; order Caudata; family Salamandridae; genus Lissotriton; species Lissotriton vulgaris. The sequence goes on from NC_141694.1 coordinate 579,172,534, forward strand.
CAGGGCCAGGATCGGGCAGGCGAGGGCTCCTTTGCTGGCCCCAGTAAGTTTTCATTTTAGATTAGTACCTATTTTTCCTAGCGTTCCTCATTTGATTTTTTCAAAATCGTCTTTGATCTTCTTGTAGACTGTATCTAAATTCTTATCCTGCCTCTACTATGACTCCCTGTGGTATTACTAGATTATTCTTATTAGTCTGTCTGTTTAGCTAACTAAGATTGCACGGTTGGCAAAACTCCCATTCTAGTCAGCAATAGCTCTATCAACTTAGTGCAGTCCTCTGGGATTGTCCATAATGTCTTTTGAAGTGTTCTATCTGCTTTGAAAATTCCCAACTATAAAATGTGAATGACCACCAAGAAAGAATAAGATACTACCTTTTGGTTTGGATAGGAGAACAATCCATACCACTACAGTGGCGCGGACAATTCTTCTGCAGAAACAGAACTATGGACAATAAATAGTGCATTGCTTATCAATTATAATAGGCGCTGTTAGAGTTTCCACATACCTCTGTGATAACAGACTTTGAACCCCCAATGTCCTTACTGACTGACTACATAGTGTGGCACAGTCATTTACCTCCCGAATTCATCGATCATTGATCCCCAATGATGATTATTATCCAACGTAGCTGAAGAGTACGGAGTCAGAGTCAAGAAGTGTCAGAGGCACGGACTCATGCTTGCAAAAATTGCAAAACCTTTCGCTCAGTCACTCTAGTCACTCTGGACCAAAAAACACAGAGTCTCTCTAAGTTTAAAAGCTTTATTAAAAGTAAACACATTTATTAAAATGAAGTCATAATAAAAAAACGAAACGTTTAACTGAGAATGTAAAAGTGGTTAGTGCTGACGATTAATTAAAGACATTTCTTGTGGTCGAGCCGAGCTCTCACCTTGTTTCAACTTGATCTTGTTGTTAGAAGTCCATCTTCTGTCTGTGTGGAAAAAAATGGTGCATGTTAAAAAGCCAGCCTTCATCAGTTGTGCCAAAAAGTGCTGCATTACATTGTTTTCACATGTCTTCATTCCTAGACCAAATACTAGTGAGTGGTTTATTCTAACATTCTTAACTGTACTTTGTAGGTGGAACATCTGGTGGCGGGGCCAACGCGGAGGTGTTGGTGCTCGACACGGAGGCGGAGGGCAATTCCTCAGGGGAGGATGCGGCGGTTCCAGTGCTGGCTGTGAGAGTTCAGACGGTGGTGGTGGCGGGCAGAGGTAAGCTCTTATATATTCCTTACTTATTGAGATTGAAGACGTGGCTGGGAAGGAAAGAATATGAGATGCATGGCTGGGTGAATGATGAAGCAATGATTGGTGGAAGGACAACAGCCTGGGTGGGTGACACAGAAACTGTATGTGTCCATATACCTGGATCATGCTACTATCTGACTCTTAGATAGCATATGTGTATCTAGAGCAGGGGTACTCATAGTACAGCCCGCGGGCTGGTGGCGGCCCGGCAAGCCTTCCTTGGCGGTGTGCAGACCTTGCAGACAATCACTGCTCCCCCGGCCCCCACAGAGCAGAGTGGAGATGCAGGGCCACAAAGAGGTGAAATAGAACAAAGCCTCTGCTCTGTGGGGCCGGGCAAGCAGTGATTGTCAGGGTGGAGATGCAGGGGCGCTACAACAAACAAAGCCTCAATAATATGTTAATGGTCTTTTAAAGACCTGTTAAGTACTTTGGTGTGGCTGCCTGTGTGTGCGCGTTGAGGAAGCTGTCTCAGCCCGGGCTGAAGGCTGACACAGACAGACACACACACAGTGAGATGACAGAGGGGGAGGGAGAGGGAGGGCAGGAGGGAGAGAGAGATGGAGAGGGAGGGCAGGAGGGAGAGCATGAGTGAGAGAGATGTATGTAAATGCTGGGTCTGGTGGCTCAGTGGATGAAGGCATCTGCTGCAGGGACCTGTGTGCAACCTCATGGTCACAAGTTTTCGTTTTGCTTTAGCCCCGCCCCCTCTGACTCCGCCCCCACCAGTGCAGCCCTCTGCCACAAACTACACTGTAAATTTAGCCCCTGAGAGAAAGTTTGTGAGTACCCATGATCTAGAGAGAGTAGACGGTCAGTGGATGAACTAAGTGTAACTTTGAAGAGCATGTAACACTGCACCCGCACGTCCGTTCCAGTGTAGGAAAGGCAAGGAAAAGAAGTTTTAATTTTGTCCAAATACTACCATCAATAGTAGCAGTAGTTTGTATTGCAAGCACAGCATAGATCCGGTTATTACGGTGGCCACTCCCTACCTCTCTTAATAAGTTTAGTAGTACTCAGTCATTCATGTGTGGATGTATCACTGGTCACTCAATAAAAAGCAAAGCACCTAAAGTCATCCCATATATAAGCAAAAACATCCCATGTGAAGTGATAGATAATCAGATTATTTATCTTCTTCAATTTTCCATTTCTAGTACTCATTTGCACTGTAGGGTGAAAGTTAAATTAATTAAGCAGTAGCCCTTGAGTTGTAACAGAGTATTCTCAGTGCCACCCGTAATAGAAAAGTAAGAGCTTCACCACCTGCATGTACTGGACGGGTACAGTAACGCAACGCAAGTCTAGGTCACTCATCATGGCGTGCATCTCTTTTTCTCGGGTGCAAGTTGACTGCGCTGGCATTATGCCAGCTTGCAGAAGATAGCGTACCAATTTTCCTAAACAAGAGACAAGAAGAAGAATAAGACTGGTGTACTTTCATAGTTGACTCCAATGGAAGTCCATAGTGCTCGTAGAATTTGTTCCTTAAACTCCCACTAATGTTAGAGCAAGGATGAAGAAGTGTGAGGTTAGATAGATACTGGCCTCAATAGTTATGTAATGCGCTTGCAAGTTGCTAGTTGTACTGCAACACAAATTTCTGCTGAATGATTGAGTTAATCTTAAAGAGCATTGGTTACAGACTATGTCTTTCTTTCTTCATATAGATGCTCCTTCCAAACGAACAAGGAGGAAGGAGCTGGCTAGAGCGGCCCGGCAACGGAGGATCGATGCCACTGTGACCGAATATCGGCGGCTGGTGGCCCTGGAGGACGAAGAAAGTGTGCAGTCGACCACAACAACAACGTCGTCTGCATCGGCCTCCGTGCCCCCACGGGCTGCCACCCAGCACAGTGGTCCACCCAGACTGAGCCGGGCTGCCAAAGCCAAACGCCACCGCCGAGTAGCAAGGACAACAGCTTCCTCTCACAGCCGTTGCACCTGCAAGGCAGTGAAGGCACGCCTGTGCCGCAGTACCCTGATGGTGTCCCGCCTCCAGCAGGAGCTCCACCACTTTTCAAACGTGTTGGAGGGGCTCCGCGTAGAGCACGCCTTGCTCCGCCAGGAGCATGATGCCCTGGCCCAAAAAGTAGACAGCATCCACCCATAGTGTCCCTTGCCCCTTTTTTAGAGACTTTTGGGGGGTGGGAATTGGGAGTTGGGTTTTTGGGGACTTTTGAAGGACAATCGTTGGGGTTAGGGAGGGTCTTGCGGGAGATTATTTTGTTAGGGATATAAATATACTTTTTCAAACTTTATCTGAGCATACCCGTTTTTTACTGCTTGCCTGGTGGGTGGGGGTTTAACAGTGACTTTATTTTCCTGAAAGTTTAGTTCCATTTTCTTCCTTTAAGTGTAAATGCCCAAATGTTTTCAACACTAAGTGCCTCTCACAGAGTAAGTGAAGTGAATCCAAAAGTCCTAGGACTTTAGTAGTACTACCGTCAGTCTCTCGTCTCTCCTCCTAATACTCCATTATACCCCCAAACCACCAAACGCTTATCTTACCTGTAATTTGTGTTTGAAAGTAGGGCTAGACCCAGGGCTGGCTCCACGGGAAACAGCGAATAAGGTTGGCAATCTTGGTCGGATAAAATTTCCTCATAGCGGTGGTACTAGTGGTGTGACACAGTGGCAGTTGCATGCCTATGAAAAAAAAGAAAATTAAATCTGGTTTGTCCTCCTGAGCAATTCAACGGTACAATAGAGAATATAGCAGGTGACAGAAGTACACTAGAACAGTGCCACATTGTAGCCTAACAAATGGTAAAGTATAACTACTAATTCGGTTGAAGTTCTTTGACATTAGCCATGGGTCTTTGTCAAGCAGAGTAAGAATATATCCTCAAGTTTCTTCACCAGCCTGTTGCTATCACCTTATCCTCCCCAGCAAGTGTGTGGATTTATTGCTGTAATTTAGTCACACATCAATCAAAACCACACAGCCCGGGGGAAGAGGGTTAGGGTTTGAAAAATGGATGGGTACGGGGGTTTTTGGGAAAGGTTTTGGGAGACAAGAAAAAATAGCACAGCATGGACAAACAATTGTGAACATAAACAAATCTTTGGGTACAAACCTATCCATCAATCTTTGAAAGTGCATGCACTACTGCATGCATGTCAGTGAAAAGTAAGTAGTACTTTCGACAACTGTGGAAGAAAGAATGCGACAGTACAGGGCGTGTGTGGAATTATTGATAACTATATTCAACATAAGGTCTCTGTTGCCAGATACCTGAGAGCCTTGCTGGTCACTATAAATCCATTCACAACACTCAATGGGGTTGGTCTGGAAGGTATAGTAGATAGAAAAGGAGAAATTGCTCTTTTTCTAGGTGTCCCCTCACTCACCAGGGTTGCCCCTTGGTGACATGCTTCATCATTGGGGCCATCCCAGTCCTCTACGGGCTGGGGCGTGCTGCGACTTGCGAATTATGTAGGAGCACTTACAAATGACTATGTGTGGTGCAGATGTGATAGTGGAGTGGACTAAGTGATGTGTTAAGGGATCAATTTAGAAGCCGAGAGAGATCCAAGAAATGCAGTCACAGTCAGAGAAAAAGGCAAGGGATACTGTATCTGTATGTTGTTGTAGTTGTGCCTGCAGAAAAAAAATCCTCTTATTAGCGGCACTCCTCCATTGCAGCCGACGCTTCGTCCATCGATGTTGGTCACCAGAAGACACCCTGTAAAACAAGCATTGGAAATGCAATAGGTCTCGCATTAGAAAAGTTGGAGCTATTGGTCTTGTAAATGACAAATATTTTATTTATTTGTTGGTTTTTAAAAAGCTAAATTGATAGCTTTGTCATTTACAACACCAATAGTTATAACTTTCGCGAATGTGACACCTTTAGCATTTGGAATGCAACATTTTTTGTATTTTTTGTTACTTAGATAGCAGCTCTGGTCGTTAGGCCACATCTCTAGAGATCAGGAGAGTGCAGCAGGGGAGAGAAGCACAGCAATGCAATAGGTTTCGTATTAGGAAATTTTGAGCTATTGGTATTGTAAAGGACACATTTTTTCTTTATGTGCTTGTTTTGAAAGTAGCGAAAGTAATAGCTTTGTTATTTACAATGCCAATAGTTTTATGTTTCGCAAATGTGACACCTATTGTAACACAATATGTGTTGTAGCACTGAGTGGTGTGAGGGTGAGGGGTGTGAGGGTGAGGGGGTGTGAGGGTGGGTGAGGGTGAGTGAGGGGGTGTGAGGGTGAGTGAGGGGGTGTGTGACGGTGTGTGAGGGTGAGGGTGTGTGAGGGTGAGGGTGAGTGAGGGGGTGTGAGGGTGAGGGTGTGTGATGGTGTGTGAGGGTGTGTGGGTGTGAGTGAGGGAGTGTGAGGGTGTGTGAGGGGGTGGGTTAGGGGGTGTGAGGGTGAGGGTGTGAGGGTGACTGAGGGTGGGTGAGGGGGTGAGGGTAAGGGTGTGTGAGGGTGAGGGGGGGTGATGGTGAGAGGGTGCGAGGGTGAGGGGTGGTGAGGGTGTGTGAGGGTGAGGGTGTGAGGCGGATTGAGGGTGAGAGGGTTGTGAGGGGGGTGAGGGTGTGAGGGGAGCGAGGGTGTGAGGGTGAGGGGGTGTGAGGGAGAGGGAGTGTGAGTGTGTGTGAGAGTTAGGGTGTGTGAGGGTGACTGAGGGTGTGTGAGGGTGAGGGGATGAGGGTAAGGGTGTGTGAGAGTGAGGGGTGTTGATGGTGAGAGGTTGCGAGGGTGAGAGTGGGTGAGTGTGTGTGAGGGTGTGTGATGTTGAGTGTGTGAGGTGTAGTGAGGGTGAGAGTGTTGTGAGGGGTGTGAGGGTGTGAGGGGAGTGAGGGTGTGTGATGTTGAGGGGGTGTGAGGGTGAGGGCGTGTGAGTGAGGGTGAGTGAGGGTGAGTGAGGGGGTGTGAGGGGGTGTGAGGGTGTAGGTGTGTGAGGGTGTGTGAAGCTCCAACTTTTCTAATGCGAGACCTATTGTATTTCCAATGCTTATGATTTACTTCCCTGTCAGGCCTACGCTGATATCTGCGTGTTTTTAGGGCGGAATTAAAACATGAAAAGTAAAATAAAGGGAGACACGGCCTGGCGGCCGTGAAACTGCAGGGAGAGAGAGGGGAGGTGCTGTCGGCTGGGGAGGGCTGTGTGTTACAATATTTGATCCACCTAATAAATATTAATTAGGCACATTATTTTGTGACACTGGTGATGTATTATTTTGTTAGCTCATATTATGACAGCAACATCTACATCAAATAATTGTTAATAATATCAGATTACCTGAGCATGCAAAATTGTGTAAACACTAGCCCTGGAAAACATTTAATTACAGTGGTTGTAATCAAAGACGTTTCTGTGAATTTGTATTAACAAAATTGATGTGCTTACACCCGTTTGCATAGTTCTGTGTAATTTCAGGCAAAAACGTCTACTAAAGAATACAGGAAAAGAGCATGAGCGGCTGCTGATGGTTTTGTTTGTTGCATTTAGCACTATTTTCTTATCGCAAATAGCATCTTCGGGTCCAGTTTGGACTAAGAAATAGTGCTAAATGCCGGGTTACACTCTTTGAGTAATGCCATGTAATATTGTATAATTTTGATGTTATTTCTCGTAAATACGCAACAGCGAATTAGTCGGGTTATGCCCACCCCCAGAAAAATATTTGCAAACAATCCATGTGAATTTAGTTGCAAACCTGTTGTGAAAAAGTGAAATGGGTCTCAGTGGAAAATAATGAAAATGTTCACAGTGCTGAAACAAACCGATAAAATAGTTTGTTTTAAATGGCCAAGTTTTAATTGAATAAAAATGTACGTTGTTTTGTACCAAGAAAGGAAATGTGTGGAGATTCACATACATTCTATTTTTGACTAGCAAGACCAATGCAGTAGCCAAACGTTAAAATAGCTCTTTCACAAGCAGGAAACTAATTAGTTGGAAAACCAAAAGTGCAGTTGCGCTATATACCTCTATACGTGGCTAATTTCATGGTGCTTACATTAATTCGCTCCAAATAAACACTGCTGATATACTATCTTAAATGTAGCTACCCTTATCTCGCGCTATAAAAATGGTAATTGGTACTGTAGATTGAAAGGGAAAACGTGTAACACTGTGTTGTAATTTCAGTTTACAAAAAGCCAAATACTATTGAGACAAGCAAAAGAAGTCAAATAAGGAGACACGGCCGGCCGAGCGGCCGTGAAACTGAAAGCACGGCCGCTCGGCGTGAAAGCCTTTGATCCGGCAGGGGGTGGAGCGGCACCAAGCTGGGCAACAGATGGCTGTCGATTTGATGCTGTGCACGCGCATTTTAGGTCAATGCGCTTGCGCATTGACCTAAAAGCCACGGGCACCTCACCAAATAAATAAAGTCTGTTTAAAGCCCTATAGTCTCGTGACCTCAATGCGCATGCGCATTGATAGGTCACGAGACCTAAAAATGAATAAGGGATTGCATCTTTCAATTTTAAATCTAAAACCAGTTTTAATCGTCAGAAGAAAATATTCCAAGGTAAAGTTCCACGAGTTTTGGAGCCATTTAGCAAATAGAAGCAAATAGTGAATTACTCTTAAAGCTGGTGGTAAATTATTCCAGTCAAACAATAAATGACTATGACAAGGAACAGTGAAAATGGTGATTTCACAAAAGTCAGGAACTCTAAGCCTACAGACCTCTCAATCTGACTATCCCATGTGCCTATCCTCTATAGCTGCAGAGGAACAGGCTACTCACCCATAAACAGACTTCAAAGTAACACCAGAAAGTCTTAAAATACATCTGCAAATAGGTAAAGCTATTTTATGACTGGGCTACATATAGAATACCATCATGTGGGTGAGAGTGCACTTGCACGCCTAATGGCGCTAATCAAATTATATGTAACCAAACTCACCTAAAGTACACAAAAGTGTAAGTATACATGGAAGAATGTGTCACACCTACAATTACATCAAAATATTGGCACATACATCAATACTGGTGATACATGAGCGTCATCAAGCTGAACTTGTCTTCTCATTTTCCTGTCAGCTGCAACCCTCCAGACTCTTATCATAACACTATGTGATTTGATACGATATATGACAAAAATATTTTTTTTACTTTGCGAATGAAACAAGACAACACATAATAAACGTGTAGTTAGTTCAGGCAATGTCTCATGAGGTGCAGGTTTTTCTGGTGGTAGGTTCCGGCAATTGTGACGGAGTAAACCGTCCACCGAACTATCCATTAGGCACATGGTTCTGATAACAGGTCTGGTACGTTTTTGTGGTTGAGAATAAACCTTTAAATCTTGTGGTTTGAGATACGCCGACAATGAGTAAAAATAAGCAACAAAAAGGTCTCCTACCGCAAGGTTTTAAGTTCATCAATGGAACTCTGTCATGTTTAATATAAGGAAACATACGGTGTACCGCATAGAGAACCACATAGATGAGGAAACCGCCCCAGCCACGTGCGCCCTTAGATTCCCGCCAGTTTTGCAGCGGTGACGCAAGCAGCTCGTGCTCTAAAAGGAAGCCTGTAACAGCACCAGCGGTAAGAGCTGTCAAAGACGTGTCGCTGTTGGTGTGTTTGAGGTCTGGCGTCCCAGTTGTTCTGAGATTACTTTAATGGCTAATTCTGAATTAAATGCTGAAAGCAGGAAATTACTCATGCCGAGCCAGCAGTGACCACAGTACAGATGTACTAGTCAAGAGGGCACTTCAGTTCCTACCCTTTTGACTGCCTTCTGTTCCAGGCCTAACCCTGCGCGGGGAATGTGCTGTTTATCTGCTGGTGACCCCCAAGTAACCTGTGTGATGCCCGGGCCAGTGATAGCGGTTTAATCTGCCTTCTTCGGGGATTTCAGAAAGCGTAATCCTGTATTTCTCCAGGTTAGGAAAACAAAACGGCAAATCCTGTGAGGCTTTGTGAGGCTGCCCTGAAACAAACCAATGGCCTACATACACACGGGTGACCCCCGGTCGCACTGTAGGTTTGACAACTAGCACCCTTTGCAGCACCGTGAATGGAGGGGAGGGGAAGGGGGCTAGGGGAGTGCCCCTCCCCACCCTCTTATCGACTGCACATAAACCTGACCAACCATTCACCGGAAGCTCATGGAAGATACAAATCCCGAACAGCAGAAAAAGCCACACTTTGCAGGTAGAAAGATTTCCTACTGGCTTTTGTTGTCTGAATGAAACCACGCAAACTTTTTTCTGAAACTAAATGTTTATTTGCGAGGGATGCATGAAAACATTAGATAAAACTTGGATAAGAGAAGACAGGAGAGCAAGCGAGAAGTAAAAACAAAAAATCACTTGGGGAAGGAGTGAAGAATGGGAAAGCATAGGACAAGACAGTATTGTGTCCTTATAAATATGTGGCCCTGTTACATATAGGGCGATAAATTCCTCCCGGCAGGTGGAAACAGCTGCACCATTCACTACTAGTGCATTAGCTGTGAAACAAATTCCTCCCGGCAGGTGGAAGCAGCCGCATCATTCACTACTAGTGCATTAGCTGTGAATCGTGGATACTCCTGGCAGTGGATGTCACTGATGGTGGTCATCAAACACAACAAGCAAAAGAAGTAAAATAGGGAGACACGGCCGGCCGAGCGGCCGTGAAACTGAAAGCACGGCCGCTCGGCGTGAAAGCCTTTGATCCGGCAGGGGGTGGAGCGGCACCAAGCTGGGCAACAGATGGCTGGCGATTTGATGCTGTGCACGCGCATTTTATTTCAATGCGCTTGCGCATTGACCTAAAAGCCACGGGCACAGCACCAAATCGCCCAGTTAGTTTAACTCTGGTTAAAGCCCTATATCCTCGCAAGCTCGATGCGCATGCGCATCGAATAGCGAGACATAAAAAGCACAGCATGGACAAACAATTGAACATAAACAAATCTTTGGGTACAAACCTATCCATCAATCTTTGAAAGTGCATGCACTACTGCATGCATGTCAGTGAAAAGTAAGTAGTACTTTCGACAACTGTGGAAGAAAAAATGCGACAGTACAGGGCGTGGGTGGAAATATTGATAACTATATTCAACATAAGGTCTCTGTAGCCAGATACCTGGGAGCCTTGCTGGTCACTATAAATCCATTCACAACACTCAATGGGGTTGGTCTGGAAGGTATAGTAGATAGAAAAGGAGAAATTGCTTTTTTTCTAGGTGTCCCCTCACTCACCAGGGTTGCCCCTTGGTGACATGCTTCATCATTGGGGCCATCCCAGTCCTCTACGGGCTGGGGCGTGCTGCGACTTGCGAATTACGTAGGAGCACTTACAAATGACTATGTGTGGTGCAGATGTGATAGTGGAGTGGACTAAGTGATGTGTTAAGGGATCAATTTAGAAGCAGAGAGAGATCCAAGAAATGCAGTCACAGTCAGAGAAAAACACTAAGGATACTGTATCTGTATGTTGTTGTAGTTGTCCTGTTGAATTTGGTAAGTAAGTTGCATTCAGAAAAAAATTCCTCTCATTAGCGGCACTCCTCCATTGCAGCTGACGCTTCGTCCATCAATGTTCGTGACCAGAAGACACCCTGTCCACTGCCTGCCTGATGCTGAATTGTGGCTCGCTAATGTGAAGCCTGACTCCATCCTTTTTTCCCCATTGCAGAGACTGAAACCCGGCCTGTAATTATTCAACGAAAAACAGGAAGTGATATAATATTACAACACCACTGATAAATAAATATAAGGTATGTAGGCTGTGGAGTGCAAAAAGTCACACTTTGATTTTCCTAGTAGACAGTACAATATTTTTGAAAGTGCGTACTCTGTCTGAGTCACCTTTTGATGGATAAATAAGTAAGGGCAAATTAATGTAGCGGATCTTTCCCCTCAAGCTAGGTGTCCTGTAAACTGTGTTTTAGAACAAAATTAGATCTTCCCAGCAGTGCTCCCACGGTCCCAGACCCTTACTAAAGCCAGTCGCAAAAATGTAGAAGACCCCCAATCAAATCTCAAAAAACGAGGCCTAGCAGAAAACTGGTGACAAAACGTACTTTGAAAGTAAAAGTAGGCCCAAGAACCCCCTTACCCACCGTGGATTGCATTCAAACCACTTGCAAGCAACCAAGCAAAAGTATCCATAGCCAGCATCGCTCCAAGACTCGAAACCCCCCCCACCCAAACACATGCAATAGAAATACTGCTAACCCTAACGAACCCTAAGTTAAGAATAGTGGCAAAGGCTTTCTTTAACTATGCCAAATCCCTCCTTTCCCACTGCGGGGAATGAGATTTTAATACCTTTTTTGATCAATTTGATAACTTATCTCATTCGTCAATTTTGGATCGGTTGTTTTCTGTCATTGAGTAAAAGACAACCCCCGCATAGGTTAGATAAACCCCATAAACTGACGCAACTCTGAAGAACCACTTACAACTGATAAGGGTTAAAAGATTTAATATAAAATTAAGAAAAGTTGCAAATACAATCCTCTCAGGATAAGATTCATCAAATATACAGGAACTAGAAGGAACATATATTCCCTAAATAACCTCAGTCTACAAACGAATACAATTAAAGTCAGCTCAAGAATCAATAAATTAAAAAGCATAGATATGATGTGGTTCCGTTGCGTCATCTAAAGAAAGAGAAAAATAATCAAGTTAATCTGTCCCTACTCTATACTAAGTGACATCCCTACTTCGCAAGTTCCTTACCTAAAAAGGTGTCAGCAGTTTGACTTCCAAAGAAGTACAAACTCTCTTAGCCTCTAAAGGTAACTTAAGTTTAAGAAGCAGTACCCTCTCTGCCTACCCATCCGCTCTCTAAGGGTCCTCGGCCTACTGCTCTCTTGCGCTCTGATCTCTCTCAGCGCATCTGCTCAAGTCATCTACTCTTCGCCCTTCGCTCTGAGCTGTTCGCCTTCGCTATCTTCTCCACGGGGTGCTGTCCCTAAAATACACAATCACAGTATGGGTGGAACGCCCCTTCGACGCCCACCACGGACTTTCCCCATGATCTCATTCTTTGCTCTTTCCATGGCTTCATCTCTTCGTGTCGTCCGTTAAGTTTACCCTTCTTCTTAGACGCCATCTTCGTCTTCTCGCTGGTGACTTCATTGACATATCAGTTGCCCTTTCGGAGCAAAAGTCTATCACCTCAGCGGAACTTTACTCTTTACAACTATATGCATAACCTTTCTTGGTCCTGTGAATGGTCATTTCAAAACAAGACTCAATTTCCAAGCGTCTCCTCTCACGTTTAGGCAATAAACTTCGTCCGGCATTGTCACCTTAAATCTAACAAGAACTAGACTCCTTGGCTCTCACGTTCACATCAAGGCTATTCACGACTCCTGTGAGCCCACTAAATTACAAACAGCGGACTACACTCCTGCGAACCCTTGGTCAGTCAGGTTAAGATCACACATGACCTAAACTCTTCTAACATTCCTACAACTTCTTCTACACAGTATAACCTTTAACATGCATTTATATATAATCGTATTTAGTAAATCGTTTGCTTAAGTGAATACATTCTACATAGAATATAAATTTCATAGAATACAAGTTATATAGAATATAACTTTATACTTTCATTCGTTACACCGTTATGTATGTCCTCTGCACATCTCTCAATGTTACATTTCTCGCCGTTTCTCCATTTAAAGTTACACATGTACATGAATTCTACTTTGCACGTTCTTCAATTCGTAAGCATTTCTACACATTTCTACATTAGCCCACTATGTATACGGGCCTTCTAAATCTAACGCATGTTCAAGAGTAAATACAGTTACATTTCCTATATTACTTTGGTTACATCGGTTAACTTTATGCTATAAGTGTCAACTTCATGTTACGATATACATTTCATTCCTACGTTTATACGATATGCTTGTAAATATGGCTCGGATATGCGTTTTATTCAAATTGCGCTCTCTCAGTTCCCCCCCTTTGATGACTTCTAGGAGTCATCACTAAATGCAATTTGAATAACCTTTACACAGAACTAGTTACAATATTCCCTCTTTTTATCGTTTCGAGAGCTCTTAAACTTTTGTACTGTTGATCTTGTAAAGCAGCTAATCTTCTTTCTTGCTCTCTCATGGACCTTTGTAACCGGTTCGACCTATACCATTTATACAATTTCACTAACCCTAATAATGTGAATATGCAAATTAATACTATTAATACAGGTTTTCATATATACCATATTATGCTTTTACCAAGGTTGGCAAACCAACTTCCAACCTTTCCTACTCCATGACCTACTTTTTCCCAAACATTTATTTTTGATAAATCTTCGATTTCTTTATGTATCTGTGTAATGTTTTGTATGACTTTCTCAAGTGGTTTTGAATTGTCAGGAATATAAGTACAACATTCCTGGACCTTCAAAGCCTTGCAAACTCCGCCCTCTTTTGCTAGCAGTACATCTAAAGCAAGTCGGTTCTGAAGAACCATTGCTCTAATCAACTGCATCTCTCCTTCTACTAGCATTAATGACCTTGCAGTACTTGCAGATAATCTATCTACGACTGTAGCTAGTCTCCTGATCTTAACATCGTTAAGTATTAAACCTAACATAGGAAACATTGCTCCAAATATGTCTCCAACTACTTCTGCATCTCCTACTTCCCTTTTCGTTCTTGTCGAAGCCTTTCCTTCTATGATCGCTAAATCCTTTGCATGATATATTTTGGGGAAGACAATTGCCAAGTAACACGAACCATACCAATTGTCAGGTAGTTTTACATAGGCATTTCTTCCACATACAAAATATACATTTGGAATCGCTTGCATCCCTTTCATAAAATCCTTCGTGTAGTACTCTAACCTAAAAGCATGTTTGCAATTTACTTCACCTACAAATACACTCTCACAATACGTCTTGCTTCGAGTTAAACATAACTTCCCTTTCTGCGTTCTATCCAAAGCTATTGGACCATTGCTACCTTTCTTCTTGTGTGCTTTTTCTTCTTCGGTCCAATCTGTTTTCCACTGTCCTGACATTTTTAGAATCTTCTGCCTTCTGTATCGGTCATCTACTTGTCCTATGAATTTTTTCTCTACCTCTGACACTTTGCAAGTCAGATTATTTCTGCGTGCGTATGATGTATCTAATGTATCCCAAGGAAGAAAGAATTTAGCTAGTCTATCCTCCTTTTTATAATAGTCCCACTTATTCATTTGTTTATAATTCGGAACTTCAGGCAGTACCGAATCATAATTTGAAAAGTAGTACTCAAATCCTTCCCTACCATAAAATATACTAAGCAGTAAACTACATGTTATCCCATAAGTCAGTGGGAGATGATGATATCGGATGCCTTCATCTACGGAAGCCGGCAATTGCATACACACGTAACAATCCTTGGCCTCCATGGCATCGATATACTCGTATAATAACTTGGCATATGCATTTGACCTAAAGTTTCCCTGTGACTCGTCTACGTGTAACCTACGAGCTTAATCTGCCAGTAACGCCTTTTCACGGATGACATTGCTCTCCTCCTTCTTCCCAACAAGAGCAGGTTTCAAAGTCGTTACAGGCTTTACATCTGCTGTTTCTTCATCACTCTCATGTCCTATCATGTATGATATGGTCACTACTGTAATTATGAGAAAAATTACTACTGCTATTAGTGTACCTACTATGCATCTAGCTTTTCCGTTTGGGTTGCCGTTCTCCATGTTATCAAACAGCGTAACTCCCTCCTTTGCGAAGAAAGAGTTTTCCTTGCAAGTCTTTATTTTCTTTATTTGCTTTCTCAGCCTGTAAGGTGCTCTTTATCTACAAAAGTCTCTTTTCGCAATATGTCCCTTTATCTTCAGCAACAGACAACCCTAACCCTTCTCCGTCCTCTAAATGTAATCCCTAACTTTATTCTTCTTTCCACTCGGCTCTAGGTTATCTTCTTCTTTATAGTTTATATACAAAAGTCTTTATGCATCAACAATTATTCTCGTACCTGCAGCTTTAACAACAAGTTCCAATAATTCAAAACGAACCACTTTTTCTTCTTCTTCTGGAATTTGATGACCAAAAGTCGGAAACTGTAATCGATTTAGTACTAAATCTTTGATCCGACTCAGGTAAGGGGGTATGGGAAGTGTGAAAGTCAGTAACCCCTCAGTCTCGAGTCCAGGCGTCAACATCCATATCTCCACTGCCACAAATGGGTCGAGATCGATTACCTTCACTTCTCTCACTCTCCCAGATTTCTGTCCCCAAGACATCTGCTAGATAAGTCCACTCTGGGGTGGCGTACCTTCTGCAGGGCACACGTACCCTTCTCGATCTCCTTGGACTCTCAGTGCCTGAGTCTGTAGTTTCTTCTTCCTGGTCCGACTCTTCAGCGATCGGGACAAGGGTTCTCTCTTGTTGTGCCTTTAAGCTTGGCCTCCTCCTTCTCTCCGGCCAACTAGCTTCGTCACTCCTTGTCCTCCTACTCCTTGTTCTTGGACTTGTCTCTTGGTCACTCTCAGCTTGTTCGGTATCTGATTCGGACTCCCAATTACTTTCTTCCCCTGAGGCGACTTCGGTCCCACTGGTGTCCTGACCGTCGTCGACCTGTTCCGACACCGGCTCAACCTCTTCGATCACCTCTACAGCTTGGCTTTCCCCCTCTGTGGCTTCTCCGCTTTCCGCTGGATTCTCATCCGAGAGAGGAGCTGTTTCTTCCAGAGGTGTTGGTACTCTTCGGGTGTGTGAAGCGTGTATCCAGTTGGGCAAACCTCCACACTTTACTGCAGTGTTCGTGACAAGTATGACTTGAAACGGTCCTCTCCAGCGCACGTCTAAGCAGTTCTTCCTGACATGTTTTTTCACCAAAACCCAGTCCCCTGGACACAGGTCATGGCACAAGTCTTGTGCTGATGGAACCTCTGCAGCCTGGACCTGGAGGGACACAGAATTAATGGCATCAGATAGTCCCTTGCAGTAGTCCAAGATCAAATCGTCTGTGATGTTCAATAGCGCTGCAGTCGGAACCGATGGCAATCTCATAGCTCTCCCCATTAGCACTTCATGTGGGGAGAGACCTGTTTTTCTATCTGGTGTGCTACGTATGCTCATAAGAACCAATGGAAGTGCGTCTGGCCAACTCAGAGATGTTAATGAACAAACTTTGGCGAGTCTGGACTTTATCGTGCTGTTGATTTGCTCTACAATCCCTGAAGCTTCTGGTCGATAACTGCAATGGAGCTTCTGATCGATACCCAAAGCTGAGCACAACATCTTCACTATTTCGCTGTTAAAATGAGTTCCTCTGTCCGATTCCAAAGAGGATGGCACCCCAAACCTCGGTATCAACTCTCTAAGTAACAGTTTCGCTACTGTGAGTGTATCGCACCTACGTGTAGGGTAAGCTTCAACCCACCTAGAAAAGATACAGACAATCACTAACACATATCTGAGTCGATTGCACTTGGGCATTTCAATAAAGTCCAGCTGCATTCTATTGAAAGGCCCCCCAGACCTCCCTATGTGACTCAACGTGACTGGTGTTCTCTTTCCTACATTTAGTTGCTGACAGATCGCACAACGCTGACATACTGCTTCTGCCGCTACTCTAAACTTTGGATTAAACCATGTTTGTCTGAATACTCTCACCATAGCATCTCTACCTATGTGTGCTGATCCATGCAATTTCCTTGCCATTGGACTAACAAGTTCGTTTGGTAAAACTGCTCTCCCATCTGCAGAGATCCAAAAGTTCATTTCACTTTTTGTACATCCAGCTGTCTCCCAACCCTTTTTCTCATCATCTGGTGCATTTTCCTGAACACTTCTTAGCTCATCCCACGTATCTACAGTATCTAACAACATTGTCAATTCAGTTCTTTCCTGTAATCCCCCCACTTCTACATTGGTGTGAGAATAACCTTGTTCTGCGCAGTAACGCGCTAACTCATCAGCATAACGGTTGCCTTGCGACACAAAGTCTACATTCTTCGTGTGCGCGGCACATTTGACAACTGCTATGGCTGACGGACCTTGCAATGCCTCTAACAATAGTCTCACGAATTCTCCATTCCTAATAGGAGAACCCGAGGAGGTCATGTAACCTCTTTGAGACCATAACTGCCCGTAATCGTGAACTACCCCGAAACCATACTGGCTATCGGTGTATATGGTGACTCGAATTTTGTTACCTGCTAAACAGGCACGGGTCAAAGCAATAATTTCAGCTACCTGAGCGGAATGTACTCCTTCCAGGCAGGCGGCTTCCACAACTCTGGTAATAGTACAAACTGCATATGCTGCTCTCAGCTGACCAATATCGTCTCTTACGCATGAACCATCAACGAAGAATATTTCATCGGGGTCAGTCAAAGGCTCATCTACGATATCTGGTCTCGGTTTGGTGCATAGTTCAGTCACATCAAGGCAGTCATGATCTGTACAAATTTCATCATCAATCTCATTTGGAAGTGGCATCAAAGTTGCAGGATTCAAGACGGAGCATCTCTTTAGGGTCACATTCTCGGCAGCCAGTATGACTTGCTCGTAGCGTGTGAGCCTGCTATTCGTCAGATGCTGAGTCTTAGTCCTGGTCATTAACAATTCCACAGAATGCGGTACGTACACCACTAACTGATGTCCCATTACCACACTTTCACAACGTTCAATGCTGACACCCGTTGCAGCAACGGATTTGAGACATCCGGGCAACGCTGTGGCTACTGGATCTAGTGTAGCCGAAAAATAAGCAACTGGCCTACGCGCATCTCCGTGTATCTGGGCCAAAACTGCTAAAGCGCATCCCTCTCTTTCGCAGCAGTAAAGCAAGAATGGTTTTGTGTAATCAGGCATTCCTAGAGCCGGGGCACGACATAAGTCCTCCCTCAGCTGCAAAAACGCCATCAAATAATCTTTGTCCCATGGTACCGGATCACTTACTCCTTTGTGCGTCAGTTGTAATAACGGTTTTGCCTTTAGTGAAAAGTTGGCTATCCACTGCCGACAATAACCGACCATGCCTAAAAACATCCTGACATCTCTTTGTGTTGTAGGCGCGTTCATTTTCATCATCGCCTCTATTCTGTCTGGAGACACCTTCCGCTTTCCCTTTTCAATCCTGTGGCCCAAGTATTGCACTTCGGTCTGACAATACTGCAATTTACTTGGAGACACCTTGTGTCCGTTCTCGGCCAAGTGATTTAACAAGGTGATGGTATCTACTCTGCAAGCTTCCTCAGTTTCTGACGCAACTAGGAGGTCGTCTATGTACTGGACTAGAACCGAGTTCTTGGGCAGTACTAGACTTTCAAGATTTTTCTTCAGCAGCTGGTTAAAAATCGATGGGCTTTCTGTATACCCCTGAGGGATACGACACCATGTTAAAACGCGATTTTCCAGCTTAAAAGCGAAAAGATACTGGCTCTCTTCATCTAAAGGAATCGAAAAGAAAGCCTGGCACAAATCTATTACGGTGAACCATTCAGCTTGGAACGGTATCTGAAATAATATCACTGATGGATTCGGTACCACTGGACAACATGAAACAACGATATTATTAATCTTTCGAAGATCCTGCACAATTCTGTATTTTCCACTAGGCTTCTGCAAACCCATAATCGGGGAGTTACATGGACTTCCCACGATCTCCTTCAGTATTCCCTGTTTAATCATGGACTCGATCACAGGCTTTATTCCTGCAATCGTCTCCGGTGTCAACTTATATTGTGGTATTCTCGGATACTCGGCGTTGGGTCTTACCATGATCCTTACTGGTTCTACCCCTTTGATCAATCCTATTTCTTCTCCAGTAAAATCCCACACCTCAGCTGACACTTTCTCCCTCAAATCCTGTGGAAGCTCCTCCACTGTTAGGGTAGGATATAGTTCCACGCATTCCTGTGAGATTACAACTTTAAAATCGGCATCCTCAACGTTGGTCTGCACTTCTACTCCTTCAGGTGTGCAATGTATTGTGCAATTCAATTTACACAACAAATCTCTTCCTAGCAAACACACAGGGCTAGAATCACAGATTACAAACTGATGTTCATCACTGTAATTCCCTATCTTCACTGATACTGGTTCTGTCAGAGGATTCGTCATCCTCCTGTTTGCGACTCCTACCACCTGTATCGTCTCTCCCGACATTGGCAAACCTGGGACTACCGCTGATCTCAACGTGGATCGAGTGGCCCCCGTGTCTACCAAAAAGGTCGTAGGACATCCAGCTACTTCAGCTTCTACGTATGGCCCTCTCTGATCTACTTCCAGGGCTGCACCTAGAGTACAGTCTTCTTCTCTATTCACTCGTTGCCCTGTAAGAGGATCAACGTAGTAGCATTCTTCTCCTCCTACGAACAATGGCATTTGTCTATAGGTTTTTCCTCCATTTGTAATGCGAGGCGGTTGAGGAAATGGGGCTCGAGGAGTCTGATTTCCCCCTTTGATAAACTTTCCCTTCGGGACTGCTGTTCCCTTCACCATGCTGGGTTGAACCTCATCCTCCTCCTGTTCTAATTCCCCCGTCTCGACATTATATGGACACTCGCGTCTCCAATGTCCCACCTCGTTACACTGATGGCACCTCGTTGTCTTTTTCAGTGTCGCGATATCCATTCTCGGTCTCGGTCTTTCTTCCTCATCTCTGCTCGGGTTATTCTGTTTCTTTACTGGTGTTCCTGTTCCCTGTTGCCGCTGTCCACCCTTTCCAGCTGATTGCATCTGCACCAACATCAGCTTTTCTTTAAGTTTCTTTGCTTTTGAGTCTATTTCGTCGCTACAGTACCTCGCATACCTCAGAATCTCATCTAACGGTTTGTTCTGCCAACAGATCAAATGCTGTTGTATCATTAGGCTTATGTCTGGTCTCAATCCTAGAACAAACTTCGACACAAACTGTCCTATGTCTTTAGGATCCATGACATCCAACCCGCTATACTGTTTGAATGCTTTCAGCAATCTCTCGTAGAATTCGTGAACTGTCTCTTTAGGTTCCTGAGTTGTTCGATCTATCTTAACCCAGTCTATGTCTTGCACTGGCACTTTCTCCTTTAACCATGCTATTACCCTCTCGTACTTTTCCATGACTCTATCGGATGGGCCGTTTGTCTGGGCATCTCT
Organism: Lissotriton vulgaris; assembly: GCF_964263255.1. Lineage (NCBI taxonomy): Eukaryota > Metazoa > Chordata > Amphibia > Caudata > Salamandridae > Lissotriton > Lissotriton vulgaris. The sequence goes on from NC_141694.1 coordinate 579,192,821, forward strand.
CGGAGGCTCACAAGTGGGCCATTCAATACTAAGTTTGCATGCTGTCCACAAATCTCCAGGTACTACGATATCGAACAGAGTGTTCAAATCGATCCACAGCACCTTAGAGATCTTCACGAACCTCTCTACCTGCTTGTACCACTCCACGGGGTTCTCTCTTAACTTGGGGAAAGAATTAGTAAATGCCGCTAAATCCCCCCTACTCCAAGGTACATGAACGTAGTTTCCGTTCGCGATTTCTCGCAAAGGGAAAGCTTCCATTCGCATTAGGTCTCTATCCTGGGACTTCACAAGTGCACTCCTTCTGACAGATCCCCTCTTGGACCATTTTTCCTCCCATCTATCCAGATCTCTCCATATCCTGATACACATGATCAGCTCTCTTATGTGTACTCTTAGCCCAATCGTCCTACGCTCATCTAGATCCCGATCCGTGCAATTCAGCCTATGGTTGGCCTGTAAGGATTTAGTCCGTGACATGTCTATCATATACTTGTCTGCCAATTCAGATAATTTTTCATGAGCTGCCCTTGCTTTCCGAGTAACATCCTTAGATAAAAACAGTATTTCATCTGGTTCGTACAGCTCTAACCTTTCTATTGCCACAGTGCCATCAATTATCTCATCCAAGTCTGATTTTAAACTCATTACGTCAATCCGTCTTGCTTTTATTTCAGCTCTCAGTACGTCAGTCCTAGGTTGTTCTCTTACATCCCTCTCACCTCCACTATGCGCCCTACGCCTAAGCACAGGTGAGTTATGAGGAGTTTTTCTTCCATCTCTTTGTTCCCACCTCTCTAGATCCCAAGCCTTTCCATCTTCCCTTGGGGTGTGGTGGGACATTGCTCCATTCCCCATCACTACATTCCGTCTTTTCGGCTCGGTGTCTCCAGATACGATATAGGATCCACCGTGCTGTTCTAAACCATTGTAACTCGCTTGCTGTCTGGTGTCGCTCAACAAAATGAAGGGTCCTTTACGGTCCTCCATGTTCCCGCGATCTCGTTCGTGATCACCGGATGCATGGCGAGACGTTTCGCGACTCCCTATATTCTCATGACTTCGTTCGTGATCACCGGACGCATGTCGAGACGTTTCACGACTCTCCATGTTCCCGTGATTCCAATGTCGCGCATTTTCTTCTGGGGCATGGTGAGTGCATCTGAAACTATTTCGGTACTCCTGCGTCCTTCGTTCTCCCTCACTAAAGGTGGCGCGAGGCACTTCCCCACACCCTGCACTCCTGTCGTCGCACATTTGCCTATTGCCACTGGTAGTAGGGCAAGTATCTCCTCTGCTTCCTTGACTCCCTCTCTCCCACTCTGGGCTGCTTTCGCCAGCTCCACAATGAGAGAGGATCCTGTCATCCTGATCACTCCATTCTGCTCCTGTTTCTAATTTCTTATTCTCAGTTTCTTCGGCAGCATCCCATTCTCTCAAATATTCCCTTAATTCCTTATAGGATTTCGGTTTCGGTCCCCTCAAATCCATCTGTCCTCTTTGGCCCCCCTGTTCTACCCAGGGACCCGTTGCAGAATCTAATGGGGTACTCCGACTCATTGGTCCTAGCAACTGCCTTTGGGAATTGGTCGTGTTATTCCTTCCCTCTATCTCTGCCCTTTCTCTGTCCCATCGTGCCTGTTCCTCCTGCTGGACCCCTTCTGGGTTGTAGATTGACACTATAGGCCCTATGGTAACAGGTACTTGTAGAGCATCTGGCATTTGATACGACCTTGCATACTGCGTTTCTGGCACCTTCTGGACCACAAATCTTCCTACTACTCTCTGTTCGGAACTAGATTGAGGTACTTCCTCACCTTTCTTGACATCCCACTCTGTTACTGGGAGCGATTTATATTCCCCCCATCTAGCTCCGTCCCCTTGTTGTAGTACAGGACTTTCGGCTTCTCTGTTGTACGGAGGTGGTCTATCTGTTAATAGCCTCTCTATCAGATCCTCTTCTGTCTCGCTATCCTCATCTTCTTCTAGAGGTTTCTTTTCTCCCGTAGCTTCTAACATTGTGAACAGTTTGTCTGCTTCTATCTTTTGCACCCTCCACTTTTTAGCTTCATCGTCCCATTTAACATCCTGCACTGCTTTTACCGATCGCCTCACTCTTTCCTGGCGCCTCTTTAAGCTCTTTTCGTGTGCTGCTCTAAACCATGCACTAAGGGCTTCGAACTGTGTTGGCCTCGGTAGAGGTCTTGTTGCTAGCATTACCGCTTTCAGTTGGTTCAATACTTCCAACTTAAACGTCCCGTATCTCGGAAACGTCAGTTCCTTATTCCCTTCTGTTAGCTTATTCCACTCAGAGATCCATAGTATTGAGTGTAAGCCTACATTCACTGCCATATGATAAGCTGGTGTGCCTTCTGGTGGAGCTTCTTCTCCGGCATACAAATTTCCTCTATCTCTCTTAAAGATCGCCCTTAAACGTTTAAAACACCTCATTTTTGATAATCTACAAATTTCCTCTACTCTCTTCCTTATTTACGTCCCGATGACAAACCAACCAATCCCTACGCGGCTCTTGCTAATCGGCCTATCCCAGCGCGATTCTACGCTGACCGACCAATCTCAGCGCGGCTCTACGCTGACGTCACTCGTTCCCTTTGCAGCAGTTCCCCTCCGTTCTCAACTCGTCTCACGATCTTGCATGCGTTTCATTCATACACCGAAAAATGACTACTTCCGTCCAAGCGATCACTTTTCTCTGACTGTACGGCCACAGTCTAACTGTAATTGTCACCTCAACTGGCGAAACGTCTTCCCTCTGACGGTCAGACGCTTGCCTCAACTGATAGGTTACTTACACACAGTAAACGTACGACCAGCGTCCGTTACTCATACACTCACTCTTACGCTCCCCCTATCATCGGTCTGTTGGGCGATCAATGGTACCTCATGACCCCCTTTCAATGGTAGACAAATTACTCTGGGTGTTCGATACACCCGAACCACTTAAGCTCTCCTTGAACTTAAGATTTTATCCGGTTGCGCGTGCTCACAACCTTCCCTCAATCACACTACAGGCATTCAACTCCGCTTGACATTACAACACAGGTACAACACAAAATACCGCAATCTTACAACGCATGACCCTTATACTCACTCTCGACCGACTCTGCTGCTTTTCTCTCGACGCCCCGTCAGCACCGTCTTCGGCAGGGATTCTTCTTCTGGTCGTCGATGACTAGGGACCTTGGGGTAAACTAAACCTGACCTAGGTTGTCTTCCTCAAGAAGAAAACCATCTTTCTCTGCTACCAACTGCGGGGAATGAGATTTTAATACCTTTTTTGATCAATTTGATAACTTATCTCATTCGTCAATTTTGGATCGGTTGTTTTCTGTCATTGAGTAAAAGACAACCCCCGCATAGGTTAGATAAACCCCATAAACTGACGCAACTCTGAAGAACCACTTACAACTGATAAGGGTTAAAAGATTTAATATAAAATTAAGAAAAGTTGCAGGATAAGATTCAGGATAAGATTCATCAAATATACAGGAACTAGAAGGAACATATATTCCCTAAATAACCTCAGTCTACAAACGAATACAATTAAAGTCAGCTCGAGAATCAACAAATTAAAAAGCATAGATATGATGTGGTTCCTTTGCGTCATCTAAAGAAAGAGAAAAATAATCAAGTTAATCTGTCCCTACTCTATACTAAGTGACATCCCTACTTCGCAAGTTCCTTACCTAAAAAGGTGTCAGCAGTTTGACTTCCAAAGAAGTACAAACTCTCTTAGCCTCTAAAGGTAACTTAAGTTTAAGAAGCAGTACCCTCTCTGCCTACCCATCCGCTCTCTAAGGGTCCTCGGCCTACTGCTCTCTTGCGCTCTGATCTCTCTCAGCGCATCTGCTCAAGTCATCTACTCTTCGCCCTTCGCTCTGAGCTGTTCGCCTTCGCCTTCGCTATCTTCTCCACGGGGTGCTGTCCCTAAAATACACAATCACAGTATGGGAGGAACGCCCCTTCGACGCCCACCACGGACTTTCCCCATGATCTCATTCTTTGCTCTTTCCATGGCTTCATCTCTTCGTGTCGTCCGTTAAGTTGACCCTTCTTCTTAGACGCCATCTTCGTCTTCTCGTTGGTGACTTCATTGACATATCAGTTGCCCTTTCGGAGCAAAAGTCTATCACCTCAGCGGAACTTTACTCTTTACAACTATATGGATAACCTTTCTTGGTCCTGTGAATGGTCATTTCAAAACAAGACTCAATTTCCAAGCGTCTCCTCTCACGTTTAGGCAATAAACTTCGTCCGGCATTGTCACCTTAAATCTAACAAGAACTAGACTCCTTGGCTCTCACGTTCACATCAAGGCTATTCACGACTCCTGTGAGCCCACTAAATTACAAACAGCGGACTACACTCCTGCGAACCCTTGGTCAGTCAGGTTAAGATCACACATGACCTAAACTCTTCTAACATTCCTACAACTTCTTCTACACAGTATAACCTTTAACATACATTTATATATAATCGTATTTAGTAAATCGTTTGCTTAAGTGAATACATTCTACATAGAATATAAATTTCATAGAATACAAGTTATATAGAATATAACTTTATACTTTCATTCGTTACACCGTTATGTATGTCCTCTGCACATCTCTCCATGTTACATTTCTCGCCGTTTCTCCATTTAAAGTTACACATGTACATGAATTCTACTTTGCACGTTCTTCAATTCGTAAGCATTTCTACACATTTCTACATTAGCCCACTATGTATACGGGCCTTCTAAATCTAACGCATGTTCAAGAGTAAATACAGTTACATTTCCTATATTACTTTGGTTACATCGGTTAACTTTATGCTATAAGTGTCAACTTCATGTTACGATATACATTTCATTCCTACGTTTATACGATATGCTTGTAAATATGGCTCGGATATGCGTTTTATTCAAATTGCGCTCTCTCACCACCATGGATTTTCTTCAAATGACTTGCAACCAAAATTACACATTCTCACGAGTGCTCTAAGACCCCAGAACTCAGTTGCAAAAATCTAGAACACCCCGAAACACATGCAATCCTGCTGCTAGGGCTAACCCTAACGAACCCTAAGTTACAAAAAGTGCCAAAAGGCTTTTCCGCGAGGATTTTGTCCCAACACCTTCTACCCGGTATTAGACCTCCCAGGAATGCCCCAAGACCCGACAACCCACTCGCCAAGAAGCATAACACCCCCAAACAGGCCAAAAGCAAAATCTCATACTTGCAATATTTCTCGGCCTTCGGTCCAAACGCGCTGCGTAGCTAGGCCATAAGTCGGGGTTGCCACCACGGATTTCCTGAAAAGCAAATGCCATCAAGATTAGAGTGTCCCAGCAGTGCTCCCAGACCACGAAACTCACCCACAAACACCAGGAAGCCCCCCAAAAAGGCCCCCGAAAACGCTACATTGAGCAAAATGTCAGAAATAGCCAAAAAAAAATCGGCCTGGATTTTGTCCCAACCACTTCTACCCGGTATTAGACCTTCCCAGGAATGCCCCAAGACCCGCCAACCCACCCGCCAAGAAGCATAACACCCCCAAACAGGCCAAAAGCAAAATCTCATACTTGCAATATTTCTCGGCCTTCGGTCCAAACGCGCTGCGTAGCTAGGCCATACGTCGGGGTTGCCACCACGGATTTCCTGAAAAGCAAATGCAATCAAGATTAGAGTGTCCCAGCAGTGCTCCCAGACCCCGAAACTCACCCACAAACACCAGGAAGCCCCCGAAACAGGCCCCCGAAAACGCTACATTGAGCAAAATGTCAGAAATAGCCAAAATAAAATCGGCCTGGATTTTGTCCCAACCACTTCTACCCGGTATTAGACCTTCCCAGGAATGCCCAAGACCCGCCAACCCACCAGCCAAAAAGCATAACACCCCCAAACAGGCCAAAAGCAAAATCTCATACTTGCAATATTTCTCGGCCTTCGGTCCAAACGCGCTGCGTAGCTAGGCCATAAGCCGGGGTTGCCACCACGGATTTCCTGAAAAGCAAATGCAATCAAGATTAGAGTGTCCCAGCAGTGCTCCCAGACCACGAAACTCACCCACAAACAGACGGAACCCCCCCTAACAGCACCTCAAAGGCAAGCAAGTCATCAAAAACACAAAAAAAATTCCGCCTGGGATTTGGTCCAAACCACTTTTATCCAGTATTAGAGCTTCCCAGCAATGGCCCCAGAGCCGTCAACCCAGGAGAAAATGAGTAGAAGACCCCCAAACAGCCAAAGAGCAAAAGTACAAAAATGGGGACTTTGTCAGTTTTTCCCAAATTTCCCAAATCACTCCGCACGTGCTCTGCAGCTAGGCCCTAACTCCCCTCTGCCACCATGGATTTGCTTCAAACCTCTTGCAAAGTAAAGTATATATAGCCAGCAGTGCGCCCAGACCCCGAAACCCACCCACAAACACCAGGAAGCCCCCCAAACAGGCCCCCGAAAACGCTACATTGAGCAAAATGTCAGAAATAGCCAAAAAAAAATCGGCCTGGATTTTGTCCCAACCACTTCTACCCGGTATTAGACCTTCCCAGGAATGCCCCAAGACCCGCCAACCCACCCGCCAAGAAGCATAACACCCCCAAACAGGCCAAAAGCAAAATCTCATACTTGCAATATTTCTCGGCCTTCGGTCCAAACGCGCTGCGTAGCTAGGCCATAAGTCGGGGTTGCCACCATGGATTTCCTGAAAAGCAAATGCAATCAAGATTAGAGTGTCCCAGCAGTGCTCCCAGACCCCGAAACTCACCCACAAACAGACGAAACACCCCCTAAGAGCACCTCAAAGGCAAGCAAGTCAGCAAAAACACTAAAAAATTTGTGCCTCGGATTTGGTCCAAACCACTTTTATCCGGTATTAGAGCTTCCCAACAATGGTCCCAGAGCCGTCAACTCACCTGCAAAGAGGTAGAACAACACCCCCACAAGTGCTGAGTCTTTCTTCATTGGGCGTAAACCAGCCCTCTGGTTTGATGGAAATAGGAGTCTGGAGGAGGAGGATAGAGGAGCATGTTCTTCTGAACTTGTGAACCTGAGGAATGCAGACTGCGGCAACTTCAAATCAATTAGCAAACCAGTGAAGACAGTTCTGCTGATGGGCTTGTTTTTGTGATTATCTGATTAAAGTTTGAAATATATTAACTGTGCACAACAAAGAAAGACAGACACACAGGAATAAAAGTGAATAAGGACGAAAAAGAAAGTTATTGATTCGTTGTCTCATTTTCAGGGCTCGGTATCACGGTCCAGGAATGAGAATAAGGCTTCGTCATCATACTCTGCGAATTCAGGCAGGGTGAGCTCAGTGTCACCTGACAGAGTAGAAATTCCCTCATCTATGTTGCTGGCCACCTCGTCTTCATCCGGCGCGCTTTCTCGTACTCTGTAATCTGGTGGTATGAGGTGCTGATTCATCTTGATCATTGTTAACCTCTCTACATTTTTGGGCGAGAGGTGGCTCCGTTTGGGAGTTACAATGCCACCAGCAGCACTGAAAACACGTTCAGAAGACCCGCTTGCGAGTGGGCAAGACAAGTAGTTTAAAGCCAGGTTGGTGAGCTGTGGCCACAATTCTTTTTTCCCATGCCAATACGCCAATGGGTCAGAATTAACATAGACCTCTGTTGAGTCATTCAGATAGTCCTTCACCATCGACTCAAGGTCCTCATCCAAGGTTCCTCCACTTTGCTTAGCTCTTGCTGTGCCTCTGACCTTTTGAGAACCAAACCCACGCAGAGCTAGCCAATCCTCTTCAGCCTCCAATGTTTCTGTTGTGTCTGGTGCAGATGATCCGGTTGCCGGTGTCTTTAACGGCTGAGAGGTCACTTGTGCCACAGCCACAGGTGCAGAAGTGGATTGTTTTGACTGGGGATGGCCTGCTGATGTACTGCCATTTCCTTCAATTTTCAGCCGTTCTCTTTCAAACCTCTTGGCTGACAAGGCTAGCCAATGTTTGTACTTTGGAACATGTTCATCATCAAAAGGAAAGAATGCTTGGCCTGCCAGCGCCTTTTTGTAGCGTGGATCCAGAATAGTAGCACAAATGTAATGCTCTTCTGAGTGGATCTTTTTAAGACGTTCATCACCTTGTAGGAGCTCTAATAATTTCTCAGCCAGAAGAAAAGAGTCTTGGTTTTTTACATCTTTTTCTAACACAGAACACACCTCCTTCAGTTGGTCCTCCAGCATGTACAACAATGGGATAGCTTTTCCCAAATTACAGTCCTCCTTGCTGACTGCACGCGTGAAGAACTCAAAAGGACGAAGCATGCGTGTTAGGCTTTGAACTATGTTCCATTGCGCCGCACCCATCCTCAGGTCCTCTGTACCCTCTGTAAGGAAATATTGATCGAGTACCGTATACTGCTCATACAGACGCTCAAGCATGTAAAAGGTTGAGTTCCAACGTGTTACCACCTCCTAGATGAGTGCTTTCACTGGCATTTTACGTTGATATAGCAGGCTCCTCAGCTTCTTCCGGGCCTTAAAAGAATGGCTGAAATGGTTGCACATTTTTCGGCAGGTGTCCAATACTCTGTACGCTGCACTGCCTTTATTACCCAAGAATTTTTGGACAACCAGGTTTATACAGTGCGCCAAACACGGTACTCTGAAATAGTCACCCTCCCTCATGGCCTTAACTATATTGGTGCCATTGTCCGTGGAAACATAACCAACCTGGCGTTTTAGTGGGGACAGCCAGTTAAGGACATTTGTGTTAAAGACATCCAAAATGTTTTCTGCTGTGTGACGTTTCTCCAAACCAAACATGGCTAGTGTTGCATGTTTCCGAGCAGCTTTAAAAACAATGTCCGTGTCAACAGCTGTGTTTAGCTTTGCTTTAGCCCCTGAAAAAGAGACCCAGTGTGCAGTGATGCACATGTAATCAGCGCCTGCGCCACTGGTCCACATGTCTGTTGTCAGATGTATAGTGTGAACAGCACTCTTCTGCAAAGCTGCCCCAATCACCTTCAGAACATCTTCATGTAGTGCTGGAACCGCAACTCGGGCAAAATAGAACCGGCTAGGAACCTTCCATTTAGGGCAGAGCGCTGCCACTAATTCTAGAAAACCAACCCCTTCTACAAAAGAAAAAGGGAGAAGGTCTAGAGCTAGCATTTTAGCCAGCTTAGTGTTATACAGACGCGTCAGTGGGTGGTTGCGTTCATATTGCGCTTCTGTAAACAACATCTTTTTAATGTTGCCCTGGACCAAAGATTTACGGGATGATGATGATATCTTCGAGGGGGAAGGAAAAGAAAAAGGGAGTTAGAGGGTTACTAGCTCGGCTTGCCCTCCAGTCATTCAAGTCAAAAACAAAAAAGGTTTCTGTTTCCAGATACCCGAGAGCCTTGCTAGAGGAAAAGACAGCCAATACTCAATGGGGTTGGCTGTTGGGATTGTGTATAATGTATAAAAAGGAAAAATTGTTCCTTTTTTAGGTGTCCCCTCACTCACCGGGGTTGCCCCACGGTGACATGCTTCATCATTGGGGCCATCCCAGTCCTCTACGGGCTGGGGCGTGCTACGACTTGCGAGATTACGTGGGAGCACTTAATGGACTATGTGTGGTGCATGTGTATTTGTGGGGAGTGGACTATGTGATGAGTTAAAAAATACCTGCCCAGTAGGTTACTAATAAACTTTATTCTGACCTCTAGGTGGTAGTATTAAAAACGGGGTGGGGAGATAGGCTGTACTAAACTTAATGTGTCCAGATGTACCTATCAACTCCTAAGTCGACATGTTTCGTGCATACCCCAAGCACTTCTTCGGGACTACACAGGGACCAGCCCTGTGTTCGCCACTCCTTAACTCTGTCACTGAGATATTTACAAAAGAAAGTCTTTCAACTGCAGCAAACTCTACTAAGTGCATGCATTTATACCTACGTATTTTGTTCCAAAAACACGTGGTTCCTGAAAGATAGAAAACAACTTTAAAAGTCAAGGGGTGATTAGCCCCATTAGTTATCACACACAGTTTTTTTGCAGAAGTGATGTACTCTGTGAATTCGGAAGCGGACTCAATGGCCGTGCTTGTTTTCATGCACAAAAACGTGATTATTCTCGTGCATTTTTCGAACGTGGTTTTTTTAAAAAACACCTTTCTCAGTGTCACACCCATACATTCATCAGTCATACACACTCATACATACTTTTTATGAGACCTAACTGGGCCCCATGGATTCGGAGGGGTATCGGTATCCTAGCAACTCTAAGGGAGAGAAATAGAGTTGTTAAATCACCCAGCACTGCTCGTTTTCTTGGCGATGTTCCGTTTCCGAATCGGCAATCCTTAGTGCCCTACTGTCACTTACTTGTGCTCTGGTTACCTCCTGCATTCAGGCACCTACTCTGTCTCCCTCCGGTCCGGATGTTATCGGACTGGGGGATCCGTGATGTTTATATCTTGAAGCCTTTCGCGGTTTCCCAGAGTTAGCGTGGGCACGCCCTTACGCACGCTAGAGCGCGTAGTTCTCCACCCGTGTTCCGCCTACATGGCGGCCATCTTAGGGGTATCGATCTTCGCTCTTTGTGTGTTATCAAGTGTCTAGTGTGACTATTATTGCATTAATACACCCCTAAATTGATTTAGGGTGTTATACAGGGTATTCAGAATATTACCAGGATGTTAATCCGCCGATTTAGAAATTTGAAAAAAAGGTGGTAATTAGTTCATAATTAAATCGATGTCACGGGCTCGCTAGTATTACCCTCCGAATTGAGTTCAGAGTATCATAACCATCCAGTGATAGTTTTAGCTAATAAGAAAATTCGTCAGGGATCATAACCATCCAGTGTTCGATTTAGCCAGTACGGATAGACTGCAGTATTTTATCCAGGATTGCACAGTTATTACCAATAAATGGTAAGACTTATACTCGTGATACTTCATGATGGATCTGGTTTTGTGTTGTCTACATTTGTTGTTTATGTAAACTGTCCCCAGGGAATGTCATCATTCAATCCCACGATATGGGAACAGAGTCTAAACACCCAACGTTGCTCCTTTTCTAGTAGTTTCTTTTCCATGTCAGCATGGGGTAGTTGGGTTTCCAGCACTACCCAGCGCATATCGTTGGGTGTGTGTGCCTTTTCCAAAAAATGTGTTGTCATTTTGGTGTTCGAGTGTTTGCACCTGAAGTTACTCCGATGTTCAACCATTCTGGTGTTGACCTTCCTGGTTGTCATTCCTATGTAATGCAAATTGCACACACATGTGATCATGTAAACGACCCCTGATGTATTGCAATTTGAGAAGTTTTTTAAATCCCATATGAGGCCTGTGTTACAAATCACCTGTTTTGTGGTTTCAGTCAGGTGGCACACACTGCAGTTGGAACACGGATGGTGTCCAGCTGGCAAGGGGTGCAGACGTCGGACAGAGCCTTCCATCGATCTTGGGCGTGTGTGTACCATCAAGTCCTTCAGGTTTTTACCTTTCCGATGGCTGAACATTGGTTGGGTGATGTTAAGACCTCCGCTGTTCAATGTTCTCCAATGTTTTTTTACAATCTTTGTCACCTGCTGTGAAGCTACGGTGTATGTGGTGATGCAGATTGGCCTTTTCTCAGATGGATTTGATGGTGGTTCCTTAGGTTTGGACTCCAACAATGCATCCCTGTTATTGTTGGATGCCCTTTTCTTAGCTTTCTGGACAATCTTTTTGGGGTACTGTCTCTGATATAGTTTGTCGCATAGTTCCTTGGCCTGCATTTCATAATCACATTTCTCAGAACAGTTCCTTCTTAATCTCAAAAACTGTCCAAATGGCAGGTTTTCACGAAGTTAGCGTGGGTGGAAGCTTTCAAAACTCAGTAGGCAATTCCTAGATGTTGGCTTAAAGTGTGTCGTTGTTATTAGTGTCCCTCTTTCAGCCTTAATGTTTAGGTCTAGGAAGACTAAATGTTCACGACTCATTGTTGAGGTGAACTTCAGAAAAGGGTCCTGCTGATTTAGCCAATTTAGGAACTCATTTGCCTCCTGCTCGTTTCCATTCCAGATGAGGATGACGTCATTGATGTAACGTCTCCACATCTGGATTCTGGTGGAATAGGGGTTGTCTGTACTCAGGATCTTTTTTGTCTCTAGCCAGTGCACATACAGGCCCGCCACGCTCGGCGCGAATGTGCTTCCCATGCTAGTTCCATGGGTCTGTTTGTATATGGTTTCCTGGAAGAGAAAGAAGTTTTCGGTTAGGGCAAGGCGGCAACATTCTAGCACTACATGTCTGGGTATTTTGTAATCCCACTGGTTTTCAAATAGGATGTCCTCCAGAATCTGTAGTGTCTCTCTGTGAGGCAAGCTTGTATAGAGGCTCTCTACGTCGAGACCTATTAGTACCTGTGTGGAGGGGTCAAAAGGTAGGTCTTTTAGAAGGCACAGTACTGATTTTGTGTCCTGTAGGTATGTTTCTGTCTTCTGTACCAGCGGTCTCAAAAAGGTGTCTGCAAATTTAGACAGAGGCTCTAATATTGATCCTATACCTGAGACGATTGGCCTCCCAGGTGGTTTTTCCAATCTTTTATGGATCTTGGGGATAGTATAAAAATACGGGGCCCTTGGATGTTTGTTTTCCAGAAAATCTGCTTCCTTTCTAGTTAACCAGTCATTAACCAGACATTCTTCCACCATCCCAGCGATCTCGATTCTGAGGCGTTCTGTCGGGTCTGCCCTCAGAACCTCATAATTCCTTTGGTCAGCCAGTAATCTCAGGCATTCAGTCTCATAGTCTACTGAGTTTTGTATCACAATAGCCCCGCCTTTATCGGCTGGTTTTATTGTGATTGTTGCATCGTTGGCTAGTTCGTATATGGCTTCCTTTTCAGCTCTACTGGTATTATGGAATGTATTCAAAGCCCTAGTGTCCAGATCCATTACATCTTTCAGGATTGCCTTTTCAAAAGCCAGTACCTCAACTGGTAGGCTATTCGTAGGGGGGGTGAAGGATGATTTTTTCTTTAATCCTGTGTCACTCGCAGTTCCTATTGGTTGTGGTTTATCTTTGAAAAAAACCTGTAATTTTATGCTGCGTACAAATTCCTTGAGTTCACAATACAGCTTGAATTTATCCAAGGTAGTGGTCGGGACAAAACCCAAACCTTTTTCCAAAACTCTCTTCTGAGCCGGTGTCAAAACTTTGTCAGAGAGGTTTACCACTAGGCTTAGATGTTGCTGGTTGACGGTGTTGTTACCGGTCCTTGGCTCCTTTTGTGTGTTCTGTTGGTTTCCAGAGGTTGGGCCCATTGGACTTGCTGCCCTCTGGTTTTGCCTCGGCCTGGTCTTTTGCCCCTCCCTAAAAAAGGCTGTTGTGGTATTCCTGACATCTGGGCGTTGTCCCAAAAAGGGAAAGGTTGTTGTGGGTACGGTTGCTGAAAAGGAGGGGGTCCGTAGAAGAACTGCAGTGGTGGTCCTTGGTAAGGTTGCCAGTTGTTTCCCCTGTTCATTCTCCTCCCAGCTCTGCCTCGTCTATTTCGCGGTTGGTTGCGATTGTAACTGTTGTCAGAGGAATCGGATCCTGTGTCTGAAGCTCCGCTGTCACTGTTGTAGCCTGGGTTCCTTCCAGAAAGTACATACTCGGCTTTGATGTATGGGTACACCTTTTCATGAGAAAAGGTTTTTTTATCTTTGTAGAATTTTGTATACTTGGTATCTTTCAATGATACCTCGAATTCGGTCATTGACTTGTTCAGCTCATCCAGTCTCTTCTTGAGTTCTGCCGGTGATTGGTATGTTTTCAATTTAACTTCCAGATCCTGGATCTGCACTTTCAGTGCCTCAGCTCTGCGTGCCGCGGTCTTCACAATGAGGACTAGCCAGTCCTTTGTGCAATGCCAGCTGATCAGTGACCAATCTTTTTTAAAAATGAGGTCATCTTGAAAGATGAATGGTTCATTATTCACTATGAGGCCGCGCGGTGCTGCGTTGGCCCTGTGATACTCACTCATCATTACCCCATGGATTATGGTTTTGACTAGATTGCGCTTAAGTTCTGTTACTTCATCCCAACTCTGTTGGGACTCACTAGTATCTTTGTAGGTAGTGTTTTAATGTGGGAGCATGGAGGCTATTATCCTGTCTGCCTCATCTTCTGTAAAGGAGAGCCCTGTGATCTCTGCCATCTTGATCTTTTATCAGTTAGTACTTGTGTCAGACTAGAATGTGGGTGTGTGTCACTGTCTTAATAGACTCCCGCAGCTGCGCGCTGCAACGTGTCAGGAAAAGAAAAAGGGAGTTAGAGGGTTACTAGCTCGGCTCGCCCTCCAGTCATTCAAGTCAAAAACAAAAAAGGTTTCTGTTTCCAGATACCCGAGAGCCTTGCTAGAGGAAAAGACAGCCAATACTCAATGGGGTTGGCTGTTGGGATTGTGTATAATGTATAAAAAGGAAAAATTGTTCCTTTTTTAGGTGTCCCCTCACTCACCAGGGTTGCCCCAGGGTGACATGCTTCATCATTGGGGCCATCCCAGTCCTCTACGGGCTGGGGCGTGCTACGACTTGCGAGATTACGTAGGAGCACTTAATGGACTATGTGTGGTGCATGTGTATTTGTGGGGAGTGGACTATGTGATGAGTTAAAAAATACCTGCCCAGTAGGTTACTAATAAACTTTATTCTGACCTCTAGGTGGTAGTATTAAAAACGGGGTGGGGAGATAGGCTGTACTAAACTTAATGTGTCCAGATGTACCTATCAACTCCTAAGTCGACATGTTTCGTGCATACCCCAAGCACTTCTTCGGGACTACACAGGGACCAGCCCTGTGTTCGCCACTCCTTAACTCTGTCACTGAGATATTTACAAAAGAAAGTCTTTCAACTGCAGCAAACTCTACTAAGTGCATGCATTTATACCTACGTATTTTGTTCCAAAAACACGTGGTTCCTGAAAGATAGAAAACAACTTTAAAAGTCAAGGGGTGATTAGCCCCATTAGTTATCACACACAGTTTTTTTGCAGAAGTGATGTACTCTGTGAATTCGGAAGCGGACTCAATGGCCGTGCTTGTTTTCATGCACAAAAACGTGATTATTCTCGTGCATTTTTCGAACATGGTTTTTTTAAAAAACACCTTTCTCAGTGTCACACCCATACATTCATCAGTCATACACACTCATACATACTTTTTTATGAGACCTAACTGGGCCCCATGGATTCGGAGGGGTATCAGTATCCTAGCAACTCTAAGGGAGAGAAATAGAGTTGTTAAATCACCCAGCACTGCTCGTTTTCTTGGCGATGTTCCGTTTCCGAATCGGCAATCCTTAGTGCCCTACTGTCACTTACTTGTGCTCTGGTTACCTCCTGCATTCAGGCACCTACTCTGTCTCCCTCCGGTCCGGATGTTATCGGACTGGGGGATCCGTGATGTTTATATCTTGAAGCCTTTCGCGGTTTCCCAGAGTTAGCGTGGGCACGCCCTTACGCACGCTAGAGCGCGTAGTTCTCCACCCGTGTTCCGCCTACATGGCGGCCATCTTAGGGGTATCGATCTTCGCTCTTTGTGTGTTATCAAGTGTCTAGTGTGACTATTATTGCATTAATACACCCCTAAATTGATTTAGGGTGTTATACAGGGTATTCAGAATATTACCAGGATGTTAATCCGCCGATTTAGAAATTTGAAAAAAAGGTGGTAATTAGTTCATAATTAAATCGATGTGGCGGGCTCGCTAGTATTACCCTCCGAATTGAGTTCAGAGTATCATAACCATCCAGTGATAGTTTTAGCTAATAAGAAAATTCGTCAGGGATCATAACCATCCAGTGTTCGATTTAGCCAGTACGGATAGACTGCAGTATTTTATCCAGGATTGCACAGTTATTACCAATAAATGGTAAGACTTATACTCGTGATACTTCATGATGGATCTGGTTTTGTGTTGTCTACATTTGTTGTTTATGTAAACTGTCCCCAGGGAATGTCATCATTCATCATTCATCATGATATCTTCGACCCAGTTACGCTCGCTGATGAACTTTTTCGCATTGATGTCTCACTCTCTCCCACACTCTTAGTGTGTCTCACATGGGCTGTGCTGCTGACAGGGGTACTGGGTGTAAGTGAAGTGTTTGACACGTCTTCTTCTCGTCGTCATCATCAGATGAAACATCAACGTTTTCTTGACTTGCAATTCCGGCTTCCTTGATCTCCTTTAGATGTGCAAACCATTGGACAGCGTGCTGTCTCTCAAGATGACCTCTCTGGCCTCCGGTACCATAGTTGGCACCAAACTTACCAAGACTAACTGCATGCTTACAAATGCTACAAATGGCGAGGTTTTCCTTTTTTGGGCAAACACTAAAGAAGTCCCAAACTGGAGACTTGAAATGCCTTTCGGGGCCGGAGGAGGCGGCGATACTGGTGGTGGTGGTCCTGCTGCTAATGCCAGATGAAGTGGAGGATGTGGATTGCCGAACTTCAGTACGTTTTGCACTTTCACCACCACGAATTGAGGTCGAGGTGGATGGAAGTCCCTTCTTGCGAGGAAGAAATATGGAAGCGGTAGGTGTTGGTGTACTAGTTAACTCCAAATCCAATGATTGTTGTGTTTCCATTGCCTCCTCGTCGACATCATCATCATCATCACGCTCAGCAGCTTCTCGGGATAGGGTCAAAATGTCTCTTTGCTGCATGCCCGCTTGGGCTGCAGTGACATTTATGATGACTGGATCGTCGTCGTGAAGGGCTTCATCAGCAGCAGTATGCGTCACTTCTTGTTGAGCCTCATCACACTCCATAGGTATGAGTTTTTCGACGACCTTCCTTTTACGCTTAGGTATCTTTGTCAGATCATGGTGTGCCTCACTCTCAGACGGCTGTGGTGGTTTCCAAGTTTCATCCAGATCATCAGAAGGAGGTGGGCTTGAAGAAGATGTAGACACCCCCCTTGATCTTTTCCTTGCTAGGGATGTGGAAGACAATGAATAATCATCAGGAGGAGTGGCTTTCAATGATACCTCGGCTTGATTGTCGATTTCCTGATGGGCCCCTACTTCGGGAGGGACAACTATTGTGGGAACTTGTTGTGACCCTCCATGCACCTCTACTTGCGCATCTCCTTGCGCTGCCTCTCCTTCCACATGTACTTGGGCTTGTAGTACTTGCACATGTTGTTGTCGCGGCTGTGGTTGTTCAACACTTGTCAGATGAGTTACAACAACCTGTGTTGTTTCAGGGACATTGCTGCTACTTTCTTGCGATGAGCCAACATCACTGGTCGATGGTGATTGGAGAAGTACACTGACTGCCTCTGAAGCACTCAAGGGCTTTGACTTAAGTTGGTGTGGTGGTGGAGGCACTGAACCCAATGGAGCGGGGGTGCTGCTCCCAGCTTGGTCCCCAGCAGATCCTGCTGCTGCAGGCGTACTTTTTTTTTTGCTCCCAAAAAACGTGGCGGTTGGCACACCAGCCTCTTTGGTAACTTGCTTCTTCTGCTCCTTACTAGCAACTTTCTTGCTAGAGGAGCTACGGAGACCTTTTTTGGGGGCCATCTTCTTCAGAGCAGGTCAGACAGCAGGCCGCAGTTGCACGAATTGTAGAGTTGTCTGAGGCCAGACGTGGCGTCGCGTGACGTTATGCTGCACACACACACCGCTGCAGGACTTCTTCCTGGCACTGGTGGTTCTCTTGAGTCTTGTGCACCTAAAAACAATGTAAGACAGAGGAACATCAGTTCAGTTATATACCCCAAAAAAATCGAAAAAAAACCCAGAAAAATCAGCACAATCCCATTCCATCCATGCCCTCCATGATGTTTAAGTTCAAGACACCCCACAGAAAAACTAGGCCCATGCAAGACTCAATACCCCTGGTGAAAAGGCCACAAGTACAGCCCCAAAAAACAAAAATCACTGAAAAATCAGCACAATCCCATTCCATCCATGCCCTCCATGATGTTTAAGTTCAAGACACCCCACAGAAAGACTAGGCTCATGCTAGACTCAAATACCCCTGGTGAAAAGGCCACAAGTACAGCCCCAAAAAACGAAAATCACTGAAAAATCAGCACAATCCCATTCCATCCATGCCCTCCATGATGTTTAAATTCAAGACAACCCACAGAAAGACTAGGCCCATGCAAGACTCACTACCCCTGGGCATAAAGGTTGAAAAGTAGGCAAAATGGTTGCAGGCCTAACAACAATGCCTGCATTCAGAATGGCCACTTGCCTCCCAGCACATGGCCAGGGCCTGTAGCAGCACTCAAAATGGCCCCCAGCCACATGGCCTGTCCCTCCCCATGAACACCCCCAAAAATCGAAAAACACTGCAAAATCAGCACAATCCCATTCCATCCATGCCCTCCATGATGTTTAAGTTCAAGACACCCCACAGAAAGACTAGGCCCATGCTAGACTCAAATACTCCTGGTGAAAAGGCCACAAGTACAGCCCCAAAAAACGAAAATCACTGAAAAAGCAGCACAATCCCATTCCATCCATGCCCTCCATGAAGTTTAAGTTCAAGACACCCCACAGAAAGACTAGGCCCATGCTAGACTCAAATACCCCTGGTGAAAAGGCCACAAGTACAGCCCCAAAAAACGAAAATCACTGAAAAATCAGCACAATCCCAATCCATCCATGCCCTCCATGATGTTTAAGTTCAAGACAACCCACAGAAAGACTCAGTCCACCCACCACTGAGTACCCCTGAGTACCCCTGGCAAAAGGCCCCAAAACAGCCAAAAAATCGAAAATTCCAAAATTGTAGTTGCAGCAACTGTAATGCCCCAAACAAACTTACTTGTAAAATTTCTAATCCAACAGTGATCCAAAGAAAGTCAAAAAGGCCTCAAATCCAAATATCCAGCAGCATCCACAAAAAGTAATCCTTCCAGCTCCCAGGGGCGTAGCTAGAGCTTGTGGCGCCCGGGGCTATCCTTCAGATTGCCGCCCCCCTCGGGGGTGCTGGGGAAAAAGTATGGCGAGCACTTGAAAGAGGTCCGAGAGACTCGCAATATCGCCGCTAAAAGTTTTTCATCATACGCGCTGTCGGGCTCTCATCACACCATTGATCAGTGAAATCTCAGGCTGTGCAACTGCTTTAAACCTATCAGCCACTCATGGCTTTAGGCAGAGCAGCTCTTAAAACTGACTTTGCAATGGATCCCTAATGGGCACTATAATCAGCTCCTTAAATTTCAAGGCAATAGCATGGATCAATATCTCAATAATGCTCAAAGTGAGAACGAAAATATATACACCTTTCTCAATAAGGGCCATAAAAAACCCTAAAGGTAATCCATGTCAGAAATGCAGTTTCTGTTTACAGCACAGAACACTGTGTCAACGACGCAAATGTTTACAGTTCATCTTTCATTACATGAGACTATTGTCTATTTTTCAATTTATGAGTTATATCGTTCCTAGACAACAAATGAACTTCTTTTCAAATAAGAAGGCATCCTTTACCTTTCTTCTGACTAATAGAATTGAGTATACACACAATTATTATAAAAGTAGAACATAAATAAGTCCCACAGGACGATTGATGGAATATAATACAATTACCCTGCTTCTAGTTGGCAAATAAGGTTCTCCATGTCATGTTCACACAGAAACAGAATAGGGGCACCTCTGGGGAGTATAAAGTTGTATACTGTTTATGGTGCATGTTTTACATGAGATCTCTATCATTGTGTATATGTGGAAGAATACTACTGTATAAGCTCAGAGACACCCCTGCCTGCTATTGTACTGGGTGAAAGATAGGGTAAACAGACTGGGGTCAGCACTAGGGAGTACTGTGTGTGCATGCTACTTATGGAGCATGTTCTACATGAGATCTCTCAAAACAAGGGTACCATTTAGTGTGTATGGAAAAATGCTACTGGCTAAGCTCTGAGTCACTCCTGCCTGCTGCTGCCCTTGAAGAAAGAAGGTTCACACAGAATGGGTGTAAGCCTCTAAATAAGAGTGTCAAGGTAGAGGTACCATCTAGTAGGTATGGGTTAATAATAATGGCAAGACTGAGAGACATGCCTAACTATCACTACCCTGATACAAAGAGGATGGAAAAAGAATGGGACATCATAGGGGAGTCGTGTGTGTGTGTGTGTAAAGCATATGGTGTACGCCTCTACATGAGTTCTCTCACAGCAGAGGTACCATCTAGTATGTATGGAATCTCATACATTATTGTGCTTTAAGCATTATCATGCATTCATTGGAAATGCATGATAATTAACTTTATCCAGTGCATTTCCAACACCCTACCCTCTGTCAGACACGGTCCCACCTTCTTTGCATGTGCTGCCCCACCACACTTAGTCTCAACAAACATGGTTCCTGGAAAGCAGATCAGAATTGAAGGCGGTATGACATAGTGTGCCTAATAGAGAATCTTGTGTGAAACATCCCTCATCAGTAACAAACATCTTATCTAACAGTCAGAATGCCCAAAGGCTTGAATGCTTGCTTTACAACTGCAGATGTTAGTGGACTCCATTAATCACTGCTCCTAAAGCAAAACCTTTCCACATTTTCAAAATCACACATCCAGACACAATGAATCATACGTTTGTGAATTAGTGCATAGAAAATGTTACATAAGGCAAAGACCACCAAACGTTGTAAGATTCATATGCCACCCATGCTGGTAGGACCTTTTTAAGAGTGCTGGGTCTGGAGAAGAACAGACTCAGAACATAAAACAGACTTTAATAAAAATGTATTTCTTACCCAAACAAACCTTTCTTAGCAACATCAAAAAAGAAAGACAGAGAAAAAAAAACATTATTTTCTAAATGTACCATTCAGCTCTTAGATAGCAGTTCATAGCTCACTGTTCTAGATTACGAATGTAACATATGAACTACACAGAAACAACAGAATCTCTGTGAGCAGTAACCCACAGAGTTGTGCCCATAAAATATTATTCTTTGATATGCATGGCACAGGTCCATTGCAGCAAGCGTATTACAGTATTGCCAAGTACCACACATCAGGGGTTGGACTAAGGCCTTTTAGTACTGATGTCCACATCACCGCACTAAAATGTTAGTCACGCATACTATAGCTCCTGGAAGAATCACAACATGTCACTTCATATTATGATAAAAGCAGTCACTGCCAGCACCTGCTGCGCTACTGGTTGTCCTGCGCCGCAATTAGGAGCTTATAACCGACTACGCTTTGGCTGTTAGAGAGTAGCAGTGTACAGTGTCAAAACTTCTCTAAAACACACATATACTTCTGTTCTGCAGCTTCAATACATGTGCACCAGGCCTGGCCCTTCGCCTGGTTGTCTGGTGTCACTGCAGAACATAAACACAGCCAGGATCCGGCACTTCTGTACCATCAACAGAAAGCCTGTAACGATAATCCCAGCCAGTGGCTGAATTTTCGTTTGTTTTCCTGTTACCATGCTCACCACGCAAACAGCATTGTGAGACTCTCACAGCGTACTCTCTATGATTGTGCTGCTGGCTGGCAGCTTGCACTGGAACAGTGTGGGGGAATTTTTCTGCTGTGAACAGCCCCGATTCTGCCCTATGGACAGTTTGCCTAAAGATAGCAAGCAACTTAGCCATCACCAGCGCCTGGCCTTCGAACACGAAGGGGTCCCTGTAGACCGTCCAGTGGGCAGTGGTGGGCACAGTTTAAAAAGGTCACTGCTAACTAGTACTTAGGAGCACCTAGAATAACAGCAAGGGACAGTGACTAAGAAGGTCAAAGAGTAGCCTTGCCTGGTAGGCCTTGGGCCTGTAGGTAACCTCAGCAATGTCTGCAGACCGGTCCACCACACTGGGTTTCACCACGCACTCTGCAGGCTTTGCCCGGCAGCACCTTCAGGATACTACAGGTGATTTCAGCGCACCTGATCACTAGACTAACTTGAGGGCTGCAGCTGGGGCAGTACCAGGCCGGAAGAGGGGGAAGAGGGTTGGAGGACAAATAGGTTTATTCAGTCACTAGTTTTGATTGTCTTCATCTTCAGGTAATAGCATTCAAAATAAAGGCACACTGTATGTTTAAAGATAAATCCAAGTTAAGGTAATCAGTAGGAAATGCATTTTTTTGCATTATGAAATTTTATAGATTCATTCCGTCACTGCAGATGAATGTAAGCATACAGTAAAGGAACAGATTTTTGGCTGGAAGGGAGGTAAGGAGTGGTGGTTAATGACTTCTGTATTTATAGTGCTACGATGTCAGAGCTTATGACTTAAAGCACAAAGAATATACAGCTCATTATTTTAACAGAGTATAAAGTGTTTTTGAAATGTTATGTTTTGCTGTGGAATGTCACTCATAAGTCACTGCAAACATGGAATGTCACATCAGCAATGCGAATAAGTAGCAGCTACGATAATAACCTTCTGGGCTACCTTACACAAGTGAAAACTGCCACTAGACGAAACTCCCATCTCTCCCCAGCAGGTAAATTAATCACCAGAGTTAACTAGACACTTTGTGTGTTGCCCAAAACTGCTCAATATACAAGGAACTTTCTATTGCTTTAAACACAACGACACTGCTACAAAACTGAAAAATAATGCTCCATTACCGAATAGAAGAATATTTACATGTGCAGGCCCATTTACTGTCTGGCTCATAAACTCTTACAGGATAAAGGCCCCCCCATCCTTAAAAACTTTATCACGCCCTACAAGGCCACAAGATCCCTCTGCTCGGATCACGAACACCTCATCACAGTTCACAGGGTGAAAAAGGCGCGCACAGGCGGACGGCGATTCTCTGTGAACACGGCCAGCCTCTGGAACACCCTCCCCCGTAAACTAAGGACGGAATCAGATCACCTCCGGTTCAGGAAACTACTGAAAACGCACCTCTTCCCCTGATTCACCTGCCCTTTTTCCCTGACGATCCTCCCTCTCGACTGTCTTGGTCTCAGCGCTGGGATGCTTCCGGGTTACTATGCGCTCTACAAAACCTCAATAATAATAATTTAAAACACTTTCCCTGTTACTGTGAAGGTTTGTTTCCGTGTCCAAGGGCAAGGTTAGAGCCTGCAACACTCTCTTTCTACACATGGCACATAAAGCACTCTATTCCGAGCGCTGTCCTCCTTTCCCTAACCTTACCTCTAGAATAATGTGCATTTTATCTTTTTAGAAGTGCCACCTCAAATAATGAAAAAACTGTGAGAGAAATCAAATCTAACCTATACTTTGGAGTTTCCACACAGCTCTCTGATGAGGGTTAATAGTTCACTGTTCAATATTAAGATTTTAATTTATAAATTGCAACTAATAAATGGATCTCTCGGACAAAAGCAGTAACCCACTGAACTATTACATTATAGGCATTTCTGTGATCTGCATGGTGAACGTGCTTTGCAGCAGGCATATTAACCCTCTGAGCTACTTTTAGGTCAAAACTTCTTTTAGAGAAAACTCAATCGATCCCCAGCACATCCGTTAGTCACCAGAGTTCTCTTGAAATTTTATATTGTTGCCTAAAACTTGCTGGGGGCAGGAAACCTGTCTAGTGCCATTGGAATGTAGCAGACACATCGACGAGCGTGGGATATTAGGTGACACGAGTTCAGTGATCGTCACTAAGGCCAGTAAATGTGCAAAAGGAGGTGGGTACATTACCACTGATCTGGGAGAAGGCCTAGGTGGCCTGTGGGCATGAGTCTGCAATATCATGTGGAAACTGGTCACCTCAAAAGGGGCATTCATGTGAGCATAGAACAGCTGTGCACACCGATCATGTGTGACAACGTAGGTGCGTAAACTTGTCTTTACCAAACATTGCTCCATTTGTGTAATTTGGTCTGGGGGCAGGGTTGTTTAAATGACTCGACCCTGTGTTCTGTAGTGCATTTGTTGCTGCGCTGAACCCCTTTGGATCTGTACCCCAATGAGGGAGTCTGCATCCTTCTACCAATGCCAGCACTCTTGGATCCCATCTGAAGTCAGAGAGGCTACGGGTGACTTCCATATGGGAGTATACTGTTGGGTCTCACACCTTCAATATCCTCCATCTTCCTTTCACTTAACTGCTGCTCTCAACACACTTCTAATCTTACTGACAGTTTTTTATGCTGCTCAGCATCTCTCAAGCTCCTCATAGAGTAATTAATACGTTTTACAGCCAAGTGTCTGCCTGACTCATACAAAGGAATACTATTAGTGGAAAAATAAAATATGTCATCTTTTCATAACAGCCCTCCCGAATCTCTTGCTCACTTTCAAGTCATGAAATCATGTTGGCCTTTCTTCAGACCAGAACCCGGTTATATTGATTTATTGTATTGGACAGCTACGCAGCCTGACCTTTGATACCCCTATAAATGGTGCTTCTCTTGGCGTTAGTCTAGAAATTCGTAGGGGTAGGGTCCACGTGTCTTTGCTCTTTGTTAAAGGAATGTGCAGTGGGTTTTCGAGCCTGTGTGTAAATGCTCCTTGTCACTCTGCTCCCTGTTGTGACCCTCGTGCAAATGGTATTGAAAGCAAGTGCTTATGTGCCTTCTTCTCTGCATTACGGCGAAATGATGGTGTGTGTAGAGATGCCGCCCTACAATGACTGATGCACCATCTGTATGCCAGCGCCCGTCCCTCGATGTGCAAACAGCGGGGGTCAAGTGCCCCTGTCTAGATTAAGCACACTGACTTACATTTTTTGCAAGTGGAACTGCAATTCGATTTCGTCCGCCTCGTGGCCTCAACAACTCCCGCATTCAAAGCCAGCCGCCCGGGATGATTCAGACCGAGTCTCAGGTTACTGGATGCATTCATGCACGTCACCACGTGCGTTGGTGCGCGGCACTGCGCGCATTGCGTTAAACAGGACAGTGAGTGTACAAGTCTACCATAGGCGGGCTCTGCTGCATGATAAATGTTTGCAGGGCCGTCATTGGCAGCGCTTTCGCGCGCTACCCGATTGACGGCCCGGGACGCAAACTTGAAGCTGCACTTTTAAAATAAGGTTAGGTGGTGCGTGCAATGCAGTAGCATTTACACACACCGGCCCATCAACGTTTATTTATGCTGTGCAACGCACTTTGGCTGCCAATGAGGATTACTGTCGTGTTAATTATGAAACTGCTGAGGCGCCGCCCGGCCACCCCCAAAATAGTGCCGCCTGGGGCGGACCGCCCCCCCCTAGCTACGCGGCTGCCAGCTCCAGATCCAAATGAAAAGTGACCAGGAGATGGACAAAGCACTGGGAGGAGCCTGCTGCACAGGAACAGGAAGTTGAAGACTGTGGGGCACTTCCTTCCTCCCACCCCCCTCCCCCCTCCCCAAAATGGACTCCTCGCTAAAAAAGTGCAGGCAAATGTCAACCTAAGGAGTTATTCAGATAAAAATCATCATTTCAAGAAGGTTTATGCTGCTTGCTGGTGGATTTCTTGTGCAGAATTGCAAATTTTATATTTTCGCTTGTGCTAGATTGTTGCTGCTCGCCGCATCTCAAATCTCGCAATTGCGAAGTACCGCGAGACGTGATCTCGCCGTACTCACGTTGACAAACTCTCGCTGTGCAAGTTGGCAAGCCGCGATGACGTAATCGCGCTCGCCAAATTCCCGCGGGATCACACAGCAAGATCCAAAATGGCGCAGCACTCGCAAAATATCGAGAAAAACAACTCGGCAAACGATGATAAATGCCGCGCGCCGCAAAAATTGTATCACCAACGCCGCACGCCGCAAAAAAAATCCGCTGCGTGCGAATTTGCAGATTTTGCAGGAAATTCGCAAATCTCGCGGATTGCGAATTTACCGAAAATCCGCAAAATCCGCGAGCGTAACGGATTTTCCGCCCATACTTAGTTCTGTTTCGAACATAGGACGCGATCCAGTCTAGAGCAGTTCCCTCTATGCCGGCTTCATCAAGTCTTTGTTTCATAGTGTCATGGTCAACCGTGTCAAAGCAGCTGAGAGGTCCAAGAGGAGTAGCGCAGCAACCCCGTTGCGGTCAACTGTATTCTTGGCAAGGAGGGCAGATTCAGTGCCTCTTCCCGAGCGGAATCCTGTGTGGAAGTCTGAAAGTATGCTATTCTCTTCAATGAATAGTGACATCTGGGTGAACGCTGCTCATTCTATCAGTTTGCCCAGGTCTCACCACTGACGCATTTGTGTGACATCTACTGCCCTTCATGTCAAGTCTACCCACACCTTAAGGCAGAGCTCGCATTGCCACAGAGTTTACAGCCCCTTATTACTTCCTGCAGGTACAGTCACTGTGTGTTGCTGGATTGTTTCCATTCTTGCAAATACATGGTCCAGCTCCCTCAATAACAAAAAAAAAGATAAACACATTATATCAAAGCCACAAGGAGAATTTTGGGTGTGACTACTTATGCCAAATGCATAGGAGCGGATAGCGTTTATATACTGCACAACACCCTAACTTTTTGTTTTACTTGTTTTTCAATTGTTATGTATTTAAAAAGGTTTTGCTTGGTAGACAGATATAGAGAAAGGATGCATTATAAAGATAATTGTTGTATCAAATACTTGTTTTCCTAGAAGACCCTAATCCTGAAGAAGTGTGCTACAGTGATCTGTACCTACATCTATGTCACTCAAGGTAACATCATGAAATGTAACGTTTTCAAAAGTATATAGAAAACAAACAGAACAAGCATTTGCAATGCAATTCGTCTTGCCTTTAGGACCTTTTATGTATTTAGCTATGCAGCACATTAGCCTGGGTGCTGAAACATCTACTGTTCTTTAACATGGAGGGAAAGTAAGCACCAAACTGCGTGACATGCCAGGTATGGAAACACATTGAGAGAAATATTGCCTTTCAGCTGGAAATGGAATAGTCCAAAGCTCTGTTTTTAATATAAAAGCAGGGCCGTACAAGCTTTGAAAAAAATATTATTGTCTACGGGTGCTCGTGGAAGACAATGTCTTTGGACTGGATTTTAGAGATTGCTAAAGTGATTCTGGTATTTTACTGACCTCTGCTGGTCGTTTTCTATTAAGAAAGTTACATAGAGCAGTTGCCAGAAAAATTTACAAAAGAAAGTCCTTCAGCCGAAGCAATTCTGGTATTTTACTGACCTCTGCTGGTCGTTTTCTATCAATACAGTTAAATAGAGGTAGTTGAACAGAAAAAAAGTCCCTAAGCGGAAGCAGACAAGTCCTAGGGCTGATCTCCAGAGCCTACAAAGTACATACACATATAAGTATATACTAAGGCATATAGTAAAGTATATACAAGAGGTCCCGAATGCTTGACCTAAAAATGAGCTGTGCGCATTGAATCTATAAGGTCAATTTACTGTGTGTTTATTTATTTCTAGAGCGCAGTTTACACTAAAAGGCATCATGTCGCTACGAGATCAGAAACACAGGAAAAGGGGTAAGCAGAACAAGAACGTTCTTAACCTCTTCCAAAAGAAAGAGTAATCAGACATTTGTGGAAGTAAACTTGAAAGACTAAAATATGTTTAATGGTTTACTCAGAACTTGGCCAGATGCGAAGAGCCTTAATTGGTCTGCTATGATTGAGCACATTAACAACTACTGCATGTCTACTGCCAAGACAGCGTTTAGGTAACAGTTAATAATCATCAGACTTATCATGGTAAACATATTATAGCCTGTCATCACTCATGCTGCATCACACCGACCTGTCAACATGTTTTGTTCTTTGTGGTCAGTGATTTCATTAAACATAGTCTGTGCAGCGAGTGCTGATAATGTCTTTAAAGCATGTAATGATTTTTTGCATTGTGTACGTCTTCAGCACACTCTTAAAAGGGTCCCATATTATATAGAAGAGTCCTGAAGTATTAAACAGATTGGAAACAGAGCTAGCATGGTCAATAAGATTGGGGGGAGTGCGAGCTTCAGATTTCCCAACAATCACGCAGGCTAAAATATTTCAACAGAAACAGGGCAGGAGGGCTCCTTGAAGAGCCATAGGAAGGGAGCGGATGAAGATTGAGAGGGACTTATTGCTCAATATTTTGTTAAATAACCATTCTTTAGACCTTTAAAACAGAGACAAGACTGCGTGTTTTTTTGTCGGCCCCTGTAAGTAACAATTCCAAGTAAAATCCGACAAATACCTCACCATATTCGACTTGAAACACCTTTACCCAACTGCTTACTACAGAATGCATTTATTAGAGGGGTGTACCACACCAAACCTCCCCCTGAAGCTCCGCCCCTGATTGGAAAGTTTACACATACATGCGTGGGTGATTTATACAGCGACTGCTATCAATCATAAACAATGTTAACGTTTGCATTAAGTATGTTCTTTTTCAGAAAATCATTCACTCTTCTCAAAAGTAAACACCAGTCTTGTGAAATGGAATACAATTTGAAGGAAATATACCAAACGGTAATCCTACTGTTACGTAGGACACCTTCCTGTGGTCTTGTGAATTGGAGCAGAACCAATACTTTGTTTACTTAGACAATTCAATTCCTCAGATCAAATCAGAAATTTCAAGCGCTTCCTGGATTTCTACATATTCAACTCGTTATTGTTAAAGGAGCGCCACATCTCAGTACTTACCTTTTACGTTTTGCATTACCACTACATATGCAATCAGATTTGAGAAGTACAGGAACTGTATGCATCACATTTTTCTCCTGCATGCAGAGAATGCATCACGTCACATCTCCACCGGGTGCAAGCTGGGTGTAATAATAAAATTCAAGGCGAAGTGATGTTTATTGGCTCTGATTGTGTGATTTACATCTCTGAATTAGGTAGCCACCTTGAAGTGGGTCTATTTCTTAAGACCAGCCATTCAATCACAATAAAAAGGTAAGAACCTGAAAAGTTTTGCAGTTTTTAAAATAGTTACATTAATTCTAGCAATGTTGCAAGACTGCTGGAAGATATTAAGTCACACTTTTGAATGGAAATAATTACCTAACCTTTCATTTGTGAACACATGGGCTTCGATTGGAATTCATAGAGCATATTATCAAGGCCATTATCTCCGCTTTATCGGCAGTTTCCTGCTGATAAAAGCGGCAATAATCTTTCGCCTGTCCTTTATAATATGCCCCTGAATGCGTTACTGACTGAATTGCGTGGTGGTAGAACACACACTGTTTCTAAACAAATAATTTTTCCTTATTGCTTTATGAGTTTTTCACTTGTCAGCCCCTAACCATGAACCATGTTGTTGTCATGACACCTAAACCCCCACGAGAGCCTAGTCTCTTCTCTGAGAAGCAGCAAATGGCATACTTCTTCTCAGGTGGAAAACGCATTGGCTATTCTATTGACCATCACATTCCGGAATACATGTATAAGGAAATGGCACAGCTAGTATTTGTGAGCAGTTTTACAGCCAGCGTTGATGAAAAAATGCAGGGATACACTGTATTTACAAGAATACGGTCCACTCCTGTGCTTTTCCTTGCACTGGCGCTAAAAAAAAGGGTGCATGCGCTGCAGGGATGACTCCTTTCAATGCAGGCGCCCAGTGCTAAAGTGCTTATGCTTACTCCCCAAAACATGGTACAGTTGGTTTATACCTGATTCGCATATTTAATTTATCTATAAGCCCCTAATAAAGTGGTATACCATATACCCATGGCTGGCAAATTAAACACTGCTCGCGGACCTGCAGCCCTTTTGTGCCACACATTTAAGAAGCCCCTTAAAACATGTCACAGGCCTGCCATTGCAAACTGGTAGCAGTTTTAAACAAAAAATTAGGCTTAGCAAAATAGCCCCCTTGCCAAGCCTAAAACACCCTTTTTAGGTCTCGGCCTAGCGTACACTGCACAGCAGTGTGGCGCAGCCGAGATTTTATGTTTACAAATATGGGGGCTTAAACCCGCCCCTCTTCGCCATTGGCTGGCTTCCTAAATGGAGGCCAGCCATTGGAGGAGAGGGGCGTCACTCCGTTCAAGCCCCGTCTTTTTCGAGTTCGGGGGCGTGTTTTTTGCAGTTTTTAATTCCGTGACGTCATCCGTCACTCAACAGCAAAAACAACGCCCCGAATGCGAAAATGGTGGCTCTTTTCTGACACCATTTCTGCCCAACCGCCGCCGGAAAAAGGCGAGAAGCTGCCGAGTCCTCCGGTGAGTGCTCGCTTTTCTTGCCTCTTTTCCCTGATTGTGCCCGTGTTATTGCCTCTGTCCCCTCTGTTGTGCGTCTGCCCTCTTATTGTGCTTGCTTTCCAGCCCCCCTCGCTGTATTGCTCCCCTGCCCCCTCGTTGCTTGTGCTTGCTCTCCTGCCCCTGCCCCCTCGTTGCTTGTTGTGACTCTGTGCCCTGCTTGTGATCCGGTTTTTGTGCCTCTGTGCCTTGCCCTGCTTATGATCCAGTTTTGTGCCTCTGTGCCCTGCTTGTGATCCAGTTTTTGTGCCTCTGTGCCCCCTTCCCCCTCGTTGCTTGTGCTTGCTGCCCCCTCGTTGCTTGTGCTTGCTCTCCTGCCCCTGCCCCCTCGTTGCTTGTTGTGCCTGTGCTCTGCTTGTGATCTGAATTTTGTGCCTCCGTGGCCTGCTTGTGATCCAGTTTTTGTGCCTCTGTGCCCTGCCCTGCTTGTGATCCGGTTTTTGTGCCTCTGTGACCTGCGTGTGATCCGGTTTTTGTGCTTCTGTGCTCTCCTGCCCCCTTGTTGCTTGTAGTTGCTGCCCCCTCATTGCTTGTGCTTGCTCTCCTGCCCCTGCCCCCTCGTTGCTTGGTGTGCCTCTGTGCCCTGCTTGTGATCCAGTTTTTGTGCCTCTGTGCCTTGCTTGTGATCTGGTTTTTGTGCCTCTGTGCCCTGCTTATGATCCGGTTTTTGTGCCTCTGTGCCCTGTTTGTGCCTTTGTTCCCTGCTTGTGCCTCTGTTCCCTGCTTGTGTCTCTGTTTCCTGTTCGGGCCCATGCTCCCTGCTTGTGATCTGGTTTTTGTGCCTCTGTGCCCTGCTTTTGATCTGGTTTTTGTGCCTCTGTGCCCTGCTTGTGATCCAGTTTTTGTGCCTCTGTGCCCCCCTTCACCCTCGTTGCTCGTGCTTGCTGCCCCCTTGTTGCTTGTGCTTGCTCTCCTGCCCCTGCCCCCTCGTTGCTTGTTGTGCCTCTGTGCCCTACTTGTGATCTGGTTTTTGTGCCTCTGTGCCCTGCTTGTGATCCAGTTTTTGTACCTCTGTGCCCCCCTTCACCCTCGTTGCTCGTGCTTGCTGCCCCCTTGTTGCTTGTGCTTGCTCTCCTGCCCCTGCTCCCTTGTTGCTTGTTGTGCCTCTGTGCCCTGCTTGTGATCTGGTTTTTGTGCCTCTGTACCCGGCTTGTGATCCAGTTTTTGTCCCTTTCTGCCCTGCCCTGCTTGTGATCCGGTTTTTGTGCCTCTGTGCCCTGCTTGTGATCCGGTTTTTGTGCAACTGTGCCCCCCTGCCCGCTCGTTGCTTGTGCTTGCTCTCCTGCCCCTGCCCCCTCGTTGCTTGTTGTGCCTCTGTGCCCTGCTTGTGATCCGGTTTTTGTGCCTCTGTGCCCTGCTTGTGATCCGGTTTTTGTGCCTCTGTGCCCCCTGCCCCCTCATTGCTTGTGCTTGCTGCCCCCTCGTTATTTGTGCTTGCTCTCCTGTCCCTGCCCTCTCGTTGCTTGTTGTGACTCTGTGCCCTGCTTGTGATCGGGTTTTTGTGCCTCTGTGCCCTGCTTGTGATCGGTTTTCGTGCCTCTGTGCCATGCTCTGCTTGTGATCCAGTTTTTGTGCCTCTGTGCCCTGCTTGTGATCTTGTTTTTGTGCCTCTGTGCCCCCCTGCCCCCTCGTTGCTTGTGCTTGCTGCACCCTCGTTGCTGTGCTTGCTCTCCTACCCCTGCCCCCTCGTTGCTTGTTGTACCTCTGTGCCCTGCTTGTGATCCGGTTTTTGTGCCTCTATGCCCTGCTTGTGATTTGTTTTTTGTTCCTCTGTGCCTCCCTGCCCCCTCGTTGCTTGTGCTTGCTGCCCCCTAGTTGCTTGAAATGGCTCTACTGCACCGCCCCCTCGTTGCTTATTGTGCCTCTGTGCCCTGCTTGTGATCCGGTTTTTGTGCCACTGTGCCCTGCTTGTAATCCGGTTTTTGTGCCTCTGTACCCTGCTTGTGATCCGGTTTTTGTGCCTCTGTGCCATGTTCGTGCCTCTGTTCCCTGCTTGTGCCTCTGTTTCCTGTTTGTGCCTCTTTACCCTGCTTGTGATCCGGTGTTTGTGCCTCTGTGTCCTGCTTGTGATCTGGTTTTGTGCCTCTGTGGCCCCCTGCCCCCTCGTTGCTTGTGGTTGCTCTCCTTCCCCTGCCCCCTCGTTGCTTTTTGTGCCTCTGTGACCTGCTTGTGATCCGGTTTTTGTGCCTCTGTGCCCTGCCCTGCTTGTGATCTGGTTTTTGTGCCTCTGTGCCATGCTTGTGATCCATTTTTTGTGCCTCTGTGCCCTGCTTGTGATCCTGTTTTTGTGCCTCTGTGCCCCCCTGCTCCTTCGTTGCTTGTGCTTGCTGCCCCCTCGTTGCTTGTGGTTGCTCTCCTGCCCCTGCCCCCTCGTTGCTTGTTGTGCCTCTGTGCCCTGCTTGTGATCCAGTTTTTGTGCCTCTGTGCCCTGCTTGTGATCTGGTTTTTGTGCCTCTGTGCCATGCTTGTGATCCGGTTTTTGTGCCTCTGTGCCCTGCTTGTACCTCTGTTCCCTGCCCTGCTTGTGATCCGGTTTTTGTGCCTCTGTTCCCTGCTTGTGATCTGGTTTTTTTTGCCTCTGTTCCCTAGGGCGTTACTGGGCAGAGAGCTGTGTGTGTGGCTCTGTCTGTGTATGTGTGGCTCTGTCTGTGTATGTGTGGCTCTGTCTGTGTGTGTGTGGCTCTGTGTGTGTGGCTCTGTGTGTGTGGGTGTGTGTGGCTCTGTGTGTGTGTGGGTGCGTGTGGCTCTGTGTGTGTGTGTGGGTGCAGGTGGCTCAGTGTGTGGCTCTGTGTGTGAGAAGTTCAGTATTTAACTGTGAAAATAAAAAGGTCAATGACAACACTGAAATAAACAATTCGCTCTCAGCACATTTGTTTGCAAAATTTATTGGGAACCCAATCAGAATGCAATCACAATGCAATATACGTGCAGCACGGAGACCTCAGCAAAGCTTACTGAGTGCCCAATTGGCATGACAGTGATAGAGACATTTTATAGGCAGAGAACTCTACCGGATGGGCATCATAGCATACGTAACCTAGATCAGAATATGTCCTGCTGGACCAATCAATGAAGAGCGATTGTGGCATGATACCCTTTTAAGGCTCGAAGTATGTCTATACCCTAGTGTTGCTGCCCACGTGTCATCTACAAGAGCAGATTTGGGTTTTCCCCTAAAGGTGAAATCTGTGTCTCTGGTATACGTGGACTTGGCACATACGTACGTGACCGGCCAGGCCTGCAGGTCATGTCGACATGATTTACTGAAAATGTGCGGTTTTGCAATAGCTTGCTGAAAGCTGGAAGCTGGCATGTTTATTCTCGGAAAAGCCTTGCGTTGCTTGCACGTTGCAGCTGACTGAGACTGACTGACACACAAAATGGAGCGTGCAACCATTTTGTGGATTTCTGCTGGTGTCTTTCTTTAGTAGCTCAAAGAAGACTATAGGCCTGAAAACATATGTATTTGGTATCATATAAATGTCCGCTTCGTCATCCCCAAATCTGATACTAAATCATATGTTAATCAGAAGTCATCCATCCTAATCATCTCCTGTCCCTCATCCTCATCCTTATGGGTGTGGTGTGGTGAATCACCTTTCCTGAATATGCAGTTGGCACAGGAGCTGAAAATTGCTGCACAACAAGATGGGCATATTTTTATCAGAAGGCACTGTGTCAAAAAGGCTGCTCCCACTATTATAATTGCCTCAAGTATCCAAGAGCCCCAGTCTGTCAACCAGTTCATCACATCTTCCCATAGGCCACCTGTGTGTATAGCGTGGGCCTCATCTCTAATGTCTTTAATCTTTTTTATAGCTTTGATTATATTCCCACTGTTATCCGGAATAAATACACAGCATTGGTTCTGAGCCAGGGAAGATGCTTCGGAAGATGCCTCATGGAGGACGGAACAGACTCCTCCCTCCTTGGCCAGAATGATATCGAGAGCAATCTTGTTTTGTATTACGACAGCCCTCATGGAGGTGAGCTCTTCTGTTATATTTCCTAAGGCATCAGTGGTAGAGTCCGCTAGATCCTCAATCATCCTGGATAACTGGTGTATCCTTTCTGAGGTATAGATATTGCCTAGTACTGGGATCATTGCCCCCACACCTGTTAACATGTGGTCTACCCATGCTGCCGTTCTCTTGGCCCTAACTAGTGTCAACTCTGTCTTTTCTGCTGGCACTAAGTTTGTGAAGTGGGTCATCTGTGGGATGATGTATGCCATGTACCAACTTCCATACCATCCTGGGGCAGGTATATGTATGCCCATGGACCACAGACAAAGAAAAGGCCCTTGTAACCTACCAGACCTGGTGACGGCTCATCACGACTCCTAACTCAAGTTAGTCTGGTTGTGTGGTTACAGCTGCTCATTCCCATGTAAATCTAGGGAACTGCCTTGGTGGGTAGTATGCCTTTTATCTTGTTTATCCTGTCCTCACAGACAAATAAACCCTGCTCTCCTCGAGCAACTTCCTCGAAAGTGCATCCAAATGAAATGCACTCCTTCCAGTTGTCTTTGGACAGCAGTTCTGAAAAAGTGCATGTTCTTGTAGCTCCTTTCGGAAAAAACGGTACTCTTTTGGGTGTTACTACTTCATCCTTGAGGATGCAGGAGGGGGCTGAAACTTCCCCCACCTTGAACCTTGGTATTTTCAAGTGGCCTGTTTCTATGTCATTCCAGCCTGCTCGGCCTTTCCATTCTTCATTTCTAGAAGCCCTGTCAAATCATTTTAGCATCTCTAAGTCTCCCTTAGTTGGCTGCATATTCATACAAGGGATCCTCTTAGATTTGAGAGGAAGGTCTGTTATTTTTCTGCTGTAGCTATAGCCACTGCTACCGCTGGATCAACAGTCAGTATTTTAGAGGAGGGTGTACCTATCGATACTGACACAGACATGCTGTGTTGACTTTGTAACATGTCTCGCAACAGGACACAGCATACATATTTGGATACTGGCAGTATGTGGTACTTCAAACTATGTGTGGCATCTGTGGGTAGGTGTGTGCAAACATAGCAGTCAGATATATTCAAAATTGTCACATACAGTTTCAGCATTTCTATGTACTGGTTTCCTTCGTATGTATCCCACAATCCTTCTTGGTCCCCTTTATTCACATCCACCCCCACATCAGTAATGTTCATTGTCATATTTTGTTCATAGTCTCTTGGGGTTTTTGTTGGCTCAGTTCCATCACTACCATCCCCCACCCTTCCATTAAGATGTGGTATTTCAAGCTCAGTTGAATACACTATTATTATTGCTGTTACTATAATCGCTGGTACTGGTAACAATATTGCAATAATCACTGCTCTCCAGTTACATGTGTGTCTTTCAGTGGACTGCATGACTCTGTACAAACCTTTCCCTTCCCTATGCTATGCAATCTTCTTGTGAATAGGCCCTAAGTTTATTCTTGGTCCACTCGGGCTTGTGAATAGGCCCTCATTTTGATCTTCTTCCTCTTGGCGCTATGCTAGCTGACCCTTAGAATCAAGCATTTAACCACTGCTCTTCTCTTATTTTTAATGTCTCGAATAGGTCTAGGACCAGTGACTTCTGTTGCAAAAGCGGCACAATGGATAATGTTCAAGGTTTTGAATAATGCCAGAACCAGTACTTTCTATCGCAAAAATGGCACCATTGAGAATGTCAAAACGTAGGTCTGTTAATTCTTGCTCAGGGACTTGCTCTGGGCCCGTGGGAAAGGCAATCTCATTAAAAATTAATTTTATCAGCTCAATGAGCAATATGGGTTGTGGGACAAATATTGTTAAAGTTGCACTTATGTCTCTTCCTGGGCACAAAATGGTTAATAGTATCCTGGACCGTTGTCCGCAGGCTTGTATTGACACAGATCGAAGTGTATTTGTCCTGAGCACTAGCATCTAGGCAGCAGCTCGTTAATGAGTAATCAATTTCTTCAGCTTGCTGTTTGCTGGAGCGAGTGTTATATTCTCGGCGAGGCCCTGCTGCTGGTATCTGAGCCGGTGGGATCCGTTCTCCGTCCTCGGGGGTCACTTTTTTCTCGTATGACGCGTCGATCCACGCAGTTAGACCATCACATTTTACTGCTGTAGCCGTTGTAAGAATGACCTGCCTTGGCCCCCTCCATCTTGGCTGCAAGCAATTCCTCCGTGTGTGGGCCTTGACCCAAATCCTGTCCCCGGGTTTCAGATCGTGGGCTGGTGGCGTAGCGGCCTCTGGAAGGGACTTCAGCACCTGACAATGGAGGTAAAGTAAAACATCTGTTAACTTTTTACAGTAACACAATAATAAGTCATCGCTTATTGACAGTGGGGCTGTGGACATATGTCCTGGTATAAACATGGGCCTGCCAAATAGAATTTCATGTGGACTAAGCTTTGTTACTCTGTTTGGTGTACATTAAGCATGGGCGAATTTTGTGAATCTGGCGTTTGCGAATTTGCGTATTTGCGAACTCGCAATCCGCAAAATCCCCGAATTCTCGCGAATTCGCAGATTTTTTTTTGTGTTCGCAAGGGTTTCTGCCAGTTTCGCGAGGGTTTTGTACAAGTTTGCAATTGCGCACTTACTTGTCGGCTCGCAACGGTCGCGACTATGTTGTTTCTACGTCTGGTTCATCATCACAGGTTCCCAGCACCCTCTGTCTCACCACTGCCACCCTCTGTTTCACCCATGCCACCCTCTGGTAAATCAATGCCACCCTCTGGTTCATCATCACTGTAGATTATGGGGGGAAAAGCAAGCACACCTGCCCTGCTTCAACTGACATGAATTAATTTGGGGTTGATTTATTAATGTGCCACTGTTTTAAAATTCCAGTCTGGCACCTGCTTCCTTATCTGTAATTTGCTTTCTGTTGCAGTGCAATTTTTTTTCCCAGGACCTTTGTGGCCTACTTGTAGCTATTCTATGAGCCTGCTGTGAGGGTCAGAGCAGGGTCATACAATTGTTGCAACTAGCAACTGAACTCTGGAGGGGCCCCAGTCAGGAAGCACTACAGGGAATGGTTACTATTACTAATGATGAGTTTGAACTTTTGCACCTGCTGAACAGCAACTGTAATGCCCCAAACAAACATAGGCAACTGAACTCTGGAGGGGGCCCTCAGGAAGTACTACATGGAATGGTTACTAATGATGAGTGAACTTTTGCACCTGCTGAGTGCTTTCTGCAGAACAGCAACTGTAATGCCCCAAACAAACTTACTTATAAAAGTGGATTTCTAATCCAAAAGTGATCCAAAGAGAGTCAAAAGGCCTCAAATCCCAAAATGTGCAGGGAAATGTCAACCTGAGGAGTTATTCTGATAAAAATCATGATTTTCAGAAGGTCTATGCTGCTTGCTAGTGGATTTCTTGTGCAGAATTGCAAATTTTGTAATTTCGCGAGTGCAAGATTGTTGCTGGCCGCCGCACCTACATGTTCGCAATTGCGAACTCTCGCGATGCGTCACCAAACTCCCGCGGGATCCCGCAGCAAGATCCAAAATGGCGCAGCACTCGCAAAATATCTAGAAAAACAACTAGGCAAACGCTGAATGACGGTAAGTGAACGCCGCAAGCCGCAAAATTGTATCACCAAGAAACAAAAATCTGTTGCGTGCGAATTTGCAGATTTTCGGTAAATTCGCGAGCGTTCGCGGATTGCGAATTTACCTAAAATCCGCAAAATCCGCGAGCGGAGCGGATTTTCCGCTCATGCTTAGTGTACATCTCATTGCTAGTAATGCTAAGGGCAGCGCATCTACCCATGAGAGGTCCGTTGACGCGCAAATCTTAGCTATCTTATTTTTCAAAACTCCATTTTTCCTTTCAACAGTGCCTGCTGCTGGGGGATGGTAAGCACAATGCAACTTTTGTTTTATGGCTAATCCCTTGCATAGTCCCTTTATATCATTGGAAATGAATGCAGGCCCATTGTCGGACACCAGGAGGGAGGGTACCCCAAACCTTGGCAGTAGATCCTTAAGTAGACACTTGGCCACGCTCTGTGCATCACAATGTTTGGTGGGGTAGGCCTCTGTCCATTTGCTACATATTTATATGACTGGGTGGGGGGCATGTCTATAAAATCAAGCTGAAGGCTTTCAAATGGCCCATGAGGAGGTGGGAAGTGGCCAGGCGCAGTTGGTGTACCTTTTCCTGTATTGTGTTGTGCACAGACAGAGCATTGCTTGCAAAGCCTTTCTGCTGTCTGGTGAAATTTTGACTAATACCAACACTGGGAAAATAATCTGATCATACCATCACGTCCCACATGTGAGGGTCCATGGAACAATCTGCTCATTGAAGGGAGCATGGTGGAAGGCAAGCATATCCTGTCATTAGGTCCTACCCATAGTCCCTCCTTTGCTTGTGTGCATCCCTGTTGCTCCCACTCCTCTTTTTCGTGGTTAGCTGTATTCTTCTGAATATGTATTGGGTCAAAATGTAGTAAACCACTATCCTCTTTTGTGTCTGTCCTGTTGTCTACTAGTTGCACCATTGCTCGCTGGCAGCCTGTAAGCGCTATTCTCTTCGCTTCTTGGTCAACAAAAGCATTGCCTCTGGAGAAGGGGTCTTTTGATGAAGTGTGGGCAGCACATTTTATTATGGCCACTTTGAAAGGTAGTAGCAGCGCTTGGAGGAGGTCACAAATCAATTGTGCATGCTGTATCTGCTGGCCTGCTGATGTAAGGAACCCCCTCATTGACCATAACTGGCCAAAATCGTGGACCACCCCAAAGGCGTACTGGCTGTCCGTGTATATATTTACTTTCTTTCCTTTAGCCCATGCACATGCACTGGTAAGTGCCACGAGTTCGGCTGCCTGTACACTTTTTGCTGCTGTCAGTATCC
Source organism: Lissotriton vulgaris (assembly GCF_964263255.1). NCBI lineage: Eukaryota > Metazoa > Chordata > Amphibia > Caudata > Salamandridae > Lissotriton > Lissotriton vulgaris. The sequence goes on from NC_141694.1 coordinate 579,231,703, forward strand.
CTCCTTCTAATAATTTAGTAGCTGTGCCCACCGCATAGGATGCTTGTAATACTCCTGTGTCATCCCTTAAGCATGACCCATCTACAAATAAATCTCCCTGAGCATCTGGGAGTGGTGTATCTTTAAGGTCTGGGCGTATCTTAGTATGCCTAACTATGGCCAATGTGTATAGAAGCAACAGGAGGGAACCCATAGACCACGTTGGGATGGGTGTGTAATGTAAACAATAACAATTCCCAACAGGTATCATAAGAAGGCAATTTTCACAATGTATGCAATTCGCATTACAAAAATAAGAAACAAGGAGTCACTAGTGAACGAAAACGTAATATGCGTCATATAGTTATGCTGTAGAGTCGACGGCGTTTCGATCCCCGTAGGTTTGGATCATCATCAGGACAGGGTTTTCGATGAAGACAGTGAGAGTCACCCAAGCGGAGGCGCGTGGGTGGCTGGGGTCCATGCGGTCGCTCAGGAGTCGATAGCTGATCATTGGTTGAATCTGTTCAGCGGGATGGGCGGGCGGTGCCTGTATGAGTCAGGGCAGCGGAGGGCGATTAGGGCTCTTCGGGTCAAGTGGTGCTCGCAATTAATGCTGGAGCTACGTAGCTCCAGCATTAATTGCGAGCGCCACTTGACCCGAAGAGCCCTAATCGCCCTCCGAGCTTAGGCCTCTTTTTATAGCCACATTATATGCAGGTGAGTTCTTGGGTGGGGCTGGCTGAGCCGTATCTAAATTCTTTTTACTATTGATGTTTCCCATGGTTGAGTCGTGTGCAGCAGCTAGTCCTAAACGCCTTACAAATAACTGTTCAAGTATACCAGACAGATGGGTTGCAGGGTATATTTCAAAATGGTAACATGTGACACAATAGGTTGACAGAAATACTTCACATATATATTTCAGCCGTACAGTATTTGCAAGAGGGCAACAAGAAAGCCATACACCAATCACCCCAACAGGTCATGTAGTGCCATTTCACCAAAGCATTTTCACAAGGAAGAAAGAAGCCAGATCCTGGTTTGTTTGTTTGAGCCTTGACGGCCTGTAAAACAAGTGAGATAGGAAAACAGACCCTGTCTGTGCCACAGGGTGCTGACATTCAACAATAGAGCAATAGTGGTGAATTGCTTCGTGCAGTTCAGACAATCACATAAAACATCTAGGACAGATACTGGGGATGCTACGCGGCAGCGCTGTAGAAAAAACCTTCTGTGCAGAGAATGTGTCTGGGTCTGCTGTACTTAACCCCAAAGGAGTGAGGGGAATAACAGAAATTCTATTAAGTTTTGATTTTTATAGAGGTGCACTTTAATCGGTCTTTCCAGCCAGTCCCTTTCAGAGGCCAGAGGGTATTATGGGCGGGAGTACTTATTTGGCAACGTTGGTAACTGGGTGTGTGAGGTGAAGGGTTTCTATCAGATCTCCTTAAGTAACGTTCTAATACCAAGATAAAATGAATAATGCTGGCAAAGGAAACCTAGAACCTAGCACCAATCGACAAATACTCCACCTACCTATCAATATTTGGCCACTAAATAAGCCAAGCACATCACAAGTACACAATAAAAAAATGCAATGAAACCTATAATGATTGATAAAAGAAACACTGGTGTACCAAGCGTCACACCCCCCTCTTCGTGCCGAGAACCCCTAGGGACGAATTTAGAACCATTCTGGCCCCTAGGTGGACGTCTCCAGGGGGAGGGTGGAGGCGGAACCCAGGCAGGGCGACGGGCGTCAGCCAAAGAGCCAGGAGCGTCCAGGGCGTTCCTCATAAATGCCAAAATATTAGGCCAGCGACGCAAGGGCGATGGTGCTGGACCCAAATCAGAGCTCATGAGAAAAAAATAAAATCACGATCAACAAATACACAGTAGAAACAAAATCTAGTAGCCAACCTGGCCACTTGTATCGCGATACCTAACAGGCACAAACACTATGGGCCAATCTGGGGAGCGAAACTGCCACGCCCTAAAACAGCGAGCTACCTGCTACCACCCACAGGGGAGCAGAAACTGCCACAACTCAACAATGAGGGGCCAACTGCTACAACCCAATACCGGAGGATTAAAATCCCCCCCAAGTGTACTCACCGGGCTTTGTCCAGTCTGTTAGAGCATACCGACGTCCGCTGCACCCAATGGAAATGGTCTGGCAAGGGTATTCTGCATCCCAGCGGCCAGTGACTCTCTGCGGTGGGGGGAGGGGTGTAGACCTTTGCCCTCAATGGCTGGCCAAGGGCCTACTGATACCGAAATCACTAAAGAGTGTCTGCCGGCCAGGAATCCTGCAGAAGCTCGCCATCACCAGCCAGCCAGGGAACGCAGGGGACCAAGGCCAGACCCTATAGAATAAAAAAAATTTATGTGAGAAAAGGCAGCGGACTTCAGGTAGCAATGACAGAGGCGAACACACGCCCGTGGCACAGGAACTAAGAAAGGTCAACAGCACAGAGAACGAGAGAAAGAGAGAGAGAGAGAGAGAGAGAGCTAGACAGGAGTTACCTCCTGGGCCGTGTGGTGACAAAAACAAACATAAACCATCAGAGCCAGGAACAGCAGAATGAAGAAAGCGATCAGAAAAGGAACCACGAAAGACATGGAGTCTTAACAAGCCGTGTGAATATCCCCAGGACACAGGCACACTTGGTCAGACATAGAGATTCAAGAATAAGAATAGTCAGAAGAGGCAGAAGCACAACACAAGCGTGCAGAGAGCGAAAAGAGCAGGACAACACCAAAGACAACAGAGAAGCCACAAACAGACCATCCACCGGATCCGACCCCCTCCAGCAACCAACCAGACCGGGGAGAGATAAACAAACAGAAAGTTATCACCTCAAATTCCCGCCCTCAGAAGGGTGCCAAAGGGTCTGATCACCAGTGTCCGCTCCGTCGGTGTAGCCAGTCAGTTGTAATGGGTCCACAATCTCTCCACCAAATGTAGAAGTTCAGTATTTAACTGTGAAAATAAAAAGGTCAATGACAACACTGAAATAAACAATTCGCTCTCAGCACATTTGTTTGCAAGATTTATTGGGAACCCAATCAGAATGCAATCACAATGCAATATACGTGCAGCACGGAGACCTCAGCAAAGCTTACTGAGTGCCCAATTGGCATGACAGTGCAGAGACATTTTATAGGGAGAGAACTCTACCGGATGGGCATCATAGCATACGTAACCTAGATCAGAATATGTCCTGCTGGACCAATCAATGAAGAGCGATTGTGGCATGATACCCTTTTAAGGCTCGAAGTATGTCTATACCCTAGTGTTGCTGCCCACGTGTCATCTACAAGAGCAGATTTGGGTTTTCCCCTAAAGGTGAAATCTGTGTCTCTGGTATACGTGGACTTGGCACGTACGTACGTGACTGGCCAGGCCTGCAGGTCATGTCGACATGATTTACTGAAAATGTGCGGTTTTGCAATAGCTAGCTGAAAGCTGGAAGCTGGCATGTTTATTCTCGGAAAAGCCTTGCGTTGTTTGCACGTTGCAGCTGAATGAGACTGACTGACACACAAAATGGAGCGTGCGACCATTTTGTGGATTTCTGCTGGTGTCTTTCTTTAGTAGCTCAAAGAAGAATATAGGCGTGAAAACATATGTATTTGGTATCATATAAATGTCCGCTTGTGATTGCTGCACCCTTGTTGCTTTGCTTGCTCTCCTGCCCCTGCCCCCTCGTTGCTTGTTGTACCTCTGTGCCCTGCTTGTGATCTGTTTTTTGTGCCTCTGTGCCCTACTTGTGATTTGTTTTTTGTGCCTCTGTGCCTCCCTGCCCCCTCGTTGCTTGTGCTTGCTGCCCCCTTGTTCCTTGTGATTGCTCTACTGCCCGCCCCCTCGTTGCTTGTTGTGCCTCTGTGCCCTGCTTGTGATCCGGTTTTTGTGCCACTGTGCCCTGCTTGTAATCTGGTTTTTGTGCCTCTGTACCCTGCTTGTGATCCGGTTTTTGTGCCTCTGTGCCCTGTTCGTGCCTCTGTGCCCTGCTTGTGATCCGGTTTTTGTGCCTCTGTGCCCCCCTGACCCTCGTTGCTTGTGCTTGCTTCCCCCTCGTTGCTTGTGCTTGCTCTTCTGCCCCTGCCCCCTCATTGCTTGTTGTGCCTCTGTGCCCTGCTTGTGATCTGGTTTTTGTGCCTCTGTGCTCTGCTTGTGATCCAGTTTTTGTGCCTCTGTGCCCCCCTGCCTCCTCGTTGCTTGTGCTTGCTCTCCTGCCCCTGCCCCCTCGTTGCTTGTTGTGCCTCTGTGCCCTGCTTGTGATCCAGTTTTTGTGCCTCTCTGCCCTGCCCTGCTTGTCATCCGGTGTTTGTGCCTCTGTGCCCTGCTTGTGATCCGGTTTTTGTGCAACTGTGCCCCCTGCCCCCTCGTTGCTTGTGCTTGCTCTCCTGCCCCTGCCCCCTCGTTGGTTGTTGTACCTCCGTGCCCTGCTTGAGATCCGGTTTTTGTACCTCTGTGCCACCCTGCCCCCTCGTTTCTTGTGCTTGCTGCCCCCTCGTCATTTTTGCTTGCTCTCCTGCCCCCTTGTTGCTTGTTGTGCCTCTGTGCCCTGCTTGTGATCCGGTTTTTGTGCCTCTGTGCCCTGCTTGTGATCCGGTTTTCATGCCTCTGTGCCCTGCTCTGCTTGTGATCCAGTTTTTGTGCCTCTGTGCCCTGCTTGTGATCCGGTTTTTGTGCCTCCGTGCCCCCCTGCCCCCTCGTTGCTTGTGCTTGCTGTACCCTTGTTGCTGTGCTTGCTCTCCTGCCCCTGCCCCCTCGTTGCTTGTTGTATCTCTTGCCCTGCTTTTGATCCGGTTTTTGTGCCTCTGTGCCCTGCTTGTGATTTGTTTTTTGTGCCTCTGTGCCTCCCTGCCCCCTCGTTGCTTGTGCTTGCTTCCCCCTCGTTGCTTGTGATTGCTCTACTGCCCCGCACCCTCGTTGCTTGTTGTATCTCTTGCCCTGCTTGTGATCCGGTTTTTGTGCCACTGTGCCCTGCTTGTAATCCGGTTATTGTGCCTCTGTACCCTGCTTGTGATCCAGTTTTTGTGCCTCTGTGCCCTGTTCGTGCCTCTGTTCCCTGCTTGTGCCTCTGTTTCCTGTTCGTGCCTCTGTACCCTGCTTGTGATCCGGTTTTTGTGCCTCTGTGCTCTGCTTGTGATCTGGTTTTTGTGCCTCTGTGCCCCTCTGACCCTCGTTGCTTGTGCTTGCTGCCCCCTCGTTGCTTGTGCTTGCTCTTCTGCCCCTGCCCCCTCGTTGCTTGTTGTGCCTCTGTGCCCTGCTTGTGATCTGGTTTTTGTGCCTACATGCCCTGTTTGTGATCCATTTTTTGTGCCTCTGTGGCCCCCTACCCCCTCGTTGCTTGTGCTTGCTCTCCTTCCTCTGCCCCCTCGTTGCTTGTTGTGCCTCTGTGACCTGCTTGTGATCCGGTTTTTGTGCTTCTGTGCCCTGCCCTGCGTGTGATCCGGTTTTTGTGCCTCTGTGCTCTGCTTGTGATCCTGTTTTTGTGCCTCTGTGCCCCCCTGCTCCCTCATTGCTTGTGCTTGCTGCCCCCTCGTTGCTTGTGATTGCTCTCCTGCCCCTGCCCCCTCGTTGCTTGTTGTGCATCTGTGCCCTGCTGATTTTTGTGCCTCTGTGACCGGCTTGTGATCTGGTTTTTGTGCCTCTGTGCCCTGCTTGTGATCTGGTTTTTGTGCCTCTGCCCTGCTTGTACCTCTCTTCCCTGCCCTGCTTGTGATCCGGTTTTTGTGCCTTTGTTCCCTGCTTGTGATCTGGTTTTTTGTGCCTCTGTTCCCTAGGGCGTTACTGGGCAGAGAGCTGTGTGTGTGGCTCTGTCTGTGTATGTTTGGCTCTGTCTGTGTATGTGTGGCTCTGTCTGTGTGTCTGTGGCTCTGTGTGTGTGGCTCTGTGTGTGTGGGTGCGTGTGGCTCTGTGTGTGTGTGGGTGAGTGTGGCTCTGTGTGTGTGTGTGGGTGCGGGTGGCTCAGTGTGTGGCTCTGTGTGTGTGTTGGTACAAATGCAATAGGTCCCGCATTTGCGAGAGATTAAGCTGTTGGCATTTTAAATAACAATGCCATTTATTTATATGTTTTAAAAACAAAAATAATGTCATGAGCAATGCCAATAGCTCTAACTTTTACAAGGACGAGACCATTGCATTGTAAATGCTTCTTATTTTATACACTTCACCACTGAGGAAGGAAGGATGCAATGTAATTTAAAAAGTTGTACATGTACTTTTAAGTTTTACATGTCCTGGTAGTAAAAATCTTCTAAATTCGCTTTCCACTACTTTAATGGTGTCCTCTCCTGTATGGTAACACTGGGTTAACTCATTACATTTAATAAGTGCTAACCTTTGATTGGAAAGAGAAAGTTTAGTCATATGTATCTGAGGGATTGTAATTTAAAATCCCTATTAATGGTAAAGTCAGTATTGAAGTCACAATTTTGAAAAATGGCACTTTTAGAAAGTTGGCATTTTCGTGCCCTCTTTGGTGCCAGCAGCCTGTTACTGTGTCACATGACTAGGTGTAGGAACAGTTGCCCTTTGTATTCCTTTTAGACAGTTTCACAAAAAATGAAAATGGATATGGGTTTGCTGTTATTTCCTTTTTTAAATACGTTTAACACTCGTGATGAGAAGCACGGTAGGTAGGTTCAAAGATTTTGGTGTAATGGTGCTGGTGCAGAAGTTTGAGAGCAAGGTGAACCTTCAATGCCCCCTTGTGATTTGGGCTCTTACCAAATTATTGTAATACCCACTTCCCCAGATGTAGTCCTGCAAACTGGAGAACCCAGATTTGGCTCTTATAACTGGATAAAACGCCTAAGATGTTCAGGGGCAGCAGAAATGTGCATGCTATGCTCCGCTAATCTAGTGCTTTGCCCTAGCCCGCTGTAGCATTGCCTTGCGCTGTGCAATATTTCCTACTTTTTACACTGGAAAGGAGTAGTAAGAAAGGTAAGTCAATTGTTAATGGTTTGTATGTCCCTCCTTAGAGGCAGCATGCTGGATTAGTTCACCCTTTACATCCTATAGTTGCCACTTGTGTCCTATGGCTCGCCCAAACTGCACACTATGTCCCAAATGTGGCCCTCATTCTCAACACAGTGCCAAGTGTATTATCAGTTCACTTTCAGTGCTTATTGCACCACGATGTCCTGCACAGAACCCACAATTACCCAAAAGGACCTGTGTTACTTGTTCGCAGGTTTATTTGGGTTCTCGTACTCTGCTGTTACCTCTTCCAATACTAAGAAATGATATTCTCCAAGCGTCATCCTCTTTGAGGCTTTTTTATGAATGATGATTTCTTCTTTTTATTTGCATTCATAACTTTTATTTAGATTTTGCTGGAGATCCAATTTGTTAACATAGGCTATCACTATTGAAGAGGTATTGAGGGACACCTAGGTGTATACCACCCCTCTTTAGCATCTTTGTTTTTCCATACAGACCCCTAATTACCTCCCTGAGTTCTACCAAAACACCCTACACTGTTCCTTTCACCATGTACTCTCTTCTTGCGTTTTGCAACCTCCTCTTGCACCCAGTGCTCCCTCTTGCAACTTTCATTACCCCATGTACACCTGTACTCTCTTTCTTATCCAAAAAGCCCTCCTGACCCGACCTCTCCTCAACATCATGCTTTGCCCCAACAAGCTGTATTCATGCTTGCCCCATGCCCTTTACCTGTATTTACTGCACTCTCCTTTACACCGTGCATTCCTTTCTTGCATCCTTCACTCCATACCTTGTATTCTGCACTCTTCATTCCACCATTAGTCTTCCCTTGCTCCTGCCCTCTACACCTTGTATTATGGGCTTTATTGTACTGCCTACATTCGCCCTTAACTGCTAATTGTATTGACTTTTCTTTATTTAGCTGCAATGTTCACTATCATGTGACACAGATACATCATAGCAAGAAGCAATGCAAGCTAACAAAGATGCAACAATGGGACAGGCAGTAACAGCAGGGAATGCTTCTTCACACACTTACACAGAAAAGGTAGTGCATGTGTTGCAGCGGGATATCTTACCTACATGTATAACATGAGCAGCATGTACAGCATCTATCTTTTGTGCCAAATAGTCTATGGTCCACGACTTCACTCTACATAAATGTGACAGAATCACAATGAAGTCACCAACAGTAGCACACTTTTCAAGACAATCAAGCACCACACCAAGCACATTCTAGACTCATCTATTCCACCACAGAAAAGTGTAATGTGATCAGCTTCTTCTTCAGAGCAAAAATATAGAAAATTCAAAAGCATGTTGACATCACCAAGCCTGCTTAATCTCTTCTGCCCACCCCTACCGGTAGGATTCAACAATGGTCAGCCTTCAAAGCCCTATCTCCTGCAGATCTCACTGACAAACCCAACTCCCTCAAAGCTACTTTTTATAAAGATGCTATCTGACCCTCGCCCTTCATCAAAGTCTCTCTAGGGACATGTTCTCACTCCACTCACCAATGTCAATGCCTTCCGCTCTCAAGTCATCATCCCAGAAGCTCTCAAGACAGGCCAGATCCTTCCACTCCTAAAGAAACCTACACTAGACTCCAATGAATTCACAAGTTAACAGCCCATCACTCGCCTACCATTCATTGGCGAGATCATTTAAAATGCAGTTCTATGTTCAATTATAAGATGGCATCAGTGCCAACCATCTCCTGCATGTGCACCATTCTTACTTCAGAACACACTGCAGTACAGAGACCATTACCATAAATGTTGTAGACAATTCCCTCTTGATCATAGATAAAGATGACTTTTGTATCCTGATATTGCTGGACCTCTCATCTGTCAAACCTCCCACCATTATATACGTCCTTGAGTCTTGAATGGGATTCACCAACAATGACCTTTACGGATTTTCTTCTTTACTTTCCAACTGACACCAGTTTGATAACATGTTAAACTCAATGTCCCAAAAGAAAGTCCCCCAGTGTTCTATGCTGTCTCCTGTCATCTTTAAGCTCTACATGGAGATGCTTGGTGCTCTACACACAGACAACAGCATCAAGATTCACCAATATGCCCAGGACATCCAATGCTTCTTGAAGGTTTCCTCTGTTTCACGCATCAAATGCCTCAAATCTAACTGCACATTATCCAGAGCAGGATGTCCTAAAGCTCAACCGAACAGACTTCCTGTTTTTTTCCCAATAACATATGTAAGAAAAGTGGTGTATCATATGCTGCGTTTGTGTAATACACTCACAAAACCATCTTGGGTCCAGTCTGGATCGTTTGTCAAACCTTATCTCAACCTTGAGTAGATGTGGCTTCAAGCAGTAAGGCTTAAACAAAGGAACAAGTATAAAGCATTTAAACAATTGGGCAAGAAAGAAACAACTCTCAAGAAATCTGACACCAATTTATAAAAATAGACCATATTTTTACAAATGTATAGACACCAAAATGAACACGAGCCACTGGAGAGTTATGGAGATGTAAGTACTTAACAGTGGTAGGCTTGGGGTCTCGCTTTTGCTTTGTTACACTCTTGGTAGCACAACTATTGCTGTAGTTTACAAGAGAGTTTTAAACACAGTGGTCCATAAACTAGGACATTGGAGTTTCTAAGAATGAATATAGAACCAGAATCAGCACTATCCGCCATATTCATGAAAATCGGCATTTGCGATTCTGAAATAGCGAAAAATAGCGAATCGCTATTCAGAAATCGCAAATCCGAATTCATGAATAATTGCGATTAAAAAAAGCGATTCGCACGCGATCGCAAAATCCGATAGCGATCCGATTGAAATAGCGATTAATCGCAGATTAATCGCTATTTCCGCCTACCCGCGCCTGGACTGCGATCTCGCAAATAGCGATATCGCTATTTGCGATATCGCTATTTGCGAGATCGCAAACTCGCGAGATCGGGAAAACGGGAAGTCGCATTTCGAGCCCAGTGATGACATCACAACCAGGAAGCTGCCGGTTCCCAGCACCATTTTGCACATTGAGGCACAGAGACAGGGAGCACATTGGAAAGCTGCAGCACATCTTGGCAAGTAAACTGCTCCACATATCCACAACCCATACCATGGCTGAGGAAGCAGCACCTGGGACCAGCAGCTCCTCTGGGAGAAAGAGAAAGCTCAAATTCTCTGAGCAAGAGCTGGAACACCTTATCGAGGGGGTTGTGGCCAACCACGACCAACTGTTTGGCGCTAACTCACGGAGGGTGCCAGAAATGGAGAAGCGGCGCATATGGCAGGGGATAGCCTCAGCAGTGAACTCGGTGGGAGTGGCGGCCAGGTCCCTGGAAGAACTTAAAAAGCGGTGGTACGACCTCCGAGGCCGTGCCAAGGAGAAGGTGGCGGCGCGCCTTGGGGAGTCCTCGGGCACAGGAGGAGGAGGACCAACGGTACCACCGAACACCGCAATGGAGGACCAGGTTGAGAACACCCTGGAGAGGGAGGCCTGTGTGGGTTTCACTGCACTGGACTCATCCTGCCCCACACAAGACACCCAAGGTAAGTGGCATGTGACTGCGACCCTGCCCCCTATGGATGTCCATGACCAAATAGGCTCCCCCAATGTCCCATAGGCATGCCATAGTTGCACATCAAGGAATGTCCTGAAGCATTGTGGGAGATGTAGTCTGGCCACAATGTTGTAGTACCACAATGCAGCGAGTCAGGTCCCACTGCACACAAAGCCACTGCCATTCAGGGAATGTCACCCAGCATGCATGTAGCAACTGCACGTCAGCCAGATGCATGCAACTAATGGTCCACCACTTACCCCCACAGGTGGCGATACCAGTGACAGTGACAGGCTGGAGATCGACGAGGGCGTCCAGGAGGTTGAGGTGCCAACACCTACCCAGGCACCAGCCCATGCCGCTGCATCTGCACCAGCAGCAACTACCACCAGCAGCGTCCCCCCTGCAACTGGTGCAGCGCCCACATCCGCTGGCATGGCAGCCCCCATTGTGCCTCCTGCCACCGCTGCTCCTCCCAGAGCCGCAGCCAGGGCAGTCACTCCTGTGCCCTCTGCATCAACTGCTACTGCCACACCAGCAGGCACACCCCCTGCGACTAGCTCACCTGCAACACCGGCGGCATTACCCCCAGCAGCTGTCGCCTCAACATCCGGGGCTGCGCCACTGTCCACTCAGCGGCCACCCTCACAAAAAGGGCCAGCAGGGCAGGCGTGGCAGGTCACGCCAGCGCTCGACAGCAGCTACCAGGCAGGCCAATGCTGATGGACAGGCGCGGCTCAGCATCGAGAGACGGATGCTGCGCATACACCAGCGCCAGGCTCAGCAGCAGGGAGCTATTCAGCTCCAACTACACAACATTGGCCGCAACGTGGCATCTGTTGCTGCCCACATTGAAGGCATGAGGGCCGACCTGGCCGGTGTGGGAGATGGAATGGCCCGCATTGCTGCAGCCGTGGAGGCCAACACCCGTGCCATGTATAGAATGCGCGGTGGGCAACGCCGGCACCACCGCCAACTGTTGACCCAGCTTGGCACTTACAGCAGGGCAAGCTATGTGTTGGCAAATGCGACATCTCTTTTGGCGCGGCGCTGTCTCACCCAGCAGCACACTATCATCCAGTGCAGTGTGGACATGACGAGGGTGCTGGAGACCCTCACCACGGCCGTCGTGGCTCTTCACCCTCCACCTATTCCATCTGTTGTGGGGGGTGATGATGCAAGTGAGGGGGCGTCCAGCTTGAGCTCACAATCTGCCTCACATGCCCCACTACCCACCCGCAGCACCAGGACCCCCCCATTGCCTGAAGCCCCGGAGGAGGAAGCCCCTCAGAGGCGTTATGGAGGAACACGCACTAGGCACACCTAGAGAACTGTACCTCACAAATGCCACAGGCTGAGGTCAAGCCTGCCATGCACAGCAGTATGGCGTAATACTGTTTGTTGGACTAATTTGGCACAGAACCTTATATTTCATTTTGTGAATGTAACAAGTACTTTTATTTTGCAATTTGGCACAGATCCTTATATTTCATTTTGTGAATGTAACAAGTACTTTTATTTTGCAATTTGGCACAGATCCTTATATTTCATTTTGTGAATTTAACAAATACATTTATTTTCCTACACACATTAGCGTTGTGTCATCATTACATTTTGCATGCATTGTTGATTTGTGGGGTGATGGAAGTGGTTGTACTAGAAACTGTTCACTGTGATGTGGTTGCGACGTCTGTGCCCTTCTGCTGGGTTCTCCCCTTGTGCATGGCGCGCATGTTCAGGTGGCCGGTTGTCCCCCTCAGATTCACTGCCAGAGATGTCAACAGGTATCCGGCGCTTGGTTGCAATGTTATGTAGTATTGCGCAGACAGCCACTATGCGGCAGCACTTTGCAGGACTGTAATACATGGCCCCACCTGTCTTGTGCAGTATGCGGAACCTGCTCTTGAGCAGGCCAAATGTCCTTTCTATGTAATTCCTTGTCCGTATGTGTGCAATATTGTAGCGCCGTTGCTGGGGTGTTGCAGGGTTGAGGTATGGGGTCAGGAGGTATTCACGGAGGGCGCAGCCACTGTCACCTGAATGAGAGGAGCAGATGGTGATTGCCTGTGCTGCGCTGTTACATCTTTGCAATGTGACTTTTAAATCAAAGTGTACTTACCAAGTAGGTGTCCTTCCCCAAACTCTCCCCTGACCAGTCGTGTGTGGAGTCCGCTGTGCCGGAAAATGAAGGAGTCATGGGTACTCCCTGGGTACCGTGCGACGATGTCAGTGATGTATGTCTTGGCATTGCAGACCATCTGGATGTTGAGGGAGTGGTAGCACTTTCTGTTGCGGAACATATACTCCATGCCAGCTGGTGGGCAGACGGCGACGTGGGTACAGTCTATACATCCGAGCACATGTGGAAAATGGGCTACATTGTAGAATTGTAGCTTTGTCATGTCCAATTCCTGTTGGCTGGCGGGGAATTTGATGTGACGGTGTAGCTGGGTGAGCATGGCGTCAACAAAAGTGTTGAGGCAGCGTGACATGGTGGGCTGGGATATTCCCCCAGCAGCCGCTACTACCCCCTGGAAACTTCCAGAGGCCAGGAGGTGCAGGCTACACAATACCTGCACATGTGTAGGCACAGCATTGGTACGGCTTGTTGGGAGCTGCATCAGGGGGTCAAGGTCCTCTATTAGCTGCATTATCATTTCCCCATTCAGCCTGTATTTGGCATATATCTGCTCCCTGGTTTGGCCCAGCAAGGTGACCCGCTGGCGGAATATCCTGTCCTGGATCCTGCGTCTCCTCCGTGCTAATCGCTGTAGCCTGCGACGCCTCACCACCATGTACATTCCTGGCATTGTGGGACTCCTAATGCTGCTGCTGCTGATGGTCCTTATGTGTGATTGGTCAGGCCAGTACCTGTTGGTGATAGGTCAACGGTTTTTTGAAAGTTTTTTTTCCATGGCTTTCATGGTTACCACCTGCTTTGAGTTGTCCTTATTTTGTGCGGTGCAAATTGCGATTTTTGTGTTTTTCGCTAATTGCGATTTTTCTTGAATACCGATAGCGATTATTTTGCGATTTCGCTATTATTATCGCAGAATCCGTAGTGTGTCGCTATTTCGGATTCGCTAATGCTCAGCGGCTGGGATTCTGCGAATTTATTAGCGATTTCGCAAAAATGTGTTAGCGAATTCGCTATTTTGTTGTTGAATGCCGATAACGGAAATTGCGCCCGCTTTTGCGATTTCGCAGCGATTGCGGGCGCAATTTCACTTCATGAATCAGGCTGTATATTTGAAACTGTCTAGCCGGACTGATGGTTTTGACCATATGTACTCCGTAAGCACTTTCCCAATGCATATCATTTATGTGTAACAGTGTCTCATCATATTTCTGCTTGCACTAATCAAATGTTTAACATGCAAGCAAGTTGCTCTGCCTGAGCTTTCCTGTTTGTTTTTCTGTATGTACACCTAGTAGTACGGAGGCTTGTGTCCCACTTCATTGTTCCTAATTTAACATTTTCAGAATTAAAAATATATCTGTTCTTGGAAACTCCATTGTCCTTGTTTAGGGACCACTGTGTTTAAAACTCGTTACTAGCCAAGGTCCCTGATCAATCCCATTGGGTTCCCTTGTCCCTTATAACCGTAGTTTACAAGAGAAACTTTCACTTACAGGCGCTAAGTAGCCCTGGTACTATATACTTGGGACTTGCAAGTAAGTAAAGGTATGCCAGTTGGTGAGATCCAATTAAATATGCACCTTTTTATGGTCGGAGCACACGCACTGAGGCCCGATCAGCAGGGATCAGTGGATTTCAGAACCATTACATGAGTACCTAGAGTCAAAATGGGTGCAGAAAGTGGGGGTGAACCTGCAAAAAGCCTGTTTCCTCACATGACTGCCCCACCTCCATACAGAAGAATTTAATAAGACTTTTAGTAGTTTTTCTTGACTATTCAGTGAGGAGGATGAAGGAAAATGGCTGACCATTGCAGGACCCATTCAGCCTCACATCCTTTTGCTAAGGTCACTCCCTCTAGGGAGCTGACCTACCTAAACTATGACAGGTACCAACCTAAATTGGGACTTGGCTAGGACGATATCTCTGCCAATCTTTCCTCCGCCCTCTACATGGGACTGTGGGGCACTACGCTCTCCTATCCCTACCTTTGCTAGGGCTGCACCTAGCTTACCCACATAGGTTAGCCAGAAATTGAACAACCCCACCATGACCAACAGGGTCAGGGGACGTCTTTGCTTCCTAGCACTAAGTCTGTTTCCCATGCTATGGCTAGTGCTGCCACAAGCAAGCAACCAGCGGAGGCTGCTGACAGCTCTCCGTACCCAAAATCCCACCCAGAGCTATCCACTGACAGGTGGATGTGCCCCTCAAGGGGAACTGGGGATTCTTTGAGCTTTCTAGCTTTTTTAGCTTTTCAGAGAATGGGCTGGCATTTTAGGTTGCAGTCATCCTCCTACTTCCACTTCTCCTTCTGTCATGTTCAGGGGGACACCCTGGACAATTGCCTAACACTCCAGGACTTCTTGGAATGACACAAAGTTTCTGTTATGGACAAGGGAGGGATACTTGAGGGGGGAGGAGGCATGCCAGCACCAGTCTCTGCTTTTTCCCTACTTTTGTAGGTTACCCCTGGCTCTCTCGGGCTCCATTTAAGAGTGTCTTCTCCTTCTTACCTTTGTGTCTTCTCTGGGATCTACATCTTTTTGCTTTAATACTAGGAAACCCAGGTTTCATGGGACTGGCTGAATCCTAGGCAGCCATCCCCTTTGGTTCCAAACAGACTTATAAGTGATTTTTGCTTATGGACAGTCTAGGGGGAGATCAGGATTGGCTACCATCCTATGCAGGAGAAGAGTACCCTCTACTGCTAGACACTAAGGCCACAGGGCTGTCAGTGAATTGCCCTGGTAATGCCTTCACCCTCACTACCTCTCCTGGCAGGTACTGGTCTGGGGACACCAACCGGTCCACCAGTATGGTGTGACTGGTACCTGCATCTCTCATGGCAATGGTTGGGATCCCATTGACCTTGATGTGGCGGAAGTGCCTACTCCCACCCTCAGGGATCACAGGCTTATTGTCTGGACCCTTTTCCCATTTCAAAGCTACAAGGATCTCTTCATTCGAGGTCTCCTCACTAAAGGCTACACTAAATACCCCTGTGGTAACTTTTCTTGGAGAATGCTGCATCTCCTATGTGGTGTCCCAGCTGCCGGCAGTCAAAACACTACCTCTTGTCAAAGAGTTAATTTAGTCCTGGGTCCCCACTATTCTGTTTGCCACATGTGGGTTGGGTCTTACTTCCCTCCTTAGGGTTCTGTAGCTCTAAGGGAACCTCTCCCCTTTCCCTTCTATGGACCTATATCCTCTTTCTTGAGATCACCCCTAGGTTTTCATGGTCACCGTCGTATGCCCTCATTCATCTGCTATCTTGATCAGCTCTCTGGGGCTAGATACTATTGATTCCAATAGATTTTGATGTAACTTCCCTGATGAACAATTAGTGAAATGTACTCCTTAAGCACTACTTTATAGAGCCCTTCATAATTCTCCATCCTGTTACCTTTTACTGAAACCATACAGAGTCTTTACTGAAGTATCCACAAAGTCCACCTACAGTGTTGCCCTTATCTGTGTGAGCCTAAGCTTTTGTCAGCACTAGGGGTGAGAACAAATAATTATATAAGTGCTACCTTCTTGCGGGGGTAAGATTCTGCTACATCGAATGTAAGCAATCTATCACTGCCAACTACTGGCACTAACTCCCAGAGAAGTCTCCCCCAGTGTTGTGAATCCACCTTCCTCATCCTAAGAGCTCTCTCATAGGATGATAGCCACTTCTTGATGTCACCCCTCTGGACATAGCGAAGAACAATCCCTTTAGGCATTCTGACCTCTTGGGCACCACTGCCAGATACCTTAGTCTTATTGTTGCTGCCACCATTTTCTTTGGGACTCATCACCAGCCTGGACCTTCTATCTTTCATGGCCAGCCTCTTCTTTTGTCTTACAAGTTCTGGATACCACTGTTAGGCACCAATATGAGGAAAGCGGTGTATTATATGGTATGGTTGTGAGACACAATTACCTAAAAGATGAAGCAGTCTCCAGTCCAGTTCTAGCATTACTAGCAACTTGTCATTGACTTCTACCGGGTGGCCTGACGTAAGGGATATCAAATACTGAAGATGCTGTAGGATCATGAGGATGCTGTGTGGTCAACAGGGGACTTTTTGGGGCAACTCCTCGGTCCACGGTCCTAGTTTGGTGACTTTGGCCATAGGGGCAACGTCAATTAAGGTCCTCTTTGGTCCCGCAAAAGTCCAGTTGCCACTGGGCTATTGGTCTACAGCCACAATAAACCCAGCAGTACACTTTTTCCTGGCAGTATCTCTTCTTCCGGGTTACCAAACTGCATTCTGAGGACTCTTACAGGTCCAGCAGACTCGGGTGCAACATTTGAGTGGTTTAATTTGGTCTCTCAGGCTGCACGGATGCAGTGAGCTATGATCCAGTGTTCTAGGCTATCCAAACACCAAGGCAGGCTTCTCCAGATTTTGTGACCATGGTTCTGGAACATGAAGTCAGGCACCAGACTCTTTAGAGTCTCTGTTTCTGCCTGGGGCTCAGGGGATGTATTCTTCCTGAGAAGAACACCACGGGCACAGTTCTCTCTTTGCTAGTCCAAGGAGCTGGAGCTGCAATTCAACTTCGGCTCAGCCTCTCTTTGTCAGGTCCAAGATCAGCAGGGCAGTCTTTCTCGTTACCTCTTTTTCAGTACAAATGAGTTCTGGGGGCCAGGGTAGACATATTTATATCCAGAGAGTGCCTTGAGGGGATGGAGTGGTTACTAGCCAACGGGCTACCAGGTCCCTCCCCACCTGATGATGACTTCTGCAGTGTATGGCAACTAGCTTTCCTAGAGTGCACTATTCTTCCCACTCCCAAGATGGCTGAATCCCTCTCTTGGTTTGTGGAGCTTGGTACCCCACCCATGGGTGTGGTTACCTGGAGGGCTATACGCCCATGGGAAAAACAATCCAACCAGTGTTTTCCCACTGATGTCCCTGAAACCCTCCTGTCTACCTAGAAAAAGAAGCAACCCCTCTTTTCGTGTTCGTGTCATTTGCCCTACAAAGGGGGCTTCCCCGTTTGAAACACATCTTTTGGGCTTACACTTTCTGTGGCTTTTCCTGCCAGGAGAAGATAACACCTCATCCCACAGCAGGACCGTCTTTGTATGCAACCATAAAAAAGTACTGGATAACCTTTGGCGACAAAGTGGCTACTAACTAAAGTTGCACTTTGCCCACCAGTCACATTAAATTCGATTTAACCATTAAATCAAATTATTTAATACACTGTTTTTTTGTATACCTTGAGGTACCAACTGTTTAGTAGTCCCATAAAGATGTTAGCATGGCTGAGATGTCAGCCAGTAATTCGGCACTCACCAATGGGGCTACTAGCCTCTCAGAAATAAAAACTGCAATGTTGGTTTTTACTGTTAGGACCTTAAAAAAATTAAACTACAGGTCCAAACTTTTAATATGATGAACTTTTGCCATTTCGACTCAGTAGGCCTGCCTTAGGGGTGACTTACACATATTTCAAAGGAAGACTTAGACTTTCCCATGACTTTAAATGGCTAAGTCAAATTAGCAGTTTAAAACAGCTCTGTCGGCCAGCAATGGCACGCCGAAAGTCATGCTTTTGCTTTGTCACACTCGTGGTGGCACAACTAGTGCTACAGTTCATGAGAGACACTTCAACTTACAGTCCCTAGGTATCCTCTGTGCAATATATTAGGGACTACTTAAGGTATGCCAATTGGGGATAGCCAATAAAATATGTACCTTTTTAAGGATCGGAGCAGATACACTAAGGCTTGATCAGCAGGGATCAGTGCAATTCTGAGCCATTACACCAATACCTAGAGCCAAACTAGGGGCAAAAACTGGGGGCGAACCTGCAAAAAGCCTGTTTCTCATGACTTACAATCCTGGATTAATGGCATGGACATTGATAACTTGGAACCCTAAGTTTCACCAGATTGAAGCGCAAGAAAATGGATGGCTCACGTTTTTCTATGCTAAGCCCCACATTTTGGAACACTGTACCGATTGATTTCAGGAAAAAGTTGGAAACGTGGCTGTTCACTCAAGCGTGTTGTTAGAACATACCTTGGGACGGCTCCCAACCTCCAATTAGCGCCAATTGACATTTTAGCGTACGTGCACTTAACAAATTCCCTAAACATAAACATAAACAAATGCCAAGTCACTTTGATTCAACCTGAAACCAGTCTCATCCTCTGGGAACAAATTGCCAAAAAATAGAGTGCATGGCACCAGCTCTCTCTTTTAAATAAATCCAACAGTTTTTTCAGAAAGTAAACCTCAGAACTCTTTTGTACAAACTCTCGAACTTTTGCGTGTGGATGGTGGCAATCACTGTGCTCTATGGCCTCCAAGCCTCCACACTGGCACACCTTTAGAGCATGCTGCATGCCACAACACATCTCATCCAAGGCCTGAGGAAATATGATCACATTACCCCCATCCGCATGGATCTACATTGGCTCCCCTTGCTGGCCCCCACTGTAGGAACTGAAAATCCTTGATGCGGCCTTCTCCCATCCTGTTATCTAGATTTCATTATTGTTGACATTAGGACTCTGTGCACATTACCATGGCTAAAATTGGCTTGCACCGAATTGGCACACCAAATTTATTTGTAAGTCTCTAGAAAAGTGGTACTACATGTTCCAGAGTCAGTAAACTTAAATGCTACTCGTGGGCCTGCAACACATCTTGTGCCACCCACTAAAATAGCGCTTTAAAACATGTCTCAGGCCTGCCACAGCAGCCTGCAGCATACTTTTAAACTGCTATTTCAGCTTGGCAAAATAAGCCTTTTGCCAGGCCTAAACCTTCCTTTTTATTTCATGTAACTCACTTTTAAAGTAGGCCCTATAAAGCCCATAGGGCAGGGTGCATCGTGTTAAAAAAGTGAGACACATTTTTCGATTGTACATGTCCTCGTAGTGAAAAACTTCTAAATTCGTTTTTCACTATTGAAAGACCTGTGTCTTCCATTGGATAACATAGGGTTACCATAATACATTTAATAAGTGATAACTTTTGATTGGAGAAATAGACAGGGTCAAACCCTTTATACCCATAAATGGAACAGGGTCCAAGCATATAATCAACACCAATGTTCCATGGGTCTCAGTTACATTACCCATGAAAATATACAAAAAGTTTAAAAAAAACAATAAAGTCTTCCTGTATCCCAACAAAGGCTCATTGTAGTTGTTAAAAAAAAAAACAGGTGTTGTCTTATTCCTATTGTTTCAGACAGTGCAGTGCTCATATGTGCAGTGAAGTGATTAATCATTATAATATATATAAACAGCAGGGATGTCCAACAGTTATTTCAGAAGCATACAGTACACTGATGACTCTGATTTCTGTGTGAGGTGTAACAACTTGACAATTTGTAATACAGTGTTGAAGTTTTGATCTACACCCTCATTCCTGTGAGTCTCTTCAGAACAGAAAGTGCCTTCTGTGGAAGACTCCAGAAGGACTGACTTGTACCCCAGAGGACTGCCCTGCTGCTAGAGTCCTGCCTGGACTCCCAGAGGACTGTCCTGGGGCTTGAGATCTACCTCCCTGAAGGAGGACTGGACCTTCTACCTGTTCCCAGGAAGACCCGAGTGGATTGTATTGTATTTTATTGTATGGTTAATAAAAACCTTTACAAAAGAAAACTAAGCAACATGCAGAAAAATCAAAAATGGATATCACAAGTGCCTATGGCCCTAGTTCTTGTTGGTCGTGCTGCTTCGGATGCAATAAAAGTTTATCAATGAACAGAAGAGCAGGCCTCTGACCTGGTGCAGGACAGGACATAAAAAGTGATTTAGGAGGGTGAGCGAGATTCTTTAAATAATTAAAACCAATAGACAATGTTACAAAGGGGCATATTATCAAGCCTGTGCGCTAAAATTATCGCCGCTTTATCGTCCGAAAACGGCCGATAAAGCGGCGATAATGGGCTTGATAATATGCTCTATGGAATTCCAATCGAAGCACATGTTAGATGTGAAGACATCTAACATGGGCTTTGATTGGAATTCCACAGAGCATATTATCAAGCCCATTATCGCCGCTTTATCGGCCGTTTTCGGCCGATAAAGCGGCGATAATTTTAGCGCACAGGCTTGATAATATGCCCCAATGTTCTTTAAAATTAGTTAGGGCAGCAGACAAGGCACCAAGAAGGACCGGCTTGACAAAGACGTTGAAAGCAATGTGCAAATGTCACATAACACAATCTTTGAAGTGCAATAATTGGCGGAATAATTGGCGGAAATTTGACAGACAGCAGGCACGTTCTCTCGCTCAAGGTATGCCAAGAGGAAAGGTGTGATGCGATACATAAAAGTGTCAAAATCAGACTGCCTCTTTTATACAGATAGTATTGGCGGCCGGCGAGAGCGAAGTTTTTGATATTTGAGAGGAAGATACTTCCATGTTAGTACAGTTAGCTGAGTTCAGTTTACTTGCTGCAGTTCCAAGAAATTTGACAGTTTTAATGTTTAATGATATATTTGCTAGATTCAGACTGGCAATCACTTCTTGCCGGCATGTACGCACCCCTAGCCGGATGAAGTCAACTCGGAGAAGAGTTCTCTTTTGCTACATGAGTTGAGGATACATGCATATGCATAAGATGTGGCTTAGGGTTTCTTTACCTTGTCCGCATAGGCGGCAGCTGTTGTTGTTGGTAGCTAGGCGGTGCCAGGGCGAGAAGTGGACACAGAAGTTCCATTCGCTCATTGTCAAAGCCATAAGCCGCAGTTTGATCAATATAAGGTCGATGATGTAGCACTGCTGCTTGTGTTGAGAATATGAGGTTATGATTGCCCACGCATGAGAGCACTTGCACAGTTGTCATGTCTTCTCATTTTGACAGTATTTGGACCGTTTGGGCTGCTAAGCACTTTAAGACCTGTTGCGAGAGGTGTTTGTTTCAGGCTTTGGCTAGAAGAATTCACACAGTTTGGCCTTGAGGTGTTGTTTGTATGAAGATGATCTTGAGTCACAATGCTTACGTTCACACCAGAATAGGCCATGCATCGTGTTAGGTGGTGCCTGTCTGAACCTGTGTCAGAATTTGAGGAAGCAGCTGCCTCTGGCCCAGTGCTGTCTTGTAATGTTGAACTCAAGTCTCACTTGCCCTAGGGAGATAGAGTGTATTTGTATATCTTGGTGACCAGTTTGTCTACGGTCCCTGATTTCTTCCGCAGGGTGACTCTGCTCCTGTATGTTAAAGTTGGTATGATTTTTGCTTGCATCACCTGGAGGAGGGGATCAAGGCTAGAGCCTTGTAGTTTTGCCACGATAGATGAAAGGGCAAACATTAGACTCGATCCCTTATTCTTTATGGTGGATGTGTGGGACGTGAGTGACCATTTGCCGTCTAGCACTATTCCTAAGTATTTGTAGTGCTTACTGTGCTAGAGCCAGGCACCCTTGAGCAGCTATCGATGAGCCTGATGTGACTTATGGCTAAATGTGACCGTTTTTGTCTTTTCCTGATTAATTTCCAGCATAGTCTTGCCTGTGTAGCCGTGTAAGGTGGTCAGAAGCCGTTGAAGGCCGACTTTTGTCTGACTGAGAAGCACCAGGTCATCTGCATAAAGCAGATGCAACATGCTTTGACCTCCTAGCATAGGCGGTGGCATTTTGTTTTGTCGTGTTGCTGGGACATGTCAGCTATGTATAAATTAAATAACAGGGGGGCCAGCATGCAGCCTTGCTTCAGTCATGAGCTCATGAGGATTGACCTTGAGATGCGGGAGCCATCTTCTAGTTTGATTCAAACCCATGTGTTGGTGTGTAGCTGTATTATTTCTCTCAGTAAGTCATCTAAAGCCCCCAGTCCTGCAGTTGACGCCAGAGGGGCCATCTTGGAATTCTGTTGAAGGCTCCTTCAAAGTCCAGAAAGCAGGAATAAAGCACCCTTTTGCCTTTGAATGCTTTGTTGCACATGAGGTCCAGAGTCATCAGGTTTGAGGAGGTGCCACACTTGCCCCTAAAGCTGCATTGATGATTGGGTATGATCTGATGAAATTCTGCCCAGGCTTTGAGTTCATCAAGTAGCATGCTGGCATACAGTTTGGCGTCGTTTTCAATTAGACCAGTGGTGGATAGGGTTAGATTTCGAACCCCCTTTAAAAATTGGTTGGAATATAGATCCTCTCCAAGACTGATGGATGGAATCTGTTGCCAGGCAGTGTTTGAACAGAGGAGGTAATCCCTCAGACCAGAGAGCTAGGTCAGAAGCCAGGAAAGCAGTGGGTAACTCATTGGGGCCAGGGGCACTGTCTTTATCACAGCATTGCCAGTTTTTGTGTACAGCATTCCTATAGGCTACTTCAAGCTTCTGGAGGATTTGCAGGCCAGGCATTTTTCTGGCCTTTGGGGGAACAAGTCTGGCACTCTGGGCACCTGTTGGGCTGATGAGATGGGTTGAGCATTTGGGCCCTGATGAGAACTGGGAGAACAAAAAAGCAACCCACTCTGATTCTGGGATGTTGGCATTGGTCCCCCTCCTGCTTCCAATTGTGGGGAGATTATTCAGAGACTAACATTTTCTTTGGTTCTTTCCCTTATTTGCTGCTAGCAGGTGAAGCCAGAAGTTTTCATTTCTTTCCCTTTTGGCACGCCGGAGTGCTCTCCTGAATTAGGATCTTGCTAGATTCAGGCTGTTTCTGGATGCCATAGAGGAAGGTTGCTTAATAACAGCTCACGTGTTTCGGTTGACACAGCTTTTTAGCAGCTTCAGATCTTCGGTTGGTTTGAGTTTAGAGGAGAGCAGGTTGCATGGCTTTGCCCATGGTAAAAGTTTGACAACGAGTGCCTTCATGATTTGTTCAATTAGGAGAGACCACCACCTTATAGGGGAGTTGTTTTGAGCTAAGACTTCAGCAAGTAGAGCTCTGATCCAAGGTATTTCTTCCTGGCTGATTTTATTGTCCCATCTCAGTCTTTTTAGGTTTTCTTGCATACCCCTGTGCTAGTGGGCGCAGCAGCCTCCAGTTTTGAAGGGCTGAAGGAGAACGTAATGTGCTGTGGCCCATGATCGCTGTGGTGGCATAGCCCTAGGGAGGAATCTCCAGTATAATCAAAAAGTCCCACCATGCTGAGGGTAAAATCTATGTAGGAAATAGACTTACCCACAGATCTTGTCCAGCCAAGTGGGGTGTCACCACTAAAGTGGCCGTTGAAGTTGTTCTGACGAGTGGCCTGAGGTAGATTTTGAACTGGAAGGTTGTACTCAATATCTAAGCCTTTGGCCTTGCGGCCAATTAGCACCCCAATAGGTTGATGTTAAAGTCATCAGATAGCAGGATATTGGAGGAGGGATAGTTTAATTTGAGGTTGGCTGTTATTAACACCAGGTTCTTCAATATCTCCCTTTTCCTATGCTTGGTTGGATTAATGTAGATGTTAATAATCATGAGAAAGTGGTCTTTAGCGTCTTGGCGGATAGTGAGGATGATTGCTTGAGCCCAGAGCACTTTCAGATTAATTTTGTCCACGGTGTAGTGCAGAGCTGAGGAGATGTAGATTGATAGGGCACACATTGGGGGACCGCATCTGTTGACTTTAATGGCTGGTTTCTAGAACTCTACAAAGTCAGTTAATAGGACAGTGGATTCAGCCCAGGTCTCCTGTAGCATGAGGACATCGTAGTCCTGCCAAAATGGTGCAGTGTCGGTGTTTTCAAATTTTTTGAAGGAGCCTGTGTATGTTCCAGGAGCAGAGTCTAAGGCTGTTCCTACGTAGGGCGTTCCTGGCTTGAATTGAATTGCTTTGTCACAGGTTGCCTCATGTTTGAAGGGCCGTTGGGAGCCAGCCCCAGCTGCGGAAGATTGTCTCTGTTTTGCTGAGATCGTGTTCTCCTTTGTGTCTCTCCTTTCCAACTGGGAGATTCCCCCAGAGAAATTGTATGGGTGAGCATGGAGGTTGATTTAGGGCCGTGGGTTGCTTGAGCACCTTTCAGTATGGATTGAGTCACAGTACTGGATTGGTGCATCAGCACTGTGGGATATCCTTTGGCCCTCACTCTGTTTTTATGCCCCAGCTTCAGAGGGCTGTAGAGTTTGCCATGATCAGATCCACCCAAGTGAAGATGTAAATATGGCCTGTGTAGGTTCTGGTTTGTGTGTGATCTGTTGTGGGTTTTGGGGTGTGCAGGGATGGGGCGCTCAAGCAGTGCGGTTTAAAGTATGGGGTGATGGATAAAATTGTGTAGTGATAGGACAGTGCTACAGTATAGAGGAGAACCCTAAAACCTCTACAGGTGCTAGGCGGGAGAGGCCTTGGCACCATACAAATTCAAAGCACGTACTGGGCACACGTATAGTCAATGGTTCTGATAATACAGTAGTTAAAGACAAAAAGCGATTGACACCAGTAGTGTGTTGAAACCAATATGTTAGCTTTATGTAGTTCTTTTCTTTCAAGTTCTACAAACGCCAGCCGACATTTGTTTCATCAACAGGGCGATGCCTGTGACTCATCAGGGCTGTGAAAATACATCATACTGTTAACATGACAGTATATTCAGTTAGTGAATGCATACAAGTGAGTGCCTAAGCAGCATAACCGTGGGGGAGAAAAACAGAAACAAAGAAAACCAACATATGTTGCACATGTGCAAAGGAAGGAGACCCGAACAGTGGTTGTGAAGCAAAGGTGATCCAGGCGGCTCAAAGTGATGTTCTACGAGAAGGATATGGAGTGATGGCGAGTGGAGAAGCCAAAGGTGGGCATGGTGTGGTGGTGAAAGTGACCTGACGTACTGTGTATGGTGAGAATTAGAGAAAGTGATGTTCGATTTGTACTGGACGGATTGTCAAAGGTATAGGCCATAAGTCGAGAAGCGTTGATGTGCACTGTGAGACGGCATTGAGGTGTCCATGAATATGGGTAAGACTGGTAAAACATTTAGCAGAATACCATGGATCATGGATGTGATTACTTGTAATTCTTATGGAGGAATAATCTAGATCAACAATGTGAGTAATGAAAGCTAGAGGAAAGCGGGGTGATCAGGAGTGAAGTGACGTTTGATTGTGAAGCTAATGTGTCGATAGTGCCGAAAAAGTACAGAACTTCAAGTGTACATCAATTGTTTGTGAATGAATCGGACATTTAATCTAACCAAAAGAGACTTAGGGGTGACTTCGAGAGTTATCATACGATGAAGTACTCGACGCAAATGGTTTATGCAAACAGAGTAACCTTGAGGGTGGAAAAACACACAAAGCGAGACGGATTCTACATGTTTTCAGAATTGAGGTTACACCAAATAATGACAAATTGACAAATCGTAGGCGAGAGAAGCCTGAGACTAAAATATGATCCCATAGAAATGTAAGAGGAAAATGCATGTTGTCACGCGGGGTCGCCAGGGAGGTGAACGGTATTACGCGGGCTGAGAATGGGTGTGGCAGGGTCAAACAGCATGCACAACGATAGAGCTGTAATCATGAATACCTGTAGAGGGCGTGGTAGTTGATCTGTAGAGATACAAGGGTGGGGACCGGTCAGTGACCAAAATAAAGGCGAAATTACATAAACATAGCGCCGGTATAAAACGCTGTAACCTGGGGTCTGAAGTGAACTCACCGGGGAACTGGTGATGTTCTTGATCCAGTCAGAGCAGATGGTGTGATCGTATGCAACATATGTTGGTTTTCTTTGTTTCTGTTTTTCTCCCCCACGGTTATGCTGCTTAGGCACTCACTTGTATGCATTCACTAACTGTATATACTGTCATGTTAACAGTATGATGTATTTTCACAGCCCTGATGAGTCACAGGCATCGCCCTGTTGATGAAACACGTGTCGGCTGGCGTTTGTAGAACTTGAAAGAAAAGAACTACATAAAGCTAACATATTGGTTCCAACACACTACCGGTGTCAATCGCTTTTTGTCTTTAACTACTGTATTATCAGAACCATGCCCAGTGTGCCCAGTACGTGCTTTGAATTTGTATGGTGCCAAGGCCTCTCCCGCCTAGCACCTTTAGAGGTTTTAGGGTTCTCCTCTATACTGGTAGCACCGTCCTATCACTATGCAATTTTATCCATCACTTCATACTTTAAACCGCACTGCTTGAGCGCCCCATCTCTGCACACCCCAAAACCCACAACAGATCGCACACTAGTATCTCACGCAGGTCTGGCAGCTCAGCAGCATCTATATTATCAATACTCTTGCTTCAGGTGATGGATAGAGACAAGGAGGCATCGGAACTCTTCGACAATTTGGAAAAAGGTAGACCACCTACAGGTCCCTCAACTAGCAGCAATTCCCCACGCAAAGAATCCTTGAAAGACAAATTCATTAAACTTGAAAGGCTCAAAAAAACAGAAAACGCAATGGTGGGATAGCGCCACCCTCAAACAATATCTCAGATTGAACAGGGTCCCTAGAGGACTCCGCTCCCAAATTTTACCTACATTCGAAGACTTAGATGATGACCTACTCGGCAAATGGGAAGAAGCATTAACCATCAACTCAAACACATTAATCAATATTCTCATTGAAAGCGCTGAGAGAAAAGTGTGCAAGTTACAGGCAGAAATTCTGACATTAGAGGAAGAAATTAAAGATCTCAGTCTCAAAGAAACAACCGAAAAGAACTACGCAATATTGAAAGACGTCCTGAATACACACCAGAACGAAATCAAAGAGCGTAAAAGTAGACAACTAAAACGTGACGAGGCAGACTACAGAGAAGGCAGGTTCTTCACGTTCGCGAGAAAATACGATCAACTGGTAAAGAAGCCTAAGACATCAGAAAGAACAGCTGGAGCGGAAGCTGTCTCATACGCATCCAGCTCATCCTCCCTCAACACCATTCCCAGTGAAAACGAAATAGATTTGGAAAGAAATACAAGCACCTCTAATTTTTTTTACGTAATCTTAACCATCAGACGCGAGAAAAGGACTTAACAATGTCACAACACCACAACAAGAAAACCCGAAGAGGCAAATGATCAGGGAAAGGAAGAATACAAAAGGAAACTGAGGTCAGGGGACTAACGCCCCTAACTACTGATGCACAAGAAGTCCAAGTTGTGAACCTATCCACGAAGACTCTCTTTCAAGACATGACGAACATTCTTAGTAAAGGTCTGAATTTCAACCCTCAAGATACAGGTGACCCATGCAAAGCCAAAATTGATCTTTTCAAATTCGTTCGGTGGCTCAAACTCAGAAAGCACTTTGCCCACAACCCCAGAGAGATGCCCAATAACAGCGCCACTTGCACCACTGCAATAGAAGGCATACAAACCATACGAGAAATTAAAGATACACATCTACTCTTAACCCTGAACAAAATAGATGATCAGTCCTTTACACCAGAACAACTACTACACAACTTGGGCATAGAGGATGACAACACAATAAACAGTAATCTTAAATGCAAATCAAAGTGGACCCCTACTAATCTACCGGTGGGAAACCTCATTGACACTTTCCACACTCTGGTCCTAGAAGACATCGAAAAATTTGAAATTAAGACACACAAGCAACATAGACAAAAAAACAGAGACAACCTCACCAGAAGTGAATGGATAGCCCTCAAGCCACTTTCCCTGGATAGGGAATTGGTGATAAAAGAAGCGGACAAGGGCTGCAACGTCGTTTTCATGGACAAGACGGATTACGAACAAGAAATAATTTCTCAACTCAATGACACAACATGCTACACACACATTAAGAACAATCCAAGAGAAGTTGTTACCGTCCACATCAACAACCAACTAAAGGAGTGGCATGGGGCAGGACTTCTAAACGACGAAGAAACATTATATTTGAAGATCAACAAACCCATGACCCCGTGGCTCTACACATTGCCGAAAATTCACAAACCATCCCAGTTCCCCCCAGGGAGACCTAAAGTATCTGGCATTGGTGGGCCCACTGAAAGAATGGCAGAATACGTCGATCTCTTTCTCAACCCCCTGGTCAAGAACCTCCCGTCGTACATCCAGGATACGAAGCATATCCTGAGTATTCTTAATGATATACAGTGGCAACCGGGAATGACAATGGCAACATTAGATGTGGTGTCATTGTTCACCTCCCCTCAATCCAGACAAAGGTCTGGCAGCTGTATCTAAATATCTGGATGCAAGACCTACCACTTTGTGGCAACACACCAATATGATCATTGAAATGATGGACATCATCTCGAAGAACAACTTCTTTATGTTTAACTCAAAGTGGCATAAAAAAACAAAGGGGGTAGCCATGGGCCTAAGGTTTTCCCCTTCGTTTGCCAATCTATACATGGGCACACTGGAGACCACTTGGATTTGAAGCACCAAAGGCGCTGCTTAGGTAGACTCAATAGTCTACTGAGGTCGATATATCGACGACTGCCTATTGATCTGGTCCGGCACACACTCCAAACTCGAAGCCTTTTTCGACCATCTCAATACCAATGATATGGACATGAGATTTACATGCAATTGCAGCACCAACAAGGTAACTTTTATTGACTTAGAAATCTACATAAGGGACAACACACTGCATAACAAACTCTTCCGCAAAGAAACTTCATGCAACTCCATTCTGAGAGCTGACAGCTCTCACCCTAAGCATCAGATTGACACTATACCATACGGAGAACTAGTCAGAGCACGGAGAAATTGCAGTGATGACATTGAATTCAACAATTGCATAGAAGACATGCGGAACCGGTTCCACAAATGTGGCTACAACAAAACAGTGATCAATAAAGCAGTCAGAAGGGCCAAACTTCTTGACCGGAAAGTCACTCTAATTCCCAAAAATAAAGCCAGCTCAGATATCGCCCAAACTAGGATGATCATGGACTACAGTGACATCAGCATAATGGTGAGAAAAAGCATCAATAGGCACTGGAATATATTCTTGGCAGACAAAAGCCTGTCTCCAAACACCAGCTCCAAACCGCAGATCACGTACAGACGAGGTAAAACGCTACGAACCAGATTGAGCCCTACTGTCTTTCCCACTACAATCTAACCACCAGGCTGACTCCACACACGATGGGGTTCCACAAATGTGGTTGCTGCAGCATATGCAAATGTGCAAGAAACAATACTAGACATTTTTAAGGCTACCACAAACAAACATACGAGATCCACAACAACATCAACTGCAACACGAGGTTTGTAGTATATATTTTGGAGTGCACGTGCCACAGCCAATATGTAGGCAGCACAATCAGGCCACTCAAAGACCACATTAGTGAGCATGCCAGAGCCATGCACCAACAAGATCCTTGCTATCCCATGGCCTTACATATAGCCAAATGCAAAAGCCAAGCCACACACAAAAAATTGGAATTCTATAGAATAGATGTGGCCAAACCCAACATACGCGGAGGCAACCGTGAACTTCGACTAAGAAGATTGGAAGAAACATGGATCATGCGTCTCCATACGGTCAAGTATGGCCAAAACATGGATTCTGAACTTCAATACTTTTTGGACCCTTAACTCTGAACTGTTATGTCCATCGCTCCAAGCCTTGAATTTCTGTCATACACATTTTAAGCCCTCCTTTTGCTGTACCTAGCATTCATGACGTCCTTTCCCGGGTCCATCGCCACCCTCTCTCTCAGATATGAACTTGCTATCTCCAACTCTCAGTGTTCTCCACAGTGAGTTTATTGTTAGGCAACTGTGTTTAGCCCCCCCTTTGACAGCTCGGACGACTGTCAGGAGACACCGACGGTCAGAGCGGTGCTCCACATACCTGAGCCGCAGCCAGGTGGGGTGAAGCTTCTCAACCACTACGTATGGTATATGGTTGAACACATTACCTGGAATCCTCAGGTGATATCATTTTATTACTTTTCACATAAAGCAGTAGTTTTAACACCATAAGGTCCTGAAGAATGCATTTGAAACTTTTTTCTAAAGATGCAGAAACATGTTGACCACCATTAAGTACGGTTATTATTTCAAACCCGCACTTACACTTGTTTTTTAACCTTAGGGATTGGGAGATACTAATAAAATTTGTTTTTCTACCCGATTCACCTAATTTTAGTATAACCCCTCACTATTTCACTCCTATCACTATACACTGCTTTTCTTCAGTAGCCATTCTTTGTAACAACACATACTACCCACTTGCCACATCTATCGGTCACGGTAACATCAGACCGGCCGTTTTGTCTCCTGGGTAAGGAGAACCCAAATGATGAGAAAGAGGGCGGTACAGTGTGGCTTCTGATGGGAATATTTTTCTCCATATGCTCTTGAGTCTTGACTTGGCCAGCATAAATTAGTGTGCATGGTGTTCTCTCACTGGTGTTATCTGCATGATATTGGTTCTGTGATCCATGTTGAATGACTTACCTCCTTTGACCCCCAGGTATAATTTAGTGGTATGAGGCAACTGTGTTTGCCAAGACTCTTATGACATTTACACGCCTGTCCACCCACATCATACACTTATGATGCACTTGCAATATATCAGTCTGTGCTCCTTATCCTTGCCCTTTTTAATCACTTACATTCCAGAGTTTTGTACCATCATGTCACTCTGTGCTCCTTATCCTTTCTTTCATAGTCATCCACTATCTGGAGCTCTGCACTATTATGCGAAACGACTGTACTATTTTTGCCATGCTTCTCCACTTATTGCTGTCCATACAATGTAACTTATTTAGAATGTACAACTCGTAATGTATTTCATGTGCACCAATGTGTCTTCATCCTAATTTAAGTGTTACACAGAGTAACTACATCTAATCACCCCATTTTTACAAATGCGCATTAAGCACTGATTTTATATGACAATTTTCTCTCTGTACTTGTTCCTTTTTACCATCTTTAACCATTTAAAATACCTATTGCACAAACATGATCCCTCTTTCCTCACATCCCCACCACATGGCACCACCGATGCAGTTAGCGCTCTAGCGCCATACTGCCTGTTTCCCCACTTCCGGTCCAGAGCAATTTGCGCATGCGCACATTAAACCAGGTAGCATTTGTACTGTAGGCACTTCTCCACTTCGATCGTAGATGCACCCGCACCACATCCTTGCAGCAGCCCGTTACCCGGAGGTAAGATACTCAGCAGACCCTACCAAAGATCACCCCCGTTGCATACAGTTCCTCCCAGCCCTTTTGATTAATACCCTTGAGATATCCTGCATGTTGTTTTCTCCCATCCCGCAGGTTGCTACCACACAGTTGTACCTGACTGCGTCTCCCATAGGATACCCTTTTTGACCTATACCTACGATCACATCATCTACTCTGACTGGATCGAGAACATCACCAGTTCCCCGGTGAGTTCACCTCGGACCCCAGGTTAGCGCGTTTTATACCGGCGCTATGTTTATGTAATTTCGCCTTTATTTTGGTCACTGACCGGTCCCCACCCTTGTATCTCCACAGATCCACCACCACGCCCTCTACAGGTATTCATGATTACAGCTCTATCGTTGTGCATGCTGTTTGACCCTGCCACACCCGTTCTCAGCCCGCGTTATACCGTTCACCTCCCTGGCCACCCTGTGTGACAACGTGCATTTTCCTCTTACATTTCTACGGGATCATGTTTTAGTCTCCGGCTTCTCTCGCCTACGATTTGTCAATTTGTCATTGTGTGGTGTAACCTCAAATCTGAAAACATGTAGAATCCGTCTCGCTTTGTGTGTGTTTCCACCCTCAAAGTTACTCTGTTTGCATAAACCATTTGTGTCGAGTATTTCATTGTATGATAACTCTCGAAGTCACCCCTAAGTCTCTTTTGGTTAGATTAAATGTACGATTCATTGACAAACAATTATTTTACACTTGACGTTCTGAACTTTTTCGACACTATCGACACATTAGCTTCACAATCAAACGTGACTTCACTCCTGATCACGCCGCTTTCCTCTAGCTTTTATTACTCACATTGTTGATCTAGATTATTCCTCCATAAGAATTACAAGTAATCACATCCATGATCCATGGTATTCTGCTAAATGTTTTTCCGGTCTTACCCATATTCATGGACACCTCAGTGCCGTTTCACAGTGCACACCAACGCTTCTTGACGTATGGCCTATACCTTTAACAATCCGTCCAGTACAAATCGACCATCACTTTCTGTAATTCTCACCATACGCAGTAGGTCAGGTCACTTTCATCACCACACCATGCCCACCTTTGGCTTCTCCACTTGCCATCACCGCATATCCTTCTCGTGGAACATCGCTTTGAGCCGCCTGGATCACCTTTGCTTCACAACCACTGTTCTGGTCACCTTCCTTTGCACATGTGCAACATATGTTGGTTTTGTTTGTTTGTGTTTTTCTCCCCCACGATTATGCTGCTTAAGCACTCACTTGTATGCATTCACTAACTGCATATACTGTCATGTTAACAGTATGATGTATTTTCACAGCCCTGATGAGTCACAGGCATCGCCCTGTTGATGAAACACATGCCGGCTGGCGTTTGTAGAACTTGAAAGAAAAGAACTACATAAAGCTAACATATTGGATTCAACACACTACCGGTGTCAATCGCTTTTTGTCTTTAACTACTGTATTATCAGAACCATTGACCATACGTGTGCCCATTACGTGCTTTGAAAGGTACCGGTTTGTGCTATGTTCTTGGTTCAAAGAATTTGATTACCAGAATATTGGCCAAGCTTATGTGTTGTAAGTGTGGAATAGCTTGTAACAGGAGAAATATATTGACCCTGTTGAGGATGTCGTGGGCCCCCCTGATTGATATTCTGGGGTGAAGACCAGTCGCTGTGGCCTGAGTGGAACTGGCTGAAGGCTGTCAGGCCCTTGCTAGTTTAAGGTTTGCAACAAAGGATCGTATACTTTGTTCGGATCCTGGTGCATATTGCGGTGCTGTACTCTGTTAGAGTGCCCAGGGCGTGGATTTGATTGAGTTTTTAATTTTCTGAAAATCATGTTTTCCTCGGACCGGCTGCTTAGGTTGCCTGGCCTAGTGGGGGGTTCTAGTGCACATGAAGTGATTTGCGGTGACCCTACTCGGAAGATCGAGGGGTCTTGGCCCGCGCCCTTTCTGTGTCCTGCCTTGGGGGCCAGGAGGTACTAGTGCTAGTTGCCAGTTTGGGCTTCTTTGGCCGGCTTGTTGTTCATCCGATGCCAGGTCTAATGAAGAGGCCTTTCACGGGGTATCCAGACAGTGCTGTTGCGTCGGAGGGGGAAGAGGGTTTCTTGGGTTTGGTCTTGTTGAAGATGGGATAAATCAACTACTGCTTTGTTCTAAGGGGTACCTTGTGGATTTTGTCCCTCTACTTCCTTAGTCGTTTGCATGAGCGTTTGCTTAGTCTTGCTAGGGGGGAGGTTCTAGAGACACTGGACTGTTGAGAGGTGCAGTTAGGCTGCTTGGGCAGCTGTGGAGTTTTGGGTGGCTGCGGAGATAACTCCTCGGCTGCAAGACGAGTGTCACTCCCTGGTTGTTTTTTTTCAAAATTTGTTTTTATTTCACCAAGCAGCAACATAAAGGCACTGTACTACGATACATACATACATTGGTCATAATCCACATTCCATTACTCCTCCACACATCATTATATTGGACAATGGTTTTGTACTAACACAGTGGCTCAAATCAGGACAGTTATATACGTCAGTATTGCATACATTGCATTTTACTCATGTAGCTTGTATGGGTATCAGTAGTTTGATCCTTGTGGCAGTCTTTCAGTTAGATATATCTGCGGACATTAACCAGAGCTCCCTGGTTCAGGGCTTCCCCCGTTTCCACCGTCACATTCTCATTATCTACCAGCTGATTCCCCTTGTTGTTGGTTCAAGTAGTCCATAAGTGGCTGCCAGAAGTCTCTGGGTCGAGAACCCGTGGCAGCTTCTACTCATAGGTCCCCAGTGTCTCTTTGCAATTTATCATATCAGACAGCCAGTCCTTGAAGCGGGGCGGGCGTTTACTGCCCCATTTGATGGCTACATGCCTTTTTGCCAGTAAAAGCGCCACCACCAGTAATTTGCGCCTTCTTGGTAGTTTGGGCTTATAGGTACCCAGGAGGCACACCATAGGTGTAATCAGGATTGACTCCGACAGCATACAGGCAAGTGCTGTCAACACCTCATACCAATACGTTTCCAGTTTGGGGCACGCCCAGGGCGTATGTATAAAGGCTGTCCGGGGGGCAGAACATCTTCGGCATTTATCATCTGCTCTGAGGCCGTAGCGATATATAGTTTGTCCGGCGTGTAATAGGTCTGGTGGAGGAATCTAAAATGTATAATGCGTAAATTGCAGTTTGGTGTAAGTAGGTGTAGTTGTGTGCAGCTATAGTGCCACTCATCTTCTGAGATAGACGGCCCAGTGGCTTCCACCCACCGTGTCAATGCCCTATCCGGGTCTGCATACTGTTCGTTCTGTGATGCAGCATATAGTTTTGTTACTAATGTTGCTCGTGTTGGCACTGTGAGTAACGTCTGAAGGGCCTGTGGTGTTTCGGGTTCAGCTGGGAAGGTGTTGTATAAGTCTTTTATCGCCGCCCTTAATCTGAAGTATGTGAACATTTTTAGTGGCGTTTGGTGCGCACTTAAGGATGGGCATTTTAACGAGATGAATGTATTATGTGGGAATATCGTGCCCAACGTCACCAGACCCATCTCTCCCAATATTTTCCTCATGTTCTGCTCTTGTGTGACCGACAGTTTGGGATGGTTCGCCAGGGGGAGTGCTGGTGCATATAGAGGTAGTTTCTATGCCCGTGTCGCTAACATGTGCCATGCTTTAGATGTGCACTTGACTGGATGTATTACATCGTTACGGTCGTTCCCCACAGGGTCTGCTATGTATTCCGTTAGTCTGTTTGGGTGGACACTGTCAGTTTCCACTGCTATATGTGGAATATGGGAGTGCGGTTGTGTCCAGTATTGCGCATGGTGTGCCTGTGCACAGTAGTAGTACAGTTGTAGATCGGGGGCAGCGAAGCCTCCCTGGTGGTACGGGTTCGTGAGTACCTTCCAACTCACCCTGGGTTGCTGCATTTAACCAGTATTAATACACCTCTGGCGTAGTTCGAGTACGAGGATGCCACTCGGAATTGTGCCCATCTATACCCTATTCGGCATTCCCTTCGGGCGCTGTGTGTGTTTCCTGGATACAGGCGACATCTACTTTGTGTCTATCTAAGTAGGCGAAGACTTTCCTGATTTTTCGCGGGTCTTGTAGGCCCCTCTCGTTCCAGGTCATAAGGGTCAGTGTCCTAACTTGTCGCCTCGTTTCAGCCATGTGCTACACAGAAATTGTGATCTGTACTTTCTTGAGTCCCTATTCTCAGACGTGTGTAGTGTTGCAAGTGGAATACGGTGCCATCTACTGCTGCCAGGTGATTTTCAAAAGAACCCTCCCCGTCCCACCCCCACCCACTTCGCCTAGAACCCCTTGATGAAGACAGTTCCTGCAACGTTACCATTACCATGCATATCTCTCCCCTCCTTGCATGCGTATCAGTAAACATCCCCAAAGTAAATAACAGGTGTGGTGTACACAGATGGGCTGGAGTAGCAGGGATCTTCCCCCTCTATCATGACTCCCGGATGGGGGGCCTCTTCCTCAGCATAATAGTGCACTACTTCTGTGGACGCCCCAGCGTCCTTTATCTCAATATAACAGTTAAACGCCTAACAATAATAGCATGTCATCTTAAAGTATACGCATTTCGCCATTTCACATGTATACGCAAATTAGTACGCTTCGCCTGCAACTTATCTGAGCCGCCGGTCTGCTACTCAGTACTCCTGGGGGGGGGGGGTGCAGTTCAATGCATCATAGTTCGCGGCTGATTGTCTCCAGAACCCTCTTTCCCCCTAACAGTTTGTCAGTGGATCTAGTGGGCTCTGTGTCAGCAGTTTGGAGTCTCTGCAGGACGGTGCCGTTATGCACATGTGTCACGTATATATCGGCTTCGGACCTCCACATCATTCCACATCCGACATGGGCCCTTGATCTAGCTGTCTGTCTCTCGGTGAGCGTCTGCGTTCTCCCTTCGGTTTCCTCGTCTGCAGATATTTCAGTAGTTCCTTAGGTTCATTAAAGATCTTCGTGGAGCAGTCGTCTGTGATCTTCAACCTGGCTGGATATAGCATGGCTTATGGGATCTGTAGGTCACGGAGTTTTTGCTTTGCTTGCGTATACTTCTTCCTCGCCTCCTGGACTGATTGGGTGAAATCGGGGTACAGGGCTATATCCTTTCCTTCGTGTTTCAAGGTGCCAAGTTCGCAGGCCTTCCGCAGTGCTGCGTCCCGGACCCGGTAGTTTAGTAACTTAGCTATAATGGGCCGTGGTCTCGTGCCCACTGGTGGCTTCAGGGCTAGGGACCTATGTGCTCTTTTGATCAGGAATACCTCCGAAAAGGTCTCTTTGCCAGCAGTGTTATCAAGAGTTGCTCTACGTACTTCTCCATAGGGCCTGTGTTTGTTGTTTCCGCAATTCCCATGATTCTTATTTTGTTGCTTCTAGACCGGGCCTCCAAATCTTCGGCTTTAGCGGTCAGCACGGCCAGTTGTTTGTCCACTCCGGTCTGTTTTGATGTTACTTGTGTGCTTACATCTTCCAGATCCGATATCCTGCGTTCGGCCATGTCAATCCATTCGGTGTGTCTGTCTAGCCATTCGGACATGCGGTCATCTCTGTGTGCGAGATTGTCAAATTTTTTTTTTTATTTGTTTTTATTACTCCAAACATGGAAGGCGACAAAAACATACATACATGCGTGCAGTATTTTTAGCATATACAGTGCAATTACAGTCCAGTCCATATCATTATATCATCTGTAAGGCAATAGGGCAATTCTTAACACAGAAAGAAATACATCTCCCAGCACATAGACACTCCAGCCGAACACTTAATCTGAAAAGGCCTCATCCGAGTCAACCCGTGGCGGCTCACATATGTCCCCTCTGAACTTGTTCCATACCCCCCCAGATTTGTCCCCATTTCCCAGGGCATCCCCGATAGACAAATACCGCCTTCTCGGCCACCATCGCTACATCCATGTCTCTGCACCAGTCTCTCAACGTAGGCAGCACATTAGAACCCCACAATCTAGCAATATTACGTTTCGCCACCATCAACCCTAGCATGGCCCAGTCCTGCTGATGATGGGTTAAGTCTGCTGCATCCCATATATTTAACAGACAACAACGGGGGTCGGGTAACAGGGAAACAGCTGTTATTTGGGAGATGGTGCGCATCACCGCAGCCCAGTACATGGCCACCCGACCACAATCCCAGATGGTGTGATAGAACGTTCCCTTCTCTCCGCATCCACGGAGGCAATACTCGTGGGAGGCCTTTCCTATCTTTTGAAGGACTGTTCTGGTGTAATATGTGCGGTGTAATATTTTCAGCTGAACCAGTTTAAGTCTGGAGGGAATCGCTGTCTCTCACGGCGAGGAGAGGGCCTCCTGCCATTCCGTATCGTCGAGGTCTCCAATATCTCTTGACCAACTCAATCACAACTTAGATAGCATGTCAGGGAGGTTGTTGACCAGTTTTCGATACGTGAAGGATGTTGCTCTGCGGGGCATCTGCTCTGTCAACAACCTATCCTCAAGAGGAGTGGATTCCTGTAGGTTCATCCCCGTCGGGACGACTGTCTGCAGTGCATGTCGGATTTATATGTACCTGTAGTGTTCAGACTGTGCCATATCATATTTGGATTGTAGAAATGTGAAGTCTACTATCTTGCGCTTTTTCCAGAGGTCTCCCACTACCGATATGCCTATGTTGTCCCAAGCCTGGAACCCCTTACTGTTGCACATGAAACCTAGTCTATGTGAGTCCCACAGGGGCATCATTTGCGTGATAACATTAGCGCACTGAAGGTGTCTATGTGCCTTATATCAGAGTTGAATCGTGTGACGCGTCGGACCCAATAGATCGGACGGTACGCTACGACTGTAGAGGTTTCTTAACAGTCCCCTGGACTCCAAACACTGCCTGTCTGCCAAATAAGCGGGTTCAGTCTGCGGGGTATGCAGCCAATAATTGATTTGCTTGAGGTGGGCTGCCCAGTAGTATAGTTCGATATAAGGGAGTGCTATACCCCCGTCATACCAGTCTTTCACCAGCTTGCACTGCGCAATCCGCGCTGGTTTCCCGTCCCACAGCAAGGTAGAAACTGCTGCTGAGATCGCCGTAAAGTAGGAGGGCGGGACCTGTAACGTTGTATTTTCGAGGAGATTCAGGAAGCGGGGAAGTGTCATCATTTTAAACAATGTAGCTTTGCCCATGAGAGTGAGAGGGAGGGAGTGCCATACCTTTACATCCCGCTTGAACCGGTCCAGTGGGGGTTTCAAATTCAGGGAGTAGAATTCGTCCGGGTCTGATGAAACGTAGACACCCAGATACTTAAAAGCCGCCTCGGTATAACGTAAAGGGCAGCGCACCGGGAGCGAGGGTGGGAGGCCGGCAAGAACGAATAGGACCGATTTAGTCCAGTTAATCCTATATCCTGACACTCTCCCAAATTTTTCGCAGACATTAAGTAGTTCTAGAATTGACTTTTTAGGGGAGGTGAGATAAAGAAGGATATCGTCTGCGTAGAGAGATATTCGATCTTCCCATGTCGGCGACCACCGGATACCTTTGATGGAGGATTCCCATCTAATCCAGATCGCTAATGGTTCAAGGACTGGCGTGAATAATAAGGGGGATAGCGGGCATCCCTGCCTTGTCCCACGACCGAGCGGGAAGTCTATAGAGATGTGACCATTTGCTGCTATCTCGGCTATGGGCTTGGTATAAAGTAGACGAACCCAGGCACAGAACTCGGGGCCGAAGCCCATGTGGTGAAGCACCGCAAACAGATAAGGCCATTCCACGGTGTCGAACGCCATAGTGGCGTCAAGGGAAAGGAGAACAGCCGGTTCCTGTATGTGTTCTCGGCGGGCCATCACTGCTTGTAGTCGGCACAGGTTATGTGATGTATTACGGTATGGCATAAAGCCAGACTGATCTGGGTGCACCAGAGTGGCAAGGTGGGGGGCCAGTCGCTGCGCCAGTAATTTGGCGAGGATCTTTGGTTCTGCATTTATTAAGGAAATAGGGTGGTAAGAGGCGCACGCCTCTGCTGCCTTGCCGGGTTTATGGATCGGAATGATCGTGGCGAGGCGCTGATCTTTAGGGAGCTCTCCTGCTTCTAGGCTATCGGCGAACATCTTGAGGAGATAGGGGGCTGTTATTTGAACCGTGTTCTTGTACAGTTCCACTGGGAGTCCGTTGGGGCCCAGAGCCTTACCAGACACCAGTGCGCCGGTTGCCTCCTGTATTTCTTCCACGGTGACGTCCGCCTCAAGCAAAACCGCTGCTTCTGGGGGGAGGCAGGGGATTGTCAGATCTTTAATATACTCATAAGCCTCTTCTATCAAGTATGACGCTTGGGGGGCGTATATTGTTTCAAAAATGGTCAGCCAGCAGGTCCACTATGGCCTTGGGATCCGAGGTCGTATAGCCCTCAGGTGATGTCAGCTGCGCAATTGAGGTTCCGTGACGATTTGAACCCGTGTTTTCAACATTGTCGTAAACTCATAATTCTGGTACCAGTGAACCGCAAATTATCCATTTAGTGTATCCTGGTGTTTTCGCTATGCTACGAGCCAGAGCACTCCTGTTATAACCACATTTCCGATTCACCCATGGCATCCATTTTAGATTATGGCATCCATCTTGTATTCTTGCCCTCACATAGTCAATGGACACACAGTGACCCCTGATCAATTCATTTCACTTAAGGACACGTAGGTTTTAGCCGGCGATTCACCTTGCCAGTGACACGTGCACCTTAGGACAGAAACGCTGCCCGAGGCCAGCCCTGCTATACTGGTTCTCGTGTTCGTTGGCCTGATCATGATTAGGCGGCCAAAGCTGGTAGCCTTGCCCATTTACGACCCACAAACATCTCTTATCCTGTTTTTCTATCTTCTACACCTGGCTCTGCTCCTTTCCTTCTGGGCCTTTATTAGGGGGAGGTAACGAAATTTACGATGAGGCGGTCTGGCTCTTGAATGAAAAGATGACATGGGATTATGATCGAACAGTGGGAACCTCTCATTCGTAATGTTTTGACATCAGAAATTGTTGACGATTCCTGTTGAACGCCAAATATTTATTGTTTAGGACATAAAGTTTAAGGAACGCACTAGTATGTGGAGAATGTTGCCCCCAGCTAAAAAACTTGTATTTAAGGAACAACCAACTTAGTGCAATTTGAACAGGCTACTAGAATCTGCCCGTGTGTAGTTTCTGTGACTTCTGTGTCCCTGCAGTAATAAACCTCAGGGGTCTTCGGGTGTTGTCCCTGACACCTCTGGACCTTAATAAAAGTCCAGAACTCCAATTGGCGCCCAACGTTGGGCGACGTCATTCGGTACCGGTCCAAAAGCCTGAAGAGTTCGAGAAGCTTCGTGTGAAGATTCCAGAGGGAGGCGCCCCACTTCATCGATCCCGGCATATCGCAAAAGTGGCCCGACGTTCTCTTCCACGAGGGTTCCCGTTCGGATGGCTGCAGTGGTCCGCTGCCTTGACTGTCGCCCTGTCTTGGACCCGAGGTGCAGACCTTAGTACGGCGAGACGTGACAGGTTTCTCCTTGGTGACGTCTTCAGTGCCTCAGTTAAGTATTAAGTGGTTGCTAGTTGTTTGGTTACTTCGTAAGAGTTTGCTCCTGTTTGGATAATCCTTTTTAGTTCCTTGGTTTGGTTTGGTCTTGTAAGATTATCACTGGTTGTTCTAGTTACGATAATCTTTTTGGTTTGGTTTGGGTATCGATACATTAGTTCGCTTTGGTAGGCCTAAGTTCTTAGTTCAAGTGCGCACCTTTGTTTGTGTTTGTTCTGTGTTCCGGTTTATAAAATGGTAAGTCGGAAAAACTGTATGTTGTCATGTTTTGGTTGCAACAGGGATTCCCGGTTGGAGGACTCGTGTCTGGTTCCTCCGATTGGAACTCCTCTTTATGATCTTTATTGCAAGTACGGTGTGGGTCCTATATCTTATAACGAGGTATGGATCCGTTACACGGAGAAAGATGGTGTCCTTAGTTGGCCACTACATGGTAGTTTTGAACCCGAAATTCTCGATAATTTAGAAATAAAATTGTTTAAGAAGAAAGCCCGGCCGGCAATGTTTGATTCTTTCCGTTGTTGGCGAAAAGAATCCAAACAGAGAGAGACTAAAAAGTTGAAGAAAGAGCAAAAAGTGCAAGAGTTGACTTTAGAACAGTCTGCCAAGCAGCTGCAACTCAATGAATCTGAGAAAGCGATAGAGGTAGCCAATAGAGAGCGTAACTTAGCGATAGACAAGTGCAACCCTGCCTTGCCATCGAGTACAGCTAAGACAGTAGAGGACCCTGAGAAGGATCCTTTGTTGTCTTACTTGTTGAGGTCACCTCCACCATATGCACAGGGTGCTACAGCTCCACCTTTGCCGAATGTTTTGTTACAGGTTGCTGGACAGCCTGGTATACCTGCTCCTGCTCCCCTGAATCAAGCTCCTGCACTCCCTGTGGTTAACAATATTCCTCCGGCACCCCCTCTTCCAGGGTTGCCTGCTCCTCTGCCTGTGCCTGTACCACTGATACCTGTTGTTTCGCAAGCTACCTTGCCTGCTACCCCTACTATTGCTGTTTCTTCTGTCCCGACTACTACTCTACTTCAAACTTCTGCAAGCTATGTGACTCCGCTTTCTGTTCATCGGAGAATCACTGATTCTGTCTCTAATATTCTATCTCCCTTTTACAAAACTCTGATTAGGAGTCCTGCCTCTGAATCTGTTCAGAGACGTAGTCAGCTTCCTAGTGTTGAAGAACGAGGAATATTAGATTCCACTGCCCTTAGGTGGATTTCGAAAGTTGGAAGGTATAATGTACGAGATGTATTAGATACATTTATGCAATGGAATGAACCGTTTGATGCTATGTGTTCCCTTTTACGTGAAGAGTGGGAGGAGAACGATTCTGAACAAATTCCCGATGAATTAATTCATGTTCAACAAAAATTTGCTGCAGGTATGATAGTTGGCCAGGAGATAAAAGAAGCAATGGAACTGATTTTAGATTTTAGATTTGATCCTTCCCTCCGTTCACCAAGAGATTTAGAGAAACGTAGCACAAAACAAGGTCGCCAATATCCTATGAGAGAAGTTCCGCCAATATGGCGCGAAGCTATACAAGCTGATGCGGTCAATGGTATTGCAGCCGCTCCGGCCCAATTCCAGAGAGTGTGGATACACATTCCGTGGAAACGAGCTGAAGTGTTAGCAGTAAAACAGGCCTTGCCAGATCCGCGTAAAAATCCCGCTGGATATTACAAAGAGCTGGCCCAGTCGGTTGA
The DNA here is from genome assembly GCF_964263255.1 of Lissotriton vulgaris. Lineage (NCBI taxonomy): Eukaryota > Metazoa > Chordata > Amphibia > Caudata > Salamandridae > Lissotriton > Lissotriton vulgaris. The sequence goes on from NC_141694.1 coordinate 579,274,625, forward strand.
AGCTTGCGTAATGAATTTAGCGGACATTGACATGCTATTTGGCAATGTAGTACTGCAACCAATTTGGGCTAAAATTCGCAAAGAAAATCATCCAGTTGCCCTAGGTGGTGATTGGCAGGCTATAATAGCGGCAGATGGTCAACAAATTGGTGGTTCTAAACCAGAACCTCTAATTGCTAATTTGCCCGGTAGAATAATAGATTTAATGAAAACTCTAATGCCAGCATTACGCGTTAACTGGGACAAACTGTCCGCATGTAGGCAGAAGAAGGACGAAAGCGTCTCAGACTTTTTCACTAGATTTGAAGAAACTTTCGTGGATCACAGTGGTCAGGATATGAGCACGGAAGGAGGCCAGAGATTATTTGTTGATAAATTTGTGCACAATCTGTTACCAGAGCTCAGTAATAAATTAAAAGATTCTGAAAGTGCGTGGGCTGTCTCTACGACTGCGCAAATACTTGCAACTGCCCAGTACTATGAAAATAGGGATAAAGAAGAGAAAGAAAAGTCAGAAAAGACAACAAAAGATTTAAAAACTAAAGTCCTTTTGCAGCAAGCATATCCGCCTCGCACGAATCAGACAAACTCACAGCAAGGGCCATACCAGAGGACCGACTATGGTTCACAGAGACCGCAATACCAATGGAATCAGTGTGCTTACTGCAAAAAGGAAGGTCATTATAAGAATGAGTGTCCAGTACTAGCACAAAATAATGCTGCTGCAGCTCAAAGAGGTCGTGGTGGTTCTACGCAAAATTCTAGAGGTCGAGGACGAGGTGCTATGCCTCCACAAACGAATGATCGTCCTTCTAATTATTTTGATCAGCGAAACGGACAATCTGCACAACCAACTAGATCTCAACAGTATCACGTTGAGGATTACTGTGAAGTTAGTGAGGAATTTCAGCAAAATGAGTACTAGGACAGCCATGGACAAAGAGAGGGAGTAGTATCATTTCCAGTAAATCAGAGTGGGCCTTATGTCGCAGTAGCCACATCAGGTGTAGTCGAACCGTTTCTGTTGGATACTGGTGCAGCAAAAAGTTCTATCATACATGCGAAACTCCCTGGCGCACCTTTGTCCGGCTTAACAAATGTTTCAGTAGGTTTTTCAGGCGCCCCTGTTCACAACCCTGTTTCTGGTCCTTTGTCTATTTCTGTTGGGCCTCGTCAATGGAAATCACCCCTGATTTTGACGACCGGTTGTAATAAAAATCTGTTTGGTTTAGACTTGTTAAAACGCCTATACGCGACTTTGTACTGTTCTCCGTCAGGAGTACAGCTTACATTGGGTAAGAGAATCATCTCCCCGATGTACTTGTCAATGGATGCGCTCCCACTGGAGCTGCGTTCTCTCCCTGATACTCATTGGGCGACTGGTCCTAATGATGTAGGTCTTTTGGAAATTCCACCCTATGTAGTAACTTTGAAAGCAAATGTCAAATTTCCACGAATTGCACAATACAAGATCTCTAGTGAAGGTCTACGTGCGCTCTTATTGATAGTGCAAGATTTGATCAAGAAAGACGTAATAGAGGAAACTAGAGGAAATGTCTGTAACAGCCCTGCACTGCCAATTCTAAAACGCACTGATCCTTCAAAACCTCCAGTCTATGGATTTGTAATTGACCTTAGAGAGGTTAACAAAATTGTGATTCCACAGTTTCCTGTGGTTCCAGACATTACTGCTTTGTTAACGTTGATTCCTGCTACAGCCATATGCTTCTCAGTTATCGACTTGAAGAATGCCTTTTTCAGCATTCCGATAGCCGAAGAAAGCAGAGATATTTTCGGCTTCTCTCTAGGAGGCCGAAGCTTCAGGTTTAAACGTGCTCCACTAGGCTATTGTGAAAGCCCATCCATTTACAGTCAGGCATTAAAAAGTCAGTTAGATTCTTTTGTACTTCCTCCTGGTTCTGCTTTAGTGCAATATGTCGATGATCTTCTAGTGGCTGCCGATGACAAGGAAACTTGCAAAGCAGCTACAATTTCCTTATTGCATCATTTGTCTGACTTAAATCACAAGGTGTCACCTTCCAAAATGCAATATTGTTGTCAAGAAGTGACCTACCTAGGTCATCTCTTGTCAAAGGAGGGAAGAAGGTTGACCCCAGAGAGAATAAAAGCAATTACGCAGATGAATGTTCCTAGCACACAGAGAGAAGTGCGTGCCTTTTTAGGTATTACCTCATACTGCAGGCAATGGATCCCAAATTTTTCTCTTTTGGCAAAACCATTGGTGGCCTTGCCTGGAAAAGGTGTTCCGAGTCCGGTGCCATGGTCTGCCAAATGTCAGCAAAGTTTCTCTGAGTTACGAAATGCACTGTGTTCAGCTCCGGTGTTGGGTACACCCGACTACAGTAAGCCATTTACACTCTATGTTCACGAGAGAGAAGGTTGCGCGTTGAGTGTTCTGACGCAACGATTTGGTGATAAACAACGCCCTTGTGCGTATTTTTCATCAACATTAGACCCGGTAGCCAGAGCGTTGCCTAGCTGCTTGAGAGCTACAGCAGCAGCTGCAGCGTCCATTCGACAATCTGCTGGTTTGGTCATGAACAACATGCTAGTGGTCATGGTCCCACATGCCGTGGACACACTCATGAACCGAACAAAGACACAGCACCTCACCAGTGCTAGATTATCAGGCTATGAGCTGACACTGCTAGCAAGTCATATTCAGATTAAAAGATGCAATGTATTGAATCCAGCAACATTGTTGCCGACTAGTCAGGAGTCGAGTGATTCTGAACCACATGACTGTTGTTTCAGAACTGAAGAGGAGACAAAAGGACGGATTGATCTTAAAGACACTCCATTATCAGATCCAGATGGCACGTTGTATGTCGACGGGTCTTGTTTTAAATTGGAGAATGGTGATGTAACAGCTGCCTATGCAGTAACGACTTTGAGTACGATTGTGGAGACTGCAAGAGTGAGTCAGAATTCTGCCCAAGCTGCAGAATTAATTGCATTGACTAGAGCGTGTGTTTTAGGTAAGGGAAAGAGAGTGAATGTGTTCACAGATAGTCAGTACGCGTTCGGTGTAGCGCATAGTTTTGGCCGATTGTGGAAGGAAAGAGGTTTTATTACGTCCCATGGGACTAAGATCCAGCATGGTCAGCTAGTCAATGACTTGTTGGAATCTCTAACCTTACCAATGGAAGTTGTGATTGTGAAGTGCAGTGCTCATCGAGCAATCACGGATGATGTTGGTCGTGGAAATGCCTTTGCTGATGAGACAGCTAAACAGACAGCTAGGAATATGATGAGTGGGATGTATGTTGCAACGTCTGCAAGATGGGTTGCTGAATCAGGAATGTGTGAGGATACTGTGGAAAGCGTGAAAACGATTCAGGAAGAAGCGACTGAAGAGGAAAAACTTGCATGGAAAGAGAAAACGGGTAAATTGGACTCGAGTGGATGTTGGATTGATTTGTCGGAACAGCAGCGTTGGATGTTGCCTGATGCGTATGTGCTTGCGGTGGTAACGATGGCGCATGGAGCAGCGCACATCAGTTCTAAAGGGATTTGTAAGATGTTGGCTCCAGTCTGGAAGAATGATGGAATTGGTAAGTGTGCAGAAAGAGTGGTGAAAAATTGCATGATATGTCTGATGCATAATCCTGGCAAGGGAATCCCCACACCCGCTGGTCACTTCGCTCCTCCTTCTTGCCCCTTCGAAGTCATTTAGTTGGATTTCATTCACATGGACCGATGTAACAACCTTAAATATGTCCTAGTGGTAGTCTGTGCTTTTTCAAGGTGGATCGAAGCATATCCACTAAAAGATAACACTGCCATGTCCACTGCTAAAATCCTCCTAAAGGAATACTTCCCCAGATATGGCATGCCAAGGATTGTATGGTCGGACAATGGGAGTGAATTCGTAGGGAAAGTTATGCAGAGTGTGTGTGCAGGTTTGGGAATAAAGCAAAAGTTCCACAGTGCGAACCACCCCCAGTCAGCAGGTTTAGTTGAAGGGTACAATGGCACCCTCAAGCTGAAACTGGCCAAGATACAAGCCTCCACGGGCTTGTCCTGGCCAGACGCACTACCTTTGGCCCTGTTATCCACAAGAGCGACTGTGCATTCCCGAGTAGGGCTTAGCCCCTATGAGATTGTGTTTGGTCGCCCCGCTAATGTTTGGGGGGTACCAAGACCTAGGGAGTTTAAACAACTGGAATACCCAATGCTAAGTGATTACCTTTTTGACTTGACTGCTAAATTGAGTCTCATTCACCAACAGGTTTTCGATGCATTGCCAAAGCCTCCGGAAAGTCCAGGTCATCAGCTGAAACCCGGCGACTACATTGTTATCAGGAACTTTGGACGGACCAGGAACCTTCAACCCAAGTTCGTTGGCCCGTTTCAAGTACTGTTGGCAACAAGGACTGCTGTACGTGTGGCTGGAAGGAAAACTGGGTCCACGCGACTCATACTAAGCATGTACCCCTTCCACTCCCTTATGATAATTGGGTTAGACAAGGAATTGGTGCCTCTGACACAGAACCGGTTCCTAGATATGTTCCTTTCAGCGATGCAGAACTGATAACTGATCCACTGAACTCTGACTCCCTTTCTGAAGCTGCTCCTTTGATCACTGAACAGAACACTGCATCAAACGAACATTTGCCCTCTGCGAACTCGAACATCGTTACTCCTGCTGAAAACAGACTATTTCTGGATCAAACTACTCCAGGAAAATTGAGATACAACCTACGTTCTCATTCTAAGGACAAATAAAGCAGGAAACTGCATTTTTTCATATTTGATCTATCACATTACCTCCAGCCAGGAAGCTTGCTATTCATGTTTTGTATTTCTTTGTTTGTTTCTGTTGTTTCTGTTACCTTGCCGTCTGGGTCGCCGTAGGGTCGTGGCTTTGTGCCTCGTTGAATCTGCGGGGGCCAGACACAAGGTCGGTCTTTCTGTTAGTTCTGGGAACTCCCAGGGCTGATAGAGGCATTTTCAACTACGTACATATCATCAGTTGTCGCAAGCGGTTGTAGAAGATGGAGCTTCCTGGGCTGCACCGAGAGAATGTAATTTATGTTCGCAGAAGTAGATTATACAAAATTCTTCATAACAAATGTTTTCTGATGCAATGTGCAATTACGTTTTTGATTGTTTTAATAACGTTGGTGGGTGGAATCGTCTTTGGTATCCATTTAATTTTTTCACCGATAACAACTACAGTACCTCCCCTTGATCTTGTTTCTCCTACTACTGTTTCTTTTCATTCCTTTCATCCGTTCCCCGAACATGAGCAAGCTCGACGCTCAGAATTCATAAATAACACTTTTGTACAGCTCTTGCATCAACACCAACTGGTAGTTAACACAACAGACTGCTGGGTATGTGGTTTGATACCACACACTATGGATAAAGGCATTCCCTACCTGGTCTTGCCTTTTAGCTATAATGGATCATGTCGGGCCTTCCAAACTGTATTTGTCTATGCTCTCGAGACCTATCCTCCGCGTCCTCCACGTTCCGCTAAATATAACTCCGTTAATAAAGCCTTGATTAAGGGAATAACTGACATGGTTAAAGATGTCAATAACTCACCAATTATCCCTAGAGATGAACTTCGAGTTTATCTGAGTTGGAATTCTACAGAGTATAGCATTAGTTTGGGTGAAAGCAAGCGTAAGAGCTCCACTCCAGTCTGGGTCGTACCTCACCGAGGTCAATTCTGTTTGCAAGGTAATGGGGGAAATCCAAGAGCTCGGCTAGGGAAGAGTGACTGTGTTGAAACTTACGTGTATCCGTCAAACTCTTCCCCTGCCTTCTTAACTGCTAAGGGTACCTACTTCATCTGTCGAGATAGGGCATATACATGGTTGCCTGCTGACTTTTCAGGTTCATGCTATATTACCCGACTGTTGCCTCCGACATACACTGCTTCCCCAGATTATCACAAGACCAGAGTAGCAAGAGGTGTTTTCAGCAAAGAGGATACCGCTGGTCAGGAAGCCGGAGACTTTTTCAAAGGTTTCCTTCTGTTCTGGGGGCCTATGGCCAATAGTAGAAATCTACGTCAGCTAACACGGGTAGTTGAATCTACTATTACAGAAACTGCTGGTGCCCTTAGTAATTTAACAGCTGAGCTCCAGGCGGATCATCTCATGACGTTACAGAATCGTATGGTTCTTGACGTAATACTTGCAGATCGAGGTGGGGTATGCAGAATGATCCAATCGAGCTGCTGTGTTTTTATCCCCAATAATGCTCCGACCGTATACGAAGCGATCTCTAAGCTACACAAGATTTCCGACTCTATTCATGTAGACAAGGGAAATTGGTCATTAATGGAATGGCTTTGGACTCTACTATCAGCGTGGGGATGGAAGGTTCTGATGGTCGTTGGTATTATCTTATTATTCCTATTCTCGTGCTGCCTTATTATCCAATGTGGTCCTGCTTTGTGTAGCCTCTGTGCTGCAACCTGTTTTAGAAAACCACCTGTGTTTGGAGACAAGGTGCGAGAAAGGATGATGCTGCAACAACATATCACTGACCTAATGAACATAGAGATAGACTCTGACATAGACTGAGTAATTGCCTATGTAAGGGCAAAAGGAGGGTCTGAGGTTCCATGACGATTTGAACCCGTGTTTTCAACATTGTCGTAAACTCATAATTCTGGTATCAGTGAACCGCAAATGATCCATTTAGTGTATCCTGGTGTTTTCGCTATGCTACGAGCAAGAGCACTCCTGTTATAACCACATTTCCGATTCACCCCTGGCATCCATTTTAGATTATGGCATCCATCTTGTATTCTTGCCCTCACATAGTCAATGGACACACAGTGACCTCTGATCAATTCATTTCACTTGAGGACACGTAGGTTTTAGCCGGCGATTCACCTTGCCAGTGACACGTGCACCTTAGGACAGAAACGCTGTGGCCGCATGACTCGGCAAAAGCTGCCTCCTCTGCCCGAGGCCAGCCCTGCTATACTGGTTCTCGTGTTCGTTGGCCTGATCATGATTAGGCGGCCCAAGCTGGTAGCCTTGCCCATTTACGACCCACAAACATCTCTTATCCTGTTTTTCTATCTTCTACACCTGGCTCTGCTCCTTTCCTTCTGGGCCTTTATTAGGGGGAGGTAACGAAATTTACGATGAGGCGGTCCGGCTCTTGAATGAAAAGATGACATGGGATTATGATCGAACAGTGGGAACCTCTCATTCGTAATGTTTTGACATCAGAAATTGTTGACGATTCCTGTTGAACGCCAAATATTTATTGTTTAGGACATAAAGTTTAAGGAACGCACTAGTATGTGGAGAATGTTGCCCCCAGCTAAAAAACTTGTATTTAAGGAACAACCAACTTAGTGCAATTTGAACAGGCTCCTAGAATCTGCCCGTGTGTAGTTTCTGTGACTTCTGTGTCCCTGCAGTAATAAACCTTTGGTCTTTGACGCCACCATCGAGAAGCCTGTGTTTCTGTTTATTTGTGCACCGAGACAGGTAGAACTCAGGGGTCTTCGGGTGTTGTCCCTGACACCTCTGGACCTTAATAAAAGTCCAGAACTCCACAATGACTCTGCCTGCTTTTTCCTTTTTGTCCAGCCAAGCCAACATCTTCCCGGCCTTGTCCCCCAGCTCATAAACCCTATGACGGGTGGCTTGTATTGTATTCTGAACCATTTCCTTTTGGTATGTCATCCACTCAGTGCGCTGTAGCCGGACTGCCTGGGCGGTTCTCAGGGATGGGTGAGTCTCCTGTTCATGGATTGCCGTTTTAAGAGCCTCCTCGAGGGTGCTAAGTTCTTGTCGCTGTGTTCGCTTGTTGCCGGCAATGGAGGCGATCGCCTGCCCGCGCACGACTGTTTTGTATGCCTCCCACAGGTTACTGTGGGAGTCTACTGAGCCTGAGTTCTCCTGGAAATAGTGTTTGGTGGTGTTGGTTAGGATTTTACCCAGAGGGGTGGCCTGCAGATAGCCCGTGTGTATAGGGAAGATGCGGCTTCTATGGGTGCGGTGGTTTGTGTATGTGAGTCGCAGCGGGGAATGATCAGAGATTCCCCTGGGGCAGATATCTACCTCCTCAATGCCGTGTAGCCCATCCCCAGACATCAAGACGTAATCTATCCGTGGGAGACAGTCATGGGTCGCTGAGTAGTAAGTATATTGTTTATCGTGAGGGTGTTTGTCTCTCCAGCAGTCCGTAAGTCCCAAGGCGTCCAGCAGCCCGGTGAGTCGCCAGCCTCCCCGCACCATTGTGGAGTGTGGGTGTCTATCAAGCTCATGATCTACAATGTCATTAAAGTCGCCCCCTTTTACCAGCGTCGGCAAAGTCAACAGGAAGGTCGTGAGAGCAGTGTGTGCTGTAGCATGTAGGCCTGGGGGGATATATACGGACACAAAGTTGAAAAGTTGGCCTTCCCACTGAACCGTAACCACTGCAAAGCGGCCCTGATCATCTATTCTTGTCTGTTGGCATACAATCTGGAAGTTCTTCCTTATAAGGATCCCTGTCCCCCTTGAACCAGAGGAGAAGTCGGCATGTGCAATGATCTTGTAACCCCATCTATCCATTGCCTTTGAGGCCGAGCCCACAAGATGAGTTTCCTGCAGTAGGACTATTGCTCGGTTACAGCAGTTTAGGTATTGCAGTACTAGGCCACGCTTCACCTTGTCACCCAACCCCCGGACATTCCATGTCAGGACTGTTAGAGCCGACTGGTGGGAGGGTTGTGATATACGAGTCTCAGGTGTATTTGTTACGTGCGTAGCCATTTACCGGTGTGTGTAGCAGCGTGTAAGTCATTAGGGGACGGTTCCTGCAATGCACCTTCTTTCAAGTAACCTGTTGCCTTCCTTATTGTACAAACAAGAAAAAGAACTTGTGCCCCCCGCCCCATTCCCTCCCCCGGTGGACCCAGAACTTTCCACCCTCCCCTCAGAAACCAGAAAGTAAGAAAGAACATTAGTGTCATAACCCCTACCCCCTCCCTGCCTCCCTGCCCGGTAGATCAAGAACCAACCACCTCCCCAACTGAGCAGAGTGCTTAGTATCCCAACTTAAGTGTATTGTTCGTGGGTTTGAGACTTCCGTGTCCATTCTCGAGCCCCTCCCAGTAAAACTGTCCATGCAGCGTCAAACAGTTCAGCATGTCCTCCCTTCAGGAGTTCTGTTGTCCCCCCCATTGCAGTGCCATACCCTGGGCATTTGTTCATTGTTACCGGCAATGGCTTTCTCAGTGCCGAGATCGCCGAGCCTCACTCTGGTCCAGATTATTCTGCCCTGTGTGTCCGTTTCACAGCTTCACGAACTTGGTCCGAGGTGTTGCATGTCAAACCTCATTCAATTTCCTCTTGCGCTAGCGGGCTTCCTTCTCCGTTATGTTGGTGCGTGCCGCGGGTCGTCTTGCAGGTCGCCATGCCTCCAGCCAATCTCGTGCATCCTTTGGTGTTTCGAAAAACAACGTTTTCCCATCCAATTCCACACACAGTTTTGCTGGGTAAATCATTGAATACTTGAGCTCTCGGGCCCGAGTTCCTTTTTTACTTCCATGAAGCCTCGTAGTTGTTGTGCCACCGCAGCGGTATAGTCAGGATAGAAGTTGAGTTCCGCGTTGTCGATACGTAGCGGTGGGCGGACTCGTGCCGCCTGCAAAATGGCGTTGCGGTCCCTGAAGTTGAAGATTCGCACCAGAAAAGGGCATGGGGGCGCTCCCGGCTTAGGTTTTCCCCCGGCACACGTTGGGCTCGTTCCACCAAGAAAAAGTTTGACAGACCTTTCGGTTTCAGCTGATTGTGAATAAGGTCTTCTACATACAGATCAAGTGCCGGGGCCCCCACCGATTTCTGCACACCTATAAGGCGTACATTATTGTGCCACGAAAGTCCTTCTTGGTCATCGAGCTTTGCTTTAAGCATGGCATTATCATCCTCAAGCCTTTTTACTTTATGTTGGAGGTCCTTAGTATCTTCCATTAGCCCTGTTGTCGTTTTTTCAACGTCCAGAAGTCGGTCAGACAGTTTCCAGAAGTCTGCCCGTATTAATGATATGTCCACAGATATCATGTTGTATCATGTGTTGGACGCATCATCTGTCCGGGGTGGCGTCTGTCGTAATTCATCTCGTGTGTCATCTTGCACCCCTTTGCGATAAGCGAATTTGTCCAGTTTCGGGGCTTGTTGCCCTCTCGGGCCTCTCCCACTCATGATAGGTGTGAGGAAGTATATGATGTCCTCTGTGAATTTGGTGCTAGGTGTGGTGCCCAACCGTCACTAGAGCACACCCAGCACTGCCCAACCAACCTGAGTTACTGTGGTCGCGGTAAAGCCAACGGTCCGCTCCCACCTGGTATGTCCGTTCTCCCAGTAGTCACAGCCCATGCGTTGGGTGTGAGCCATCCACGTAAACCCCTTCGTTTCTGTGCCTGTCCGGAGTGATATAGTGGGGGGAGGGTGAGGGGGGGGCAGACCGTGAGCCCCTGTCCGATATCTCACCGGCACTGTTACTGTATTGTGAGGCCCCGGGTGAGTGTGTCACAGGTGGAAGACATCCAGCGTGGGCCGCTGCGGGTGCTGCCGCTCGATTTTCCCCTTCAGATGAGGCGCGCTGTTTCTCACCGACCGCTCCTCAGAGCCCGTCTGCGCCCTTCGGCCCCCAGCTGCAGGCGAGGGTTCACTGCATTGTCTTCGGGTTTCGGCTCCCTAGGATGCGTCGCTCGGATGGGCTCCTTTCACCGGCAGTCATCAAAGTCTGCGCCGCAGTCCCTTTGAAGAAAGCGGGTCCCGCCGTCCCTCGTCGCACTGCAGTCCCCGGCTTCCGTCTCACAGATAGGCCTCTGGGCACACTCCGGTGCCGCTTTGTGAATTTCGGAGGTTTCTGGATACCGATTAGTGCTACATGCACCGGAGGGTATACCGCATCAGGTTTTGCTGTGTGATGACTGCTATGAATCGGATATGATGACGGATTTTTAGGAAAGGGGCTCTCTGGTCACGGAGCTACGCTAGATTGCGGCCATCTTGGCTGACTGCTAGCCACGCCCCCCGAGATTGTCTATTTTACCGTCTATGTTCACCAGCGCAGTTTGAATTGTTACAAACATTGATTGCACACTGTCCGCTGTGAATCCTCCCGTACCCTGAGCGGGCGGCGGAATTGCCTGATGTTCGTCGGAATTGCCTGATGTTCGCCTCCGGTTTGGTCCTGTATTTTTTTTGATTGATCAAAGTTCAATATTGGCTGGTTTTTATCTGGCTTACCCATCGTAGCTCAAGCGCGGTCTGCTTCTTTGCGCGGTTACCAGTGCCCAATCCTCTACTGTACGCAAGTGGCAGTCAGCATTCGGGGCCGGTGTCCGCGGCAGATGTGTCTGGTAGATACAACTAGTGCGCCATACGCTCCTCTCCAGGCACTAGGGCTAAAGTGCTGCACGTGTCCTCACCGTTGTCGCAAAAGGTGGGTGCTCTGATCTTTAGTTAGCCATGCAGTGATGTTTCGCCTCTTCATTAGAGGCCTATTCTTGGGCCTGGTTGCAAGCCCCCCCAGGCCTCCGTTTGCTCAGTGTTCCCGTGCCACCACGTGCGTGCGCTTCTGGTCCCCGTGTGCCACGCCTGGGTCACCTATCCTGCCCTCTACAGTTGCTTTGGCAGCCGATGCACTCTTACTGTATTTGCTGCCCTGTGTTCTATTGTTTGTGGCTTTCCCCCGGTGGTTCTAGAGAGTAGGTCCGATCTCTGTCTTGGCGCACCTCCCACTGCCTCTCTCTTCGACACCGTGGCTTTGTATGGGTCTCCCCGTTCGGTGCTCAACAGAGGTTTTAGAGATTGAAGCACAGGGTCCGACGTACCTTGTGTTGTAGGCATATATTCTAGGCCCCGCAGTTAGAGCCCTCAGATCTCCAGCGGCGTGTCCCCGCATCTCAGCGGTGGGTGGGGCTACCGCTGTCCGGGCTACGTGCCTTGCATCGCGGCTGAGCCCTCCACTTCATGCCAATGCTTCACCTTAGTGCGCTGTCCGCAGGCCGCTGCCGGCTTCTGGCTCCGGTTGCGTTATGTCAGGATGTCTAGGCACCCCAGGTCTTCGTTGAGTATAGGTCATGTGGTAGGCAGTTTGTTTCTCTTGTTTTCGGCGTGGAACCACTGTCCGTAGTGCACGATAGGGATGATGATAGCGGGGGCCCTGAGGGGAGCTCGCTTACAGTGCGGCCATTACGTTCCTCGGCTAGCTCCGCCCTCCCCCCCCCCCCCACTCCCTGGTTGTTGGGTTGAGGTAGATCCGGTATCTAAGCCATTGACAAGACCTGGATGCATAGCCAAGCATTGGAAAAAACCTTGCAGCTTGTCGAGTCCCCTGGGAGATGACTGAGAGGCAGGCTTTTTTGCTGAGTGCTGAGGTAGGGGCAGGTGAATCTTGAGATCCTGCAGCAGAGTTTCCATGGCTTGCAGTAGGGTTGTCAGTTTATTTAGAATCTGAGAACATGGGCAGGTGCTCCTCTGACTTGTTAAGGGGTAGACTAGTTCGGCTGCAGATTGCGCATGTTTGATCAAGATGTTCAAAGTGTTCGGTTTGTTGTCAAGGCCCATGATGAGGGTCACAAGAGACCCAAGATGTCCACTTGAACATCTAGTGTGTCCTAGTGATACAAAAGAGCTGCTGCCATGGCGTGGTTGTGCTCACTAGGGTTGGCCGCAGCTCGGATAAAGTTGGAGACTTGGTAGGGAACAGTTGTTGAATGCCGTATTTAAGTAGTTATTGGAGTGCGAGGAGTACTGAGTGTGGCTCTCAGACCCTGTCTCTGATGTGCATTCATCAAAGGGGTTAGATGTAAATAGGAGAGATCCCGATCAAGAAAGGAGTGGGGATGCCATTCCTCCTGCTATGTTCATTGTCGCCCACAGCCAGTTCTGAGTGGGGCAAGTTCGAAGGCACCGGAGGGACTGAGTATTCAAGGGGGGTAATGTGCAGCTGAAGATGGCCTTTGCTTGGCCATGTGACTCTGTGATTGCTGAGGTTACAGTAGAATCTAGGGCTAACAGCGGTCCCTCCTGACTGGGTGGGGAAGCTAGAGAAACTACCCGCTCTGTCCGCACCAAACTGTGGTCACACCCCACAAAGCAGACAGGTGTGGTTCTAGGTAGGCTTGATGTGCGAACTGCAGTGATGTCAGGAGTTGGTTGCGCTGATGGCAAGGTAGCGGTCTCAACAAGTCCAGGGGAGGGAACCAAGGTGCCAACCTCAGAGCCGCTGTGGCTATCTGTGCTACAGATCTTTGGAAGAAGTCTGTGATCAGGGTTCTTGTGGTAGACAGGGGCTCATCTGTTATATGACATTAGAGGGTTGCCTGGCAGGCCTAGTTGACTAGCGGTGGAAAACTGGGGGCTGCTGGTTGAGCTGAGAGTGTCTCTTGATCTTGATTTTTGTTGCTATGGCACTTCATGCGCTTGGCGTCTGCACAGTCTGTGGTGAGAGCCCTTGCCCTCCTACAGCTTAGGGAGGTCTTTCTCATCATACTGCCTATGCTCTTGGATATGTTAAGGTTAAAATTGAGACTAGATGGGCAGAGATTTGTCTCTGATTGCTGCCAGGAGCCAAATGCCGATAGTGACGGCCGGGAAGTATCTCAGGCAGCTGGGCTGGGTGCATGCTACGTGCTTCTGTAGTCAGCATACCAAACCCTTAGGCCCTTGCTGCTCTGCTCAGCTCTGCTCCGCCAGCAAGGGATCAGGTTGAAGATGGGAATGCAGCTCTTCTGCTAGCTGGTCCTAGGGAGAAAATGTCAGCAAGGCAGGGTGGCAAGGCAGCTGGGCTTGAGCACAGACGTAGGTATTGGCTTAAGCAATGGCTAAAATTGAGCTTGATCCAAACTGAAATCTGGGAGCTGAAGGTCGCAAGATGGTGGATAACTGTGACCGAGGCAAGATGCAAAAGGCAGGGGAGGGTGGTGTGCTGCAGGCAGGGGGATGTCTAGGAAGCCACATGACCACACTGCCTTGTAGTAGTGTGGTGTTGTGGTAGCATGGTGTGTTGTGCTGCTGGCAGAGATACAGGAGGGTCTGTGGTGAAGGCTATGATGGAGCTGAGGCACAGTGTTACCCACTTGCCCCTGCCCATAAGGCCCTCAGAGGCCTGGTCTCGCAGACATAGCAAGCACCATCTTGAGCACTGTCTTGAAGCTCCACCCCCCCGGTGGCACCCATCTCACCCCTCTGTTCCAGGGTCCAAATTTCCTGGTGCTGGATGCAGATCCTGCCGCAAGTCCTGCCACCAGTCCTCTGCAGGGTCCTCTGCAGGGAACTATCCAGGCCGCCTCCATGGGATGCCTTGTGCTGTCTCCACACTCGCTTAGGGAGGCTTGAGGAGGTGATGTAAGGGCAAGGGTGAGTAGTGGGCAGGCACCTCGGTCCTGGGTGCTCCTGGATGCTGCCGGTCACGCTGCTCTGCACCTCCCGCTTGCTCCTTTCACTCTACTGTGTGTGACATGAGATGGGAAGCAACAGCCCAAAGGTCAGTTGGCTTACCTCCTCGTTTGAGCTATAGGGACACCAGAAGCCCCAGAGGGTTCCCGGTAAATGCCCAGCTGACTTGCCGCAACTAGACCTGCGTGAGCCCTGCTGGCCTCTTCTAGAATGAGTTTCCCCGTTGCTAAACCCTTGAAATGCACTCCTATTAAAGAAAGAGAAAAATCATGATGTTTGGGCTCTTGGCAACTGCAAATGTGCCCGTTTGAGCCAAGACTCTGCCACCCCCGACGATCATCAACGTGAAGCTTTGCTAAGCCAGATTCTTAGCTCTATAGCGACCACCAATGACAAACAGCAATGCAACATCTGCACTTTATGGTATACCATGGACAGCTTGTGGTGAGTGCAAATCTGTAGCTCCAGTTATGACTGTAATCAATACTCGCCCATCTCTTCACGCTACAGCAATGACAGTCCAGATTGCTCTTCGTGCTACAGTGAGGATCATTTGCGATGCTCACCTTACTCCTCATTGCCTCCTCCATCACGAACTGAACACTTCATGCCTGATTTTGAAAACTTAAATTTTTCAGTGGAACTAATCTAGTTCCAGTATCCGGCCCTTGCACCATTATAGTCTGGCACAACTAGATGACCGCAAGTGTGCTTTGTGCTACTAGAAATTATACTTATCTAAGAATTAGAAATGGATATCTCCTGGTCCTAATGTTTGTATTTTTGTTGTTTAGTCTCCTTTTCCTGTGTTTTCACTTTATTGCTGTTTGTATGTGCTGCATAAATACTTTATACAGTACCTCTAAAATTAAGCCTGACTGCTTTTGTGCAAAGCTACCAAAGAGTTAAGCACAGGTTAATTTGGTGACTTTTGTGTTTCACCCAGACAAGGATTGTGGTTGTTGCTTGAGAAAGGTTAACATCGCCGTCAAGGAATAACCCAATTTCATACACACACCATCATCAAAACCAGCTCCACCAATTACAAAACTATCATGACCAGCACACCTGCAGCCAGTACATCATCAGACTGCAGGCTAAAATGTGTAATAAAGAAATAACAAGGGCAGGCGTGACTTCTGAGCCTACGGAGATGGCCGCTGATCTGAGGAGCTCTGTGGTGGCGTGAGGCGACAGGCGACCACCAATCAATCAATTAATCAATACATTTATAGAGCACGCTACTCACCCGTGAGGGTCTCAAGGCGCTGAAAGGGGGGGGTGTTGCTACTGCTTGAATAGCCAGGTCTTGAGGTGTTTTCTGAAGGTGAGATGGTCCTGGGTCAGTCGTAGGTGCGCGGGGAGGGAGTTCCATGTTTTGGCTGCCAGGTAGGAGAAGGATCCTACTCCAGTGGTGGTTCTGCCAATTCGTGGGACAGTGGCGAGGGCGAGGTTGACGGAGCAGAGTTGGTGGGTGGGGATGTAGAACGAGAGGCGGTTGTTGAGGTATTCGGGGCCCTTGTCGTGTAGCGCTTTGTGTGCGTGGGTGAGGAGACTGAACGTGATCCTCTTGCAGTTGGGGAGCCAGTGCAGGTTTCTCAGGTGGGCGGATATGTGGCTGTGGCGAGGGATGTCGAGGATGAGTCATGCAGAGGCGATCTGTATGCATTGAAGTCATGTCTGAAGTTTGGCTGTGGTTCCTGCATATAGGGCGTTTCCGTAGTCCAGTCGGCTGGTGACAAGGGCCTGGTGTCAGCGTTCTCTCACGAGGTTCCTGAGGTTTCCTTCTTGATGATGCACGCTCCCAACTCCCCCTATGAGTCAACCAACCCGCAAGGCAGGAAACTCTTACGTGATTGATTTACCCACAAGGGAAAGGGGAAGTGAATTGAGAAACAAGTTAACAAACACTTGAGTCTTCCGAACCAGTGTTCTGGACTTCTTGTTAACACCTTCAGGAATTGATTCAATAATCAGTTTTGTGACACTACTATCCTTTTACTCAATTTAACTCAGAACAGGGGATACATTAGTACATACCAATAATTTAAGAAGCCCTTTCTGACACTCCTTTGCCTGGATTGACTGTGATGAATTCAAACCTTGAAAGGCAATGTAAAAGTAATCAAAATCAAGTGGCCTGAACTAAAACTGCGTTCATAAAAACTAGAATCAGTTAACAGGGTTAGTGAGGTGTTTAGAAACACTACAACGAAAAACACCTTGCATACCTGGCAAAGACATGTTGGTTGCCTCAGAAGGATCCTGAAAAATAAATAAACAGAAAACACAAAACAGCAACAAGAGTCTCTGCAATCTTGATATTCTAACCACCAGTGGAATATTTACTCAAAATCAAACTGAAGCGTTATCTCAATGTAACCTTGGATAACAGATTTGCTTTTATCAATGCTTTGTTATTATCTAGTCCTCTTGAACTTCCGTGGTTTACTTCTCACCAGTAACAATAAAATAAAGGAAAAGAAAAGTAACAAATGTGCAGGTATCAACGTTTGTAGTTCTTCACAAAGTCAATAAAAATGTAAAGTCACAGTTTGCAGGTATCAATGCTTTTTGATTCAGCTACGAAGTCTCTAGTCTCTGATTAAAAGCGGCAACTAGATTTGTCTTTGCCAATGGTTGTTTGAACTTGAATAATAATCCTTACTTGTTTTCAACAGGGCCGTCGGAACAAAGGCCGGTGACACCACCGGAAATGCTGAAAGGGCTTGCCTGGAGGATTGCACCGGAAACTCTTCTGGCCTTGCCGGTGAAAGTCGTCCTCTGCACAAGAATGAAGACGGGTTCCAAGTTCCCAGGTAAGGAGGAGGAAGCAGGAGGGAAATCGGGTGGAGGCACAAGGCCGAGGTGGGGAGATGAGAAGCTGAAGGGAGATCTCAGTGGCTGCTTGGCTCAGGAACCCTCGTGAAGAATAGTGCTAGGAAGCGAAGCGTATCCTTAAGGAGCAGCGCTGTATTTATACGCTGAGGTTAGGGCGTGTGCTCTGCCTCTCACGTGTGGCGCTGCCAGCAGTTAGAGCGTGAGAGCGAGAAGGTTCTCCTAGTAAACTCCTTCTCCAAATAACAAGCATTGCTACCAACAAGGCAATAAGTATTGCAAGCATTGCTACCAACAAAGCAACAAGCATTGCTACCAACAAAAGAGTGAGAATAACATAATCAACATCTGATACACTGCTCCCATGAATGCCTTACGGTTTATCAAGCTGATCTTTACTACATCTGATGTACCATTAGGAGATTAACTGGTGATTGACAAGGAACCCATGACACCTGGGTGATGGTTTTTCTGGTTTCGGTGGGGATCCATCAAAAGATTTTTCGGAGCATGCGCAGGGTGTTGAGGCAAGATGACGAGACGGCGTTGACTTGCTTGGTCATCGTGAGGGAGGAGTCCAGAATGAATCCCAGGTTGCGTGCGTGGTCCGTGGGTGTTGGCGCGGAGCCCAGTTCTATGGGGCAAAAGGAGTCATCCCAGGCGGATGGGGATTGTCAGAGGATGAGGACCTCCATTTTGTCTGAGTTCAGCTTCAGGCGACTGAGCTTCATCCATTTTGCGACATCTTTCATTCCTTCCTGGAGGTTGGTTTTGGCGGTGTCTGGGTCTTTGGTGAGGGAGAGTATCAGTTGAGTGTCGTCAGCGTAGGAGATGATGTTGATGTTGTGTTTGCTTGTGATTGCGGCGAGGGGGCTCATGTAGATATTGAAGAGGGTACGGCTGAGCGAGGAGCTCTGGGGTACTCCGCAGATGATGTTGGTGGCCGCTGAGTGGAAGGGAGGGTGGCGGACTCTCTGGGTTCTGTCGGAGAGAAGCGAGGTGATCCAGTCCAGGGCCTTTCCTTGGATCCCAGTGTTGAGGAGGCGGGTTGTTAGGATGCAGTGGCATATGGTGTCAAATGCTGCCGAGAAGTCTAGGAGGATGAGGGCGGTTGTTTCTCCGTTTTCCATCAGGGTCCTGATGTCGTCGATGGCTGCGATGAGGGCGGTCTCGGTGCTGTGGTTGGCTCAAAATCCGGACTGGGACGGGTCGAGCGAGTTGTTTGCCTCGAGGAAAGCAGTCAGCTGTTTATTGACGGTCTTTTCGATGACTTTAGCTGAGAAGGGAAGGAGAGAGATGGGGCTTGAGTTCTTGAGATCTTTGGGGTCCGCTGTGGGTTTCTTCAGAAGGGCGTTGATTTCTGCGTGCTTCCAGCTCTCAGGGAAGGTGGCTGACGTGAGGGAGCTGTTTATGACGTTCCGGAGTTGAGGTGCGATGATGATGTCTGCTTTGTTGAAGATATGATGTGGGCAAAGGTCAGAGAGGAGCCGGAGTGGATGGTGGTCATGACATGGGTGGTGTCTTCCGTGCTGATGGGGGTCCAGGCGCTGAGGCTGCTATTCTGGTAATTTGGGCCCCAAAGCGAACGTACATGGATTGGAACTCCTCCTGCATCATGTGCGACCTCCGCGAGTGACAGGGGGTGAGGCAAGGAATGCTTATTTGACTTTGTTCTACCAGCCGCAGCTTGATGCGTAGTTGCGGCCTCCATTTTGAATTTTTACATTATCCTCGTTTGCCGCCTGGCTGCCTCAGATACCTTTTCCCTCTTTAAAAAAATGCTTATCTGGTATTTTTTCAGTGTTTTTTCCTCATTTTTCAACACACTCATCTCCTATTAACCGATACTGTGTGCACCAGAAGCTCCTTGACATAAAATTTATATTTCTTCTTTCTCCCCAAGAGCCCATGTAATGCGCCTATGAGAATCATTTTTGAAGTCTGACTTTTACTGTCAAAACAGTTTTTGCTACACTACCATTGAGGAGGTCTCTTTTTCACAATTGTTTCATGGCAAAGCCCTGTAACTAACCGTAGTGGCGCTCAACCTATTAACTATACGTCATTAGAGGAGTATAATCCTTTCAGCATTTTGCAAGAGAATATGGAGGAAGTAGTTTTAGGACCTTCTGTTAGAAGTGGCATGACACCTAACACACCTCGTTCCAGCTCCAAGCCAGGTTCCAAAATACCCTCCGTCTCAATCTCTATGTCAGGCAAACGAGTCAAGAAAGACCCGGCTTCTCCTACTACTCCCCCTTCTTTAATTTCTATGGAGTTACTTCTCGAGGAAATTCGTACTCTTAAGTAATACATGGAGGAAACTAATATCCGTCTCCAGAGCCTTGAAGATAATTGGTTACATACGGAGCATAGAGTCAAAAAATTTAGAGAGACAATTTGAATCTGTCCAAACTGTCACTGACCAGATTCCTTCTATGCACAGAGAGATATCTCATCTTAAACATCAGGTGGAAAACTTGGAAAATCGCAACAGGCATAATAACTTACACATTTGTGGTCTTGTTGAAGGTTGTGACGGCTCAGATCCTCTCTCCTTTTTCCAATCCTTCCTTCCAACTCTTCTTGATTTTCCTGAGTCCCCAGTATTGAACATTCAACATGCACACAGCTTGGGGCAAGCCCCTTGCTCTTCTTCTTCTTCAACGAAGCTTAGAGGAGTTATTTTGTATTTTCAGGAATACACCGACCTGCTTAGGGTTCTACATGCCGCCAAGCAGAAAGGGAAACTTTCTTGGAATGGTTCTAATCTTTTCTTGTCTCAGGACTATGCCAAAGTGACAGCGGACCATCGGAAAAAGTTCTTGGACATGAGAACTTCCCTTTGAAATTTGAATGCTAGATATGGTTTGTTCCACCCTTGGCTTTTCAATGTGACTTACAATTATAAAACAATAATTTATGAGGATCCTGCACTTCTTCAACATTTCTTGGACACATATATAGCTGAGTCTATGGACATTCCTCGGTCATTGATGAATTGATTGTTCCATTAATGTTTGTTGTTCCTTGCATTTCTCCTCCTTCTTGATGTACCTTTTGTTGTATTGTTGTCTTTTGTTATTAATTTATTTTTCTTCTCTACCAGGTGCCGTTTTGTGGTCCCTCGATATATTTCCCCCTCAATCTGCCTGGGTGATGCTCCCCCTTGCCATCTTCGTCCTGGAGTCTCCCATTCCGCGTGCTGTTTTCCCTATGTGGCTCCACCAACCCCGCATTCATTGTCTGTTTGTGGTATGCCTTTTTGTCACCTTTCTTCATTATCATTTGTTTGACTTGTATTGTCTTTTTGTTCTTTGTTTTGTTCTTCCCTTCTCCTCACCTTTTTTCTTAATAACTTTCTTCTTTTTCATACTTTTTGATATCTATCCCATCACCTTTTCTTCCCCTTTCTTCTTACTGAAACAGTCTTTCTATTTTCACTCTTTTATCTTTTTTCTTTTTCTCAATAGTACATTTATTGGTTTCACTGTTCGATATTAATTGTTCATGTTAAAATCTTTGGGTCATATTCAGAGTCACTACATGGAATCACATCTAGCTGAAGTTGAGGCATCTAAACTGAAAAGAGATTCTCTAAGAAATGCTGCAGATACTTCATTATTTTAAGACAATGATATCTTAAATTAATTTGTTTCCTTTTATAAAAATGTATATACCCTTGAAAAGCAACAGATTCCATTGGATTTTTCTTCTTATTTTCAATCTATGGTTCCCCCTCCATCTCATCATATTGATTTTAATTCTTTGGAAACTGATATTAAATTAAAAGAAATTACTCATGCATTTTCAGTATTAAGAAAAGGGAAAGCTCCTGGGCCCAATAGATTTAGGATTGAATTTTATGCACACTTTGCTAATCTTCTCATTCAAAATCTTTTATTTTTATTTAACTCCTTTATCACAGCTGGTTCTTCTTGTGAAACTTTTCAGGAGGCCATGATATGTTTAATTCCAAAAGACAATGAAGACCCATCTCTCTGCAAAAATTATCAACCTATTTCCTTAGTTAACACTGATTATAAGATATTTGCAAAAAATCTGCTCTCTGTATTGATCCTTTGCTACCTGAACTTATTGACCTAGAGCAATCGGGTTTTGTAAAAGGTCGACTATCATCGGACAATTCTAGAGTCTTTTTCAACATTCTAAGCAAAGCTTCCTCTCTTGACTACCCTATTGCTGCTATAGCTTTAGATGCAGAGAAAGCTTTTGACAGGATTGGAGGAGATTTCATGTTCCAAGCTTTAAAATGGATAGGGTTTCCTCCTAAATTAATTCCTTTTATCTCCTTACTATACTCAGGTCCCAGAGCATCTATTTTCGATAACGGTAGGATTTCAGATTATTTTCCTCTCTTCAGAGGAGTAAGGCAAGGATGTCCTTTATCCCCTTTATTATTTGTAATAGCATTAGAGCCCTTTTTAACTAAGATCAGACAAGATGCTCAGATTATTGGTTTTCAGCTCAATTCTTACCAAGTCAAAATGTCGGTGTATGCAGATGATATTCTTTTACATATTTCTAATCCTGCAACGTCTATCCACTACTTTCTCAGTCAGGTTGATATTTATTCTCAACTTTCTGGCTACCGCCTTAATCCAGATAAATGCGACATCTTGCCTCTCAATGTGTTATGCCTTAAACATTATTTTATACATACTGATTTTTCTTGGCAACCGTCTAAAATAAAATATTTAGGCCTATGGTTCACTTCAAATATTTCAGAAACACTGAAACTAAATTTTGACCATATCACCTCAATTCTAAATGACACTAGTGAAGTGAACATTGTGATCCTCTTTTTCTTTCTTGGTGGGGACATCGTGACTCGATCAAGATGATACTTTCTCCTTTGATTCCAAACATTCTCTCAATGGTCCCTGTACATATTCCTACAATTTTTTTTTAATTGATTCTCTTTTAACAACATTTCTCTGGAAAGGCAAACCAGCTCAGATATCTTTATCCTCCTTTGAGAAAGACAAATCTAATGGAGGCCTTAAATTCCCTGATTTCAAAACTTATCATTATGCTTTCTCCATAAAGCAATCTTCTCGTTGGCTTTCCCTTGAACCTTGTATCCATCCCCCTTTAAGGATTTCTATAGAAAAGTGTTTTGTGTCCCCCTTTTATTTTAAGGAAACTCTTGCCTTTACTAATAAATTAGCCTCTTTTCGCCCTCCAGTTATTTCCCATATTCGCAAAATTCTCATCCCTCTTCTACCATCCTCTTATCCTTCTCCTACCTCTCTAGATCAGCAATCCATTTGGCAAAATCATTTATTGCGTATAAAGAACCACAACATTTACTGGAAATCTTGGAGACGCAAAGGGTTGTTTTGGATTTCGCAACTATTAGCCAATAACGTTCCTTTATCCTTTGGTGATCTTCAAACCAAATTTTCGTTACTGTCGTCTTTTAAATAACAAGATAATCTTTTACTTCCTTCTATTAATCAATACCTTCTCTCCCAATCATCTGCCCATAAGCCATCCATCATCCATGACATGTTCGGCTCTTTTTCCCATATTCATTTCTTCCCCTTCTGCTTCCTCTATTTATAAGCACTTAGGGGCATATTATCAAGGGGGTTTATCTCCGCTTTTTTGGCTTTAAAAGCCAAGAAAGCGGAGATAAAATTATCTCCCTATTACCTAGCTGCCGCTAACACCAGTTAGCGACAGCTAGTAGGAGATAAGGACCATCTTGGGCCCCACTTTGCATGTCAGTGATATTTATCACTAATGAGATGCAAAGTGGGCGTGCCAAGATGTTAGCGACTGAAAACAGTCGCTAACATCGCTATCTCCTATTACCAACTTTTGGAGATATTCGCGCTAAGCGGGAATATCTCCAAAAGCTAACACCTGCCCTGAGCAGTTCTTAGCCATGTTATCCAATGGGAGGTGGATAACATGGCTAATGCATGAATATCGCTGACTTTTCAGCGATATTCATGCTTTGCGGCGATTTTTACCGCATTTGCGTTAAACCTTGGTAATACCAAGGTTTATTTGGTCTCTAACCAAGCAATAGCGATAATTATCGCTATTGCTTGGTAATATGCCCCTTATTTCTTTCCTTAAACAGAAACAAAACAAAGGCTGTATTGGCAAGGGAAAAGTACTTATCACATTGCTGGTCGGCCATTATTTGGGATAAACTATGGTTCAAAATCCACAAAATATCTAGAGCTGCTAATACCTCTGAAACCCTTTATTTTGTTTATCCTGGTCTCTTATTTACTCCTGCAGCATTAGCATCCTTCTCTTTGAACACTTCACCTACTTGTTGGTCCTGCCCTTGCACGTCTGCGGACTTAATACACATGCTTATGATTGTCCCACTATTTCTCACTTCTGGCAACTAGTTTGGAATCAAATTAATAAAATCTTTAAAACTAGTATACCTTTTTCCCTTTCTAATGTTTTCTTAGGCTCCCTGTCACATCAATGGCCCCAATAACCTTCCTACTTTAAATGAATAGATTTATTACTAGCAATAGCCTTACATGTAATAACCTCAAATTGGAAACAAGCCGACAAAGTCACCTTTAGAGCCTGGTGAAATGCTGTACGTTTCCATCACAGACTTGATACTAATTATGTCACCCCTATATCTTTATCTATTAAAAGGGATCTTTTGTAGCTCCCTTTGACTACCTACTTGACCTTGGTTGCTATGTCTATTGTTCCACTTGTCAACACCTCAGATGAAGTCCGGAAACCACCATAAATGCACTGTGTTGTCTTTTACTTTCTTAAAATACAAATCAATATATACTCTTACTTATGTACTTTATACCATAGTATGTTATTTAACCTTAGACATGTTTATGCTTACAGTGACTATTTCCTTATGTTATTTTACTTCTAGTGTTATAAAGTTATGATACATTCTTCATCCCTTGTTTTTCTCTCCTCCCCTCCCCATTCCCCACCTTCCCCTTCCTTCACTCCTTTACTTTATGCAGCATGTTTCATGATAGCTATGAAACTTTGGTTTTTATCTTTTTCTTTCTAATATTTATATGTAATTGAATTATATTATTCTTATTGTACATGCTGTTTGTTCTTCTATTATCCCTTTTTTGCTTAATGAACTCAAACTTAAAAAAAAAACAACAAACAAGGCAGAAGGCATTTTCGAACTAGGCACCCAGGATCTGAAACAACATCCCCATATCAATCGGGGTTGTTCCAACACTGCTTTAATTTGGGAAAGAGTTGAAGACTCACCTCTTCAAAGAATACTATATCACAATGCATTATTAAATATCCACAATTCAGCTACCTCACCTATCACCCATTGACACTGTGTTTGTCTTTAACTTTGTGCAGCTCTCCACTGCCTTTTGGCTAGGTTTACTATAGAAATAACATATACATACATACATACACACATTAGCTTAAGTGTATAAATAAAAAGTTGCAAAGGAATAAACACATACAAACCAGGAAAGGGAGGGTTTCAAACACACAGATGCAAACTGCAGCAAGGTCACGAAGTGTGAAATGAAAACATATGAACACAATGAACCAGTATGATTATAGAAATACTAATGTAGGAATTATCTACATACTGATAACTTAAAGCCTCTGTACAGACCAGGAGCCAAATAGCCCTTAATGTCCACAGTTAAACTCCCTGTATTAATGAAGTAAAATAATAGGAGTCAATAATTAATGGTCTCACAGTGGCACTATGAATAGTAATGACCACATCCATCTATCCATACACTGTTTCAGCTAAAACCCACATAACATTCATATGAAAACAATACTTTCGATGAAATAAGAAAATCAGTTATACCCAAACTTTTAATAATGCATTGTATAATTAGCATAAAAATCCGTTGCACCAAGGGTTTAAAAACATAGGGCCTGATTTGAAGTTCAGCAGGTGGAATTTACTCCTTCAGGATGACAGAATAAAGTACTACACCGCCCTGATGGATTACCCACCTGCTGAATTTAGGGATGCCCGCCAGCCCAATGAATATCTTTTGCATTTGCAGGACCACTATAATAACATTTCCTGCCAATGCATTGAAAGTTTGATGGTCGACTCCATCAGCATGATGGAGCTGTACAGCAAACATTCAATGTTTGTTTTATTTTCAAAAACAAAATTCCAAAACGGGACTTTCTTTTTGAATATAAAAAGCAATGAACCCTCACCATAGCAGATTTCTGCCATAGAGTGGGGGTCATTTACACGTTTTCACTGCTCTTCAACACCAGGTATCACCTGGCAGTGATGGAAAGGGAAAACTGGCAATTTGACTGTCCACTCTAAATCAAGGGGTCAGCGAAATGGCCAAATCTCCTCTGGGTCATACTCTGCCGGTCAATTGGAGGAATATGTCAGCAGTGGAAATGAAGTAGTCTCCAGAATCACTAGTTTGTGTCCCGCAAGGATCATTGACAATTAAAATTGGTTTAGTTTCTCCCGAGTAGCTGTTAGTCGTCCAAATACTCTTGTGAAAAAATGTGACATCTACAATGATAGTTCCAGCAATCTATATATTCGTACATGCATTAATAATTTGAGTCCTTTCGGGTGGAGCGGTGGATCTACCCACACAGGTGTTGGCAAGCACACAATGCTGGCACAAAAAAATCAGCATCTGCACAAGTGTGCATCTACCTAATAAGTATACACAGAAGCTGAGAGCCAGTTAACACCCACCTTCCTAGCATGTTAAAAACCCACTCATTTCTCAGAGATTGTACCGGCCGCACACACAGAATGCATTTCTTCAAATCAAGCACCCAGAGACAGAAGCAACTGCTATTAAAAAATGCAACAGGCAGACTGTGAAGACAGCACAGGCCTACCTAGACATTTAGCAGGATAGCCATTTAAAGACCAAGATGGGTGTAAACTTCCCGACTCTTTTGTAACTGCACATAGCAAGTTACCTCCTTACATTGTTTACACTAACCAAGTCAATCATTCGTAACATCAAGTGACAATAATGTGTTTTTATGATATGTATTTGAGCATATGCTAATGCTCTTATACACAGAGCCGTGCAAATTGACATTTGTGTGACTTTTCTAAATACCTAAAATAATAAAAGAATTTTGCATTGGCACTGCATCAGAAAAGTGAGGCAACCCCAACACAAAATCTTTGTAAACCTTGACCTAAATATATTTAAGTTCCTAATTCGAACAAGCATTTGCAATGCAATAGGTCTCGCATTACCATTAATTATCAATTTTTTATAAATAAATTTAAAACAAATTACTTCACATCCTATTCCCCTCCAAACCCCACCACCCATGCCTAAACAATGACACAATTAGCATAGTTAATTACAAAATATTTAATTAACAAACAATTGATCAATAATTAGTAATACAATCATTCCCACAATTAACACTATGGGGTCGATTCCGATTCGGGAAAATGCCCTCCGAATAGCAGTAGGGAGCTTTTTTCCCATACGATTCGTATGGAGAACCGTACCCGTACGTACAACCTAGTACGATGCATACTCAAAGCAGTTCTCTGTACGAATCGTCCCGAAGACCGTACAACTCACTGATCCGTACAAATCGCATTCGGAACGCGCAGTACGCGACGTCCGTACAGATCAAAGCTGTATTTTAGGACCCAGCAAATACGAATCGTATCGACAACACTCCGTACGACTCTTTTTCTACGGGAGCTTAAAACATCCATAAAAGCATATTTCGCCTCGAAATGCGTACGAAACGGACCCCCTGGGTACGGTGCATACACCCGATGATAGCAGGAGTACGGTGCGTCGGGGTACGGTGCGTACACCCCTGGATTTCAGGGGTACGGTACGTATGTCCCCATGCGTACACCCCATGAATGTTGGCGACTGCGCGTAGGGGTACGGTTCTAACCCCCCAAGGCCATAGGTGTACAGTGCCTACACCCCTTGCATTTAGAGATACGGTGTGTATGTGAATGTTTGGCTCTCCATACAAATTGCCTATATGTGAAGTGTTCCGTACAAATCACGTACTCATTCCCCGGTCCGGACCATACTTGGCGGGACGTACGGCATGTTGGTTGTCCCAGAGGGGCTGGGCGGGAGTCAGGCAGTCTTGTACTGCATCTGTCAGTACCGTCAATGGGATCTCTCTTCTCCTGCTTAATGCGTCGTAAGTGGTGCACGTCATTGTTTCGAAACGGATGTGCCTCCTTTCCAAACAGCGATGTTGATTGCCTGCAAAATAATTCACTTGCGAAGTAACAGTAAATCTGAAGTAAAAGCATGGTAAGTAAAATCATACGTACAAAAAGATCCTGCGAAGTAAAAAGTGCGCAATAATGCTACTTCGTAGTAGTGCCTGCAAAGTAATGGTAGTTTACCACCATGCGGTGCCTGCCCCGCAGTGCAGGGAAATGCCCAGTGCACCCCCCACCACAGAGGGAGCCAGAAACAGGCACCCAAATCCAGCCTCTGCCTGTGTTTTTGCAGTTTGATGACCACCGCCAAAAGACAGGCGGAAAGGGATTTCCTGATCCCTACGGTGGTGCCGCAATGCTGGCCTGTGTTTTGGTTCCGCAAGGTGGGTGGAAAAGGACCGCCTTGCGGAACCATGGTGGACCGACTTTCCGGGGACAGTTTGGGATTTTCACCACCATGCTAATTCCGCAGTGGGAATCTCCTGTGTGATGGCAGAAGGACCGCCACCACCGACCCTTAAGTGTATCAATTTATTAAAAATGTTATGATCTGGTTAATAATTTCCTTTGGGAACACTCCTACTCCTTTTTTGTTTTCATTGGCACACTTTATTCTCTTTGAGGTCTGAGTTTACTGAGGTGGTGTATGCTTGCAAGTCATCCTTGAAGAAACTCACCTTCCTGATGAAAAGAAATTAATGCCCACATGCATCAAGCATTTTTGGAGTCGCAAACGGTGCGAGTCCTTAAAATCGTCCGTTTGCGATTCCAAAAATGCTTTTTGAGATGCATTATTTGTTTTTTTGAAAATCGCTAATTTTGCGATTTTCAAAAATGCGATTGCATTTAAGGAATCGCAATTTTGCGATTCTTTAAATGCAATGCATCATTCTTAAAAAAATTGCGAATTTAAAGATTGCAAGTGCAAATTACCACGAGGTTGAACCTCGTGGTAATTTGCGAAAAATGTTTAAAATGCTCAAATTAGCATTTTAAACACTGTCATGTTACAGACACACATGTCCTTAGGACATGTGTGTGTGAAACATCCATTTTAAAAATACATTTCAGGGGTGCGGGTCCTTTGGACCCCCCCTGCACCCATGGAATGCATCAATATTTTGCGAATTCCAATTTGCGAATTCGCAATTACCATTGATTCCTATGGGCCTTTTGGCCCATAGGAATCAATGGGAATTGCGAAATCGCAAATTGGAATTCGCATAATATTTGCGATTCGGTAAAAATTGCGATTTTTACCGAATCGCAAATATTATGCACTTTCAATAATGCATACCGTTTTGCGATTCCTTATTTGCGATTCGGTAAAAATCGCAAATTTGGAATCGCAAAACGGGAGTAAATGAATAGAAATGTCAAGTCCTTTGAAGAAGGCTGATGTCTATCCTAGAAATCCTTTGTTCACTTTCATGCGGTCTATCAAGGCATTTTATGCATGTCACATTACAAATGTTTACACTATTTTCAGTATAAAAACTAGTCCTTCTCTTTGAACCTTATATTAAAACTTTATGAGGGTAGTAATCTAGTATGATCATTGAAAGTCTATTCTTCAACCGAAAATTAAATCTCTCATAAAAATGTGAAAACGTTCATGTTCTCGAATGACCCTTCAGATATTTATCTCTGATTGTGTTTACTATGTCTGATTTAAGAAGCTCACGTTTGTTAGGCAAAATCACGTGACTTATGTTAACAAAGCAGGTGGTGGGAACTTTAAATCACTTGAGAACTAAATTTAAAAGGTAACCTGTGTGCAAATTAGCTGAGATTTTTTTATTTAGTTTTTTTTAAGCCCTTCTACCCACCCCATTTAGTGGCCTCTGAGCGCTAAAGTGGGCACGAGTTGGTGAGCTAAAAGAAAGATGCACAGAAAAGGGTGCACTGCTGGCTAAAAGGCCTACTAATGTGATAACGCAGATGACTAATCCCTTGATATGAAGAAATCTATTGCCCGGTTGGAAAGTGGCGGGCCGAGCTTAGGTGTCTGCCCTGTCGAAGGAATGGAAAACGATGCCAAAACTAGGCAAAATAAATTGTTGAAAGATAAAATACAGCGGACTGCTTTTTCCACCAATGCGTTCTAGGACCACTGACCAGCCGCGGTGCGCCCATTGGGGCGTAGGGGCGTAGCCCAACTAGCCACGCACACATGGACCCACCGTCATGTGAAGAGGACACTAAAAGTATTCAAATCTCATGATCAATGATGAATTATAAGCGGCGCTACCCGCTACCGCCGGGAATCTGGGACACACCCGACATATCCGGAGTGCGCAGGGGGGCTGGCCTGCTGCAGCTTGAGTGACAGTCCACATACTCAGCTGCAGCAGACAGTAGTGCACACTGCGCAAGTGCATTTTGGGGCTGAAACTTGCCCAAGCATGTGCAAAAACTGCCTGTGAAGTTCCCCTTAGAGAGAGGGACCAGGGGGTGCTGGTTTAGCCGGGCCGCAGCCCCCGGGGTTACACAGGGCGACTGGGTGAGTAATCAGTGGGCCCCCCTAGCCAATCGTGGCGCTGCATGCAGCGCTAGGATTAGCTGGTCCACCGCTCAGCAGAGCAGGGCAATCCATTATTGGATGCTGCACTTGGGTGGTGCAGCCGCACTGCATAATGGCCAATCACTGTGTGACTAAATGTGAAGCCATGCAGTGATTGGCATTTGATTTCGGGACGTGCGCGCAGAATCTTCTATCTCTGTAGCCTGGGGCTCACCTCGTGCGCAGGCAGCAACAGACCGTGACTCCCGAAGGTAAGTTTTTATATTTATATAAAGAGATTACCACAACACCCCACCCCCAGCCACCACTCCCCCTTGCCCGTTTTGCCGGCCGAGACTGGCCCTAAGTTAAGTTTCCCCAAGGACCCAAGCTCCAGCATGTACCAATGTCGGACTGGGATCTGAAGGCTGACGGGTTTTGACCTCAGTCCTCCCCCTTACACACGCACGTTCCTTTTCGTCCCAGCGCTCCCTTTAGTCACTATTTTTTCTCTTCCCAAGTTTACCTACTTTTCTCTCTTGCTCTGGGGGTGAAGGCCGATGATAATAAGAAATACGCCCGGGCCAAAAAAGAGTGGCAGCGCTAAGCGCCCACAGGTACAATTTAGGCGGCGGCGCTATACATAGTAAACCCGATTCTGGTATGAAGTGAACTTTCTCGTCACTGCTTTTCATTGGGTGGGCTCATGTCCTGTAAGCTGCTAAATGACGACATGCCATGTGAGGAGCCTTCCCATTTAGTAAACCACTCCAGTACTGGTACTGACAGCTCCGTCAGGGCATATGCGTCCTTTCCAGCAGAGCCCCTTCCATTGCAGCACCGGGGCCCATGAAGAGCCCTGCATGCAGTCTCGCTCCCTTCCGGTGCTTGAAGCAGCACGTCTGAGTACAGCTTGCACCACAATGTAGGGAAATTAATTAGCTAAATGTACTAACCTGCGTATATGTACAGATTTCATTGCATAAGTATGTGTTATACCTGATAAACAAAAGTCTCTGCATTCGTTGACCTAGCTGCATTCGCTAAACCGGCTGAAAAGTGGAACTTTGCAAAGCACTGATCTGCACTTGCATCGACAGTTGACATTGCAGGTGCGTTCCAACTTCCTTGCCTCTCCTCAAGAAATAGACAAACGTTTAGCAACTTCTCCTGGGTGGCAAGGCATGGAACCATTCCACACTACCGGAAGCAGGAGAGGACCATTTGCCAAGTGGAAGAAGTACCTGGCTGACGGCTTCCAGAGAGACAGAGGGACACAGAAGAGAGCGAGAGAGAAAGAGAGAGAAAAAGGAAGGGAGAGAAAGAGCGAGAGAGAGATAAATAGAGAAAGGGAGCCAGAGAGCGAGAGAGAGAAAGGTGGGAGAGGAAGAGAGAAAGGTGGAATAAAAGGAGAGAAAGAAGAGCGAGAGAGAAAGAGCAAGCGAGAGAGAAAGAGGGAGAGAAAGAGAGAGTGTGCGAGAGAGAAAGAGGGAGGGAAAGAGAGAGTGTGCGAGAGAGAAAGAGGGAGGGAAACAGAGACAAAGGGACAGAGAAAGAGAGAGAGGGAGCGAGAGAGAAAGAAAGAGGGAATGAAAGAGAGTGCGACTGAGGAGAGAGAAAGAAGGAGAGAGAGAGAGCGCGAAAGATAGAGAGAGCGCGCACCCAAGCCATAGGCCTCTGAGAGAGGAGAAAGTAGTGACAGAGGTGTGTTTCACGCCCGTCCATCCCCATGTGGCTCTCTTAATGCGCCACTAGGCATGGCCTTTAGTACGTTTTGTTGGAAATTATGAAACATAAGAAACTATATTTAGCTTATTTAGGCAGTGTCTTGACTGACCTTTTAAAAAAATGTATGCATGTCTCAGTCTCTCCCCTCCCACCAATACAAGCATTCGTGGCGCAAGTTTGGCTGCAGTAAAATACTTACTTTTCTCAAGCACTATAGTTTTTAGGCATCTGCTCTCGCTTTTTCCCATGTTTGACAAAACAAGTAAACCATCAAAATAGAAATGGAGAGCTATTAGTTGGCCAGAAACGTGATCTGTGTCATTTTGCTCTGAGCGATCTTCATGGATGTGGCTGTAGTGAGCTTGCCATCCCATTTATCTCCCAGATCATGGATGCCTCTGAGCAGCTTTGCTCATGGCCCCAGTGTGGTTTACTTTCTAGAAACTGCTTCATAGTAATGTCAAGTAATGTGTTCTGGGACTGTCAGCACCTCTCTTCCATTACTCTCCGAGGGGCACACCACACAGCATTAAACACCAGAATGGTATTTGGAATCTTTCTTGTTGGTCTTTCTGGCAGCTGGTGAGGGACTTGCAATGCTGTAGGGAGTCGAGAAAGTGTTTGAGAGGTGATCTACCGCGAGAGCTAGGGTGTTTAGGAGGTATCTCCTGGGGTGGAAAAACAAAGCGGTCTACAGTATTAGCACATCCTTCTGGATCTGTGGAAATGCTGGTTATATTATAGGTGTCTGAAAGGTATGGCTACTATAGAACGCTCTAGAGTCTTTCTCAGAGTTTCAAATCGATCAGAGGTCTTTCAACAGTGTAGTGTAAAAACACAGAATTAGATTGATAGACAATTTAGATTTTACACAGCCTGCTGGGCAGAAAATCTGGATTTTATTAAAGACACGTAGGCTAATATTATGCAAATCTCCTTTATTACCACAGCTCAGTAGCAAAAATTGAAGAACATGGAACTTCAATCAACATTCTAAATAAGTGTAAAGTTCCTTGGAGACCATCTCTCATCCTTCTTTGTCCAACTGCGAAGATCATCATGAAGAGGATAAACATGAGAATCAAAATCTGAAGACCCAAGTTCCAAAGATCCAGAAGAGAAGAATCAATCTTATTCTGAAAGAAAAAAGTAAAATAATGTAAAATCAATGATAAAATAGGGCCTCCGTGTCTTTAATAAAATCCAGATTTTCTGCCCAGCAGGCTGTGAAAAATCTAAATTTTATGGCACGACACAGAGGCCATATTATGCAAGTTTAAAGTGCACTAAGAACAATATCAATCCCATTTAAAGTGCACTAAGAACATTATCAATCACATTAGGGATTGGTCTGAAATAACAAGCTCTAAACATACTATCATTAGACCAATCTGCAGCCCTAAGGATATCTTGTAATTCCCCTCCTAAGTAAAAAGCCTTTGAGGCCGAAGCACCTCTGATGGAATGAGCACCAAAAATAGAAACGTCAACATCACTTTCATGCATTACGTTCTTTACCCATCTGGCTAAGGTTGGAAAGAGACTCTTTTATGAGGAGATCTATATGAAATTAGCAATTGGGATTCATTCATTCTTAAATATTTGGTTCTTCTCTCATATTCTTTCAAACACTTGACCACACAAAGTCTATCATTCCCAGGGAAAAACGGGTAAAAGATAGAGGAAGATAAAGTCTTCGCTCTCTTCTTGAGGTGAAAGCAAACCCCTTCGGGTTGGAAAGCCCTGCTCAAAATATCTAAAGCCCTAACGTCTGAAGTTCTTCTAAAAAATACCAGACATAACAAGACAGTAATTTTAAAAGAAATGCGTTTAAGAGAAAGGGAAGATTTGTCTCCCCAGGGTGATAAAGTTCGAAGGACAAGGGTAACGTTCCACAGGGTGGTATATTTGGGACAAGGAGGGTTTAAAACCCTCAGGCTTCTCATTATTTTTTTAGTTAGGAGGTTCTGTCCAACTGATATTCCGTTAATTAAGGAATCACCAGCCAAGATTGCGGATCTATAAACGTTAAGAGTTCTGTAAGACAAAGCTGAAGTGAAAAGGTCCGAAAGGTAATTAGTAACATTGACTAGATCAGTCGAAATGGGATCGTAACATCGTTGAATGCACCAGCGAACCCATTTGTTCCATGCCAGTCTATAAGCTTTCCTTGTGGCAGATGCCCATGATTCAGAAATGAGTCTGAAAGCATTTGACGAAAGCCCAGGGACTCTCCATTGTCTCCTGAAATCTTCCATGCCGTCAGAGTTAGAAGGCCCTGCTCTACAAGGGGATGAATGTGACCCTCTGGATCTAGAAGAATTTCCTTGAAGGAAGGAATAAAAATGGGAAAATCTACGCTCATTCCTAAAATGATCGGGAACCAAGCCTGAGACCTCCAAAGAGGAGTTATCACGACCATGCTCTGTTTGTAACATTGAGCATGAAGGAGAAGGCAAGGGAGCATTGAGAATGGAGGGAATGCATAAGGCGCTAGGCCTCTCCAGTCTTGAAGAAAAGCATCTACCTTCAGAACTTGAGGGTCTGGCCTCCAACTGAAGAATTTCTTCAGTTGAGTGTTTAGACGGTCCGCAAACAGGTCTGTTTTGAACGGACCCCACTCCGATTGGATGGCTAGGAATACATCTCTGTTCAGTCTCCAATTGCTGGAGTCTTTGAAATTCCTCAAATACCAGTCTGCTACCTCGTTCTTCAGTCCAGGAATGTGTTCCGCTACAACTGAAATACCTTTGCTCAAACAATAGTTCCATAGGCCCTTCGCCAAGCCTGTCAGATCTTTGGAGTGAGGACCTCCCAGTTTGCTGACATAATGAACTGCGGATACATTGTCCATTCGTAAAGTTACACAGCATTTCATCGAATCTTGAGTGAAACACTGAATTGCAAACAAACCTGCAAGTATCTCTAAGTAGTTGATATGCAGATCTTTTTCTTGCTGGGTCCAACGACCCCCTGTTGACGAGTTCCCACATCTCGCTCCCCAGCCTTCTAAACTCGCATCTGATTCTATTATTAGGTCTGGTTCTTCCCCGAAAATGGCCCTGCCATTCCATGCCTCCAAATTCTTCAGCCACCAGAAGAGTTCGGTTCTCGACTCCTGGTCTAGTGAGATCAGTTGGGAATAGGAGTGATTGGATCTCAAGTATCGCACTTTCAGTCTCTGAAGTGCCCGATAATGTAACAGGCCCGTGAAGATCGCTTGAATCGTGGACGAGAGAAGGCCCTGGATTTTGGCCAGAGTTCTGAGGGGAAAGTCCTTCATAACTAGTATTTTTCTGAGTTCCTTCCTGACTTTTCTTACTTTGTCGCTCGGGAGACGAAGTTCTGTCTGACAGTGTCTACCAAGAAACCCAGAAATTTAGTTTGTTGAGATGGAATTATACATGACTTCTTCAAATTTATAACAAAGCCTAAGTGTTGTAAGAGGTGTATTGCGAGGTCCGTGTGAAGTAAAATGGTCTCTTTCGACTGACCCATTATCAGGATATCGTCGAGATAAATGATCATTCTCACTCCCCTTTGTCTTAGCCAAGTGGCGATGGGTCGGAGTACTTTTGTGAAACACCAGGGGGCGGAAGACAGACCGAAAGGGAGGCTGCAAAACTGATACAAGCGGCCTTCCCATGTGAATTGAAGAAACTTCTGATGGGGTTTCCAAATAGGTATTGTCAGGTAAGCGTCTCTTCAGGTTGAGTCTTGTCAACCAGTCCCCCTTTCTCAAGACGTCCCTTAAGAGGTGTATTCCCTCCATTTTGAAATGTTGGTAGACCACCCACTGGTTTAGCTATTTCAGGTTTATGACCAGTCTTTGTTCCTTGTTTTTCTTTTCTACAAGGAATATATTGCTGAGAAAGCCCACATGAGAACTCTCGATGATTGCACCCTTTTTTAAGAGTTCTTGAACCTCTTGAGATACCAACGCATTGTCCTTGGTAGAAAAGGTGATTTCTCTGGGGGGTCTGGTTTGAAGAGGAGTGTCGATAAAATCTATATAGTAACCCTTCACAGTATTGAGAACCCACGGATCTTTGGTTACCAAGTTCCAGTTCTCAGCGAATTGGAGTAGCCTCCCCCCACCCTTGGAGGGGTATCTGAAGGGTCTGACAAGGTTCTTACCTGTCGAGAAGGAGCGTTGTCTTCGTTCGCCTCGGAAGGGTCAACCACGAGATCTCTGCCTCTGGGGGTAGAATTGGACGAAGTTGCCAGAGTTGTTGTTGAATCTCCCGTCTCCGTGGGACATGAAGAGTCTTGAATTTGAGTTTCCACGGCCGGGAAAATGACCCTGCATTCTCCCGGCCCGTGTAAAAACACAATCTTGAAATACTCTTTTAATATCCTTCTGGGATTTTTGTATAGAACTAAAAGCTCCGACATATCTGGCCATATCTTAGATATGAAGGCTACCACTTTGGGGTCAAGTTCAGGTGTTGCAGCTATTTTGTTAGGGAGGGAGGGTCTAGGGCATTCTGAGCGAAGCCTAGCCCTGACCTCTTGTGGGATTTCTCTTCATAACCAGAAGGAAAGAGAATCTCCCACATGTTGGGAAGGGGTCCAATCGGGGGACAAAGGGTGTTTAATCATGAGTGGGTCAAACATAAGGTTTCCAAAGGGATCCAGCAGACCCATATTTTTATCTAGGACCTTGGATGCCCCTTCTGAGCTCCCCGTTCCCCTTGTCTGCGCCTCTTCTTCGTCGGTATTAAAATCAGAGGAGTAAGATAAATCTATTTCTGGGTTTGAACTATCATCAGTATCAATATCGATAGGCGGCTCTGGGCCTTCATCTTGCCCACATGGGGTGCCCGAGGCACCATTCTTGTTACCGGCCGAGGGCGAGAAGGGGTGGAGGTGGTCTTAGCCTTCTTAGAGTCTTTCCGCTCTTTCCTCCAAGTGCGCGTTTTTTGGGAGCTTTAGTCGCTCCTGGATGATAGTTGCTAGTAGAAGGGTGCGGGGATGTCAAGCGTTCAAGCCTCTTATTAATGGTTTCATCAATAGAGTCAAGGACCTTCTCAAAGGCCTTATTGACCAGTTTTTCTAGATGCCCCTCAATATTGAGCAGAGATTCTGACATCTCTTAGTTTTATCCTTGAGTTATGGATTTAAAATAATATTTTCTCTACCTTATTAAATGTCTATGCCAATTCTCACCAAAGTAGTAGTTAGGCGTTAATCTGGGTGATCCATTCGAAAATGCTGTGATTTACCGAAGGAAATACACCCAACTGTCACTCTGATCGAGAGATAGGTGAGAGAAAAACTTTATCCCATCGTCCTTAAATGGTCGACTAATGTAAAACCACGTGCGTCGGCAGT
The DNA here is from genome assembly GCF_964263255.1 of Lissotriton vulgaris. Classification (NCBI taxonomy): domain Eukaryota; kingdom Metazoa; phylum Chordata; class Amphibia; order Caudata; family Salamandridae; genus Lissotriton; species Lissotriton vulgaris. The sequence continues at coordinate 579,311,625 of NC_141694.1, forward strand.
TGTCAAGGGCAATTCCTTTAATCCGGCCCCCTCCGAGTGAAGCTATGTATGTCGAGGGGGTCGGAAGTCAAATACGCGATGCGCTCCTCAGTTTGTTGAGGTGCGATGAAGCATCAAGAGTGTTCCGATCGTGGGCGAAGGGGGAAGCATTACGAAGCTAGCAGAGAAGGTAGGAACGTGTAAACGCGATCCTCGCGCCGGCATTTAAAAGTAAACAGAATCCTAATCCGGTCCGAAATAGAACCGGAAGAAAACATTTTAAGGTGAAGGGTGTAAAAGCCAATCACCACGATGAGGGAAGCGTCACAAATTGTACAGGCATACAGTAAGCATTAACCAGTTAAAACAACAAGTCTACATATTAATAAATCAGTACTTTATGTTAAAAATCTGTACTTTATGTTAAAAACATCCCTCTGGGTTCCTGCAGAGAGAGGTTCCCACACTAGGGAGGTACAGTAACTTCCCAAAAGAGAAAAAATAATACCCACATAAACATATAGGTGGCAAATAAGAAAAGTAAATCAGAGCATATTGAGGAGATACTTATCTTTCTGAGCAGCAGCAACAAAGAAGGATGAGAGATGGTCTCCAAGGAACTTTATACTTATTTAGAATGTTGATTGAAGTTCCATGTTCTTCAATTGTTGCTACTGAGCTGTGGTAATAAAGGAGATTTGCATAATATGGCCTCCGTGTCGTGCCATAAAATTTGAATAGGGAGTCGCTAACAGGTTTTGCTTGGGGTGCATATATGAAGGGCATTGATGAGTGTCCTTTGGACCTAGGGATGTTGAGAGTAGGGTAAATACTTAGGCCCCGGGATATCTTCAGCTTTTGATCTCCAGAGACACTATCTGCACAACTGATTGACCATATGTATGAACCCTTTCTAAATGTCCAATTCTGACAAACATGAGTACACTTTATACACCAAACTGCTGAATCATTGCAAACATTTGACATCTAGCCAAAATATTGTTAGTTGCAGTGTGACTATGTTTGTATGACATTGGTAACGGTTCCTGGTGATAGGAATTGAAGTTTATACTGTTGTGTTTCCCTTTTCCCTTTTAGTCTCTTGTACACCACTGCTACTTTAGAGTGTGGAACTGTATATGAATTTCCATGCCTGTCTATTCTGTTTATTTCTGAGGTTTTCTATCAACCGCAGAGCCTGGTTTCCTCAATATTAGCTTTGTTATAATTTCTCAAGCATGTCAGTATGCATGCCTATGGGTTTATTGTATTTCACCTTTAAAGAAAAGAAAAACAAACGTGTTAGTATCTTTGGGACCAGGCAGTTGGTTACGTTCTCAGTTTTGAAAGAGACGATCTTACTAGCAGGAGTGAGAGAGGAGAGAGCCACCAGGGATGAAGACATGTTTTAAATAAAAATGTTCCATTTATCCTCTTAGCAGCTATGGAACGTCCAGCTCCAGTGCTGAACGTTCCATTGCGCAGGTGAGGTTCGAACGTCCAACGGCCGACAGCAGCACTCCTGAGGTAGTGGTGCCGTCGGCCGTTGGAATAGGCGCAGCACTTAAGAGGGTAAAGTAGGCAAAGATGCACAAAAGAACACATGCCTACCTGAAGGATACTTATTAATGCTATAAATAAATAGAGGCTTGTACCAGGAAGCAGGAAAAGCATACTATTCACAGCCAAATGAGACTCCTAACTGGAATGTATTTCATGTTGGATGTACCGAGGTTCTATCCAGTATGATTAAGAATAGTTGTGATACTGCAGTACCAATAAATTGTTGTTTATTTTAGTTCCATATTCTCAGAGCATTCTCATTATGTGCCAAACTTCTATAAGGTTTCTTAACTCCCACAACTCTAAACAGTAGTATTGACTGAGCTGTTCTTCACACCTTCTAATTTGCTTGAAAATACACCATTTGCCCACTCTTTTTTTTCAAATTTTCCCCCTGAACTTCCCGTAGGAGGTTCAGTCTCGCATGCTTGCCGCAGTGAAGTACGAGAATTGTTTTACGCCCACCACTTTCAAATGCCACCAGCCGCCACTGCCACTGACACAAATATGTGTACGTGTTAGCACTGACATTAAGAAATACCATTGACACCATTTTTTTTTGTAAGATGGCGTCTGTTGAAAAGCGATTCATTTAAAAATTTATCAGGTGCTTCTTTTACAACTTATCTCTATAAAGCTAATGGGGTGCTCATTTGGTCCTCAAACCCAGGGGCATAGTTAGCAATAATGAAGAAGGTGCAGCATCACGGAGAGCTGGGTGAGAAGGGCCCACTGGACTCCACATATAACTGTTTTTACTACCAAAAGAGGTGCTGTGGAGCATTTATCTTGCTTGCATTAGGACTCTTGGCACATTTGTTACAACACTGTTCAAACCTATTCTTCCTTTCCCAGAAGGACAAATGATCCAACAGACTTGTCCGTGCTGTTTTCATATTACTTTGACTTCACTTGACACCATCACTGATGTCAGCTGTGCCGCAGGAAATTCAGATTGGATTCTTGCAGGGGCCATGTCAAAAAAATCCACAGAGCACGCAGAAGACCAGATAAATGGAAATATCATTAGCAGAGAGGAAGGGTAAAGCCTTTCTCGTGCCACGAGGATAAAACACATCATCAAAGTTTCTGGCAATGTTGAGATTACCCTAAATCAAACTGATTTATTGTGAATTTCCAGATCCGTGGCACTGAGGGACGAAGAAACAGGTACACATAATACCGCTCCGAGAGATATATATTTACAAAAATCCAAATAAAAAAAAGAGTGATACATGTAACTGCCAAGCAAGTGCATATGAAATAGGCCTCAATAAATCAATGTACTCTCTCAGAAACGCTATGCCAACAGGACATGTTACATAAGTGTAGTAGAAAGAAGCAGAATAGCATGCTTCAAGACTTGGGTACCATAGAGTACCATGGGCCTCATTTATGAGAAATGACGCATCGCTGCGTGAAAGCAGCGATACGTCACTTCTCAGTGCACACTCCTTGCGACATTCCAGATGCGTCATATTTAATGTATGACGCATCATGTCGCAAGGAGTTACAGATACGTCAGTATTTCTGACGTATCTGTAAGCGCAAAAGTGACGCATTGCTGGAGTTTGTCACAAAAGTGCCGCAACTCCAGCAATGCGTCCTTTCACATGGGGCAAGACCCATGTGAAAGGGCCTGCGTCAGTCTTACGCCTGCTGTGAGGCAGGCGTAAGATTCTGGCGCAACAGCGTCCTAAAAGTGACGCAGTGAAATCTCATAGATTTCACTGCGTCACTTCTACGACCCTTCCTTGCGTCAATACACCCCCCTTGCATACATTATTCCTGGCGCAGGTATAATGTGGTGCAGGGGTTTACAAAGTGACACATCTACCTAGATTCGTCACTTTGTAAATATGGCACAACAAGGCGCATTTTTTACGCCACTGGTGCATCACAAAAATTGACGCACCGGCGGCGTAAAAGTGACGCACGGCCTAATAAATGAGGCCCCATGACGTTAGTAACAATAAACATCTGTTATTTCACCAAGCGACCCAAGGGTGAAGGCACGCTCTACAAATTCAAGTTATGTTTTCTTATGGGGTTTGTAAATGTTTTATTACGCATGCAAAATTTTTCATGTATCCTGATTATAGTACAACGCATAGTTCATATAGTACCATTAAGTTAGTAACAATAAACATCTGTTATTTCACAAAGCGACCCAAGGGGGAAGGTGCGCTCTACAAAGTCAAGTTTTGCTTTGTTACGGGGAATGCAAAGCTTTTATTATACATGCAAAACTTTTAACGGATCCTTCAAAGAGTTTTTTTTAAATTAATTTATTTATTTATTTTCTTTCTTGGCGAAACACAGTATATACATAGATCTAGTAGTGTATTATGACCATAACATGAGTGATCGGTGTTACTTAAATACAGTGTTATGCACAACTTCAGTAGTAGTTGTTTGATACGGTACAAGCATTATTGTCAGCACATTGGGGACACATTTTCAAAATATAATTCTCGTCTGTATTTTTAATTACTGCATTTATATCAGGTTAAGACATCAACTGTGCCTGAGCGTCGGGTCCATGCCGCGTGTCTAGCTTTCAACTGTTCTTGTATTATCACCACACTGCCCATCCTTCGCCTCACGCCCTGTCAAAAGTTGGGCCGTCAAGCGAATTATGGGGCATATTACCAAGCAATAGCGATAATTATCACTATTGCTTGGTTAGAGACAAATATTTACCGCAGCGCTGCGGCGATTTGTACCGCAAATAAACCTTGGTATTACCAAGGTTTAACGCAAATGCGGTAAAAATCGCCGCAAAGCATGAATATCGCTGAAAAGTCAGCGATATTCATGCATTAGCGAGCTAATGCTCTTAGCCATGTTATCCACCTCCCATTGGATAACATGGCTAAGAACTGCTCTGGGCAGGTGTTAGCTTTTGGAGATATTCCCGGTTAGCGCGAATATCTCCAAAAGTTGGTAATAGGAGATAGCGATGTTAGCGACTGTTTTTTAGTCTCTAACATCTTGGCACGCCCACTTTGCATCTCATTAGTGATAAATATCACTGACATGCAAAGTGGGGCCCAAGATGGTCGCTATCTCCTACTAGCTGTCGCTAACTGGTGTTAGCGGCAGCTAGGTAATAGGGAAATAATTTTATCTCCGCTTTCTTGGCTTTTAAAGCCAAAAAAGCGGAGATAAACCCCCTTGATAATATGCCCCACTGTCTATTCATTCTTCCTCAGCCTCACCCGTCTTCTTCCCAACTAGATACATCTAATATGGCCCTCAGTGATTTTTAGGGCCACTTTGAGGAGGTAGCAGTTCTATATATACACCTGGCTGCGTGTTACAGAAAACCTTGGGGCATATTTATGTTAACTGGCGCATCCCGAGGGATGCGCCAGTTAACATGCGCCACAGCTACGCCACCCATGGTGCGCCGCATTTATGATGCGGCGCACCATGGGGCAAAAACGGCACAGAGCGCGACGCAGCTCCAGCAATGCTCTGGGGGGGCCTATTCTTTCAATGCTGCCTCAAGCCTTACGCCTGCTTCAAGCAGGCGCAGGGTTTTGACGCAGCATTGCCCTGAAAGTGACTGAGTGAAATCTCATAGATTTCACTCAGCCACTTTCAGGAGGCGTTCCTGCGCAGGAACCCCCCCCCCCCCCCCTGCACAGGAACGCCTCCTCATGGCGCAGTGCTGTACAACGTGACGCATCTCCTAGATGCGTCACGTTGTAAATAGGGCGCAGGGATGCACCACGCTTCCGTGCCGTTGCGTCACGCAACGGCGGCGTAAACGTGGCGCAAGCCCTTCATAAATCTGCCCCCATGTCTGTATGCCACTCTGCTAAGGTAGGAGTCGGACCTCTAACCCAATACATTACCACACGCCGCCTGGCCAGCAAGAGTCCGATGGCTACTAGTTTCCTGTGTGAATTATCCACTTCCCTTTCATAACCTGAAAGATCTAGCATAGGGTCCCATTCCAGGGATGAGCCAAAAATGGTACCATGCCACATGTATAAATCCAGCAATCTACTTGCTACATCTGGGAGACTCTGCAGTGTCTCATAGTCTGTATTTGAAGTGACTTTCGGGTGTATAGTATACTCTATAGATCTCAGCACTCATCATCGATGAACCTGTCCATATTCCTCTGCCATTCTAGTTACGCCTTCGTGATACATGGTCTGTGTGCCTCTTATGCCCGGGTGCATATTTTCATGATCAACTTAATGGGAGTATTTGACTGTATCAGGGAGGATAGCACTGACATGTGTGGAGGTTCCAGCGTATCCTCTCCCAAAAGGTCCCGCAATGTGTGTCAGACTCTGAAGTAGTAAATGCAAGCAAGGAGTCTCTGTGCCTCTGCAACATCTTGGAAAGTTTCCCAGTTTTGCAACACCCCCTCACTGAATAAAACTCCCAATGGAACTATCCCCAATGTGTGCAACATTTTGACCACACTCTTCTCCCGGCTCAGTGGGAACCAGGAGCACCACTCTATCAGTATGTGCAGAGAATATGATAGGGAACCAGCCTGGCGCTCCAGTAATTGATGCCATGAGTGCACCTTGGAGGTAAGTGAGTCATAAACACCGAAACGTTGTGTGGGGTTATGGAAAAGCAGCTGGGGGAGTGTATGAGGTTGTTATGTTATGTTATGTTATTTTGTGTCTTTTATAGCGCTCGGCTACTCAAAAGAGTGTTCCGGCGCTTTATTGACAACCTGAAAAAGACAAACACAACACACAGATTAAAAGGGGAACATGGTCAGCAGAATAAGGAAATCTAGGAAGCAAAAAACTAAGGGGCATATTATCAAGGGGGTTTATCTCCGCTTTTTTGGCTTTAAAAGCCAAGAAAGCAGAGATAAAATTATCTCCCTATTACCTAGCTGTCGCTAACACCAGTTAGCAACAGCTAGTAGGAGATAGCGACCATCTTGGGCCCCACTTTGCATGTCAGTGAAATTTATCACTAATGACATGCAAAGTGGGCGTGCCAAGATGTTAGCGACTGAAAACAGTCGCTAACATCGCTATCTCCTATTATCAACTTTTGGAGATATTCGCGCTAAGCGCGAATATCTCCAAAAGCTAACACCTGCCCTGAGCAGTTCTTAGCCATGTTATCCAATGGGAGGTGGATAACATGGCTAAGAGCATTAGCTCGGTAATGCATGAATATCGCTGACTTTTCAGCGATATTCATGCTTTGCGGCGATTTTTATCGCATTTGCCTTAAACCTTGGTAATACCAAGGTTTCTTTGCAGTAAAAATCGCCGCAGCTCAGCGGTACATTTTTGTCTCTAACCAAGCAATAGCGATTGGTAATATGCCCCCAAGTTTTTAAGCCCTTCCTAAAGGCCAACAGTTTTGAGGTGCTGCGCAATGTCAGGGGCGGGGAGTTCCAAAGCTGTGGGGCCCGGAAAGTAAAGGAAAGACCTCCCATACGGGCCTCCCTCACACGAGGAACAGTGGCTAGAAACATCGACTCTGATCTCAGAGGTCGAGAAGGGCGATAGAAGACGAGCCTCCTCTGAAGGTATTTAGCCCCTGTGGCATAAACGGCCTTGTGAGCAAGAGTTAAGGCTTTGAAGACTATCCGCTTCCGGATAGGCAGCCAATGGAGCGACTGCAGTAAGCCAGAAACACTGACTCGCCTATGCAGGCCAAAAAAGGCATGCGCTGCCGCGTTCTGGACCACCTGCATCCGTTGCAGGAGATATTCCGGCAGGCCAAGATATAGGACGTTGAAGTAGTCCAGTCTTGAACCGATCAAGACCTGTACCGTAGACCTCCTGTGGTCCTCAGAAAGCAAAGGGAAAAACCTCTGAAGCAAACGGAGAAGACCAAAACAAGTGCCAGTGAGAGCCAAGATCTGAGATCTTAAAGTCAGGCCATTGTCAATTTTGATCCCCAAATTCTTAGCTAACTGAGACGACCGCACCGGAGGAGACATGTCAGCAGGCCGCCATACCTGCCAGTCTGGATCGGATTGACAACCGAAGAAGAGCACCTCCGATTTATCTGAGTTGCACTTGAGGCTGTTCAGTTGGAGCCATTTAAAAACAGCCCCAAGGCACTCACAGATACTCTCTCCATCAAAGTCCTCTCCTTTCCGACAGGTAAAGAGCAGCTGGGTGTCATTGGCGTAGGATACGATCTGGGCCCCCGAAAGACTCAGCCAGGGCCTCCAGAGGGGTCATATAGATGTTAAAGAGAGTCGGGCTCAATACAGAGCCCTGCGGGACTCCGACTCCCAATGGCGGCATCTCAGCAGAGCTGAAGGAGGCCCAGACCGTTTGTCGGCGGCCGGCCAGAAAAGATGTAAACCAGCTAAGCACCGTCCCCCTCAGACCGATCTCGTGAAGTCTGACGAGCAAACCCTCATGGGGGACGGTGTCGAAGGCCGCCGACAAGTCAAGCATTATCAGCGTGGCTCTGCCACCCGAGTCCAGCGTCTCCTTGATGGCCTCAGACACCTCCAGCAATGCCGTCTCAGTGCTAAGATTAGGGCGGAAGCCCGATTGAGTGGAATGAAGCAACTCGTGTAATTCCAAAAAATTAGAAAGCACATTATGCACGTGATTCTCCAGGGTTTTTGCCAATGCAGGGAGGAGAGAAATAGGTCTGTAATTGGCCAAGACCTCGGGATCTAGACCAGGCTTCTTAATAAGGGGAATGACCATAGCCTGTTTCCAAGCCAAAGGGACCACGCCCTGGCTCAGAGAGAGATTCAGAAGGGGATTGACCAGCGGATTTACCACTGCCGCCATCTTCGCCAGAAATTTGGCCGGACATGGGTCGAGCGGCGATCCAGATTTAAGATTGGCCAAGAATGTCAATGACGAAGAAGTTGAAATAGGCGGAAAGTCTGTCAGGACTGGCCCTAGGGGAACCGATGGAACTGGTCCAACCACCAAACAAGGGGAGGCAGCGGCCGGTCGCGACGGAAAGGAGTCCTGAATCAACGTAATCTTTGTGGTAAAAAAGCATGCGAGATCCGATGCCCACGTCTCGGTGGGGGCAGTCTGGGTCACATTCGACCGTGGGGTAATAAATTCCCTAACAATCGTGAAGATCTCTTTGCAGGAATTCGAGGCGTCCTCAATCCTCCTAGCAAAGTAGCTCTTCTTCTCGAGGAGAATATCTCGATGATAGGCTTTGACCACGGTTCTATATTCGAGTCTGGCAGCTGGATCGTAGTGAGCTCGCCAGGCTCTTTCCGCCACCTTGCACTGTCTACGGGAGGCAAGCAGCGCTCCAGTGAACAAAGGAGCAGAGGCCCGTTTGGGCAATGGACGCGGGGCCCTCGAAGGGGCCAGGTCATTCAGCCTGTCCACAAACCAGGCCTGCAAGGACTCCAGGTCCTTATCCAAGACCCCCGTAAGAGGGCAAGGATGATCGCATAGTGCCTGCGACAACATTTCTGGAGTCACCCGATGGTATACCCTTGACGCTGATCCTTGCTGTCTAGGGGCACTGCTCAGGGGTTTCTTATTGCCCAGTATGTGAAAGTTGACCAACCGATGGTCTGTCCACAGGACCGGCAAGAGTGCCGTCACCTCTATGGGGGAAGTAGAAAAGACCTGATCCAAAGTATGCCCTTTGTCATGCGTTGGTTCAAAGGGATAGGGGGCTAGGCCCAAGGGAGCCGTGATGTCGGATAGTTTAATCACGTCAGGGTCCAAGGCCTCGTCCATGTGAAAATTGAGATCTATAGCCAAAATACAGTGGTCAGCTCTCATGACCAACGTTGACATGATAGACTGGAGCTCATCAAAGAACGAACCAACTGGTTGTGAGATATCTCTTTCGATATGTAAGTGAAGCAATTTCCATAGACCATGGAGCAAGTGATATGCTGGGATAGCTTGTGCAGCTCTGTAGTATAGCTCTAAATCAGGAGCGTTGAGGCCCACCATATCGTACAGCAGTGTGAATATCTTCCATTGCACCCTGGGATGCTTCCCCATCCAGGCAAACCTAAGCAACTGTGAGCGCAACATGACATGGAATGACCGCGGCAGAAGCATAGGCATATTTTGGAATAGAAATATAAAATCTGGGTAGTACCATCATTTTCATGATTGCTCTCTGCCCCGCCAACGACAGCGGAAGATCGAGCCAGTGCTCAATATCCTCCCCTAATTTATGTATCACTGTGCCATAGTTGTCCCTTAGCAACTGCGCCGGGTCTGTACGTATCTGTATCCCCGGATAACGGACTGAGTCTGTCGTTCAGCGCAGGGGGACTCCAGCGTTATTGGTGTCATGGATGGGGTGAGCGGGAATATAATGGATCTGCCCCAATTTATTTTAAGGCCCAGGAGCCCTCTGAACCTCACTACTTTCTGTAACATTGGAGAAAGATTCCTTTATGGGCCACAGACGTATATCAATGTGCTGACGGCATAGATTGAAACCACAAGGTTGTAGCCAGGGAGGTGCATGCCCCTCTGCCTGTGGTACTTTCAGAGTGCACATGCCTGTGGTTTCGTCATGAGCACATACAATAAGGGAGACAGGGGGCAGCCCTGTCTTGTTTCGCTAGTAATCTCTATGGGGATGGCACAGCATTTCGCACTTGAATCCGAACAGTGGGTTTGGCATGCAAAACTTCAATCAATCTCAGGTAGACCTTTTTACTCCTATCCATGGAGGACTGACCACAAAACAGCCCATTCAACCAAATCACAAGAGTTTTCTGCATCTAGAAAGATAGCAGCTCTCTTACTATAGGGTTTATACACTCCAAAGTGCCAAACAGCGTAGGGAGATTAAACATTAAGCTGCAGTCCGGGACAAATCCTACCTGGTCAGGGCACACCATGCCAGGCAGTAGTGGAACCAACCTGTTAACCAATAATTTGGCAAACATTTTAGTATCAGCATTTAATAAGGATAACGGCCTGTACGAGGAATGGCTAGTGGGGCTCTTGCCTGGTTTTAGGATCATAACTATCAAGGCCTCCTGCAATGAGGGGGGCATAATTTCAGTCTTTGTCACATCATTGTAAAGTGTGGCTAAGAGTGGGATGAGGAGGGCCTGATAAGCCTTAAAAAAGACTACAGTGAGGCCACCTTTCTGCGATGTGATCTGTGTTGCAAAGTAATCATCCCTCTTTATCCTGTATGCCTATGATCACTTCAGTCTCCCTTTTGGGGCATATTAGTGTCCCCAAAGTGGCTCCTGAATGTTCCCCCACCCCATATGCCCTTGCAGTTGCATATTTGCCTAAATGCATTGGCTATTTCATGGTATACTTCTATTTTCGCTTTTATTTCCCCCAACACTCTGGTGTCGCCTGAACTCTGATGTCTCAGATCCATGTGCACCATCTCCCTTTCCAGATTGGTCAGTCTGCTCCTCATTGATTTAAGGACCCCTGCATGCTTAGAGAGAATGAAACCTCTAAAGTAAACCTCAAAGGTTTATAAGTCAACAGATTCTATGTTATTTGTAAAGAACTCTTCTATGGCCTGTGCCAGTTCAGACTTAAAGACAGAATCCAGTAGGGAATAAGGCGGAAATCACCAGGTGAATGCAGTGGCTCAGGGGCTACGGAGTTCCAGATCCAATATTACTGAGGAATAATCAGAGTAAGTGCGAGGGAGTGTCAACATTCAACTGCATGGGACAATAAGATCCTGGATATCATCCAGTAGTCTATGCAGGTGTGGATATCATAAGCTGCAAAATACAGGGTGTATTAGGGCAGAGGTGTCTCCATATGTCTACTAGCCCTGTACTGTCTGTGATTTCCATAATTGCTTTAGCAGCCACAGCCGGGCAGCGGAGTAAACCCCTTGAGTGGTCCAGTTCTGGGTTTATTATGCAGTTAAAATCCCCACCCCCATATCTGTGGGAGAACTTCCGATTGTAGCAGGTGAGTGCTGAGGGAGTGGTAAAATTGTGAGTTGTCGTAAATAGGGCCTTACACCCCCACCAGTACTGTTTCTAGATCATCTTTACGACAAAGGGCAACTATAAATCTGGCCCCCGAGTCAGTGTTTAGTCCTGAAAGTTGTATCCTTGATCTGCTGTCCACCCATATGAGAACCCCTCCTGCTTGGGAGGTAAAGACTTTTTCAATGTAAGGAGTTACCGCCTGATTCATCAACGGGCCGTTTTGCGAGCCCCTAATAGCGAATCTTAGCGATTTGCTATTAAGGACTCCCAAAACGGCATTCATGTAGGAATCGCATAATAAAATGCGATTCCTACTGATTCCTTACATGCGATTTCATCCATGACAAATTAATGCAAGGAAAAAAGTAAGAAATACTCAAAGCAAAATCATTCTGAAAGACCACACATGAATTAATTAGTCTGGAGGAGTTCCACTTCAATTGCAAAAATGTGCACATTTAGAAGCAATTGATTTGGAGGTCCTCTAGACTAATTAATTCATGTGTGGTCTTTCAGAATGATTTTGCTTTGAGTATTTCTTACTTTTTTCCTTGCATTAATTTGTTATGGATGAAAAATGAATTTGGTGTCAAGATAGGGCACCCCACAATAATCGATGTCTGTTGATGAAATTGTTCTGTTGAATAAATTGTTTGTATGTGATGAATTTGTTTCTATATATTGTTGAATGTTGTTGAATATATATGTTGTCTTGTACAGTTGTAAATAGGTATGTATAGTGTTTTTCTTAGATGAAAAAATACAGAAACATTCAGAAATAAAATAGGTATGAATAAAGCGTACCTTACAAACTCTAATTGATATTGGTTTGTAGTCCTCAAATTCGAGACATGAAAGAAATGTGGGAGGTAAAGACAGCAGCACAGCAGTGATGGAGCAAGGTTTCATACGTTAAGAAACTTGCTCGGACTTAATCTTCTCGAAAAAACATGTAATTTATTAACCTATATGTGTTGTGAATACTAAACCTGCATCACACGACATTTATAGTATCTAGGGGAAGCTCTCTTATGTGCTTTTACTAACAGTAACTCGAGTGACTTAATATGGCCACCGAAAACACGGGAACTCTTTTGCGCATGCGTCTGCCACATCTACATCGTGTGACGCATCTATGCTTTTGGTGGGAATTCTTGCAGCTGCACACTAGTGCCTAAGATGTCCGCTTCATGTCTCACATACTAATGCACATGCTATTTGGGCCTGAAGGGTGACTGAAACGCCATATTGAATTTCCTTTGCGCATGTGCTGGGAGAAATGAGAGACCTCGAGCGGTGGCATTGAACTCTTTCGTAAGACCGTATTGCCTGTGATGCGCCTGGTAAACTGACCCCTTGACCTGGAAAAAGAAAGACAACTTGTACATTTTTTTAACATTGTACATTAAATGAAATATTGTTGCTGGGTGGAATAAAATCCATTGGAAAGTAAAATATGGGCGGAAACATTGATCAACTTCATTGAATGGAAATTATCTCATACTGGTATGGTGTGAAGACCTCTCCTCGTCTTTCTGACCAATCAAATAAAGGGAATACACAAATTTGCAACATTGAGGGGTGGTACATTACCCTGGAAATGGTATAACCCAGGTAGGCTCAGTCAGTTAGATTGTCCAACTTGTCACAGGCCTGTCACTGACCCAACATATGCTGAAGGAGAATCGAGAGCAGAGGTTTGGTCGAGCACTGTGTAGAAGAATAGGGGTTTTGCTGAGGGTGGAGAATCGATTACCCAGTCGGGGTCCGAGTGTAGCCGCAGAGAGGGGAGTGAAGCTGGTGTTGCACTTAGCTGAGTATACCTGTCCTGATCTGCACTGTCCTGTCCTGTTGGCACCTGATTAGTCGGGAGCCTTTTCTTTGCCCCGCCCATGGCCAGGGTTGGTGTTTGCACCATTCTAGGTAAATATAATCTGTGTGGTATGTCCATGTACCGTTTTCCTTTTTCACCCTTCCCAGGTACCAATGAATAAAAATATATCTCTAAAGTCCTGCAGAATTATTGCTTTAATAATAATATTCTTACTTGAAAAGTCTTTAACGTCTCTACTTTGTCTGTTGACTCATAGAATATTGCATAGATAAAGAGTTTAAAACTTTCCCGAATCTGTGGTTATTTCATGTAGATAAATGTTATTCTCTACCTATTATTCTAACACCCATGATCCTTAGGACTTATAGCACAGGGGACAAGGATTGGTAAGTCATGGTGTACAGGTATAAGTCGGAAAGTGAATAAAATTCTGATAGGCAGGAAGTTAAACTGGATTCCCGGTTCAAGGTGTGAATGTTTATGGGCCCAGGTGAGTATGGTAAACTGAGCTGGTAATCCCCCGCAATCAGTATTTCTTTGGTAGCAGATTGATGGTTAGGGTTCAGTTAAGATAGGTAGTTAGCTGTGTATTGATTTATATTGATTTTGTATTGATTTTATGTATTAACCAAAACCCGTTTGAATTGTTTCATGTTGTTGGGAAATCCCCGGGGATATTGAATAGTGGGTGGTAAATGGAAGCCACACTGCAGTGAGGTTACTTGCCTTGATGAAGTAAGTGCATAAAGTTAGGTAGAACTTGAAACACTAGTTAGGGATTATTTTTTCTTGTGTAAAAGTGAGAATAATTGATAGCAAAGGAGTTCGCTGGTGAAACTTTGGCCTTATATCACCTGCAAAGGGTAAGTCTGAAGGAGTAACAGGTGCTTTGATGCTTGAGTGAAGAGTAAGCGGAAGAGGTTTTACTCGTAGTGTGTGAAGGGTAAATAGAAGGGTTTTACTCGCAGTGAAAAAAATTGTCTTTTCTTTGAGTTTACTCAATCAGGCACAGTAGCAAATGTTTTTATGTTGTTAATTAATGAATTGTGCTTTTTAAAATTGAAAAGAAATTGAGTTGTCGTATTACCTTGCAAAGAAGGGGTCAGTCGCGGGTGCTGCACTGACTTCTCAGAGAGGCACGCTGGGATTGGTCGAGGCAGCGGGTGTGTAGCTGAGGTAATATTGTAAAGGAGGGGTGAGTGCCCTTGGTTGAATTAACTTGAAAGTTAAAAGTTGATTGGTCATTGGAAATAAGAAACGCACTGCTATTGGAAAAGCATTTAGGTGAAGCAAACATTGAGTAAATTGCAATCATTTACATTTTCTGTGTTAAATAGAGCTGTAATTGTATGTGGCATTTAGATCCAACAATTATAGGAAATCGTATTGATAGAAGGTACTTAGGTTTCGCACAAGAACATCATATTAGAGGAAGACCACATATCATGTACGGAGTAAAAAGAAAAATGAGATTATTTCAAAAAGGATAAAATCATTAAAACAAGAGAAGGAATTATTATTTCACGACCGAAAACGCCCGCATCATACATGATGATAGAAAGGGGCTACCACACCTGTGTATGGTTAGATAATTGGATAGAATATACAAAGGATGATGGTGTATTGGCATTCCCAGAATATGGTACCTTGAATGGAAGATTTTTGCACAATTTGCGAACTCGCATGAATGAATTAGACCCCAGACCAAGATTAACACAGTATGAAACATTAGAAGAGTGGGAGACTGAGGCTTTTCTTAGAGATAGACTAAGATGTGACAGGAATTTAAGTACATTTTATCTCACATTTCCCCGAGAGACAAGAGATAAGCAGATGAAACAGTGAAGACAGTCTATGTTAGTGGAAGGATAATATCCTGTATTTACCACAAAAGAACCATCAGGAAATTAAGCTGGAATACCAGTTCAAGGTGTGAATATATATGGGTTCATATACTAGGAGTAACGAGGGATTTATAGGACTAGGTCGCCCTCCACTCATTCAGTCAAAAAACACAATAACCTAGTCCAAGAGGCAATAGTTTTTATATAAATCTGTGAGTATATATGGATATGTCAAGGGATCATTCCAATCACACCTCTGAATCCAGCAATAGGTGTCAGACTCCAGATACTTGCCAAAGAATAAAAGTAGCCAATCTCTGATACGTCTAACATTAGACAACACAGGACAAATATTCAATAGAGAGACGACATTTGAAAAAAATGTGTGAGTAGCTACAAGACACCTCACGGGCGCACCACCAATGGGGCCCCTGGTTGGTACTCACCAGGGTGGCCCTGTTCTCATCATCGGTGTCAACTAGCTTAACGTAAACGTGTCCGACTCCCAAAAGTAAAAGACAGTGAATGGTGCAGTGTACACAAACTTATATGTGACAAGGACTAACAACGTTCAACATATAACACAACAAATACTGAGCACACAAGAATAGGAACCTTTTTATTTGTATTCTCTTGTCTGCCAACAGTAAACACATATATAAAAAAACAAGGAGAGAAGCGAATACTACCTATCGATTCGCTTTCAACTCGCTGCCGACATGTTTCATTGCCATGGTAAAGATTCAGGCAATTTCTTCAGGGTAAAATGTTTATGAAAAGCCACTGCCAGCAAAGTACTGTGTTTAGGGTGCTGTAAACATCAAAAGCCTACCGACAGAAACTCGCTACTAGCCTATCATTCATACCACCCAAGGGCACTGAGGGACAATCTCCCAGTGGGCCAATTTATGCGATACAGAAGGAACTGTTCATCTACGGACGTATACAAAGAACAAGCCAAAGACCTAAGTAGTAGACTAAAAGCACGAAATTACCCAAGCAAAGTTATTCAGCAAGCGAATAAGAGAGCCTTGAACACACCACGTGCTGCTCTCTTAGAACCACAAAAGAAAGAAAAATCAGAATGTCTACCCGTGGTCATGACATTCGACCCGTTGGCCTCTAAAGTCCGGCAAGCCATTAGAAAACACTGGCATATTCTGTCCACACAAGAGCATAAAATGCCACCACCTCGGTTTGCGTTCCGTAGGGCCCAAAACCTCAAGGACAAACTGGTCCACACAAGAATGATAGAGAAAACATCAACTGAAAAAACCACTGTACCAAATGGTCACTACCCTTGTGGGAATTGCTCGGTTTGCCATCTCACGAAAAAAAGCACCACAGTCATACTAAAATCTGGGAAGGTATGGTCATTAAACCATTTCAGCAACTGTAACACTGCAAATGTTGTGTACAGATTGAGCTGTGAATGTGGGCTTGAATACATCGGACTAACAACGCGCAAGATCAAGCTCCGCATACAGGAACATCTAAGCACCATACGACAAGGAAAATTGACCACTAAATTGGTGCAGCATTGCCATCGTAATAAGCATTCATTCACCTGGGTGGTGCTGGAAAGAGTGGTAGGCGAGACCCAAACCATGGAAAGACGTCTGTTGACAAAAGAGGCACGTTGGATATATCAAGAGCGGAGTGAACAACAGGGGTTAAATGAATTGTTGGAATGGAACAAGCTTCGCTGAAATACATATATAGCACCTCTGGAATACATATATAGTTGTTCCTTGGCTCAGTATCCTTAGGTCTGACAACCGGACAGTATGAAAATACATTGTACTTTAAACATATTGAGCTGTTCCTTTTTCAGGCCTCTCTCATTAATGGGGTTGAGCTGTTATAAACAAAACCTCCCCTCATAGACGGTTTAAAGATCTGGCATAGTCTCCCACTACCATGGTATGAATGTGATAAATATAAGGCTCTTTTCACTAAGGTGAGCGGCTACCTTCCCCCATTAATTGCACATATGCTTTTGTTAAGTCTCTGCGACCTTTCGAACATAATTAACATAGTATATCTTACTGTAAGGGCGTCTATATTATTTGGGATGCCCATTCAGACCTTGCCATGAGTGACATACTATTTTAAACATGGACTGCTCCGGTCACAGGTACGAACAATATTGTTCATTAGATCAATGTGAGCGTTTTAATTGTCACCTTGTTTTAAATCACTGATAATTGATCCCCCACGTATTTTTACATCCCTTCGGGGGCTCGAACCGCCAATACGGGCCACTATGCCCAGTAAAAACTACATTTCCCTACAACAATACCGCGCTTGCCAGCAACGGCGCGTCTGACGCCATCACGCATCGGGCACGTCGAGATACGCCCGACGTGTGTGGCGGAAGAAAGTAAGGCATATATGTTCCTCCGGTGCACCGAGTCGGTTCCTCCCTACGAGAGAGCTTAGAGGGACGACCGGTGCACCGACGGAGAGGTGAGTTCTATGCAGAACCTCCAACAATCGGGTTGATTGTCTATTTCGGGATCGGCCGTTGATCGGCTAATGTGTGAGCCGTGTGGGTCTGATATTGAGTGACTACTGAGTTAACAAGTCCGAAACAATTGGCAACATTGCCCCTTAGGCAGTGAACAAAATCAGGTGTAGTTTCCTGACATTTGCGGGCATGTGACGTCAGGTGTGGCGCATGTTGAGACTGGTCAGACTAGGTGTGTGTATAGGTGTAGATACATCTATTTATTTGTTGTTTTTTTCATAGTGCGGTGCATCCACTACCTGAGCTTGTGCCAGGTGAGGTGGAGCCAGCACAGGCGTTTGACTCATGTATGTGATATACATATATTTGCACAAGAGATCCCAGATGATGAAGGGCGGTCTCGATGGAGGACTGATGGGAACTCGTTTTTGTTAAAACTACTCCCTGTTGTGTTACTAGTGTATTCGGGTACATTGTTTGTTTAGACTCACTGTTAATCAAAGTTGGTGTCATGTAAATATCGAACCCTATATGACAAAACTAGAAAGTGAAGTACGAGATGCTCCTTTTAAAACCACATAGAGCACCTTTTCAACGTGCCCGATGCGCCCGTTGTAAATATACTGCTGGGATTAATTGTTAATCATTGCCGCATATAACAATAGCGCGTATGTGTTTACATTTAGAAGGGAATCCCCGCAATACACTGACGCGCCAACCTTTTGAGGCTAGGGTCCAATCAGAAATGAGATACCACGGCCTGCGAAACCAGGGACCAATCAGATTCACGTTCCGTACTAAGCCGAGTGACACACGTACCTTGTGACGCCACGGTCCAATTAGAACCTTAGACCGAAAATAAATACAACACACCCCAAACACTCGGTGATCCGGTGCTGAGAAGACGCCGGTCAAGCATTCTCCACTGGTAATCGCCGCGCTGTGAACGAACCATTTGGAAATAGAACACCCGGTGAGACTAGAAGTGCTACCTCTAATGTCCGCCCCCGTTGGGCTGTCTTTTTTCCTTCAATAGATAAACTTTTATGGGAGGATAGACCACACTTACCGACTGAGAGTGGGTCCCTGACTTTTCTAAAAAACGTGGCCATAACGGTATGAAAGTCGAAGCTGTAAGCCAGGTAATTTAGATCCCTACAGTGTGGGCGTATAGCAACAGTACACAGTACATAGTGCAATCACAGGTAGTCCCTCATACATGTTCTTTTTTTGATTTACAGCACCCTAAACACAGTACTTTGCTGGCAGTGGCTTTTCATAAACATTTTGCCCTGAAGAAATTGCCTGAATCTTTACCATGGCAATGAAACATGTCGGCAGCGAGTTGAAAGCGAATCGATAGGTAGTATTCGCTTCTCTCCTTGTTTTTTTATATATGTGTTTACTGTTGGCAGACAAGAGAATACAAATAAAAAGGTTCCTATTCTTGTGTGCTCAGTATTTGTTGTGTTATATGTTGAACGTTGTTAGTCCTTGTCACATATAAGTTTGTGTACACTGCACCATTCACTGTCTTTTACTTTTGGGAGTCGGACACGTTTACGTTAAGCTAGTTGACACCGATGATGAGAACAGGGCCACCCTGGTGAGTACCAACCAGGGGCCCCATTGGTGGTGCGCCCGTGAGGTGTCTTGTAGCTACTCACACATTTTTTTCAAATGTCGTCTCTCTATTGAATGTTTGTCCTGTGTTGTCTAATGTTAGACGTATCAGAGATTGGCTACTTTTATTCTTTGGCAAGTATCTGGAGTCTGACACCTATTGCTGGATTCAGAGGTGTGATTGGAATGATCCCTTGACATATCCATATATACTCACAGATTTATATAAAAACTATTGCCTCTTGGACTAGGTTATTGTGAATATATATGGGCCCAGGTGAGTATGGTAAACTGAGTTGGTAATCCCGCGCCATCAGTAGTGACCGCGTAGTCTCCTCCTTGTCGATACACTGCTTTTGGACGCATGATGTGTCTGGGTTCATGGAGTTTCCTGCTTTTCATATGCTTAAGCACTGGTGAAGTTTACCTTATAAACATTTCCTCTTGATTGCTGCATGGAACAGAAAATGGATGTGCTTTTTTCATGTGCGTTAACTTTTGAACCACTTTCCTCTCAACTTGGAAACTGTAAGGAGCGTGAACGTCATGATGTTAATGTAAAAACCTGCATACAGAAAACTTTGCAGACTATAATTGTACTACTTGTCAGAATTATGATTATGCAATAACAGAATAACTTTGGAATTTTACACACCCATAAAAAGATGGATGAAGAACACTATAAACAAAGAACTGTGTTGCAGTCGGATTTTGACTCTTCCTTGTTTGTGAGGGCCATGGCTGCTTGGTCTGTTTAGCTCTGTTTATCCCTAAAGAGAACCATTCTTTAATTCCTTTTTCAATGCCTTGATAATAATTGATTAACTGTTGAAACTGACATGTATGGAACAAGGGCTGTATTCCCTCATTTTAAAAAAAGGAGGCCATTATGGATTGACTGTAATGTTTGCAAGTTTCCAAATATCACCTTAAATAGTGCCAAAACAGATCATAATTCTAAAGTCAGGAAGTATCATTAATAATCAAATGTGTCACCTATACCATTGCCTCCTTTGTGAGGTAAAACAAAATAAAAGTTAATTTTGCTGTGTTCTTGGAAAAGTACTAGACTTTCCCCAGTACTATCAAGAAACTGGATTGGAGTCCGTTATTTTGATGGACCTGTCAGAGGTGTGGGGAGAAGACGTGATTTCATAAATGCAGTTTAATAGAACACTCTCTCCATACGAGTCTTTACAACATCAGCATGAATCTTAGTAATGGCTAGAGCCATTTCCTAGAGTGGATTTTCAGCAGAACATATATCTAATATGAAGACGCAACAACTTTGCCCAGAGAAGTGGAGTCAATGAGCTCAACTTTGCTTATCTTTCTTGGGGGGTTATTAAACACTCATATAATACCTTACAAAAGGAAGAAGGGCAACATTGAGAAGTAGAAGAGAAAAAAACAGGAATACTTGCTGGGGTGGCTTGGCATTGGGAGGAACCGTTTAGAAGGGTGTTGGGTGTTGGACTGGTATGCTGACATACTTTCAGGGAAGAGGTGGAGTTGGAGTGTGTTCCTCATCCAGAGTGGAAGAAATAGTTATGAGAGCAGATGCTGTTCAGGATACCAGCACTGCCCTCTAGGATTCTAAGTAGCCATGAATTCTACGACCAGTATGAGCCAGATGGTATGCAAGCAGAATACAAACAACAAGGACAAAGCTCAGAAGCAGAAGGACAAAGTCTAACACAAGAAGGAGCACTACAAAGAGGGAAAAACAAAAAAGGTGTTTTGGCACAAGATCTGGTACATGAACTAGGTGGGAGTGAAGAGCCAATACAGCTATGAATCATTGCCATGAAAAGAATATTGAGAGCAATGTTGTTAAATATTCTCCCCCACTATTAACCCAGGAGAACAATCTTATGCTAAGGAGTTCCCACCCCAATGGTGATTAGCAGAAAAGTGGCTTCTAGATGTCATTGACACATTTTCCAGAATGTACAATGCAATGTATAAAACAGTAGGGGGGGTCATGATTTACATGGCAAGTGATGATGTGATATTGATGTTTATAGCAAACACAGCACAATGATGGGCGGAGTGCTGAAACATTACAAACACTGACCCCACAGTCAGGAGATCTGTGTTAAATCCACATGGAAAAAGGAACAAATGAGGACAAATGTAAACATTTCTCCTAGTTATACCCGCTCTAGGGAGTCACAAGGTTTTGGCCCTGCCCCAGGTTTACAAAATTTTGAAAAGCTGGGGTAACGTCAAAGTCCATGAGTGTTGCTTGGGAACACCCACAGCAGCAGCACCCACTGAACACCTCTTTGACGCAGAGTAAGGCAAGGCAGTGACTTGCGCTGCTTGCCTTACTCCATACGTACAAGATCATGAAAAGCCACAAAGGGTGGCTTTGCATAGCCTTGTAGATATGGCTGTGCGTGGCCTTGTGTTCCACCAGAACATCACAAAAAGTGACGTTCCGGAGGCTCACATGGCTTGTAAATATACCCCTTAGGTTTTAGGCAAGTCTGCCCCGCTAAGTCATTTTTACAAATATTAAATATTTAACTTACATGTTATTCTATTGTATGTTTCCCTAAAGAGGCAGTGAATATAAGGCAAAAGAGATCGAGCTGCCGAAGTACTTTTAAGATGAACTAAACGTTGTTAAATGTAATGTGCTTTTAATAGAATGCATAAAGAAGACTACCTATTGCATGATGAGAATGAACTCGTGCTAGGCTTTTATGTTTATGTGTGAAGTTGTCCTGTTTGTTTTATTGAGGCTTCTGTTATTATTATCTGCTGCCTTAATGGACTTTTAAAAATCTGAAATAAAGATGATGATGGCGAGTTAATAGAGTGCAGCTTTGTGCAAGACTTCAAGCAGTTGCTTCTGACCCAAGACGAGCGCTGGGCAATGACTTGAGGTACTCATAATGAAAACACATACCTATATATACATAAATAGAGAATCATTTGGGCAACCGTCTTCATTGGTCGTTCACACATCTATCTTTTACTACCGCACACGTGTACAGCCACTTAAAACGTCCAGCAATGTCAAAAATAGGTAGGCATATTATTGCACTTAACAGTGTATATCAGGGTGTTATTACTGTCTTCTTTAACATGCATGGTGTTTATTGAAACTGGCAGATCGTCATTATCCAGCTTTTCAATTTTCATTTAAATTAGAAAAAAACAAGTACAAATTATTTGAGTAGTAAAAGTAAATAAGCAGATTTATATGTTGAAACCACACACCCCTAGCTTTGCTGAAGTGTTTTCTATAGATCTAGATCAAGAGGGCTTTCTAGTAAGGTTTGCCCATCGGTTTGCAGAGAGGACACACAAGACGCTTTTAGATAGAAGTGGAAATGTTTTATCATATAAGATCAGATGTGTATTGATCTACTTCATTAAATCAACATAGCATGCACTTTGTGACCCACCTGTTAGAGAAATACATATTTTTGAGCAACCAAGTAGGTCGGTATAAATGAGCCAGTCTGGCCCTCTCTTGTTTACACAGGAGTAGGGATGACTACTCCATCTAGGCATATTCACGACTAATTCTTTAACACAGGGCCCTGATGTGAGGTTACAGCTAAGCATCTCGGGTTCATTTCCCTCCTGGGACACTGCTATTCGACTCACAGGGGCAATGTGTATATCGTTTTTTTAAATCTAATTAGTTTATGTACTGGAGTATACTTTCTGAGCACAATTATTGTTATCCTTGTATTCGTATGAATAATATATATCCCTACTATCTCCCTTCTCCCCCACCTTCCTTCCTTCTCCTTGGTTTGACCTGTGTAGAATGTTGTGAAAGATACCAACTGTTTGACAGTTGCTGCGACTTGAGGTGATGTCATGATGGTTATTAAATTCTCTTAATCCATCTCCAAATATCGTTTCTTATTTACATCAAGTTTAAATCCAGTTTTTTTCCTGATGAAACTGCACAACCTGTTTTTTGCTGTGAAACATATTGACTTACCTGATTAGGTTCAAACATGCTTAGCTTAATTCTAATTTGCGCTGGCCCACTATCAATAAAATCAACTGTGCGGAGCTGGACAGCTTCCATGATAATCCTTAATAAGTGACCTTAGAGTCTTTTGTTTTCCACTAACAGTGCATACGGGTCCCCTTTGAAAATCCTTCACCTCTCCCATAGTAAGCAAGTATGATAGTTCAGTGTGGAGTCTGGACATCACCAGTATACAGTAGAGACAGCTCTAGCATTATGGTGATAGGTAAGAGTGTAAGGCTTATTTTCATTGAATTCATCTTAGTCCTACTTTGGAGACTCTCATTATATTTCACTACAACTTTCCCGCCAGTCACTTGGCAAGTGTAGGGCACACAGATGATGAGAAGCCCGAGGGTGTCTGATGATGTTTTTCTAGATCCTTGTTTTGCTGTTCTTTTGAGGTGTCTCTTCGTTTTTTACACTCAAAATAAGTGTCTAAAAGTAATTCTCCAATATATATATGTATCTATTCACACTATACACACACTACAGTGAACCAACCAGAATTTATTTTCCTGGTGACTTCATTATAAATATGGAGACGTGGCCACCATCACTGTAATATTGTGACATTTTTTCCTGTGTGTTGTCCTTTGATTTACTTTTTGTTTTATGGTATACGTAGGGTAATCCTATTTTTTCCTTTTCTAACTTGTTATATATGAGAGCCTTGTGGTACTTCACTGTTGTGGTGAACACCTTTTCAGGCAGTTGGTTATGACTCAAGAGGCATATCTAGTATAATTGGGTGACCCAGTGACCCTCAGAACCTGGGTGTCTAGAGTAAATGCTAATGTTGGTTCTTTCGGGTAAAGAAAAAACTTTAATCTATCATAAACATTTATGCATGAAGAAAGAAGAACACACCTAGTTTGTATTAATCAAAAGGAAGTGTATTAACAACTTAATACATTTTTTCTTTTAACAAAAGGCAGTCACAGAAAGCAAACAATTATTGGAAAATGACACAACTAATTGGTGATAAGGTGACAATGTGCTTTAGGTGGATAAACTATAATACAGTGCTGTAAAAGAGGTATTTAAAATGGTGAATTCTATGGACATCTGTCCCACATGAATCTCCAGTCCATATATTGCTTGCTCCTCTCTTCACATTGAAGTACTCTACTGGCTTTTGGTTAGCAGTCTGACTATGTTACAACCAGTTAAAATTGTAAAAAGAAAATATTGATTAGGTTGTTAATATATTTCCTTTTGATTAATCAAACTAGGGGTGTTTTCTTTCTTCATGCATAAATGTTTATGATAGATTAAAGTAATTTATTTACCTGACACAACACACATCAGCATATACTCTATGACTCAAGAGGGCCATCTAGCATAACCTGATGTTCTGAAGAATGATAAAACACTTATGAAGTTGCATCTGACTCGAGAGGGATGTCAGCTTTGTGAAAGAAGCACCATACCTTTGTTTCTTACGTTTGAAAGACAGTTCAAACAGTTGCCTGATTCAAGAGGAACATCTATGAATACCTTCCAATACTGCAGCTTTGTGAAAGACTTTTTAAGCAGCTGCTTCTGACTCAAGATGGACATATATCAACATCTTGTGGTAGTGCAACTTTGTGAAAGATTTTTCAATCAGTTGATTATGGCTCGAGAGGGACATCTGGTAACAGCGTGTGGTACTACAGCATTGTAAAAGACTTTTCAAGCAGTTACATCTGACACAAGAGGAACATCTAGTAACAGCTTGTGGTCTGCAGCTTTGGGAAAGACTGCAAGAAGTTGCTTCCAACTCGAGTGGTATATCTAAAGACAGTTTGAGATACTGCTGCCTGGGAAAGGACTTTTCAAGCAGTTACATCTGATTTGAAAGATATATTAAGTAACACCTTGAGATTCTCCAGCTGTGTAGAAAGACTTTTCAAGAAGTTGCATTCTGCTCGAGATAGGCATCTAGTAGCGCCTTGCCATACTGCAGCATTTTGGAAAGCCAGACCTGCTAGTTTTGCCAATGCTTGCTTTATTTTACTTTCAGAACTCTGTCAGACTGCATGTATTTCCATGCTATTCTCCACTGATTTAATAAAATCAAAAGGTCTTGGTTAATGGCATATCTAAAACAACACATTTTCAGGGTGGTCAAAAGCAATGAAACCAACAAAGGTAGAACATTGACCAAGTTTTAATTTTAACAGGTAAGGCAGTAGTTCTTACTTGTACAACATACATGGTAACTAAAGCCAGGTGAAACTTGGAGCTTTTGGTAAACTGGCAAGATATTATGATAGTTAAACAAAAAGAATCCAAGGATATCAGCAAGAAAGAGGAGATGCCTATCTTTGAAATCATCTGTGTCCCAGAGCCCTTTGCTTGACCACACCCTCTTCAATATCT
Source organism: Lissotriton vulgaris (assembly GCF_964263255.1). Lineage (NCBI taxonomy): Eukaryota > Metazoa > Chordata > Amphibia > Caudata > Salamandridae > Lissotriton > Lissotriton vulgaris. Next base: position 579,337,206 of record NC_141694.1, read on the forward strand.
ATTTAACCCCTTCCTCGGTCTCTTTGCTTGCCAGCTTGAATGTTGAAACACATTCCTATTCCGATGATACCCCAAATTTTATTAAAATCATTAACAGTAGCAGTGCCTCTGAAAAGTTACCAAACTGCCTGTTTGGCTGTCCAGGATCAGAAAGACACCAGGGGCCTTATTTCAAAGATTTCATGCAGCGCTGCAAATGAAGTTGCTGTGCTGCACTGTGTGAACAGAAGAGAGCAGAACTGTACTATATCTTCAAATACATGGAACAGTTCTGATCTCCATTGGCGTGCTTGTGGCTGCCTAGCTCCAATGGAGTCACCCTTGCGTCACAGTGCAAGGAAGTTTGTGTTAAGGTTATGATAGCAATTCTTTGAAACAATTTATTTTAGTATGTGTGCTGCATAATGCAGCACGCATGCAAAGAGGAAATAACGAGGAAAAATAAAGACATTTCTCTTCATTAATCAAGGCTCAGGTAGGCACACCATTTCATGTCTACAAGATTTTGTAGTTATGGGTTTGCTTTAAAATCCATGAGTAGATGCACAAGAATGCGCATGGAACACCTACCTGATGAAAAGTAATACAAGGCACAGTAATGAGCTGCATTATCCTTTTTTTTTTTTTACAAAGCAGCACAAATAAACATTTGCATTGTTTTGTAAATACCACAAAGGATGTTGCGTCTATCTGCACCAAAAAAGTGACGCAAACTCCACGTAAAATCTTTGAAAAACACATGGGGCCTCATTTATGAAAAGTGACGCATTGCTGCGTGAAAACAGCGATGCGTCACTTTTCACTGCGCACTCCTTGCGACACCAATGATGCGTCATATTTAATGTATGATGCATCATATCGCAAGGACTTACAGATACGTCAGTATTTCTGACGCATCTGTAAGCGCAAAAGTGACGCATTGCTGGAGTGTGTCACAAAAGTGACGCAACTCCAGCAATGCGTCCTTTCACATGGGGAAAGCCCCATGTGAAAGGGCTTGCGTCAGTCTGCTGTGAGGCAGGCGCAAGATTTTGACGCATCCTAAAAGTGACGCAGTGAAATCTCATAGATTTCACTGCGTCACTATTACGTCACTATTACGAGGCTTTTTGAGGGAGAACGCCCTCTCTGCATACATTATACCTGACGCAGGTATAATGTGGCGCAGGGGTTTAAAAAGTGACGCATCTACCTAGATGCGTCACTTTTTAAATATGGCGCAACAAGGCACATTTTGTACGCCGCTGGTGCGTCACAAAAAGTGACGCACCGGCGGCGCAAAACTGACGCAAGGCCTCATAAATAAGGGCCATGAGCTGCAAGAACTGATATAGGTTCAGAAAAGCATCAGTTTGTGTCCGTAGCGATCTGGGACACCCTCTTTAGAAGCCATAGAAAGCATTTGTAAAGATCTAATCCCATGAAAGACGTCATTTAAAATACAGAAAGAGAGCTTATTATCTTCCCTGAGACAGAATTTGGCCCAATAAAAATAAAGTGAATTCAAAGCCATTTCTCTGCGCATTTGCCTGGGACAATAATGCCCGTACAAATGTGAGGCCACACTTTTAGGGCCACTATTTTCACTATAAAAATTCAGAAACTGCTGGCAGAGGGAGGGTCGGACTGAGACCACAGGTAGTTTGCACACAGTTTCAGATTGGCAATCCTTACTTTGTAGAGCAACACTTGCGAAACCCCTATCTGTTATGCATTGGCTCTGAGGAGCAAAAAGAATGGACCCAAAGTGCCCTGCTGCTGAAATCAGCAGCTCACTTTCTTACACACATACAATGTGTGGGCATGCAATGACGTTTAGGATCCTAAAGACCTGTAAATCACTATTCTTAAAGGCTTGTACATGTCAATGAATATACATTCATATCCACCTCTATTTAGGGGTGGGAATGTGTGTTTTTTGCTCCACTGCTCATGAATTCTATCACCAGTGGAGTTGTGTGTGTGTAAAGCAAATCAGTGACATAATTTCTCAGGTCTGCATTACACCTTCCCAAGTGGGAGCTTAGCTCTCTGTGAATGAAGGGTGTACCAAGATCTGCACTGGCCACAGACCCTTACAGCCCCAAGTGCAAACTTTCTATCAGATGCCGGCTCATGTGTGCAAATAATATAAATGCACAGGGAGAGTATTTTGGGTCTAGGTATAATTGTCTATTAAGCTAGTGCATACAAAAATAGAAGGGGCCATATTTACAATGCCCCGTGGCACTTTTACGCTGCTAGACTGTTATTTTTATGAAGCTCGGGAGGCTTGGTCTGCCAGCCCATATTTACCAATCCGCGCACAGCCACCCTGCGTGGCTTTCCATGACCTTGTAAACATGGAGTAAGGCAATGCCTCACTCTGCATGGAAGGGGTGTTGCTGTGGGTGTTCCCACTCAAGTCCATGGATTATAAAACTGCCCCAGATTTACAACAAAGCGTAAATCTGGGCCAGCACCATAACTAACATCTCCCAAATGTTGGCGTAAAGAGGAGAAATCTTTCGAAATTTTTTTAATGCCCTGATGGAGGATTCAGCTGTCGATGCCACTACCAAACAGTTTGAAATTAATACACTACTCAACCCTATTTTGGAAGAGATTAGGGACATGAAGAGATCATAGGAGAACCAAAGTTCCTCTCTTCATTCAAGATTAGATAAAATAGAAGAGACAGTTGCATGTTTTCCCGGAAAAATTCAGGAAGCGAAGACAAGGATCTCCCAGTTGACCAGACCAGATGTCTGGACTGCTCATTAAAGTACGTGAAGCAACAAAGGATAAAGTTTTATTAGAGAACAAGCTCGAGGAGTTGGAAAACCACTCACGTCGATCAAATTTATGTATAGTGGGTGTACCCGAGAGAACGAAGGGGGCTCAAGCGCTACAATGGGTGGAGTCCTTCATTAAGGAAAAAGTTCTCCCAGAGTTCAGTGGAGATTTGACAATCACCAGAGCCTACAAAGTCCCTTTTCATCCATTGCCAAGCTCAAGTGGCCCACGCGCAATCTTAGTCAATTTTTCAGACTATCGGATCAAGCAGAAGATCCTCGCCAAGGTGATACAACAAAAGCAGTTCTCAGTGAACAAGACTTCTAACTGTAGATTTTTTCCAGATATGTCCGCAGCTGCAGCTCGGAGGTGAAAGGAATTCGTTAAATTGCTTTTCCTATTCAAGGCACAAGGGGAACAGGCATTGATTGCCCAACAGTCAAAGCTACGTGTCCTTTTTAAGGGGAAGTTCCATATGTTTACTAATATAGAGGATGCACAGGAGCTTCTTGAGGAGATGGCAGGGCCTCAATAAGTTGGTAGACGGTTGTGTGGTTAATCGCTGGTTCCGGTTGAATGGTTTGGTGGTGGCCTTTTTCCCAGAATTTAGTTGGAGATGAAAATTTAAATATGATTTAAAAGTTTAGCCAGATGATTTATAATATATACACCACGGGGTTGAGGTTCAAACTGGGTGCAGATCCATGGCACCCTTTAAAGTAGTTGGGGGGTAAGAGGTGGAGTGTGTGGAAAATCTGGGGGTCCGCTTCTAGGGGAGGAGATTGGGGAGGGCTGGGGTAGGACCAAGGAGGGTAAAAAAAATTAGCAGTAAAAATAGCAATAGCAGAGGCTTTGGACTAAAGAAATTCGAGAAATGGTGTATAGAGATGTTTGAAAACCAAGACAAAAATGAATAAAAAGTGTCATATCTTATCTATTAATGTCAACGGTATGTTGAATAAATCCAAATATGGAGCTCTAATAAGGTGGCTGGCTTTCTGTTCACCACAGGTTTTATTCTTTCAAGAAACCCATCTGAAATCAAATTGTCCTAAATTATATCTTCCCAGGTGTTTTTCCCATGCTTTTTTTGCCTCGGCTGGGTTAGCTAAAAGAGGAGTTGCCATATATTTCTGTTGTAGTATTTCGTAGGAGTTTGGCCAAATTAGGAGAGACCCAATGGGGCGATGGATTTGGGTAGAGGGCAGGCTAAATAGGACGTGTTTAAATTTTGTAAACTACTATGGCCCGATAAGTGACGATACTACGCCACTACTTAGGATTACTGAGCTACTCCTAGGGACCCCGGGAAAAATAGTTTTGAGTGGGGATTTCAATATCCAAGATTTGAAAAAATATACCTCTAATAAAAACAAAAAAGAGTTGAAACCCCAAACTAGGAAAGTCTTGGAAGCCCTAATGCAGGAACATCAGTTAGTTGATCAATGGGAAAATCGTAATTCGTTAGTGGCAGAATTTACGTGCTATTCTAAACAATTCCATACGGCCTCGAGGAGAGGATTGATTTCTTTATTAATTCACGATCTTTGTTGGTTGCAGACACTTCTATAAAGATAAATCCCTTCTCAGATCATTCTTTAATATCACTTGAGTGTGTGATTGAAGAGGGAAGAAAGGCCCAATCCAGGTGGCAGATGGATCGTCTACTCCTCCAAGACAACACCTTGGTGGCTCTAACAAAAGATTGGACATTAGAGTTTTTTTAACCTAAATGAAGGCACTGCAGAAATCTTCTCAGTCTGCGGTGGCCCAATCTTCAACCTGTCCTCAGGTAGTATAGATCTCCCCACTGAGTCTTTATTATCCAAAGGCCTCTCTTACGTCCCCCATTCTCAAGTTAATATCTTTGAGTTACAGAAAGATGTTATTTCTTTTTTTCGTAAGATTAGGTTAAAGAAATTTTACTCCCAATTTGAAGACACTGACAGTACAGCTCAGGAATTGAGACAACTATCATTACCCTCTACCTTTAATCCTTCATTAGAGCAGTTAGGCCCTGAGGTCGCAACTTTCGAACTAGTTGTTCTCCAACAACTCGAAAGAGCGATGTGATATATACCCAAACCCATCTACAACTTAAGTAGAGAAGAATCTGAGTCCCTTAAAAACCTTAGACAAAATAATAATCTGGTCATTAAGAGCTGTGACAAAGGAGGTGGTATTGTCCTCATAGATACCAACAAATATGAACAGAAAATGAGGACCATGCTATCCGATACAACTACCTATTCAATAGTGAGAATCAATCCATTGGCTCAAATATCTAAGAATATAGGTGATCTCACAGCCTCAGCCCTTAATACAGGTGATATCAGTCAAAAGGAATTTGATTTTTTAAACCACCTCAAACACAAAACAGCTTGTATATACGGTCTACCAAAGATTCATAAGAGCGCCACGGACCCCCCCTACAGACCCATTGTGTCCACAATAGGCACTAATACTGAGCCCCTCTCCAAATTTATAGATTCATTTTTACGTCCCCACATTCCTAAAATAACTTCATACATTAAGGATACAGGTTCAATGATAGCTAAAATAGAAAATCTACCCTTCGATCCCAACTTACATCTGCTAGTAACTATGGATATCGAAGCATTGTATAGCAATATACCCCAGCAAGAAGCAATGATAGCCACAAGTTGGTTTATAGACACCTTTGACATCAAATGTCCCAAGGATTTTCTACTAAATCTTCTCCAGATTGTGTTAACTGAGAACATAATAGAATTTGGTAATACCCTGTATCGTCAAACTAAAGGTGTAAGTATGGGGGCTTCTGTAGCCCCCTCCATTGCGAACATCTACATGGCATCCTTTGAATCAAAAGTCATATACAACGAAGTGGCGCCCTTCTTTGAGTCTATCTCCCATTGGTCCAGATATATCGATGACATCTTTTTTATCTGGACCAATGGGAGGGATTTACCTGGCAGATGCGAACCTTAAATTTACAGCCCAATACAACAGTACCCAAGTAGAGTTTCTAGACATAATCATTAAACACCAAGATAACAAACTTGCTGTTGACCTTTTTATTAAACCCACAGTGAGGAATACCCTTCTTCATTTTAAGAGTTTTCATCCCAGATGCCAGCGAGAGAGTATACCTTTCTTCCAGTTCCTTCGAGTCAGAAGAAACTGTTCTAACCTAGCTGATTTTGACACCCAAGCAACCATAATGCGACAAAAATTCCTGGACAGAGGATATCCCCACAGGCTAGTCAGAGACTCCTATAAACGAGCAAGGTTTTATGATCGGGATTCGCTACTTACATCAAAGCTACCGATAAAAAACAATCAACTAGTCTGTATAACAAAGCACTCTACCTTAGACAATACAGTTCGACATATTGTGAATTCCAACTGGCATATACTGAATTCGAACCCTACTACCTGTAAACTTGATAAGCCTATGTTCGCGCACAGAAGGAATAAAAACCTCAAGGATCTTATTGTCCATTCCCGATTTACGACCAATAATGTGTGCTCTGAATTTGTTCAAAGATCAATTGATGACAACTTCCCAGTCAGGGGCACTGTTAAATGCTCATCCTGATAATCATGCAATAATATCTTAACTGGTGAATCTTTTGAACACAATGGTTGTAAAATTAGTGCCAGTGATATGTGGAACTGCAAAACGGCCAACTGTATATATTTTATCCTTTGCCCTTGTCAACTGGGCTATGTTGGTGAAACCTCTAGACCTATACAAACCAGACTCACAGAACATAGGTCAGCCATTCGAACGAATAAGAGTGTGGCTCCGCTTGTTAAACACTTTGTAGAAAAACAACATGGGCCAGATGACTTCAAATGGCGCATCTTAGAAAAGATAAGACTCCCAAACAGTAAAGGTGGTGATAAAGTCAGGAAGAAGTGGGAAGTCTTCTGGATTTTTTCCTTGGGTACCTTTCAGAGAGGCTTGAATGCCGAGATCCCCTGGGAAAATGCCATTATATGAATCCTCTAGTATTCTATTATGGTTGCATTATACACTCATGACTGTGCATTTAATACCCCTTAGTCTTCAGTTCGGCACGGAGAACTATAAGAAATCAATTTATTTTTTTCTTGAAATTATCCACAATATTTCACTATCTCCCCATGGCCATTTTGGCATAGCATCAAATATTAACCTTTAGATATAAGTAAGTATCATTTCTTAATAAGTTAGACAATAATTAATCATAGGTGTCCTTTTTCTCTTTTCATCCTTTTTCCGTTTTTTCTATATAGTTTTAATTAGTTTAGATTCCTCTTGTCTAAATAATTTAATTCACTTTCTTTATTTATATTTACCCATGCACACAACATATGTTGGATCGTGTATATGCTTCACTGTCCCTGGGGCTCCAACCTGAGCGCCATCTTTGACTAGGGTGTACACCAAGAATTTGCAGCATTCAGCCCTCGTTTTTTATTAATACTGACAAAACAACAATAAAAATAAATTAACACGATGGAATATCCTCATACTTCTGCTTTCATCTTTATCCTTGTAGCATAGCTATCCGAATGAATAATAATCGCTAACCAAACTCATGTTGGTTGCCATCTTGAAACGGACCTTTTCTGCATCATAGCCCGTTTTCGCTTTCAATCACCAGTAGAGATCTTAGTCCGTCATCGCTGCTCCTTGCAATGCTCGGTCTGGGAATTTTCGCGCCTTTCTATGGGCTTTAAATACGAGCCCGAGTTAGAATGTTCTTTTCTTTTATCGGCGAAGCAGAGTCCTCCCGGCCACGGAACAGCACCATCTTGCTGCACGCTCGGCGGTGATCTTTTAATAGGTAAGACATAGCGGAGGAGCGAAGTTATTTGATCGGCAATTACACTCTTGCTACTTGCTATCCTGTAATGGTACATTTCTATTAGTCCAAACCCTTGGTCTTTTTATTTTCTAGTTTACTACAGCCCCCAAATATCCAGTGTGAAGAGGCGTCTCCAACACCTTGTTGAAACCGATGTTTCTGAACTAGAAGACGTTGTGCTACGTTTAACAAGGTATATCTATTGGTATACCTTCTTTATTTAATTTTTATGTAGGTAGAGCATCCGTAGCTAAGTTATCATTAGTAACCTTTTATCTTCATATTGTGTATATATTTTTCCCTCTGCAGTAACAAGCTATCAAGCAATTGGTACTATACCAGTGATCTGTGGGGTTATCAGCTTCCCCCCCCCCCTTCTTTTGGATTTACACGTCAATCCAGGAATCTAAGGTATTTAAATAGCGTTACATTATTGCAACGCTACTATAATATGTAGCCGCTCTGGCTTCAAATTGGTGCCAGAGCCAATGCGAGATGTGATTATTCAAGCTAATCTTTCTCCATTTTACTCTTACTTGTTCCTTAGTGATGTGAAATTTGATGCTAATATAAAAGGTGTTTATCTACACTTTTATTTGCTTGGAATAACCTGTTTCGGGCAATTCGACAAACCTTTCCCTATATATATATATAGAAGATCGCCACAAGGACTACAACATAACTTATCAGGTAATATAACTACCTACTCTGTTCCCATTAATTACGATCATTCTTCCTTATATCCAAGCAGCTGCAAATATTTGGTATGAGCAAGTGATATTGCTACTTGCTGCATTCTGTTTCTTTGATATTTATAGATCAGATAACATACAGCTGTATGCCTTTATGAATTTAACGACCAGGAATCAAATCTACTTAGCACCTCTTAAGCTGCTCATCTAATAGAAACTGAAACAATGTCTTTATCTTTTCTATAGTGCCACAGACAGGCCCTTATCTATCACGTATCCGTTATTAAAAATAGGACTAAGAGAAACAACATCAGATATGTATTTTGTTTCAGTATCTACTCCAGTTATATTTTGGTTGAGAAATGAGTTTTTATCCCTCAACTATTTACAGCTTAGTTAATGTGTCTGGTACACTATACAACCATGTGTGCTTAAAGTGATTCCATTAAATTAACATCTTATATATTTGGATGTTTTTTAATCAAACAGGAATTAGCCTTTATCAAGTGGCTCCCCTTGTGATTATGAAACTATGAGATGATGCTATTCAATTTCTGATGTACTAAGCAAGAACAAAATACTTTTGCTGTAAGTTGTTTTTGAATTACTCATATTAGCCATATTGTGTTTTGAATGATCTGTTACCTCCATCTAAAAACGTAGATATTATACCACCATCAAGAAGAAGGCACTTATCTGTTCTTTATTAAGATACCTTGAATGTTATCCTACTGAGCACTAAGAAAATATTTTCAAGTAAATAACTGTCTATCATATGACTTTAGTGTCCAAATTCATAAGTCTAGAACTGTCAGGTTGAGAGGAACTTTGATTTTTAGGAACGTAAAATTGTTATATCTTTACAATTGTATTTTTAACACTTATGTATAGTTTTTATCCTTTGTGTATACGTTATTTGGTCACTAGAATACTGATGTATGTCTTTCTTATAAAATGTATTTTCAGAGTTCTCATCCAGTGACTCCTGAGGAAGGCGTTTTTTTTCAGCCGAAACGCGCGTCGAGTTTTGTTGTCAATTTTTATATTTTGTGTATGAACTATTTTATCTGTAATGATTATGATTTAGGTACTTTGTGTATTTATGGTGATTATAATGTGTTATGTTTCTTTTATTGTATCATATAGTTTCAACTTGTTGTAGTTACTATATGATTTTTATCTATGCAAATTAAACATATTTTTAATATATAATTATATTTCATTGGTCCTCTCTCTGTATAGTTTAGACCAATTGTTCACTAACTCCTCCTGCTGACGGCCTAGGTTATTTTTCTCATAGTGGCTTTAAAGCAGCCATCCGAGGTCAGATGATCGCACGCACAGCCGCTCAGAGGAGAGAAAGGTGGGATAAGATCAACAACCTCCAACAGAATGTGTCTAATGTTATGAATATTAGAAATTTAGGAAGGGAGGATGTGGCATTACAATTGGCAAGGGCAAAGGCTGTCTTAAAATAATTTTTTGTAATTGAAGAAATAAATAGCTCTAGAACGTATCAACAGAGAGTTTATGAGGAGAGCCAAATTGTGGGAAAAATGCTAACAGGGCAAACTAAAACCAAACAGGAGAAAGCCACTATAGTTGAGATCATCGATCCTATAACGCAAAATATTGTTAGAGATAAAAATGACATAGCTCAGGCGTTTTTGGACCATTACTTTAAGTTATATTCTACAACATACAAGGTAGGGTCAGATTATATATACAAGTATTTTGATTAAGTTAATCTTCAAATTTTACCTGGACCGTCATCGGTTCAATTAGAGAGCAAAATTTTTGCTTTGGAAATTTTAGATATAATGAGATTAATTGCCGGAACAAAAGCGTGTGTCTGAGATGGGCTTCCAATTGAATTTTACAAGATTTTTGTTAAAGAATTGACCCACTTTTTTGGTTAAGTTATTTAATTTTGTTCGATTGGGAGGAGCGGTTCCTTCGAGTTTTAAAGAGTCCATTATTGTTAGTTTTTTTAAAAAGGGGAAAAATTAGAAGGATGTCAACTTGTATAGAACGATTAGGCTTCTTAATGCTGATTTCAAGATTCTAATGAAAATATGGGCCCAGCAGTTTACACCAATTGCTCAGGCGTTAATTCACTCTGACCAGTCAGGGTTCGTTTCAGGAAGATCTATGTCATCAAATACCGGGTTTTTCATTCAGGCGTTAGATTTTGTTTTGGCCAGTAAAATTTCAACTTGAATTTCAATGGTTGACGCAGAAAAAGCTTTCAACCTGGTGAATTGGCAGGCAATTTTTATTGGCTTGCAAAAATTTGGGTTTCCGACAACGATAATTAGTATGTTGAAAAACATATATCAGGATGCGCAGGCAAAAGTGGTAGTCAATGCTAACTCGATAGGAGTGATTAATACCAATCGTGGCACCAGGCAAGGCTGTCCGATGTCCCCTATCTTGTTTACCTTTTTTATTGAGCCTTTGGCAATAAGAATATGCAGTAATCCTAATATCAAGCCACCCATAGATGGAATGCCAAAAGTTAAATTATTCACAGATGATATTATCTACTACCTTCATCCCGATAAATTTAATTTTGATATAGCTCTTCAAGAATTTAATCAGTTTGGACGGATTGGTGGTTATATGATTAACCAGAATAAAACCGAGGTGTTGGTATTGAATTCGTACTGCAACTTTTTAACATCAAGTTTAAGATCGCAAGCATTAAAGAACAAACCGATCAGATACCTAGGTATTTATGTCTCCAATCGATTCGATCAACTATTTACCTTGAACTATGTAACACCTCGCAATAAAATTAGAACTTTACTCGAGAGATGGACTGTACTGCCTTTAACTTTGATTGGCCGGGTCAAACTTATTAAAATGTCGATCCTTCCTCTGTTGGTTTTTCTTTTTTTAAATGTTGCACTAAAAATAAATTTGTGCTATTTTAGCGAGATTGAATCGATGGTCAGGGATTCCGTCTAGAACAAGAAAGTTTCAAGGGTGAAATTAAGTACACTACAGCTGGGAACTACACAAGGAGGCCTAGCTTTACCAATTATACGAACATATGCAGCTCGCTTATTGGCACATAATAGACAGCTTGGCATGTTTTTTTTAATGAAAAAATGGTGCACAAGGCAGGCTCGGAAGTCCGGATATTTTTGAAAACAGCAATATTACCAAAGAAGACAAGATATAAGACCACTGAGATATAACATATAGATTACAGTCTTATTTTAAACAGGAAGTGAGGGTGGTTTGCGCTATTTGAAGATAGAGAAGTGCAATAGCCCGGGGCTTCAAATCCACTAAAGTAAACTTCAAAAATGGATAGAGACAGGCTTTGGGGATTTGGGGTCCTTCTTTGTTTCGGGGAGGCTCATTACTTGGCAAGAGGTTCTGGCTAAGTCCGATAATAAACTAAAAATGTTTTTTCTTGAAATCTTTTCAAATTATAAATTTTATACACAAATATAACGTGTCGGCTGGGGAAAGGCCCCTGGCTAGTGCCTTGCACAAAGCAAAATTAACAGGACTAGGGAATTGGTATAAATTCCTTAGGAAGGGGGAAGCCTCTGCTTTAGTGGATGGTATATTGGCCAAAATATCCCAGAAAACCAAATGTTCCTTTTCGAGGCAGGAGTGGGAGCGGATCACTGAAGTGAGTCGTAAGTCTCTCAGAGCGGCCAATTTTAAAAGAATGGCATTCCTATCCCATTGGCTGGCTTATCTCACTCCTAAAGCATTAAGCAAATGCTTTTTGGTAGTAGAAAACAAATGCTTTGGATGTCAGCTACATGAGGGGGGTGATTGGTTGCACATTTTTTATACATGCCCGAAGCTGTTGGATTTCTGGTGCAAGATCTTTTCTTCAATAAGCCAGGTCACAAACAAAGTAATTGAACCCGAAGCCGAAATAGCCTTGTTTGGCATCTCAACAAAGAGAAAGGATTTGCCTAGTGCCGAAGGAACTTTCACTGCAATCTGCACTTCAGTCGCCCATTCTCTAATCCTTCAAAATTGGAGGTCAGAGGAGGTACCAACTTACTTTAAATGGGTAAACAAAATGAGACGGACGAAAAAGTTTGAAGAGGTGTATGCTAAAAGAGTAGGGTCAACGAGAAAATTTATAAATATTTGGAAATATTTTCCTATTAGTGAATCCACCACTACCACTTAGCACTACACAAGGGAATATACTAAGAACACACGAGGCCTGAGGTATAGAAATGAATACTATTTACCGAAAAAGCAGCACTATAGTTAAAATTATAGGGCACGTTTGCACTTTAACATTTTTAGGACTTTAGCACTTTAGCCCTTGAGCACTTTAAATTAAAGACCCAATTGGAATAGAGTATTCAGGTTTTTTTGCACTAGCCGTGTGTTAACTATTGAAGCTGCTAAACTGTTAATCAGTAATTGAAAAATATAATGTTTTTTGGTTCTTTGGTTTTAGCTTTTTTTATTTGTATTTCCATTTTAATGGTACCTAAATGTATATTAATGATTGTTGCTGAATGATATGAATTATTGGATTGCACTTGATTTAATTCTGACATGTATAATTATCCCTGGTGAAGTATGTTTGTTATAAAATAATTTTTTTGTATTTCTTTTATTGACCTCTGCTCTGCTCAATAAATCTTTTAAAAAAAAACACTCTTGCACTATTACTAACAGAAACGACAGAAATACGCCATATCTATTAAATATGGCACATTCCTGCTCTTTTCTTTTGATGTAGGGCAGCACAGTTACAAGGCTTGTGGCTCTGCCCTATGCCAAAATATTGTAAATATGCCCTCTTAGCTTTGGTTGCTCCACAGAATATCATGAACAATAATATTGCATGACATGAAAATGATGTGAAAAGTATAATTTACCAAAATATCATGAATAAATTCTAATATTGGCACAAAAACATTGTGGCAAAAATATTGTGGAAGTGAAAATCACCCAAAAAGGATAAGAATATTGTTTTGTGAATATGTATCAAGATCTTCTCTTGCTCGCCTCCCCGTCACCACGGGCATTGGTCCGCTGTGCACTCCTGAAATCAGAATATTTTCTGCATGTTCCTCGGAATTACACAACCACTTGAGCACACTTCCAGCTGCAAGTTCGAAATGTGTTTATTCAAGCAGAACGGGACACAGAAGATTGGAGTATATTCTCAAGGACTTATCACAGCCAAAATGGTGATAAAATAATCACCCTATTCACAAGCTGTTGTAAACAGCCCATATCACCAGTTTCCCTGTGATAGCAGCCGCAAAAACATCGCCACTGATGACACCGGCAACTAACGGTAATGAGATGCAGAGTAGGCGTTCCCGTGGAAAAAGCTGCGACAACACCACTTCGCAACATTCTCAATGACCAGCCAGATCGACAATAAGATCAGAAAACATGCAATAAGGCACGTTAGCAGCAGGGATTTAACACCTGCTCCTACCTGGTGTCAAGTCAGACGACTACCTGCAGTATGAAAGTGACGTTTACTAATGGTGGCTGTCATTGCCGCATATCTGACAAAGGAGTGTAGCTAAAACACAATGGGGGATATTCTCAAGAACGTGTGTTAATTATTGCGAAATTAGCTTAACGCAACTTTGTATATCGCAGTCTATAGTGGGAAATTAACTCTGGTTAAAGTTGTATTCTCAAACCAGTGGCACCATGCAATAGTCTCACGATAGCGCTTCAAATGACAGCAGAAAAACTAATGCGACGCAGAAAAAAATGTAAAACACGAACGTGAGAAAATTGCGATTCAGCCAATCGCGATACAAAAATCAGCGATTACCAGTGACAGGCCTGCAATTCCAAAGCATCAACGCAGGAAAATGCACTATAAAAGCAGAAAAAAAATGGATAAAAAAAAATAAACTGCAGTGCAGAGGACAACGCGAACCCCACAAACCCCACAGACAACCCGCAAGGAACCCCGTGCTCGGGGAAGGCCAAGGAGAAGAGGAAGACGGGGTTCAGTCCGCAGGAAAAATGGATCATTGTCACGGAGGTGGTAGAACACTACCAACAACTGTTCGTCACCTCCACTGTGTCATTGGCAGTACAAATGGAAGTATGGCAGTCCATCGTGAACCACGTGAATGCAGTCGGAGTGTTGAGGAGGTCAATGAAGGAGGTCAAGAGGCACTGGCATGATGTGAAAAGCTAAACCAAGCAGAAGGAGTCCTGTGCCACATGAGGAGCTGGAGGAAATGGTGGCCACAGTTATGAGTGTGGAGATGGTGCAAGGAGTTAGGAGTCCGGACACAGCTCGACATGGCCAGACCCAACAGCAACAGAGTGAGTAATGACCAGGGACTGGGGGGACGGGGGGAGATGGGCACAACATGCACAATGATGTGTAGCAAATCGCACACCCACAATGAATCTGGATCATGTCCCTGATCACGTGGCACACTGCAGCACACATACAAACACCAAGTAGGCTCCCGTCCACCATGTGCCAAAAGGTGTCCCACCCCACATATAAACAATTCCACAACCAACACATGCACACATTCGAAACCCAGCAAAGATGCGTATTTGTGAGCCACACTGACAATGCAAGTGACACTACAGTTACCTTCATTACTTAGTGTGCTGACTCCCCGGTCCACCACAGCAATTCATGCTGTTTGTTGTGGAGGGAGGAAAAGCGCCTTCACTTCCTGGTTGCTCCACGGCGGGCGGCCATCTTCCTAGGGTGACCCTCTAGTCTCCCCTCCTCCCCTGACTACAAAAGAGGTCAGCACTGCCACGCACGATAGATTGATTAAGAAAATCGTTGCGCAAGCGTGTATGCACAAACTCCGCTGCTACAAGGGTTTTTAAACTCGTTTACTATTTTTTTTTAAACTGTTTGTTACCTTCATTACTTAGTGTGCTGACTCCCCGGTCCACCGCAGCAATTCATGCTGTTTGTTGTGGAGGGAGGAAAAGCGCCTTCACTTCCTGGTTGTTCCACGGCGGGCGGCCATCTTCCTAGGGTGACGCTCTAGTCTCCCCTCCGCACTAATCTACTTATTCACCTGCCCAGTCGCGCAGCAGTAACGCGCAGCGGGAGCACCATAGACGCGCCGAAGAGGCGCCTAAGAGAAGCCCGTCTGCGCCAGTCCGCGTCCAGACGCTCCCAGCTCCCGGGCTCAGCCGGCATCATGGTAGGAAATCGCCTTTCATACAGCTCCTCCTCTCTGCACGCCTTACGACCCATCACTAACCCTCTATGCCTTCACTCGGTCCTCCCTATTAATACGAAGGCTCACTGTAAATTGTGTGATTGGAGTATGTCCTCCCCAAACACTGTGAAACTTCACTCCATACATAAGTGGAGGATGTTTCTTCTCAATTGTCGTTCTTTACCAAAGCATCATACCGAACTGACTATGCTGATAGAAGAGCCCAACTCCGAAGCCCTCTTTCTGACAGAGACATGGCTCCAGTTAGAAAGTGACCCAACCACAGTGTGGGCCACCCCCCAAGGTTACACTCTTAAGCGACTTGACCACCAGACAGGCAGAGGCGGTGGATTGGCCATCATTTATAGAGATAACTACAGATGCCGTGTCACCTCATCCACCACGCCAGCCTGCGAGAGCCTACACTTCACTCTAGAATTCTCTCCTACCACCACCTTCTCTGGCATTCTAGCTTATCGACCACCTGGTACGCTTAGCGATTTCGTCACTAACATGACGGAAATAGCCGCCAATCTAGTGCTCACCTCGGCAAATTTTACCTTGCTGGCTGACTTAAATCTACACCTAGATGACCCGCATGACTCAGCAGCCAATAGTCTTCGATCAAATCTCCAGGCCATTGACCTGCGCCAAAAAGGCTTTCACTCGACGTACACCAAGGGACACCTCCTAGATCACATTTATAGTAATCTAGATAGCCTAACTGTCGAGATACCCATTCCACTGCCCTGGACTGATCATTTTTTAATACCCTTCACATGATCCATAAGCCCCCCCCACCTTACAAAATCACAATAAACACTGGGGAAAAAATTGTGCCTCGCTCCCGCTCCCTGAATGGGAATTAGCTCTCACCAAACTCCCACCCCAGAAGGCGACCAATCCTAATACTGCCACTGTCAATTTTGACAACTGGATCTCCAGTACCCTTGATCAAGTTCTCCCGAGGGATTCCCTGAAATCAATAATAAGATCCAAAGTCGCTCCTTGGTATTCTCCCGCCCTTAGAACGATGAAACAATCCTGCCGCAAACTTGAGAGAGCTTGGAGGCAGGACCGTTCACAACTGAAGAAGGCAGAGTACAGAGCCGCAATAAAGCTCTACAAAAATGAAATTAAATCTGCACAAGCCCAGTTCTACGAATCGAAAATTAATCTGGCTGCGAACGCCCCTAAAGAAATTTTTAAAACAGTCAAATCTTTAATCTCCCCCTCCCATGGGCATCTGTCATCCGACGGCGCACAAACACGTTGTAACAATTTAGCTACTTTTTATTCCCAGAAGATTTGGTCATTTATTCCTCATTCAGCACGGGTAATGATGACACGGGACTTACTACCACAACAGATTCTGACTTTCCCGTCCCCTGTCTGCTGGACAAATTTCCATTTCTTGATTCCATCACATTAGATAGATTGATTCCCAAAATCACCTTGGGATCTCCTAATGACCCAGCACCCCCGCAGACTCTCATTAAGGCCATTGATGCCATTCGCCCGGTCATCCTGGATGTACTTAATGCTTCAATCACTTCCAACTCTGTCCCAGCTCCTTGGAAGTGTGCAATGGTTAAAGCTTTACTGAAAAAGCCCACATTGGACCAGAACAACTTGGCCAACTATTGCCCAATTTCCTTGCTTCCCTGGATGAGCAAACTGCTTGAGAGGTACGTTAATAACATTTTAGTAGATTATCTAGAGTCCAATAATCTGCTCCACGCCTCTCAGACGGGGTTCCGTCCTCAGCACGGAACTGAAACTGCTCTCTTGGCAGTGATGGAAGAAGCCAGAGCTGTGCTGGACCGGGGAGGAAAAGCAGCCATCATATTACTCGATCTCGGTGCCGTGTTCCACACAGTTAACCATGCCACACTATTACATCGACTGAATGGCTTGGGCGTGTAGGGCGCGGCCCTGGAATGGCTGACCTCCTTCCTGGATGAGCGATTCTTTAAGGTGTTTGAAGGCGAGACAGTCTCCCCCAAACATCCACTCAGTTGTGGGGTTCCCCAGGGCTCCTCCCTAAGCCCCACCCTTTTTAATGCTTATATGCGACCTCTAGAAAAGATAGTCCATCCCTTTGGTGTGCGTATTGTCACCTACGCCGACGATTCCCAATTGGTGGTCTCTTTGGACCACTCTGAGGGGTCGTCCAACACCTTAGGTCCCTGTCTAGAAGCTGTTGCTAAGTGGATGCAATCCTCCTGTCTTAAACTTAACGGGGAGAAGACGGAGATTATGCTGCTGGGCAACCCTTCTTCGACCGCCCTAGCATCCATCTGGCCCACATGTCTCGGCCCTCCTCCCCCTCCCAAACCTCAGATAAAGAGCCTTGGAATCTGGCTTGATAAAGCGCTTGACTTTTCGATCCAAGCCACTAAAACTGCCTCTACGTGTGTTGGGCTAATGAAAATGCTTCGCAAAGTGCTCCTTCTGCTTCCATTCCAGGCGAGGAGGGTCATGGTTCAGGCCCTGATACTCTCCCGCCTGGATTATGGAAATGCCCTTTACATAGGAGCCCCGGCAGCAGTGACCAACAGGCTTCAAGTCACGCAAAACTGTGCTGCTCGACTACTGTACAATATTCCCCACTGGCAGTCAGCCAATAAAGCTTTAAAAGAACTTCACTGGCTCCCAGTAGCTGCCAGAGCACAGTTTAAGGCCATGTGCATTCTGCACAAATCCTTCCACCGTACAGGCCCTGCTATCCTGTTTCACTTAGTTGTGCCTTAAGCCCCGTCTAGAGCCCTTCGCTCTAGCTCACTGCATCTAGCAACCACAACTAAAATTAACAAAGCCCGTTGGGGCGGTCGCTCCTTTTCCCACACTGCTGCCAAGCTTTGGAATTCTCTCCCTCTATCCCTTCAAGAGAATAATAACCGGATGTCCTTCAGAAAGGCTTTGAAAACCCATCTGTTCGCAAAAGTGTATTTATTCACCCTGAGCTCGCCACAGTAATCAGTCAAAAGCGCTGCGAGGCCTCCGGGTAGTTATGCGCTATATAAGTAAAATTTTTCATTTCATTTCATTTCACTACATGACGAATACCATGGCTGCAGTCCAATCATCAGGACATTGTTCACGCCACAACCCTGAGGTGGCTGAATGTGGACCACATCCGGAAAGGAGCAGGTGACACTCTGACACATTCATGTGCACATACAACCTCTGATGTCAACAACACATCTGCAGACAAACAATGCAAAAGAGTGCAAAAACCGTCCAAGAGCACAAATGACCCAAGCCGCCAACATCTCAGCACACAAATCAAAGGCACACCGCCTCAAAGGGATAAGGGGCTGCAAAATCTCAGCTGCAGTGGGAACTCTCCCACAATGCATACCACACAGCAATAACTGCACATCCACATTGACGACAATGTGGTACAAAAATTCAACACTTTCACTACAGAACAGAGGACACAACTGGTTCTGCCTGTGTATAGAAACTGGCCAATCACATCTGGCATTGCAGGAAACTGTGAGATGAAAATGAAAGTGTGCAACCTCACATATGTGCTGTCGTTCAAATGTCCACTGTCACCCATCAAATAGTCAGCTCCTCCCAAACAGTCATAATGTACATTGTCACGCAGTCTATATTTTAAACTTGAACAATGCATCAACATACATGTCAACACAATGTTAAAATACATCTCCCCTTCACATTGCAGAGGGACATTCAACACCTCCTGCAGAGCAGACCAGACAACTCATCAGTGATGATGAAGAGGACCTCCACACATATGACACAGACATCCTACAACAGCTCATGGACATCTTAGGCAACCCACCTCCAGGAGCAGGGCAGCCCAGTTGCATCGACCCCACAGCAGGAAGCACCCACCATCACAGCTGGCTCCCAGCACCTCACCGAAGAACACATTGTATTCCAAGGCCAGGTGTTAGACTGCCAGAAGGAAGTGGCCGAACAGGTGCAGGTGGGTTTCGACCTCATGGCAGCTGAACTAGATCACATATGTGGGTGTCTAAGTCCCATCACGGACCACTTACACACCCCAACGGAGACCCACACTGAGACAGAGACATATGCATTTGCACATTTCCAGTACTGAACCAGGGCAGAGCCACAGGATAATCATTCATACCCCCACACTGGACTTGTGTATGCCTGCCTAGTCCATTCCTCTTACGTATTGAGTGAGGGACGATAATGCTACACATCCAAGGTCTCACCCACTGCCTGCGGTGACATGGCTGCGTCCGCTGTGCACAGCACAATGAAAAGGGGTAGGGCCCAGTACCCTCATGCATACATTATTACCACACAGACACACTGAGATAGTTTGTGGAACTGGCTACGTGCAGCAGGAATATCGAAAAGGGACACAATCCTAGACAATTTCTTCACAGGAGCACGCTCAGCTCTGGTGCCCCAACCACAGTGCACTGCAAATCACAAACCCTTTTGACTGAATATTGTGTGACCTCTGTACTTGCTCAAGCTACTACCATGATGCTTCACAGTTGGTTGTGTTACATCGGTGTTTTCTGTTTCCGCTTTAATAGTGATCACTGTTCAATGTGTTGCCAGCATCAACCACTCCATGAGGGCTGGCTTACACTCACCCCACACCCATCCAGCACAGGCCTCACTGCACATGTGACCCTGGCAATGAAAGGGGTCGGGCACACGTGCCCTTAGCCAGTTCCACAAACCATCTAAGTGTATGCGTTTGGTCATTATGTATGCATGAGGGCCCCGGGCCCTACCACATAACATTTTGCTGTGTACAGCGGACGCAACCATGTCACCTCAGGGGGGAACATCCTTTACAACGCAACTATTACAACGCAGTACCATTTCAACTAATCCATTACAACGCAGGTGCCATTACAACCCATGCTATTACAACACATGATATTACAACACTGGTGCTAAAACAACGAATGTTATTACAACGTAAGTATTATTATTTTTTATGTAATATTTAAGTATTAATACTCTATTAAAATAAATAATTTCATTTTTAGTTAAAATATAGATACAAAAACATAAACAATTATTATTAATTGTAAAGTTAAAAAAAAGTAAAACATAAAATAATAATACTCAAGTATTATTACTCAAGTAAAATACAAATATTAATGTATCTGTTACTTTTCAAAATAATATTTTTTTGTATTTGTGATATTATTTAATTAAAATATAGTAATAATTAAAAATAGTTATTTTTATTATTAATACACAAGTAACATTTTAAATTTCATTTTTATTTAAAATATTGAAAAAAAAATATTAATACTCATGTTAAATAATAAGTGTAATATCTGTGTATTTTAATTTTATGAATATTTATTTATACAAAATGCAAAGTATGTAAATAATTTTATTTAATTTAGAATAAAAGAAAATTTAAAAATAAAATATTATTGAGTTTTTAGTTGTAGTTAATAAATATTAGTATTTGTAATTGTTTTATTGAAATGAAAATAAATAACATATTAATGCTCAAGTATTAATACTCAAGTAAAAGATAAATATTAATTTATGTGATACTTTTTCAAATTATTAGTAATTTAGTTGTAGTTAATAAATATTACTATTTGTCATTTTTTAATGAAAATGATGAACAATAAAATATGAATACTCAAGTATTAATACTCAAGTAAAATATAAATATTAATTTATCATTTATTATAAAAAATATTAGTAAAGTTAAAAAATATTTTGTAAAAATATATTTATAGTAAGTATTAATGAAATACACATTTATAATTTAATTTTTTTTTTAAAATAGAAATATTAAAAATAGATTAAATATAATAAAGTATTAAAGTAATTTAAAATGGTAATTTATATATCTAATAAAAATAAAGAGTATATGTTATATTAAAATTAATTATTGCATTAAATGAACTTTAGAATAATTAAAAAAATATATTCTAAAGAAAATTTCTCACGCTTTTCTATTGAGTTCAATGTGAAGTAATGTCCTTCATTTATTTTCATAGCAGCGTGTATGCTTGCCGCGGTACAGATTTACAAGTTCATTTGAAGCTAGATGCAGGATAGACCAGATGCAAATGGAACAAGAACAGAGGTAAGTACATTTTTATATTAATATTGAAAGCACTATATATATTATAAACATAAAAATCAACTTTAATAATCTAATAAAAAACAGAATGCATCATTTTTTTATATATTTATTTAAAAAATATATTTTTATAAAGAATATTTTAATTAAATTTATTATAATTTTTGAAAAAAAAAGATGTGTGTAATGAGTAGTCCTTTTTTTCTCTTTGTTACAGCAGATAAAGTACACGTGTAAACGTGAAAGGTCATGGCCATTTTGAAGAGCATCATTGGACAATGCAGCAGCAAGCAGATCTGCGCTCAGGTAGGAAACACTTTAAACTTTATTTTAAAAAATCGTTTACAAGTAGATATATTGTAAGGAGAGAATAAAGGGAGGTTGTATATGTTAGGATTAACGTAATTGTCACTATTTTAGCATGTCGCCGATCATGTAGCTAGAGAATGCTGTTGTCGGGTCGCCTGTTTAGAGTATTAAATGTGTATTATTTATAATTTATTGAAAAATATGTTTATTGCATTGTGTTTATAAGTATATATATGGTTTATTTTAAGAATAACATGTGCAAAATAAAAAAAGTCAAGACGAAGATCGAATACGCTGATTTTGGATCTTTATGGAGTAAGTTTTCATGGACATGGATTTTGGAATATGGATTTTGGGGAACAGGAATTGAAAGAAGATTTTCTATATTGATGTTTTTGCCAAATCGGAATCGGGTTTTTGAAACAGCGGATGGATCGAGGATTTCTTTCTTGAAACGTTGGAGATGGATCTTTTTTGGATATGGAGATCGATTTTGGAAAAAGAAGAACCAAAAAAGATTTTGGATGTGGATTTCATCATGGAAAAGTGGTATTTGATCTGGGAATGACTGGTCTTTACACATATGGAATGCAGTTTTTAACTATGGAGAATGGATTTTTTATTTTGGCTACTTTTTTGGGATTTGATTTTTTGAAAGAAGATTAGCTATTATTTTTGTTTCCTTCGAGTGGATTTGTTGTTGGATTACGTTTAAGAATGGATTTATTTTGGGATTGAAAAAGAAAAAAAAAGAAGAAGGAAGACATCTAAAGGTAAGGTAACCTCACATAAATATAAAAAAAATGATTTCATAAAAATGCCAATTGAATAGAAATGTTTTTTTTTTAAATTTAGGGCTAAGCAGGAAAGTAATGTTGTATTTTTACTTAAAAATGTAGTATGTTAGCAACATTATCAAGGTAGTCTAAAGCCACACACAACGAAAATTGTTGTAAAATAGCCAATAGTCTCTCAGACATTTCTTTTGATTTTATTGAGATGCGTGGCTTTAGACTACCTGTTAATGTTTGAGCGATTCTCATTTCTTGGAAACTTTGCTCCTTCATCAAAGTTTCCAAAAAATGTAAAAGGTTGGGGGGAGGTTTGCCAATTGTATGGTTGAAGGAGTATGCCATCCCTCTATGGCATTGTTTGTTTTTGCTTCTTCTTCTAAACAGCTCGTGTAGCAGTTCCACCACGCCACATGGAAACGTGGTTTCCTTCAGCCACCCGACCTGCTTAGATGCCCAATCCATGTGTCCTCAAAATAATTTAGTAAGGGTGCAATTTTTCTTTGTTTTCAGTAAAATATTCAGACTCTGTAATTGCAGTTTGGTACTAGTCTTCACTTTCAGGAGGAACAAAGCAAAGAGCAGCTAGCTTTTTTTAGTTCATATTGAAGTTTGCTATCCGAAGAATAATCTACAACCAGGGATGTTTTTTGTAATTTACCCCAAAAAGCCTGGGAAAAATGGAAAAAACATTCCTGAATTTGGGTATCCGTGTACGTTTTGGTTATAACATTTATCATTGCAAATTCAAAATCAATAATTATTTTCCTAGGACTTTTGTTAGATGTTTTGTTTTTTATCACTGACAAAAGTTCAGTGTAGGCTGTAGATTGTTTGTCAGGTAGCAAACTGTACACTAAGGGGAGAACATTGTTGTTAATTGTAGCATGAATAGTGTAAATTTGAGTGAATGGATGGGGCGTGCTTTTAAATGTCCCATCCATCATCCAGATTTCACTATTCTCTAATTTGACAAGGTTGCGGGGTGTACTGAAGATAAGTATACGTTTTAGAGGGTTTTGGTTGTCATGCAGAAGGAAAGGTTCATTAGAAAAAGATATAGTGAGTTCAGGAGGAATGTGAATATCAGAAAAGGTATGAGGAGTGGTTGTATTTGTGTTACTTGCCTGCTTTTGTCTTTGAATTCTTCTTCTCATATTAGGAATTATAGGCATACTGCTAGCTACATGACTGGGGACATGCTGAGCAACCTCCCTTAAAATAGAAGCAGAAGTGTCATTGGAGGTGTTTGCAATATCTTGCATCTTGTTTATAGTTTCACGAACTTCACTGTCCATTGCAGAGGCAGAGTGGTTGTGGTCTGTTGTTTTTATGACTGTCTCATCAAGAGTAACCACTCTGCCTGTGCAATGGCTTGAGTAACATTGCACGCACCTCCAATGTCTTCGTGGTTCACTTATTCTCTCCTTACAATATATATATCCTGCATGTTTTAATAATCTGTTTCCTTTGTTGGATTTGATGTATCTTGCAGTTGTAGCTGCTGACATTTTCTGAAAAGAAAAAGATACAGATTTTGTAAAAATTTATTTTTGCTAACTTTTCTTTCATTTTTCAGTTTTAATGCCTACACTCTCCAACACCTACCCTACTGCAACACCTTTCTTGAGTTAGAATAGTAATTTATACCCCTACACTGACCAACACTTACCCTACTGCAACACCTTCCTGGAGTTAGAATAGTAATTTATACCCCTAAACTCTCCAACACTTACCGTGCTACAACACCTTCCTGGAGTTAGAACAGTAATCTATACCCCTATAATATCCAACACTTACCCTACTGCTACACCACCCTGGAGTTAGAATAGTAATTTTAACACCTTCACTATCCATCACTTACCCTACTGCTACAGCTCCCCGGAGTTAGAATAGTAATTTTTATCCCTACACTATCCAACACTTACCCTACTGCTACACCTCCCTGGAGTTACAATAGTAAGTGTTATCCCTACACTATCCAACACTTACCCTACTGCTACACCTTCCTAGAGTTAGAATAGTATTTTTTATCCTTACACAATCCAACACTTACCCTACTGCTACACCTTCCAGGTCTTAGAATAGTAATTTTAACCCCGTACACTATGCAACACTTACCCTACTGCTACACCTCCCTGGAGTTAGAATAGTAAATTAACCCCTACACTATCCAACACTTACCCTACTGCAACACCGTCCTGGAGTTAGAATAGTAATTTATACCACTGCACTCTCCAACACTTACCCTACTGATACACCTTCCAGGAGTTAGAATAGTAAATTAAACCCATACATTATCATTTCATTCATTCATTTGATAACTTTATTTCTGTCAAAAGACCATAAAAGTGCAATAAAATATGTACAGGCACAGTAATAAAACCACAAATACAGTTGGATTAAAAAGATATTAAACAATGAGTTATCAAAGAATAAAAGTATGGGTAAGTATGGGACATTATTTCGTACTAGAAAAAAGAGTTCTTCTCCGCCACATGCCATATAAAAATTGTGAAACAGCAAAAACAATGGGAGGGGCAGTATCATAGGTTAAAACTCTTGAAGCTTGGGCACATTGTCTGAAACCCAGATTTTTACACAGTGGAAGGATCCAGCATTTCCGAATTCCACTGTATGCGGGGCATAAAAAAAATATATGTACAATGTCTTCCCTCCAATAGTTGCAAGCAGGGCAATTGGCCTCCATCAAGTGTGACCATCTGGATGTTAGTGCCCCTATCGGTAAGGAGCCATGCCTCAGTTGAGTATACAGTTTTCTTGCGAATGGGGGCTGTACCAAGTCCAGAAACACCTCCGTCCTGGGGCTAACTTTCGTCAATAAAAACTCTGTGGTCAGCCTTCCCAAGGAGGTCGAGAAGTGTAGGGTTTTAAGGTTGTATGACTTTACAGCCGCCACTATTTGGGACCTTTGCGTCCTCACGCAGCAGTCTTCAGGTGCATCCCAAAGTTGTGACATACCAATTTGATGGAAAAAAGCCTCAACGTGGACCAGCCAAGGTATGTTCTTATGCTGTAGCTGGCCCCAGATTGCAGTGAACTCTGCCCTAAAGGATGCAAGCTCCGGCACAGACCAAAGCCTTCTCCAATAGAGCAGAGGTCGTGCAACTGCCAGCTCGTCGATGGGTTCCAAGCCTAGGTCTAGGCGTAGTGGTATGAGGGGAGTTCTTTGTGGAAGAGCAACCAGGTGGCGCATGAAGGCATGTTCAACCTTCGATAGCTCATGTACTTTCATGTGTCCCCAAAGTTCTGCAGCATACAAAGCTGCTGGCCTGACCTGCATTTTGTAAATGTCAAGGGCAGGAGTGACAGGTTTAAAAGTCGAAGCACTGTGAAATCTACCTATGCCTCCCATAATCTGGGCCAGTCTCAAGGATGATTTAGAAATTTGGTGATCCCAAGTGAAATGTTCAGTCAATGTGACCCCCAGGTATACAAAAGTCTTGACACGCTCCAGGGAGGTTCCATTCAGCGTAGGATTTGGGCGGGTATGCCTCGGGGGATTGAAGATCATGAACTTAGTCTTCTCCAAGTTGACCTCCAGCCCCCGTGAGGCACAAAAAGACACAAACCCGTCCAAAACCCGCTGGATGCCCGTTGATGTCCGCGATAACAACAAGGTGTCATCCGCGAACATCAAGGCGGGCACCCTACCAGTGGCCAGGCGAGGAGCATCGTTGTCCCTGACGCCAGAAAGTACATCCATCAGACCATTAACATACAGGCTGAAGAGGGTGGGGGCCAGTACACAGCCCTGGTGTACACCCCGGGTAACAGGGAAATGAGCTGATAGTTCCCCGTTCCTTCCACATCTCACCTGTGCATAGTTCCCTGTATGGAGTCTGATGAGGGCTTCTAACAAATAGGGAGGGAGACCAAGCTCCTCCAAGACCGTCCAGAGCCTCTCCCTGGGAACCAGATCAAATGCGGCCCGCAGGTCCACAAAAACAAGGTAGAGGCTGACACCCTCTATTCTTGCAGTTTTCCAGTATAGGACCTGGAGTCGAAAGATCTGGTCCATGGTCGAGACCCCTGTTCTAAATCCGGCTTGAAGGGTGGTTAAGACTTTATTCTCCTCCATCCATCCCAATAATCTATCGAGTAGGATTCGCCCCATCAGCTTCTGGGTGGTGTCAATTAAGCTAATTGGTCTATAGTTAGATGGGGCAAGCGGACATCCCTTTTTAAAAATTGGAACAATCTCAGCTCCAAGCCAGGTCTCAGGCAATGCCGAGCCTTGTAGGACCGCATTGAACAAGACCATCAGGTATGGGGCCGAGATTTTAGGTTGGGGACGAAAATTATCTCCTGGGAGCCTATCAAGACCAGGAGCTTTGTTTGGGGGCAACCTCTCAATTGCCGACTCCACTTCCTTAAGGGAAATAGAATCATGATTAAATGTAGTAGTCCTCTCTAGGGCACCCACTTGTCCCATCCTATCACCAGGGCCCGAGACCCCCGGCAGTCTATACTCATGCGGGGAGTCTAGGGCCACGGGAGCCCCAGGGGCTGGCTGGCTATCCTCGGTCCTTGGATCCCCAGGACCCAAGACCCCCGGCAGTCGGTGCTCTTGCGGGGAGTACCCTTTACTTACCTTACTGATACACCTTCAAGGAGTTAAAATAGTAATTTTTATCCCTACACTATCCAACACTTACCTTACTGCTATATCACTCTGGAGTTAGAATAGTAAATAATACCCCTACACTATATTACACTTTCCCTACTTCCACACCAACCTAGAGTTAAAATACTAATTTAAATAAGTACACTATCCCTTAAGTAGTTTTCTACTAAACTTCAGAACTTTTTTTAGCACATTCAAAATAACACTCATTCTTTTTTAATAGCATTAAATCATCATCAAATTTCTTTATTTTTGATTTGTTGACACTTTGCAAAAAATGGTTTTCTTGTTGTTGTGTGCAGTGGTTTCACTTTCAAATGTTGGTCTGTATAGAATGTAAAGAAAAATATATTATTATTGTGGTGGTGTTTTTTATATTGTTTTTATACTGACGATTTAAAAAAGCTTTTTTTCACTTTATTGTTCTGCTTATTGCATAACTTAAGTTTCTGTTAAAATATTGTGCAGTTGCATGTTAAACATTTTAAAAAGCTTTTTTCATTGTTAAAAATGATTGCATTGTTTTTCTTTGATGTTCCTTTTTCTGGAGATTCTGAAAGAATGTTTTTTAAAAGGTAGTTCTTGTTTTTTTCCTTTGGTAGTTTAGTTTTGGCTGGTTGATGAATTTTCTTGATTTTCTTCGAGCTATGAAAATGTTGGGTTTTCAGTTTCTGTTAAAAAAAAATGTAAAGCAATTTTTAGTTCAGTGTGATTTTAAAGGTGAGGTCACTGTTTGTGGTTTAAAATGAGTTTAATCAATAACTGGTTACTGTTAATTTTAGAAATGTATTTACCTTATTTGAAATTGTCCTTTGGTTGTTCGTTTGTTGAGTATTAATAGGGTCGATTTATGAAGGACGTATTTCTCTGTTTTCGACTGTTGTTTTATCTTTCGAGGAAAAATGTCTTTGTTACTGAATACATTTGGTAATATGTTAGAACATTTTTTTAAAATAGGAAAAACAAATCAAAACATTTCATTTTATTTTTAGCATGGGTATACACTATTTTGCGAAAAAACAAAAGTTATTTCTAAATGAAATGTACCTCTGAAAAAAACGTTATAATGAATAATACTTTGCATTTGTTACCTTAGTTTATGAAGCTGTTATCAGTTTTCTGCGTTTTACTTTCAATCTTTATTTGATGTAATGTTTGGTTTAGTAAAAATTATTCAGTAATCTGAAAAAATGCGAATGTAATAATGTTTAGCTTACTAAATATTTTTACTTGGTTTACTCTTAACATGATTTTATTATTGACAGATATAAAATTCACATTTATTTTTTACAACTGAAAAATGTTAACATTGTTACATGTCATAGTTCTAAAAATCATTTTTAATATGTTTCTTTATAAAAATCGTACTTACATATTTTGCCAGTGTTTTCAAATGCCGAGAAGAATTTTGAAAGAGATGGCAAAGTGTGCAGAAATCTGAAATATAATAATGTTTTAAATTTATTATTAGGTTAACAATTTATTTTTATAAAAGCTATGTTTTCATGTGTTTCAATTCATACTTACTTGTTTCTACGAAAGGAGTTGTATCTTTTTGGCTAGAGTTGTTCCTTGAGGAAAAAGGTCAGAGGGTCATCATTTAACGTCTGCTCTCTCTGGTAGTTCAATAACTACTGAATTCAAAATTGTGTCTTACTCGTATTTATAGGTTTTTGTGTGTTTCTCTTTAAATTTTGTGAAAAGCATCATTAAAATGTGTATTTCTTTCTTATTTGTTTGATGTAAAAACGTATAATTTAAATGTACTATTTAAAAGTGAGAGTTTTTTTGCTTCGAATTGCGTTTTTTCCTCCATTTTGTTTTCAGTGGCTAGGTGTTTGGTTCATGAAAACAGTTGTAGGACTCAATGTTGGCTTTCTTTCTAAAATGGCGGCTATGTGTTTGTTTTGCTGTTTTTTTAAAGAATATTTTTGTTTATGCGTTTGTCTTATTTTGTTTTAATATTATTTTGTTTATAAAATCGTTTTATGTAAATCTTTTAGAAATGCTTATATTATTTGTATTATTTGTTTAATACCCGAGTATTTATTTTAATACTCTAGTATTAGTTTTAATACTTGAGTATCAATTGTTAAAAATAAAATGCTTTTTAAAAATAATTAGCATAGTTTTATTAGTACATTTTAGTACACTTCCCCACCCAAAACCCCTATTTTCCCTGCATCCCGTCGCAGGAGTTTTTTACAAAAGAAATTGAATATTATTAATATTATATGCGTTGTAATGGTATGCGTTATATTTGTTTTCGTTGTAATGGTACTTTTCTATTATATATATTACTTCGCGTTGTAATGGTATGCGTTGTAAAATCGTTCGTTGTAATGGTACTTGCGTTGTAATGGATGCGTTGTAATGGTATGCGTTGTAAAAGTATGCGTTGTAGTGTCATACATCCACCTCAGGCAATGGGGTAGACCTGGGAAATGTATTTGTGTGGTACCCCCTGTGAGCGTAAGCGGAGTGGACTGGCGTGCAACAGTCCAGTGTAGGGCGTGGTTCATCAACCCAGGGCTCTGGGCTTGGTTAAGTTTTGGCCTTGCCAAAGCAGTAACTAATGCGTGTGTCTCTGTTATAGTGTTGGCATCACCCGTCCCGCAATGAACAATGCTGCAATGTATCATGCCCCCGGAGGGTGGGCTCGGCTGAAGGGGCAAATGAGTGAGCACAATTCCCCCCGGGGTCCGAGATCATACATGCCAACTGTGGTGTGTGTTGCTGTTACCGCAGCATAAGCCAAAGGTCTGCCCTTAACCGCATTGTAGGTTCAGCCAGCCATGAACTCTGCATCTGTGTCCGCCCCATTCTTACCATAGGCCTACACACACGTG
The DNA here is from genome assembly GCF_964263255.1 of Lissotriton vulgaris. Classification (NCBI taxonomy): domain Eukaryota; kingdom Metazoa; phylum Chordata; class Amphibia; order Caudata; family Salamandridae; genus Lissotriton; species Lissotriton vulgaris. Next base: position 579,367,368 of record NC_141694.1, read on the forward strand.
GCCACCCACCTTCCCCTCACAACATCACAGTGTCATTCTCAGGCCTGTGGACATGCGCAGACAGGCATGACAATGGTGTGCTTTAGGGGTGCAAGTAATGCAACCGTGCTGTGCACTTTAGGCTCGGGGATGGAGGAGCAGCAGTGAGGCTATGTAATACACATTGATGCCGCTCATTTGATACAAGCAGTACATGTCAAACAGGAAACACTAAGTCACACATATCACACACCAATGAACCAGTGAACCGGCCAACAGATCATGCATAACTAATTATTGACTCATGTCTATCTGCACTGTCACAGGTGACCACTGGAACGCACATTTGGCATGTTGAAATCACATTTTTGGTGGGTTGACACCACAGGTGGAAGGCTCCTGTACAGCCCAGACATCATGTGCAAGATGATCGTTGCATGTTGTGTGTTGCACAACATATGGGTATGCACCAATGCCCCAAGGCTACAAGTGCCAGATGCACCGGACAATGATGAGGAAGCTGATGCAGGTGGATCACAACCCTCTGCAGCTGCAGCAGGAATAGCCCGTAGGAACATCATCATTGACAATTTCTTCACATGAGCACATCACATTGTCACAGTCCTTAGCAATCATGGAACAGTACAAAATGACCACAGGCACAGCATGTGCAAATAAATTCATTTCAACACACATTCCATGAGTGCATGTCACTCTTCTGTACAAGTGTAAGAGCAGCATGTAGTGCTAACAATCTCGAAAATTGAGAATAGATGTTGGGTGTATCGCCTCTCCACAGAGAGGCTGTTTGGGGTGCCATGTATTCGAAATGCCATTTCTGTGTGTCAAAGATAGTAAATAATCCCACTCATCAGCTTTTCCCCTGTATCCCAAATCATTACATATAGGCTGTCATTTGTGACCTACAATTGACAACAGGCCTCTTTTGGGGTCAGGTATGTACCACCATGGTGCAGGGATGCACCCTGTGACTCAAGTCCCACAACATGAGCAACATGGACGTAAGGGGGAATCACTGCTCCTACATTCGTCGTTCACTGGAGTGTTGCAGCTGTCTTAGTACTGGGCCATACAGACAACACTTTACAATGTTACCCCACGGAGGGCCAGCCAAGGTCCTTGAAGGATTGTCAAGTTACTCGTAAGGGGAGGAGTCCTGTCCGCAGGCTGATTGCTGTGTCATTGTCTTGCAAACAATGTATGGCGGTCCATGTCAACGTGCAAGGTTAGTGTCACTGGGCGTATCTGGGGACAGTGAAAGGTGTTATTACAGGGCCTGATGCAGAGGGCAGAACCAAGCAGAAAGGAGCCACATGGCGGAGATGGATGCTACTGCTCCCTACTTACCACTAAGGCAGATTCATCTTCATCTTTGGCCTTTCATGTACCTCACATGTGGGTGGTGGTGTTTGGTCTGCAGCACTGTGTGACACTGACACATCAGGGGTGTGGATGTAGAAAGAGCAGCAGGATTAATTTGCTCAATGTCTTGTGGCATCACTCACATGATAAAGATCTACAGGGCATAGAACATCCCATCTACAGCTTTCTCGTGTGCAGCCGTGGTAACCATCCTTTGCGCCTGCATCCACTCCATCATCTCCATGACCCTCCTCATCTTTCCCAAATCACGTATGATATCGCTGTAGCCACTCTGACTGGACAGTTGTTGTTGTCTCCAAGTCATGACTCCAGCGACGCCAGCCATGGATTGTTGGATGGCATGGAGCTGACTGTGGGTATCCGTTAGGGAGTGTAAGTGGTCCCTGATGGGACTGAGACACCCAAGTACGGCATCTAGTTTGGCTGCCATGAGTTTGACCCCAACCCACACCTGTTCAGCCAGCCTCCTCTGGCAGTCTAACACACAGTGTTGGAACGCCATGTGTTCTTCTGTGAGGTGCTGGAAGCCATATGTAGTGGTGACTGCTTCCTGCTTTGTGGACTGTGCAGGGGTTGGACTCACCTCGCAGGTGCTGGGCTGACCTGCAACTGGAGGTAGGGTGTCCATGTACCATTGGAGTTCGCCTAGGCCGATGTCCTGGGGGTTGTCGCCATCATCACTGACGTGATGTAGGGTCTGCTCCGGAGGAGGAGTTGATTGTCCCTCTAGAATGTGAAGGGGAGATGCAGTTTCACAGTGTGTTCCATGTATGTTGACTCATTGGCGAAGTTTACATACAGACTGTATTACAATGTACATTGTGACTGTTTGTGGGGAGATGCCTATTTGATGAGGAACAGTGGACATTTGTACTACATCAGGGATGTGAGGTTGCACTCGTACCTTGTCATCTCACAGTTGTCTGCTATACCAGATGTGATTGGCCATTTCGTGCACACATGCAGCACCAGTTGTGTCCTGTGTTCTGTTGTGAAAGTGTTGTAGTTTTTACCACATTGTTGTCAATGTTGAGGTCAAAGTTGAGGTGCTCCTATTCTTATGTATGTGTGCTGCAATGAGGGTGATGCCACTAGAAGTGTCCTGAAAGGAGGAAGTCGGTAGACAATTATAAATAGCATGCACATAGCCTTACTTGGGCGGACAAGAAGGAGATTACTCGTTTTTTAGTCAAAAGATAGTTATTCATCTTTACATGGTTACATTAGTTCCAAGGTCGGACGTATACAGTTAAGAACAGCACTGCATAGATTGTAATTATGACAACCACAAGGAACTTGGTGCAAAAAATGTGTACAAAAGTGCAAGTGGCGACGCAAGTGAAGGGTGAACAGCGTTGGTGGCGCACTGTGCATAAGGTGCAAACTATTTACAGTGAGTGGCTTAACGGCGCATGTGACATTGTGATATCACAGTGGGCACGATTAATTTGATTTGAATGTAGAGCCACAGGGAAGAGGTGCGCCTATTGATCAGGCTGTTAGGTCGACGGCGTTTCGATCCGGTTTAGTTCGGATCATCATCAGGACTGGTTGTCTGGATGAAGGAGTGCTGTGAAAAAAAGGGAGGAGATTTTAGGGAGGGGACCCTGAGTGCACGAAGGAAGAGCAGGTAAGGGAGTGTTCGAGTTACCTGGGAGGATCCTGGGTGAGTAGAATCCTTGTGAACAACAATGTAGGGAGATCTCAGGGCGACTATTGGAGCCCCAGAATGAGTCGTTCCTGGGCTACAGGAAGGAGCTGGGGAGAGAGGAGGTAAAGGGCATGGCTAGGTGGGCGAGTGAAGAGCGTTAGGCGCATCTCGGGTAGCGTAGGAGGAAAGCACCACAGTGGGTTAAGAATCTCGGTCACGTACCTTGCTGGTTACCTCAGTGCTCTCGCCGGCTGTTGTAGTCAGCCGTGCTCCGCGTGCGCTGGAAAGGAAGGGGAGGGGAAGTATTAGCAACTATGCTGGAGTAGGAGAGTGGGTCGAAGGAATGGGGTCGGTGCCGAAGGTTACCTGAATTAATCGGCGTACCGCGGCGTTCACGAGTCAGAAGGCAAATGTGAACTGGACCGGGCGAGGCCTGCAGTTTAACTTCCGCGTTGAGGCGGAGTCAAGACCAAGGGTGTGGGGCGGGGAATTGGCATCAGCGGAGGTGTGCTGACGTCGGGCGACAGGTATTGGTCAGGGGTGAAGGGGAGGGGCAGGGGTGGTTTGGGGTAGCTATGGTGACGCGTCCAGGGGGTGGACTGGTACAGCGGCTGCGCTCGCGTATTGAGGTGGAGAAAAACGTAGAGCTTCATAGCCATGGTAACACAAGCGAGTTATGAGAGATCTAGAGTGACGGTGTGATTAAAAACATTTGGCATACAAGTAACAACAGGTCAATCATTGATCTCAAAGGAACGTGCATTGATACAAGTTGAAACTTTCGGCGCATAGTAGACAGTGAAGCAGTAATAGACAGTTGCAATTTTAGAAGGGATGATCATTTGGCAGACTAAAGGGAAATCATATCCTTTTCCATTAACTTTTAAAACGTAAACACAATTGTATAAGTCAAACATGATGTTAAACATTGCTATGATGGTGTCTGCTCGGTATGATTGTGCATTGACTGCTTTGGAAAGGGTGTGAAAAGGGGGTAGCAAGGGGACATAGTTCTGGGACAGGTGGTAAGATGGTGCTGGGTTCAGTGAGCCAATGGCAGGACAGATGGCACAGTTCTAAAAATGTTAGCGATTCAGATCAGGGTTCAGAGCAAATGAGGCAAGTTCAGGTGGTGACAGTACCATTCCATTCATCAATAGTGTTTAGTCCTTTATTGATTGAGTCACAAATTGTCATCCATTTACATTCAGCCTTATTGAGGAGAGTTCTGATATCCCCTCCTCGAATGGGCAAAGTGGGTTTTTCTATCACTTGCCATTGCATGTCCGTATCAAGGTGGTCGTGCTGTAGGTAGTGGGAAACCAATGGGGCTAACATGGTTTTGCAATTAATTTGGTTTTTGTGCTGAATGATGCGTTGCTAAATCATTTGTGTTGTCTGTCCGATGTAAAGCAGGTCGCATGGGCATTTAATTGCATAGATTACATTTTGTGTGATTGTATGTTTTGTCAGTTTGTGTGAGCGACCATTGGCAACAAATTGTTTTGTGTTTATGGTTAGGCTGCACATGCTACAATTTTGGCATTTGTAGTGCCCTACAATTGGGTCAAGGCCCCAGGCAGCTGCAATAGTATTCCTTTCACGTTTGGTTGGATGCCACGTGATAGCATGTACCCGATGATTGGCTAGATTACTGCAGCGTTGATATGAAATAAGGGGGTCTTCTTTGAATTGTTCATGTTCAATTTTTTCTGATGATTTTGTTTATTTTGTTGCTGTGGGGACTGAATTTAGAGACAAAAGGGATCCTGGACATCGATTTCTTGGACTGGATAGTGAGGAGGTGTTCTCTATGGCAATACCACGCTCTTTTCTTTGCTTTGGTAACCAACCGTTTGGGGTATCTGCGATGTATGAGTTTTTTTGTGAGGTTATCAGCTTCCCTGAAATAATCTTTTCTCCATTTGCAATTTCGGCGGATTCGGAGGAATTGTCCATATGGTAGTCCGTCACGTAATCCGCGGGGGTGGTAGCTGGAATAGAGCAACAGGGTATTCTTTTCGGTTAGTTTCCGGTCTAGGGTGGTGCCCAGAAGTCCTTCTTCCGCATGGATGATCACATCTAGGAAGGGCAGATCATTTTGTTTGCAGGCACTGGTGAATTTGAGGTGTTCCTGGGAGTGGTTTAGCCAGTCAATGAAGGGCTGTAATGTGTCAGTCGTGCCGGTCCACAGTAATAGAACATCGTCTATATATATCTGCGCCACAGATTGATGTTATCAAAGAATGGATTTATTGGGGTCAGAATCAGTGTCTTTTCTAGGTGATGGACAAACAAAATGGCGAAATTCGGGGCGAAGCATGCGCCCATGAAAACTCCTTTTATTTGTAGGAAAAAGGGGTCTTGGTAGAGAAAGTAGTTGTTTTTCAATGCTATCCGGAGAAGATTCATGATGAACTCTGTGGGATTCGTGTGGGCTTTGGTCTTGAAATAAGCAAGGTACGGATAACTTGTAGACCTTCGTCATGGGGAATGTTGGTGTAAAGGGATTTGATGTCTAATCCTGCCATGACTTGTGAGTTGGTGTCAAAGGGTAGATCCTCAATGGTATTGATGAGGTCCATCGTGTCTCGGATGTAGGTGTCAGTTTCAGGGACGAAAGGTTTGATGATGGAGTCTATATATTTTCTAAGTGGTTCTAGGATAGATCCACACCCAGAAACAATAGGTCTGCCCAGTGGATTTAGACTATCTTTGTGTATCTTGGGATGCGGGGGCTTGCACTGTTTAGGAAATCAAACTCCTTTTTGGTGATGATATCTTGGTCTTTAGCGTCAGTGGTGACGGATAATATTTTGCTCTGGATGTCTTCGAGTGGATCTTTTGGAAGGGGTCGGTAGTGTTCTTGATTTGCGAGTTGTCTTTTAATCTCTATTTGGTTGTACTCATAATGTATCCCTCCACCCTTATAAGCTGGTTTCATAATGATGTCGCTGTTTTCCTTCAGCGTTTTCAGGGCTTGTTTTTCTGCCAACGGGAGGTTGTAAGGAATGAATTGTGATTGGTTTTTGAGGTCCATCACGTCTTTTAGTACTAATCGTTCAAATGCCAGGATTTCAGGTGGCATGGCATGTGAGGGGGGATTGAAGGTAGAGGGAGGTGTGAATGGTGATGGATTTAGTGGTGGGATTGATTGAAGGTCCAGGAAATCTGTGCGTTCTGTAGGTACGAATGTTAGTCCTCGAGATAGAAGATTGATCTCGTCGCTACTGAAGACATGATCCGATAGATTTAAGATTGGTATTTGTAAGTCAGTAGTCCTTGTTGGATCTTCATCATCTATTGTTGGTGCCCCCATTGGTAGAACCGGTTGCATGTTTGTCGTTCTCCCGGAAGTTGTGGTTGGTATTTGGCTATTTCTGTTGGGGCGATTTTGAGGGGGTGGTTGTCCGCGTCCGCGGCCTCTCCCTAAAATACCAGCCGGGATCAGGGGTGGAGGTCTGTTGTTGGATGTAGAAGTACCTGGGCGGATGTCAGGATCCGAGTCTTCAACCGAGGCGTATGACGAATCCGAAAATGCATTGTGGGTGAGTCGCACCTGTCGCTCCGATTTGGCGGCCCTTACCCCTTTCAGGTGGTGTGCCTTTGACTTCTGTGCTTCTACAGTGTTGAGATGTAGCAGACTTGGGTGAATTGGGATATTGTTAGAGTTGTGACTCTTGGGCATGGTTTGTCTGCAGATGTGTTGTGGCCGTCAGGGTTTTTTGTGCAAGTGGATGTGTCAGAGTGTGACCTGCTCCTGAATGCATGTGGTCCACTTTTAGCCACCTCAGTGTTGTGGCATGCACAATGGCATGATGATTGGTCTGCAGCCATGTTATTTGTCATGTAGTGTCACTTGCATTGTCAGTGTGGCTCACTAATACGCATCTTTGCTAGGTTTCGCACATGTGCATGTGTTGGTGTTGAGATTGGTGATGTGTGGGGTGGGACCCCTTTGGGTACATGGGGTACGGGGGCCTAGTTTGTGTTGGTATGTGTGCTGCAGTGTGCCACGGGGTGCATGGACATGATCAGAAGTCATTGTGGGTGTGCAGGGTGCTCTACTGAATTGTGCATGTGTGCCATTGTGCCCATCTCCCCTGTCCCCCCAGTCCCTGGTTGGTACTCACCATGTTGATGTTGTGTCAGGTCATGTTGGGAAGTGTTTGGATCCCCAACTCCTGGTACCGTATGCCGATTGATGACTATGGTCACCATGTTCTCAATGTCACCCAGCTCCTGGTGTGCCACTGAAACCGCACCTCCAATGAGCGTTGCTGCTTTCATTTTGGCATAGAGTTTCTTCTTGGTTTTGCCCTTCACATCATTCCAGTGCCTCTTGACCTCTTCCATTGTCCTCCTCAACGCTGCAACTGCATTCACATGGTCCAAGATGGTCTGCCATATTTGCGTCTTTGTTGCCAATGACACGTTGGAGGTGCTGAACAGTTGTTGGTAGTGTTCTATCACCTCCGTAACGATGATCCTGTTTTCCTGCGGACTGAACCGCGTCTTCCTCTTCCTATTCTCCTTGGCCTTCCCTGACCCTGAGGTTCCGTGCTGGTGGTCTGTGGGGCTTGTGGGGTTTGCGTTGTCCTCTGCACTCGGTCCGGGTACATCCATGGTGCTACGCAGTTTACTTTTTTTGCCTTTTTTTTGTTCTGCTTTGATAGAGCATTTTCCTGCATGTTGCTTGGGAATTGCAGGTCTGTTGCTGTATTTTGCTGATTTTTGTAGCGCGATTGGCTGCATCACAACATTTTTCACGTTCGTGTTTCGCGTTTTTCCGGCATTGCGTTAGTTTTATTGCAGTCATTTGATGCGTTACCGTAAGACTATCGCATGATGCCGACTGGTTGGAAATACTACTTTAACACAGTGCTGTTTTCCCGCTATAGACTGCGTTATGCAATGTTGTGTTAAGCTAATTATGCGATAATTATCACACGTTCTTGAGAATATCCCCCAATGATTCTTAAATTTCCATGGATCATGTTGCTGCCATCTTACATGATTTGATCTCAAATATAATCCTAGTTCATGTCAGCCGGAAATATTTGGTGCTGTGTATATTACATAGTGTAGCATGAATTGCGTACGTGCTACATTGTCTTCACCTCACAATCATGAATATTTTGTAACACAAACATTACCATATGATGACATTAATATGTCAAATGTTTTCGATTAGCATTGATGCACATCCCCAATAGTCCCTGTGAAGCGCATTATCTTCTCTCTGTGGGCCAATAATCCGCTAGTAGTAGAGGCTTCAAAACACAATGCCACACAATTGTGTATCATACTGCAAGTATATTAAATGGAGAGTCCCATTATGCCTCTATTTGCCCGTCTGTCCAGAAGGGGAGTGTCTAAAAAATGAGGTATTTGTCATTTAAATACTGACCTGTGATGCAAACTTGTAAATAATTTCTTTCAGTCACGCCCCAGTAGGCTTAAATCTCAAACTGTTTTTGTTTGCATGCTTTGTAGCCCTAACCATTTAATTCAAGATAGGTCCTCACTCCTGCCTTACCCAGGCAATATTGGTTTACATTTTATAAATGCCACGTTATCTGTTAGTGAGTTCTATTTAAAATTAAAACAATGAAATAAAATCCTGCAGCTTCCTATTTACATACAATATTTACATTTCAGGTTTGGCGGTATCTTTGCATAGTCTCCAAGTTCAGAATATATCTTGATTTCATCCATCCAATGATAAGCACCCTATTCTTGAGTACTTTATTGAATCCAAAGTATTTTACAATCTCATATTGGTTTTAAGGATTCTCATGATAATAACGTACCACCGGATTATGGCTGTGATTATTCTTCATGGCAAGCATGTGCTCCAAAATGCTTTGCTTTACAGGATGTAGTGTGCGTCCCACGTTGCGTTTTTCACATCAACAAACAAATAGATAGACCCTGTAAACTGCACCAAGTTAAACATTTTTAATGGACCTCTTTTTGTTAGTGTATGTACCTCAGACTGTTCCATATTGGTCCTATATGTGTATGTTTTGCCCGCACACATACATAGAAGCCTTCCAGTGTGCAATCATTCTTTTCTGGTACACTTCCGTGTGCACTATTTACTAGTTTTTTTCTTAGTGACTTACTCTAGCTCTATGTTATGGTACGGTGTTGTAACATCTCTGTCCCTTTTAGCGTGTCAGTGAGTATACAGTCCCAGTGTGCAGACATCACTTTCCTGATCTCCCTGCCATTGCTGGTATAGAGTGTGATAAATCTAACCTTGGATATTTCCATTTTGTTTTCCATTCTCTTCTCTTTCCTCTTTTCTGCCTCTTTCAGTGCTTTTCTTAGACCAGGGTGGGGTATTCAATTTAATTGAACCTGTCAAGCATTGTGATTTTCTCCTCTTTATTCAGTTCTGTGCTACTGGAATTATATTTTGCTCTCAGTAATTCTGTGAATAGTACACTTGATTTGAACCCTTTACATTGATTTCTTTTAACACCAAGGATAAATTCCCAGCTATGGGTTTTAGGAAACAAGGCATTGTGAAGTCTTTTTCCCTTGACCATGATCTTTATGTCCAGAAACTCAATTTCCTGTCTGCTCACATTACTGGTTAATCCTAGGTGAAGATGATTGAAGTTTATCTGAAGTACAAATTCTCTGGCCAGTTGCTTACTCCCTTTCCAAGTACAAAAACATTGGGTCCGATTTTGATAACTGTGCAACCACCACCAACATCCCCACCGCCATCGGAAAGAAGATTCCTGGGGGTTGTATTCCCTACAATGGTGGCAGTGCCTCCAGGCACTGCTGTAAGGATTACAATGTTACTTTCCGCCCGCCATTTCATGGCGGTCAATCCGCAATGAAAAGGCAAGTGGAAAGGGACTTTGGGGGCCCCCATTTTCCCCTGGCCCTCAACTGCAGATTTTGGGGGGCCCCTATGGTGCCCCCTACATCTCCCTGCACCGTGTGGCAGGCACTGCATGGTGCCTATCAAGTAGCCTGTCGGAAGCCAGTCAGAATGACCAGTCAGATACCTTTGCAACCGATATCATCATAATGGGTGGCTCAGAAAGGAATCCGACCGTCTGATTACGATACATTAGGAACAGCTCCGACCGATGGTTGGATCCGTTTTCTAATGCATTGTAATCAGCCCCTAAGTCTCTTCTGCCACTAATTTTTTTAATTAATTTTTGTCTGAGCACAGTCGGTTCCTCCGCATGCGCCCATCCTGCATTCTGGGCGCAGGCGGAACCGGCTTTGATCCTGCCCAGCGGGAGCAGGATTTTTTCTCTGCTCCAATCGGGCTGGCACAACTCAGTTTCGCTGTCTACAAGTGTGGGAGCAGTAGCAAAAATATGTGCTTCCAACTGGTGAGAGCATTTTTCCATCTCCCGCTGGGAGGGAGGAAACATTTATTTCCTTTCCAAACTCTTGTGGGAAGGGAAATAGTGTGCCGGGTGGTTGGATCCCAGGGGCCTTTTGAGGCTCAGGGAAGATGGTCATGTGCCCCCTTATCTGTAATTAAATATTGTCCTAGGAGGATGGGATTCCCCTGTGCCTCGGTGAGGCTCGGAGGGGGGCTTGCGCCTTCTACCCTCTAAACTGTTTTGTGCCAGCCTCCTGGTCCCTGGTTCGTCCTGGTAGTTTATTTATTTCAAGCATGGGAGCTTTAGCTTTTTTTTTTACTACAGATTCATGGATTTTCTTCGAATTAGCTGAACAAATTAAAAATAAAATCGGTTTTGGCCCCTGAGAGATGGGTAAACACCCTGCCCTCTTATATGTATTACTCCCGAGTTCTAAGATGGCTACCACCACATTGGTGTTGATGTGGTAGAAGCCATTCAGATCTCATTTTGAAATCTGCTTTCTGGACCAAGGGCTGTTTTCTGTCAAATTTGGTTTAGCCGTTGGGCTATAACTGTATCTAAATTTCCTATAAAAAATGAATGGGTAAAATGTGTTTTGGGACCCTCCTTTTTTCTCAGACCTTGCTTGACGAATCGACCCCCAAACATTCTAGGAAAGAGCTGAGGTGGATGAGACTTTTTGGGGGGATATTTGTCAAACAGCGCCAAAGATATAAGTAACCATGAAAGGCCTTTCCTGTAGAAACATGATCAGAACTATAAATGGTGACTGACACTATATATATATATATATATATATATGTGATAAAATCTGTTACCAAATCTCAATCTGAATTCTACTCCTTATTGTTGGGTTGGTGTAGTATGGTCTATTGAGTATGGAAAGGGGCGACCACTCGGTCCCCCCGAACGTATGGTCGGGGGCCCGGATCCTCCCGGGAAACCCCTTTTGTGCGGGGGGCGCGTCACGGCTGGTATGCCCGAAGCGGTGTAGCCGGGGTGCGCCTTTTTCCCGCCCAAGAGAGGTTGTCCTAGACACCTACACCTTTGGCCACGCCCCGTAGGCGTACCGGAGGAGGGTACACGCCCTCCCGAAGAGGAATAAAAGGAGCAGCAATCCGAAGAAGCATCCTCTTGTTCCTGTGCTAGGAAGCTGCACCCCTCGTTGCACGTGAGCCCTCGACGGAACAAGGAGCAATTTTGAACCCACCCACCAGCCCCTTATGGCAAAGTTAGTACTGCAATAAAATGTTTTGCTTTGATAAACATCTCTTTTCTCCTGGTTTAGTCGTTAATAAAAATGTCGATGTTGGTACTGCAATAAAGTGATTTGTTCATAACAATTTTCCTTCCTTGATAGAGCGGAGTATAACAGTCTAGTTGAAGGAAGTGTCGAACGTATAGGTAATAAAGGATTGCATTTAGAGGTTACAATTTTCTTTTTTAGTAGGTAAACAAACGTCGTATTTATTTTGGTCGGGCGGTAAGGTCATGATCGGTGAGCAGTAATTTCAAGATCCCTAGAGGGGGGGCGCCACCCATTATGGATGGGAGCGCCTGGGGGGAGGCGGCCATTGGCCCCTCAAACGGGGAGGCGGCACCCACTAAGTATGGGGTCACCTAAGGGAAGGTGGTCATAGGCCACTTCCAGGGGAGAAGGTGGCTCGATGCCCCTCCTACGAATTTCCCGGGGCCAGGATATCCGCGACGGCGGATATGAGAAGCAGTGTGGGGTGGGAGGGGGGTCCACGCTACCTTCTAGACACCTCACATGAGTCCTCGGACGACCATTAAGATGGCGTCGAGTTAAATAGAGGGCCCCCGCGAAGACAAGGGAAATTGGAGTTGGCACAGAGGTACAGTCCTCTGTGCGCCCGCCCCTCACACCGTGAGGGGGGAGTTCTGGTAGTTGGGATCTGACACCGGTTGCGACCTTGCCATTGGCCCGTAATGCTAGGATGTACAATTTTAATTTAGAAAGGTATGCATTGGCAGGATGTTAGACTCGGCTAGGAAAACCTTTGTACTAGAGATTTGTTAAGGTTAGCCAATCAACGTGTCTTCATCATAATGTAATAAATGAAAATTGTACATGATATGAAACTGTTATTTTAATGTTTTAATTTTGTTTCATATTTTAATAAATACGGCCGGGAGGGTAACTCCCTCCCGCCTTCCAAAAGTTCAGAACTGCGTCCGTCTTCCCATCCTTGGGGATTGTGTTGGGAGGGGGTGACAGGCATCCCGGCCATATGGAAGAACTGACATTTTTGAAGAATGAACATCCAATTATGCCAATTTTCTATCTCATTCCAAAAATTCACAAGAATGCTATCACTCCTCCGGGCAGGCCCATTATTTCGGCTTGTGGTGGCTTTTTGGAGAACACGACCATCTACATAGACTCTTCTTTACAGGACATTGTGAGTGGTTTACCTTCCTTTATTCAAGACTCAGGTGATTTTCTTAGGAAAATTAACAACATAGTTTGGGACCCTGACTAATCACATTGGATGTTACATCGCTCTATACGTCTATCCATCACCAGGATGGTGTTAGAGCAGTCCAGTATTTCTTAGATTTTAGACCAGCAGCCCTGTCTCAGCACAATAAGATGCTTATTGCCATGATCAGCCATTGTTTGAACAACAATTTCTTTATGTTCAACAAGCAGTATTACCAACAGGTCAGAGGAGTTGCCATGGGGGCCTGTTTCTCTCCCAGTTATGCCTGTTTGCATATGGGCTACTGGGAGAGACAGGTCCTCAATGGTGATTTCGAAGATATTTGTTGCAATAACATTCTACAATGGTATATCAATGATATATTTTTAATATGGCGTGGGTCATTGAAAGAGGCAGAAACATTTGTAAAAAACATCAATGTTAACAGGTTCAATCATGAATTTACTGCCAATATTAGCCGTACAACAGCCTATTTCCTTGATGTAGAGATATCAATTGTTGATGATTACGTTCAAAGTAAATTATACAGGAAACCTACGGCAGGCACCACTTTGTTGCATGCCACTCACCACCACCCACCCCACCTTATACGCAGCATACCCTATGGGGAGATGCTCAGAATAAGACGCATTTGTAGCACAGACCAGGAGTGTGAGTTTGCTTAGCGAGCCAGCCATATTAGATTCCTGGCGAGAGGCTATAAGGAAAAAGACATCAACATGGCAATTCCCAAAGCTAATGCACTATCTAGACAGGAGGCACTAACATATAAGAAAAATATGATCTCTAATATTGGTGAGCCTCAGCAACAGACCAGATTGATCTGGTCATTTAATAAACAGCATAGTGCGTTGAGGAAAATTGTGAACAAACATTGGAACCTCATCAGTAATGATCCATCTATTGGTGAGTCTATGCCATTAAAACCCTTGATTACTTTCAGGAAAGCCCGTTCTTTGGGCGATGAGTTGGTTAAATCCAGCCCTGAAATTATGGCCCTGGTTATTTGGCTCAGCTCGAGCAGAGGTTTTCGCAAATGTGCATCTTGCAAAGCCTGCAAGCATGGCATTAACAAAACTGAGGTAATCACCCCCTTTTCCGATATTCCCTTTAAAATCAGTAAGCAACTCACGTGCAAAACGGAGTTTGCTATCTATGTGCTGGAGTGCCCCTGTGGCCTGCAATATGTTGGGAGTACCAAATTGCAGGTTCAGAAGCGGGTACTCCAGCACATTAGGGCTATCAATACCAGTGATGCATCATACCCTGTTGCACGACATTTTAAATCACATCACGGTAACAAGAGTGAACTGTTATAATATTATGTCGTGAATGCCATTGGCCCTTTAAGGAGAGGAGGTGATAGGGAAGCACTTTTGCGACTCACCGAGACCAAATTTATCCTGAGATTCAATAGTAAGAGCCCGGGTGGCTTGAATGCCATCGAGGATTTCTATACCTGCCTCTGATTCTGTTAATTTGGTGGTCACATTTTATCCTCGACGATATGAAATACACATGACTCAGCCTGTTTACAGGCCGTTGAGTATAGTGACTGATCTGGTTTTCTGTTTGTAATATAGTCACGTTGCCGTAGAGAGATATATATCTTCTTGTTCCAAACCCTCATTGCCTGTAATTTGACACTTAGTCACATGTTTTTCTAAAAAACAATTAGTCATTACCTAGTATTTGACTATTTTAATCATAATACACGATTTGCACGGTTCACTAATAACATTTTTGCACTTTAAGGGTTTATGTATAGGTCAATACAAGGATCATCAGCCCACTGGGGCGATATGATGCTTCTAAATAAATTTAGCCATTGATTTATTTCTATAATGCTGCTTTCTCTGTGTCTAGGTAATAATCGGACATAGTGAACATCAATGCTGCTCTTAGTTGGATATCTGCTGCTGCACTTGCACTTTTTGTTGCCTAGCATATTTTTGCACATTTATGAAGACATTCTTGTATGTATATAATTACGAGCTTTTTAATATTTGTGTGTATTATATGCTATTAATGATTATATTTTCATTATCAACATTTTCTGATATCTACATTTTTAACAATTACTGTTTTTACTTAGTAGATTTGAGTGCATTGTCTATATGTTTTTAACATTCCATATGGTCTGGTTAGTATGCAGCATAGAGTAGGGTAATGTGCATTTATGCAGTTATTCTGTCCTCTTTTCATGGCTATTATTAAGCGCCTTTCTGTGACCAATTGTAACCCTCGTTCTCATTGCACTTGCACTTTAAAAAGTCCCCCCTCCCACATTGGCGTCATGTGACCTAGGCCTCTGAGAAGGCCGAAATGTTATGCTGGCAGGGCGAGCTTCCACGAATAAAAAGTAATTGCTCACTGCATTTTCTGGGTCAGCTCCTCTTTCCTCGCCTTATGGCGCTCCGGCGGATGTGGGAGTTCGAGGTTTCTTGGATTGGGTGTGTTTCATATATATATATATATATATATATATATATTCACTGAAAAAACCATAGGTTATAGACCATATATTGTTAGGAATTAGCATTTACAAAACCTTGAAAATTCACTGAAAAAACCATAGGTTATAGACCATATATAGTTAGGAATTCGCATTTACAAAACCTTATTTTACTCACACAAAACCATTGAAATTCCATATATAGTTAGTTGCACTAACTATATATCGCGCACCCGCAATCCACTGCTGATGATGTCACATATTACATCATTCATGACATGGTCAGTGACATCACTGATGACATCACTGATGACATCTCAAATGACATCACTGATGACATCTCAAATGACATCACTGATGACATCTCATTTGACATTACTGATCGCATCACTGATGATATCATTCATGTGATAATACGATGAACCTCTTCAGACTCTAATATAACCTTAGATACAATCAGTGTAAACAGACACTCACAGACTGTCACTCATCCATGGAGTTACTCACACACCTAGTCAGTCATGCAAAGAATCAATCACACCTCCATTTCCTCAACTATACAGTTATACAAACATTACTTATTCAAACATATACTAACACATATTTACTCTCTTATACAATCCCTGATACAAGTTCACAATGATCCATACAGCCACTCACACATTCACTGGCTCTTATGCACAGTTATTTATATATGTCAACTCTCACATGTACTGTGTTTTACATATGTACTTACTTTGACATGTAGCACTGAGATATCCATTCACTCACCAATACACTCATGCACACAGTCAACCGCCCATACAGCTGTTTCCACATGTACTTTTGAAACCATACATCTAGTGAATCAACTGCTCACACATCTATGCACAGTCATACACCTCCCAGCCACCCACACACACACTCAGTCTCCCATACAAATACTTGGGCAACCAATCAATAACCCATATAGTTACTCATATAGCTACTTATCAACACATGCAACAGTTTACAGAACAACAGACATAATGATGCACAAATTAAGACAGTTTAGTCACTAACCCATGCACTCAGTGAGACACATTTAATCACTCACTCATACAGTCAGTCATGCACCTACTAAATCCTTCATCCAGACACTTATACATCCACTCATTCTTCAATATGTAAGACATATTTTAACTTTACAGAAACATACAGTCACTGGATGTTGTCATCAGAGATGTCATCAGTGATGTCATTTGAGATGTCATCAGTGATGTCATCAGTGATGTCACTGACCATGTCATGAAATATGTAATATGTGACATCATCAGCAGTGGATTGCGGGTGCGCGATATATAGTTAGTGCAACTAACTATATATGGAATTTCAATGGTTTTGTGTGAGTAAAATAAGGTTTTGTAAATGCGAATTCCTAACTATATATGGTCTATAACCTATGGTTTTTTCAGTGAATTTTCAAGGTTTTGTAAATGCTAATTCCTAACTATATATGGTCTATAACCTATGGTTTTTTCAGTGAATTTTCAAGGTTTTGTAAATGCTAATTCCTAACTATATATGGTCTATAACCTATGGTTTTTTCAGTGAATATATATATATACATACATATATAAACATATATCATCTGTATATCTATATAAATACAAACATAAATGCATGCATCCATATACTTATATGCATACAGATGCATGTTATTTACATGAAAGTTGAAAAAACACTAATAAAAGCAAAGCTAAAAAGCCACCTCATTACAAACAGAATGGCTTTAACTTAAACGAGGGCGAGATCTATTGCATTTTCAATGCTTGTTTACTTTGGTTCCATCAAGAAGGCATTCAGATGTGTCACACATTTGCCATAAATTCTGAATGTTAGCACTCTAGTTGCACATTAGATCACTGTAGTAAAGCTACTGCTCACCAGGGACGTCTGCTGCTGGTATTCAAAGTGCATGTTTCAGTCTGCATGTCAGAATTTTTTTAATGAAATAGAAGAGGATTTGAGAAGTCACTCAAAATGATCCCTAATTTTTCTTTCTGAACCACTAATCATACTTTCTATGGCAAAATTAACCCCCTCATGTTGTTCCTTTTTAAATTGAGTGTTTTCAGACTTACCACTTCATTCCAATCAAGATGTCTTCTGGTGTGCCATACTTTTGTCATAAGTAAGACTGTTAGCACTCTAGTTGTTCTTTAGAACACTCTGGGACATTCTGTCATTGGGCTATACTTGGGGTACATCTGGGTGATATTTGGGCTACATTTAGGCTCTTTTGTCTCTGGTGGCCATCTTGGGAGACTGTATGTCCGAATTTTTTAATGAAATTGAAGAGGGTTTGAGAAGTCACTCAAAATGTGCCCTAATTTTTCTTTCTGCAGCACTAATCATAATTCATATGGCAAAATATACCCCCTCATTTTGTTCCTTTTTAAATTAAATGTTTTAAGAGTTTCCACTTTATTCCAATCAAGATGGCTTCAGGTGTGCCATACCTTTGTAATAAGTAGGACTGTTAGCGCTCTAGTTGTTCTTTAGAACACTCTGGGACATTCTGTCATTGGGCTATACTTGGGCTACATCTGGGTGATATTTGGGCTATATTTGGGCTCTTTTGTCTCTGGTGGCCATTTTGAGAGACTGCATGTCAGAATGTTTTAATGAAATAGAAGAGGATTTGAAAAGTCACTCAAAATGTGCCCTAATTTTTCTTTCTGCAGCACTAATAATACCTTCTATTGCATAATATACCCCCTCATTTTGTTCCTTTTTAAATTAAATGTTTTAAGAGTTAACACTTTATTCCCATCACGATGGCTCCAGGTGTGCTATACCTTTGTAATAAGTAGGACTGTTAGCGCTCTAGTTGTTCTTTAGAACACTCTGGGACATTCTGTCATTGGGCTCTACTTGGGCTACATCTGGGTGATATTTGGGCTACATTTGGGCTCTTTTGTCTCTGGTGGCCATTTTGGGAGACTGCATGTCAGAATGTTTTAATGAAATAGAAAAGGATTTGAGAAGTCACTCAAAATGTGCCCTAATTTTTCATTCTGCAGCACTAATCATACTTTCTATGGCAAAATATACCCCCTCATGTTGTTTCTTTTTAAATTAAATGTTTTAAGAGTTACCACTTTATTCCAATCAAGATGGCTTCAGGTGTGCCATACCTTTGTAATAAGTAGGACTGTTAGCGCTCTAGTTGTTCTTTAGAACACTCTAGGAGGCTGCAGTAGAACACAAAGGAATCAACTGACAGTCTCTGTCCTTGTTGGATGTACATGTTTTACTGAGAATGTCAGACTTCATTTTCACATGACTGAGAAAGATAATGTGAATTTACAGAAAATATGCTTTCAGTTTAGCTTATAGATCCCCTTCCAAACCACTGTGGGAAAATCATGAGATATTAGTTTTCTTTCAAACAATATTCATGATATCACAGCAGAAGGTTTTTTCACATGGTAAAATCACCTTAGAACCCACCACAATTCCTAAAACGAGTATGGTACCATCAACAAATGATTTATAATGTAACTAAAGTCCTAAAACCCTCTATTAACTACAATGCTTTTTAATGAGGTGCTATCATGTATATTGGTCCCAAGATGGCTGCCAACACTTCTTGGATGAAGTGCTGACAGCCAATCAGATCAGATGTGTGGTTAGGCTCCGCCCAGATATATATCTTTTTTTGAACCTAAATTACTCAAAATCCACTGGAGCACATATATTGAGACCTAGCAAAGGCACATCGGGCTAACAGTCCCTACAATTTTGCCAAGTTTCGTGCAAATCCATTCAGCCGTTCGAGCTAAAAGTGAGGCCAACCGCCCTATGGAAATTAACATGGGAAAAACGTGTTTTGGGACCCCCCTTTTTTCTCGGCCCCCCCTTGATGAAACCCCCCCAAATTGTCAGGGGCTGCTCAGAAACAAAATGTTCCATTTTCCTGAAAATTTCAGCCAATTCCGTCCACAAACGCCAAAGTTATTAGACATAGAATTTTCAAAAATCCCATAGAGAAAAAATCCTAACTATATATACCTACTGGCGACCGCCAGTAGGTAATATATATATATATATATGGATGCTGCAAACCAAATCGATATGCACATGTTTATTGTGCAGGGCACAAAACAACGCATTTCAGCCAAGACAGCCTTTGTCAAACTTACAAAAAGTTCTCCACGCACCCTAGAAATACAGTACAAACATCATAGATCTAATTATACTGTGTAAAAACATGTCAGACAATTTAAAAACATACGACATTTTTTTTTAATGGCGTTAGCAAAGGATAAATAAATGCAAATTAATAATAATAAATGAGAAGATTTAACATTTTTAAAAAAGCAATATGTTTTTTCAAAAGACATAGTAAACAGACTACCTTGTCCATAAACAAGTATCCAAATGATTTATATCCTTACAACATTTCTTAATCATCTTGCATTATCACATGGAGAATTTCAGATCATATATTTCAAAATACTTAATTAACTACTGCAATTGGGAGCAACTCCTGTCCCATCTTTATCACCCAAATATAAAAGTGCATAAAATGTGAAATATATAGAACAACATGATACTATTTCAAATGAGAGCATACGCTTAAGTACTTCGAGCATAATAGAAGTACGTATGATGAGGATGAATTAGGAATAAGTATTTCCACAAAATTAAGGGTAAGTGCCCTGCCATTGCCTAATTAATCATGCAATCAAATGAGAGGAGGACTATCAATCATCATCCTAGTAATATATACATATATATATATATATATACATATATATATATATATATATATATATATATATATATATATATATATATATATATATATATATATATATATATATTTGCAAAAGAACAAAGAAACTGCACTCGCGGGGGTCAAATCCACGAAGGATTTATTGCACACAGATAGTGAGGTTCAGACGCGTTTCGGCGGTACACACACACACAGATCTAACATCATAATCATAGCAATGGGAATGCAGCACTAGCGCTCCAGGATTTTATCGGTTCTAATTCATTTTATTCTCAGCAACATCAACTACACAAAATGGGGCAAAATATTTTCCCATCGCTGTTCCACATGCTTGGTGGAAAAACTCATTCTTGAAGAGAAAGTAGCTGTTTTTAAATGTCAATTCAATCATTTCAGTTAACTTGTTGATATGTTCTTGGAACCTCGATGGGCTATTCTTTTGCTCCTAGTTACGCACATTTCACTATGAGATGGTGGGAGAAAGAATTTGCATGGTTGGGGCAACATGAGAAATTCATGGACAACATCATTATTTGTCTACACTTTATAGATTATCTCTCTGTGATATGGGACGGGAGTAATGACTTGTTTCAGAACTACCTTTCAAGTCTGAATAATAATCCTTACAATATTCACTTGATGTTACCCATCAATACAGAACAAAGAGTTATATAGAATTGAAACAACTATATTCAAAAAAAGTAAGGCTTCATACAAGCATGATAAAAACTGAAATGGAGCATACAATACTGTGACATGTTGTGGTTAATGAGAAATTGTTCCACAGAGCAAGAGCTAAAGAAGAGTTTGTGGAAAGTTAAGAACAGCTTTTTGACACATACTTACCCACAAAATGTACTTGAAAGAGCAGAGGAATGCTCCCAGTGGTTGGAAAAATAAGAATTGCTGAGTAAGAATAAAAGCAAAGAGGGTGGTGACACAGAGCACTTGCTTGATAATCAAGTACAACAAAAGATTAGAAAATCAGACATATTATGAAGAAGCATTGGCATTTACTCATGGATGATCCTAACTTAAGAGAACTAATCTGTGTATAGATTAAAATGCATTCAAAAATGCACCATCTTTGTGGAGGATGCTTACAAGCATTCATTTGCAGAGTAAAGAAAATACATGAAATCTTCAATTTGGGTGGGATTACGTATAAAGACAAATGTATTTTGTAAATGTCAAAAATGTAAGGCGTACAAGCAGGGCATTTGCGGACAAAATTATGAGTTTGATGGAAAAATATATTAAATTAATAAGAATTAATAAAAATATCACATGCAAGAGCACGTTTGTGCATACATTCTCAGATGCCCATGAACGTAACCTATATTGGGAGTACAGCATGTCAGCTACAAAAACTAGTATTGGAACACTTGCGGGCTGTTGCCAACTATGATGCAACTATCCCATAGCACATCATTACAGAGAAAAGATATTAAGAGAACCTTTCATCACTTAACTTCTGGGGGATTGATCAGACAGCGAAATCAATCCGAGAAGGGTGCAGGGATTAAATAATTAAGGCAATTAGAATCCAGACACATTATTACATTTAAAACTAATACCCACATAGACACAATGTGGATGAAAAAAATGATGTACTTGTATTAACTTTAAGGAACTGTGATTGATCCTGGCCTATTGCTGTAGAATTTAATGCAACCTCTCTTTTTAACTTTTAGTTGTAGTGTGGGGATTGTTTCTATTTATGCCCTTATAATTTGTTACTTCAGGCACCTCAGTGTTCTAATCTCTCGCCACCCTGCAGCAGACATGTATGATCAATGTGTTTGAGCTGGACTATATGAGTCATGCCGAGCCCACTGGTGATCATATATGTATAGATGATAACCCCCCGATACAGAATACAGTAGGTTGTTTTAGACATTTGGGGTACTAGCGCCACATTCACCTTTGCATCTCATTGACAGCATGTAAGCTGCTTACAGAGGTTGGACTGCAGTTCCCAGGATTCGTGGCCCACCGATTGGTATGCACATTTTTTATTGCAATACTATTTGCCCACTCAAATCTAGCAGTGAATTCTGAGGAGAATATTGAAAAATAATAGATTTGCTTAGGTTAATAATGTCAGTGCAGTCTTGGTTGTGAAGCGAAAATATTGTTTTCTGTATTAAGGCCCACTGAGGTGTAAGTACTTATGCACACTTTTTTTAAAGGTCCTATGTGATAAAAATCAGAGGTTATGTTATAATAGACTTGTCTCAATTTTTCAATCATAGCACTAACGATTTGGTTTAATTCGAATGCACAGATCCATGTAGCATGTAAGTTCACTCTATTGTAAGTAAAATAGAAATTCCAGCATTCTTGCATCATGAAAAGCAAAGAGAGACTATTCATACACGAGGATCATGGGACACAATGACAATGTGAGCCAGACTTCTGTCGACGCATGTCATTTGTTTGACGTTGCTGAAAATAAAGTTAATTGGGACTGCATTGTGGAAAATATATATGTATTTTTTTAATTCACCTAACTAAAATGCTTCTTTAAACTTTGCTTTTCCATTAAATTCCTCAAGGTTTTTAATGAAAAGTGAGATATTATTACCATAACGTTACCCTTTTATTTATGATGTGTGTGAGTGTGTATATGTGTGTGTGCTTGTGTGTATATATATATACGTATATACATATAATATACATTATCTATATATATTATGTGTATATATATATTTATATATATATATATATATATATATATATATATATATATATATATATATATCCAACACCTCCGAATCACTTTGCAGCGCCCAGCCGGAACACAGCCAAAGAAACGGATACAGACTCCAGTTTTCCGTGGTATTAGCAGGTCTTTATTTCATTCCAAATTTGTCAAGATATATATATATATATATTACCTACTGGTGGTCGCCAGTAGGTATATATAGTTAAGATTTTTTTCCTATGGGACCAAGAGCCCGTGAGCTCGAAACGCGTCGTTTGTTTATGCCCTAAATAAACAACTTTTTCGGTACCTGGTGGTGTGGCTCGTCATCCTTTTCCTGATCGAAAGGAGTCCATGGATATATATATATATATATATATATATATATATATATATATATTACCTACTGGTGGTCGCCAGTAGGTATATATAGTTAGGATTTTTTTCCTATGGGATTTCTGAAAATTCTATGTCGAATAACTTTGGCGTTTTGGACGGAATTGGCTGAAATTTTCAGGGAAATGGCACATTTTGTTTCTGAGCAGCCCCTGAAAATTTGGGGTGGTTTCGTCAAGGGGGGGCCGAGAAAAAAGGGGGGTCCCAAACGTGTTTTTCCCATTCATTTTTCCATAGGGCGTTGGAATCACTTTTAGCTCGAACGGCTGAACGGATTTACACGAAACTTGGCAAAATTGTAGATATGGTTTGCCTGACGTGCCTTTGCTATGTCTCAATATATGTGCTCCAGTGGATTTTGAGAAATTAACATTTTAAAAAACAGATATATCTGTAACAGCGCTCCGGTTAGCGCTCCGGTTCGCGTACCTGACGCGTAATGGAACTTCGCGAAGCGAAGCTGATTGGCTCTCCGGTGTCTGTCAACATTCTAACCAGTCCGGAACGGCCACCATGTTGTCTCTCGGTAGGATCGAGAGACAAGAGGTGGAGAAAAATGAAGGGGGAATTTAATGAAAGGGGTCAAGGTAGATCCCTCCTAACCCCCTAGGATTGATGAGGGGGATATTAAAGTGCCCCGCGGGGCAAAAAATAAAAAATAAAAAAAAATTGCGATTTTTCGCCGTAGAGGCGCGTCCCGGTACGCGAACCGGGTAGCTTACCGGTAGCGTAACGGGAGTTCGCCATTTTGTGTTTTGGACAAATTTTATCACAAGATGGAGGAATAACAATGTGGGAAATGGGTGTAAGGGGGCACGGGAGACGTATCTTGACCCCCTAGGTTTTCTGAGGGTAGCTTAGAAGGCTCATATATGTCGGAAAAAAAAATGATTTTTTCGCGCGGTTAGCTGCCGGTACGCGAACCGGGTAGCGAACCGGGAAGCGAACATAAGTGAAAATTAGTGAAAAAAGGTACATTTGGAATTTTAAAAAAGTAATTATAGTTAAGGTAGCTCTGAAAAGAGCTTTTGGGTTCTGTGTAAGTTCTAGGTACTTATAAGTAGGTACCAATACACAGTCTTAAATTATGTATGAAAACTCTGTTTCCCTCATCTGAGAAGTGCACACCATCTCCTCTGTAGATATCTTGCATGTAATACAGCAAGTTATTGTTTTAGATGTCACCCATTCCATGGTCTCTCATATAAGCTGAAACAGACTTATTTGCATGCTACCTCGCTTTCTCAATTTGTGGACACATTTGATTGGACCACCTCCATTTCTGTCTTTGGCATATATTGGAATATACCAAGGCAGTTTGAGGGAAAAGTGCCATTAATTGCTCAAAGGTGTCCTTTAAGAGCATTTCCAGACCTACCCCAGTCAAAGTGCCCAAATCATTTCCTCCACAGTGCACTATTATGAGGTCAGGGTTTGGCAAATGTAAAAAGGTTTTCACCAATGGTATCAATTGGTGACATCTCAATCCTCTGTGGCCAATCCATTTGATTTTCACATTTTGTAAATTGAGGTTGTGTAAATTTCTGTTTTCAGCATACCTGTGAGCCCAGTGAATGTAACTATGTCCAACAATCCAGACAGAAAACATGGTGAGAGGAGGTTCTGCTGCAGTCAGATGAAGTGTGGGAATGAAATGGCAGTTGAAACAGTAGGAGTTTGTAAAGGAAAAAAAAAGGGGAGTTTGTGTGCTAATGATTCCGTAGCAGTGATTGGTGGATTTCCATTGCTGAAAACAGAAAGTTAGGGTGCATGGATGTGTTCTTTGAAACATGTAATTTGAATGGTTAAGAAAACATGATTTTAAGAAACATTGCAGTGGATTAGCAGGTGCACTGAGAGTTCAGAGTTCATTTGAAACATTGTTGTGTGAACTTGTAAACATGAGAGGTCTGGCAGGAGGTAGTTGCTATGGAAAAAGGCCAGAAAGGGCAGAGGGGGAAGGGTATTGATTTGAAAAAAGTGAGGGAAGAATTTTGATTGGGTCACATGAGAGATATGTGTGATGAATTTCAGCATTTCAGTGCCTTTGTTGGTTGCAGCCTCTGGAGTGCAGACCTTTTGCTCTGCTAAAGAAAAATTGGTGTGTTTCTGAGACTGTTTTGAAATTCAAAAAGCATTTGCTAAGGTAAGAAAAAAATCATTTAGTTTAGATAGAGAGTAGTAAATAAGGAAGTTAGCTGTACATTTAAAATGTTGTTTTATGTCAAGTGTTTTCATTATTTTTTCCAAAAAGATTTTGCTTCTTTGACAAATTATAATTATAGATAATGTGAAGTATTAGTACTGACAGGGTGTGCTTGTACATAGGAGGTGTGCTGTGTTTTCAAATTATGACCAGAAAATCGTTTTTTAAGAAAAAGACATGCTTTTTACATTTATGAGAATGATAACATGGGGTGTGCTTTTTTAAATAAATATTTCACTTCCCAACATGAATATGGGAGAATTATTTGCTTGTTTCTTGGTTTAAAAACTCGTTTCTTGAAGTCATTTAGGTTTCACAATATGTTTTGCAAGAGTTACATAGTCAACATGGGGGCATATTTACAAGGCTTATGAGACACATTCACGTCATTTTCCCCATTTTAAAAGTGACTTTAAAGGTGGTGCAAGGTTCTTGTAAATACACCCTCATGAGTGCTTTGCAAATTTAAGTCATTTTCCCCTGGTGCATGTGCCTTGTAAATACGCCCCTATGGTGCTAGACAATTTTAAGGTACTTCTCCCAGGAATCTGGGAGACTAATTTCCTTACATGATGTGTTTAAAAATCGTGCTAAGGTGAGAAAAGATTCCTTTAATTTAGAAGTAGATTAGTATGCTTATTGGAGAAAATAAGGAAGCCAGCTAGGGTGTGCTTGTACATAGGAACTGTTTTGTGTTTTGAAATTATGACCAGAAAATCGTTTTTAAAAAAAAAGAAAT
Source organism: Lissotriton vulgaris (assembly GCF_964263255.1). NCBI lineage: Eukaryota > Metazoa > Chordata > Amphibia > Caudata > Salamandridae > Lissotriton > Lissotriton vulgaris. Next base: position 579,393,502 of record NC_141694.1, read on the forward strand.
ACTTTTCACATTAAAGAGAAGGACAACAAGGGGTTTGCTTTTTTAAATAAATATTTTATTTCTCAACATGAATATGGGAGAATAATTTGCTTGTTTGATGGTTTAAAAAGTCGTTTCTTGAAGTCATTTAGGTTTCACAATATGTACTCGTAGAGTTTCATAGTCACTATGATAATTATGATATACATTTAGGACTGTTTAGGGGGCATGGATATGCTGAGGCTTCTGTAATTGTCATTGGAGGAGAATTATGTACATTGCACTGCTGCATACAGTCCTCACCTTCTGCGTACTCTTGGATATGCTAGACTATATCTGCTCAATGAGATACCTAAGCTGAGGAAACATAGGTGATGTGATTGTGAAATGAGCAAAAATATTTGCACGTTTTTCAATTACATCACCTGTGTTTCCTAACATTACTAATCACATTGTGCTGATGACGTTTAGGCCAGTCCAGGGAGACAGAGGAGGTCTGGTCTTTGTTGAAGTGTGCAGTGGACATGACTCATTTCATCTGTTGGCCTGCACATGTAGTATGTCTTCTGTACTCTTCAATAAGCCAAAATTTCATCTGCAACGCTGAGTAGGCCTCACCTCAAACAAACTTTTGTGACTGTCAGACCTGCCTTTTTGCTCCTAGATATTTCTTGGTTTTACCATGGCAGACAGACAATCCAGCATACTTCTGCATAGGCCACACCTTATGGTGGTGCAAGGGCCTTGTAAATACGCCCTCATGTGTGCTTGGTAATTTTAAGTCACTTCCCCCTGATGCAAGGGTCTTGTAAATACACCCGCATGTGTGCTTGGCCATTTCAAGTCACTTCTTTCTGGTGCAAGGGCCTTGTAAATACGTCCTCATGTGTGCTTGGCAATTTTAACTCACTTCCCCCTGGTGCATGGGCGTGGTAAATTTGCCCTCATGTCTGCTTGGCAATTTTAAGTCACTTCTCCCTGGTGCATGGGTGTGGTAAATACGCTGTCATGTCTGCTTGGCAATTTTAAGTCACTTCCTGCTGGTGCAAGGGCCTTTTAAATACGCCCTCATGTGTGCTTGGCAATTTTAACTCACTTCCTCCTGGTGCATGGGTGTGGTAAATATGCCCTCATGTCTGCTTGGTAATTTTAAGTAATTTCCCCCTGGTGCAAGGGTGTTGTAAATACATCCTCATGTGTGCTTGGCCATTTCAAGTCTCTTCTTTCTGGTGCAATGGACTTGTAAATACACTCTCATGTGTGCTTGGCAATTTTAATTACCTTCCCTCTGGTGCATGGGTGTGGTAAATACGCCCTCATGTCTGCTTGCCAATTTTAAGTCACTTTCCCCTGGTGCAAGGTCCTTGTAAATACGACCCTATGTGTTCTTGGAATTTTAACTCATTTCCCCCATGGTGCAAGTGCCTTGTAAATATGCCCCCTTTGTCTTTGTTGTTAAATTACTGTAGATGGAATTGACATCTAGTGTGTTAATTGTTTGCCTACTGTTATTGGTTTACTGTTTGGTAATAGTGGTTAATATCAATTTTTTAAATATTTTTCCACAGATTTAACTGAAGATCTTTAGAAAACTTTAAAAATGCCCTCAAGGCAGCGAAAACTAAAAGTAGCAAAGCGACTTACACTCCATCTTGGTAAAGATTTGGAACAGTCCTGTAATATTAAATCGTATCAAGTTGCCAAAAAAGCTCCGCGTAAGAAAATAAAATCATTTTTAAAAATAAATTTGCAGACAAAAAAATACCAGTATTGAACATGTTTTAGTGCATAAGAAGAGAGACAATTTAAAGGAAAAGGAAAGGCCCGTAAAAAAAGTTTCTGCTAGAGCAGGAGATATGTCTGTGCATGGCAGTAGAAGGGAAAATCAATTCAGGGACATTGGTTGGCGAATGTTCCGCAACAGGATAATTGTCAATTTGTTAAAAATTTTTAAGAAAGGCCAACAGAAAGTGACATTTTATAAGAAAAAGAAAAATGTAGAGAACATTTTGGGATCAGGCTTTCAAAATTAAGAGAAAGTTATTTATTTTGGTAATCAATAGAATTAGGAAACTAAACAAGGTAATTTCTGATTTCAAATCAAATAGTAGATGGAAGAGAGTAGTTAATCGTAGTAATTTTTGTGAAGTATTCTCAGGAGAATGGATGCATAGTTCAAGTTGTGAGGCATTTTTCAATGAGGAGAGTTACTTTCAGGACAATGATTTGGTGCATGCAGTTGACACCAGTGGGCGAGCATAAGAGGTAAAAGATGGTTGACCGGTTGAAAAAGAAAAACTTGTGTCTGCAGATGCAGAAGAGGTGTTAGGTGATGAGATTTTAGGAAGACGTCCTAAGGGACCAGTCTACACCTGGAAATGTAGTAGCATTTGTAGTGTGCAACAGGATTCCATCAATTTGTTTTGTGATTTTGTACGTACATTTAATAAGAAAAGTTTAAAACAGAAAATGAAGTTGTTGCAAGAATTAGATCCTTGCAGAGTGAGAGAAGTAACAGGTTTGCATGGGCATTCCCAGGCTTGTCTTTCCAGAAGAGTATGCCAGAGTGTTTTTCATCATTTCAGGATGCTAGCAGTGCATCATAATAAAGTGAGGAAATTAGTAAGAATGTTGTATTATGCTAAGAGTCCAGCAATTATGCTTAAACAATTGAGCAGTGCTCTTTTGCATGGTTCAGAACAACATGTGAAAAATATTTGTGAAGAAATTGAGTTCTGTTACTTTGCTAGTAAAGAGAACAATGTTGAAATTGACCGACTAGAAGAAGGTAATGTGGAAGACAGTGTACAGATTTCTAATATAGATAAGTTTCACAAAGAAATTTCCATCTTTCAGGTGAAATCAAGTGAGAGGCCTAATTTCACTTGTGTTTGTTGTCGACGGACTTATTATAAGAATCAGACTAAGTTAGTGGATTTATATGCAAAAAGTGAAATGGAAAACAATAGTGAATGGAAGGATTTTGCTACATACTTGATGGTAGAAAATTGTTTTGATTTGGGATCGGACCAACGTATGTGTACTTATTGTTTTAACAAATTAAATCAAAACCGGATGCCTGCTAGAGCGGTTCATAATAATCTGGAATTGGTTGACATTCCTTCTGAATTGAAGGATTTAAATACTTATGAATCTATTTTGATTCAAAGTGTGCATCCCTTTCAGGCTATTGTACGAATGGAGCCAAAGACAGGGAAATTGCCTCCATCAGATTTACAGAGAGGATTAAAGGGAAGAGTTGTTTATTTGCCTTTAGATTTGAAGAAAAACATTAATACAATTGGAGTAGAGAAAGTGGAAGAGGAACCTCTGGTTATCCTAGTTAATGGTGTTCCGACAAAGAGTAAGAAAATCTGGCAAGATTTAGTGGATGTTAGGAAAGTCAAAAAGGCAACATTGTATTTGATAAAAAACAATGAGTACTACAAGAATGTATGTGTAGCAGAAGAGGAAGTAAGTGAAGAAGAAGACAGCGAATTGTGTGCTGGACAAATTGAGAAAGTAGAAGCCTCTAAAAATGAAGAAATATATGAACATTGTAGTGTTCATCCTTTGCATTCCAAGGAAGTAATGGGGAATGCTATGGAGTTGTTTCAAATGAAACAAGCCAAAGGGAGTCCCATTAGTGTTTGGGAGGAAAGTTTGGAAGCTCGGTGTTTTCCACCGTTATTTCCCACAGGTCGAGGAGGACGATATAATGAGCGACCTGATCAAATTCCTGCTTCTGAATACCGGACTTTACGATTGTATGCAGAAGAGCCTAGGTTTCGTCAATGCATTCCCTATTTGTTTCATCTACTGTTTGAAAGTGATCTGTCGGGACTGTCTTATGCAGTGAACCACATCCTGAAAAGTGGTTTACAACTGCGAAATATCTCAGCAAGGGACTTTATAGATAAAGTCAATGTGCAAGACAGTATTTTGGATTCTCACCTGATTAATCTGATGGCATGTCAGCGTGGTACTAATGAGTATTGGTACCGTCGTCATGGTGACTTAAAATGTATACTGAGGAACGTAGGAACTCCCACATGGTTTCTCTGTCTCAGCTGTGCTGAGTATGGCTGGGAAGACTTACTTGAATTTCTACGAGAGGCAAATGGAAACATTGAAAATATTGAATTCAAGACACCCGGAGAACTGTGCTCTTTGGATCCAGTGAATGTATGCAGGTACTTCAATCATAGATTTGAAGCTATGATGTCTTTCATCACGAACAAGAAAAATCCACCTCTTGGAGAGGTGTTGGATTTCTTCTGGAAAAAAGAGTATCAAGCACGAGGTGCTCCTCATATACATATGCTGCTATGGATCAAAGATGCACCCAAATTTGGAACAGATCCGGATGACTTAGTGATGAATTTCATAGAACAGTATTCTACATGTGCTGTTCCAAAGACAAAGGAAGACAAAAGTCTAAGAGAACAAGTTTTACGGTTTCAAAGACATCGTTGTGGAAAGTACTATCATCGTAAATTCAGAAACAAGAACAAGTACTATACAAAATGTTGTTTTGGATTTCCACGATTGGTGATATCTAAAGGAAGAGTGAACAATTTGATGTCTTCGCTGCGACATAATGTGACAAGGAAATCACCCAAAAATACATACAATTTGAAGAGAAACGAAGAGTCCAAGAACAACAATGACTACAACCCAGTGATTTTGTCCATGTGGAATGCTAACATGGATATACAGTTTGTGGCTGACAACTGTATGGCTGTGGCTCGGTATGTGACGTCTTACATCACAAAAAAAGAAAAGACAGAACTCAAGGATATGTGGGAGGACATTTCCCATGAAAAGGGCCTCAGTAAGAAGTTGTACAGTTTCAGTCTGAAGATGTTGTCGCATCGTGAAATCGGAGCTTATGAATGTTCTGACCGGTTATCTTCAGCAAGTCTCTATGCCAAATCTAGGAGTATCATTTGGGCAAGTCTTGGTCTTGCTGCAACGTGTAATCGAGTTCTCAAACCTGTACGGGAAATTGAGTATTTGGTGGAGTAGGAGCCAAGCAGTACAGATAATTTGAAGACCAACATGTTGGATACATATTATCCAAATAGAAGCAGTCACTTGGGGAATGTTTGTCTGTATGAGGTTCTACAAAATTACATTTTCAAGAGGAACATCACAGAAGATATTGATAAAGGAGTGTATGCTGTAATTGGAAGTGAGGGATGTCTGGTCAAGCAAAAAAAATGTCTATTGGTAAATCATCGAAAATTGGATTGCGAATCTCCAGAAAGAAAAGAGTTTTTCTATTTAGCTCTTTTGCAACTTTTCAAGCCTTGGCGTGCAGAAGAGGAACTGGTTGGATATTTCCTCTGTTACGAAGACTCTTTCAATGCAGCCAAGGAGTCCATAGAATGTCCTGTTTTCCCAAAATATCTAGAAATGTTGAATGCAGAAATCAAGCAGGAAGCAACAATAGCATCCGAGATTGCTAGAGACAGTTCTCAGGACAGTCAGAGTTCTGTTTCATTAGTCAGGATCCACTAGTAGGACCAGTTATTGAAAATGAAGCTGCCACTGCCATGATTGAAGTGGAAAGAGCCATGGCACATGCTCAGGAGGATGTGGTTAACTTAGAAGATTTAGAAAGACAACTTAACGTTGAGCAGAGGAAAATATATGACAAAGTTACCAACCAAATTGATCATGGATTAAGTCATGAGAAGAAACAGTGCTCATGTACGTCGTTGAAGCCTATCCGATTGTACGTGAGTGGAGAAGCAGGAACTGGAAAAAGTTTCCTCATTAAAGCAATTTCATGTTATTTGCAGAAAAGGACTGAGTCATCGCTGTCTTGTGTTGTCACCGCTCCAACTGGTCTGGCAGCATATAACATTAAAGGTATTACTTTGCATCGACTACTGATGCTGCCAGTGGAGCATGATAACAAATTACAATATCACAAGTTATCGGGAGATGCTTATTGTAAAGTATCTAGAGTCCTGAAGAAGATGAAACTTCTTATCATTGACGAAGTAAGCAAGGTTTCCAATGTCATGCTTGCCTTTGTGCATTTGAAAATGCAGGAAGTTCTTAAAACAGAGTATGATGTGTTATTTGGTGGCAAACACATCATTGTTTTCGGTGATCTTCTGCAGCTGATACCAGTGAAAGGACAACCAGTGTTTAAACTGCTTACGCATGAAGATACCAGGAAGTGCCTAGGGAGCATTAGCAACGTTAACATATGGTTAAACTTCAGTTATGCTGAGCTTCGTGAAAATATGCGTCAGGCGAAGGATGAAGATTACAAGAATATTCTACAAGATGTTAGAATCAGGAAAGTGACTGAGCGTTGGAAAGAAGCTTTACATGCATGATTACTGTCAAATTTGTTTCCAGAAGAAGACGTTCTGCCAGAGAATATTTTTCATAAAATTACTGAGAAGAAATCTGGAATATGTTTGATGCCAACTCTTGCAGAATGTTCCATCTTCAACAACAAAATGTTGAATTTAGAGAACCAAGAGATTGTGAAACTGGAAGCTATTGACAGAATAGAGCATATGGGTGCAACAATTGTTTTGTCTGAGAATTTGAAATGTAAATTGGATTCATTAGAGAAGACTATATCTAAAACTGCTGGTTTTGAAAAGACTCTGAATGTGTGCTTAAATTGCCGTATCATTTTGAGAAGGAATTTACATGTTGAAAGAGGTCTGGTAAATGGATCAATGGGTAATGTTGTTGATTTTGAGAAATACAGAAATAGGGATGGAATTGAATTTTTAAAAATTAAATTTGATGGCATTGAGGAAGTACAGCTAATTGGTCGTTGCACAGCTAGGTTTTTGCTTGTAAAAGACTTATATGTTCGCCGTAGGCAATTTCCTGTTTGCTTGGCATATGCGGTGACAATCCATAAATCACAAGGTTTAGGTGTAGACAGTGCTTTGGTGAATATTGGCAGTTCTGTGTTCAAGGAGGGTATGGCTTATGTAGCATTGTCACGAGTCAGAACTTTATCGGGTTTGTACTTGATTGAGTGTGATGTCACAAACATTTGTGCGGATCTAGATTGTGTTATGGAATACAATAGGTTAAGAAGAGAGTATGCGCCACATTTGCCTCAATATCCTTTGTTTGAGAAACGTGTGGTAGGCCGGAAACGAAGAAATGTCACTAATAGTAGGGAGGTTGTAGCAAAAAGACCAAAAGTCGATGAACCCAAAATTGTAAGCAAAAAGAAAATGAATTCTGTTGAAGATGTTGTTGGTTTTCAATTTGAAAATAGTTCTGGTGTGAACTGCTATGCTAATGTAGTGGTTAATGTTGTCTTTTCTCTAGAAACTTTAAAAGAACAGATTGTGATCAATTCGGATCAAAATTTTTGCTGTTTGTTGAATTCTGTGTTAGAGAAATGTAGTGCTGATAGAACAAGAGTAGAAAGTGTGTCTGAAATTCGAAATCTGTTAGACAAATGTTCAGGTCAAACACAATTCTCTCAAAATATTCAGCAAGATTGTCAGGAGTTTTTAATGTATATGCTTAATGTATTGCAAGATGAAGGTGTAGATGTAGATCATCTGTTTGGCCTTTCTTATCAATGGCAGCATGACTGCGAGAATTGTACGTTATCAAGGGATGTACCACGTTACAACGCATACCATTACAACTACCTACCATTACAACGCGACCATTACAACGCATACCATTACAACGCATAGCGCTTAGAGGTGCTGGATAGTGGTAAGTATAATTTACTATTCCAACTCCAGTCCCCGTGGACACTAGGGAAGGTGTTGGATAGTAAATTAAGCTTATTCCCTATCCTAGAGCGCCCCCCCAGCGCAATGCGTTGTAATGGTATGCGTTGTAAAAGTTGCGTTGTAATAGTAGGTAGTTGTAAAAGTTGCGTTGTAACAGGTGTATACCGTTATCAAGTATTACTAGTGTAGACTCAGAAAGATTTATATATTTAACTTTGCCAGACACTAAATCAGTATCCTTTAATAAGCTAGTAAAAGCAGCCGATCAAAACATGGAGTGTAGCCAATGTAAGTCTGCAATGCTGTCCACATTATTTATACGAAGATATGGCCAGTATGTCATTTTAATGTTCCAATGATGTAGGCCTGATGGAACAAAATTGACAACTTTAATTAAAAGTTTTGTGGCTTCTCAGTTGTCAATATCAGGAAGGACTTTTCTAACTGCAGCAATTATATATCATGAGGGTCCTTCAACAACATCAGGACATTACACAACTTATTTGAAGTCTGGAAATGGCTGGTCATTCTGCATGATTCTGTTTTATCTTTCAAAAAAAGATTGCCTTTTCACCTTCAAAATTCTTACCTGGTGTTCTTACAACCAACATTTTAGGAAAGGAATCTCGGGATTTGTTCTGAGGAATTTCAAGAGGTTCTAATAGCTCCTAAACTATATAGCCTTGTGGATAAGTGTAGCACAGAGTGAAAAAAATTTTTTTAATAAGCTAATTCAAGCAGCAGATCAAAAGAAGGAGTAGAGGTGATGTAGGTCTGTAATGCTGTCTACATTATTTATAGAAACTTATTGGTGAAATGTCATTTTACAATTCCAACTATATAAACCGGATGTAAATAAGTTGTCAAGTCTAATTAAAAATGTTTTGGCTGCACAGTCGTCGATTTCAGGAAGAACATTTTTAACTGCAGCTATTATATGACATGATGGTCCTTTAACAACTTCAAGATATTACACAGCTTATTCGAAATGTAAAAAAGGCTGGTCTTTCTGCAATGATTAGAATTTGACGATGAAGCAATGTTGCCTTTTGACTTGTTTTCAGAAGTGAGAATTTAGGGTAGGTAACTGGATTATAATGATTATAGGTGTTGCTGTAATTTAGTGTGCTGTTTTAAATTGCTTTGTATGTCTCATTTTTCTTAAAACGATAGAGCTTATCTTTCAGAAAGTGGCGGGCAGAAAATAATAACAGCACAACAGAGTATAAGCTGTTCATAGGACATCCTTTGACGTCATGGAAAGTAAGTTACTTTTGAGGAGTTTTGATTTCTGATTGATTATATTATATGGGTTTTTTAAACACAATTATTTTGATTGTGGTTTTTTTCCCCGCTGTTATATGATGAATACCTTCAACTCACTGTTTTCAGTGAAATTTGATATATTCTGAGAACAGCAAAAATAAACCATTTAATATGTATAATGAATTCTGTACTTTGAATTGTGATTTTTAATATGTACTCATCTTGTCTCATGCTCACTCATCTTTTACTACTTTCTATCAATTTTAAAATTTGTGTTCTCTCATTCACAGATTGAAAGTATAAAAATAACACGTGACTAAGTTAACGATAATTATAAGGTAAGTGTTTAGTACTCATTCTGTTGCATCTCTTTTACATTTAACTTTTATTAGTTCCACTGCTTCATTTCTTTAACCCTCAGTTTCCTGCCTTTGCTACTTCCCTCATTCCTTTTTCTATTACTTTTTTACTCTACTCTTTCCACTCCTGTTCTCAGTCCCTCTTTAAACAGTATCTCTGTGTTACTCCCTCTAACTGTCTTTCTTTTAACATTACTCTCAGTTTACTTACTCTTCTTTTAAAAAAAAAAAAAAATTGTTTGAGCTCGCTTCCGGTTCGCATACCGGCGCGCGAACCGGGAAGCGAACCAAAAGAAATAGAGGTTGTCAGAGTGCTTAACATTCTAGCAATTTCTTATAAAGGGGAGGTAGTTCTGAAAAGAACTTTTTTTTATTATTTTTGTTGTTTTATATTTTTTAAATTATTTTTCTGAACATTTTTTTTTTGTGTATTTTTTGAACGGTTTTATATTTGTTTTGTTTTTTTGATGGGGGAGAAACGAAAATGATTCATTATGAAGGGCTCAACAGGAGCAACAAAAAAAAAGATAATTTATTTTCTGGGGCGTTTTGGACATTTGTGATTTTCAATTGCTTTATTGATTAAATGTATGCTACTCTCCCTGAAGCAAATCAGTTGGCCACAAAAAATGCATACGTGCTTCACATTGCCAAATTTCATTTGGATATTTGGGACCATCTCCCTCGCCTCTGGTCCCGTCACTGCCTCTTCATTGGATGTACTGGCCACAGGTCGGGGGTTATCCAGCAGATCACGTACTTGTGCAGCACTGTAATTTATAAGGTGCCACCTTTCCATGTGCCGATGCATGGTATAATTGCCATAACTGTATTTCTTTTCTGTTCCTCTGGACAGTTCATTTTTACAGATCAGATAGGTAACGTACCGGGCATTTACCTTTTTTTGTCCCTGGGGAAATGTAAAAAATTGCCATATATAATTGTCTTTGACATGGGACCTCCTTGGCTGTTCAGGTAAAAACCTCCTTCTCCCTTGCTCCTCTTCCTCTTCTTCCTCTTCTTCCTCCTCTTGTTGTAGGATAACCTGAGGAGGTGGTCCTCTCTTCCTAGGAGGTGGTGGTGGTGGTGGGGGTGCACCAGCTGCAGCTATTAATGAAGCCATTTCTAAGGTATTCAAAGTAGGTCTTTCTCTCATTAAAATGAAAGTCAGAGTGAGGAAAAAAGGTGGGGCTTTCATCATTTGGGAGAAAAAAAATGTTCTAAACCAATGAAAAGTGTTATTTTTAGGTCATATGACCAAGCCTTACATCATTAGGAAACCAAAACTAAAATGAACCAATGAAAAGTTTTATGAACAAGTCACATGACCTGTTATGCTTACGTTACGCGTCCCGCTATGCACCCGGAGCGCTTCCGGGGCGCTGCGCTTCGCGCCTCGGTTCGCGTTCCCGAGCGCTTCCGGGTGCGCTAACGCAGCGCGTCATAAGACGCATTACGCAGTAACGCGATGCGACGCGTCACGATGTTGCTTTCTAACGCGGTAGTTGCGCTAACGGAACGTTTACCGGTTCGCGGACCGGGTCGCGGAACAAAATGAAGCTAACGGGAAGCTGCCCGGTTCGCGGACCGGCAGCGAAACAAAAAAAATAATAATTAAAAAAATATATAAATAAAAAAATTATATTACAAAAATATAAAATATATTTTTGCATTAGAATAAGAATACATTTTACAGCTTTTGATATTTGCTATTGAAAAACCATTGAAATTCACTGAAAAAACCATAGGTTATAGACCATATATAGTTAGGAATTAGCATTTACAAAAAATTTAAATTTCACTGAAAAAACCATAGGTTATAGACCATATATAGTTAGGGATTAGCATTTACAAAACCTTATTTTACTCGCACAAAACCATTGAAATTCGCATATATAGTTAGTTGCACTGACTATATATCGCGCACCCGCAATCCACTGCTGATGATGTCACATATTACATCATTCATGACATGGTCAGTGACATCACTGATGACATCACTTATGACAACATCCAGTGACTGTATGTTTCTGTAGAGTTAAAATATGTCTTACATATTGAAGAATTAGTGGATGTATAAGTGTCTGGATGAAGGATTTAGTAGGTGCATGACTGATTGTATGAGAGAGTGATTAGATGTGTCTCACTGAGTGCATGGGTTAGTGACTAAACTGTCTTAATTTGTACATCATTATGTCTGTTGTTTTGTAAACTGCTGCATGTGCTGATCAGTAGCTATATGAGTAACTATATGGGTTATTGATTGGTTGCCCAAGTATTTGTATGGGAGACTGAGTGTGTGTGTATGGGTGGCTGGGAGGTGTGTGACTCTGTGCATAGATGTGTGAACAGTTGATTCACTAGATGTATGGGTTCAAAAGTGCATGTGGAATTAGCTGTATGGGCGGTTGACTGTGTGCATGAGTGTATTGGTGAGTGAATTGATATCTTAGTGCTACATGTCAAAGTAAGTACATATGTAAAACACAGTACATGTGAGAGTTGGCATATATAAATAACTGTGCATAAGAGCCAGTGAATGTGTGAGTGGCTGTATGGATCATTGTGAACTTGTATCAGGGATTGTATAAGAGAGTAAATATGTGTTAGTATATGTTTGAATAAGTAAGGTGTTTATAACTGTATAGTTGAGGAAATGAAGGTGTGATTGATTCTTTGCATGACTGACTAGGTGTGTGAGTAACTCCATGGATGAGTGACAGTCTGTGAGTGTCTGTTTACACTGAGTGTATGTAAGGTTATATTAGAGTCTGAAGAGGTTCAACGTATTATCACATGAATGATATCATCAGTGATATGATCAGTAATGTCAAATGAGATGTCATCAGTGATGTCATCAGTGATGTCATTTGAGATGTCATCAGTGATGTCATCAGTGATGTCACTGACCATGTCATGAATGATGTAATATGTGACATCATCAGCAGTGGATTGCGGGTGCGCGATATATAGTTAGTGCAACTAATTATATATGCGAATTTCAATGGTTTTGTGCGAGTAAAATAAGGTTTTGTAAATGCTAATCCCTAACTATATATGGTCTATAACCTATGTTTTTTTCAGTGAATATATATATATATATATATATATATATATATATATATATACAGACATACATATATTTCTGCAAACAGACACATATATATATATGCATAACAATAGCAGTAATTGAACAATGTTTTAAACTCAAAAATTAACGGTAAATACCAATTAGGAAAACATGTTTATAACCAATAAAAATATGTATCCTAATTTAACTATTAAAATGAGCTATAAAATTGCTTTGCTTAATATTCAAGCTAAATGTTGAAAAAAGCTGAGTGAAATTCATTCATGGAAGAATGTGTTAGTTTCATTCCACCTGACTTGTAATCGGTCCGATGGTGGTAGTATTATCGGAAGAGTGGGCAATACCTTCATGATATCAAGGGAAAAAACAACTATATGCAAATGTTGCATTATTGCTACGAAGGTGGGGGATATACACACCAGAACAGGATCCCACAGAATAGCTCCCTAGTGAGGCTCAAAGACAAAACAGTCTCCACACCAGTGATACAACAAAGATAAAAGATAAGCATAGACTGAGTGGCTTATTATGACTTTGGCAGTGTGGGAGCGGGCAGCACGCCACTGCCTCACTCCTGCATCACCAAAGTCAACTGCCGCCACTCGCCAGATTAAGAGTTTTCTCCTGGTCTGATGGGCAGTTCTTTGGCATTCCCACAGCGATGCCTTTGAAGAAGGCATTGTAATGGGAACGCCAAAGCAAGTTCCTGCACAGCATGGACTGTTAAGGAACTGTGCATGTATGCACACTGGGGGGGCTCACCATGTGCCCCCCCTGTGCTCACCCCAGTTTACAGGGGCAACAAGAGGCCCTGCAGGGCTCCCTTTGTTCCCCCACTGCCAGACTTTCAGACTAAAAGCAAAGTGGGTTATAAATTTCCCAATTGCCACATGTGAGTACTTCAGCTTTAGACCCATTCAATTTGTGATGGCTCATGTCATTGCTGGATCAACAGCTTGGAGGCAACTGAAGATTTTTGGGTTTCCAATGTTTTTGGGGCTTTCCAGTTTAAGAAGTGTTTATGTGACATCTATGTACTTCTAGCATGTGAACTGAAATTAATTGTTCATAGCTGGTAACTCCTTCATGTAGATGTTGAATAGCATGGGTGAGATGATAGAGCTTTGAGGGACACTTGTTTTGTGAAGTATGGTTTGGATGAGAAAGAGGGAGTGCGGATAACATTTGTTCAGTTTTGAAGGTAGTATATAATCGAGTTAAGAGCAGTCCCCTCTTTGCCGGCTTCTTGGAGTCTTTGGATTACAGTGTCAAGATGAACTGTGTCAAAGGCAGCTAAAAGATTCTAAAGAAGTAGTGTAGTGACCCAGTTCTGGTCTACTGTTTTTTTAACCCCTTTAGTGCTGCCGTCGGCCAATGGTCATCGCGAGCACTACCTTCTCAGTGCTGCGCACGTCCGTTGGCCGACGTGGCCGCACCCATTTCTTCGAACGTTCAGCACTGGCGCAGAACGTTTGAAGCAACAAACGGGTTAAGGTAATCTTAGATGACAATGAGAGCAGATTCTATGCCTCTTTCTAGACATAATCCTGTTTGAAAGTCAGAAAGAATAGAATTATGTTCAATTAATTGGAACATCTGGGTAATGTTGCTGTTCTGATCGATTTGGCCAGGAAATGTCTATTTGTGTAATTGGTCATTAGCTGTTTGGGTTATTCATATCCAGGTTTCTTTTGTTTAATAAGGGGATGCTCTGCTGCTGGGTGCTGCTAATCTTGCTGTTCTCTACTCCTCATTGCCTAGGTGGGACTCCCAGTCCTAGGGTGCAACTGACTCTGAAACTTGCCAAAGCTGTCAGGGGTAGGCATGGCCATTGTGCATATAGCGCTGCCTCTCCCCCGCCGAGTGGGACAATTGCTGCTGGGGGCAATCTTGCTCTTCTCTGTCCTGCATTACCCTGGTGGAACTCCCAGTCCTACTGTGCAACTGCCTCTGAAACTCACTGTAGCTGTCTCAGAAGAGGCATGGCCATCATGCATTTAGCGATGCCTCTCCCCCTGCGGCATGGGTTGCTCTGGTGATGGGTGCTATCAATCTTGCTCTTCTCTGTCCCCCATTGCACTTGTGGATTACCAGTACCAGGGTTCAACTGCCTCTGAAATTCACTGCAGATGTCCTGGGGAGGCATTGCCATCGCACATATAGCACTGCCTCTCTCCCTGCGACATGGGATGCTCTGCTGCTGGGGGCTGCCAATCTTGCTCTACTCTGCCCTGCATCGCCATGGTGGAACTCCTAGTGGCAGGGTGCAACTGCCTCTGAAACTCGCTGCAGCTGTCACAGGGGAGGCATGGCCATCGCACCTATGGCGCTGCCTGTCCCCCTGGGGCGCTGGACACTCTGCTGCTGGGGACTGACAGTCTTGCACTTCTCTGCCCTGCATCACCCTGTGGGATTCCCAGTTCCAGGGTGCAACTGCCTCTGAAACTCGCTGCAGCTGTCACGGAGGAAGCATGGCCATCGAGCAAATAGCGTGGCTTCTCTCTCCATGCAGTGGGATGCTCTGCTGCTAGGGGCTGCCAATCTTGCTCTTCTCTGCCCCGGATCACCCTGTTCCAGTCCCAGGGTGGAACTGCCTCTGAAACTCACCTCAGCTGTCATGGGGAGGCGTGACCTTTGCACATATAGCACTGCCTCTCCTCCTACGGTGCGGAACACTCTGCTGCTGGGAGCTGCCAATCTGGCTCTTCTCTGCCCTGCATCACCCTGGTGGGATTCCCAGTACCAGGGGGCAACTTCCTCTGAAACTTGCTGCAGTTGTCACGGGGAAGCTGGGGCCATCATACATATAGAGCTGCCTCTCCCCCTGGTGGCATGGGAGGCCCTGCTCCTGGGGGCTGGCAGTCTTGCTCTTCTCTGCCCCAAATCACCCTGTCGGGACTACCATGGTGCAACTGCCTCTGAAACTCGTCACAACAGTCACGGGGGAGGCGTGGCCATCGAGCATATAGTGCTGTCTCTACCCCCATGGCACTCTGCTGCTGGGGGCTGCCAATCTTGCTCCTCTCTGCCCTGCATCGCCATGGTGGGATTCCCAGTACCAGGTGGCAACGTCCTCTGAAAGCCATGGTGGGACTCCCAGTGAGAGGGTGCCACTGCATCTGAAACGTGCCACAGCTGTCACAGGGGAGGCATGGCCATCACACATATGGTGCTGCCTCTCCCTCCCCCCCCTGCAGCGCAGGACGCTCTGCTGCTGGGGACTGCCAATCTTGCACTTCTCTGCCCTGCATCGCCCTGGTGGGATTCCCAGTTCCAGGGTGCAACTTCCTGTGAAACTTGCTTCAGTTGTCACGGGGTAGCTGGGGCAATCATGCAGATAGCGACAGCATTGGAGGCTCTTCTGCTGGGGGCTGCCAATCGTGCTCTTCTCTACCCCAAATCACCCTTTTAGGACTACCAGTGTGCAACTGCCTCTAAAATTCGCCAGATCTGTGACAGGGGAGGCGTGGCCATCAAGCATATATTGCTGCCACTACCCCCATGGTGCTCTGCTCCTGGGGGCTGACAATCTTGTTCTTCTCTGCCTCACATTGCCCTGGTGGGACTCTGAGGGTGCATCTGCACCAGAAACTCACCGCAGCTGTCACAGGGTGGTGTGGCCATTGGGCATATAGCATTGGTGTAGGGTTGCATCTGGTAATGAGGAACTCACAAACTTGTATGGAAATGTCATACAATCCTTACCTAAATCTGTGTCTGCACCGCTAAAGCATTGATTGGCTCATGGGTTAGGAGTAAACTGACATATTTTAATTGATATTTAGTGGGCCTTCCTTGTCATTCCTTTGCTCACCTTGACTTTGCCTAAAAGGAATTATACCATTTATTTAATTATGAAGCACACTGTCACCATAGGCATGAAGACACTAGGAACACACAAATAAAAAACAGAACACACTGTCATGACATGAATCAACTAAACGTACATGTTCACCACTCTACAGAATATTCTATTGCCTTCAAGCCGGAGTAACTGACACTAACTGGACGAAGGGCTTCCATAGCTGGGACCAAGGACTCTAACGGCTCATCTACATGCATTCACTTTTGATGATAACTATTACAAATCTGATCCATCCTTTAGTTTTCGGCTCTGTAAGACCCTGCTTTGACAATTCCAGTTGGCACAGGAGAGATGCATAAATATGGACAGGGGGTAGAGGAATTTAACTGCGGAAATACAGCTGATTTGTGAAGTGATACTCTAAGGGAATCGGACCCCGGTTGGGCTCTGTAAGATTTTACACTCTGCAATTTACTCGGACCAGCTATTTACTGTTTTTGACATCAAACTTACTCTTAGTAAATACTGAAAAGTATCTGCACCGTACTCGCTCCAAAGGACTCTACAACCTGTGAGCAGTAACTGCGGGTGTCTCCAGCTGCACTGCCAAATGGTGACAGTAGTGTAGGACTAAGGGTAAGGGAAAAACACTCAACAGTAAATGCAGTGCTTTATTTGTGCCGTGATTGATGGTGCCTCTCAATGGCATTCATTTGCAAATATCGGTACTTAATTATGAGAATCCACCACATGCTGGAATTGTGTGTGCAGTTTTTTATAAAAATTCATTAGTGGAGACTGCAACTGTTTATTATATCTTAATGATAAAACTCAGATTAAAAGGAATAATCAATAAAGAGTTTGTAAAAAAAATCATATGAAATTTGGTTTAAAATATTTTCTTCCCAGCCTTCTCCACTTAAGAAATCCCAATGAAAAACAGTTGTTGACCTCCTGCAGAAAGCAGCTTCAGCTTTATTTTTCGTACTTCTTTCACAGAAGAACATGTGTATGTATCACATATTTCCTTTTAGCCTTTGCTCTGTGAGTAGTATATCACACAAGTTGTCGGACAACTTTGCACACAGGTATTATTCCGTTATCTCACCACTTAAATAAGATTATTTTCTGCCAAAGTACAGTCAGTTAATCCCTGCAGTTCATCTGGAAGTCAATTAAATCCCCTGATTCCCTTTAGCTGATCTCATTACTCCCATGCGTGCCATATATTTGAGGATGTAGTAAGTAACTATAACAGTTGCTGATATAAATGTACAAGGTTTTCAGCTCATAGCTGTTAGACAGTACCTTGCTGGCTGTGATAAGGAAAAAAACTGCTTTTCTGATCTGAACCCGCATTTATCAGGATCTTTAGATTTTAGAGAGGCTGTGCTTCCTCTGGTGTCTCCACTCCAGGGATGCACATCTGTGTAAATGTCCCATTAAAACAAGGCATAGCTGATGAATTAAATGATTGTTCTTTGTGATATTTGCTGATGCTTTTTCTTGGACATGTCTTTGTTGCAGGTGCACTGACCACACACTAATTGAAAGGATTATTTTCCTAACTTTTTGTGTAGTCTGTACAGCTCTTTCAGAAAAGCCAGATTGTTTTCAACCAGCTGTTCAAATTTGTCTTTATTAATATCCTAAATCATGCAACATTGTAAAAGACATTTGGCACCGTATTACGGCACAAAATAGCTGGATAAAGGAAAAGACCAAAATATATTTTGAATAGTTTGCAGATCATGAGAAAATGTGAGGCCCAAGCCAGATGGTGTGCAAAGTGCTAATGTAGCGTAGCATAGCATAGTTCCCCTAGAACCAGACCAGCACTGGATGAATACAACGGTGACATAGAAAAGGCAACTGAGGCAAACATGGTCTGCCTCAACTCTGACATTCCGCTTGTCTGGACGCAGCAGCTAAAGCAGAGCTGGTTGGCTGCAAAAGACACCACAACCTCTGTCCTGGCTTTGTTTTTACAATGGATTCTTTTTGTGACTTTGGTTTACAGTTGTGCAACGTTTTACTCTTGTAAAGTGCCACTAATTCTTGAGAATAGAATGATTACTACTCATAGCTTGTCTACTGAACTGATGTGTGTTTTTCCCATTAAAATCAGGGCTTTCACTTTCTTTTGATTTCCTTCAAAATAAAACAGGGTGCCACCACCCATATAGTTTCAAAGATGTGAAATTGCATATATTTCTTTTCAGTGGTAACTAGCACTCGCGCGGGCATCGTATCCTTTTGCAGGGACAAATCTATTGAAGACCATAAACAAAGGAAAAATAGTAAAGCCTGTGAACTATAAGTAGGCCAATAATCAGGGTCTATGCAAGACTTTGCTCATGTAATTAAAAATTCGCACAAACCTTCTCTGAGCACTAAAATTGGTAATGTTTGATCACAATACAAAATTTTTGTATGCTCACGGGACAATATGCTTACTCTTCCAAAGTGTAAGTAGTCCTCCATGGACCATTTCCGCCTTCCAATTGGTGAACAACTGATGTTGGCAGTACCAACTGGAATTACAAGGTCTTCTTGTTTAATTGAAGGAGTTTAACTTAACCTTTATCATACACTAGCAGCCGTCCCGACCTTGTCCGGGAGCAATTAGGCTTCAGGGCCCCCGCCCGCCCCTGCCCCCGCCCACCCTGACATTGTCCGTGGGTCCCCCGGAGTAGCAGCCCGTCCCGACCTTGGCTTCAGGGCCCCCGCCCGCCCCGACATTGCCCGTGTGTCCCCCGGAGCCTTACCTCAACCGTCGCACCTCCCCGCGCTCCTAAGTTCACCGGTCCGCCACTCCTCACCGCTCCTCCCCGCCTGTCCGCCACTTCTCACCGCTCCTCCCAGCCTATCCACCGCTCCTCCCAGCCTGTCCACCGCTCCTCCCCGCCTGTCCGCCGCTCCTCCCTGCGCTCATGTCCGCCACTCCTTCTAGCGCTCCGGGAGCAATTAGGCTTCAGGGCCCCTGCCCGCCCCTGCCCCAACATTGTCCGCGGGTCCCCTGGAGTAGCAGCCCGTCCCGACCTTGGCTTCAAGGCCCCCGCCCGCCCCGACATTGTCCGTGGGTCCCCCAGAGCCTTACCTCATCCGCCGCACCTCCTCGCGCTCCTGAGTTCACCAGTCCGCCGCTCCTCACCGCTCCTCCCAGCCTGTCCACCGCTCCTCCCTGCCCTCATGTCCGCCGCGCCTCCTCGCGCTCCTGGATGCCGCTCCTCCCCACACTCCTGATGTCTGCACTCACGTCGCGGCCGGCGCTACTTCCATGGGACTACTTTTTTTTCTCATAAATTTTTTAAATGACTTGTTTTTTTTTAATTTATATAGCCTATGTCCATCTGCACACCCTGACAATTACAACGATGTATCGGGCGTGTGGATTGGCGCTGTGGTTCCCGAGTTTACCCGCCTCAAAGGTTCAAAGTTCTTCCTTTATAATAGTAGTATAGATTGCAAAACCAAATGCTTATGGTCATGTTTGTATTTAATAAACACTCTTGTCAGCGCAGGATATCACTGAAATTAGGTCTGTGTGAAGAACTGTGCTATACCGAGAACATGGTCCGTTGAAGAGTTGGAGGCTAGGCCGAAAAAAAGATCCTTTTCAGTTTCTATCAAACGGCCAGCAAATTTGTAATACTGTCAGGGCATTAGGAGGAACTCAGGAGTACATGTGGAAAAATGACAGCTGCCCATCCGTGCTAGGTGAAAGCGAAGCACTTGGAACAGCAGATGAATGCACTGATTTGGAGGGCAGCCAAGCTTATATTTTCCTTCTAACAAAATTCTCTGGCCATACAAAGTAGGATGCACTGAGCATACCATATTGAGAGAGATGTTTTATGCTTAGGAAATTCGCGCAGG
Organism: Lissotriton vulgaris; assembly: GCF_964263255.1. Taxonomy (NCBI): domain Eukaryota; kingdom Metazoa; phylum Chordata; class Amphibia; order Caudata; family Salamandridae; genus Lissotriton; species Lissotriton vulgaris. Next base: position 579,413,626 of record NC_141694.1, read on the forward strand.
CCTCATAATAACAGTGTATTAAGTGTTTAGAAGGCATGAGTAACATCCTGTGAAGCTGCATTCTAGAGCCACTGGATCCGCCTAAAGAAATTGGAAGCAAGGTCAGAGCAAATTTCATTTGCTTAGTCCGACACTCTATCTGGGACTGCTTTTAGTATGGAAATATTTTTTCTTATTCCTCTAAGGTGACAAAGGTCATTAATGATAGTGGTTACTCCTTGGTGCCAGGTAAAATGATGATTCTATACAAAGAGACAGTCTTTTTGTCTTGTGGCTTTCGAAGAACAGTGTTGGATAAACTTGAGCAAGTATAGTCCTAGCTTAGGCTGCCATAATTCCCATTGAATAATAGCTACTTTTTAGATTGATTCCATTTTAGGTGAATGCAACAGACATGCACGAGATCTTGTTACTTTGGGCTTCATCTGGACTGTGGAAGCAAAAGGATTTTCCCCAAAATCTGGACACTCTAAAATTGATCTCAGTCATAGTTCCCATAATTTACTTGATTGGAGCATCGTGTTTAGTGTAGAATAACAATAACAGTGGAAATAAACCATTACGTCCAACTTGACTGTGTGCTGCAGAGTTTGGAAGGAGAGAAGGTGAGCGAGTGAAGCAGGAAGAGAGACAGAGGACTTCCGTCTTGGACAAGATAGTATTTGCACTTCAAATGTGGCCTATTTAACATACATGAGAAAACACACTGCTACACATCATAGAGCATTTGTATCAAATGCGGTACCTCTATGTTAGGGTATGCATGTATCAAGTGTGAAAATGTATTTTGCTCATTTTTAATACTGTACAAAAATAAAATATTCATTCATAAAATTAATTTCCAAACCCCCCTCCGACTATTTTGCAATCAGTAAAACACAAATAATAAAAAAGTTATACTAGTTAGGAATTTTGAAAGTCTGTATCACTTTCTGTTTCTTTCTGATTGACTCCTCTATCAGCATCAGCTGTATGCAAACACATTCTTTAACATTTTCCATTTCAATTTCTTCATCTCTCTTTGGCTTTAATGATCTTTTTTTTACCCTCACATCCATAATTTTTAAACAGACACACAGGAAATTTAAACAAGAGAAACATGAGCATTGCACACATCACTATAATTAATACAAGGGTTAGGATTGGTCTCAATGTTCCCTTTCCCAGATTCAAAATCTATTCACCAACCTTTAAAACCCTTGCCTATTTCACAGACCCAGGAACATATTGTTTCCAACATTCTGAACTCTTTTAAAATATTAGTTATGTTCTGTACATAAACAATTCATAACCCTGTTATTATCAGGTATAAAGGTGTAGCACTCCTTCACCTTCATTCCTTGCAAACACCTCCTTCCTTCGCAAGAAGGATAATTATCTAGCACTAAGTGGTTTTGCATATTACTTTCCTGCATTGTAGTTAGTTCAGAGTTAATTTGAGTAAAAGGCCCATCTGTGTTAGAAGCAATTCGATCAACAAGTGTAGACAAACATCTAATGTTCATATCACTTAGAGCTACACCTATAGGTAGAAGAATAGCTCCTAATTCAAGTAATAGTATCTGTCCAAATCCCAGGTTCACTCCCTTCAAACCAACAACATATTTTTCTCGTCACATGATAGACGGTTTGAAACACTAAGACAAGATAATAGGATCCAACTCAATTACACAGCAAATTGAAATAAGCAGTCTCAACACACACATAACATATCATTCTCTGTATTGGCTGTTCAACAGTCAATAAATCATATTTAACAACATCACTTTTTCCCATACTCACTCTCTCCTACATATTCAAATTTTCCAATTCCACAGGTTAACAGCACACCATATACATCTCACCTTCTCTCATGTTCTATTCTCAAACGTGGATGCAAATATGACAATCTGAATTCTTTTTCAGCCTTATTCTGCTCTCTTCTCTTGACCCTCTAGCAATTTTTTATATACTCAATTTTATTGATTGTTAGGTTTAACAACTTTTTGGCCAGAGAAGCTGTATCTGACTTAGCCAGACCTGACAAAAAACGCTCTGCAAAAGGGTGCAGCTTTTTTATTAGACCTGACTTTTGTCAGGCAACTGTGTTTAAACGATGGCATCTTAGACAGCTAATTTCTTGTTTTCAAGAAAAGGGCGCCAAAATCTACCTTCAGAATCCGGCCAAACATAGAGTTACTGTAAAAGGACAAACAAGATTTTTTGTATCTGAAATTGTTGCTAAAGAATACCTAGCTTCTTTATGATCGTTTGTTAAATGTGTTGTTAAATGTGTATAGATAAGCACTATCATGTATAGTCATATATGGTCTCATTTTTTAGTGCAATTAACTATGATGACACCTTGCTGATTTAGAATTCCTAGGCTGGTCTGGCTGGGTTAGGTCGGGCTAGGCTGTCAATATGCTTGTTTTTTTTGGTTTTTTTTCCTCTTGTTTAACTTTAAATTTTTTCTCTCTTCAAGTCAGCTGGAAGGTGGGGGGAAAGCACTCGGTGATCCCAGGGACTGGCTGTCCCTGTGCCTCATAAGGTGGGTTGGGGGTGTGGGTGGGGTGGTTGGGTGTGCGTGGGTGGAGTGGGGGGGTGGGAGTGGGGGTGTAAATCAACAGCAGTTGGAACTGAGCAAAACTTGTATATTACGGTACTTATTCTGTACAGTCTTTTTTCTCAGATAGTTTAGTTTGTTTTAGCAAAAGCTTCGATAATAGTATAATAAGGAGTCTCTAGTGAATAAATTCTCACATGGCAAGAATAATAAATGTCTGGTTTTTGGTGAAGATTTGCCGATGTTTAATTATTACTTTCCCTGATGGGTAGGGAAATTAGAATTTGTACCTTTAATGTTAATGATCTTAACGATGGTAAAAAAAGAGGAATCCTAGCCAAAATGATTTATTTGTTACAAATTGATATTCTTTGCCTCCAAGAAACTCATGTTTCTTGGGGGAAAAGAGATTTATTAAAGAGTTTGGGACTAGATTTATTGATTTGTTCTAAACAGACAGGAATTAAACGGGGAGTAGCTATACTTATGAGGCGGAATTTAGGTATTGTTCTTCAGACATCAGCTGATAAGTGGGGTAGGTGGGCCTCGGCTGAAATATTAGTGTTTCAGAATAAGATTATGATTTATTCTGTTTATGGCCCCAATCTGGATGACTCAGAGCTGTTTAATTCTCTAAACCAGGAGCTAGCATTAAGTAATACTCCTATTATTTTTAGCGGAGACTTAAACATTCATTTGGAAGCAAGTTTTAATATTAGGAAAAAATAAAAGCTATGTTGGCTCCAAATCACGGACGTTTAAGGCTTTAAGGTCTTTGGTAATAGACAATGGCCTTTTTGATGCTTGGCACACCTTACATTCTGCAGTTCCTGGTTACAGCTTTTTTTCTGCCCCACATAGGAAATTTGTCCGTCTTGATTATTTTTTTCTCTCAGTTCTTTTCTGATAAATATAAGATACAAGTTCTTCCAAAATTATTGTCAGACCATAACCCTATTTTTCTCAATTTTAACTTGCCATCTATTGGGCGTTGCCCGCAATCAACCTGGTCATTCCAGAGGAACTTGTTATTACAACAAGATGATATACTTTTCATGACAAATATTATTCAAGAGTTTTTTCAGATAAATAATGAATCCGCATCAATTCCAATTGTCTGGGATACATTTAAATCTATTATAACTTGGGTCCAGACTGAAGGTAGATTTCAGGTAGATTTATTACCACAAGTTACAAGCTGTTACAATGAAGATGAAAGCCCCACCAGGAGCGCCTGGCTAGGTGCTCAGCCCAAGACCAACTGTGATGAATCCAATGATAACATTCTACATGACATCACATTTACAGAATTCCACTGGTGGAGTCAAGGAAGAGATGAGAGCATACTTACTAAGATATTACATATCCTCCTTTCTCAAAAGAACACAAAGAAAGAAACTTAGGTAAGAAAATAACACACCACAGAAAAGCATAAGAGTGAGCAGAACAAGAAGTAAAACGTACAAAAGAGTAAAGACAATAGAAGAGAGATGAGGAAGCAAACTGAATGCAAATAGAGAATCCATATAAAATCCCATAATAGACATATGACTCATCCTCCTCTCTAAACACGAAAAGAAAGGAAAGTTAAAGAAAAGGTAAGAAAAACCATCAATGGCAGCTCAAATCACACCTACTGGCCAGGTAAGCTAGAAAAGGACAGCACAAATCAGGAGAAAACGAATAGACAGTGAAGGAAAAGAGAAAACTCATTCAACCCTCACTATGATATATAAGAAGAAAAATAAATACAAGAAAAATTCAAACTGGGCTAAAGTGAAAAACACCAAACAAGTATCAAGAATAACACGCCCAGAGTAAACTGACCCATGGAACAAGGAAAGAGAAACCATGCACCCACAGAGGGTAAAAAAAACTAACATGGGCAACCTCCGGAGAGATACTGACATGCGCAAAGTTAGTAACAACGCAAACTCACACCAAATACCAAGAGGAGAAAAGAAAAACACAGACGGTGGTGAGAGTGACTTAACGATGCAACATGGAAAAATATAGTGCACTGAACTAATGGGATGACACCCAACAGAAAGAATTAGTACCTGAAAACAAATCTACCTCTGTGGAGAGATTAAAATAGTGTACTGGATGAGACAGGACCAAATCTACGCATACGCCTCATATGGAGGTTAGACAGAATGCGCAATAAAATAGAGAATAAAATTCCAACACACCTCATGAAGAGGGAAAACAAATAATGCACAAACAAAAATGTGGGAATAGTTCCACGCAACTAAAACATAAATAATGTGGAAACCCCAAAACATACCTCGCGGAGAGGTAGCAACTTTGTGTACATGTGAGTGGGACGAAAGTCCACACAATACTTAGTGAATTCAAGTACAATATACACCTCAGGAGAGGTAGAACCATAGTGCACTAGTGAGGTAAGTATGGAGTAAATATGACTAGCAAAATTGAAAACTCCACCATAAAAACAAATCCTCACTACCTTATAACAGAAAATAATGTACACTAAACATAACAGATGCAGCATGTTGGAATGCATAACAAAATGGCAAATTATCAAAAGAAAATACATATGTCTTTCAAAATCACTAAAACTTGCAGTAGACATCATGTGTACAAAGTACATTCATAAGTTAAATAAAACGTTATACTGTAAACGTATTTAAAACCGAAGCAAATGCTAATAAAGGTGTGTAAATAAAATGTTATACTGTAAACGTAGCAAATGCTAATGCTAATAAAGGTGTGCCTGTCACCGGAAGAAGGCAGACAAGCAGGTCTCAATTAATTATAACACCACTACTTAAAATTCTGAGATGAGCCTGTCACCGAGAAAAAGAAATGCTGGCTCCCAAAAAAAAATGACTTCATGAACAAACAGTACCTCAAAGATGACACAGCGCTTCATTCATAACAGTACTGTAAAAGTTGAAACAAGAAATACTGTAGATGCTGGGAAAACATTTCTGCGCAGCCGGCATTGAAGAAACACAAGCAAAGTAGATTGAGGAAATTGTGATGACTAGCTGACTAAAGCTCTAAGATGGCCGCTGCGTCAGGCGTGAAGACGTGAAGAGAGAAGTTTCGATCACCAACACTCCCGGAGGGCTCAGTGACGTAATCAGTCACAAAGGGAGACAGCAGGAGAAGGATGGCTCCACACGGAAAATCCAACCGTCACTCAGCAGACGAACACAAGGTAAGAGAGAGTCTTAATCTTCTCAGCGTCCAGCTTATATTGGTCCAATGTTATCATGTAGAGGAAAGTTTGTTGTCAAGCCGGTATTTGAAGATCAAGTGATAATGAGTGAAATAAACGTCAAGTTGGCATTTGAAGATCGGGTGACAATGAGTGAAATACACGCACTTGATGTGAAGACTGTAGGTGGACACCCAATAGTTAAACCAACCATCACTCAGCGTCCTACTCTTTTCCTCTGGGGCATTAATTTTTCATTTGCTTTAAAATTGCTGAAAACTCGAGTGTATTGAAAACACATCGCCCGCAAAATAAATTAATATAATTGAGACCAGTAGATGGCAGTAATGATCTTTCATTCAGTCCCACAAAGCAGTCAAAACGATGCGACTGTACACAAACTCCCAAATCACATAGATGCTTAGCTCAGATGATTTTTGGTACATTGTTGATGCTGTGGATGAGTTAAAGAACTAGACGAGGCGCAGCGATAAAAAAGATAGATTACTTGTAATTGGGTTTTTTTTTGTAGATGAAGTTCTTTTAACGCTGTCTTAGCCAAGATAAAACGCTGGCTTACAGTTAGGCTCAGAGTCAATGAATTGCATATATTTCACCTAATCACCCACGCTTCGAAATTCACTGAGAGTCAAGGAAGGCAATTAAATCAAATAATGTACAGTCACAATTCCGTTGCAAGATGATATTAACCCTTAAAAGGTGAAGTCTGCACACATTTCTTCTAGTGCTTTGGGGTTAGTCATGGCTTTGAAAGCTTCTATTAATTTCTTTCAGAAAGTTCGAAATTAATGAAAAGAGACTTTTATTTTACCTTTGCCATATTCACTGCTGTAGTAGTGGTTGTAGAGTGTCTTGTTGACAGGAACCAAATTGAAAAACGATGAGGGCGACCGGTGCTGAGGTCACTGGTGGGGCTGATTACTTGACAGTTGGTTCACAGCAGTGCAGATAGGTAGTTTCCATAAATGTCCAATTGAAGAAGATAGTTGCAGGTTCTTAAGTCCAAGTCGTCGCCAAAATAAATGTAGTAACTTGGGTCCAGACTGAAGGTAGATTTCAGGTAGATTTATTACCACAAGTTACAAGCTGTTACAATGAAGATGAAAGCCCCACCAGGAGCGCCTGGCTAGGTGCTCAGCCCAAGACCAACTGTGATGAATCCAATGATAACATTCTACATGACATCACATTTACAGAATTCCACTGGTGGAGTCAAGGAAGAGATGAGAGCATACTTACTAAGATATTACATAAACCTTAAAGTGAAACCTTAAAGTACTCGAATTTTCAACATAAATGCAATCGGGATACATTTAAAAAGACTGTGATATGGTTCTAGAAGCAGAATTACGACTAGCAGAAAGTATAAGTATTAAAAATAATAAGAATGTAGAAGAATCTCAAATCAATCTATTCATAAAACGTAGTCAAGTTTATTCTCATATTGCTGATCAGGTAGCTTTACGCTTTTCTCAATATCGTACAGAAAGTTATGAACTGAGTGATCAAACAGGGAAAGTTCTGGCCCAAAGACTTCGTCAGCGCGCAATGTTTAATGAGATCTTTAAAATTTTCGATATAAATGGAAGTGAGAAAACTTCGAAAGGTGACATTGTGGTAGCATTTAATGAATTTTATAAAATACTATATCACCAAGTCAACCAATCATCCGACTTAGATATTAAACAATATCTTGAAGAAATTCCTAGAACTGAATTATTGATTGAACAAAAACAGATACTTAGTGCTCCAGTTATCTGGGAAGAAATAGAAACAGCCATTCTTAGCTTAGCTGCCGGCAAGGCAATGGGACCAGATCAGATTCCATTAGAATTTTATCTCTTTATGAATGTCTTAAAGTCAGAATTGACCAAGATTTTTCAGTCTGCTTTCGCGGGTCATCTACCAGCATCATGGTCGTCTGCTACAATAATTATTTTTAAAAAGAAAGGTAAAAATAGTGAAGAGTTAGGTTCATATAGACCTATTTCTCTTATAACGGCCGACAGCAAAATCTTTTCTAAGATTTCGGCTAATAGACTAAATACATTAATGCCATCTTTTGTTTATATTAGACAACACAGATTTATTTTTAAAAGAGACACTACCGATCATGTAAAAAAAATAATAGCCTTGCTGGATTGGGCACAGGCCTCAGAGTCTCCCGTTGCGGTGGCCGTTTTGGATGCTGAAAAAGCGTTCGACAGGGTCCCCGGGGGTTTCTGTGGTCTGTACTAATATGGATGGGATTTCCGCATTCATATATTACTGCAGTAAAAGCTCTTTATTCCAATCCTAAAGCAGTTATTAGGGTAACAGATACTAACTCTGAAGGCTTTTCCGTAACAAGGGGAACAAGGCAAGGTTGTCCTTGTTCCCCCTTGCTGTTTGCCTTATACTTAGAACCCTACCTTCGCAAACTATGCACTGCAACAGACATCATTCCTGTAACAATTGGTGAGAATCCTTTTAAAGTATTTGCTTACGCAGATGATGTCGCTATTACCACCACAGATATCAGACGGGCACTCCCAAAAATAATTAGTTTAGCTGAAGAATTCGGTGCACTCTCTGGCTATAAATTAAATATAACCAAAACTCAATTGATTCACTCGGAATGGGGGCGACCACACGAAATAGCTTTTGCTCCAGAAGCCCAATACCTGGGGATAACTATTTCCTTCAAGATTGATGACATTATACGTCTTAACATCAAGCCCGTCCTAACATCTTCTAATAAGGTGCTAGAAAGGTTAAACAACTTACATTTTTCTTTGTTCGGCTGTGTTAATATTATTAAAATGTTAATTTTTCCGAAGTTTTTATATTTATTTCGCACAATTCCTTTACTAATTTCGTCACTTTACTTTACTGAAATTGATAGAATGGTATCCAGGTTCCTCTGGGGCTACCATCGCTCAAGGCGTGCCTTAAAATGGTGTATTCTGCCAATAATAAGAGGCGGCTGGAGAGTCCCTAACTTCCGGCTGTATTAGTGGCTCAGTTTTTTAAGTCATATGGGCATATTACTTTTTAGAGATGTTATTATTGAGGAATCAGTATATCCGTCAGTCTATGAATTACTGTTAGGTGATAAAGTACCACAAAATTTGGTAAAAATCATAGAACTCAGCTATTACAAAAAAACAACTTTAAAATTGTATTAGCTGCATTTATTGTTTAGCGGCAAATAAGGAGGAAAATGGTAGGTTTAAAAGAACTTCATTATTATTCTCCCATTCTAAATAATCATAGTTTGCCAGCAGTTTTTCATGATCAAATTATCACAAGATAGTATCAATCTGGCATTCATGCATTAAATAGATTTCTATCAATATTCTAAACGTATTTCTTTTGTAGATCTCCATGTTAAATATGGTTTATCTAAATATGATTTTTTTAAATACTTCCAGATCCGGAGTTTTTTAGAATCTAAAGGCCTTCTAGACCATAGCTGTATGAATAAAAACTCTATTTTAGAAATAAGTAAGAAAGTTAAAAAAATAGGTTTAGTTTATGCTACTGCAATAAATCAAATTGAAGATGATCTTTTGTCAGTAGAGGGCAAATGGAAAAGGAAATGTGAACTTGAGAGTGTTGACATCGGAAGATCTATTGAACTATCAATCAAGATTCTTTTTAATGGCTCACTTCAAAGCCAACATTACATGTCAATCTTTGATTTGTATTATTCTCCTATTAAAATAGCGAGATGGAAAACAGGTAATGGTGATAGCTGTAACCGATGTGATGAGACCGGGGCTGACTCTATTCACATGTTTTTTAAATGTATGAAACTTTCTCGATTTATTGCTGATATAGAATCTTTTATTAATAATTGCCTAGGACTTGATGTAAAGCTAACCCCTGAATTAGCAATCCTAGGCATACAAACGAATCACATCGGTATTAGATCGACAGTCGAAGAAGCTTTTTTGTTTATCTGTATGTCAATTTTTCGTTATTGTATTACTTCTAGATGGATTGATGTTGAACCTCCAATTTTTCACCACTGGCGTTCTAAATTGCTCTCTATATATCAATTAGAAATTACAATGTATAAACTTAAAGGGATAAAAAGAAGGTCATTGGGTCTAAAAATATGGGAGCCTATAACCAATTGGATCTAATACGATTTAAGTACCTTACATTAATTGTTTGCATTTTAGAAGCATTATTTATTATGTGATATCCTTTCTTACATCCCTTGTTAATGATATTTTTTCTTACCTGTTTTGATTTTGATATTTATTTTGCTCACTGTACAGCTGACTGTTGAAATAAATGTTATATAAAATAAAAAATAAAAAAGATTGGAGGAAACAAAGAGAACAGTACAACACATTTCAGCAAAACAGTTACAGACAATGAGAGAACGATATTTCAGTTGCTTATTGACAAACCCTGTTATAATGTATGGGTTTAAACCTGGAAGAGATGTTAGACACTCAGGCCCAACCACTTGCCCCATATTTTACGGTGTTTAGTCGGGCACCTCCAGGCTTCATATAGTGGTTTCTCCTGTGCTGCGCACCAATCCACTCCCCTGTGCCATTTAGTTATACTTGGAAGGACTGGATTCTTGCATGCAGCACTTATATTTCACTTTGCACCATGATGGCAGTACCCAGGAATAGTTTATCTGCTCAATAACCATCCAACCCAACCATGATCCCCAGGAGCATGCTCAAGGGGTTGTGTGGGACCTCCCAGCCCAGGACTTCACTAAGCTCCACTTCCAGTGATTCCCAGTATGGGGCAAGAATGGGGCATTTGAACAAAGGAGGGACTGGAGAAGGACAATATTTATTGGGGTCCAGTGTACAAGTCCAAAAACTAGTAGTACAAAGTTCCCTGGGAAGAGTGAAGGAGTAGAGGTGTGTGTGCTAGAGAGAGGGGGGAATCCCCTTGTTGGAACTAAAACCCTCACACACCCTGCATGCTAGGTGTCATGCTTCATCATATGGGTTCTGCTCCTCATCAGACTGGGGCTGCAATGTCTAACGGGCTCCCGAAACCGGGGCTCTTTATCGGAGATCTTTTGTTCCGGACATATGGTGCATGCGTGTGAGAGGGCGGGGGAGTGTGGTCGTGACGTGAAAAAGGTGAGATTAAAAAAGGTAGGTCAGTCCACAACCTACTTTATTCTTGTGGTAGACTTCCTTGTTTAAAAGGGGTGGGAGGGGAGCTAAATGCCCTGGAGCTATCCTAGCACGTTAACTACCACCCTCTTGTTTGGTCGACATGTTTCTTGCCACGATGGCTACTTAAGTGGGTGGCACAATAAGTGCTGCAGGCCCACTGGCAGTGTTTAATTTAGAGTCCCTGTGTATATCACTCTACAAAGGACTTATAAGTAAATAAAATATGCCAATTAGGTATATGCCAATCACACCATGGTTAGGGTAGTGAGCACAAGTACTTTAGCACTGGTTAGCAGTGGAAAAGTTCACAGAGTTCTAAGGCCAACAAAATCTAATTTCAGCAACAATTGGAGTAAGTAGGCAAAAACTTTGAGGTGAGACCACCCTGAGGCTGACAGGTCTGACAATGAGGTGTTCATTTTGTACATTTCGGAGTTACTCTTCATTTATCTTTTTGGGTTAGACATACTTTTCATTTTACACATCTCCTTCTTAATAAGGTACTCTTTATTTGTCTCTTTCCTTGAATTGAACAAATTAACCTAATGTTCTGTCATTTAATATTCTAATGTTTTAACTTATAGATCATGGGATTACTTGGCATTTGCAGGTTCACTTGTATGGCATTTTTTGGAGTGCATGGATGTCCCTTCACTACCCAATTTGGCAGTTCTACTTTATTTTTCTTTCATTTTTAAACATTGACCCATAATGGATTTTTCTTTACACAATCAAGATCCAATTAACAGCATTTTCCTCTTTCTATTTGTGCTTCAGTATACAGCAAGCATAGAAATGAGAAAAAAGAGGAGAAATAAAATAATGTTTTCTCACTGTGCCATTCCTATCCCTCCCCTCAGAGGGGTAGGATTCTGACGCATTCCCAGTATTACAAAATGTTGAAAATCTGGGAATGCATCAAGGTCCATGGATGTTGCTCGATGGATTGGTCTTTGTCTGATAGTTCCACACATCCTGGGAGGTCAATGATTGTCAGCTTGTATTAGCTCCAAAACAGCCACAGTTATCTAAGTAACAGATGGAGAAATCAATAGAACTATAACTGATTTAATGAGCCACTTGCAGTTTCACAGTACCAACTCTCTGTACATACACAAAAATGACTTAGGACCCGATTTTCAATTTGGTGGTAAATTACCCGTTGCCCTGGTGGAGGTCCAGGTGACCAAATTTTGGAATTTCCATCCGCCGGCAGGCATTTCAAGCAATGAGAGAAACTGATGTCAGGCTGGTACCTGCCAATGTATTGTAACTATACCATACAACTCTGTCAAACATAAAGGAGCCGTACGGCAAAGTTATAATTTGTTTTTTATTTTCAAAAACAAAACCTCAAAGAAGAATTTTGTTTTTGAAAATAAATAAAAAATTCTTTCCATGCAATGGGAGTATTTCCCATGGTGAGAGGGGCATTTTGCAGTTTTCACTGTCCCTTAAGGCCAGAGGTTTCCTGGTGGTGATGGGCACTAAAAAGGGATCTGTATGTCTGCCCATCTAAATCAGTTTGGCAGACATACAGATCAACATCCAACGGCCCTTACTCCATCGGGCTGCCAGAGGGGGTGTGACCATGGCGGAGATGGAGTTGTCTCTGCCATAATTACACCAAAGGTTCTCCTGCATTTAAATTGGGCAGGGGGGCCATTACATTGGCTGTGAGGGTACACCATGGATGTTGTGACTGAGTACCTTTTCAGCAACATATAAATCGTCCTCTTAATTTTTTTTATTTCAACTGATTTGTTTTAGTTTTATATCAGAAGAAAAGCAAAAATGTACAATACACTTCTGAAGTGGAAATAAATAATAAGGGTGGTGTTTAGAGGAACAACAGTAATCTAGCACAAGATTCCTCATTCATAGTAGAATGAAGCTAAGTCTGGGGACACAGGTATTCAAAACTATTGTGGAGCAACATATTATCTCACATCTCCTGAGTCAGGCGAGAGTGTGACCTCCCGATGGATAGACTCATCTGATAACCCAAAAAGAGGTACCCAATACCAAGAAATAGAAGAAAGAAAATAAGAACAAGTAAAACAAACAAAGAATGAAAACGTGCCTTAAAGAAAGGGAAGGGGGAAGGGAGGAAAAGAGAGGAAGAAAGGGGTGATTATGCTGTGTGATGGTAGCGAGTCATCAGAGTCCAATTGCCGGACAGTACTTACACTTTTGGGTGTCCAACAGAGGACCCCGGGATGTACGTTACAGCATATGTAGTATAGTATCACCTTGCAAGCACATGTCAAAGAAATCCCATAAGTCTCTAGCACGGAATGCAGTATCTACCTTTGTGTACATTATATTGCCCACAATTCTAATGGTACAAAACATGTTCCAACATATTTCAAAGGAGATCACAGATGTTGTTTCCACTCCATTAGGACAATGGGAACCCACTGTTAGCAGTTGGTCCAGTAGTAATGAATTCTGCTCTAGGAGGAACAATAGGGAAGTATTCATGGAGATTCTCAAGCCAATTGTCAAGAAGTCGATTCTGAACCTGGTCTTAGCTAAGGCTGGGACGATTTTTGCAAAAAAAGATAATTACCATATTTTGTCCATGTTGCATTCATAAAGCAGAGAATATGTGTAGATTGAATGGATATAGACCATTGCATGGCTATAGACCATTTCTTTTTCAGACCTGTCAGAAGATAATTTTTGGTGGGTTCAAGCAATTTGAAAGTATATGACACCGAGTGCCCAATCTTTCTAAAATTATCAATCAGCCCAGGAAGAACAGAAGAGTGTGGATGAGCCAGTTTCCCAATCACACGCTTCAATTTCTGAAATTATAGAATTCTATGTCAGGGAGATCAAATTTCGTGCACAGACTAGAAAAAGGGATGGGATTGAGTTGTGTTCCTAGATCCTCTACGGTGTTTAGGCCCCTATGTTCCATGGCTCCTAATATAGTGTTTTCCCGTCCATCTTAATCCTGTGATTGTACCACAAAGAGGCTTGCACAGAGTCGTTCATTCTCTTACGTAATAGGTAATCTTTGAGACAATCATATACTACTAGAAAGATCATCCAAGTTGTTCATTTTATAAAATGAGAGCTTCAAAGTAGGCTTTAATTTAGTGAAATACCCATGTAAATATATTTAACCATCAAAAAGCACTATATGCAGCATCAGTGTTAGACCTGTGCATTTTAATCTATTATTATACTAGCACACTCACATTAATTCATGTTTCTAGTATTAGAGTTCATGTGCTGCATGCCTAGAATAGAACATAAAACATATTTGATGTCATTAATTTATTATGCAGACCTGTCTCTGAAAAAATTATTTCAACCGCTAACTCTCGCTAAATGTTTCATCTTTTTACTTTTGCAGTCTGGGGCCAGTTGTAGGAAGTTTGGAATTGAAGCCATACTGTAACAGAGTAGTGTTTAAATATCCCACAAAGCAGAATGCCTCTATAGACATATATAATTGAATCCACATTGGTGTATTGAAATGCAGAGCATCCTGCTGGCTATTGTTTATAGTTCTCTCTGTAACAAATCCATGGTGTTGCAGTCATGCTGTGAGTGTGAAAGCTGGGTTTCCTTATTTGTATTAATAGTTGTAAACACAGTCTTGCAGAGACATGCTTTGAAAGCAGATTTCTTGTTGTTCTTTCATTCACTTGCATATGCGAACAACTGAACATTGTCTCTTCGATTGCATTCTTTGGTTGCATTTTTGTGTGTGATATGCCAGAGCCCCGTCCGTGCCCTCCCTCTCACCTTTTCAATGGCTGTATCATGCGCGACTTCCATGGGTGCAGCTGCCATTTTTGGCTCTGGTTAATCTTCAGGAAACAACAGAAGCAGTGGAGAGGGGGTCTCGGAATGTCATCTGACTATTGACTTGCCAATTTAAAAAACACAAAAAAAAACAGATGGATTAAAGCTTTTTCCCAGCCTAGTAATGAAGCACATTCATATAAAAAGAGCTTTGATTCCGCTCTGGCATGTCTCCCGCTCTGGCCCGTCTTTATATATTTGCCCCAGAACTGGGTCTGTTGTAATATGATGCTGGATTCTGGGCAACAGCAAACATCAGGTCAATGTATGATGATGTAAATTAAATTGGTAGGCATGATAAGTGGATAAGACATACTCACGAGGTACACTGTGGTTTGAGGTTAAACCAGGCTGCAGGTTTATTTATTGGGGTATGCCAAGTGGGTGATATTAAATATTTCTAAGCATAGCGTGAAAGCAGGCCTTATTTACAAGGCAGCGTTAAGCCACATTTAGTGGCTGAACGCTGCCGTGAAAATAAGGCAAAGGCCCTATCGCCACAGAAACATCGTAAAAAGTGACATACCCGTGGTGATAGGGGCTTGTAAATATGCCCCCTAATGTGTTAAATTGATTCTCTTTTATGTATGTGATTTCCTGTATGACTGACATCTGATATATTAACTTTGATGCTACTTTATTACAAATAATAAAAAAGGCAGGAAAAAGTGATGTTATGTTGTGAATCAACTGGAACCAGCAACGACTGTCAAATTGATTTACAAATAGAAAAATAAAACCATTTGAGACCTCTATAAAAAACCAACACTATTTGAGACCTCTGTAGTGCCAAAATAACCATGACTCCAACTAGCTCTATCTCATCATACTTAAATGTCTTCTCTACATCGAATCTGGGGTTCCTTGTAGACCAAATTTTAGTGCTCTGGCTAGCCTATTTCAACACAAAAAGAGCCTTTTTGAGAACCTTTGTTAGGGTGTCCCGTGCTTGATGAGACCCCAGACCTGGCTAAAGGCTTCTTTATAATGCCCTGACAGTCAATCTGAACTTTTCTGCAACAACTTCTGATTGCAGCTCCAATCGAAGTTCTCTTTCAGAGGAGAAAAAGCACACCATCAATGTTAGTGGCAATGTGCTTAGAAATATGGCAATAGGACATGCTAATACACTGGGTCTGAAGTAGTGGGAAATGTGTAAGGTGCAGAACTGAATACTGGAGCACTAAACATTTATTTACAATGTGCATAAAATGTAAAGGAGTTTGGTCTTCAGCTTTCAACTGTCTATAAAGTATGTGCTAAAATGCCCAAAGTGGCTGCCTCTAAAGGTGCGCCAGTGTGAAAAAGTAGGTGAAAAATTCTTGTGTGGTCCACTCATGTCTTGACCAGACATTTGTTAAACATACTTTTACACACATACTGAAATGGCTCAATTGTTAGAGCCATTTACAAGTGTAGGAATTTCCTAGTTCACAAAAAGTGAACCTACATGCAAGCATAATGTCCCTGAAGGCTTGTGTAATATTATGTCTGAAGTAATCCTTTCACTCTCTGGCTTGCCCAGGAAAGTACATATACACATAGGAAGAGTGTTTTTGTTTCACTAGTAACAATGGTGCCATTTGAAAAATCTTCATGAATCTATCCAGAAAATAATAATCTCCTACCTCCTTCCAGTAAAGTCTTTCACCACTCCAACAAGGAGGTGCTAAGAAAAAGGGGCGCCCAAAGCATTGATTTTCCATGTTAATTTCCACTCTGTAGTTTGTGGAGTGATACAGAAAAAATGTCTGAATGGAATTACACTAAATTTGGCAGAAAGTTAGACCTTTACTCAGAAACAGTGCTTTGCTATTTCATGTAAATCAGTTTAGCTGTTTTTGAGAAATTCACGTTTGAAGAGGTGCTCCGGGTTCATGAAGGGTTTAATAATGTAGGTATATCTAGACTCTTGGTGCGTATATATGCTCATATTGGCCACAATAAAGGGAACTAGTCGATCCTAATTTGCTGGCCACAACCTGAAGAATATCTTCTGTCAGTCAATACAAGACTTGGGGACACGGTTCCTGTGTCCTGAAAATAAACTAAAGAATATAATGTGGCCAAGTGAGCACATCCTCACAACAAATGGCACGTGGGTGGATGCCCAGAAGAACCACCCTTTTACTGTTTGGCCACAAAATGGAAAAAAAACTTGTGGCACCCATTACAGGACTTGGTGACATGGTCCCCATTAAAATACATTACAGGGAATGCCAGGTTTTACTAATTAAAAAAATTGTGGTGGGTTCTAAGGTGATTTTAGCTTGTGAAAATGCTGAACCTGTGCTGGGAATTGATGAACCATTTCCTCCCATACTTTTCTAATAGAGGTTAAGAAAAGTACTCCAGAAGCTAAAATGAGAGCACATTTTTCTATAAGGTCCACTCTCTTCCTCAGCCATGCCAGAACAAAGTCTCATATTCTGAGTAAAATATGTACTTCCAGAAGCAGCCTGTTAGTTGATTTCCCAGTGTTCTATTGCAGCTTCCTAAAGTTTTCTAATGAGCATGAATAGCACTGACATTCTGTATCCATGGCAAACCTGAGGCCATCTTGATCGAATCAAAGTTGTAGAACTGCAACCATTTTTTGTAGATATGAATACAATTAGGGGGCTCATTTTGCCATAGAAATTATGGTTAGTGCTCTAGAAAGCTAAAACAAGGACACATTTTCTATGCATTACCAAACATCTTTCTCATTCAGTTAGTAATACATTTTGACTGAAATATTTACTTTGGACACCAGCAGTTTATCACTTACCTCCTTTCAGATCATCTGTAGCTATAACACAAATTTCTAATGAGCAACTAGAGTGCTGAAAGTTCTATAAATGATAAAAGTATGGCATACCTGAAGCCACATTAATGGAATAAAAACTGAAAAACCTAAAACATTTCCTTTATTAATGATCAAAATGGTTGGTCGAAGAAATATGGTTAGTGATCTATTAGGCTAAAATGAAGACACATTTTCTGTGAGTTCTCAAATATCTTCTTCATCCCTTCACCCCTTTCAGTAAAACATTGTAACATGCAGAGGGAAATATGTGCTTCCAACAGCAGCATCAGACTGCTAGCTAACTCCTAAGTAAAAACTGCAGTTTACCACAGTGGCCTAATGAACACATAGAGCAGTAACATTCTGTATCTATGACAAACATGTGACAGAGAAAACAATGCTACTGGGGGTTCAATGTTAAGGACCCTTGCTCTGACTGCCAGTGAAAAGGGAAGGAAGTGAGCCCAGGACCAGCTAGCGCTACATAGCTCCATTGCTGGTCCCTCTGCACAGGAGAAAGCAATTCTGCTGGGGGCTCCAGGTCTCAGGATATTTTGCTCTGCCTGCCAGTGAAGGGGGGATGCTGTGGGCCTAGGACCAGCCAACAATATATATCACTATTACCAGTCCAGCTGGATGGGAGAAAATGATGCTGCTGGGAACTCCAGGTCACAGTACCCTTTATATGTCTGTCATTGGAGATGGAAGGATGGAGGCCTATGACCAACCAGCACTATATATCGCCGTCACCGTTCCCCTTGTGCTGGATTAGCAAAGGATATGCCCTGGCTAAACCTGGGTCAAAGATAGCCCCATCTACTCCCATCAGTGACATTAAGTGGCAGAGCAGGGCTCCTTCTTCTGTCCTTCACCACCAGGATCCATTAGAAACCTTCCTTAACGTAATTAGGCAGTGTAGATAAACTTTGTACACTGCCTACCCCTGCTGCTGTGGCCAATCGAATGCTAACACTAGGGCAAGCTAAGACGGGGATTTTTACAGCGGATAAGATTAAGGGCTTGATTTTGATCCTGGCGGAAGGGAACTCTGTTACAAACATGACAGCTATCCCGTCCACTGTAATACAATTTCTTAGGATATAATAGAACTTGTAATAAACCAGGTGGGATATCCATCATGTTCGTGATGGAGTATCTCATCAGCCAAGATCGTAATCAGACCCTAAGGCTTCAATATAAGGGTGGTGGCGGTGGTTATACAGAGTTCTAACTTTTGTGTCTAAGAGGAAGTATGTTTTTTAAAAGTGTTGATGATTGTTGCTGTACACTCTGTTTTTGCTCCCCCACAATTTGTTCAGTTAGCCTAAGTAAGAGTCGAAGGTCACAGCTTCCTATTAGAATTTCATCAACTGGTTGCATCGTGGGCGGGGTAGGAGGAGCTTTCATCCTCAATGGGTAAGGTGGAGTTGTGCCTCTCCAAAGATAAAGAGCAGTTATGCTGCAAGTAACCTTCAGGGGAATGAAAGGAGCAGCCAGAGTGAATGGGGGCTAAGTTGCTAATAAACATCCTAATGGGGAGGATGATCTACTTACCTTGAGTGATAACCTTCTGATCTCTCACCATTAAATCCTGTTTCTGCTAAGTTGACCACTACCGCTCATACTACTCCAATGGCACTAGCCTCTTCTATAAAGGATATAGTGGAGAAACACTTTAGGAATATATAGACACAAGAGTCCACTGTTGCAGGATTTGTTGTGCCTTTTAATTGTCACGCAAGGAGCAAGCTGGATGGAGGAGTTAGAATTGATGGAAGATATTGTTATGGAGGATCTACTTTTACCCTCATCACCCTGTTTTCGCATTCCTCCTTTCTAACCTAAGTTTTGCCCTCTCTTAGGATGAGACTGGAGTGGTGACTGGGTGGAAGGGGTGGAGTGAAGTTGAGTGGGAAATGCCCTTAAATGGTTGTGCTCTTTCTGGCAGAGCAGAATAACTTGTATTTTTTTTCAAGATGAGAGAATCCCCCAATGGTGACTCAACAACACCCAAATCTGTCTGTCTCAAATCTGGAATTTTTAGTCACTGGACCTTCGCCAGTGTTGGATGTTCTCTTCTTAATTAAAAAGACCATATACAGCCTCCTTGGATCCACAGTTATGACAAATGAGAATAGAAATCATAGACAGGCCTATAATATTAGTCTTGGTGTCCTTAATAAAATCCAAATGTTCTGCCCAGCAGGCTGTGAAAAATCTAAATTATCCACAAACTAAAGTCAATAGATTTGTGAATGTCCTTGCTAGTAAGGCCTGTGTCTCACTCAGATCCTGAGCCCAGGGGACGGGGTCAGACAAACCTAGGGAGGTTAGGGAAAAGGGATCGGTATATGTGTCCAGATGGCCAATGTTAGTAAATAGATGGCCGCAAGGTCAAGTGTGGAAGTAGCACTCACTATACTGTAGGGCAAGGAAGAATGTAACATCGAAAAAACGATCTAGGTGACAGCATGAATGGAAAGGTAGGGGGAAATAAACGTGGCAAGGACAGGCATCAGGAGAATATACTACAGGTTGGGCTGGATTTGAAGGCTAACAAACCTGGTATCAAAATTAAGTGTGCTGAGTCTAAGATGTACCAAAGTAAAGAGGTGAAAACAGGAAAGAAGAAGGCCTTACAGTGAAATGTTAGAGACTTATGGATTCCACAGCAAATAGTTCCAAATTGCTTCCAGTCAAAGAGAGATATGCAGATAATTAAACAAATTTACTGAGTTAGGGTTTGCTTGTTTAAATGGACAAGTTAAGTATGATTTTCCACTTTCCCAAATCTTTGTATATAAATCAGAGATGCCCAAATGATAATATGTTTCTACAAGCATGGAGCTTTGAGTTATGTAATGAGTTCAAATTTGTAAGAAGTATGGGTAGTGACCATTGAGGTTTAACAATGGCCTTTAACTTTGCCCCCCACCCAAGAAATGTTTCTATCCCTATGGAAGTAACATTTCCAAAGGGCCCGACAACAAGATTAGATGACAGGTACATGACTATGTTAACACAAAATCCAGTAAGAAGGCCTGAAAGTTGGGGGCGGATGCATCTCCATAATCCACAAGGACTCCCTCAACTGCACCCCCTCTGATGACGACACAACACCTATCATGGACACCTTAATTTCCAGATCAGACCAAATGCCAGTACCACCATCAGAGGAACCCTTGCCTATGGACCCCCAGGTTCTGCAGCTCCATCTCGGACCCCCAGGCAATCGACTCCAACTACTACATCTTCCTGGTAGACCTGAACTTCCATTTAAAAGACCCAGAAAAAACCAATTCCACCACGCTTCTTGAAAACGTGAGCATCCTCGGCCTCTCACAACTTGTCACCACCCAACACACAGAGCAGGACACACTCTGGACCCCATTTTCACCACCTACGACAGAGCCAAATTCTCCCACACCACCGAGTTGACTTGGACGAACCACTGGGACATGGTCACAGAGCCCCTCTGGACCGCCGCCCCCAAAGAAGTAAGACCCACCCATTCGGGTACATTCAAACTCACCGGCCAAAATTTCTCCAATTGGATCTCCACAGCCACAGACAACTTTGTTCCCCAGAGGAACACCATCATCAGCAGACCCACAAAAACAATCCCGATGGTTCACCCCAGAGCTGCTGATCCTCAAGCGACACTGCAAGAAACTTGAGAGACACTGGCGATCCAACTAGACCCCTGCCATCTCGATTCTTACAGATCCACCCTCAGCAACTATCACCACCATCTCTTCGAGACCAAGAAAGAAGCCCAGAACACCTGTATTGAGGCTTGCACCAACTATTCCAAGGAACTTTTCAGCATAGTCAGAGAATTCTCATTGCCCTCCACCACTGAGAACATGATATACCCCTCCCAAAGCCTCTGCAACTCTCCAGCAGACTTCTTTCACCACAAAATCTCTGAAATATAACAACTTTAACCCCCAAACCTCCGACCTCAACCCCCACTGCACCCAAACCAATACCTCCCACCCCATGGGATCACCGACTGTAATCAGCTCTCATATGAAGACCCTATCTCCATCATGAACACCATACACTCTGAATCCCCCAAAGACCCCTCCCCGCACCACATCTATGACCTAGGAAGAGAAGTAATCACACGATCCCTTACAGAACTCATCAACACCTGCATCACCATAGCCACCGTACCTGATGCTCGAGGTCAAGAATCTCCTGAAGAAACCCTCAGCTAGCCCCAACAAACTACAAACTACAGTCTGATCTTGCTACTCCCCTTCCTGGCCGGCTTCTTGGAAAAGGCCATCAACCACCAGTTCATGAACTACCTCGAAGAAAACAATCTGCTCGACCCTTCCCATTCTGGCTTCCGACCCAATCACAGCACTGAGACCTCCCTGACTGCAGCAACTGACGAAATCAGACACCTCCTCGACCTAGGTGGAGCATCTGCCATCATCCTCCTCAACCTATCAGCGGAATTCAACACCATCTCCCACCACACCCTCATTACCCTCATTACCAGACTCCTCCACATCGGCATGCAAAGCAATGCACTCAACTAGATTTCCTCCTTCCTCTCCAGTTGGACACAGAGGATCCACCTACTACCCGTCTCCTCCACACCCAAAGACATCATATGTGGTCATATGCAGTGTCCCCCAGGGCTCCTCCTTCAGCTACAATCTCTTCAACACCGACATGGTACCTCTGGCAGACATCACCCTTACCCACTGAATAAGCATTGTCTCCTATGCCGACGACACCTAGCTCGTCGTGTCCCTCACAGAAGATGCAGATATCACAAGAGCCAACTTCCAAAGCACCATGACCGACGATAGTCTCCTGGATGAAGACCAACTGCCTCAAACTCAACTCTGACAAGACAGAGGTCATCATGTTCAGGAAAAAGCATTCCGCAAGATCTTGCAATGGATCCCTGTCTCATCCAGGTAGACCGTCATCCAGGCCCTCACCGCAAGCCGACTTGACTACGGCAACACACCCTACACTGAAACCACCAAACAGCTCCTGAACTGCCTCCAGACCATCCAGAACTCGGCAGCTAGACTCATCCTCGACCTCCCCAAAAGAACCAGAATCACCCCCACCTCAGAGCTCCCCACTGGCTGTCCGTCCATGAAAGGTGCCTCTTCAAGCTCCTCACACACGCCTACAAAGCCTTCCACAATTCCAGATCTACCTATATTAACAACTGCGTGACATTCCACCAACTGACCCGAGAGCTCTAATCCTCTACCCTGGCCCTGGCCCGTATCTTTTGTAGCCACTGTGAAGGTTGCTCTTTCCCCTACTTTGCCATCAAGTCATGTAATTATGACCTCCCCCTCCACCTGTGCACTACCCCATGTCTGAAAGGCTTCAGGAAGTAGCTCATGACTTGTCTTTTCTACCACCATCACCCGCTGACCGAGGCTCGCACTACCCACCAGCACCTGGTGAACCCTAGAGTGACAATCAATACTGCACAAGACCCACTGATTCATTTATTGATTTCAATTGGGGGAGGGGTAGCGGATTCTGAGGTTTTAATTTGGTACAGTCAGACCGTCACAGAGGTTTTGGATTGTATGACCCCCATTAGTCATAAAGTGCAAAGCTTCTGTAAAAATATAAAAATAGTCCTCAGTGGTAAACAAAAAGCCCTGGCTTGTTAACCAATGTCTAGGATTGAAAAGGAGGCTGATGGAAGTGAGGAATAAAAAGTGATTTCCCTTGGGCACGAGAGAGAGAGATGTGTTCAATAAGATAAAGAAAGGAATTTGAAGTATTGGTTTAACACCTTGGCTGCTAGGGATATTTTTCTCCTGTGCTGACCTTTGATGTTTACCCATTGTTCATGACGAGCTCAGCTCGTCATCAGCACAGCTCCACTGTGCCTCATGACAAGCTGAGCTCATCATGAGCATCGAAGGGGTTAATCTATGAAACTAGATTATTTTAAAGCAAATTGGGGAACAATGGTAAAGGTCCTACTTTCAAAAAACATGAAAAAAGTTTGGAGCTTAATAGAGGAAGGAAGTAGAACCTACACGGTTCCAAAGATGTGCAGGTATCTGTGAGAAATTGGGTTGTTGGTTGACTAGGGTGTGAGCCCTGGTCACGCCACAACCACAATCCATGTCAGGGTGAGGCACAAGCCAACCCTAAATTAACCTGTGCTCAACCATGTGGTAGCTTGGCACAGAGCAGTCAAGCTTCACTTCAGAAGCAATGTGTAAAGTATTTGTGCAACATGTCAAACTGTAATAAAGTAAAAACACCACATCAAAGGCTACCACACAAAGTTAGAACTATAGAACTTTCTTTAATGAATAAAACAAGACCAAAACGACAATTATCCAATCAGTAGAACCAAGGATTAGCCATTTTAAAGATTTCAGTGAAAATAGTGCCAAAAAGCTCCAAGTGCCAGTTTTGGATATCTGGTCGCGCCACACCAGGACAAAGTCAGAAGTTCAGGTCAACTGTGATGGAGCATGGGTCAGTTACAGAGATCCTGCTAGGCTCACTGAATGCAGTACCTGAAATCCTAATTTGCAGAGCAATGCGAGGATCCACGTTGAAATCAGTCGAGCAGCCGAGTCAATGCATCAGTTCCAAGATGCGACAAGGCTGCTATGCAAGGGCCTGCATGATCATATAGGATCCTGTTGATGGGGCTTGCGATGTGAAGTCCTGCATTGAGGATGTGGTGTGCAGTCGGCCGATGCGGCGGTTCTGAGGAACAGCGAGGCTGCGATGTGGAGTCCATTGTTGTGGTCGAGGCTGTCATCAATGAGAAATGCAAAAGCCTGAGCTGAGGATGCCTTGCATAACGGTGGTTCTGAAGGTGACATGGGCAGCTGCGGCAATGTGGGTCCAATCCATGCAACAGCAGTGGAGACGCGTTGGTTCTGCTCAGGTTGCGCCACGTATCAGAAGAGATGCGTCAGTTACACTGGATCCACAGATACAGGCGGGCACAGTAGGCCCACTTCCGAGGGTCCAGGACCGGGGTGGCACCACTAGGCAGGGTAAATTCAAACATGGCAGAGTCCCGGTGCAGATGCAAGGTTGTTGGAAGCCAGTTATGTCTGAATGTACGACAGAATTCCACATGTGTTTTTCACGCATGTCTTAGGAACTCCGTAATATGAACGAATGCATCTTTAGCACACATTTGTTCTGCAAGCAAGTCATTTTGATGTGTTGCCTTAGGAGGGCACTTGATATTGGAATAGTTTAATTTTCTATTCCAATTCCAGTCTGCACATCAGTAGGGAAGGTGTTGGACTTTAATTCCAACACCACTTCACCATTGCACCACCTAATGCAAGTCTTTGTAATGACTTGCGTGCAGAACGATTGCGTGCTAAAGATGTATTTGTCCTGTTGCCGGCACTGTGAAGGCACAGTGTGATTCTGGCTTCATCCTAAAAGACGTTTCCCATTATGTCCCTGAGGCTTCAGACCAGCTAACTGGCCATTAGAGTCACTCTTGCTTCTGGGTTCAAGAGATGCAGGTCCAGTCCTTCTCACCCAGGCAAGAGGTTATCAGAAAGCAAGTCAGCACAACAGGGCAGCAGTTACTCCGGGCAGCAGCCCAGCAGAGTACCAATTCTTTCAGCAGCACAGCAGTCTTTCCTGGCAGAGTATCCACAGGTCCAGAAGTATCCTGAAGAGATAGTGTCTAAGGTCCCTTTTTCAGGACTCAGCCAGATCCAGCGCATGCGCTGATCTGGCCGAGCATTTAGTAGGTGCTCTGGGAAATGCTACTTTGGGCGATCAGCATACTGTCACACGCACAAGCGCACGCGTGATGTGCACAGCTGCCATCGGGTGCTCTCACTTTCTTAAAGAGCTCAGCAACAGCGCGCGCTTGTGCGGCAAAAGTGAGAGCACCTGATACGACGCCCAGCCGACTGCTAAACTTTTTGGTACCAGGAGTTTTTCGCAACTTTAAAAATAGTCTTGCCGCTTCGTTCTCCGGGATCTTTTGCTTTACCACAGGAATATTGGTGCTCACACAATAACATACACCTTTCCCTGTATTCACTGTTTAATTTTCTCCCACCACTGTCCATACTTCCACACTCCTAGCAAAGACTATGGGCTGTTCCAGATTAGTGATAGAAATAGAATTAAAAACAAGTGTAGCTTCTAATTGCCCCAGAGTACCTGTGAGCTACTGCAAAGTGTGGGCACCCACCCACCACATCACAAGTATTACATTCCCACCGAGCAGTGCAGGACTCTCACTTTAAATTTCAATAGGTGCAGGTAAACTGCTTGTTGCGAGTACCAGCCCATCCACTTTCGGGCACACTATCGGGGTCGTTAGTCCACATAGTCCTCTTTCCATTAATATATACACGTTGCGTTCATCGTCAATTACCAGTGTCTCCACTGATTCTTGATACGTGCGGGTTCCCGCACCGGTTCAAAAGACTACTGTAAGAGTTCTTCCCCATTCCCATCATCTATTGTTTTACACGGATGCTTTTGTTGTTAGGGTTTTACTAGTTGGGTCATTCGGCGAGTCACGGAGCGGACCGATGTCAACCCCAGTCCCTCAACCTATTCGCTCCCAAATCCCACTTTAGGCACTCTGCCTTTTTGTCGCAAGCCCCAGAGTGCCTTTTCTGTCGAGTCCCTATCGCAGGCTCTGGCCCCATTCCCTCCCACCTGCATTCCCCACAGTCCCTCTTCTGCCTATTTCCCCTTCCCTTTGCAACCCCCACAGTCCCTCTTCGCATTCGCCCCTTTGCTTCCCAACTCCCACAGTGGCCTATTTAGGCCTAGTGCCTCTCACATCCTCAATCCTCGCGGCCTCCATTCTTCCGTCTTTGAAGTTGCATCACAGGCTGTCAAGAGATGTACAGCTGGCGAGTTAACATTGTTTTTTGCCCTAATGGTGAAGGCAAAAATGGAGAGTCTGATAGAGAACAGTCTCCGCACGGCAGACCCTGCCCACTTAAAGCCCTGAATATACAGTTCGAAAATCTATGGCGAGTCACTGCTCTCTCTGCCCACAAACTACCTGTATACTCACTTTCTGTCTGCACACTACCTCCTTTGTTGATACTTTGCTCCCTACCAGTTCTGCTGACTCACTGACTAATGGTCATACACTGCCCCTTCTCCTCGGAACATGCCCCATCCCATACGCTGTTTCCTGGCTATTCTGCTCATACTGGTCCCTGTTCTCCTCCTTCACTCCCTGACCCTTCCTCGCACACACTGCCCAAATTACACCCTGCTCCTTCTGCTCAACAACTGAACCTTCTGCTCACTGTACCTTCTGCTCACACACTGCCCTTTCTATGCACACAACCTCCCTTCTGTGCACACAACCTCCATTCTGTTCTCACACTTCCACTCTGCCCCTTGTTTAAGGCAGTCAGCTAAATGTGAAAGTCACTTCCCCAGGCCACTTTCATTTAGTCCAGTAGGAGTTCCTTTCTGCATGCATCACCTCGAAGGTTCCCATATGCTTGCACCACCCTCAGTAGTTGTTTTTGGTTTTTAGCAAAATCCTGAAGTAGCTGGGGTCTGATCACGTAGGACAGATGTTTTCCACCACTCACTCTATCGATCACCATCACTCTATCTATCTATCGATCACCCTCACTCTATCTATATGAATTCGGAAGAAGAGATGACCTGGTACCTAGGAGAATAGCCTGAATGTTTCTAACCTTTTGATCTTGTATCTGTCATTGAATCATTGGTTGCTATAACAAATTCATGAATATTCTGTAAACATATGTAAAAAAAAGGCTGGTGTAATATCTTCTGAAATCCGTGTCTATATTGATTTTCAATAACTGTCACTGTGTTTTTAACTTTGTATAGTTTTTTGTATTGTTGTCGGTTCTAGGCTTAGTTGCCCATTATGCATTTTTCTGTTTTGTGTACAGGTAATAAGGAAAGTAGAGTACAAAACACATCTTCAAACAGGAAGAAAGATTGTGTTCTGATACTCGATCTCCCCACTGTGGTAGAAATATTGTAATGAATGTTTTCTGTTGAGAACCCACTGAGGATGTTTAAATGATAAAGTGATTTAATTACAAATCTAGATAAGATGGTACCGACCGCAATTCATTCATAGTAGAGATATCTACATATATAAAATTGTGTAGATAGAGTTAAAAAACTTTTTTAAAAGCTTTTCAAATTCAGAAATGGAATTAAAACGTACCCACTTGGGGAAGCTTAGTATGAGCTGAAATAGCGGTTTTCAAATGGCACAACTTTATTGAGAAACAATAATGAATTGACAGTTAAAATGGTGCACCGGTCTGTGCAATATGTTATAAGATAGAGGTAAAAACATTTGTACATATAAGTTACTCAAATTAAGAAATTAACTTTGCCCACTTGGGAAAGTCGAGTATAAGCGGAAATAGAGGCTTTGAAATTGTTTAACTTTATTAACGTATTATCGTCACTATGGTTTACAAGCCGATCAAGAACAGATAGTCAAAATGGTGAGTTGGTTTGTGCAATATATTGTAATATGATATCATTAGTGGCAACTAGAATAATATTTCTTGTTTAAAGTATACCAATATGTAGAAAATACCTGAAATGCGGCAGCAAGAGAAATTTGCTGTAATGTATTGGGCACCAAACGTACACACACATTTTTTGACATATTTTATGTGATGTAAACATGAAATGGAAAACATTACAAGATGGCCGGCAACCTTCTTTGTTTATGCACTAGTCCACTTTTTATGTTGAGTTTTGATCACATGCACATAGCTTGTTTAAATGTCCGTTTGGTAAAACATTGCACTAACCTGTGAGCAAGGCGGTTCTCGCCGAAGCACGAAGGGTTTTCTTAGGCTCAAAAATGCAAATAAATATTCTTCGTTGAAGTACATCGTTGGATTGATGGCGTAATTATACTGAGAGGAGTGCACAGGTGCTTTGTTGCACAGTGAGGAGTAATATATATATATATTACCTACTGGCGGTCGCCAGTAGGTAGTTATAGTTAGGATTTTTTTAATGTTAAATCTCAAAATTCTATTTGGAATAACTTTGGCGCCGGTTGACAAATCTGCCTGAAAATTTCCTCAAAATGGTCTCGCGGAGCTCCGGTCCTTCCCTGAAAGTTTGGGGGGATTCGTCAAGCAGGGGCAGAGATAAAAGGGGGGTCCCAAACGCGTTTTCCCCATGTTAATTTCCATAGGGCGGTCGATTTCACTTTTAGCCTGAACGGCTGAATGGATTTACACCAAACTTGGCAAAATTGTAGGGACTGGTAGCCCGATGTGCCTTTGCTATGTCTCAGGATATGTGCTCCAGTGGATTTTGAGTAATTTAGGTTCAAAAAAAATATATATATCTAGAGCTGCGCCCCGGTACGCGCACCGGGGAGCGGTCAAAGTGCGCCACGCGACTTGCGCACGGAAAGCTGATTGGCTGTCGGTTGTCTGTAAACATTCCAAACAGTCCGCAGCGGCCGCCATCTTGTGTCTCGGTAGGATCGAGACATGAGAGGTGGCCAAAACAAAGGGGTAAAAGACCATAAGGGGGCAGAGTAGACACCCCCTGTCCCCCTAGGTTTGATGTGGGGGCTATTAAAGGGCCCCGCGGGGTCTCGTTTTTTTTTGGGGGGGGGGGTTTCGCGGGGGGAGCGCCCGGTACGCGCACCGGAGTGCGCACCGGAGAGCGTACTATGGGGAAAAAAATCACCTTAAAAATTTTTAATGTTCATCAATATTTTTTTTTTTTTTTTTTAATAAAAGTACCTACATGTAGGTACCAATGCAGAGACTTAAATTTAATGTACACCATCTCCACTGTAGATATCTTGCGTGTTGTTAAAGAAGTTATTGTGGTATATCGAATCCATAACATAGTCTGTCAGGAAAGCAGAAACAGATCTTTTAAGCACTCCCTGAGAATTTCTAGGGGATCATGGGTAGTCTATCCTGATCCCTTATGATGAAAAAGAGGTGTAAAATATACATAGGTGATAATATAGTGGGAGAAAGGTAGTAACTATGAGTAAACTTAGTTTGTATCAGAAAAAAAGTTGCACAGTATACTATAAGTCTCATTTTAAAATGTAATTATTTTGGTAATACTTTATGAATTACATATAAAATGAATATTGTCTCAAACAATTTAAAATTATTAAAGATAAATTTATTCCTCTGATTCTTTTTCATAATTTAATAAAACTTGTAACATAATATTGTCTGGTATTTCCTCATAATTATAAGTACATGATTCCATTTGTTCCAAACATTCAATAAACTGTTGATCCAAAGAGTCATCCATGAAATCAACTTCATCTTTTTGCTCTTCTGGTTTTTCCACCTTTACTTCGATAGAAGTAATATTTGCTTTATTTTCTCCTTCCATTTTCTTTCTCAAAATTGCATACAAATTAACTATATTAGTAGAGTTAGGGTACTGTATACCAGAGAAGCGTAACTCAATCCATAACTATTACAGAGAAGTCTATCTCTATCTATAACTATTACAGAGGGATAGTATATAAATAACAGAATATTTTTTCTGAAATTAACTTAAAGTGTACAACATACTTCCAAAATAACAACTTACCTTGGAGAAATCAGTTGAAGTTGTCAGTGTTATTTGTTTTCCAATGTACTTCTGGAAGCAGTAGTCAAAATGGCTGTGTTTCCCTCTTTTCTTTTATATATATTTTTGTATATAACCAATCAAATGTCAGGAAATAATCGTAGAAAATGAAAGAAACTTTTTAATTGGTTGTAAATTCTAACATTTCATATGTGTTTTTGTTATGTAATTTACCTCAGGATATTTAGACAGGCCTGTAGCCTAAATGTCTCAATGGAATTCCACCAAATTTGGGCAAATGGTAGGGACTGCTATGTAGTAAGGCTTATTCTATATTTGATTAAAGTGTCTCCAGTGGTTTTTCTGAAAATTACTTTCCCACCTTTTTTTATTGAGCGCTTACCGGTGCGCGCTCCGATACGCGCACCGGCAGCGTTACGGGAGTCCTCCATTTTGTGTTTCGGTACAATCGAGACACAAGATGGAGGGCAAACAATGTTTGGTATGGCTAGAAGGGGGCACGGTAGAGACTTCTTGACCCTCTAGGTTTTCTGAGGGGGGCTTAGGAGGTTCATAAACGTAAAAAAAAAAAATTCTTTAATTTATCGCGGGGGAAGCGCCTGTTACGCGCACCGGCAAGCGTACCGGGAAGCGTACTTTGGTGAAAAATAGTGAAAAAAGTTAGAAAAAGATAAACGTTTTGAATGATCAGAGGTAGGGTAGCTCTGAAAAGGGCTTTTGGGTTCTGTGGCTGATTTAGGTACCTACAAGTAGGTTCCAATGCACAGTCTTAAATTCAGGAGGAATATTCTATTTCCTTCATCTGAGAAGTGCACACCATCTCCTCTGTAGATGTCTTGCATGTTGTAACGCAAGTTATTATTGTATATTGAACCCATTCCATAGTCTCTCATGTAAGCAGAAACAGATTTATTCACATGTTTCCGTGCTTTCTCAAATTGTGGACAAAATTGGTTGGACCAGTTCCATTTCTGTCTTTGGCATATATTTGAGTATACCAAGGCAGTTTGTGGAAAAAGTGTCATCAATTGATGAAAGGTGTCCTTTAAGAGCATTTCCAGACCAACCCCAGTCATAGTGCCCAAATCATTTCCACCACAGTGCACTATTAAGAGGTCTGGGCTTGGCAGATGCAAAAAGGTTTTCACCAATGGTATCAATTGATGACATTTTAATCCTCTCTGGCCAATCCACTTGATTTCCACATTTGATAAATCAAGGTTGTGATAATTTCTGCTTGTTGCATACCTTTGAGCCCAGTGGATGTAGCTATGTCCTATAATCCATACAGAATACATGATGTGAGAAGGTTCTGGTGCAGTCAGATGAAGTGTAGGAATGAAATGGTAGTTGGAACAGTAGGAGTTTACAAAAAAATAATTGTGGAGTTTCACTGCTCTTGAATCACAAGCAATGATTGGTGGATTCAGATAGTTGAAAACTGAAAGTTAGGGTACATGGTTGTGTTGTGTTAAAGAAGCAATTTCAATGGTTAAAAAAAGTCACTAAAAGCTAAAATACCCAGGATAGGCTGGTGTATTGAGAGGTCAAACATCCTTGCTGAGTTAATTTGCAACATTGTACAATAAACTTTTGAACCTCAGAGTTCAGTTAGGAGGGAGTTGCTATGGTAACAGATAGAAAGATCTGAGAGGGGGAAGGGAGTTGGTTTGAAAATAGTGAGGGAAGACTTTTGATTGGTTGAATTAAGGCATATGTGTACAAAGTTAGAGATTTTCTATGCCAGTCTTGGTTTCAGTGTATTGACTGCACATTTTTTGCTCTGCTAAAGAGAAATTGGTGTGTGTGTCTGACACTGTTTTCAATCTCCCAAAGCATTTGTAAAGGTAAGTAATGATTTATTTAATTTAGATAGAGCCTTGTTTGCTCTATGGAGAATATTTGGAAGCAGATAGTTATGTTTCAGAAGTCAAATTGTATGCTAGTATATAAGTCCTGTGTTGTGTTTCTTATATGTTATTCAAAAAACGATTTTGGGTGAAAATGAATGGTATTTGCATTTGGCCCTTTTTTATGATTGCCTTGTGCAGCTGATGCATCACTTTAAACATGGGTAATAAGTGACGCACTGGTGGCGCAAGGCCTTCATAAATAAGGCTCTGACTTTGTTTGCTGTTGATTTGTTTTTGGATTTTTGATAATGCTTGATATCAACATTTGAAAGATAGAGGATTTGTATTTGGGGAAACAGTGACGTTTCAAAAGTGATATTCTGTGCTTCTACATAGGTTGTGCGCAGTGTTTTTCAAATGTAATTCAAAAAACGATTTTGGGTGCAAATGAATGGTATTTTCATTTGACCCTTATTTATGATTGCCTTATGCAACTGGTGCATCACTTTATACATGGGAAATAAGTGACACTCTTGTGGCGCAAGACCTTCATAAATAAGGCCCTGACTTTGTTTGCTGATATTGAGTGGTTGTACATAGGTTCTGCGCAGTGTTTCCTACATGTTATTCAAAAAACGATTTTGGGTGAAAATGAATGGTATTTGCATTTGGCCCTTTTTTATGATTGCCTTGTGCAGCTGATGCATCACTTTAAACATGGGTAATAAGTGACGCACTGGTGGCGCAAGCCCTTCATAAATAAGGCTCTGACTTTGTTTGCTGTTGATTTGTTTTTGGATTTTTGATAATGCTTGATATCAACATTTGAAAGATAGAGGATTTGTATTTGGGGAAACAGTGACGTTTCAAAAGTGATATTCTGTGCTTCTACATAGGTTGTGCGCAGTGTTTTTCAAATGTTATTCAAAAAACGATTTTGGGTGCAAATGAATGGTATTTTCATTTGACCCTTATTTATGATTGCCTTATGCAACTGGTGCATCACTTTATACATGGGAAATAAGTGACACTCTTGTGGCGCAAGACCTTCATAAATAAGGCCCTGACTTTGTTTGCTGATATTGAGTGGTTGTACATAGGTTCTGCGCAGTGTTTCCTACATGTTATTCAAAAAACGATTTTTGGGTGAAAATGAATGGTATTTGCATTTGGCCCTTTTTTATGATTGCCTTGTGCAGCTGATGCATCACTTTAAACATGGGTAATAAGTGACGCACTGGTGGCGCAAGGCCTTCATAAATAAGGCTCTGACTTTGTTTGCTGTTGATTTGTTTTTGGATTTTTGATAATGCTTGATATCAACATTTGAAAGATAGAGGATTTGTATTTGGGGAAACAGTGACGTTTCAAAAGTGATATTCTGTGCTTCTACATAGGTTGTGCGCAGTGTTTTTCAAATGTTATTCAAAAAACGATTTTGGGTGCAAATGAATGGTATTTTCATTTGACCCTTATTTATGATTGCCTTATGCAACTGGTGCATCACTTTATACATGGGAAATAAGTGACACTCTTGTAGGGCAAGACCTTCATAAATAAGGCCCTGACTTTGTTTGCTGATATTGAGTGGTTGTACATAGGTTCTGCGCAGTGTTTCCTACATGTTATTCAAAAAACGATTTTTGGGTGAAAATGAATGGTATTTGCATTTGGCCCTTTTTTATGATTGCCTTGTGCTGCTGATGCATCACTTTAAACATGGGTAATAAGTGACGCACTGGTGGTGCAAGGCCTTCATAAATAAGGCTCTGACTTTGTTTGCTGTTGATTTGATTTTGGATTTTTGATAATGCTTGATATCAACATTTGAAAGATAGAGGATTTGTATTTGGGGAAACAGTGACATTTCAAAAGTGATATTCTGTGCTTGTACATAGGTTGTGCGCAGTGTTTTTCAAATGTTATTCAAAAAACGATTTTGGGTGCAAATGAATGGTATTTTCATTTGACCCTTATTTATGATTGCCTTATGCAACTGGTGCATCACTTTATACATGGGAAATAAGTGACACTCTTGTGGCGCAAGACCTTTATAAATAAGGCCCTGACTTTGTTTGCTGATATTGAGTGGTTGTACATAGGTTCTGCGCAGTGTTTCTTACATGTTATTCAAAAAACGATTTTGGGTGAAAATGAATGGTATTTGTATTTGGCCCTTTTTTATGATTGCCTTGTGCAGCTGATGCATCACTTTAAACATGGGTAATAAGTGACGCACTGGTGGCGCAAGGCCTTCATAAATAAGGCTCTGACTTTGTTTGCTGTTGATTTGTTTTTGGATTTTTGATAATGCTTGATATCAACATTTGAAAGATAGAGGATTTGTATTTGGGGAAACAGTGACGTTTCAAAACTGATATTCTGTGCTTCTACATAGGTTGTGCGCAGTGTTTTTCAAATGTTATTCAAAAAACGATTGTGGGTGCAAATGAATGGTATTTTCATTTGACCCTTATTTATGATTGCCTTATGCAACTGGTGCATCACTTTATACATGGGAAATAAGTGACACTCTTGTGGCGCAAGACCTTCATAAATAAGGCCCTGACTTTGTTTGCTGATATTGAGTGGTTGTACATAGGTTCTGCGCAGTGTTTCTTACATGTTATTCAAAAAACGATTTTTGTGTGCAATTGATTGGTATTTGCTTTTGGCCCTTTTTTATGATGCCTTGTGCAGCTGATGCATCACTTTAAACATGGGTAATAAGTGACGCACTGGTGGTGCAAGGCCTTCATAAATAAGGCTCTGACTTTGTTTGCTGTTGATTTGTTTTTGGATTTTTGATAATGCTCGATATCAACATTTGAAAGATAGAGGATTTGTATTTGGGGAAACAGTGACGTTTCAAAAGTGATATACTGTGCTTCTACATAGGTTGTGCGCAGTGTTTTTCAAATGTTATTCAAAAAACGATTTTGGGTGCAAATGAATGGTATTTTCATTTGACCCTTATTTATGATTGCCTTATGCAACTGGTGCATCACTTTATACATGGGAAATAAGTGACACTCTTGTGGCGCAAGACCTTCATAAATAAGGCCCTGACTTTGTTTGCTGATATTAAGTGGTTGTACATAGGTTCTGCGCAGTGTTTCTTACATGTTATTCAAAAAACGATTTTTGTGTGCAATTGATTGGTATTTGCATTTGGCCCTTTTTTATGATTGCCTTGTGCAGCTGATGCATCACTTTAAACATGGGTAATAAGTGACGCACTGGTGGCGCAAGGCCTTCATAAATAAGGCTCTGACTTTGTTTGCTGTTGATTTGTTTTTGGATTTTTGATAATGCTTGATATCAACATTTGAAAGATAGAGGATTTGTATTTGGGGAAACAGTGCCGTTTCAAAAGGGATATTCTATGCTTGTACATAGGTTGTGCGCAGTGTTTTTTAAATGTTATTCAAAAAACGATTTTGGGTGCAAATGAATGGTATTTTCATTTGACCCTTATTTATGATTGCCTTATGCAACTGGTGCATCACTTTATACATGGGAAATAAGTGACACTCTTGTGGCGCAAGACCTTCATAAATAAGGCCCTGACTTTGTTTCCTGATATTGAGTGGTTGTACATAGGTTCTGCGCAGTGTTTCTTACATGTTATTCAAAAAACGATTTTTGTGTGCAATTGATTGGTATTTGTATTTGGCCCTTTTTTATGATTGCCTTGTGCAGCTGATGCATCACTTTAAACATGGGTAATAAGTGACGCACTGGTGGCGCAAGGCCTTCATAAATAAGGCTCTGACTTTGTTTGCTGTTGATTTGTTTTTGGATTTTTGATAATGCTTGATATTAACATTTGAAAGATAGAGGATTTGTATTTGGGGAAACAGTGGCGTTTCAAAAGTGATATTCTGTGCTTGTACATAGGTTCTGCGCAGTGTTTTTAAATGTTATTCAAAAAACGATTTTGGGTGCAAATGAATGGTATTTTCATTTGACCCTTATTTATGATTGCCTTATGCAACTGGTGCATCACTTTATACATGGGAAATAAGTGACACTCTTGTGGCGCAAGACCTTCATAAATAAGGCCCTGACTTTGTTTGCTGATATTGAGTGGTTGTACATAGGTTCTGCGCAGTGTTTCTTATATGTTATTCAAAAAACGATTTTTGGGTGCAATTGATTGGTATTTGCATTTGGACCTTTTTTATGATTGCCTTGTGCAACTTGTGCATCACTTTATACATGGGAAATAAGCGACGCACTGGTGGCGCAAGGCCTTCATAAATAAGGTCCTGACTTTGTTTGCTGTTGATTTGTTTTTGGATTTTTGATAATGCTTGATATCAATATTTGAAAGATAGAGGATTTGTATTTGGGGAAACAGTGACGTTTCAAAAGTGATATTCTGTGCTTGTACATAGGTTCTGCGCAGTGTATTTTAAATGTTATTCAAAAAACGATTTTGGGTGCAAATGAATGGTATTTTCATTTAGCCCTTATTTATGATTGCCTTATGCAACTGGTGCATCACTTTATACATGGGAAATAAGTGATACTCTTGTGGCGCAAGACCTTCATAAATAAGGCCCTGACTTTGTTTGCTGATATTGAGTGGTTGTACATAGGTTCTGCGCAGTGTTTCTTATATGTTATTCAAAAAACGATTTTGGGGTGCAATTGATTGGTATTTGCATTTGGACCTTTTTTATGATTGCCTTGTGCAGCTGATGCATCACTTTAAACATGGGTAATAAGTGACGCACTGGTGGGCAAGGCCTTTATAAATAAAGCCCTGAGTTGCTATTGTATAAACTTAAATATGTTGCAATTTATTGTTCATATTGTTTGCTTTTTGACATTACTTTGTTGTTTGCTAATAGTGGTCTTTCATGTGTTTTTTTTAACAGAACAACAGATTTAAATCAACTTCTGAAAAGCAAGCAAAAATGCCTTCAATGCAAAGAAATATCAAAAATACCATACGGAAAAGGTGAACATCAACAACAGAGTTTATGGAATCCTCTACAACAACTACTTCAAAAAACACCAGAAAAGCTTCTGGTAAGCCAATTAAGTCTTTTCTTCGCAACATATGTCGTAGAAAAA
The DNA here is from genome assembly GCF_964263255.1 of Lissotriton vulgaris. Taxonomy (NCBI): domain Eukaryota; kingdom Metazoa; phylum Chordata; class Amphibia; order Caudata; family Salamandridae; genus Lissotriton; species Lissotriton vulgaris. The sequence goes on from NC_141694.1 coordinate 579,450,650, forward strand.
AAAATTATATTGCTAATGTGAATATTCAGAAAAAGTCAACAAATCTAAAAAGGAAGGAGAGGCCCACAAAAAATGTCTCGATTGGAGCAGGAGAGAAGAGAATGGATAGCAATAGAAGGGTAAATCTTTTTAGGGACATTCGTAGGCGAATGTTTTGCAATAGGGTATTTTTAAATTTGCTAAAAATGATAAGAAAAGTAAACTGAGAGCTGCTTTTTACAAGAAAAAGAAAAGTGTAGAAAAGATTGTTGATCAGGCTTTTGAAGTTAAGAAAAAAATATTTATTTTAATAATCAATAGAAATAGGATACTTAATAAGGCAATTGATGTTTTCAAATCGAACAGTAGATGGAAAAGAATTGATAATCGGAGTAATTTTTGTGAAGTATTTTCTGGTGAATAGATGCATAGTTCAAGTTCTGAGCGTTTTTTCAATGAGGAGAGTTACTTTCAGGAAAATGATTTGGTGCATGCAGTTGACACCAGTGGTCGAGCATATGAGGTGAAAGATGGCTGTGTGATGGAAAAAGAGAAACTTGTGTCTAGAGATGCAGAAGAGGTGTTAGCTAATGAAGTTTTAGGGAGACGTACTAAGGGTCCAGTGTACACATGGAAGTGTAGTAGTGTTTGTAGTGTGCGACAGGATTCAATCGATTTGCTTCGAATTTTCTTACGTACATATAGTAAGAAAAGTCTCAAACAAAAAATGAAGATCTTGCAAGAGTTAGATCCTTGCAGAGTGAGAGAAAGCACAGGTTTGCATGGGCATTCACTAGCTTGTCTTTCTAGAAAAGTATGTCAGAGTGTTTTTCATCATTTTAGGATGTTAGCAGTGCATCATAATAAGGTGAGGAAATTAGTGAGAAAGTTGTATTATGCAAAAAGTCCAGCACTTAAGCTTAAACAGTTAAACAGTGCTCTTTTGCATGGATCTGAAGTGGATGTGAAGACTATTTGTGAAGAAATTGAGTTTTGTTATTTTGGGAACAAAGAGGACAGTGTAGAAATAGATATAGTAATGGATGATAATGTGGAAGACAATGGACAGATTTCAAGTATAGAAAAGTTTGACGAGGAAATTACCAAGTTTAAGGTGAAATCAAGTGAAAGGCCTAATTTAACTTGTGTGTGTTGTCGACGGACTCATTATAAGATTCAGACTAGGTTAGTTGATTTATATGCAAAAAATGAATTGGAAAATAATAGTGAATGGACGGATTTTGTAAGTTATTTGTTGGTGGAGAATTCTTTTGATTTGAGTTTTGATCAGTGTATTTGTAATTATTGTTTAAAAAAATTAAATGAAAATAGAATGCCTGCTAGAGCAGTTCATAATAATCTTCAGTTGATAGATATTCCTTCTGAATTGATGGATCTAAATACTTATGAATCTATTTTGATTCAATATGTCCATCCTTTTCAGGCTATTGTACGCATGGATCCTAAGACAGGGAAATTGCCTCCATCAGATTTACAGAGAGGATTAAAACGAAGAGTTGTTTATTTGCCTCTAGATGTAAAGAAAAATATTGATACAATTGGTATAGAAAGAGTAGAAGAGGATCCTCTAGTTATTCTAGTTAATGGGGTTCCAACAAAGAGTAAGAAAATCTGGCAAGATTTAGTGGATGTTAGAAAAGTCAAAAAGGCAATGTTGTATTTGGTCAAAAACAATGGGTACTACAAAGATGTATGTGTTGGAGCAGAGGAAACAGCTACAGAAGAAGACAGTGATTGTTCAGTTGGTCAAATTGAAAAAGTTGATGTGTCTAGAATTGAAGAAATATATGAACATTATACTGTTCATCCTTTGCATTCCAAAGAAGTAATGGGAAATGCAATTGACTTGTTTCAAATGAAAGCAGCAAAAGGAAGTCCCATTAGTGTATGGGAAGAAAGTTTGGAAGCTTGTTGTTTTCCACAATTATTTCCAACAGGTCGTGGTGGACGATATGATGATCGACCAGTTCAAATTCCTGCAGCTGAATACCGGACTTTAAGATTATATGCTGAAGATCCAAGGTTTCGTCAATGCATTCCATATTTGTTTCATCTACTGTTTGAAAGTGATTTGTCTGGGCTTTCTTATGCAGTTAATCATATACTAAAAAGTGGAGCTCATTTGCAAAATGTTTCAGCAAGGGACTTTATGGAGAAAGTTAATCTGCAAGATAGTATTTTGGAATCTCAGCTAATCAATCTCATGGCATGTCAACGTGAAACCAATGAGTATTGGTTCCGTCGTCATGGAGAATTGAAATGTATGCTAAGAAACTTAGGAACTCCTACATGGTTCCTCACTCTTAGCTGTGCTGAGTATGCATGGGACGACTTACTTGAATTTCTACGAGAGGCAAATGGAAACATACCAAATATAGAATTGAAAACACCTGGAGAACTGTGTTCTTTGGATCCAGTGAATGTTTGCAGATATTTTAATCATAGATTTGAAGCTATGATGTCTTTTATTACCAACAAAAAAAATCCTCCCCTTGGAGAGGTTTTGGATTTCTTTTGGAGGAAGGAATATCAAGCGAGAGGTGCTCCTCATATACATATGTTGTTGTGGATTAAAGATGCACCCAAATTTGGATCAGATTCAGATGAAACAGTGATGAGTTTCATTGAAGAGTATTCAACATGTGCTGTTCCAAAATCTACTGTAGAAAATAGTTTAAGGCAACAAGTTTTACGTTTTCAATCTCATCGTTGTGGAAAGTACTGTCGTCGAAAATTTAAAAACAAGGAAAAGTACTACACAAAATGTCGTTTTGCATTTCCACGACCAGTGATTTCTAAGGGAAGAGTAAATAATTTGATGTCATCTCTACGACATACTGTGACGAGGAAATCTCCCAAAAATACATACAATTTGAAAAGAAATGAAGAATCTAAGTACATCAACAATTACAACCCAGTGATTTTGTCCATGTGGAATGCTAACATGGATATTCAGTTCGTTGCTGACAACTCTATTGCTGTGGCTCGATATGTGACATCTTACATCACCAAAAAAGAAAAGACAGAACTGAAGGAAATGTGGGAGGACATTTCACATGAAAAGAGTCTAAGCAAGAAATTATACAGTTTCAGTCTGAAGATGTTGTCGCATCGAGAAATTGGAGCATATGAATGTTCTGATCGGTTATCATCAGCAAGTCTCTATGCCAAATCAAGAACAATCATTTGGGTGAGTCTAGGTCTTGCTGCAACACGAAACCGAGTTTTGAAATCTGTACAAGAAATTGAATATTTGGCGGAAAAAGAACCAAACAGTACAGATATTTTGAAGACAAATATGTTGGATACATACTATCCAAATAGAAGTACTCACCTTGAGAACACTTGTTTGTATGAAGTTCTGCAAAACTACAGTTATAAGAGGAACATCACAGAAGATATCAATAATGGAAAATATGCAGTCATTGGCTATGAAGGATGTCTAGTGAAACAGAAAAAAGGCCATTTGAATAATCATCGAAAATTGAGTTGTGAAGCTCCAGACAAAAGAGAATTTTACTATTTAGCTCTTTTGCAACTCTTTAAGCCATGGCGTACAGAAGAGGAACTACTTGGAGATTTTCTCTGTTATGAAGACTCTTTTAATGCAACTAAGGATACCATAGTATGTCCTATTTTTCTAAATTATCTGCAAATGTTGAATGAAGAAATGGAGCAAGAAACCACAATTGCTGAAGAGATAGCTAGAGACAGTTCTCAAGATAGTCAGAGTTCTACTTCATTGTCTCAGGATCCACTAGGAGGACCTATTATCCAAAATGAAGCTGCCACTGCCATGGATGAGGTGGAAAGAGCTATGGAACAAGCTCAAGAGGATGGAGTGAACTTAGAAGATTTGGTAAAGCAACTAAATGTTGAGCAGAAAAAGATATATGACGAAGTCACAGAGCAAATTGAACATGGATTCAGACATGAGAAAAAAGATTGTTCATGCACATCATTTGACCCTGTCCGACTGTACTTAAGTGGAGAAGCAGGGACAGGAAAAAGTTTTCTAATTAAAGCCATTGCAAGTTATCTACAGAAAAAGACTGATTCACCGCTGTCTTGTGTTGTAACTGCTCCAACTGGTTTGGCTGCACATAATATTAAAGGGATTACTCTACATCGTTTACTGATGCTGCCAGTTGAGCATGATAATACATTGCATTACAACAAGTTATCTGGAGATGCTTGTTCTGAAGTTTTAAGAGTCTTGAAGAAAATGAAACTTCTTATCATTGATGAAGTAAGCATGGTTTCAAATCTAATGCTTGCTTTTGTGCATTTGAGAATGCAAGAAATTCTTAGAACAGAGTATGATGTGTTATTTGGAGGAAAACACATTATTGTTTTTGGAGATCTATTGCAGTTGGCTCCAGTAAAAGGACAACCAGTGTTTAAAATGCTCACACATGAAGATACCAGGAAGTCCCTCGGAAGCATTGGAAACGTTAATATATGGTTAAATTTTAAATATGCTGAACTGCTTCAAAATATGCGACAGGCAAAGGATGAAGATTATAAAAATATTCTACAAGATGTAAGAATTGGAAAAGTAAGCGATCTTGGGAAAAAAGCTTTACAAGATCAATTAATTTCAAATTTGTATCCAAATGAAAACATTCTTCCAGAGAATATTTTAAAAAAAATGACTGAGAAGAAATCTGGGACATGTTTGATGCCAACTCTGCAAGAATGTTCCATCTTCAACAACAAAATGTTAGAGTTAGAAAATGAAGAGATAGTGAAACTGGAAGCAATAGATAAAATAGAGCACATGGCTGCAACAATTGTTTTGTCTGAAAATTTGAAAACTAAATTGGATTCATTAGAGAAAAGTATTTCTAAAACAGCTGGTTTTGAAAAGACTCTGAATGTGTGTTTAAATTGTTGTATCATTTTGAGAAGGAATTTAAATGTTGAAAGAGGTCTGGTAAATGGAGCAATGGGTTATGTTGTTCATTTTGTGAATTACAGAAATAGAGATGGAATTGAATTTTTAAAAATAAAATTTGATGGCATTGAACAAGTACAACAAATAAGTCGTGGTTCTGCTAGATTTTTACTTGTAAAAGACTTATATGTTCGCCGAAAACAGTTTCCTGTATGTTTGGCATATGCAGTAACAATGCATAAATCTCAAGGTTTAAGTGTAGATAATGCTTTAGTGAACATTGGAAGATCTGTGTTTAAAGAGGGTATGGCATATGTAGCATTATCCCGAGTCAGAACTTTATCAGGATTGTACTTGATTGAGTGTGATGAGACAAAAATTTGTACAGATCTAGATTGTGTTAAAGAATACAATAGGTTAAGAAGAGAATATGCTCCACATTTGCCTCAATATCCTCTGTTTGAAAAACGTGTGGTAGGCCGAAAAAGAAGAAATGAGGATAATTGCAGTGAGGTAGTTGCAAAAAGATAAAAAGTAGAGAAAAATGTAATTGAAAACAGGAAGAAAAAGAATTATGAAGAAAATGTTGTTGGATTTCAGTTTGAAAGTAATTCTGGTGTCAACTGCTATGCTAATGTAGTGGTTAATGTTGTTTTTTTCCTTAAAAGTTTACAAGAACAGATTGTTGAAAATCGGGATCAAAGATTGTGTGGTTTATTGAATTCTGTGTTTGGGAAATGTAGCAGTGATACAGCAGAAATACAAAGTGTAACAGAAATTCGAAATATTTTAGATATGTGTTCTGGTCAAGATAAATTTTCACAGAACATTCAGCAGGATTGTCAGGAATTTTTAATGTATATGTTTGGTGTTTTGGAAGATGAAGGTGTAGATGTCGAAAATCTTTTCAGCCTTTCTTATCAATGGCAGCATGACTGCCACAATTGTAGTTTATCAAGTACTACTAGAATAGACACTGAAAGATTTATATATTTGACTTTACCTGACTGTAAATCAGTGTCATTTAAAAATGTAGTTAAAGCAGCAGATCATAACATGGTGTGTACCCAATGTAACTGTACAATGCTGTCCACATTATTTATACAAAGTTATGGGCAGTATATCATTTTAGTTTTCCAACGATGTAGACCTGATGGAACTAAATTGACAACTTCTATCAAAAATGTTGTGGCTTCTCAGTTATCAATTTCAGGAAGAACCTTTACAATTGAAGCTATTATTTATCATGACGGTTCTTCGACAACCTCAGGACATTATACATGCTACTTAAAATCTAAAAAAAAGGATGGAGTTACTGCAATGATTCTCATTTAACTTATAAACAATGTTTGCCTTATGACTCTACAAATTCATATCTAGTGTTTTTAAAACCAAAGTTTTAGAAAAGGGAATTGGCCTTTGAAGTAGGGAATAGATACTAAAAGTTAGTTAGTTAGTTAGTTAGTTATTCTAATATTTTAAATTATTTATCTCATGTACATACTTTAAGTGGATCTCAAAGTAATAAATACTGATATATCTGACACAAATTGGCCGTGAGGAAAGTGTAAGGTATGATGTTCTTAGATCTTTTTATAGAGCACAGCAGACTTTTTTTCCACCAAAAGGACCTTCACTATCTTCTATTTGGCCTCACTGAAAAGTAAGTGAATCAAAGATTAGTGTACATATATGAGATGTGTGTTTGAATGGGTTTTTTTAAACACAATCTTTTAGATTGTGGTTTTTTTTCCCGCTGTTAAATGATGAAGACTTTGAACTCACTAATTTAAGTGAAATTCAATATATTCTGAGAAGAGCAAAAATAAATAATGTAATATATTGTAGAAGTTATTGTGTAGTTTGCATTGTGTAATTTATTTTGTGTTCACATTGTCTCACACTAATTTTCCATTTTCACCCTTATTTACCTCTCTTTACTAATTTACACTCTTTTTTCATCGCTGTTTCTGTACTGCACTTCATTCACAACTTCTCAATTTAATTGGAACTGTCTGCATTTCTCTCTTCCTTCCACCACTTTTTATCTTTTTCATATTCTCTCAGTACCACTGCTTTAGTTTTCTTACCCTCTCTTTCTTTTTCTCCTTTTTTTTCGCACTCATTGTACTGTAGTTCACTCAGTCCGTCCTTTTGTTTTTCTGTGTACTTACTCTCTCACTCCTGTTTTATCCATCGTTCTATAATAACCTCATTCCTTTCATCCCTTCACTCTGTGACTTCACTTCACTCACTCTCAGTCATCTTCTATTTCTCTTTTTTATTAATAGTTTCTCATTGAGACTCCTCTCCTTTTCACTCATTTTCCTTTTACTTTCTTATCTTTACTGATTTTGTTTTGATATCTTACATTCTTTTAGTATCTTACTTACCTTTAGGAATTTGTTCTCTTTCTATTTCTTTTTCCTTCTTTTTTCTCAAACTACATTACTTTCTTTCTTTTTTTGTATCCTTCACTATTGCTTCATTTCTTAGTAAACTTTTGTAGATTTTTAAACCTCATGCACTGTTTCTTCTATTTTATTATATATTTTTAAGTAATTATAACGTGTTTTTTCTTTTATCTTTCACAGATACAAGTTTTCATTAATTATATGGTAAGTGTGTTTTAAAAATGTTTTTTGTTATCACCTTTTGTTTTATTTTCACTATTTTTCTCTCACCCTACCTCACCCCTGTTTCTTTACTTTGCTTCCCTCACTTATTCTTATCCTCCATGTTTACTTCCTACCACATTCAACTTCTTTAAGTACCTCTGCTTATCCACACTCCTTCACTTACCTTTTTTACTGGTTCACTTAGTTCCTTTGTGACACTCCTTCTTTTACTCTCTCTCTTCTTTCTCTCTGTTACTCCCCATGTCTTACCCTTATTCACTTATATATACCCTCTTTCACTCCTCTTTACTTACACTCACTGCTGTTTTCATTCCCTCCGTCACCGCTGTTCCTTTTCTCTGGTTCCGTCACTATCTGTCATTCCCCATACTTAACTGTCCTTCCTTTTACTTTCATCATCCATTCACATTCTCCCAGAACCTCTGCTTTAGTCTTCTTCCTATTTTTTCTCTTCTTTTGCTCCCTTATTTTTTTTCTTTTTCTCAGTTACTTCCTCTTACACTTTTTCTCTGTCTTACTATCTATTAGTCCATATGTGTTCCTCCCTCTAGCTCTCTTTCTCTTAACACCACTCTCTCTGTCCCCATTCCTCATAGTCACTCCTTCTTACTTTTTTTTTTGTTTTTTTGTTGGTGCGCTGACGGGACGCGCACCGGGGCGTTCACCGATACGCGCACGGGGAGCGCACCAACAAAAAAAAGAAAAAAAAAAAAAGAAAATATTATTTTAAAACAAAAATATTATCTTAATATACAATATAGGGTTCATTTTTAGAAAAACATACCTTTCTCAGCTGTAGACATTTGCGAAAAAATAAGCTTAGAAATTCACTAAAAAGTACATAGGTATGAAGCCCTATATAAAGTTAGAAATTAGCAGTTAAAAAACCTATGAAATTCACAGAAAAAACCAAAGGTTTCACACCAGTTATAGTTAGGAATTAGCATTTAAAAAACCTTTGAAATTCACTGAAAAAACCAAAGGTTTCACACCAGTTATAGTTAGGAATTAGCATTTAAAAAACCTATTAAATTCACTGAAAAAACCAGAGGATTCACACCAGTTATAGTTAGCTGGAAATTTTACTGACATAAAACCATTGAAATTCCCACGTTATAGATAGTCGGACTCACTATAACTTGCGCATGCAATGCACTGCTGATGACATCACATATTACATCACTCATGACATGGTCAGTGACATCCCTCATGACATCACTGATGACACCATCCTTGTGACACAGTGACAGACCTCCTTTCACTGTAAAGTAACCTTTGAAACACATATTCAAAAAAAGAAACTAACATTTTCAAAAAAGTGGATATACTCATACCAGTTACAACAACCAATTCAGTAATTTCACCATCTATATACACATTCACACATTCACCAACAGTTTTATATAGTCACTCATACATATACTCACTCATCATATGTAATAATACCCCTATTCATCCTGTTACACACCAACAGTCATCAAAAAGTTACTCACACATATACTCACACATGCAAATAAACTAATAAACATCCATTTATTTGCATATAAAGATATACACACACTACCACCTTACTTCTAAGGAAACTTACACATATGTACTCTCTTAAACAATCACTTATAGAAACACATACTTATTTAAACAGGAACTCTTACAATCTCTCACTCTCACATATACTGACTTATATACATCAATACTCACATATACTACATTAAAATATATCTTGTTACTGATAAACACACTAGTGAGACAGGCATTCAATCAGTAACACACACATATACACACTCATCCACTCATACAGTCCTGCACATATGCTGTTTTCCAAAAACATACAAACAGTGAGTCAGTCATTGATACATCTATGTGCTAAGTAACACCCCCACCAAACCATACAGACACTCATACTGATACTAAAAAAACATATAATAACCCATATACACACACATGTAGCTACTCACCAACCCATATAGCCTTTTATACACAAAGTGAAAGACTGATACATATATTTAAATATTTAAATATTACTCGCCAATATATGTATTCACTAAGATACACTTAATAAGCCAGTTAACCAATCAATTCTTTTTAAAAAAACATTAATTAAGACAATAATTTAAACATTTATTCTTCCATCGACCTTTACATATACATATATAAAACATATTTTTTTTTCAGAAAGACACACATTCACTGGATGGTGTCATCAGTGATGTCATGAGTGATGTCACTGACCATGTCATGAGTGATGTAATATGTGATGTCATCAGCAGTGCATTGCATGCGCAAGTTATAGTGAGTCCGACTAACTATAACGTGGGAATTTCAATGGTTTTATGTCAGTAAAATTTCCAGCTAACTATAACTGGTGTGAAACCTCTGGTTTTTTCAGTGAATTTATTAGGTTTTTTAAATGCTAATTCCTAACTATAACTGGTGTGAAACCTTTGGTTTTTTCAGTGAATATATATATATATATATGTATATATATATATATATAAAACAAATTTACCCTTTATAGAAACACTCAGTCAGTGGATGATTTCATCAGTGATGTCATTTGAGATGTCATCAGTGATGTCACTGACCATCAGTGATGTCACTGACTTTGTCAGTGATGTAATATGTGACATCATCTGCAGTGCATTGCGGGGGCGCGAGTTATAGTTAGCTGAACTAACTATAACAGCCAAATTTCTCTGGTTTTGTATGAATTAAGTATCCAACTAACTATAACGTCCCTGAAGCCTGTGGTTTTTCCGTGTGTATATATACAAGATTGATCTGGTCATTTAATAAACAACATGGTGCGCTATGTAAAATTGTGAATCAGCATTGGAACCTCATCCGTAATGATCCATCCATCGGTGATAGTATGCCACTTAAACCTCTAATTACCTTTAGAAAAGCCCGAGCGCTGGGTGATGAGTTGGTCAAATCTAGTCCTGAAATCATGGCCCCTGTAAATTGGCTTAGCACCAGCAGAGGATTTCGCAAATGTGCATCTTGCAAAGCCTGCAAGCATGGCATCAATAAAACTGAGGTCATCACCCCTTTTTCAGACATTCCCCTCAAAATTAATAAGCAACTCACGTGTAAAACAGAGTTTGCTATTTATGTGCTGGAGTGTCCCTGTGGCCTGCTTTATGTTGGAAGTACCAAATTGCAGGTCCACAAGCGTATACTCCAGCACATTAGAGCCATCAACACCAGTGATGCATCATACACTGTTGCACAGCATTTTAAGTTACATCATGATAACAAGAGTGAACTGGTACAGTATTATGTTGTGGATGCCATCGGCCCTTTAAGGAGAGGGGGTGATAGGGAAGCACCTTTGCGACTCACTGAGAATAAGTATATCCTGAAATTGGATAGTAAAACCCCGGGGGGCTTAACGCCACAGAGGATTTCTACACTTGCCTCTGATTCAGTTATGAGGGTCATATATACTATTCTCGATGTAATGCAAAATACAGGACTCAGCCTGTTGACAGGCCGTCGAGTAGGGTGGTCGGTACCCTGTTTGTCCATCAAGTTACCTGTATATTCTGAGTTTATGCTGCTACAATCTTTACCTCATTGCTTGTTTTCTCATACCTAGTCATTTGCTATCTTGAATTTTTCTAAAAAACAATTAGTCATTACTAAGTATTTGACTATTTTATATATCACACAAAGCACTTTCTGCACTTTTTTGCTGCACTTTAAGGGTTCCACATAGGTCAATACAAAGAGCAAGAGTCCACTTGGGCCTTATGTTGTTGTTGAACAATTTAGCCATTTGCACTTTGAAATATCGCTGCTTCTTTTCTGATCTATTGTGCAACTATATTTAGCAGTTACTACATGTTATTCAGAGTCAAATATGTATTACTGCACTTGCACTTTTGTTGCTTGCATATCTTGCACATCTATGAAGACGTTTTTATATTTTATAATCACGAGCTGTTATATATTTTTGTGTATTTTATGCCACTATTGATTTTATCTCTTTTAGAAACATATTGATTTTATCTACATTCTTAGAAATATGTCGCTATTTAGAAGTAAATCTGAGTGCATTGTTTACAATTTTTTACATTTAATATTTAGATGTTACTGTGCAGTATCAAATATGGCAGCTTGCATTTAAGCAGTTACTATGTCCTCTTTCTATGGCTATTGTAAAGCGCCATTTTTTGACCAATTGTAACCCTGTTTTCCAATGCACTAGCACTATAAATAGTCCCCCCTCCCATATTGGCGTCATGTGACCAAGGCCTCTGTGAAGGCCGAAACGTTATGCTCACTGTATTCTTTGGGTCAGCTCCTCTTTCCTCGCCTTGAAGCGCTCCGGTGGATGTTGGAGTTCGAGAGCTTTTGGATTGGGTGTGTTGTGTATATATCTATCTATATATATATATATATATATATATATATATATATATATATATATATATATATATATATATATATATATATATATATATAAAAACCTCCACACAGCCTCCAGCAAGCAACGAAGCAACGCCGGCGATGAAGGAGACGGACCACCAGACTCGGGTATGATGTTTTTATTTCACCACAACAGAGAACCGCTATGCGTTATATAAATATACTCTATTGGTGGTCGCCAGTAGGTAGTTACAGTTAGGACCTAGTTTCCATAGGCAATGCATTTTTTGACTTCCCTATAACTTTAATGTTTGACCTACCTTCATGAAATTTCCCCAAAAAAGTATCAAAGTAGGTTTTATGTGTCTTGGAAAGTTTTGGGGTGATCTGTGCAGTGGGGACCAAGAAATAGGGGTGTGCATGAGGGTGCGTTTGTAAATTTAAATCGCTCAAGAACGTGTTGTTGAACCTACAGCCCAATCCACCAGACGAAATTTCACCACATTTTGTAGAAAGGTATATGTTGTTACGCAGATTGTGCTTTTTGTTATTTTGTGCAAATCCGTTCAGTAGTTCTTGAGAAATTAAATCTAACAGAATAGTGATTCTCTGGCCATGGATATTTAGCCACTATTTCACGGTGATCGCAGTTAAAGCACACGGAGTTTGTGGTAAACCGCGAAAGCACGTGCCAACAGGGATGCTCAGATTGGCTCGATGCAACCTGAACAGAAAGTTGCACCGGTTTTGATCTGCTTGTGGTTACATGACGATGTGTTCGTGGTGAATCGTGAAAGCATGCCAACTGGAATGCTGTGATTGGCTGGACACAACCTGAACAGAACGTTGCGGCTGCCATTTTATGTGTCAGGGCTAATTCCCGGGGCTTAAAGATTTTTTTTTAAAGTGACATAAAGGGTCAGGGTAGAGGTACTCTAACTATATGTTTGACAAATGGAGTAATTAGTGACACAAGTTATTTCCAAAATGAATTGTATTTGTGCACGATATTTGTGATGTCTCCACGCCGGCCTGCACGGCCCCCATGAAAATTCACAGGTATTGATGTATTTGCAATGTCCGGCATCACCACGAAAACAGAAGATGAATTTTAAAGATTCATTTTCTGCAAACTACTTTGAAAAATATGATTTTAAAAAGTGCACTAATAAACTCCTAGTGTCCTAAATACTGTAAAATGTGTGCATATATGTGTGTTACACCTCTTAAAAAAGGCACAATCGTCGTGGTTACTGAAGTGATTGCGACTCTCTGCGTAATTGCAAAAACAGGAAGTAGGGTTCAAACAGTTTTTTAAAAAGTTACTACAAAAATGTGAATAAATATGTTCTTTAAGTTAGTAATGTGTGTATTCTAATAGTTAAAATAAATTGTTTAAGTTAAACATTTTAACGTGGTGGTCATCTTGAATGTCTGCTTTGTTTTGTGATTTTGCAATGTGATCCCGATCATCGCAGTGCCATTGCGAATTTCAGAAAATTTGAAAAGAAAATCTTTTAAAATGAAAATTAACAACCTTTGGGCTCTTGGGTGGCTCTGACAAGAACCTTTGTATTGAGGGTGTGTGTAAGACAGCTACATATAAGACTGTATGCAAAGTTTCAGGTTGCCTAGTAACACCCTGAACCTCATCTCTATATATTTCTTGCATGTCAAAATGCAGATAGTTGTTGTAGATAGAGCCCATGTTATGTTCTCAGTGGAAAGCGGTAACAGTTTTATTAACATGCTTCCGGGCTTTGTCAATCTGTGTGACTACCTCCATTTCTATCTGTGGCATATATTAGAGTGCACTAAGAAGTGTGAGGGAGAAGTGACATCAGTTCTGAAAAGGTATCCTTCATTAGGAGGATTTCCAGCCCTACCCTAGTCAATGTGTGACAACTGGTGAATGTTGTGCCTCACTGGGCAAACCAATTAGTATCCACATTTGGCAAACCCTGGTACCTGTCAATACCTCTCTTTTGTGCAGCATTAGTAGTCCAATAAATACAGCTCTGACCCACAATCCACTCAAGTATTTTGAAGGGAAGGAGCAATAACAGTCAGTAAAAGACTGGAGCTGAATTACATAGTTTTCCACATGAAAAACATTTAAAATGGAGATTTTGTTTTAAAAAAACAATAGATATAATTCATTGGATCCTGTCAGCATGTAAGTGAATATAATTAGGTAGTGTTTTGGATGCATTGGCAAGAAGTCCTCTTATTGACAATTCATAAAACTTACTGTGTGTACCTCAATTCACAAAGTCCTGTATGGGGAGGCAGATCCTTCACGGTGGTATCAACCAGGTTATGGATCTCCCCCCTAATACGCTGCGACTTATCCTGCCTGAACTGGAGTTCAGGAAAGTACTAAAGACATGGCTTTTTAGCCAATGCTAGTTAAGACAGCACTAAAGTCATGGCTATTTGCCAATGTTGACCCTGCATTTTATCTGTCGTGCTTGATTGCGTAGCTCTGGGACACCTCTTTTTGACGTAGCTGTTGCGCTTTATAAATGTAGGTGTATTGTATTATATTGTATTGTATTGTATTGGCTGTTATTTAAAAAAAGAAATATAATACAGACATGAATATGTTTTTGAATCTATGGAGTAAACCACATCTGCTGTATCTCCTTTCGAAGTAGCATGTTCCTTCTAGAATGTGCTGTAAACTTGTGACCTACTGGTTCCACTGGGTTGCTAGGTACACTGAACTAAGAGTGTATTGGAGGAAGCGTTTTTTAAAAGGTTGAGTAGTTATGCCACAATTTAAGTAATGGTAAACTTTAATTTCCAGCTCAGAACAATATAATAAACTGTTGTGCTGCATTTAAATTTTAAAATACAGAACCTGAATTTTGGTTTGGACTCCAGTTTTTTTCACTCTTTCATCAAGATGATCATGAAAACATTGCGAACACGCATAGACAGGAACCTCGTTTTGAAAGATAGAAAAAGGGTTAACACTTAACAGATGCTAACCATTCACAAGTTGAGATACAGCAGTCTACAATGACAGACATGATTTCATTTGCCTCCTTTCTCATGATCATAGAGTGTACAGTTGAAGAGGTTGCCATTTTATAGTTGCTTTCTATGAGAGTTGTGCAGCATTCATGTGCTTAGTTTTGACTATTTTTCACAGTTTCAAAACTATCCAGAAAGAGCCAGAACAACAATATAATCTACAAACTCCATTCACTGACATGTATATAACTTTTCAATTATTTAAAAAAAATGACATTAGAAGTGAAGATGTATATGAGATATTAATTAAAAAGAGTATCCCAGTGTTGTGAAAAAAAAGATATCAGATGAACTGTATCTGGTAGAGGATATGTGTTTAAGATGTGATTACTGTTGAAAGTTGCCATGAGCAATGCCTTTAAAAATGACAATGTTTTAAATGTCTAAGCATCAATTGCTGAACAGACAGATCTATGGGTCTGATTACGATGATGGTGAGATTGCCATCAACAGCCTATCGGTGGCATTCTCACCTCCATCATAGGCATGTTTACTGCCCGCCATAATTCAATGGTGGGTGGATGGGTGGCGGTCGGAAAGCCCGGCCGCCAATAATCCGACAGGCTCAAGGAGCCTGCCAGTGCATCGAAAGCAGTCATAATCCCTACAATGGTGGTGGTGCCTGGCAAGCACCGCCATAGGGATTATGATGCCCCTCACTGCGAACCGTTTCATGGCAGTTTACCCGCCACAAAAAGGGTGGTGGAAATGGACATTGGGGCCCATAGCAGGCCCCTCTTCTGCCCTGGCCCTTAGTTTTGGGTGGCACCTATAGTGACCCTTAGATATCCCTGCACTATTTGGCAGGCCCCGCATGAGGCCTGCCACGTAAAACAGGGATATGTCAGGTGTCTCCATTTTGCATTCCAACTGGTGCTGGAGCCGGCAGCACCCGCTGCAATGCAAAGTATAGGCATTTCAACCGCTGTGGTGGTGGTCGCATCATATTGCCTCTGTTGGGACTGCCGACTGCCTGTGGGGCAGTCCCGTTTCCCAAATGGGTGTCAGGGGGACATACGTTAAGCCGCCATCCTATTCAGCGCCTATGTTATTTGCATTCTGGGAACTGTAGTAATTTTAGTCACATTATTAAACAGGAATAGTGTAGTCATGAATAAAACATACGATGATGTGCTGTTCCTGTATATGAATTATAAAGTAGTAATACTTATTAGGTATGTATTAGAAAGTGTTTGTCAATGTAGGTTTTTTTTTTTAAAGTCAATGTAGTTTTTAACTTATATGACCGGTTTGCATTTGTTTAGGTGGTGAGATATGGTTTATCTGGTTGCAGAAAGTTATATGTACAATGAGACTCTTGAGTTTACTTAAATATTTAGAGAACTATGGGCCATATTATCAAGAAAGGGCGATACATTATCGCCGCTTTTATCGGCAGGAAACTGCCGCTAAAGCGGCGATAATGGGCTTGATAACATGCCCTTGTGGATTCCCATAGAAGCCAAGGTTCTGGTGTTAACCTTGGCTTCTATGGGAATTCACAAGGGCATATTATCAAGCCCATTATTGCCACTTTAGCAGCAGTTTCCTGCTGATAAAAGCGGCAATAATGCATCGCACTTTCTTGATAATATGGCCCCATATATTTTTTGAAAGATGGTCTAAAGGTGTATATCTATTATGAAATCACATATATGTTTACATTGTGATCTATTTTCTTTAAGGCTGTTGAAAATGTCATTGATATGGTGAGGGTGGTGCATTTCTTTAAATATGCTCTTTTTAAAATTGAGGTTAATAGTACAGAATGTCTCTTGAGAGTTCTAGTGCTAGCTTCAATTGGTGTGTAACTTTTCTTTGAGAAATGGTGAATATATGTTTTAAAGACAAAATAAATATTTGAGAAATAACGCAGGTATGCCATTAAAAAAATGTTTTGTGCTGACAGATGAGACGGATGTGGCAAGATGGCGGCTTCCTTATCGGACAAGTGAGCACTCGTAACTGATCGTCCCACCCCACTCATCTGAGCACAGTGGAATTTTTGGGATCAGCTGTCCCAGCCAACCTCAATGAACAGAACACAACTCTTTACCCTCCCTTGATTGAACAAGAAATGCTGTGGGACATACATATATTTTGTTGGTGTGTGGTCCCGCTTATCGTTCTGTCGCTGAGCCTCCCTTGAGGTTTTCATCTGCTTCCGGCTGAGACTTTACATGTCCCAACAGCTATGCCACGGAAGAACGTCCGAGGGGCCAAGACGCACACAGCTAGAGACTCTTCCGGGTTAGGTAAAGCCCCTGAAGAGAAACAGGAAAAACAATGACCTGGAATGGCCGCTGCTAGTGAAGAAATCTGGATCACAAAGCTGCCGAAGAAAATCACCTTGCGGTCTTCCACCCCTCCAGGAAAGGAAAGAGTACTAATCAGGAGGGACTGCTTCTGGAAGAGACTGTCCTGGCTGCCCAGCAGGATGAGGTGAGCCTATATAACTCGGGTGACTTTGGCATTGATGCGGGTGTTAAATGTGCATCCAACAGTGATGTTGGACAGTGGATGGCACGGGGCAGGAATCTAATACTATTAGTCCCTCATTGTTAACTCCATGGGAGATTAGCTTTCCTGTGGGGAAAACACATTGCACACAGATAGCACCCGGGAAGAAACCTAATGAATTAACAGCTGCTAGTCCAATTGCAGAGGCCACTAAGTCAGATGGGGGCAAGTATCAGTCAATGGATGGGAAAGACATTAACCCTAATGTTCAGGCTCAGGTATATGCTGGTGAGCACTTCTTTTCCTTATCAGACCCATCTAATTATTCTGAAGATGAGTCAATACAAATACTGGAACTATCCTCAGCGGGGGGATCACCAATTAGTCCATGGAGTGAGACTAGCAGCATACAACTAGATGAGGAGGGGTCAACTGCAGCACTTGTATGGGACTATTTCTTCTCTTCCAATTTGGGAACAGACCCAGGGGATACAATGAAACAAGCAGTGCGTAAACCATCAGAGCACCCAGAAGATATCTCCCTCTCTGTTACATACAAGACCATCATGACACACAGAGACGAAACCCATGTAGAAAGCCAAAAAACACAAAGTGCGTGCCTCAAGCTTCAAAACTCACTGTTCCAATTAGCTAAATCTTGCTCGGAATTTGCAGAGAGGATATCCGAAGCAGAGACCAGAATTTCCACACTAGAGGATAAGATGATTGCTCAGAAAGCCACCACTGATACTCTGGCACTCCAGACGAATGATATAAACTGGAAGTTTGAGGACATGGAAAACCACCTCTGTTGCAACAATCTAAGAGTCCTTGGCCTACCGGAGGACGCAGAAGGCTCTGATCCCCCGAAATTAATTGTGGAACTCTTTTCAGAAGCCCTTACTGAACTTATGCAATTGACCTGGGACACAAAGGTGCATCGGGCTCACCGGTTTCCTTTCCGGCAGACCACTCGCTCAGGATTTAGCCATTCTGGCCCCAGAGAGGTCCCGATTTGTCTGTCCATTTTTTTGTCTAGACAGGCCTTGTACGATCTGGCGTGGCCAGGTAGGAAGAGAAGCGGGAAAGGGTTTGAGTTTTTTTTTCGGCTAGATTATTTTTTTGGGTTTAACACTTTAGACCCGGCCTCTTATTACTATAGGCTTGCACCCACATCAGCAAAGAAAAATATGCTTACTAACAATAAGCTAATATACTCTGCTTCCCTATTTCCCAACTGTCTTTACAGGATTTCGATGTTTGGAGAGACACTATAGACACAAAATCTGTCTGGGGAGTCTAAAGATTGGCTGAATCAGGGAATTGAGGCCCTTTTTAGAGCATGCCTCATACCACATCAAATGATTTTCCTAAACAAGACTGTGCAACAGAGTTCCTTTCTTGGGCTAGCCAAGATCAAGGATTTGAACACACTTCGGATTTCCTCACTTACACACTTTGATGGTTGGCATAATTATACACTACACAGTGGGGATACATTAGAAGCCATGCTACACAATGGTTCTTACAATTCATCAGATCCCAATTGGAAGAGATGGTAGGTTTGGCCTATCAGCACAAATAGGTGTCAGTCAAGATTCAGGGGTACTACTGAAGGGTATAGTATACATAAGCCTGATCAGCGCGTTGTACAATCAGAACACTCAGGGGTGGTGACATCTTACAATGTTGGAAAGTTATGCTTAGAGTGGCTAAAGACCTAAACACTTTCCCAAGTGAAACAACACTTATCCCTTCTCTCGGATGACATGGATCTTAGGGATTTTTTGTTAGGTCCACAGAAGCCACGTCAAAAGCTTTTCTTGTATGCTATTTACAACGAGCTATGGAAAGTCTCCCAACAGGAGGCTGCTGAGAGACTATGTGAAATATATAGGGTTAACCTTGAAAAGGCCTTGGCAGTGGGCAACAATGGAATGGCCATACTATCATCTAGAATTTATTTACTGGGCAAAACTGTGTCTTCTGCAATAGATATAATAGAACATGATTTGTTTATTCTACAACATGGACAATCGCAATTGTGGTCCATTATATTATTAGGCTGGAAGCTGCAATATTGCATTCTGGCCCGTGCCCTGGCATTACATCAACTGCATGACTCTGTTCTCTGTATACAATCTTACAGAAAGATACAGTGTTATGGCACGCAGAGATGCAAAATATACCATGTTGCATATTGAAACATTGGACCAATTACCTTTCACCGTGGCTGAGTCACCATCCACAGAATAGTTAATCCATGGCTATATTACACTGCCAGTCACCACATTCCAATTTCAATACTATCTCAAATACCATCAGGTAGGCAGATATGAAGCACTAGGAGAAGGGTACATACATGAGTACTGGGAATTACCGTACAGATTTAGATGTAGGAGTGGGGACACTGAGGTTTTTCTCAGCGGTTCAAACTGTGAAAGAGCTTTGAGTGAGTCCTTAGTTTGCAAAGATATTTTGCTTCACGGGGCCTGTAATGCTTCAGTTGAAACTTGTCTTGTTACTTTAAGGGTTCCCCAGCTTCCATGATTCATCCTGTGTTTGAACTGCTCTTGAATGGGAGCTACCTGATGCTGAATGGTCAAGCTTGTTGTGGGTTGGTACTGGGCACATTGTTTCCACTGGCATACACAGTTATGGCCTTCGTTGAATGTTTCCTTTACACGATTTAGTTAGCTGAGCAGACTGAAAGCCAAGCTTTTCAGAAAGATGTGGCCTTAACCTCAGCCTGAGAGACGTTTGATCTCCAGGTTGCAAGGTCTTCATCTGAGATAAGGCTCTAGTTTGTTCAAAGTTCCCACTCCATTTGGGAGAAATGGTTCATTGTATCTTTAACATGTCTGATACAAGGGGGATCGTGCACCAATTTAAAAGTATAGGTTCTGGACTGTTGAGCATCTTTCAGACAATATTCGGAGTAATTCCAACATCCATACACTCCATCTTGGGTAGTGTTTTGGGAGGGCTTCCGCTGGTCCTACTACTTGTAGTGGGCATCCTGGTTTTAATTTTCCTGCTTTGCAATGGACGCCACAGTTCATCAGGAGATGGAAAAAGCACTGCTGGTGTTGTATTTCGTGAACGCATGGTGCTCCATCTGGGAAAACCTATGCTTCGGGAACTAAGCGAGAAATGGTTCCCATCATTCAGATTAATGTGGTTTGACTGCATTTTGCCTGTATTCCACTGCCTATTCTGTGGATGCGAATGCGTGTTGGACTTGTGTCTGACCCTTCCATCGGTTGCACCACCAGACATAGATGTACTACTGGAACCCTTAAAGGCCGACGTGTATCGGTGTCCTCAGTGTATTCCCATGTTGATGATGGCATTCTTAAAGCCTCCATGGGATACTTTAGCTTCTGGCGGAATGGACAACGGCTCTACAACAGGCTCATAGGTGTCGAGTGGTTCCTCAGTGGCTGCTGTGAACCGGAGAAGATCACCTTTGCTCCATTGACCTGATACATGGTGTATTACAGGGCCCGCTGTCTACAAATTTGAGTGACAGTGATGTTGCGTCTCTCACATAGAACACATAAAGATTCAGCTCTCCGTGCGCAGGGAACAATTCTGCCTTTTTTTCAAAACAAGTCAAATTGGATTAAAAAGCATAGTTTTGTTTAATTTATTTTTCTGCTCTCCCTGAGCATCATGGCTTTAGATATGCTCCGTTTGTCTGATCATATTTTGACTTTTAGGTGACTTGTAAAGCACGGTATTTTACTTTGCTAGGAGTACCTTTTTATCATTTTTTACATTTAACATGTCTTTGGGATATTTTTTGACACTGGTTTTATGACAATGTTTTAATGCTTTTTAGCAGGCGTATTTTACCATTAGTAACCTTGTCGACCTTCATGGTTACGAGTGGGTGTTATGTTTCCTAACCTAAGACTAAATTATAAAGCAACCTTTTAACTACATTTGTCCTACCTTGCTCTTCATAATGGTTCTAGCAAATACCTTAAACCCAGTTATGTGCTGAATAAATGTCTATTGGGTTCCTTCAAACTAGTCTAATTTATTATGCATGAGAATTCTGAGCATCATATCTTAATCCTCTGCACAAGACATACATAACAGGATTCCCATATTTTGTACAAAAGTGATCACTATCTTCATCCTCGGCCCACAGGGCTACTTTGCTTAGTTACAATTATTGATTCAGTGTAATTTACATAATCATAAACATATCGATCTAGGTAGAACCTTCAGGGCTACCCTTTTGATATAAAAGAACCCCACCTTCACTAGGCAGCTGGAGGAGATGCTTCTATGCTTCTACGCTGATGCTGACACGGAGGTCCCTGCACACTGAAGATTCAACACGTAGTGGTCTAACATTCCTTGCAGGGTGTCGAACTCGTGACCATGCAGAGTCCTTCATTCTCTCCCATCAGGTAATGGGGTTGGCTCTTTTCCCGGGAAAATCATGGCTTCACACCCACATAGATGATAGGTACACTTAGGTAGGGTCCACGTCGTAGGAGTATGCAAAGATTACTGTTTTTATATATGCCTGCATATATTCATTGCTTTTGCACCATGGTAGAAATGTATTTACTGCTCACTCTGTTAGTGCTTGTAATCTCTTACGTTTGCTTTTGTCTACTGATTGCTACAGCACATATGGTTTATACTATAATGACGCTGGTTCAATAAAGGCTTATTGAAAACGCCCCCAATGTTTACTCTGTGTATCTCTGGGAGACTGAGTGAGCATGATTGACTGAGCGAAAAGTACTGTACTGGTTCGATTATCCCTAAAGGGTCAAGGGATGTCATGTTGGATGGTTGCCAGAAACTATACACTCCTTGGTAAGGTTAGGGGGCTTATGGTGGGACTGTGAGCTAACTGGTCCATAGGCTGACGTATCCTGCGGGGTGTCAAGAATCAGTCAAGACACCACACCTTAGTTTATGAAATCAAATGAAATTAAATGAAATTTAATTTATAAAGCGCATGGCTGCCCGAGAGCGTCCCAGTGCTTTATGTTGTCCAACAAAAGCGCAGATCCTATGTATTATTAAGAACTACACAACAATAGCTTCGAAGAAGAGATTACAAAATGTAACAGTGTGCTCTGAAAAACCAGAGTCTGTTTGTATATGCTGTTGACACACTCACTACAGGATTGAAACACAAACTGTTGACCTGTATTTAAAAAGTAAAAAAAGAAAATAATGATAACAGGCAAAAGTTTGCTGTGCACTTAATTGTAGAAGAATGCTTTACCTTGTCAATAAGTAGGTTATATGTAAGTGCTTTTACAATGAATTAGATGATAAAAAATACAGCTACAGCTTTGCATAACAAGTCAAAAGTCAATACGAGTTTCTATACCAGAACCACTTCATGGTTTTAAATATTTATGTGTCATGATCCTGCTTGGTCATTACCTTGCTTAAGCTGCTACCCTTTATAACAATATAAGCCACCACCCTATATGATAATAGCAAGGTAACAATAATGGTCTGGCACAACGCAATACCTTTTGATGACTTTGGCTATGCTGTTGCTGCCAGTGCTTATCGAAGCCTAAGATGCCTCTTGCTAACTTTGACTTTGTCAATGCTTATTGCTAAGCATTGCTTCTTGTTTCATGCTTTTATAAATGCTCATTATTGTCAAATGACTGGTGTTGTTTGTCATTCCTTAGTTTCTGTAGCACTCGCTGATAGCTGCCATCTTGGTTTTGAGTTAGTATAAAAGCCAGTCACGCCCAGTCGCCTAGTGCAGGTTATCTTGAGACACACTAGAGTTCCAGGAAGATGCTGATGTAGGACCCTTTACATCGCACAGCAGAGCAGAGTCTCAACTGCATTGTAGAACTGTTCCGATTCCTCTCCAAGGCACACAGAAGATTCAGAGTGCTGAAACTCGGTTCTTTTTACCGCTCTACAGAAGCGACCTCAGGGCATCCATAAGAGATACCGAGTGCCGTAACTCAGTTTCCTGCTATCAGTCTGTGGAAGCGGCCCCTGAGCAAGAGTGCCGAAACTCAATTTCACGTTACCCTTGGGCGATTCACCTTGCAGTAAAGATATAGTAAAGGCCCGCATTCTTCTCATAAAGCCTGACTGTTGAGATGTATAAGACTTAGAACAACAGAACTTCACAACCAAGGAATCCCTATTGCAAGATATATTTTCATAGGTAGAACAAGTATCACTGACTCTACTAAAGTGAATCACAGTAAAAACTTTTATGTCTGCCGTTACGATACAATTAATGGTGCAAGTCTCTTATGTACTCAATTGTGATTCAATTAGTGGTGCAGAAACACAATTGCTTACATAAGGAATCATAACCAAATTTACTCACCTTTATTTGCAGGTATTCCTTGTTAATGCTTCACATGATGTGTATACTTACAGGAAGATATGACAGTATAACATTAACAGGTTGTACCCTAGGTTCCCTGTAAAGTGCGTGCATGAGCGCACCCTACTGTTTGCAGGTGCGCAAAGCCTCTGCTGGAATGCTCATGAAGAGAAACAGTTCACAAGCTTTTTAATCCATTAACGCTGATGGAAGCTTTCTCTTGGTGTGTGCTGTCATAGGAAAAGAACACCTGCTCTTCCATAGCTTTTCTGATGGGGGCCTCTGAAAAGGGAAAGTATGACTTCATGAGCAGACGGCAGACGCGGCTGGTAGTGGGAGTACCGGCCGGGCGGTGATGTGGGGAGGGGCAGGGTGGGGGGTAGTAATGTATGGAGAATGGACCTTAGCAGGTAAGTAAACATATAAATAAATAAAACGAATTTCGTTGCGAGCACTGAATAACCAAATACGATGCAGTCCACGCAATGAAATTCGTTTTATTTATTTACATGTTTACTTACCTGCTAAGGTCCATAATCCATACATTGCTACCCTGCCCCTCCACCTCCCACCGTCACAGCCCGACCGGTACTCCCAATATTGGCCGCGGTTGGCAGATGGCAGTTACCAATGCCGTCTGCTGTCCTGCTTGTTTGAAGTGCATTCTTATGTGGATGCACTTTACAAACTCTTTTTGATAAGCTTACACAAGGCTTCTGTGGCACTATGGCCAGAGCTGCTGCTAGCTTTGGAGCTGATGAACCAAGTTTGAATGCCTGGTTGCCAGTAGGTATTATGCCGAGGACGAGTGCCCATTCATTCTTGAACACAATCCGGGTAATTTTACCCCTCCAAGATGGCGGATTGATTCGTCCTATTCCCCGCCCAATATGGCCGAGTCTACTATATCCGGTGCATCTGCCCACTTCCCTTCGATCCACGGCGCGATTGAGCACCGGGACGCCTCCATGCCGTTCTACCACTAACGCAGGTAAGCTTTGCTCTGCCGCCGGCTCCCTCTCACCTCACCGAGAGGCAGCCAACAGCCCACTAAGACCTTTAATTCTTTCGTCCCTTCAGGTACCGACTCAGCTTAATTCCTTGCTGAAGTTGCGGGTAAGATTTCCTTTTCCTCGCACCGATCGGTAACTTCATGGCGGCGCCATTAATTGTTATTTCCTTCAAACCCCAGGTTATCATCTAATTGGATTCCCGCTCACGACCTCATATCTACCTCACTAGCGCTACCCCTCAACTAATCTAGAAGTGCCCATGTATTACCCCTTCTAGCATTGCCACTCTGGTAAGTGCATACGGGCCAAGTGCACATAATGTAAACCGCCCCCCGGGACGCTGACCTTTCTCACTCCTATCTTTAATTACGCTAGGTCTCCACAAGACCCACGCTGCAGACCACAGGACGCTCAGCAATCCATGACCTGCACACAGTTGTCCAATCCCGTGATGCTTTAAGTTAATTCAAGACCTACGAAGCCTTCTTCGAGATATTCAGTCTATAGCTATCCTTTGGTCTACGCTCAGCTGCTCTATTGTTGACGCAGGTAAGCGCTGCCCCATACTCATGGTTTGTGTATCCACAACCCCTATATATTCTCCCAAGAGTTACTATTAAGCTGCCAAGCCTTGGAGCCTGTCCGCTTACATTGGCATTTCCTTCTAGATACTAGCGCCCTGACGCACCTCGGTTAATTAGCCGTGACCACGTCCGCCCGAGCATCATTGGAATTTCCATGTCCCACTCACCGTCTTATACTTGACCCTTTTTAATTCTTAGGCCACCTTCACTCAAATACCCATCAAGTGATTCACACCAATGGCATGGTTTTCTGCACAGTGAGTCACAATCAATACGCACACCTTGTTCATCCTGCATGGTTTTTAGCACATTGCGCCGTGTATGCTCAGCACAGAGTGCTTGACACCTTCCACACAAGTATGAATTAGCAACACCTTAAGAGCATGGTATGAGTTTTTTAACTCTAGAGGTATTCT
Source organism: Lissotriton vulgaris (assembly GCF_964263255.1). Classification (NCBI taxonomy): domain Eukaryota; kingdom Metazoa; phylum Chordata; class Amphibia; order Caudata; family Salamandridae; genus Lissotriton; species Lissotriton vulgaris. The sequence goes on from NC_141694.1 coordinate 579,476,418, forward strand.
ATGTGATACACATGAAATTAATTCCCTATTATATGTTCCCCTTGTTTACGTTTTGCAGGCTTTTATCAGGCAAACAATGGTAGTCCTGATGATGATCCGTTATCCATGAAAGGATCGAAACGCCGTCGACATGATATGTGGGCTTAACTATTCACTATTATGTGCATAATATGTTTTGTTCCCCACATATGTGAAGCAAGTATATTACAGAGTCCCCTTCTTGCTCCATTTCTCGTTTACATGCCTGATGTATTTGTATATGTCTGTATTGTAAAACAACAAAGGTACCAGAGGGTCTCAAATAAATGTGCCCACTAATTAAGAGAACCAACCGAGAACTCACCCCTACTCACAGGTTATGTCACAGAGAGTTCTCCAAAGATGAGGAAGAATACCCATCAGTCACCATTCGGATCCGCCCTTCATCATTTGGGATTTTATCCGTACCACCAGTCAGAGGTTTTTAGTACTCTCCTCAGAGGTCAACCCGGTGGTAGGGGGTATCCTCAGTGAGTACGAGAGACAACAGTGTGGTATACCACTCGATGTAGGTGAGTGGCAAGAAAAGTGGGACTGGGGTGTGCAGTGCAAAAAGACCCCAGACGGCCAGGACGCCGGCCAGGAGTACCGACGGTTAGAGCGGTGCTTCAATTCCCCTGAGCCTCTGCCAGGTGGGGTGAGGCTAGCCAACCTTACAGATTAAGGGATTTGCACAGACTGTAAGGGCACCCGGAGCATTCAGGTGACCATGTGCACTTGTTTATGTTTCTTTGGTGTTACTTTTGACTTTTGATTCACTCCTTCACTTGGTGTAGTAGCATTTTTTTCTGGTCCTGATGAAAGCAAGGACAACACTGTCCTACAATTGCTGAAACTAGTCGACCATATTGACCTGAGGCTGTCTACATTACTGGACAGTTGGCAGGCGCATTGTTTTTAACATTGGTATGTTAAGCACATCTAGAATAAATCTTCATCTAGTGCTTTTTCTAAACCAATTTTAAATACACTTTTTCTTGGTTTCTTCTCCTTTCACACTTCTTTTTCAATTATTATTATTATTATTATTTCAATTCTCGCAAATTTGCAGATTTTTTTTTTGTGTTCGCAAGGATTTCTGCCAGTTCGCGAGGGTTTCGTACCAGTTCGCAATTGCGAACTTACATTTCGTCGCGCAACGGTCGCGAATTATGTTGTTTCTACGTCTGGTTCATCATCACAGGTTCCCAGCACCCTCTGTTTCACCACTGCAACCCTCTGTTACATCAATGCCACCCTCTGGTTCATCATTACTGTAGATTATGGGGGGGAAAAGCAAGCACACCATCCCTGCTTCAACTCAGATGAATTAATTTGGGGTTAGTTTATTAATGTGTCACTGTTTTAAAATTCCAGTCTGGCACCTGCTTCCTTATCTGTAATTTTGCTTTCTGTTGCAGTGCATTTTTTTTCCCCAGGACCTTCTTTGTGGCCTACTTGTAGCTATTGTATGAGCCTGCTGTGAGGGTCAGAGCAGGGTCATACAATTGTTGCAACTAGCAACTGAATTCTGGAGGGGCCCCAGTCAGGAAGCACTACCGGGAATTGTTACTAATGATGAGTTTGAACTCTTGCCCCTGCCGAGTGCTTTCACTTTTGAAAAACTCGTTTTTCTGCAATTTCGCGGGGTTCGCGGGGTGCGAACACGCGCAAGATCGGATTCGGAAGCCGCAAATTCGTGCGAATATGCAATTTGTTTTTTTTGCGGCGTGTTAGTTGGCAAGGTTTTGTGCGTTTTTGCGAGCCGCTCGTAGCGCAAGACGCGAAGTTACCCTCGCGGTCGTTCAAGGGCGCAGCCATCTTGTTTGCCTGACGTATTTCCGTTTCCGGGCGCGAAGTGTAATCTCGCAAAGTCCGCGGTTTGCCAGTACAGTCTCGCGCGTGTTCGCAAGGAAAATCTCGCGCGAACTTACCCGCGCGGTCGTGAACGGGCGCGGCCATCTTGTTTCTCATTCATTGCTATGGTTCTGGGCATGGTCTTTGTATCCTCTGTCAATCTCTGCCATCCTTTGCTTGTTTGAAGTTTTTTTTTATCTATTTTACTTATTATCTATCCCTCTATTTTTCTAGCCCTATATTTTTGTGTTTACTGCTACTTTTGGTTAATTTTAAACTACTTTTGTAAACTCTTTTCTTTTCTTCTCTTCCCTATTCTATTTTCTTTATTCCTTTCCGCCCAGACCATGGTGAAGGGAGCCGGGAAGCATCCCGAGAAGGGGAAGGGTCCCGCACCCCGTGTCCGGCTCCCGTGCGGGCGTTTGAGGGGGGAGCTAGTGATGCCACGGGAGATCTTTACCCCGGAGGAGGTGGCCCAACTCATTTTTTATGTTCAGCGCCGCCTCCCCAGGACCATCATGGGAGGCGGCAAGATCAGTGCCGGGTACGGGGCCCGGGAGCGCCGGAAGCGGTGGGAGAAGGTGTGCCAGGCCATTTACCACCACTCTCGGGTCTGGCGCACCTACAACCAGGCCACCCACCGCTGGACGGATGTCCTGACCCGTGAGCGAGATCTGCTCGACCTCCTTGGCCTTGAGATCCCCGGGCTTGGTGAGTAGTAGTAGCTATGTCTTTACTACTATGTTTTCTCCTGCTGTGTTATTATATTGCAAATTTTTGTTTTTTACCAAGAGCAATTATGCTGCTCATTACATTGTAGGTACATTTTATTTCAAAATCTTCTGTGCATTTCAGGTACACTGCTCTCCTTCTCAGTAGTGTTGCTACTATGCTTATTTGTTTTAGATTTTGTGTTCATTTCATTGGCCTGTGAAATTATGTATGAGTGTAGTTGAAAGAACTGCGCAATGCTACACACTAAGGTTCAGATTTTTAATTACCGGCGCATCCCTGCAAAGTTGCAGGGATGCGCCAGTAATTGTGCGTCACGCCACCATCACCCATGGTGCGCCGTATTACAATGCGGCGCGCCATGGGCCCAAAACGTCACCAAAGCGTTACGCATCTGTGCCGTAAAGGTGGCGCATTGCTGGAGTTGCGTCGCAACGATGGTGCAGCTCCATCAATTCTCTGGGGTGCCCTATCTCCCCAATGCTGCGTCAAGCCGTACGTCTGCTTCAAGCAGGCGCAGGGTTTGAGTCACGCATCATTGTCCTCAAAGTGACTGATTGAAATCTTGTAGATTTCCCTCAGCCACTTTTAGGATGCGTTCCTGCGCAGGAACGCCCTCCCTTGCGCCGGAACACCCCTATTGGCGCAGGGCTTTACAACGTGATGCATCTCCCAGATGCGTCACGTTGTTAATATACGCCGCACCATTGCGCCTCTTTTGTGCTGTCGCTGCGTCACAAAAGTCACGCAACAATGGAGCAAAAGAGCCGCAAGGGCCTTATAAATCAGCCCCTACAGACTCAAGTCCAGTCCTTCCTTTGTACACATGGCGATAAGAAGAAATAGTGGTGGTGGATTAATAGTTTGAGTATTTTAATGACTGGTGAATGTAGTAGGAAACTTTAGTGTTGTCGCTGATCTTCAATCACGATGGACTTTGGCTGTCACTTTGCGTGCTGCGGACTGCTGCCTGCCAATCCTAGGCAAACCTTTTTAGTACTTTGTTTAGTGAGTTACATAGGGTAGTTTCCAATTCGACGGTCCGCAAATCAAGCAATACTAAAGTAATGACGTAGTCGACCACATGAGATTGGTCAATAATATATCCCGTGGAGTCGTTCCCTATTTGCTATTTCGCAAAAATATTTTGTTACTTTGTTAGTTCTTTTTTAAATGTTTGATTTGGTTGAGAAATAAATATCATCCATGTTTTCTGTTTTTCTTTCTTTCATGTTGTACATCAGCTTCCCCCAGGGGCAAGAGGAGGACACAGGAGGAGGAGGAGGAGGGTGCTGTTGTCGATGCAGGCCAGGACCGGGCAGTCGAGGGCTCCTTTGCTGGCCCCAGTAAGTTTTAATTTTAATATAGAGTACTTATTTTTTCCTAGCGTTCCTCATTCGATTTTTTCTAAATCGTCTTTGATCTTCTTGTAGACAGGATCTAAATTCTTATCCCTATGACTCCGTGTGGTATTACTAGATTATTCTTATTAGTCTGTCTGTGTAGCTAACTAAGATTGCACATTTGGCATTTCCATTGGACTCCCATTCTAGTCAGCAATAGCTCTATGCACTGAGTGTAGTCCTCTGGGATTGTCCATAATGTCTTTTCAAGTATTCTAAATGTTTATGCTTTGACCATTGCCAACAATAAAAAGGTGAATGACCACCACCAAGAAATAATAAGATACTACTTTACTTTTGGTTTGGATAGGACAAGCCATTCTACTACTGTTGCAGGGACAAATCTGCACAAACAGAACTATGGACACTAAATAATGCATCGCTTAGCTTATCAATTATAATAGGTGCTGTAACTGTTAGACTTTCCACATACCTCAGTGATAACAGACTTTGTAGTTGAACCCCCAATCTCCTTACTGACTAGATAGTGTGGCAGAGTCATTTCGCTCCCAAAGTCACCGATGGCAGAGGCACGGACTCATGCTTGCAAAAATTCGAAAACCTTTAGCTCATCCACTCTAGTCTGGAGGACCAAAAACCACAGAGTCTATTTAAGTTTAAAAGCTTTATTAAAAGTAAACACATTTATTAAATTCAAGTTTGTCATAAAAGTGAACGTGTAACTGAAAATGGAAAAGTGCTTAGTGCTGACGATTAATTGGACACATTTCTTGTGGTCGAGCCGAGCTCTCACCTGGTTTGAACTTGATCCTGCTCGTGTTCTTAGAAGTCAAGGTTCTGTCTGTTAGGAGAAAAAGTGGTGCGTGTTAAAAAGTAAAAAGCAAACATTCATCAGTTGTGCCAAAAAGTGCAGCAAGACAACAGCCTTCCCTGGAAAAAGGGACATTTTTACTCTAGAGTACACAGTCAAAAATTATTAAATTGTACACTTTTTTTCACATTTCTTTCTTCCTCCTAGACCAAATATTATATAGTAGTGAGTGGTGTATTCTAACATTATTAAATGTACTTTGTAGGTGGAACATCTGGAGACGGGGCCAGCGCGGAGGTGGTGGCATTGGACGAGGAGGACAACTCTGGGGAGGAGGCGGTGCAAGTGCCGGAAAAGGACATGCCTGTGAGGGTTCACACGGTGGTGGCGGGCAGAGGTAAGCTATACATTCCTTAGTCATTGAGATTGAAGACTGCAGAGTGTGCTTTCTGCACGGGTGTATTATAAAAAAAGCAGGTAGTAGCCTCCTCTAAATGTACTTCGACTTAGCTGTGAAGTTTTTGGCGAGAAGAATCCCAATCAGATCTGAGGTGAACTTGATGGATGGGATGAACGAAAAGCGAAAGAAGGGTGTAAGTAAGTGTGGAAGCACGAGAAATGTAATGATGACTGGCAAAGAAGAATGATATGTGTTTGCTTGGTCCCCGAGGTGGCTGGGAAGGTAAGAAAATGGTATGGTGCATGGCTGGGTGAATGATGAAGCAAGGATGGGTGGAAGGAGAACAGCCTGGGTGGGTGAGACAGAAACTGTATGTCTGCAATATACTTTGAATGGATGGATGCCTGGATCATTCATGGTACTATCTGACTCTTAGATAGCATATGTGAATCTAGAGAGAGTAGACGGTCACTGGATGAACTAAGTGTTACTTTGAAGAGCATGTAACACCGCACCCGCACGTCCGTTCCAGTGTAGGAAAGGCAAGGAAAAGAAGTTGTAACGTTGTCCAAAGACTACCATGAATAGTAGCAGTAGTTTGTATTGCAACTGCAAGCACAGCATATATCCAGTTATTACGGTGGGCACTCCCTACCTCCCTTAATAACTTTAGTTTAGTAGTAGTACGTCATTCATGTGTGGGGGTATCACTGTTCACTCAATAATAAGCAAAGCACCTAAAGTCATCCCATATGTCATCAAATACATCCCATGTGAAGTGATAGATAATCAGATAATTTAGCTTCTTCATTTTCCTTTTCTAATACTCATTTGCACTGTAGGGTGAAAGCTAAATTAATTAAGCAGTAGCCCTTTTAACAGAGTATTCTCAGTGCCACCCGTAATAGAAAAGTAAGAGCTTCACCACCTGCATGTACTGGACCGGTACAGTAACGCAAGTCTGTCTCACTCACCATGGTGTGCGTCTGTTTTTCTCGGGTGCAAGTTCACTGCGCTGGCATTATGCCGGCTTGCATAAGATAACGTACCAATTTTCCTAAACAAGAGAGAAGAAGAAGAATAAGAGTGGTGTACTGTCATAGTCGACTGTAATAGAAGTCCATAGTGCTCGTAGAATTTGTTCCTTAAACTCCCACTAATGTTAGAGCAAGGATGAAGAAGTCGGAGGTTACATAGATACTGTCCTCAATAGTTATGCACTGTGCTTTCAATTTGCTACTTGTACTGTGACAACTTTCTGCTCAATCATTTTGTGTTAATCTTAAGGAGCATTGGTTACAGACTATGTCTTTCTTTTTTCATGTAGTTGCTCCTTCCAAATCCAAGACACCATCAAGGAGGAAGGAGCAGGCTCGAATGGCCCGGCAACGGAGGCTGGATGCCACTGTTGCTGAATATCGGCGGCTGGTGGCCCTGGAGGATGAGGAGACGCAGTCTGGAACAACAACAACGTCCACTGGGACAGCTGCCTCCTCCTCCGTGCGGGCTGCCAGCCAGCGCAGTGCTCCAGCGGTACGGAGCCGGGCTACCAAAGCCAAACGCCACCGCCCAGCAGCAAAGAAAGCAGCTGCCCCTCACAGGATTTGCAAGGCACACCGGCGCCGCTTATCCCTCAGACTGTCCTACCTGGAGCAGGAGGTCCATAATTATAAGAACGTGGTGGAGGGCCTCCGCTTCGAACTTGCCACCCTCCGCAAGGAGCATGATGCCCTGGCTGCTAATTCCAACAGCACCCTGCCATAGTGTCCCTTGCCCCTTTTTTAGAGACTTTTGGGGGGTGGGAATTGGGAGTTGTGATTTTTGGGGACTTTTGAAGGACAATCGTTGGGGTTAGGGAGGGTCTTGCGGGAGATTCTTTTGTTAGGGCTATAAAAATATACTTTTTGAAACTTTATCTGACCATACCTGTTTTTTACTGCTTTTGAGTCTGGTGGGTGGGGGTTTAACATAACAGTAAGTTTGTTTTCCTGAATAGTCCTAGGACTTTAGTAGTACTACCGTCAATCAAATCTCTCGTCTCTCCTAATACTCCATTATACTACCTCCAACCAAACGCCTATCTTACCTGTAATTTCTGTTTGCAAGTAGGGCTAGGCCCAGGGCTGGCTCCACGGGAAACAGCAAATAAGGTTGGCAATCCTGGGCGGATAAAATTTCCTCATAGCGGTGGTACTAGTGGTGTGACACAGTGGCAGTTGCTTGCCTATGAAAAAAAGAAAATGAAATCTGGTTTGTCCTCCTGAGCAATACAAAGGTACAATACAGAATATAGCAGGTGACAGAAGTACACTAGAACAGTGCCACGTTGTAGCCTAACAAATGTTAAAGTATAACTAATTCGGTTGAAGTTCTTTGACATTAGCCATGGGTCTTTGTCAAGCAGAGTAAGAATATATCCTCGGATTTCTTCACCAGCCTGTTGCTATCACCTTATCCTCCCCAGCAAGTGTGTGGATTTATTGCTGTAATTTAGTCACACATCAATCAAAACCACACAGCCCGGGGGAAGAGGGTTAGGGTTTGAAAAATGGATGGGTACGGGGGTTTTTGGGAAAGGTTTTGGGAGACAAGAAAAAGTAGCACAGCATGGACGAACAATTGTGAACATAAACAAATCTTTGGGTACAAACCTATCCATCAATCTTTGAAAGTGCATACACTACTGTAACTGCATGCATGTCAGTTAAAAGTAATTAGTACTTTCGACAACTGTGGAAGAAAGAATGCGACAGTACAGGGCGTGGGTGGAAATATTGATAACTATATTCAACATAAGGTCTCTGTAGCCAGATACCTGAGAGCCTTGCTGGTCACTATAAATCCATTCACAACAACACTCAATGGGGTTGGTCTGGAAGGTGTCAGGTTTACTCCCCGTGATCCAGTCGATGCAAATATGGTTCCACTTCCAAATGTCACCAACACCCAGAAGTGTAAACACAGGGTGTTCGAGGCATTAGGCGGGGGAGAAAAATAACAAACTAAAATAAAAAATGTGGGATGGGTAAAGGTAGGGTCAGCAGGGAAAGGATACCTGTAACAGAAGACAAGACAGGCATCAGTGAAGTGCTGTCCTAACATACAAGGGTACTCTCATATAGTCTCACTAAATAGTCTGCAAGTCTCCCGCCTACTCATGGGAAATGTAGTTTCATAGTACGGTAGGCGCTTAGGGGCTGCGTAACCTGACAGAAGGTATAGTAGATAGAAAAGGAGAAATTGCTTTTTTTCTAGGTGTCCCCTCACTCACCAGGGTTGCCCCTTGGTGACATGCTTCATCATTGGGGCCATCCCAGTCCTCTACGGCCTGGGGCGTGCTGCGACTTGCGAATTACGTAGGAGCACTTACAAATGACTATGTGTGGTGCAGATGTGATAGTGGAGTGGACTAAGTGATGTGTTAAGGGATCAATGTAGAAGCAGAGAGAGAGCCAAGAAATGCAGTCACAGTCAGAGAAAAAGGCAAGGGATACTGTATCTATGTGGTTGTAGTGGTCCTGTTGGAAGTGGTAAGTAAGTTGCCCGCAGAAAAAAATCCTCCTATTAGCGGCACTCCTCCATTGCAGCCGACGCTTCGTCCATCGATGTTGGTCACCAGAAGACACCCTGTCCACTGCCTGCCTGATGCTGAATTGTGGCTCGCTACTGTGAAGCCTGACTCCATCCTTTTTTCCCCATTGCAGAGACTGAAACCCGGCCTGTAATTATTCAACGAAAAACAGGAAGTGATATAATATTACAACACCACTGATAAATAAATATAAGGTATGTAGGCTGTGGAGTGCAAAAAGTCACAATTTGTTTTTCCTAGTAGACAGTACAATGTTTTTGAAAGTGCGTACTCTGAGTCACCTTTTGAAGGATAAATAAGTATGGGCAAATTAATGTATCGGATCTTGCCCCTCAAGCTAGGTGTACTGTAAACTGTGTTTTAGAACAAAATTAGATCTTCCTAGCAGTGCTCCCACCCAGACCCTTACTAAAGCCAGTCGCAAAAATGTAGAAGACCCCCAATCAAATCTCAAAAAACGAGGCCTAGCAGAAAACTGGTGACAAAACTTACTTTGAAAGTAAAAGTAGGCCGAAGTACCCTAATTACCCATTACCCACCGTGGATTGCATTCAAACCACTTGCAAGCAACCAAGCAAAAGTAGCCATAGCCAGCATCGCTCCAAGACTCGAAATCCCCCCCACTCAAACACATGCAATAGAAATACTGCTAACCCTAACGAACCCTAAGTTAAGAATAGTGGCAAAGGCTTTCTTTAACTATGCCAAATCCCCCCTTTCCCACCATGGATTTTCTTCAAATGACTTGCAACCAAAATTACACATTCTCACGAGTGCTCTAAGACCCCAGAACTCAGTTTGAAAAATCTAGAACACCCTGAAACACATGCAATCCTGCTGCTAGGGCTAACCCTAACGAACCCTAAGTTACAAAAAGTGCCAAAACTAAAGGCTTTTCCGCGCGGATTTTGTCCCAACCACTTCTACCCGGTATTAGACCTTCCCAGGAATGCCCCAAGACCCGGCAACCCACCCGCCAAGAAGCGTAACACCCCCAAACAGGCCAAAAGCAAAATCTCATACTTGCAATATTTCTGGGCCTTCGGTCCAAACGCGCTGCGTAGCTAGGCCATAAGTCGGGGTTGGCACGACGGATTTCCTGAAAAGCAAATGCAATCAAGATTAGAGTGTCCCAGCAGTGCTCCCAGACCACGAAACTCACCCGCAAACAGACGGAACCCCCCCTAAGAGCACCTCAAAGGCAAGCAAGTCATCAAAAACACAAAAAAAATTCCGCCTGGGATTTGGTCCAAAACACTTTTATCCGGTATTAGAGCTTCCCAGCAATGGCCCCAGAGCCGTCAACCCAGGAGAAAACGAGTAGAAGACCCCCAAACAGCCAAAGAGCAAAAGTACAAAAATGGGGACTTAGTCACTTTTTCACAAATTTCCCAAATCACTCCGCGCGCGCTCTGCAGCTAGGCCCTAAGTCCCCTCAGCCACCATGGATTTGCTTCAAACCTCTTGCAAAGTAAAGTATATATAGCCAGCAGTGCTCCCACACCACGAAACTCACCCACAAACACCAGGAAGCCCCCCAAACAGGCCCCCGAAAACGCTACATAGAGCAAAATGTCAGAAATAGCCCAAAAAAAAATCGGCCTGGATTTTGTCCCAACCACTTCTACCCGGTATTAGACCTTCCCAGGAATGCCCCAAGACCCGGCAACCCACCCGCCAAGAAGCATAACACCCCCAAACAGGCCAAAAGCAAAATCTCATACTTGCAATATTTCTGGGCCTTCGGTCCAAACGCGCTGCGTAGCTAGGCCATAAGTCGGGGTTGGCACGACGGATTTCCTGAAAAGCAAATGCAATCAAGATTAGAGTGTCCCAGCAGTGCTCCCAGACCACGAAACTCACCCGCAAACACCAGGAAGCCCCCCAAACAGGCCCCCGAAAACGCTACATAGAGCAAAATGTCAGAAATAGCCCAAAAAAAAATCGGCCTGGATTTTGTCCCAACCACTTCTACCCGGTATTAGACCTTCCCAGGAATGCCCCAAGACCCGGCAACCCACCCGCCAAGAAGCATAACACCCCCAAACAGGCCAAAAGCAAAATCTCATACTTGCAATATTTCTGGGCCTTCGGTCCAAACGCGCTGCGTAGCTAGGCCATAAGTCGGGGTTGGCACGACGGATTTCCTGAAAAGCAAATGCAATCAAGATTAGAGTGTCCCAGCAGTGCTCCCAGACCACGAAACTCACCCGCAAACACCAGGAAGCCCCCCAAACAGGCCCCCGAAAACGCTACATAGAGCAAAATGTCAGAAATAGCCCAAAAAAAAATCGGCCTGGATTTTGTCCCAACCACTTCTACCCGGTATTAGACCTTCCCAGGAATGCCCCAAGACCCGGCAACCCACCCGCCAAGAAGCATAACACCCCCAAACAGGCCAAAAGCAAAATCTCATACTTGCAATATTTCTGGGCCTTCGGTCCAAACGCGCTGCGTAGCTAGGCCATAAGTCGGGGTTGGCACGACGGATTTCCTGAAAAGCAAATGCAATCAAGATTAGAGTGTCCCAGCAGTGCTCCCAGACCACGAAACTCACCCGCAAACACCAGGAAGCCCCCCAAACAGGCCCCCGAAAACGCTACATAGAGCAAAATGTCAGAAATAGCCCAAAAAAAAATCGGCCTGGATTTTGTCCCAACCACTTCTACCCGGTATTAGACCTTCCCAGGAATGCCCCAAGACCCGGCAACCCACCCGCCAAGAAGCATAACACCCCCAAACAGGCCAAAAGCAAAATCTCATACTTGCAATATTTCTGGGCCTTCGGTCCAAACGCGCTGCGTAGCTAGGCCATAAGTCGGGGTTGGCACGACGGATTTCCTGAAAAGCAAATGCAATCAAGATTAGAGTGTCCCAGCAGTGCTCCCAGACCACGAAACTCACCCGCAAACACCAGGAAGCCCCCCAAACAGGCCCCCGAAAACGCTACATAGAGCAAAATGTCAGAAATAGCCCCAAAAAAAATCGGCCTGGATTTTGTCCCAACCACTTCTACCCGGTATTAGACCTTCCCAGGAATGCCCCAAGACCCGGCAACCCACCCGCCAAGAAGCATAACACCCCCAAACAGGCCAAAAGCAAAATCTCATACTTGCAATATTTCTGGGCCTTCGGTCCAAACGCGCTGCGTAGCTAGGCCATAAGTCGGGGTTGGCACGACGGATTTCCTGAAAAGCAAATGCAATCAAGATTAGAGTGTCCCAGCAGTGCTCCCAGACCACGAAACTCACCCGCAAACACCAGGAAGCCCCCCAAACAGGCCCCCGAAAACGCTACATAGAGCAAAATGTCAGAAATAGCCCAAAAAAAAATCGGCCTGGATTTTGTCCCAACCACTTCTACCCGGTATTAGACCTTCCCAGGAATGCCCCAAGACCCGGCAACCCACCCGCCAAGAAGCATAACACCCCCAAACAGGCCAAAAGCAAAATCTCATACTTGCAATATTTCTGGGCCTTCGGTCCAAACGCGCTGCGTAGCTAGGCCATAAGTCGGGGTTGGCACGACGGATTTCCTGAAAAGCAAATGCAATCAAGATTAGAGTGTCCCAGCAGTGCTCCAAGACCACGAAACTCACCCACAAACAGACGGAACCCCCCCTAAGAGCACCTCAAAGGCAAGCAAGTCATCAAAAACACAAAAAAAATTCCGCCTCGGATTTGGCACAAACCACTTTTAGTGCTTCCCAGCAATGGCCCCAGACCCGTCAACTCACCTGCAAAGAGGTAGAACAACACCCCCACAAGTGCTGAGTCTTTCTTCATTGGGCGTAAACCAGCCCTCTGCTTTGATGGAAATAGGAGTCTGGAGGAGGAGGATAGAGGAGCATGTTCTTCTGAACTTGTGAACCTGAGGAATGCAGACTGCGGCACCTTCTAATAAATTAGCAAACAAGTGAAGACAGTTCTGCTGATGGGCTTGTTTTTGTGATTATCTGATTAAAGTTTGAATTATATTAACTGTGCACAACAAAGAAAGACAGACACACAGGAATAAAAGTGAATAAGGATGAAAAAGAAAGTTATTGATTCGTTGTCTCATTTTCAGGGCTCGAAGTCGGTATCACGGTCCAGGAATAAGAATAAGGCTTCGTCATCATACTCTGCGAATTCAGCCAGGGTGAGGTCAGTCACAGTGCCACCTGACAGAGTAGAAATTCCCTCATCTATGGTGCTGGCCACCTCCTCTTCATCCGGCACGCTCTCTCGTACTCTTATATCTGGTGGTATGAGGTGCTGATTCATCTTGATCATTGTTAACCTCTCCACATTTTTGGGCGAGAGGCGGCTCCGTTTGGGAGTTACAATCCCACCAGCCGCACTGAAAACCCGTTCAGAAGACACACTTGCGAGTGGGCAAGACAAGTAGTTTAAAGCCAGGTTGGTGAGCTGTGGCCACAATTCTTTTTTCCCATGCCAATACGCCAATGGGTCAGAATTAACATAGACCTCTGTGGAGTCATTCAGATAGTCCTTCACCATCGACTCAAGGTCCTCCTCCAAGGTTCCTCCACTTTGCGTAGCTCTTGCTGTGCCTCTGACCTTTTGAGAACCAAACCCACGCAGAGCTAGCCAATCCTCTTCAGCCTCCAATGTTTCTGTTGTCTTTCGTGCAGATGATCCGGTTGCCGGTGTCTTTAACGGCTGAGAGGTCACTTGTGCCACAGCCACAGGTGCAGAAGTGGATTGTTTTGACTGGGGATGGCCTGCTGATGTACTGCCATTTCCTTCAATTTCCAGCCGTTCTGTTTCAAACTTCTTGGCTGACAAGGCTAGCCAACGTTTGTACTTTGTAACATCTTCATCAGCAAAAGGAAAGAATGCTCTGCCTGCCAGCGCCTTTTTGTAGCGTGGATCCAGAATAGTAGCACAAATGTAATGCTGTTCTGAGTGGATCTTTTGAAGACGTTCATCACCTTGTAGGAGCTCTAATAATTTCTCAGCCAGAAGCAAAGAGTCTTTCTTTTTGTCATCTTTTCGAAACACAGAACACACCTCCTTCAGTTGGTCCTCCAGCATGTACAACAATGGGATAGCTTTTCCCAAATTAGAGTCCTCCTTGCTGACTGCACGTGTGAAGACCTCAAAAGGACGAAGCATGCGTGTTAGGCTTTCAACTATGTTCCATTGCGGCCCACCCATCCTCAGCTCCTCTATACCCTCTTTCAAGAAATATTGATCGAGTTGCGTATACTGCTCATACAGACGCTCAAGCATGTAGAAGGTTGAGTTCCAACGTGTTACCACCTCCTGGATGAGTGCTTTCACTGGCATTTGACATTGATATAGCATGCTCCTCAGCTGCTTGCGGGCCTTAAAAGAATGCCTGAAATGCTTGCAAATTTTTCGGCAGTTCTCCAATACACTGTACGCTGCACTGCGTTTATTACCCAAGAATTTTTGGACAACCAGGTTTATACAGTGCGCCAAACACGGCACTCTGAAATAGTAACCGTCCCTCATGGCCTTAACTATATTGGAGCCATTGTCCGTGGAAACATAACCAACCTTGCGTTTTAGTGGGGACAGACAGTTAAGGACCTTTGTGTTAAAGACATCCAAAATGTTTTCTGCTGTGTGACGTTTCTCCAAACCAAACATGGCTAGTGTTGCATGTTTCCGAGCACCTTTAAAAACAATGTTAGTGTCAACACCTGAGTTTAGCTTTGCTTTAGCCCCTGAAAAAGAGACCCAGTGTGCAGTGATGCACATGTAATCAGCGCCTGCGCCACTGGTCCACATGTCTGTTGTCAGATGTATAGTGTGAACAGCACTCTTCTGCAAAGCTGCCCCAATCACCTTCAGAACATCTTCATGTAGTGCTGGAACCGCAACTCGGGCAAAATAGAACCGGCTAGGAACCTTCCATTTAGGGCAGAGCGCTGTCACTAATTCTAGAAAACCAACCCCTTCTACAAAAGAAAAAGGGAGAAGGTCCAGAGCTAGCATTTTAGCCAGCTTAGTGTTATACAGACGGGTCATTGGGTGGTTGCGTTCATATTGCGCTTCTGTAAACAACATCTTTTTAATGTTGCCCTGGACCAATGATTTACGGGATGATGATGATCTCTTCGACCCAGTTACGCTCGCTGATGAACTTTTCCGCATTGATGTCTCACTCTCTCCCACACTCTTAGTGTGGCTCCCATGGGGTGTGCTGCTGACATGGGAACTGGGTGTAAGTGAAGTGTTTGAATCGTCTTCTTCTACCTCCTCGTCATCAGCAGATGACAAATCAACGTTTTCATTACGTGCAATTCCGGCTTTCTTGACCGCCTCTAGGTGCGGAAACCATTCGACAGCGTGCCTTCTCTCAAGATGACCTCTCTGGCCTCCGGTACCATAGTTAGAACCAAGCTTACCACGACTAAATCGAAGCTTACAAAGGCTACAAATGGCTACGTTTTCCTTTTTTGGGCAAACACTAAAGAAGTCCCAAACTGGAGACTTGAAATGTCTTCGGGGGCCGGAGGAGGCGGCGATACTGGTGGTGGTGGTCCTGCTGCTAATGACAGATGAAGTGGAGGATGTGGATTGCCGAACTTCAGTACGTTTTGCACTTTCACCACCACGAATTGAGGTCGAGGACGAGGTGGGTACCTTCTTGCGAAGAAATATGGAAGCGGTAGGTTTTGGTGTACTACTTAACTCCAAATCTAATGATTCCATTTCCATTGCCTCCTCGCCGACATCATCATCACGCTCAGCAGCTTCTCGGGATAGGGTCAAAATGTCTCTTTGCTGCATGCCCGGTGGGGCTGCAGTGACCTTTGTGATGACTGGCTCGTCGTCATCGTGAGAGGCTTCATCACCAGCAGTATCTGTCACTTCTTGTTGAGCCTCATCACACTCCATAGGTTTGAGTTTTTGGACGACCTTCCTTTTACGCTTAGGAGGTACCGGTGTCAGATCATGGTGTGCCTCTGCCTCACTGTCAGACCGCAGTTGTGGTTCCCAAGACAGATCACTTGCACCAGAACGAGGTGGGCTTGAAGAAGATGTAGACACCCCCCTTGATCTTTTCCTTGCTAGGGATGTGGAAGACAATGAATGATCATCAGGAGGAGTGGCTTCCAATGATACCTCAGCTTCATTGTCGATTTCCAAATGTGCCCCTACTTCGGGAGGAACAACTATTGTGGGCACTTGTGAACGTCCATGCACCTTTGCTTGCGCATCTCCTTTTGCTGCCTCTCCTTCCACATGTACTTGGGCGTGTACTTGCACATGGTGTTGTTGTTGCGGCTGTGGTTGTTCAACACTTGTCAGATGAGTTACAACAACCTGTGTTGATTCAGGGACATTGCTGCTACTTTCTTGCGATGAGCCAACATTACTGGTCGATGGTGATTGGAGAAGTACACTGACTGCCTCTGAAGCACTCAAGGGCTTTGACTTAAGTTGGCGTGGTGGTGGAGGCACTGAACCCAATGGAGCAGGGGTGCTGCTCTCAGGTTGGTCCCCAGCAGATCCTGCTGCTGCAGGCGTACTTTTTTTTTTGCTCCCAAAAAAAGTGGCGGGTGGCACACCAGCCTCCTTGGTAACTTGCTTCTTCTGCTCCTTACTAGCAACTTTCTTGCTAGAGGAGCTACGGAGAACTTTCTTTGGGGCCATCTTCTTCAGAGCAGGTCAGACAGCAGGCCGCAGTTGCACGAATTGTAGAGTTGTCTGAGGCCAGACGTGACGTCGCGTGACGTTATGCTGCACACACACACCGCTGCAGGACTTCTTCCTGGCACTGGTGGTTCTCTTGAGTCTTGTGCACCTAAAAAAAATGGAAGACAGAGGAACATCAGTTCAGTTATAGAGCACAAAAAAATCGAAAAACACTGCAAAATCAGCACAATCCCAATCCATCCATGCCCTCCATAATGTTTAAATTCAAGACAACCCACAGAAAGACTAGGCCCATGCAAGACTCACTACCCCTGGGCATAAATAAAGGTTGAAAAGTAGGCAAAATGGTTGGAGGCCTAACAACAAAGCCTGCATTCAAAATGGCCACTTGCCTGCCAGCACATGGCCAGTGCCTGTAGCTGCACTCAAAATGGCCACCAGCCACATGGCATGTCCCTCCCCATGAACACCCCCAAAAATCGAAAAACACTGCAAAATCAGCACAATCCCATTCCATCCATGGCCTCCATGATGTTTAAATTCAAGACAGCCCACAGAAAGACTAGGCCCATGCTAGACTCAAATACCCCTGGTGAAAAGGCCACAAGTACAGGCCCAAAAATCGAAAAACACTGCAAAATCAGCACAATCCTATTCCATCCATGGCCTCCATGATGTTTAAATTCAAGACAGCCCACAGAAAGACTAGGCCCATGCTAGACTCAAATACCCCTGGTGAAAAGGCCACAAGTACAGGCCCAAAAATCGAAAAACACTGCAAAATCAGCACAATCCTATTCCATCCATGGCCTCCATGATGTTTAAATTCAAGACAGCCCACAGAAAGACTAGGCCCATGCTAGACTGAAATACCCCTGGTGAAAAGGCCACAAGTACAGGCCCAAAAATCGAAAAACACTGCAAAATCAGCACAATCCCATTCAATCCATGGCCTCCATGATGTTTAAATTCAAGACAGCCCACAGAAAGACTAGGCCCATGCTAGACTCAAATACCCCTGGTGAAAAGGCCACAAGTACAGGCCCAAAAATCGAAAAACACTGCAAAATCAGCACAATCCTATTCCATCCATGGCCTCCATGATGTTTAAATTCAAGACAGCCCACAGAAAGACTAGGCCCATGCTAGACTGAAATACCCCTGGTGAAAAGGCCACAAGTACAGGCCCAAAAATCGAAAAACACTGCAAAATCAGCACAATCCCATTCAATCCATGGCCTCCATGATGTTTAAATTCAAGACAACCCACAGAAATACTAGGCCCATGCAAGACTCACTACCCCTGGGCATAAATAAAGGTTGAAAAGTAGGCAAAATGGTTGGAGGCCTAACAACAAAGCCTGCATTCAAAATGGCCACTTGCCTGCCAGCACATGGCCAGTGCCTGTAGCTGCACTCAAAATGGCCACCAGCCACATGGCATGTCCCTCCCCATGAACACCCCCAAAAATCGAAAAACACTGCAAAATCAGCACAATCCCATTCCATCCATGGCCTCCATGATGTTTAAATTCAAGACAGCCCACAGAAAGACTAGGCCCATGCTAGACTCAAATACCCCTGGTGAAAAGGCCACAAGTACAGGCCCAAAAATCGAAAAACACTGCAAAATCAGCACAATCCTATTCCATCCATGGCCTCCATGATGTTTAAATTCAAGACAGCCCACAGAAAGACTAGGCCCATGCTAGACTCAAATACCCCTGGTGAAAAGGCCACAAGTACAGGCCCAAAAATCGAAAAACACTGCAAAATCAGCACAATCCTATTCCATCCATGGCCTCCATGATGTTTAAATTCAAGACAGCCCACAGAAAGACTAGGCCCATGCTAGACTGAAATACCCCTGGTGAAAAGGCCACAAGTACAGGCCCAAAAATCGAAAAACACTGCAAAATCAGCACAATCCCATTCAATCCATGGCCTCCATGATGTTTAAATTCAAGACAACCCACAGAAATACTAGGCCCATGCAAGACTCACTACCCCTGGGCATAAATAAAGGTTGAAAAGTAGGCAAAATGGTTGGAGGCCTAACAACAAAGCCTGCATTCAAAATGGCCACTTGCCTGCCAGCACATGGCCAGTGCCTGTAGCTGCACTCAAAATGGCCACCAGCCACATGGCATGTCCCTCCCCATGAACACCCCCAAAAATCGAAAAACACTGCAAAATCAGCACAATCCCATTCCATCCATGGCCTCCATGATGTTTAAATTCAAGACAGCCCACAGAAAGACTAGGCCCATGCTAGACTCAAATACCCCTGGTGAAAAGGCCACAAGTACAGGCCCAAAAATCGAAAAACACTGCAAAATCCGCACAATCCTATTCCATCCATGGCCTCCATGATGTTTAAATTCAAGACAGCCCACAGAAAGACTAGGCCCATGCTAGACTCAAATACCCCTGGTGAAAAGGCCACAAGTACAGGCCCAAAAATCGAAAAACACTGCAAAATCAGCACAATCCCATTCCATCCATGGCCTCCATGATGTTTAAATTCAAGACAGCCCACAGAAAGACTAGGCCCATGCACCACTCACTACCCCTGGTCAAGGCCCCAACAACAGGTCAAAAATCGAAAAACACAAAATTTTACAAAAAAAAAAAATCGAAAAACACAGAAAAATCAGCACAATCCCAATTCATCTATGGCCTCCATGATGTTTAAGTTCAAGACAACCACAGTCCACCCACCACTGAGTACCCCTGGGGAAAAGGCCCCAAAACAGCCCAAAAATCGAAAATCCCAAAATTTTAGTTGCAGCAACTGTAATGCCCCAAACAAACTTACTTGTAAAATTTCTAATCCAACAGTGATCCAAAGAAAGTCAAAAAGGCCTCAAATCCAAAGATCCAGCAGCATCCACAAAAAGTAATCCTTCCAGGTCCACATCCGAATGAAAAGTGACCAGGAGATGGACAAAGCACTGGGAGGAGCCTGCTGAACAGGAACAGGAAGTTGAAGACTATGGGGCACTTCCTTCCTCCCACCCCCCTGCCCCCCTCCCCAAAATGGACTCCTCGCTAAAAAAGTGCAGGCAAATGTCAAACTAAGGAGTTATTCACATAAAAATCATCATTTCTAGAAGGTTTATGCTGCTTGCTGGTGGATTTCTTGTGCAGAATTGCAAATTTATATTTTCGCTCGCCGCATCTCAAATCTCGCAATTGCGAAGTACCGCGAGACGTGATCTCGCCGTACTCGCGTTGACAAACTATCGCTGGCAAGCCACGATGACGTAATCGCGCTCGCCAATTCCCGCGGGATCACACAGCAAGATCCAAAATGGCGCAGCACTCGCAAACTATCGAAAAAAACAACTCGGCAAACGATGATAAACGCCGCGCGCCGCAAAAATTGTATCACCAACGCCGCGCGCCGCCAAAAAAATCCGCTGCGTGCGAATTTGCGGATTTTGCGGGAAATCCGCAAATCTCGCGGATTGCGGATTTCCCGAAAATCCGCAAAATCCGCGAGCGGAACGGATTTTCCGCCCACGCTTAGCGCCAGTGTGAAAAAGTAGGTGAAAAATTCTTGTGTGGTCCACTCATGTCTTGACCAGACATTTGTTAAACATACTTTTACACACATACTGAAATGGCTCAATTGTTAGAGCCATTTACAAGTGTAGGAATTTCCTAGTTCACAAAAAGTGAACCTACATGCAAGCATAATGTCCCTGAAGGCTTGTGTAATATTATGTCTGAAGTAATCCTTTCACTCTCTGGCTTGCCCAGGAAAGTACATATACACATAGGAAGAGTGTTTTTGTTTCACTAGTAACAATGGTGCCATTTGAAAAATCTTCATGAATCTATCCAGAAAATAATAATCTCCTACCTCCTTCCAGTAAAGTCTTTCACCACTCCAACAAGGAGGTGCTAAGAAAAAGGGGCGCCCAAAGCATTGATTTTCCATGTTAATTTCCACTCTGTAGTTTGTGGAGTGATACAGAAAAAATGTCTGAATGGAATTACACTAAATTTGGCAGAAAGTTAGACCTTTACTCAGAAACAGTGCTTTGCTATTTCATGTAAATCAGTTTAGCTGTTTTTGAGAAATTCACGTTTGAAGAGGTGCTCCGGGTTCATGAAGGGTTTAATAATGTAGGTATATCTAGACTCTTGGTGCGTATATATGCTCATATTGGCCACAATAAAGGGAACTAGTCGATCCTAATTTGCTGGCCACAACCTGAAGAATATCTTCTGTCAGTCAATACAAGACTTGGGGACACGGTTCCTGTGTCCTGAAAATAAACTAAAGAATATAATGTGGCCAAGTGAGCACATCCTCACAACAAATGGCACGTGGGTGGATGCCCAGAAGAACCACCCTTTTACTGTTTGGCCACAAAATGGAAAAAAAACTTGTGGCACCCATTACAGGACTTGGTGACATGGTCCCCATTAAAATACATTACAGGGAATGCCAGGTTTTACTAATTAAAAAAATTGTGGTGGGTTCTAAGGTGATTTTAGCTTGTGAAAATGCTGAACCTGTGCTGGGAATTGATGAACCATTTCCTCCCATACTTTTCTAATAGAGGTTAAGAAAAGTACTCCAGAAGCTAAAATGAGAGCACATTTTTCTATAAGGTCCACTCTCTTCCTCAGCCATGCCAGAACAAAGTCTCATATTCTGAGTAAAATATGTACTTCCAGAAGCAGCCTGTTAGTTGATTTCCCAGTGTTCTATTGCAGCTTCCTAAAGTTTTCTAATGAGCATGAATAGCACTGACATTCTGTATCCATGGCAAACCTGAGGCCATCTTGATCGAATCAAAGTTGTAGAACTGCAACCATTTTTTGTAGATATGAATACAATTAGGGGGCTCATTTTGCCATAGAAATTATGGTTAGTGCTCTAGAAAGCTAAAACAAGGACACATTTTCTATGCATTACCAAACATCTTTCTCATTCAGTTAGTAATACATTTTGACTGAAATATTTACTTTGGACACCAGCAGTTTATCACTTACCTCCTTTCAGATCATCTGTAGCTATAACACAAATTTCTAATGAGCAACTAGAGTGCTGAAAGTTCTATAAATGATAAAAGTATGGCATACCTGAAGCCACATTAATGGAATAAAAACTGAAAAACCTAAAACATTTCCTTTATTAATGATCAAAATGGTTGGTCGAAGAAATATGGTTAGTGATCTATTAGGCTAAAATGAAGACACATTTTCTGTGAGTTCTCAAATATCTTCTTCATCCCTTCACCCCTTTCAGTAAAACATTGTAACATGCAGAGGGAAATATGTGCTTCCAACAGCAGCATCAGACTGCTAGCTAACTCCTAAGTAAAAACTGCAGTTTACCACAGTGGCCTAATGAACACATAGAGCAGTAACATTCTGTATCTATGACAAACATGTGACAGAGAAAACAATGCTACTGGGGGTTCAATGTTAAGGACCCTTGCTCTGCCTGCCAGTGAAAAGGGAAGGAAGTGAGCCCAGGACCAGCTAGCGCTACATAGCTCCATTGCTGGTCCCTCTGCACAGGAGAAAGCAATGCTGCTGGGGGCTCCAGGTCTCAGGATATTTTGCTCTGCCTGCCAGTGAAGGGGGGATGCTGTGGGCCTAGGACCAGCCAACAATATATATCACTATTACCAGTCCAGCTGGATGGGAGAAAATGATGCTGCTGGGAACTCCAGGTCACAGTACCCTTTATATGTCTGTCATTGGAGATGGAAGGATGGAGGCCTATGACCAACCAGCACTATATATCGCCGTCACCGTTCCCCTTGTGCTGGATTAGCAAAGGATATGCCCTGGCTAAACCTGGGTCAAAGATAGCCCCATCTACTCCCATCAGTGACATTAAGTGGCAGAGCAGGGCTCCTTCTTCTGTCCTTCACCACCAGGATCCATTAGAAACCTTCCTTAACGTAATTAGGCAGTGTAGATAAACTTTGTACACTGCCTACCCCTGCTGCTGTGGCCAATCGAATGCTAACACTAGGGCAAGCTAAGACGGGGATTTTTACAGCGGATAAGATTAAGGGCTTGATTTTGATCCTGGCGGAAGGGAACTCTGTTACAAACATGACAGCTATCCCGTCCACTGTAATACAATTTCTTAGGATATAATAGAACTTGTAATAAACCAGGTGGGATATCCATCATGTTCGTGATGGAGTATCTCATCAGCCAAGATCGTAATCAGACCCTAAGGCTTCAATATAAGGGTGGTGGCGGTGGTTATACAGAGTTCTAACTTTTGTGTCTAAGAGGAAGTATGTTTTTTAAAAGTGTTGATGATTGTTGCTGTACACTCTGTTTTTGCTCCCCCACAATTTGTTCAGTTAGCCTAAGTAAGAGTCGAAGGTCACAGCTTCCTATTAGAATTTCATCAACTGGTTGCATCGTGGGCGGGGTAGGAGGAGCTTTCATCCTCAATGGGTAAGGTGGAGTTGTGCCTCTCCAAAGATAAAGAGCAGTTATGCTGCAAGTAACCTTCAGGGGAATGAAAGGAGCAGCCAGAGTGAATGGGGGCTAAGTTGCTAATAAACATCCTAATGGGGAGGATGATCTACTTACCTTGAGTGATAACCTTCTGATCTCTCACCATTAAATCCTGTTTCTGCTAAGTTGACCACTACCGCTCATACTACTCCAATGGCACTAGCCTCTTCTATAAAGGATATAGTGGAGAAACACTTTAGGAATATATAGACACAAGAGTCCACTGTTGCAGGATTTGTTGTGCCTTTTAATTGTCACGCAAGGAGCAAGCTGGATGGAGGAGTTAGAATTGATGGAAGATATTGTTATGGAGGATCTACTTTTACCCTCATCACCCTGTTTTCGCATTCCTCCTTTCTAACCTAAGTTTTGCCCTCTCTTAGGATGAGACTGGAGTGGTGACTGGGTGGAAGGGGTGGAGTGAAGTTGAGTGGGAAATGCCCTTAAATGGTTGTGCTCTTTCTGGCAGAGCAGAATAACTTGTATTTTTTTTCAAGATGAGAGAATCCCCCAATGGTGACTCAACAACACCCAAATCTGTCTGTCTCAAATCTGGAATTTTTAGTCACTGGACCTTCGCCAGTGTTGGATGTTCTCTTCTTAATTAAAAAGACCATATACAGCCTCCTTGGATCCACAGTTATGACAAATGAGAATAGAAATCATAGACAGGCCTATAATATTAGTCTTGGTGTCCTTAATAAAATCCAAATGTTCTGCCCAGCAGGCTGTGAAAAATCTAAATTATCCACAAACTAAAGTCAATAGATTTGTGAATGTCCTTGCTAGTAAGGCCTGTGTCTCACTCAGATCCTGAGCCCAGGGGACGGGGTCAGACAAACCTAGGGAGGTTAGGGAAAAGGGATCGGTATATGTGTCCAGATGGCCAATGTTAGTAAATAGATGGCCGCAAGGTCAAGTGTGGAAGTAGCACTCACTATACTGTAGGGCAAGGAAGAATGTAACATCGAAAAAACGATCTAGGTGACAGCATGAATGGAAAGGTAGGGGGAAATAAACGTGGCAAGGACAGGCATCAGGAGAATATACTACAGGTTGGGCTGGATTTGAAGGCTAACAAACCTGGTATCAAAATTAAGTGTGCTGAGTCTAAGATGTACCAAAGTAAAGAGGTGAAAACAGGAAAGAAGAAGGCCTTACAGTGAAATGTTAGAGACTTATGGATTCCACAGCAAATAGTTCCAAATTGCTTCCAGTCAAAGAGAGATATGCAGATAATTAAACAAATTTACTGAGTTAGGGTTTGCTTGTTTAAATGGACAAGTTAAGTATGATTTTCCACTTTCCCAAATCTTTGTATATAAATCAGAGATGCCCAAATGATAATATGTTTCTACAAGCATGGAGCTTTGAGTTATGTAATGAGTTCAAATTTGTAAGAAGTATGGGTAGTGACCATTGAGGTTTAACAATGGCCTTTAACTTTGCCCCCCACCCAAGAAATGTTTCTATCCCTATGGAAGTAACATTTCCAAAGGGCCCGACAACAAGATTAGATGACAGGTACATGACTATGTTAACACAAAATCCAGTAAGAAGGCCTGAAAGTTGGGGGCGGATGCATCTCCATAATCCACAAGGACTCCCTCAACTGCACCCCCTCTGATGACGACACAACACCTATCATGGACACCTTAATTTCCAGATCAGACCAAATGCCAGTACCACCATCAGAGGAACCCTTGCCTATGGACCCCCAGGTTCTGCAGCTCCATCTCGGACCCCCAGGCAATCGACTCCAACTACTACATCTTCCTGGTAGACCTGAACTTCCATTTAAAAGACCCAGAAAAAACCAATTCCACCACGCTTCTTGAAAACGTGAGCATCCTCGGCCTCTCACAACTTGTCACCACCCAACACACAGAGCAGGACACACTCTGGACCCCATTTTCACCACCTACGACAGAGCCAAATTCTCCCACACCACCGAGTTGACTTGGACGAACCACTGGGACATGGTCACAGAGCCCCTCTGGACCGCCGCCCCCAAAGAAGTAAGACCCACCCATTCGGGTACATTCAAACTCACCGGCCAAAATTTCTCCAATTGGATCTCCACAGCCACAGACAACTTTGTTCCCCAGAGGAACACCATCATCAGCAGACCCACAAAAACAATCCCGATGGTTCACCCCAGAGCTGCTGATCCTCAAGCGACACTGCAAGAAACTTGAGAGACACTGGCGATCCAACTAGACCCCTGCCATCTCGATTCTTACAGATCCACCCTCAGCAACTATCACCACCATCTCTTCGAGACCAAGAAAGAAGCCCAGAACACCTGTATTGAGGCTTGCACCAACTATTCCAAGGAACTTTTCAGCATAGTCAGAGAATTCTCATTGCCCTCCACCACTGAGAACATGATATACCCCTCCCAAAGCCTCTGCAACTCTCCAGCAGACTTCTTTCACCACAAAATCTCTGAAATATAACAACTTTAACCCCCAAACCTCCGACCTCAACCCCCACTGCACCCAAACCAATACCTCCCACCCCATGGGATCACCGACTGTAATCAGCTCTCATATGAAGACCCTATCTCCATCATGAACACCATACACTCTGAATCCCCCACAGACCCCTCCCCGCACCACATCTATGACCTAGGAAGAGAAGTAATCACACGATCCCTTACAGAACTCATCAACACCTGCATCACCATAGCCACCGTACCTGATGCTCGAGGTCAAGAATCTCCTGAAGAAACCCTCAGCTAGCCCCAACAAACTACAAACTACAGTCTGATCTTGCTACTCCCCTTCCTGGCCGGCTTCTTGGAAAAGGCCATCAACCACCAGTTCATGAACTACCTCGAAGAAAACAATCTGCTCGACCCTTCCCATTCTGGCTTCCGACCCAATCACAGCACTGAGACCTCCCTGACTGCAGCAACTGACGAAATCAGACACCTCCTCGACCTAGGTGGAGCATCTGCCATCATCCTCCTCAACCTATCAGCGGAATTCAACACCATCTCCCACCACACCCTCATTACCCTCATTACCAGACTCCTCCACATCGGCATGCAAAGCAATGCACTCAACTAGATTTCCTCCTTCCTCTCCAGTTGGACACAGAGGATCCACCTACTACCCGTCTCCTCCACACCCAAAGACATCATATGTGGTCATATGCAGTGTCCCCCAGGGCTCCTCCTTCAGCTACAATCTCTTCAACACCGACATGGTACCTCTGGCAGACATCACCCTTACCCACTGAATAAGCATTGTCTCCTATGCCGACGACACCTAGCTCGTCGTGTCCCTCACAGAAGATGCAGATATCACAAGAGCCAACTTCCAAAGCACCATGACCGACGATAGTCTCCTGGATGAAGACCAACTGCCTCAAACTCAACTCTGACAAGACAGAGGTCATCATGTTCAGGAAAAAGCATTCCGCAAGATCTTGCAATGGATCCCTGTCTCATCCAGGTAGACCGTCATCCAGGCCCTCACCGCAAGCCGACTTGACTACGGCAACACACCCTACACTGAAACCACCAAACAGCTCCTGAACTGCCTCCAGACCATCCAGAACTCGGCAGCTAGACTCATCCTCGACCTCCCCAAAAGAACCAGAATCACCCCCACCTCAGAGCTCCCCACTGGCTGTCCGTCCATGAAAGGTGCCTCTTCAAGCTCCTCACACACGCCTACAAAGCCTTCCACAATTCCAGATCTACCTATATTAACAACTGCGTGACATTCCACCAACTGACCCGAGAGCTCTAATCCTCTACCCTGGCCCTGGCCCGTATCTTTTGTAGCCACTGTGAAGGTTGCTCTTTCCCCTACTTTGCCATCAAGTCATGTAATTATGACCTCCCCCTCCACCTGTGCACTACCCCATGTCTGAAAGGCTTCAGGAAGTAGCTCATGACTTGTCTTTTCTACCACCATCACCCGCTGACCGAGGCTCGCACTACCCACCAGCACCTGGTGAACCCTAGAGTGACAATCAATACTGCACAAGACCCACTGATTCATTTATTGATTTCAATTGGGGGAGGGGTAGCGGATTCTGAGGTTTTAATTTGGTACAGTCAGACCGTCACAGAGGTTTTGGATTGTATGACCCCCATTAGTCATAAAGTGCAAAGCTTCTGTAAAAATATAAAAATAGTCCTCAGTGGTAAACAAAAAGCCCTGGCTTGTTAACCAATGTCTAGGATTGAAAAGGAGGCTGATGGAAGTGAGGAATAAAAAGTGATTTCCCTTGGGCACGAGAGAGAGAGATGTGTTCAATAAGATAAAGAAAGGAATTTGAAGTATTGGTTTAACACCTTGGCTGCTAGGGATATTTTTCTCCTGTGCTGACCTTTGATGTTTACCCATTGTTCATGACGAGCTCAGCTCGTCATCAGCACAGCTCCACTGTGCCTCATGACAAGCTGAGCTCATCATGAGCATCGAAGGGGTTAATCTATGAAACTAGATTATTTTAAAGCAAATTGGGGAACAATGGTAAAGGTCCTACTTTCAAAAAACATGAAAAAAGTTTGGAGCTTAATAGAGGAAGGAAGTAGAACCTACACGGTTCCAAAGATGTGCAGGTATCTGTGAGAAATTGGGTTGTTGGTTGACTAGGGTGTGAGCCCTGGTCACGCCACAACCACAATCCATGTCAGGGTGAGGCACAAGCCAACCCTAAATTAACCTGTGCTCAACCATGTGGTAGCTTGGCACAGAGCAGTCAAGCTTCACTTCAGAAGCAATGTGTAAAGTATTTGTGCAACATGTCAAACTGTAATAAAGTAAAAACACCACATCAAAGGCTACCACACAAAGTTAGAACTATAGAACTTTCTTTAATGAATAAAACAAGACCAAAACGACAATTATCCAATCAGTAGAACCAAGGATTAGCCATTTTAAAGATTTCAGTGAAAATAGTGCCAAAAAGCTCCAAGTGCCAGTTTTGGATATCTGGTCGCGCCACACCAGGACAAAGTCAGAAGTTCAGGTCAACTGTGATGGAGCATGGGTCAGTTACAGAGATCCTGCTAGGCTCACTGAATGCAGTACCTGAAATCCTAATTTGCAGAGCATTGCGAGGATCCACGTTGAAATCAGTCGAGCAGCCGAGTCAATGCATCAGTTCCAAGATGCGACAAGGCTGCTATGCAAGGGCCTGCATGATCATATAGGATCCTGTTGATGGGGCTTGCGATGTGAAGTCCTGCATTGAGGATGTGGTGTGCAGTCGGCCGATGCGGCGGTTCTGAGGAACAGCGAGGCTGCGATGTGGAGTCCATTGTTGTGGTCGAGGCTGTCATCAATGAGAAATGCAAAAGCCTGAGCTGAGGATGCCTTGCATAACGGTGGTTCTGAAGGTGACATGGGCAGCTGCAGCAATGTGGGTCCAATCCATGCAACAGCAGTGGAGACGCGTTGGTTCTGCTCAGGTTGCGCCACGTATCAGAAGAGATGCGTCAGTTACACTGGATCCACAGATACAGGCGGGCACAGTAGGCCCACTTCCGAGGGTCCAGGACCGGGGTGGCACCACTAGGCAGGGTAAATTCAAACATGGCAGAGTCCCGGTGCAGATGCAAGGTTGTTGGAAGCCAGTTATGTCTGAACGTACGACAGAATTCCACATGTGTTTTTCACGCATGTCTTAGGAACTCCGTAATATGAACGAATGCATCTTTAGCACACATTTGTTCTGCAAGCAAGTCATTTTGATGTGTTGCCTTAGGAGGGCACTTGATATTGGAATAGTTTAATTTTCTATTCCAATTCCAGTCTGCACATCAGTAGGGAAGGTGTTGGACTTTAATTCCAACACCACTTCACCATTGCACCACCTAATGCAAGTCTTTGTAATGACTTGCGTGCAGAACGATTGCGTGCTAAAGATGTATTTGTCCTGTTGCCGGCACTGTGAAGGCACAGTGTGATTCTGGCTTCATCCTAAAAGACGTTTCCCATTATGTCCCTGAGGCTTCAGACCAGCTAACTGGCCATTAGAGTCACTCTTGCTTCTGGGTTCAAGAGATGCAGGTCCAGTCCTTCTCACCCAGGCAAGAGGTTATCAGAAAGCAAGTCAGCACAACAGGGCAGCAGTTACTCCGGGCAGCAGCCCAGCAGAGTACCAATTCTTTCAGCAGCACAGCAGTCTTTCCTGGCAGAGTATCCACAGGTCCAGAAGTATCCTGAAGAGATAGTGTCTAAGGTCCCTTTTTCAGGACTCAGCCAGATCCAGCGCATGCGCTGATCTGGCCGAGCATTTAGTAGGTGCTCTGGGAAATGCTACTTTGGGCGATCAGCATACTGTCACACGCACAAGCGCACGCGTGATGTGCACAGCTGCCATCGGGTGCTCTCACTTTCTTAAAGAGCTCAGCAACAGCGCGCGCTTGTGCGGCAAAAGTGAGAGCACCTGATACGACGCCCAGCCGACTGCTAAACTTTTTGGTACCAGGAGTTTTTCGCAACTTTAAAAATAGTCTTGCCGCTTCGTTCTCCGGGATCTTTTGCTTTACCACAGGAATATTGGTGCTCACACAATAACATACACCTTTCCCTGTATTCACTGTTTAATTTTCTCCCACCACTGTCCATACTTCCACACTCCTAGCAAAGACTATGGGCTGTTCCAGATTAGTGATAGAAATAGAATTAAAAACAAGTGTAGCTTCTAATTGCCCCAGAGTACCTGTGAGCTACTGCAAAGTGTGGGCACCCACCCACCACATCACAAGTATTACATTCCCACCGAGCAGTGCAGGACTCTCACTTTAAATTTCAATAGGTGCAGGTAAACTGCTTGTTGCGAGTACCAGCCCATCCACTTTCGGGCACACTATCGGGGTCGTTAGTCCACATAGTCCTCTTTCCATTAATATATACACGTTGCGTTCATCGTCAATTACCAGTGTCTCCACTGATTCTTGATACGTGCGGGTTCCCGCACCGGTTCAAAAGACTACGGTAAGAGTTCTTCCCCATTCCCATCATCTATTGTTTTACACGGATGCTTTTGTTGTTAGGGTTTTACTAGTTGGGTCATTCGGCGAGTCACGGAGCGGACCGATGTCAACCCCAGTCCCTCAACCTATTCGCTCCCAAATCCCACTTTAGGCACTCTGCCTTTTTGTCGCAAGCCCCAGAGTGCCTTTTCTGTCGAGTCCCTATCGCAGGCTCTGGCCCCATTCCCTCCCACCTGCATTCCCCACAGTCCCTCTTCTGCCTATTTCCCCTTCCCTTTGCAACCCCCACAGACCCTCTTCGCATTCGCCCCTTTGCTTCCCAACTCCCACAGTGGCCTATTTAGGCCTAGTGCCTCTCACATCCTCAATCCTCGCGGCCTCCATTCTTCCGTCTTTGAAGTTGCATCACAGGCTGTCAAGAGATGTACAGCTGGCGAGTTAACATTGTTTTTTGCCCTAATGGTGAAGGCAAAAATGGAGAGTCTGATAGAGAACAGTCTCCGCACGGCAGACCCTGCCCACTTAAAGCCCTGAATATACAGTTCGAAAATCTATGGCGAGTCACTGCTCTCTCTGCCCACAAACTACCTGTATACTCACTTTCTGTCTGCACACTACCTCCTTTGTTGATACTTTGCTCCCTACCAGTTCTGCTGACTCACTGACTAATGGTCATACACTGCCCCTTCTCCTCGGAACATGCCCCATCCCATACGCTGTTTCCTGGCTATTCTGCTCATACTGGTCCCTGTTCTCCTCCTTCACTCCCTGACCCTTCCTCGCACACACTGCCCAAATTACACCCTGCTCCTTCTGCTCAACAACTGAACCTTCTGCTCACTGTACCTTCTGCTCACACACTGCCCTTTCTATGCACACAACCTCCCTTCTGTGCACACAACCTCCATTCTGTTCTCACACTTCCACTCTGCCCCTTGTTTAAGGCAGTCAGCTAAATGTGAAAGTCACTTCCCCAGGCCACTTTCATTTAGTCCAGTAGGAGTTCCTTTCTGCATGCATCACCTCGAAGGTTCCCATATGCTTGCACCACCCTCAGTAGTTGTTTTTGGTTTTTAGCAAAATCCTGAAGTAGCTGGGGTCTGATCACGTAGGACAGATGTTTTCCACCACTCACTCTATCGATCACCATCACTCTATCTATCTATCGATCACCCTCACTCTATCTATATGAATTCGGAAGAAGAGATGACCTGGTACCTAGGAGAATAGCCTGAATGTTTCTAACCTTTTGATCTTGTATCTGTCATTGAATCATTGGTTGCTATAACAAATTCATGAATATTCTGTAAACATATGTAAAAAAAAGGCTGGTGTAATATCTTCTGAAATCCGTGTCTATATTGATTTTCAATAACTGTCACTGTGTTTTTAACTTTGTATAGTTTTTTGTATTGTTGTCGGTTCTAGGCTTAGTTGCCCATTATGCATTTTTCTGTTTTGTGTACAGGTAATAAGGAAAGTAGAGTACAAAACACATCTTCAAACAGGAAGAAAGATTGTGTTCTGATACTCGATCTCCCCACTGTGGTAGAAATATTGTAATGAATGTTTTCTGTTGAGAACCCACTGAGGATGTTTAAATGATAAAGTGATTTAATTACAAATCTAGATAAGATGGTACCGACCGCAATTCATTCATAGTAGAGATATCTACATATATAAAATTGTGTAGATAGAGTTAAAAAACTTTTTTAAAAGCTTTTCAAATTCAGAAATGGAATTAAAACGTACCCACTTGGGGAAGCTTAGTATGAGCTGAAATAGCGGTTTTCAAATGGCACAACTTTATTGAGAAACAATAATGAATTGACAGTTAAAATGGTGCACCGGTCTGTGCAATATGTTATAAGATAGAGGTAAAAACATTTGTACATATAAGTTACTCAAATTAAGAAATTAACTTTGCCCACTTGGGAAAGTCGAGTATAAGCGGAAATAGAGGCTTTGAAATTGTTTAACTTTATTAACGTATTATCGTCACTATGGTTTACAAGCCGATCAAGAACAGATAGTCAAAATGGTGAGTTGGTTTGTGCAATATATTGTAATATGATATCATTAGTGGCAACTAGAATAATATTTCTTGTTTAAAGTATACCAATATGTAGAAAATACCTGAAATGCGGCAGCAAGAGAAATTTGCTGTAATGTATTGGGCACCAAACGTACACACACATTTTTTGACATATTTTATGTGATGTAAACATGAAATGGAAAACATTACAAGATGGCCGGCAACCTTCTTTGTTTATGCACTAGTCCACTTTTTATGTTGAGTTTTGATCACATGCACATAGCTTGTTTAAATGTCCGTTTGGTAAAACATTGCACTAACCTGTGAGCAAGGCGGTTCTCGCCGAAGCACGAAGGGTTTTCTTAGGCTCAAAAATGCAAATAAATATTCTTCGTTGAAGTACATCGTTGGATTGATGGCGTAATTATACTGAGAGGAGTGCACAGGTGCTTTGTTGCACAGTGAGGAGTAATATATATATATATTACCTACTGGCGGTCGCCAGTAGGTAGTTATAGTTTGGATTTTTTTAATGTTAAATCTCAAAATTCTATTTGGAATAACTTTGGCGCCGGTTGACAAATCTGCCTGAAAATTTCCTCAAAATGGTCTCGCGGAGCTCCGGTCCTTCCCTGAAAGTTTGGGGGGGATTCGTCAAGCAGGGGCAGAGATAAAAGGGGGGTCCCAAACGCGTTTTCCCCATGTTAATTTCCATAGGGCGGTCGATTTCACTTTTAGCCTGAACGGCTGAATGGATTTACACCAAACTTGGCAAAATTGTAGGGACTGGTAGCCCGATGTGCCTTTGCTATGTCTCAGGATATGTGCTCCAGTGGATTTTGAGTAATTTAGGTTCAAAAAAATATATATATCTAGAGCTGCGCCCCGGTACGCGCACCGGGGAGCGGTCAAAGTGCGCCACGCGACTTGCGCACGGAAAGCTGATTGGCTGTCGGTTGTCTGTAAACATTCCAAACAGTCCGCAGCGGCCGCCATCTTGTGTCTCGGTAGGATCGAGACATGAGAGGTGGCCAAAACAAAGGGGTAAAAGACCATAAGGGGGCAGAGTAGACACCCCCTGTCCCCCTAGGTTTGATGTGGGGGCTATTAAAGGGCCCCGCGGGGTCTCGGTTTTTTTTGGGGGGGGGGGTTTCACGGGGGGAGCGCCCGGTACGCGCACCGGAGTGCGCACCGGAGAGCGTACTATGGGGAAAAAAATCACCTTAAAAATTTTTAATGTTCATCAATATTTTTTTTTTTTTTTTTTAATAAAAGTACCTACATGTAGGTACCAATGCAGAGACTTAAATTTAATGTACACCATCTCCACTGTAGATATCTTGCGTGTTGTTAAAGAAGTTATTGTGGTATATCGAATCCATAACATAGTCTGTCAGGAAAGCAGAAACAGATCTTTTAAGCACTCCCTGAGAATTTCTAGGGGATCATGGGTAGTCTATCCTGATCCCTTATGATGAAAAAGAGGTGTAAAATATACATAGGTGATAATATAGTGGGAGAAAGGTAGTAACTATGAGTAAACTTAGTTTGTATCAGAAAAAAAGTTGCACAGTATACTATAAGTCTCATTTTAAAATGTAATTATTTTGGTAATACTTTATGAATTACATATAAAAATGAATATTGTCTCAAACAATTTAAAATTATTAAAGATAAATTTATTCCTCTGATTCTTTTTCATAATTTAATAAAACTTGTAACATAATATTGTCTGGTATTTCCTCATAATTATAAGTACATGATTCCATTTGTTCCAAACATTCAATAAACTGTTGATCCAAAGAGTCATCCATGAAATCAACTTCATCTTTTTGCTCTTCTGGTTTTTCCACCTTTACTTCGATAGAAGTAATATTTGCTTTATTTTCTCCTTCCATTTTCTTTCTCAAAATTGCATACAAATTAACTATATTAGTAGAGTTAGGGTACTGTATACCAGAGAAGCGTAACTCAATCCATAACTATTACAGAGAAGTCTATCTCTATCTATAACTATTACAGAGGGATAGTATATAAATAACAGAATATTTTTTCTGAAATTAACTTAAAGTGTACAACATACTTCCAAAATAACAACTTACCTTGGAGAAATCAGTTGAAGTTGTCAGTGTTATTTGTTTTCCAATGTACTTCTGGAAGCAGTAGTCAAAATGGCTGTGTTTCCCTCTTTTCTTTTATATATATTTTTGTATATAACCAATCAAATGTCAGGAAATAATCGTAGAAAATGAAAGAAACTTTTTAATTGGTTGTAAATTCTAACATTTCATATGTGTTTTTGTTATGTAATTTACCTCAGGATATTTAGACAGGCCTGTAGCCTAAATGTCTCAATGGAATTCCACCAAATTTGGGCAAATGGTAGGGACTGCTATGTAGTAAGGCTTATTCTATATTTGATTAAAGTGTCTCCAGTGGTTTTTCTGAAAATTACTTTCCCACCTTTTTTTATTGAGCGCTTACCGGTGCGCGCTCCGATACGCGCACCGGCAGCGTTACGGGAGTCCTCCATTTTGTGTTTCGGTACAATCGAGACACAAGATGGAGGGCAAACAATGTTTGGTATGGCTAGAAGGGGGCACGGTAGAGACTTCTTGACCCTCTAGGTTTTCTGAGGGGGGCTTAGGAGGTTCATAAACGTAAAAAAAAAAAAATTCTTTAATTTATCGCGGGGGAAGCGCCTGTTACGCGCACCGGCAAGCGTACCGGGAAGCGTACTTTGGTGAAAAATAGTGAAAAAAGTTAGAAAAAGATAAACGTTTTGAATGATCAGAGGTAGGGTAGCTCTGAAAAGGGCTTTTGGGTTCTGTGGCTGATTTAGGTACCTACAAGTAGGTTCCAATGCACAGTCTTAAATTCAGGAGGAATATTCTATTTCCTTCATCTGAGAAGTGCACACCATCTCCTCTGTAGATGTCTTGCATGTTGTAACGCAAGTTATTATTGTATATTGAACCCATTCCATAGTCTCTCATGTAAGCAGAAACAGATTTATTCACATGTTTCCGTGCTTTCTCAAATTGTGGACAAAATTGGTTGGACCAGTTCCATTTCTGTCTTTGGCATATATTTGAGTATACCAAGGCAGTTTGTGGAAAAAGTGTCATCAATTGATGAAAGGTGTCCTTTAAGAGCATTTCCAGACCAACCCCAGTCATAGTGCCCAAATCATTTCCACCACAGTGCACTATTAAGAGGTCTGGGCTTGGCAGATGCAAAAAGGTTTTCACCAATGGTATCAATTGATGACATTTTAATCCTCTCTGGCCAATCCACTTGATTTCCACATTTGATAAATCAAGGTTGTGATAATTTCTGCTTGTTGCATACCTTTGAGCCCAGTGGATGTAGCTATGTCCTATAATCCATACAGAATACATGATGTGAGAAGGTTCTGGTGCAGTCAGATGAAGTGTAGGAATGAAATGGTAGTTGGAACAGTAGGAGTTTACAAAAAAATAATTGTGGAGTTTCACTGCTCTTGAATCACAAGCAATGATTGGTGGATTCAGATAGTTGAAAACTGAAAGTTAGGGTACATGGTTGTGTTGTGTTAAAGAAGCAATTTCAATGGTTAAAAAAAGTCACTAAAAGCTAAAATACCCAGGATAGGCTGGTGTATTGAGAGGTCAAACATCCTTGCTGAGTTAATTTGCAACATTGTACAATAAACTTTTGAACCTCAGAGTTCAGTTAGGAGGGAGTTGCTATGGTAACAGATAGAAAGATCTGAGAGGGGGAAGGGAGTTGGTTTGAAAATAGTGAGGGAAGACTTTTGATTGGTTGAATTAAGGCATATGTGTACAAAGTTAGAGATTTTCTATGCCAGTCTTGGTTTCAGTGTATTGACTGCACATTTTTTGCTCTGCTAAAGAGAAATTGGTGTGTGTGTCTGACACTGTTTTCAATCTCCCAAAGCATTTGTAAAGGTAAGTAATGATTTATTTAATTTAGATAGAGCCTTGTTTGCTCTATGGAGAATATTTGGAAGCAGATAGTTATGTTTCAGAAGTCAAATTGTATGCTAGTATATAAGTCCTGTGTTGTGTTTCTTATATGTTATTCAAAAAACGATTTTGGGTGAAAATGAATGGTATTTGCATTTGGCCCTTTTTTATGATTGCCTTGTGCAGCTGATGCATCACTTTAAACATGGGTAATAAGTGACGCACTGGTGGCGCAAGGCCTTCATAAATAAGGCTCTGACTTTGTTTGCTGTTGATTTGTTTTTGGATTTTTGATAATGCTTGATATCAACATTTGAAAGATAGAGGATTTGTATTTGGGGAAACAGTGACGTTTCAAAAGTGATATTCTGTGCTTCTACATAGGTTGTGCGCAGTGTTTTTCAAATGTAATTCAAAAAACGATTTTGGGTGCAAATGAATGGTATTTTCATTTGACCCTTATTTATGATTGCCTTATGCAACTGGTGCATCACTTTATACATGGGAAATAAGTGACACTCTTGTGGCGCAAGACCTTCATAAATAAGGCCCTGACTTTGTTTGCTGATATTGAGTGGTTGTACATAGGTTCTGCGCAGTGTTTCCTACATGTTATTCAAAAAACGATTTTGGGTGAAAATGAATGGTATTTGCATTTGGCCCTTTTTTATGATTGCCTTGTGCAGCTGATGCATCACTTTAAACATGGGTAATAAGTGACGCACTGGTGGCGCAAGGCCTTCATAAATAAGGCTCTGACTTTGTTTGCTGTTGATTTGTTTTTGGATTTTTGATAATGCTTGATATCAACATTTGAAAGATAGAGGATTTGTATTTGGGGAAACAGTGACGTTTCAAAAGTGATATTCTGTGCTTCTACATAGGTTGTGCGCAGTGTTTTTCAAATGTTATTCAAAAAACGATTTTGGGTGCAAATGAATGGTATTTTCATTTGACCCTTATTTATGATTGCCTTATGCAACTGGTGCATCACTTTATACATGGGAAATAAGTGACACTCTTGTGGCGCAAGACCTTCATAAATAAGGCCCTGACTTTGTTTGCTGATATTGAGTGGTTGTACATAGGTTCTGCGCAGTGTTTCCTACATGTTATTCAAAAAACGATTTTTGGGTGAAAATGAATGGTATTTGCATTTGGCCCTTTTTTATGATTGCCTTGTGCAGCTGATGCATCACTTTAAACATGGGTAATAAGTGACGCACTGGTGGCGCAAGGCCTTCATAAATAAGGCTCTGACTTTGTTTGCTGTTGATTTGTTTTTGGATTTTTGATAATGCTTGATATCAACATTTGAAAGATAGAGGATTTGTATTTGGGGAAACAGTGACGTTTCAAAAGTGATATTCTGTGCTTCTACATAGGTTGTGCGCAGTGTTTTTCAAATGTTATTCAAAAAACGATTTTGGGTGCAAATGAATGGTATTTTCATTTGACCCTTATTTATGATTGCCTTATGCAACTGGTGCATCACTTTATACATGGGAAATAAGTGACACTCTTGTGGCGCAAGACCTTCATAAATAAGGCCGTGACTTTGTTTGTTGATATTGAGTGGTTGTACATAGGTTCTGCGCAGTGTTTCCTACATGTTATTCAAAAAACGATTTTTGGGTGAAAATGAATGGTATTTGCATTTAGCCCTTTTTTATGATTGCCTTGTGCAGCTGATGCATCACTTTAAACATGGGTAATAAGTGACGCACTGGTGGCGCAAGGCCTTCATAAATAAGGCTCTGACTTTGTTTGCTGTTGATTTGTTTTTGGATTTTTGATAATGCTTGATATCAACATTTGAAAGATAGAGGATTTGTATTTGGGGAAACAGTGACGTTTCAAAAGTGATATTCTGTGCTTCTACATAGGTTGTGCGCAGTGTTTTTTAAATGTTATTCAAAAAACGATTTTAGGTGCAAATGAATGGTATTTACATTTGATTCTTATTTATGATTGCCTTATGCAACTGGTGCCTCACTTTATACATGGGAAATAAGTGACACTCTTGTAGGGCAAGACCTTCATAAATAAGGCCCTGACTTTGTTTGCTGATATTGAGTGGTTGTACATAGGTTCTGCGCAGTGTTTCCTACATGTTATTCAAAAAACGATTTTTGGGTGAAAATGAATGGTATTTGCATTTGGCCCTTTTTTATGATTGCCTTGTGCTGCTGATGCATCACTTTAAACATGGGTAATAAGTGACGCACTGGTGGCGCAAGGCCTTCATAAATAAGGCTCTGACTTTGTTTGCTGTTGATTTGATTTTGGATTTTTGATAATGCTTGATATCAACATTTGAAAGATAGAGGATTTGTATTTGGGGAAACAGTGACATTTCAAAAGTGATATTCTGTGCTTGTACATAGGTTGTGCGCAGTGTTTTTCAAATGTTATTCAAAAAACGATTTTGGGTGCAAATGAATGGTATTTTCATTTGACCCTTATTTATGATTGCCTTATGCAACTGGTGCATCACTTTATACATGGGAAATAAGTGACACTCTTGTGGCGCAAGACCTTTATAAATAAGGCCCTGACTTTGTTTGCTGATATTGAGTGGTTGTACATAGGTTCTGCGCAGTGTTTCTTACATGTTATTCAAAAAACGATTTTGGGTGAAAATGAATGGTATTTGTATTTGGCCCTTTTTTTATGATTGCCTTGTGCAGCTGATGCATCACTTTAAACATGGGTAATAAGTGACGCACTGGTGGCGCAAGGCCTTCATAAATAAGGCTCTGACTTTGTTTGCTGTTGATTTGTTTTTGGATTTTTGATAATGCTTGATATCAACATTTGAAAGATAGAGGATTTGTATTTGGGGAAACAGTGACGTTTCAAAACTGATATTCTGTGCTTCTACATAGGTTGTGCGCAGTGTTTTTCAAATGTTATTCAAAAAACAATTGTGGGTGCAAATGAATGGTATTTTCATTTGACCCTTATTTATGATTGCCTTATGCAACTGGTGCATCACTTTATACATGGGAAATAAGTGACACTCTTGTGGCGCAAGACCTTCATAAATAAGGCCCTGACTTTGTTTGCTGATATTGAGTGGTTGTACATAGGTTCTGCGCAGTGTTTCTTACATGTTATTCAAAAAACGATTTTTGTGTGCAATTGATTGGTATTTGCTTTTGGCCCTTTTTTATGATGCCTTGTGCAGCTGATGCATCACTTTAAACATGGGTAATAAGTGACGCACTGGTGGTGCAAGGCCTTCATAAATAAGGCTCTGACTTTGTTTGCTGTTGATTTGTTTTTGGATTTTTGATAATGCTTGATATCAACATTTGAAAGATAGAGGATTTGTATTTGGGGAAACAGTGACGTTTCAAAAGTGATATACTGTGCTTCTACATAGGTTGTGCGCAGTGTTTTTCAAATGTTATTCAAAAAACGATTTTGGGTGCAAATGAATGGTATTTTCATTTGACCCTTATTTATGATTGCCTTATGCAACTGGTGCATCACTTTATACATGGGAAATAAGTGACACTCTTGTGGCGCAAGACCTTCATAAATAAGGCCCTGACTTTGTTTGCTGATATTAAGTGGTTGTACATAGGTTCTGCGCAGTGTTTCTTACATGTTATTCAAAAAACGATTTTTGTGTGCAATTGATTGGTATTTGCATTTGGCCCTTTTTTATGATTGCCTTGTGCAGCTGATGCATCACTTTAAACATGGGTAATAAGTGACGCACTGGTGGCGCAAGGCCTTCATAAATAAGGCTCTGACTTTGTTTGCTGTTGATTTGTTTTTGGATTTTTGATAATGCTTGATATCAACATTTGAAAGATAGAGGATTTGTATTTGGGGAAACAGTGTCGTTTCAAAAGGGATATTCTATGCTTGTACATAGGTTGTGCGCAGTGTTTTTTAAATGTTATTCAAAAAACGATTTTGGGTGCAAATGAATGGTATTTTCATTTGACCCTTATTTATGATTGCCTTATGCAACTGGTGCATCACTTTATACATGGGAAATAAGTGACACTCTTGAGGCGCAAGACCTTCATAAATAAGGCCCTGACTTTGTTTCCTGATATTGAGTGGTTGTACATAGGTTCTGCGCAGTGTTTCTTACATGTTATTCAAAAAACGATTTTTGTGTGCAATTGATTGGTATTTGTATTTGGCCCTTTTTTATGATTGCCTTGTGCAGCTGATGCATCACTTTAAACATGGGTAATAAGTGACGCACTGGTGGCGCAAGGCCTTCATAAATAAGGCTCTGACTTTGTTTGCTGTTGATTTGTTTTTGGATTTTTGATAATGCTTGATATTAACATTTGAAAGATAGAGGATTTGTATTTGGGGAAACAGTGGCGTTTCAAAAGTGATATTCTGTGCTTGTACATAGGTTCTGCGCAGTGTTTTTAAATGTTATTCAAAAAACGATTTTGGGTGCAAATGAATGGTATTTTCATTTGACCCTTATTTATGATTGCCTTATGCAACTGGTGCATCACTTTATACATGGGAAATAAGTGACACTCTTGTGGCGCAAGACCTTCATAAATAAGGCCCTGACTTTGTTTGCTGATATTGAGTGGTTGTACATAGGTTCTGCGCAGTGTTTCTTATATGTTATTCAAAAAACGATTTTTGGGTGCAATTGATTGGTATTTGCATTTGGACCTTTTTTATGATTGCCTTGTGCAACTTGTGCATCACTTTATACATGGGAAATAAGCGACGCACTGGTGGCGCAAGGCCTTCATAAATAAGGTCCTGACTTTGTTTGCTGTTGATTTGTTTTTGGATTTTTGATAATGCTTGATATCAATATTTGAAAGATAGAGGATTTGTATTTGGGGAAACAGTGACGTTTCAAAAGTGATATTCTGTGCTTGTACATAGGTTCTGCGCAGTGTATTTTAAATGTTATTCAAAAAACGATTTTGGGTGCAAATGAATGGTATTTTCATTTAGCCCTTATTTATGATTGCCTTATGCAACTGGTGCATCACTTTATACATGGGAAATAAGTGATACTCTTGTGGCGCAAGACCTTCATAAATAAGGCCCTGACTTTGTTTGCTGATATTGAGTGGTTGTACATAGGTTCTGCGCAGTGTTTCTTATATGTTATTCAAAAAACGATTTTGGGGTGCAATTGATTGGTATTTGCATTTGGACCTTTTTTATGATTGCCTTGTGCAGCTGATGCATCACTTTAAACATGGGTAATAAGTGACGCACTGGTGGGCAAGGCCTTTATAAATAAAGCCCTGAGTTGCTATTGTATAAACTTAAATATGTTGCAATTTATTGTTCATATTGTTTGCTTTTTGACATTACTTTGTTGTTTGCTAATAGTGGTCTTTCATGTGTTTTTTTTTAACAGAACAACAGATTTAAATCAACTTCTGAAAAGCAAGCAAAAATGCCTTCAATGCAAAGAAATATCAAAAATACCATACGGAAAAGGTGAACATCAACAACAGAGTTTATGGAATCCTCTACAACAACTACTTCAAAAAACACCAGAAAAGCTTCTGGTAAGCCAATTAAGTCTTTTCTTCGCAACATATGTCGTAGAAAAAAAAATTATATTGCTAATGTGAATATTCAGAAAAAGTCAACAAATCTAAAAAGGAAGGAGAGGCCCACAAAAAATGTCTCGATTGGAGCAGGAGAGAAGAGAATGGATAGCAATAGAAGGGTAAATCTTTTTAGGGACATTCGTAGGCGAATGTTTTGCAATAGGGTATTTTTAAATTTGCTAAAAATGATAAGAAAAGTAAACTGAGAGCTGCTTTTTACAAGAAAAAGAAAAGTGTAGAAAAGATTGTTGATCAGGCTTTTGAAGTTAAGAAAAAAATATTTATTTTAATAATCAATAGAAATAGGATACTTAATAAGGCAATTGATGTTTTCAAATCGAACAGTAGATGGAAAAGAATTGATAATCGGAGTAATTTTTGTGAAGTATTTTCTGGTGAATAGATGCATAGTTCAAGTTCTGAGCGTTTTTTCAATGAGGAGAGTTACTTTCAGGAAAATGATTTGGTGCATGCAGTTGACACCAGTGGTCGAGCATATGAGGTGAAAGATGGCTGTGTGATGGAAAAAGAGAAACTTGTGTCTAGAGATGCAGAAGAGGTGTTAGCTAATGAAGTTTTAGGGAGACGTACTAAGGGTCCAGTGTACACATGGAAGTGTAGTAGTGTTTGTAGTGTGCGACAGGATTCAATCGATTTGCTTCGAATTTTCTTACGTACATATAGTAAGAAAAGTCTCAAACAAAAAATGAAGATCTTGCAAGAGTTAGATCCTTGCAGAGTGAGAGAAAGCACAGGTTTGCATGGGCATTCACTAGCTTGTCTTTCTAGAAAAGTATGTCAGAGTGTTTTTCATCATTTTAGGATGTTAGCAGTGCATCATAATAAGGTGAGGAAATTAGTGAGAAAGTTGTATTATGCAAAAAGTCCAGCACTTAAGCTTAAACAGTTAAACAGTGCTCTTTTGCATGGATCTGAAGTGGATGTGAAGACTATTTGTGAAGAAATTGAGTTTTGTTATTTTGGGAACAAAGAGGACAGTGTAGAAATAGATATAGTAATGGATGATAATGTGGAAGACAATGGACAGATTTCAAGTATAGAAAAGTTTGACGAGGAAATTACCAAGTTTAAGGTGAAATCAAGTGAAAGGCCTAATTTAACTTGTGTGTGTTGTCGACGGACTCATTATAAGATTCAGACTAGGTTAGTTGATTTATATGCAAAAAATGAATTGGAAAATAATAGTGAATGGACGGATTTTGTAAGTTATTTGTTGGTGGAGAATTCTTTTGATTTGAGTTTTGATCAGTGTATTTGTAATTATTGTTTAAAAAAATTAAATGAAAATAGAATGCCTGCTAGAGCAGTTCATAATAATCTTCAGTTGATAGATATTCCTTCTGAATTGATGGATCTAAATACTTATGAATCTATTTTGATTCAATATGTCCATCCTTTTCAGGCTATTGTACGCATGGATCCTAAGACAGGGAAATTGCCTCCATCAGATTTACAGAGAGGATTAAAACGAAGAGTTGTTTATTTGCCTCTAGATGTAAAGAAAAATATTGATACAATTGGTATAGAAAGAGTAGAAGAGGATCCTCTAGTTATTCTAGTTAATGGGGTTCCAACAAAGAGTAAGAAAATCTGGCAAGATTTAGTGGATGTTAGAAAAGTCAAAAAGGCAATGTTGTATTTGGTCAAAAACAATGGGTACTACAAAGATGTATGTGTTGGAGCAGAGGAAACAGCTACAGAAGAAGACAGTGATTGTTCAGTTGGTCAAATTGAAAAAGTTGATGTGTCTAGAATTGAAGAAATATATGAACATTATACTGTTCATCCTTTGCATTCCAAAGAAGTAATGGGAAATGCAATTGACTTGTTTCAAATGAAAGCAGCAAAAGGAAGTCCCATTAGTGTATGGGAAGAAAGTTTGGAAGCTTGTTGTTTTCCACAATTATTTCCAACAGGTCGTGGTGGACGATATGATGATCGACCAGTTCAAATTCCTGCAGCTGAATACCGGACTTTAAGATTATATGCTGAAGATCCAAGGTTTCGTCAATGCATTCCATATTTGTTTCATCTACTGTTTGAAAGTGATTTGTCTGGGCTTTCTTATGCAGTTAATCATATACTAAAAAGTGGAGCTCATTTGCAAAATGTTTCAGCAAGGGACTTTATGGAGAAAGTTAATCTGCAAGATAGTATTTTGGAATCTCAGCTAATCAATCTCATGGCATGTCAACGTGAAACCAATGAGTATTGGTTCCGTCGTCATGGAGAATTGAAATGTATGCTAAGAAACTTAGGAACTCCTACATGGTTCCTCACTCTTAGCTGTGCTGAGTATGCATGGGACGACTTACTTGAATTTCTACGAGAGGCAAATGGAAACATACCAAATATAGAATTGAAAACACCTGGAGAACTGTGTTCTTTGGATCCAGTGAATGTTTGCAGATATTTTAATCATAGATTTGAAGCTATGATGTCTTTTATTACCAACAAAAAAAATCCTCCCCTTGGAGAGGTTTTGGATTTCTTTTGGAGGAAGGAATATCAAGCGAGAGGTGCTCCTCATATACATATGTTGTTGTGGATTAAAGATGCACCCAAATTTGGATCAGATTCAGATGAAACAGTGATGAGTTTCATTGAAGAGTATTCAACATGTGCTGTTCCAAAATCTACTGTAGAAAATAGTTTAAGGCAACAAGTTTTACGTTTTCAATCTCATCGTTGTGGAAAGTACTGTCGTCGAAAATTTAAAAACAAGGAAAAGTACTACACAAAATGTCGTTTTGCATTTCCACGACCAGTGATTTCTAAGGGAAGAGTAAATAATTTGATGTCATCTCTACGACATACTGTGACGAGGAAATCTCCCAAAAATACATACAATTT
Organism: Lissotriton vulgaris; assembly: GCF_964263255.1. Taxonomy (NCBI): domain Eukaryota; kingdom Metazoa; phylum Chordata; class Amphibia; order Caudata; family Salamandridae; genus Lissotriton; species Lissotriton vulgaris. The sequence continues at coordinate 579,520,753 of NC_141694.1, forward strand.
GAAAAGAAATGAAGAATCTAAGTACATCAACGATTACAACCCAGTGATTTTGTCCATGTGGAATGCTAACATGGATATTCAGTTCGTTGCTGACAACTCTATTGCTGTGGCTCGATATGTGACATCTTACATCACCAAAAAAGAAAAGACAGAACTGAAGGAAATGTGGGAGGACATTTCACATGAAAAGAGTCTAAGCAAGAAATTATACAGTTTCAGTCTGAAGATGTTGTCGCATCGAGAAATTGGAGCATATGAATGTTCTGATCGGTTATCATCAGCAAGTCTCTATGCCAAATCAAGAACAATCATTTGGGTGAGTCTAGGTCTTGCTGCAACACGAAACCGAGTTTTGAAATCTGTACAAGAAATTGAATATTTGGCGGAAAAAGAACCAAACAGTACAGATATTTTGAAGACAAATATGTTGGATACATACTATCCAAATAGAAGTACTCACCTTGAGAACACTTGTTTGTATGAAGTTCTGCAAAACTACAGTTATAAGAGGAACATCACAGAAGATATCAATAATGGAAAATATGCAGTCATTGGCTATGAAGGATGTCTAGTGAAACAGAAAAAAGGCCATTTGAATAATCATCGAAAATTGAGTTGTGAAGCTCCAGACAAAAGAGAATTTTACTATTTAGCTCTTTTGCAACTCTTTAAGCCATGGCGTACAGAAGAGGAACTACTTGGAGATTTTCTCTGTTATGAAGACTCTTTTAATGCAACTAAGGATACCATAGTATGTCCTATTTTTCTAAATTATCTGCAAATGTTGAATGAAGAAATGGAGCAAGAAACCACAATTGCTGAAGAGATAGCTAGAGACAGTTCTCAAGATAGTCAGAGTTCTACTTCATTGTCTCAGGATCCACTAGGAGGACCTATTATCCAAAATGAAGCTGCCACTGCCATGGATGAGGTGGAAAGAGCTATGGAACAAGCTCAAGAGGATGGAGTGAACTTAGAAGATTTGGTAAAGCAACTAAATGTTGAGCAGAAAAAGATATATGACGAAGTCACAGAGCAAATTGAACATGGATTCAGACATGAGAAAAAAGATTGTTCATGCACATCATTTGACCCTGTCCGACTGTACGAAAGTGGAGAAGCAGGGACAGGAAAAAGTTTTCTAATTAAAGCCATTGCAAGTTATCTACAGAAAAAGACTGATTCACCGCTGTCTTGTGTTGTAACTGCTCCAACTGGTTTGGCTGCACATAATATTAAAGGGATTACTCTACATCGTTTACTGATGCTGCCAGTTGAGCATGATAATACATTGCATTACAACAAGTTATCTGGAGATGCTTGTTCTGAAGTTTCAAGAGTCTTGAAGAAAATGAAACTTCTTATCATTGATGAAGTAAGCATGGTTTCAAATCTAATGCTTGCTTTTGTGCATTTGAGAATGCAAGAAATTCTTAGAACAGAGTATGATGTGTTATTTGGAGGAAAACACATTATTGTTTTTGGAGATCTATTGCAGTTGGCTCCAGTAAAAGGACAACCAGTGTTTAAAATGCTCACACATGAAGATACCAGGAAGTCCCTCGGAAGCATTGGAAACGTTAATATATGGTTAAATTTTAAATATGCTGAACTGCTTCAAAATATGCGACAGGCAAAGGATGAAGATTATAAAAATATTCTACAAGATGTAAGAATTGGAAAAGTAAGCGATCTTGGGAAAAAAGCTTTACAAGATCAATTAATTTCAAATTTGTATCCAAATGAAAACATTCTTCCAGAGAATATTTTTAAAAAAATGACTGAGAAGAAATCTGGGACATGTTTGATGCCAACTCTGCAAGAATGTTCCATCTTCAACAACAAAATGTTAGAGTTAGAAAATGAAGAGATAGTGAAACTGGAAGCAATAGATAAAATAGAGCACATGGCTGCAACAATTGTTTTGTCTGAAAATTTGAAAACTAAATTGTATTCATTAGAGAAAAGTATTTCTAAAACAGCTGGTTTTGAAAAGACTCTGAATGTGTGTTTAAATTGTTGTATCATTTTGAGAAGGAATTTAAATGTTGAAAGAGGTCTGGTAAATGGAGCAATGGGTTATGTTGTTGATTTTGTGAATTACAGAAATAGAGATGGAATTGAATTTTTAAAAATAAAATTTGATGGCATTGAACAAGTACAACAAATAAGTCGTGGTTCTGCTAGATTTTTACTTGTAAAAGACTTATATGTTCGCCGAAAACAGTTTCCTGTATGTTTGGCATATGCAGTAACAATGCATAAATCTCAAGGTTTAAGTGTAGATAATGCTTTAGTGAACATTGGAAGATCTGTGTTTAAAGAGGGTATGGCATATGTAGCATTATCCCGAGTCAGAACTTTATCAGGATTGTACTTGATTGAGTGTGATGAGACAAAAATTTGTACAGATCTAGATTGTGTTAAAGAATACAATAGGTTAAGAAGAGAATATGCTCCACATTTGCCTCAATATCCTCTGTTTGAAAAACGTGTGGTAGGCCGAAAAAGAAGAAATGAGGATAATTGCAGTGAGGTAGTTGCAAAAAGATAAAAAGTAGAGAAAAATGTAATTGAAAACAGGAAGAAAAAGAATTATGAAGAAAATGTTGTTGGATTTCAGTTTGAAAGTAATTCTGGTGTCAACTGCTATGCTAATGTAGTGGTTAATGTTGTTTTTTTCCTTAAAAGTTTACAAGAACAGATTGTTGAAAATCGGGATCAAAGATTGTGTGGTTTATTGAATTCTGTGTTTGGGAAATGTAGCAGTGATACAGCAGAAATACAAAGTGTAACAGAAATTCGAAATATTTTAGATATGTGTTCTGGTCAAGATAAATTTTCACAGAACATTCAGCAGGATTGTCAGGAATTTTTAATGTATATGTTTGGTGTTTTGGAAGATGAAGGTGTAGATGTCGAAAATCTTTTCAGCCTTTCTTATCAATGGCAGCATGACTGCCACAATTGTAGTTTATCAAGTACTACTAGAATAGACACTGAAAGATTTATATATTTGACTTTACCTGACTGTAAATCAGTGTCATTTAAAAATGTAGTTAAAGCAGCAGATCATAACATGGTGTGTACCCAATGTAACTGTACAATGCTGTCCACATTATTTATACAAAGTTATGGGCAGTATATCATTTTAGTTTTCCAACGATGTAGACCTGATGGAACTAAATTGACAACTTCTATCAAAAATGTTGTGGCTTCTCAGTTATCAATTTCAGGAAGAACCTTTACAATTGAAGCTATTATTTATCATGACGGTTCTTCGACAACCTCAGGACATTATACATGCTACTTAAAATCTAAAAAAAAGGATGGAGTTACTGCAATGATTCTCATTTAACTTATAAACAATGTTTGCCTTATGACTCTACAAATTCATATCTAGTGTTTTTAAAACCAAAGTTTTAGAAAAGGGAATTGGCCTTTGAAGTAGGGAATAGATACTAAAAGTTAGTTAGTTAGTTAGTTAGTTATTCTAATATTTTAAATTATTTATCTCATGTACATACTTTAAGTGGATCTCAAAGTAATAAATACTGATATATCTGACACAAATTGGCCGTGAGGAAAGTGTAAGGTATGATGTTCTTAGATCTTTTTATAGAGCACAGCAGACTTTTTTTCCACCAAAAGGACCTTCACTATCTTCTATTTGGCATCACTGAAAAGTAAGTGAATCAAAGATTAGTGTACATATATGAGATGTGTGTTTGAATGGTTTTTTTTAAACACAATCTTTTAGATTGTGGTTTTTTTTCCCGCTGTTAAATGATGAAGACTTTGAACTCACTAATTTAAGTGAAATTCAATATATTCTGAGAAGAGCAAAAATAAATAATGTAATATATTGTAGAAGTTATTGTGTAGTTTGCATTGTGTAATTTATTTTGTGTTCACATTGTCTCACACTAATTTTCCATTTTCACCCTTATTTACCTCTCTTTACTAATTTACACTCTTTTTTCATCGCTGTTTCTGTACTGCACTTCATTCACAACTTCTCAATTTAATTGGAACTGTCTGCATTTCTCTCTTCCTTCCACCACTTTTTATCTTTTTCATATTCTCTCAGTACCACTGCTTTAGTTTTCTTACCCTCTCTTTCTTTTTCTCCTTTTTTTTCGCACTCATTGTACTGTAGTTCACTCAGTCCGTCCTTTTGTTTTTCTGTGTACTTACTCTCTCACTCCTGTTTTATCCATCGTTCTATAATAACCTCATTCCTTTCATCCCTTCACTCTGTGACTTCACTTCACTCACTCTCAGTCATCTTCTATTTCTCTTTTTTATTAATAGTTTCTCATTGAGACTCCTCTCCTTTTCACTCATTTTCCTTTTACTTTCTTATCTTTACTGATTTTGTTTTGATATCTTACATTCTTTTAGTATCTTACTTACCTTTAGGAATTTGTTCTCTTTCTATTTCTTTTTCCTTCTTTTTTCTCAAACTACATTACTTTCTTTCTTTTTTTGTATCCTTCACTATTGCTTCATTTCTTAGTAAACTTTTGTAGATTTTTAAACCTCATGCACTGTTTCTTCTATTTTATTATATATTTTTGAGTAATTATAACGTGTTTTTTCTTTTATCTTTCACAGATACAAGTTTTCATTAATTATATGGTAAGTGTGTTTTAAAAATGTTTTTTGTTATCACCTTTTGTTTTATTTTCACTATTTTTCTCTCACCCTACCTCACCCCTGTTTCTTTACTTTGCTTCCCTCACTTATTCTTATCCTCCATGTTTACTTCCTACCACATTCAACTTCTTTAAGTACCTCTGCTTATCCACACTCCTTCACTTACCTTTTTTACTGGTTCACTTAGTTCCTTTGTGACACTCCTTCTTTTACTCTCTCTCTTCTTTCTCTCTGTTACTCCCCATGTCTTACCCTTATTCACTTATATATACCCTCTTTCACTCCTCTTTACTTACACTCACTGCTGTTTTCATTCCCTCCGTCACCGCTGTTCCTTTTCTCTGGTTCCGTCACTATCTGTCATTCCCCATACTTAACTGTCCTTCCTTTTACTTTCATCATCCATTCACATTCTCCCAGAACCTCTGCTTTAGTCTTCTTCCTATTTTTTCTCTTCTTTTGCTCCCTTATTTTTTTTCTTTTTCTCAGTTACTTCCTCTTACACTTTTTCTCTGTCTTACTATCTATTAGTCCATATGTGTTCCTCCCTCTAGCTCTCTTTCTCTTAACACCACTCTCTCTGTCCCCATTCCTCATAGTCACTCCTTCTTACATTTTTTTTTTTTTTTTTGTTGGTGCGCTGACGGGACGCGCACCGGGGCGTTCACCGATACGCGCACGGGGAGCGCACCAACAAAAAAAAGAAAAAAAAAAAAAGAAAATATTATTTTAAAACAAAAATATTATCTTAATATACAATATAGGGTTCATTTTTAGAAAAACATACCTTTCTCAGCTGTAGACATTTGCGAAAAAATAAGCTTAGAAATTCACTAAAAAGTACATAGGTATGAAGCCCTATATAAAGTTAGAAATTAGCAGTTAAAAAACCTATGAAATTCACAGAAAAAACCAAAGGTTTCACACCAGTTATAGTTAGGAATTAGCATTTAAAAAACCTTTGAAATTCACTGAAAAAACCAAAGGTTTCACACCAGTTATAGTTAGGAATTAGCATTTAAAAAACCTATTAAATTCACTGAAAAAACCAGAGGATTCACACCAGTTATAGTTAGCTGGAAATTTTACTGACATAAAACCATTGAAATTCCCACGTTATAGATAGTCGGACTCACTATAACTTGCGCATGCAATGCACTGCTGATGACATCACATATTACATCACTCATGACATGGTCAGTGACATCCCTCATGACATCACTGATGACACCATCCTTGTGACACAGTGACAGACCTCCTTTCACTGTAAAGTAACCTTTGAAACACATATTCAAAAAAAGAAACTAACATTTTCAAAAAAGTGGATATACTCATACCAGTTACAACAACCAATTCAGTAATTTCACCATCTATATACACATTCACACATTCACCAACAGTTTTATATAGTCACTCATACATATACTCACTCATCATATGTAATAATACCCCTATTCATCCTGTTACACACCAACAGTCATCAAAAAGTTACTCACACATATACTCACACATGCAAATAAACTAATAAACATCCATTTATTTGCATATAAAGATATACACACACTACCACCTTACTTCTAAGGAAACTTACACATATGTACTCTCTTAAACAATCACTTATAGAAACACATACTTATTTAAACAGGAACTCTTACAATCTCTCACTCTCACATATACTGACTTATATACATCAATACTCACATATACTACATTAAAATATATCTTGTTACTGATAAACACACTAGTGAGACAGGCATTCAATCAGTAACACACACATATACACACTCATCCACTCATACAGTCCTGCACATATGCTGTTTTCCAAAAACATACAAACAGTGAGTCAGTCATTGATACATCTATGTGCTAAGTAACACCCCCACCAAACCATACAGACACTCATACTGATACTAAAAAAACATATAATAACCCATATACACACACATGTAGCTACTCACCAACCCATATAGCCTTTTATACACAAAGTGAAAGACTGATACATATATTTAAATATTTAAATATTACTCGCCAATATATGTATTCACTAAGATACACTTAATAAGCCAGTTAACCAATCAATTCTTTTTAAAAAAACATTAATTAAGACAATAATTTAAACATTTATTCTTCCATCGACCTTTACATATACATATATAAAACATATTTTTTTTTCAGAAAGACACACATTCACTGGATGGTGTCATCAGTGATGTCATGAGTGATGTCACTGACCATGTCATGAGTGATGTAATATGTGATGTCATCAGCAGTGCATTGCATGCGCAAGTTATAGTGAGTCCGACTAACTATAACGTGGGAATTTCAATGGTTTTATGTCAGTAAAATTTTCAGCTAACTATAACTGGTGTGAAACCTCTGGTTTTTTCAGTGAATTTATTAGGTTTTTTAAATGCTAATTCCTAACTATAACTGGTGTGAAACCTTTGGTTTTTTCAGTGAATATATATATATATATATGTATATATATATATATATAAAACAAATTTACCCTTTATAGAAACACTCAGTCAGTGGATGATTTCATCAGTGATGTCATTTGAGATGTCGTCAGTGATGTCACTGACCATCAGTGATGTCACTGACTTTGTCAGTGATGTAATATGTGACATCATCTGCAGTGCATTGCGGGGGCGCGAGTTATAGTTAGCTGAACTAACTATAACAGCCAAATTTCTCTGGTTTTGTATGAATTAAGTATCCAACTAACTATAACGTCCCTGAAGCCTGTGGTTTTTCCGTGTGTATATATACAAGATTGATCTGGTCATTTAATAAACAACATGGTGCGCTATGTAAAATTGTGAATCAGCATTGGAACCTCATCCGTAATGATCCATCCATCGGTGATAGTATGCCACTTAAACCTCTAATTACCTTTAGAAAAGCCCGATCGCTGGGTGATGAGTTGGTCAAATCTAGTCCTGAAATCATGGCCCCTGTAAATTGGCTTAGCACCAGCAGAGGATTTCGCAAATGTGCATCTTGCAAAGCCTGCAAGCATGGCATCAATAAAACTGAGGTCATCACCCCTTTTTCAGACATTCCCCTCAAAATTAATAAGCAACTCACGTGTAAAACAGAGTTTGCTATTTATGTGCTGGAGTGTCCCTGTGGCCTGCTTTATGTTGGAAGTACCAAATTGCAGGTCCACAAGCGTATACTCCAGCACATTAGAGCCATCAACACCAGTGATGCATCATACCCTGTTGCACAGCATTTTAAGTTACATCATGATAACAAGAGTGAACTGGTACAGTATTATGTTGTGGATGCCATCGGCCCTTTAAGGAGAGGGGGTGATAGGGAAGCACCTTTGCGACTCACTGAGAATAAGTATATCCTGAAATTGGATAGTAAAACCCCGGGGGGCTTAACGCCACAGAGGATTTCTACACTTGCCTCTGATTCAGTTATGAGGGTCATATATACTATTCTCGATGTAATGCAAAATACAGGACTCAGCCTGTTGACAGGCCGTCGAGTAGGGTGGTCGGTACCCTGTTTGTCCATCAAGTTACCTGTATATTCTGAGTTTATGCTGCTACAATCTTTACCTCATTGCTTGTTTTCTCATACCTAGTCATTTGCTATCTTGAATTTTTCTAAAAAACAATTAGTCATTACTAAGTATTTGACTATTTTATATATCACACAAAGCACTTTCTGCACTTTTTTGCTGCACTTTAAGGGTTCCACATAGGTCAATACAAAGAGCAAGAGTCCACTTGGGCCTTATGTTGTTGTTGAACAATTTAGCCATTTGCACTTTGAAATATCGCTGCTTCTTTTCTGATCTATTGTGCAACTATATTTAGCAGTTACTACATGTTATTCAGAGTCAAATATGTATTACTGCACTTGCACTTTTGTTGCTTGCATATCTTGCACATCTATGAAGACGTTTTTATATTTTATAATCACGAGCTGTTATATATTTTTGTGTATTTTATGCCACTATTGATTTTATCTCTTTTAGAAACATATTGATTTTATCTACATTCTTAGAAATATGTCGCTATTTAGAAGTAAATCTGAGTGCATTGTTTACAATTTTTTACATTTAATATTTAGATGTTACTGTGCAGTATCAAATATGGCAGCTTGCATTTAAGCAGTTACTATGTCCTCTTTCTATGGCTATTGTAAAGCGCCATTTTTTGACCAATTGTAACCCTGTTTTCCAATGCACTAGCACTATAAATAGTCCCCCCTCCCATATTGGCGTCATGTGACCAAGGCCTCTGTGAAGGCCGAAACGTTATGCTCACTGTATTCTTTGGGTCAGCTCCTCTTTCCTCGCCTTGAAGCGCTCCGGTGGATGTTGGAGTTCGAGAGCTTTTGGATTGGGTGTGTTGTGTATATATCTATCTATATATATATATATATATATATATATATATATATATATATATATATATATATATATATATATATATATATATATATATATATAAAAACCTCCACACAGCCTCCAGCAAGCAACGAAGCAACGCCGGCGATGAAGGAGACGGACCACCAGACTCGGGTATGATGTTTTTATTTCACCACAACAGAGAACCGCTATGCGTTATATAAATATACTCTATTGGTGGTCGCCAGTAGGTAGTTACAGTTAGGACCTAGTTTCCATAGGCAATGCATTTTTTGACTTCCCTATAACTTTAATGTTTGACCTACCTTCATGAAATTTCCCCAAAAAAGTATCAAAGTAGGTTTTATGTGTCTTGGAAAGTTTTGGGGTGATCTGTGCAGTGGGGACCAAGAAATAGGGGTGTGCATGAGGGTGCGTTTGTAAATTTAAATCGCTCAAGAACGTGTTGTTGAACCTACAGCCCAATCCACCAGACGAAATTTCACCACATTTTGTAGAAAGGTATATGTTGTTACGCAGATTGTGCTTTTTGTTATTTTGTGCAAATCCGTTCAGTAGTTCTTGAGAAATTAAATCTAACAGAATAGTGATTCTCTGGCCATGGATATTTAGCCACTATTTCACGGTGATCGCAGTTAAAGCACACGGAGTTTGTGGTAAACCGCGAAAGCACGTGCCAACAGGGATGCTCAGATTGGCTCGATGCAACCTGAACAGAAAGTTGCACCGGTTTTGATCTGCTTGTGGTTACATGACGATGTGTTCGTGGTGAATCGTGAAAGCATGCCAACTGGAATGCTGTGATTGGCTGGACACAACCTGAACAGAACGTTGCGGCTGCCATTTTATGTGTCAGGGCTAATTCCCGGGGCTTAAAGATTTTTTTTTAAAGTGACATAAAGGGTCAGGGTAGAGGTACTCTAACTATATGTTTGACAAATGGAGTAATTAGTGACACAAGTTATTTCCAAAATGAATTGTATTTGTGCACGATATTTGTGATGTCTCCACGCCGGCCTGCACGGCCCCCATGAAAATTCACAGGTATTGATGTATTTGCAATGTCCGGCATCACCACGAAAACAGAAGATGAATTTTAAAGATTCATTTTCTGCAAACTACTTTGAAAAATATGATTTTAAAAAGTGCACTAATAAACTCCTAGTGTCCTAAATACTGTAAAATGTGTGCATATATGTGTGTTACACCTCTTAAAAAAGGCACAATCGTCGTGGTTACTGAAGTGATTGCGACTCTCTGCGTAATTGCAAAAACAGGAAGTAGGGTTCAAACAGTTTTTTAAAAAGTTACTACAAAAATGTGAATAAATATGTTCTTTAAGTTAGTAATGTGTGTATTCTAATAGTTAAAATAAATTGTTTAAGTTAAACATTTTAACGTGGTGGTCATCTTGAATGTCTGCTTTGTTTTGTGATTTTGCAATGTGATCCCGATCATCGCAGTGCCATTGCGAATTTCAGAAAATTTGAAAAGAAAATCTTTTAAAATGAAAATTAACAACCTTTGGGCTCTTGGGTGGCTCTGACAAGAACCTTTGTATTGAGGGTGTGTGTAAGACAGCTACATATAAGACTGTATGCAAAGTTTCAGGTTGCCTAGTAACACCCTGAACCTCATCTCTATATATTTCTTGCATGTCAAAATGCAGATAGTTGTTGTAGATAGAGCCCATGTTATGTTCTCAGTGGAAAGCGGTAACAGTTTTATTAACATGCTTCCGGGCTTTGTCAATCTGTGTGACTACCTCCATTTCTATCTGTGGCATATATTAGAGTGCACTAAGAAGTGTGAGGGAGAAGTGACATCAGTTCTGAAAAGGTATCCTTCATTAGGAGGATTTCCAGCCCTACCCTAGTCAATGTGTGACAACTGGTGAATGTTGTGCCTCACTGGGCAAACCAATTAGTATCCACATTTGGCAAACCCTGGTACCTGTCAATACCTCTCTTTTGTGCAGCATTAGTAGTCCAATAAATACAGCTCTGACCCACAATCCACTCAAGTATTTTGAAGGGAAGGAGCAATAACAGTCAGTAAAAGACTGGAGCTGAATTACATAGTTTTCCACATGAAAAACATTTAAAATGGAGATTTTGTTTTAAAAAAACAATAGATATAATTCATTGGATCCTGTCAGCATGTAAGTGAATATAATTAGGTAGTGTTTTGGATGCATTGGCAAGAAGTCCTCTTATTGACAATTCATAAAACTTACTGTGTGTACCTCAATTCACAAAGTCCTGTATGGGGAGGCAGATCCTTCACGGTGGTATCAACCAGGTTATGGATCTCCCCCCTAATACGCTGCGACTTATCCTGCCTGAACTGGAGTTCAGGAAAGTACTAAAGACATGGCTTTTTAGCCAATGCTAGTTAAGACAGCACTAAAGTCATGGCTATTTGCCAATGTTGACCCTGCATTTTATCTGTCGTGCTTGATTGCGTAGCGCTGGGACACCTCTTTTTGACGTAGCTGTTGCGCTTTATAAATGTAGGTGTATTGTATTATATTGTATTGTATTGTATTGGCTGTTATTTAAAAAAAGAAATATAATACAGACATGAATATGTTTTTGAATCTATGGAGTAAACCACATCTGCTGTATCTCCTTTCGAAGTAGCATGTTCCTTCTAGAATGTGCTGTAAACTTGTGACCTACTGGTTCCACTGGGTTGCTAGGTACACTGAACTAAGAGTGTATTGGAGGAAGCGTTTTTTAAAAGGTTGAGTAGTTATGCCACAATTTAAGTAATGGTAAACTTTAATTTCCAGCTCAGAACAATATAATAAACTGTTGTGCTGCATTTAAATTTTAAAATACAGAACCTGAATTTTGGTTTGGACTCCAGTTTTTTTCACTCTTTCATCAAGATGATCATGAAAACATTGCGAACACGCATAGACAGGAACCTCGTTTTGAAAGATAGAAAAAGGGTTAACACTTAACAGATGCTAACCATTCACAAGTTGAGATACAGCAGTCTACAATGACAGACATGATTTCATTTGCCTCCTTTCTCATGATCATAGAGTGTACAGTTGAAGAGGTTGCCATTTTATAGTTGCTTTCTATGAGAGTTGTGCAGCATTCATGTGCTTAGTTTTGACTATTTTTCACAGTTTCAAAACTATCCAGAAAGAGCCAGAACAACAATATAATCTACAAACTCCATTCACTGACATGTATATAACTTTTCAATTATTTAAAAAAAATGACATTAGAAGTGAAGATGTATATGAGATATTAATTAAAAAGAGTATCCCAGTGTTGTGAAAAAAAAGATATCAGATGAACTGTATCTGGTAGAGGATATGTGTTTAAGATGTGATTACTGTTGAAAGTTGCCATGAGCAATGCCTTTAAAAATGACAATGTTTTAAATGTCTAAGCATCAATTGCTGAACAGACAGATCTATGGGTCTGATTACGATGATGGTGAGATTGCCATCAACAGCCTATCGGTGGCATTCTCACCTCCATCATAGGCATGTTTACTGCCCGCCATAATTCAATGGTGGGTGGATGGGTGGCGGTCGGAAAGCCCGGCCGCCAATAATCCGACAGGCTCAAGGAGCCTGCCAGTGCATCGAAAGCAGTCATAATCCCTACAATGGTGGTGGTGCCTGGCAAGCACCGCCATAGGGATTATGATGCCCCTCACTGCGAACCGTTTCATGGCAGTTTACCCGCCACAAAAAGGGTGGTGGAAATGGACATTGGGGCCCATAGCAGGCCCCTCTTCTGCCCTGGCCCTTAGTTTTGGGTGGCACCTATAGTGACCCTTAGATATCCCTGCACTATTTGGCAGGCCCCGCATGAGGCCTGCCACGTAAAACAGGGATATGTCAGGTGTCTCCATTTTGCATTCCAACTGGTGCTGGAGCCGGCAGCACCCGCTGCAATGCAAAGTATAGGCATTTCAACCGCTGTGGTGGTGGTCGCATCATATTGCCTCTGTTGGGACTGCCGACTGCCTGTGGGGCAGTCCCGTTTCCCAAATGGGTGTCAGGGGGACATACGTTAAGCCGCCATCCTATTCAGCGCCTATGTTATTTGCATTCTGGGAACTGTAGTAATTTTAGTCACATTATTAAACAGGAATAGTGTAGTCATGAATAAAACATACGATGATGTGCTGTTCCTGTATATGAATTATAAAGTAGTAATACTTATTAGGTATGTATTAGAAAGTGTTTGTCAATGTAGGTTTTTTTTTTTAAAGTCAATGTAGTTTTTAACTTATATGACCGGTTTGCATTTGTTTAGGTGGTGAGATATGGTTTATCTGGTTGCAGAAAGTTATATGTACAATGAGACTCTTGAGTTTACTTAAATATTTAGAGAACTATGGGCCATATTATCAAGAAAGGGCGATACATTATCGCCGCTTTTATCGGCAGGAAACTGCCGCTAAAGCGGCGATAATGGGCTTGATAACATGCCCTTGTGGATTCCCATAGAAGCCAAGGTTCTGGTGTTAACCTTGGCTTCTATGGGAATTCACAAGGGCATATTATCAAGCCCATTATTGCCACTTTAGCAGCAGTTTCCTGCTGATAAAAGCGGCAATAATGCATCACACTTTCTTGATAATATGGCCCCATATATTTTTTGAAAGATGGTCTAAAGGTGTATATCTATTATGAAATCACATATATGTTTACATTGTGATCTATTTTCTTTAAGGCTGTTGAAAATGTCATTGATATGGTGAGGGTGGTGCATTTCTTTAAACATGCTCTTTTTAAAATTGAGGTTAATAGTACAGAATGTCTCTTGAGAGTTCTAGTGCTAGCTTCAATTGGTGTGTAACTTTTCTTTGAGAAATGGTGAATATATGTTTTAAAGACAAAATAAATATTTGAGAAATAACGCAGGTATGCCATTAAAAAAATGTTTTGTGCTGACAGATGAGACGGATGTGGCAAGATGGCGGCTTCCTTATCGGACAAGTGAGCACTCGTAACTGATCGTCCCACCCCACTCATCTGAGCACAGTGGAATTTTTGGGATCAGCTGTCCCAGCCAACCTCAATGAACAGAACACAACTCTTTACCCTCCCTTGATTGAACAAGAAATGCTGTGGGACATACATATATTTTGTTGGTGTGTGGTCCCGCTTATCGTTCTGTCGCTGAGCCTCCCTTGAGGTTTTCATCTGCTTCCGGCTGAGACTTTACATGTCCCAACAGCTATGCCACGGAAGAACGTCCGAGGGGCCAAGACGCACACAGCTAGAGACTCTTCCGGGTTAGGTAAAGCCCCTGAAGAGAAACAGGAAAAACAATGACCTGGAATGGCCGCTGCTAGTGAAGAAATCTGGATCACAAAGCTGCCGAAGAAAATCACCTTGCGGTCTTCCACCCCTCCAGGAAAGGAAAGAGTACTAATCAGGAGGGACTGCTTCTGGAAGAGACTGTCCTGGCTGCCCAGCAGGATGAGGTGAGCCTATATAACTCGGGTGACTTTGGCATTGATGCGGGTGTTAAATGTGCATCCAACAGTGATGTTGGACAGTGGATGGCACGGGGCAGGAATCTAATACTATTAGTCCCTCATTGTTAACTCCATGGGAGATTAGCTTTCCTGTGGGGAAAACACATTGCACACAGATAGCACCCGGGAAGAAACCTAATGAATTAACAGCTGCTAGTCCAATTGCAGAGGCCACTAAGTCAGATGGGGGCAAGTATCAGTCAATGGATGGGAAAGACATTAACCCTAATGTTCAGGCTCAGGTATATGCTGGTGAGCACTTCTTTTCCTTATCAGACCCATCTAATTATTCTGAAGATGAGTCAATACAAATACTGGAACTATCCTCAGCGGGGGGATCACCAATTAGTCCATGGAGTGAGACTAGCAGCATACAACTAGATGAGGAGGGGTCAACTGCAGCACTTGTATGGGACTATTTCTTCTCTTCCAATTTGGGAAGAGACCCAGGGGATACAATGAAACAAGCAGTGCGTAAACCATCAGAGCACCCAGAAGATATCTCCCTCTCTGTTACATACAAGACCATCATGACACACAGAGACGAAACCCATGTAGAAAGCCAAAAAACACAAAGTGCGTGCCTCAAGCTTCAAAACTCACTGTTCCAATTAGCTAAATCTTGCTCGGAATTTGCAGAGAGGATATCCGAAGCAGAGACCAGAATTTCCACACTAGAGGATAAGATGATTGCTCAGAAAGCCACCACTGATACTCTGGCACTCCAGACGAATGATATAAACTGGAAGTTTGAGGACATGGAAAACCACCTCTGTTGCAACAATCTAAGAGTCCTTGGCCTACCGGAGGACGCAGAAGGCTCTGATCCCCCGAAATTAATTGTGGAACTCTTTTCAGAAGCCCTTACTGAACTTATGCAATTGACCTGGGACACAAAGGTGCATCGGGCTCACCGGTTTCCTTTCCGGCAGACCACTCGCTCAGGATTTAGCCATTCTGGCCCCAGAGAGGTCCCGATTTGTCTGTCCATTTTTTTGTCTAGACAGGCCTTGTACGATCTGGCGTGGCCAGGTAGGAAGAGAAGCGGGAAAGGGTTTGAGTTTTTTTTTCGGCTAGATTATTTTTTTGGGTTTAACACTTTAGACCCGGCCTCTTATTACTATAGGCTTGCACCCACATCAGCAAAGAAAAATATGCTTACTAACAATAAGCTAATATACTCTGCTTCCCTATTTCCCAACTGTCTTTACAGGATTTCGATGTTTGGAGAGACACTATAGACACAAAATCTGTCTGGGGAGTCTAAAGATTGGCTGAATCAGGGAATTGAGGCCCTTTTTAGAGCATGCCTCATACCACATCAAATGATTTTCCTAAACAAGACTGTGCAACAGAGTTCCTTTCTTGGGCTAGCCAAGATCAAGGATTTGAACACACTTCGGATTTCCTCACTTACACACTTTGATGGTTGGCATAATTATACACTACACAGTGGGGATACATTAGAAGCCATGCTACACAATGGTTCTTACAATTCATCAGATCCCAATTGGAAGAGATGGTAGGTTTGGCCTATCAGCACAAATAGGTGTCAGTCAAGATTCAGGGGTACTACTGAAGGGTATAGTATACATAAGCCTGATCAGCGCGTTGTACAATCAGAACACTCAGGGGTGGTGACATCTTACAATGTTGGAAAGTTATGCTTAGAGTGGCTAAAGACCTAAACACTTTCCCAAGTGAAACAACACTTATCCCTTCTCTCGGATGACATGGATCTTAGGGATTTTTTGTTAGGTCCACAGAAGCCACGTCAAAAGCTTTTCTTGTATGCTATTTACAACGAGCTATGGAAAGTCTCCCAACAGGAGGCTGCTGAGAGACTATGTGAAATATATAGGGTTAACCTTGAAAAGGCCTTGGCAGTGGGCAACAATGGAATGGCCATACTATCATCTAGAATTTATTTACTGGGCAAAACTGTGTCTTCTGCAATAGATATAATAGAACATGATTTGTTTATTCTACAACATGGACAATCGCAATTGTGGTCCATTATATTATTAGGCTGGAAGCTGCAATATTGCATTCTGGCCCGTGCCCTGGCATTACATCAACTGCATGACTCTGTTCTCTGTATACAATCTTACAGAAAGATACAGTGTTATGGCACGCAGAGATGCAAAATATACCATGTTGCATATTGAAACATTGGACCAATTACCTTTCACCGTGGCTGAGTCACCATCCACAGAATAGTTAATCCATGGCTATATTACACTGCCAGTCACCACATTCCAATTTCAATACTATCTCAAATACCATCAGGTAGGCAGATATGAAGCACTAGGAGAAGGGTACATACATGAGTACTGGGAATTACCGTACAGATTTAGATGTAGGAGTGGGGACACTGAGGTTTTTCTCAGCGGTTCAAACTGTGAAAGAGCTTTGAGTGAGTCCTTAGTTTGCAAAGATATTTTGCTTCACGGGGCCTGTAATGCTTCAGTTGAAACTTGTCTTGTTACTTTAAGGGTTCCCCAGCTTCCATGATTCATCCTGTGTTTGAACTGCTCTTGAATGGGAGCTACCTGATGCTGAATGGTCAAGCTTGTTGTGGGTTGGTACTGGGCACATTGTTTCCACTGGCATACACAGTTATGGCCTTCGTTGAATGTTTCCTTTACACGATTTAGTTAGCTGAGCAGACTGAAAGCCAAGCTTTTCAGAAAGATGTGGCCTTAACCTCAGCCTGAGAGACGTTTGATCTCCAGGTTGCAAGGTCTTCATCTGAGATAAGGCTCTAGTTTGTTCAAAGTTCCCACTCCATTTGGGAGAAATGGTTCATTGTATCTTTAACATGTCTGATACAAGGGGGATCGTGCACCAATTTAAAAGTATAGGTTCTGGACTGTTGAGCATCTTTCAGACAATATTCGGAGTAATTCCAACATCCATACACTCCATCTTGGGTAGTGTTTTGGGAGGGCTTCCGCTGGTCCTACTACTTGTAGTGGGCATCCTGGTTTTAATTTTCCTGCTTTGCAATGGACGCCACAGTTCATCAGGAGATGGAAAAAGCACTGCTGGTGTTGTATTTCGTGAACGCATGGTGCTCCATCTGGGAAAACCTATGCTTCGGGAACTAAGCGAGAAATGGTTCCCATCATTCAGATTAATGTGGTTTGACTGCATTTTGCCTGTATTCCACTGCCTATTCTGTGGATGCGAATGCGTGTTGGACTTGTGTCTGACCCTTCCATCGGTTGCACCACCAGACATAGATGTACTACTGGAACCCTTAAAGGCCGACGTGTATCGGTGTCCTCAGTGTATTCCCATGTTGATGATGGCATTCTTAAAGCCTCCATGGGATACTTTAGCTTCTGGCGGAATGGACAACGGCTCTACAACAGGCTCATAGGTGTCGAGTGGTTCCTCAGTGGCTGCTGTGAACCGGAGAAGATCACCTTTGCTCCATTGACCTGATACATGGTGTATTACAGGGCCCGCTGTCTACAAATTTGAGTGACAGTGATGTTGCGTCTCTCACATAGAACACATAAAGATTCAGCTCTCCGTGCGCAGGGAACAATTCTGCCTTTTTTTCAAAACAAGTCAAATTGGATTAAAAAGCATAGTTTTGTTTAATTTATTTTTCTGCTCTCCCTGAGCATCATGGCTTTAGATATGCTCCGTTTGTCTGATCATATTTTGACTTTTAGGTGACTTGTAAAGCACGGTATTTTACTTTGCTAAGAGTACCTTTTTATCATTTTTTACATTTAACATGTCTTTGGGATATTTTTTGACACTGGTTTTATGACAATGTTTTAATGCTTTTTAGCAGGCGTATTTTACCATTAGTAACCTTGTCGACCTTCATGGTTACGAGTGGGTGTTATGTTTCCTAACCTAAGACTAAATTATAAAGCAACCTTTTAACTACATTTGTCCTACCTTGCTCTTCATAATGGTTCTAGCAAATACCTTAAACCCAGTTATGTGCTGAATAAATGTCTATTGGGTTCCTTCAAACTAGTCTAATTTATTATGCATGAGAATTCTGAGCATCATATCTTAATCCTCTGCACAAGACATACATAACAGGATTCCCATATTTTGTACAAAAGTGATCACTATCTTCATCCTCGGCCCACAGGGCTACTTTGCTTAGTTACAATTATTGATTCAGTGTAATTTACATAATCATAAACATATCGATCTAGGTAGAACCTTCAGGGCTACCCTTTTGATATAAAAGAACCCCACCTTCACTAGGCAGCTGGAGGAGATGCTTCTATGCTTCTACGCTGATGCTGACACGGAGGTCCCTGCACACTGAAGATTCAACACGTAGTGGTCTAACATTCCTTGCAGGGTGTCGAACTCGTGACCATGCAGAGTCCTTCATTCTCTCCCATCAGGTAATGGGGTTGGCTCTTTTCCCGGGAAAATCATGGCTTCACACCCACATAGATGATAGGTACACTTAGGTAGGGTCCACGTCGTAGGAGTATGCAAAGATTACTGTTTTTATATATGCCTGCATATATTCATTGCTTTTGCACCATGGTAGAAATGTATTTACTGCTCACTCTGTTAGTGCTTGTAATCTCTTACGTTTGCTTTTGTCTACTGATTGCTACAGCACATATGGTTTATACTATAATGACGCTGGTTCAATAAAGGCTTATTGAAAACGCCCCCAATGTTTACTCTGTGTATCTCTGGGAGACTGAGTGAGCATGATTGACTGAGCGAAAAGTACTGTACTGGTTCGATTATCCCTAAAGGGTCAAGGGATGTCATGTTGGATGGTTGCCAGAAACTATACACTCCTTGGTAAGGTTAGGGGGCTTATGGTGGGACTGTGAGCTAACTGGTCCATAGGCTGACGTATCCTGCGGGGTGTCAAGAATCAGTCAAGACACCACACCTTAGTTTATGAAATCAAATGAAATTAAATGAAATTTAATTTATAAAGCGCATGGCTGCCCGAGAGCGTCCCAGTGCTTTATGTTGTCCAACAAAAGCGCAGATCCTATGTATTATTAAGAACTACACAACAATAGCTTCGAAGAAGAGATTACAAAATGTAACAGTGTGCTCTGAAAAACCAGAGTCTGTTTGTATATGCTGTTGACACACTCACTACAGGATTGAAACACAAACTGTTGACCTGTATTTAAAAAGTAAAAAAAGAAAATAATGATAACAGGCAAAAGTTTGCTGTGCACTTAATTGTAGAAGAATGCTTTACCTTGTCAATAAGTAGGTTATATGTAAGTGCTTTTACAATGAATTAGATGATAAAAAATACAGCTACAGCTTTGCATAACAAGTCAAAAGTCAATACGAGTTTCTATACCAGAACCACTTCATGGTTTTAAATATTTATGTGTCATGATCCTGCTTGGTCATTACCTTGCTTAAGCTGCTACCCTTTATAACAATATAAGCCACCACCCTATATGATAATAGCAAGGTAACAATAATGGTCTGGCACAACGCAATACCTTTTGATGACTTTGGCTATGCTGTTGCTGCCAGTGCTTATCGAAGCCTAAGATGCCTCTTGCTAACTTTGACTTTGTCAATGCTTATTGCTAAGCATTGCTTCTTGTTTCATGCTTTTATAAATGCTCATTATTGTCAAATGACTGGTGTTGTTTGTCATTCCTTAGTTTCTGTAGCACTCGCTGATAGCTGCCATCTTGGTTTTGAGTTAGTATAAAAGCCAGTCACGCCCAGTCGCCTAGTGCAGGTTATCTTGAGACACACTAGAGTTCCAGGAAGATGCTGATGTAGGACCCTTTACATCGCACAGCAGAGCAGAGTCTCAACTGCATTGTAGAACTGTTCCGATTCCTCTCCAAGGCACACAGAAGATTCAGAGTGCTGAAACTCGGTTCTTTTTACCGCTCTACAGAAGCGACCTCAGGGCATCCATAAGAGATACCGAGTGCCGTAACTCAGTTTCCTGCTATCAGTCTGTGGAAGCGGCCCCTGAGCAAGAGTGCCGAAACTCAATTTCACGTTACCCTTGGGCGATTCACCTTGCAGTAAAGATATAGTAAAGGCCCGCATTCTTCTCATAAAGCCTGACTGTTGAGATGTATAAGACTTAGAACAACAGAACTTCACAACCAAGGAATCCCTATTGCAAGATATATTTTCATAGGTAGAACAAGTATCACTGACTCTACTAAAGTGAATCACAGTAAAAACTTTTATGTCTGCCGTTACGATACAATTAATGGTGCAAGTCTCTTATGTACTCAATTGTGATTCAATTAGTGGTGCAGAAACACAATTGCTTACATAAGGAATCATAACCAAATTTACTCACCTTTATTTGCAGGTATTCCTTGTTAATGCTTCACATGATGTGTATACTTACAGGAAGATATGACAGTATAACATTAACAGGTTGTACCCTAGGTTCCCTGTAAAGTGCGTGCATGAGCGCACCCTACTGTTTGCAGGTGCGCAAAGCCTCTGCTGGAGTGCTCATGAAGAGAAACAGTTCACAAGCTTTTTAATCCATTAACGCTGATGGAAGCTTTCTCTTGGTGTGTGCTGTCATAGGAAAAGAACACCTGCTCTTCCATAGCTTTTCTGATGGGGGCCTCTGAAAAGGGAAAGTATGACTTCATGAGCAGACGGCAGACGCGGCTGGTAGTGGGAGTACCGGCCGGGCGGTGATGTGGGGAGGGGCAGGGTGGGGGGTAGTAATGTATGGAGAATGGACCTTAGCAGGTAAGTAAACATATAAATAAATAAAACGAATTTCGTTGCGAGCACTGAATAACCAAATACGATGCAGTCCACGCAACGAAATTCGTTTTATTTATTTACATGTTTACTTACCTGCTAAGGTCCATAATCCATACATTGCTACCCTGCCCCTCCACCTCCCACCGTCACAGCCCGACCGGTACTCCCAATATTGGCCGCGGTTGGCAGATGGCAGTTACCAATGCCGTCTGCTGTCCTGCTTGTTTGAAGTGCATTCTTATGTGGATGCACTTTACAAACTCTTTTTGATAAGCTTACACAAGGCTTCTGTGGCACTATGGCCAGAGCTGCTGCTAGCTTTGGAGCTGATGAACCAAGTTTGAATGCCTGGTTGCCAGTAGGTATTATGCCGAGGACGAGTGCCCATTCATTCTTGAACACAATCCGGGTAATTTTACCCCTCCAAGATGGCGGATTGATTCGTCCTATTCCCCGCCCAATATGGCCGAGTCTACTATATCCGGTGCATCTGCCCACTTCCCTTCGATCCACGGCGCGATTGAGCACCGGGACGCCTCCATGCCGTTCTACCACTAACGCAGGTAAGCTTTGCTCTGCCGCCGGCTCCCTCTCACCTCACCGAGAGGCAGCCAACAGCCCACTAAGACCTTTAATTCTTTCGTCCCTTCAGGTACCGACTCAGCTTAATTCCTTGCTGAAGTTGCGGGTAAGATTTCCTTTTCCTCGCACCGATCGGTAACTTCATGGCGGCGCCATTAATTGTTATTTCCTTCAAACCCCAGGTTATCATCTAATTGGATTCCCGCTCACGACCTCATATCTACCTCACTAGCGCTACCCCTCAACTAATCTAGAAGTGCCCATGTATTACCCCTTCTAGCATTGCCACTCTGGTAAGTGCATACGGGCCAAGTGCACATAATGTAAACCGCCCCCCGGGACGCTGACCTTTCTCACTCCTATCTTTAATTACGCTAGGTCTCCACAAGACCCACGCTGCAGACCACAGGACGCTCAGCAATCCATGACCTGCACACAGTTGTACAATCCCGTGATGCTTTAAGTTAATTCAAGACCTACGAAGCCTTCTTCGAGATATTCAGTCTATAGCTATCCTTTGGTCTACGCTCAGCTGCTCTATTGTTGACGCAGGTAAGCGCTGCCCCATACTCATGGTTTGTGTATCCACAACCCCTATATATTCTCCCAAGAGTTACTATTAAGCTGCCAAGCCTTGGAGCCTGTCCGCTTACATTGGCATTTCCTTCTAGATACTAGCGCCCTGACGCACCTCGGTTAATTAGCCGTGACCACGTCCGCCCGAGCATCATTGGAATTTCCATGTCCCACTCACCGTCTTATACTTGACCCTTTTTAATTCTTAGGCCACCTTCACTCAAATACCCATCAAGTGATTCACACCAATGGCATGGTTTTCTGCACAGTGAGTCACAATCAATACGCACACCTTGTTCATCCTGCATGGTTTTTAGCACATTGCGCCGTGTATGCTCAGCACAGAGTGCTTGACACCTTCCACACAAGTATGAATTAGCAACACCTTAAGAGCATGGTATGAGTTTTTTAACTCTAGAGGTATTCTATGTGATACACATGAAATTAATTCCCTATTATATGTTCCCCTTGTTTACGTTTTGCAGGCTTTTATCAGGCAAACAATGGTAGTCCTGATGATGATCCGTTATCCATGAAAGGATCGAAACGCCGTCGACATGATATGTGGGCTTAACTATTCACTATTATGTGCATAATATGTTTTGTTCCCCACATATGTGAAGCAAGTATATTACAGAGTCCCCTTCTTGCTCCATTTCTCGTTTACATGCCTGATGTATTTGTATATGTCTGTATTGTAAAACAACAAAGGTACCAGAGGGTCTCAAATAAATGTGCCCACTAATTAAGAGAACCAACCGAGAACTCACCCCTACTCACAGGTTATGTCACAGAGAGTTCTCCAAAGATGAGGAAGAATACCCATCAGTCACCATTCGGATCCGCCCTTCATCAATTGGGATTTTATCCGTACCACCAGTCAGAGGTTTTTAGTACTCTCCTCAGAGGTCAACCCGGTGGTAGGGGGTATCCTCAGTGAGTACGAGAGACAACAGTGTGGTATACCACTCGATGTAGGTGAGTGGCAAGAAAAGTGGGACTGGGGTGTGCAGTGCAAAAAGACCCCAGACGGCCAGGACGCCGGCCAGGAGTACCGACGGTTAGAGCGGTGCTTCAATTCCCCTGAGCCTCTGCCAGGTGGGGTGAGGCTAGCCAACCTTACAGATTAAGGGATTTGCACAGACTGTAAGGGCACCCGGAGCATTCAGGTGACCATGTGCACTTGTTTATGTTTCTTTGGTGTTACTTTTGACTTTTGATTCACTCCTTCACTTGGTGTAGTAGCATTTTTTTCTGGTCCTGATGAAAGCAAGGACAACACTGTCCTACAATTGCTGAAACTAGTCGACCATATTGACCTGAGGCTGTCTACATTACTGGACAGTTGGCAGGCGCATTGTTTTTAACATTGGTATGTTAAGCACATCTAGAATAAATCTTCATCTAGTGCTTTTTCTAAACCAATTTTAAATACACTTTTTCTTGGTTTCTTCTCCTTTCACACTTCTTTTTGCACTGCACACCCCAGTCCCACTTTTCTTGCCACTCACCTACATCGAGTGGTATACCACACTGTTGTCTCTCGTACTCACTGAGGATACCCCCTACCACCGGGTTGACCTCTGAGGAGAGTACTAAAAACCTCTGACGGGTGGTACGGATAAAATCCCAAATGATGAAGGGCGGATCCGAATGGTGACTGATGGGTATTTTTCCTCATCCTTGGAGAACTCTCTGTGACATAACCTGTGAGTAGGGGTGAGTTCTCGGTTGGTTCTCTTAATTAGTGGGCACATTTATTTGAGACCCTCTGGTACCTTTGTTGTTTTATAGTTCTGTTGGGGATAGTACCCGAGCTTGGTCTTTAAACTTCCCCTAGGTCCTCCTCTACCGTATTGTTTTGTATGTCTGTATTGTCCCTGAGTCTGTGTAAGCTTTGTGGATACAGGACTGTGTCCCACTGTTTTATTGCTCCTTTTCAACTGGTTATATGAATTATTGAATACATTTTGCAAGTCCGGTTGGACTTTTTTTGCCATTATAGTGCACATTGTGGCCTATAATTATTATACCCTTTTATCTTTGTGTCAAGGGCCATTGTTTTTCGTAAAATTGATACCCCAGGTCCTTGCCTACCTAGTGGGTTCCCTTGTTCTTTATAGTACCAAGTTTGAAACTCTGCAGCGCTCAACATTCTGTAATTCTGGGCAGATCACTTAATCTTCACAGAATACAAAAACAATGTAACTGATGCTCATGTAAAATGTTCCACTGCCTTGCCCTAAATAAAAACAGCAGAAAAAATGCATACTGGGGTAAAATCAAAGCATTGGCATAAAAGAGTTGAGACAAATAGATTCATTTTTGTGCCTGATTTGTACAAAGTTAAACCTGCTAAAATCATAGTTTCTCTGCTTAACTTTAGCAATCTTAGACAAATATTTTATTTGACCAAAACTCCTTTTTCTTTATGAAAGCACTTTGAAATATGTGAGTTCATGATACCAGTTGTACAAAACCTAGTGTGTGTGATTTAATAGACTATAATGTTGCTGTTTAACAATCTTGGCCACCTACAGGGTTTACATCACCACTGTCTTGCCTATTAATTAACTAGTGGTACGTGTTTAAAAACAATGGGCCTTTTTTACAATATTTTGATGCATGGCACACAGCAAGCCTTCCTAAAAGAAAAGGGCAGGATTGCGCCATATCTACAAGACACAGCACATTCCTGTGCTTTTCCCCTGTGCTGGCTCACAATGGGCTGCCATGCGCCAATGCAGGAACCCTTGCGCAAGGTGGAAAGGGAGTCTGCATTGTAGGCGTGATTGTTTTTGTGAAGGAAGGGACACCTTCCTGCACACAAACAATCCCAAGAGGAGTTTTCCTCTTTCTATGCCTGCTGAATTCTGCAGCACACATAGAAAAAGGAAAAAGGAGGAGAAATAAAGGTATTGCTCCTTGTTGTGCCTCTCTTAATCTGATGCAGTCGCAGATTTACAAAACCTTGTAAATCTGGGAAGCAACACCCATGGAACACCCCTTTTACACAGAGTAATGCGTGAAAGGGGCCTGATTTGCAAGGCCAAAAAAAGCTACATAGGGTTAAAGGGCGAATGATCTCACCGCTGACAAATACCACTAATCCTGGTAGCACACTCGCTTGGTTAGTGAGTTGTCACATGTCTTTGATGCACGTGGCTTTGAATTCAGTGCACAGAGACCATTCACTGCCGCACACAGGGAAATAAAATTAGATGGAACATAGGTTGTAATGTTTTGTCCAGTACCGTCCCTAATACCTTCCCCCATCTAGCCACTCTGATCCTCTGTGCAATGAAGCCTGAGGCGCTGCTGAAAGGTTGGCTTCTTTGGGGTACTGCTCCTGAAGAACTGATAGAACCTGACATTATGTGTCAATTCTTATCCAAAGTATACATCCATTTTAGGCATTAGTCTGTAGGGAGCCAAAGACAGACAAGTCAACACCAAGCAAGCTGCAGAAAGGTCTAAAAGGTAGAGTACTGTACTGGATTAGTAATTTTCTCTCAAAATATTCAGCAGGATGCTTTAAGAATTGTTAATGGTGATGCTAGGACTGTTAGACGAAGAGGATGTGACTATCAATGAATTATTTGGTTTAAGTTATAAATGGAATAATCATTTTGAACATTGTAAATTCACCTGTAGCACTGAAATTACTTCGGAAAGATTCCTCTATTTGACTTTACCAGATTGTAAAGCTCTGGCCTTTAAAAATGTAACCAAAAACTCCCATCAAGATATGACCTGTCCAGACTGCCGAGTAGAACTTAGGTGCACTCTGTTATTATGCCCCCCTATAAATATACTTCTGGCTACAGGCCTGTTTACAAGACAGCGTAAAGTCACCCTGCATGACTTTTTAGGTTTATGACCTTGCAAATATAAGGCCTCTTTCACACATTTCTCTGCGTGAATGGGACACTCTTTCACACATTTCTCTGCGCGAACGGGGCATTCCATCTGTGGGTGTACCCACGCAACATTCATGGAACCTGACACATTCCCAGATTTAAAAAGTTTTGTAAAGCTGGGGATGCATCAGAATCCTACATCTCCCCAGAGGAGGCATGGCATAGAAGTGGCACAACCAGGATGTAGGTATGATGTAGTTTTCTAATGACCAATAATCTAACTCTTTATATATTTTTTTCCTGCCTCTATGTTTCTTAGTCTTGTATGTCAGTGTTTGTGCACATTGGTGAGTGTTTGGTTTGTTGGGCATGGTTTCATTTTTTGGGCCTGAGAGCAAGCTAAGAAAGTAGATGATGAAAATGTTTCAGGCTTGAAGGGAGATGAACTAACATGGATTGGGGAAAGAAGTTTGACATGGAATCAGTTACACCTTTTACTTTCCTCTGTTGATAAATGTGACCATCCACACTTTATATTTACCCACAGTGGTGTCAATGGCATAGAACACTTAACTGGAGTTAAATTGGAAATTGAGATGAAGACATTTTCCATCTTAATGTCTATGTTTCTGAACACACATTTTGCGTTCTCAAATATATGTCAGAGACAAAAGTGGAAGTGGCCTACTGTAAATGTTGCTAAGTTTGAAAAGACACAAAGACATGTGAAAAAGGCAGTATCTGCATTCTTTTCCGAATATGTCTTCCATTTTTCTAATAAAATTATAAAAAATGCAATGCAGTACTGTAAATTCTGATGGTGTACATTTTTCAACCTATGGTCACCTTATTTCCATTTCAAACCTAAAAACTTGGCTTGACAACCATTTATAAATGTATAAATTGAAAAAAGGTTCTTATAAGACCCACACTGTATTATGTCTAACTTTATGTTGTCATATTTAAATTTTGTTTATTTTAATAAGTACTGCAGTACTTTTTAGACAATTATGAGGAACTGATGTGCACACCGTGAACTTTAAAACACAGATAAATCAATAAAAATACTTTCCCCTAACTCTACAGACTTTTCTAAACATTAGAAAAAGAGTAATAAACTATGTTTCACCTTTAGCATAGAAAAATGACAAAGTGTGGTCTTAAGGGATTTCATAAACCAATAATATTGTGGTTCATCATGTTGTGGTATACAGCTGCCTACTTTATAACTAAGATTTTGTCCCTTATTACTCAAAAACAAGAGAACAAGTTAAGGTCATATAACAAAAAGGTCCCTTTCGCCACCATAATCTGTAGTCCTGACAAATTTCTTTCAGCCATTTTGCTGCTACCAATGTTTAAAAAAAATCAATGGAAAATGCAATGCTGGAAAAGAGTGTGTTGGGCCCTTCTTTTTTCTCTGCACCCCCTTAACTAATCACCATGAAGCTTTGCATCATCAGCCAACGTAATAGGTCTGCAAAGTTTTATGCAGATTCATCAAATGGTTACAAACTTATTAGCAAGCAAATATTTGAGGAATTCATATCTCTCAGAATCCTAACTATAACTACAGAGTGGCTACTGCTGCTGTGTAAATTAGGGGCAATGAGGTCCTCTTGTGTCCTGAGGACCTCAGGACACAAGTGGACTTCATCCCCAGAGCAGCAGTGTGCAGAGAGGTGTGTTTGCAGAGTGGTGTAAGAAGGGGGTGTGGCCTTGGACCACATCTCTGCAATCCAGCAGTTTGGCTCTTACTGAAGGTACCTAGTGGGCTAGTTGGCCCCCAGGGACCCTCATTATTCAAAGGGGATTAATTCCCCAACTAACAACGCGCCAGGGGGAGTCACGTTTGCAGAGTGGTGGAAAAGGGGACATGGTCTTTGTCTACCTCTCAGCAATCCCACTGTGTGGGGCTTACTGGAGGTAAGAGGTAGGCCAGTTGGCCCCCAAAGGACCCCCAGCTGTGAAGGGCGTGGCCTGCTCTTCAAACTTAGCAATACTGCTGTGTTGGACTTACCAGAGGTAATAGGAGGGGTTATTGCCCCCCAAGGATGTCCTTGGGGGCCGACTACCCCTCTTGTTACTTCCAATAAGTCTTGCACAGTGAGATTGCTAAGACGTCTTCAGAGGCCATGACCCCCTTTCACCACCATTCTGCAAACGTGCCTCCTGGCAGACTACGGGATGGGGGATGAAGTCCAATTCACTCCTGAGGGACTTTGGGGGCCAAAAAGCCCTACTGGTACCTCCTGTAAGCCCTAAGCACCGGAATTCCTGAGCGCTGGTGGAAGGTCCAGCACCCTTTCCCCACCACTCTGCAAACACGACTACTAGTTAAAAAAGTGTTTACTTTTTTATTTTTTTATTTTTTTAATTTAAATACCTGGCACAATCAACAATCCATACATTTTATAATTGATTCAGTTTAAAAAGTAATTGTCGAAATATTTAAACAGTATAGAATCTAACAAAATATATGCTAAAATTTGGCTGTCAGTAATTAAAATTACAGGGAAATTCATATATATATATATACACAGCATTACTACATAAATAACATATTCAGGGGGCAGAAGATAAAAGCTCTCCCGCCTTCAGTCTCTAGAATTGAATACCATCCAGGATATAATTAGCATTTGTCCAGTTATAGGCGTGAATCCCTCCACCCCTTGTGGGGGGCCCAGATGTTCAGCCCCAACTCCCTCATCCTCCTGCCTCTTCGAGTATATAAGGAGTATTCAATGTTATGAATAGCCAGGAGTCTAGCTAGCTGCATCTAGAAGGAGGGTGCTGTAGTATCCTTTCATCCTGCTGCTAGCAATATCCAGAGAACCGCCACACCTATAAAAACAAAGGCTTCTTCCTCCTTGTTAAGACCCAAATTACAATCAAAAAGTGTTTGCAATGAAATAGATTTCGTATTCGCGAGAATTAAAGCTATTGGCGTTGTAAATGCAACATTATTTACTGATGCTTTTTGGAGTGGAGTGGATGTACATTGTGTATAGTGGAATTATGTGGTATGTTGTGCAGTGAAACTATGTGGATAGAAAGTATGTGGTATTTAGTGAATAGGAATTATGTAGAGTGGGAATGTGTGTTATGGAGAGTAATAATGTGGTTTGATAGTCTGTGTTGTGGAGTGGTAACCTCAGGTTTATTTTTCCTCGTTTCCATAGAAGCTCAACTAGTAACTCAGTTAGACAAAAAAATATGGAATCACTGAGGGGCACTTGTGGACCTAGTCAGAGGTATGAGCAAGGCCACTGGATTTATGTGACTGTTTGGCTTCACCGACTTTCGCACAATTATACATTTTCTGCATTAGCCACGTAATTTATCATTGGCCCCTAATCTGCAGATTTGAACAAAAAAGCCTTATTTCTAGCTGAAACGGGTCAAACGTTATCAAAAATGCAGCGATAGGTGTTACACCGTGGTAGAAGGCCATTTGCAAACCTAGAATGGTCACCTGTTACTTATTGCTAAATGTGGGTGTTAAATTGGTACTAATGGTGTGCAAGCCACTCTTGCTTCCCTCTGCACCTCTCTTGCCTCTTTCTGCATTTCTGTTGCTTCTTTATGCAAGTTTCTTTCTTTTTCTGCACTTCTCTTGATCTCATTCTGCAAATCTCTTGTACGTTCTGCACCTCTCTTCCCTCTTTCTGCATTTCTGTTGCCTCTTTCTGCACCTCATTTGCTTCTTTCTACACCCTGGTTGTCTCTTTCTGTACTCGTCTTCCCTCTTTCTGTACCTTTCCTTGCCTGTTTTTGCATCTCACTTGCTTCTTTCTGCACTGTTCTTGCTTCTTTCTACACCTCTGTTGCATCTTTCAGAAATTCTCTTGCCTCTTTGTGCACTTCTCTTGCCTGTTTCTGCACCTCTCTTGCCTCTTTTTGCACCTCTCTTGGCTCTTTCTGCACCTCACTTGCTCCTTTCTACACTTCTCTTGCCTTTTTCTGCACCTCTGCTGCTTCATTCTGCACTTTCCATGGTTCTTTCTGCACCTGTATTGCTTCTTTCTGCACCTCGTTGTCTCTTTATGTACCTCTGTTGCCTCTTTCAGCACTTTTCTTGCTTCTTTCTACACCTCTGTTGCTTCTTTCAGCAGTTCTTTTGCCTCTTTGTGCACTTCTCTTGCCTGTTTCTGAACCTCTCTTGCCTCCTTTTGCACCCCTGTTTGCTCTTTCTGCACTTCTGTTGCTTCATTCTGCATTTCCATGCTTCTTTCTGCACCTGCCTTGCTTATTTCTATACTCCTGCTGTCTCCATGTGTACCTCTTTTGCCTCTTTCTGCACCTCTCTTCCCGCACATCTGTTGCCTCTTTCTGTACCTCATTTGTTTCTTTCTGTACCCCTGTTGTCTCTTTCTGCACTCATCTTCCATCTTTCTGTACTTTTCCGCCTGTTTTTGCATCTCAATTGCCTCTTTCTGCACTTTTCTTGCTTCTTCCTACAACTCTGTTGCTTCTTTCAGCAATTCTCTTGCCTCTTTGTGGACTTCACTTACCTGTTTCTGCACCTCTCTTGCCTCTTTTTGCACCTCTGTTGGCTCTATCAGCACCTCACTTGCTCCTATCTACACCTCTCTTGCCTCTTTCTGCACCCCTGTTGCTTCGTACTACACTTTCCATGCTTCTTTCTGCACTTTCCATGCTTCTTTCTGCACCCCTGTTGTCTCTTTATGTACCTCTTTTGCCTCTTTCTAAACTTTTCTTGCCTTTTTTGTAGTTCTCCTGCCTCTTTATGCACCTCTATTGCTTATTTCTGCACTTCTATTACCTCCTTCTGCATCCCTGTTGCTTCATTCTGCACTTTGTATGCTTCTTTCTGCATGTCTTGCTTCTTTCTGCAACCCTGTTGTCTCTTTCTGCACTCGTCTTCCCTCTTACTGTACCTTTCTTGCCTTTTTCTGTATCTCACTTGCCTCTTTCTGCACTTTTCTTGCTTCTTTATACACCTCTGTTGCTTGTTTCTGCACCAGTATTCCCTCTTTGTGCAACTCTCTAGCCTCTTTCTACACATCTCTTCCCTCTTTTTGTACCACTCTTGCCTCTTTTTGTACCTCTGTTGCTTCTTTCTACACTTCTCTTGACTCTTTCTGCATCCTTTGTGCCTCTGTCAGCACCTCTGTTGCTTCTTTCTGCGCTTCTCTTCCTTCTGTCTGCACTCCTCATGCCTCCTTCTGCACCTCTGTTGCTTTTTTCCACAGATCTCTTGCCTCTTTCTGTACTTCACTTGCTTCTTTCAGCATTTCTGTTGCTTTTTTCTGCAGATCTCTTGCCTCTTTCTGCACCCCTCTTCTCTCTTTCTGCGCCTCTCTTGCTTCTTTTAGCACTCCTGTTCCCTCTTTCTGCACCTTTCATGCCTGTTTCTGCATCTCTCTTGCCTTTTTCTGTACCTCTCTTGCCTCTTTCTGTACTTTTATTGACTCATTCTGCACCCCTTTGCCTCTTTCTGCTCTTCTGCTGTGTCTTTCTGCACTTCCATTGCTTCTTCCTGTGCTTCTCTTGCTTCTTTCTGCACCTCAATTGTCTCTTTCAGCACGTCTGTTGCTTTGTTTTGCAGATCTCTTGCCCCTTTCTGCACCTCACTTGCCTCTTTCAGCAACTTTGTTGCTTTTTTCTGCAGATCTCGTGCCTCTTTTTGCTCCCATCTTTTCTCTTTCTGTACCTCTCTTGCCTCGATCTGTACCCCAGTCCCCTCTTTCTGCACTTCCCTGCCTGTTTCTGTACCTCTCTTGCCTCTTTCTGTACCTCTGTTGCCTCTTTCTGTACTTTTCTTGCATCTGTCTGTACCCTTCTTGTCTCTTTCTGCTCCTCTGCTGCTTCTTTCTGTACTTCCATCGCCTCTACCTGCACTTCTCTTGCTTCTTTCTGCACCTCAATTGCCTCTTTCAGGACGTCCGTTGCTTTGTTTTGCAGATCTCTTGCCCCTATCTGCACCTCACTTGCCTCTTTCAGCAACTCTGTTGCTTTTTTCTGCAGATCTCTTGCCTCTTTTTGTACCCATCTTTTCTCTTTCTGTACCTCTCTTTCCTCTATCTGCACCCCAGTCTCCTCTTTCTGCACTTCCCTGCCTGTTTCTGCACTTCTCTTGCCTCTTTTAGCACCCCCGTTACTTTTTTCTGCACTTCTCTTCCTTCTTTCTGCATCCCTCCTCTCTCTCTCTGTACCTCTCTTGCCTCTTTGTGCACCCCTCCTACATTTTATGCACTCCTCTTGCCTCTCTCTCCACCCCATTCCCTTTTCTGGCACCCCTGTTGGTTCTTTCTGCACTGCTCTTGCTTCTTTCTGCACTGTACTTGCCTCTTTCTGCTCTTCTCTTGCTTCTTTCTACTCCTCTGTTGCTTTTCAGCAATTCTCTTTCCTCTTTCTGTACTTCTCTTCCTTCTTTCTGGACCCCCAGCATATTTCTGTACCTTCTCTTGCCTGTTTGTGTACCTCACCTACCACTTTCTGCACCCCTTTTGCTGATTTTATCAATCAGGGAATTTCAATCAGGGAATTTGTAAAGCGTGCTACTCACCCATTAGGGTCTCAAGGCGCTGGGGGGGGATCCGCCACTGCTCAAAGAGCCAGGTCTTGAGCTGTTTCCTGAAGGAGAGAAGGTCCAGGGTCAGTCGTAGGTGGGTCGGGAGGGAGTTCCATGTCTTGGCCGCCAGGTAGGAGAAGGATCTTCATCCGGTGGTGGTTCTGCGAATGCGTGGGACGGTGGCGAGTGCGAGGTTGGCGGATCGGAGCTGGCGGGTGGGTGTGTAGAATGTGAGGCGGTAGTTGAGGTATTTGGGGCCCATGTCGTGGAGAGCCTTGTGTGCGTGGGTGAGGAGTCTGAAAGTGATCCTCTTGCTGACGGGGAGCCAGTGCAGGTTTCCCAGCTGGGGAGTGATGTGGCTGTGGCGGGGGGTGTCCAGGATGAGTCGTGCAGAGGCGTTCTGTATGCGCTGAAGTCTTTTCTGTAGTTTGGCTGTGGTTCCAGCGTAGAGGGTGTTTCCATATTCCAGTCGGCTGGTGACGAGGGGCTGGGTGACCGTCTTCCTGGTGTCGGTGGGGATCCACCGGAAGATCTTTCGGAGCATGCGCAGGGTGTTGAATCAGGATGATGAGACGGCGTTGACTTGCTTGGTCATCATGAGGGAGGAGTCCAGGATGAAGCCCAGGTTGCGTGCATGGTCCATTGGCCTGGGGGCGAAGCCCAGGGCAGGGGTCACCAGTAGTTGTCCCAGCCGGAGGGGGAAGTTCCCAGGATGAGGACTTACGTCTTTTCTGAGTTCAGTTTCAGCCGGCTGAGCTTCATCCATTCCACAACGTCTTTCATTCCTTCCTGGAGGCTGGCTCTGGCGGTGGCGGGGTCTTTGGTAAGGGACAGGATCAGCTGGGTGTCGTCTGTGTAGGAGATGATGTTTAGGTTGTGTTAGTGTGCGATGGCTGTGAGGGGGGTCATGTAGACGTTGAAGAGGGTGGGGCTGAGCGAGGATCCTTGCGGGACGCCGCAGATGACTTTGGTGGCCGCTGACCGGAACGGGGGGAGGCGGACTTTCTGGGTTCTACCGGCGAGGAACGAGTTGATCCACTTCAAGGCCTTTCCTTGGATTCCGATGTTGCTGAGGCGCTGTATCAGGGTGCGGTGGCATACGGTGTCGAAGACTGCTTAGAGGTCCAGGAGGATGAGGGCAGCTGTTTCCCCGTTGTCAAGCAGGTACCTGATGTCATCGGTGGCTGCAATGAGGGCGGTCTCGGTGCTGTGGTTTGCTCGGAAACCGGACTGCGAGGGGTCGAGGGATCCGTTTGTCTCGAGGAAGGCTGAGAGTTGCTTGTTGACGGTCTTCTCGATGACTTTGGCCAGAAAAGGGAGAAGCGAGATGGGGCGGTAGTTCTTGAGATCCGTGGGGTCCGCGGTGGGTTTCTTCAGGAGGGCGCTGAGCTCAGCGTGTTTCCAGCTCTTGGGAAGGTGGTTGATGCGAAGGAGTTGTTAATGATGTCTCGGAGATGGGGTGCGATGATGGAGGTGGCTTTGTTGAAGATGTGGTGTGGGCAGGGGTCGGTAGGGGAGCCAGAGTG
This sequence comes from Lissotriton vulgaris, assembly GCF_964263255.1. Lineage (NCBI taxonomy): Eukaryota > Metazoa > Chordata > Amphibia > Caudata > Salamandridae > Lissotriton > Lissotriton vulgaris. The sequence continues at coordinate 579,555,148 of NC_141694.1, forward strand.
GATGGTTTTCATCGTGCAAGTGGTATCTTCGGTGCTGACCGAGGTCCAGGTGCAGAGGGTGGTGGCGGGGGTGTTGGATCGGTGGCTGGGTGCGTGGTCTGTTCGTGGAAGCTGTTGTGTATGTCGGCGATTTTGCGGTGAAAGAATGAGGCGAGTGAGTCGCAGAGGTCTTTCGATGGTATGATGGATTTAGGCCCAGATCTTTTGACTGGGGTGAATGTGTGACATTGATCCACATTCGGTCCATCACTTGTTGTTTTTGCAATTGCCGCCCTAAGTGCGCTGGGGATGCCCAGACGTGGGTCCCAGGCAGTCCACACCACTTGGAGTCAAGCTAGCCGGGCTGATGAGAGGTGTTACCTCGAAACCGGTCCGGTCCTCGGATGCTTGATTCCGTTCTGGGAAGGACATGGCTTTTGTAGTTCGGACTGGACTGTTCCCATGGGGCAACAGGGTCAGAGCTGATTTGCATATCGCCATTGTCTAACCCAGGGTGGTGTGGAGTGCAAAAAAACGATGGATTTAGGCCCAGATCTTTTGACTGGGGTGAATGTGTGACATTGATCCACATTCGGTCCATCACTTGTTGTTTTTTCGATGGTATGATGTCATTGTTGCAGGCGCTGGGGCTGGAGAGCTCTTTAATGATGCTGAAGAGTTCCTTGCTGTTGTGGGAGTTGTTGTCCAGTCGTTCTTTGAATGTGGTCCTTTTGGTGGTGCGGATCAGCTGGTGGTGTTTGCGGGTGGCGCTCTTGAGGGCTGTCATGTTTTCTGTTGTCTGGTCGTGGCGCCAGGCTTTCTCGAGGGTGGGGCAGGTTTTCCTGGAGTTTTTGAGGTCGTTGGCTTTCTTGCCGCCGTGTCTCTTGGGGGGAGGTTTTCAGTGATGCGAGATCATCGGCGCAGTTGGTGAGCCACTGTGTGAGGTTGCGGGCTGCTTCGTTGAGGTCCGTTGTGTTGGTGGGAGGGTTCTGGCTGAGGGAGGTGGTGAGTTGGTCGGCGGTGATCTTGTTCCAGCTTCTGCGGGGCACCTGTTGCGGGTGGTGGTGGGTCGTGGTTCTCCTGAAGTTGAAGTGGACGTAGCTGTGATCTGTCCATTGTAGTCCGGTGGAGTGGCTAAATGAGATGTGCTTGCTGGAGGAGAAGATGGGGTCAAGCGTGTGGCCGGCGTAGTGGGTGGGGGTGTTCACCAGTTGCTTGAGTCCTAGGTTGGCGAGGTTGTCCAGCAGGGCGGCGGTGTTGCTGTCCTTGTTGTTCTCCAAGTGGAAGTTGCGGTCTCCTAGGAGGATGTAGTCTGAGGAGGTTAGGGCGTGTGGGCTGATGAAGTCTGAGATGGCTTCGCTGAATTGTGTGCCTGGTCTCGGGGGTCTGTAGATGAGGGTGCCTCTGAGGGTGCTCTTGGGGTCGGTGTGTATCTGGAATTGAAGGTGCTCGGCGGTGGTGAGGATGTCGTTGGAGTTGGTCATGATTCGGATGGTGTTTCTGTTGACGATGGCGATGCCTCCTCCGGTTTGGTTGACGCGGTCCTTCCGGGCGATCTTGTAGCCATCTGAGATGGCTATGGTGATGTCGGGGGCTGAGGAGGTGTTCATCCATGTTTCTGTGAGGAAGGCGACGTCTGGTGATGTTGTGTCGAGGAGGTTCCAGATTTCGACCGCATGCTTGTGGACGGAGCGAGTGTTGAGCAGGATGCATTTGAGGTGATCGTTGCTGGTGCCTGGCTTGGCGGGTGCGGTGCAGGTTCGGAGGCAGGTGAATTTGCAGGCTTGGCAGGTGAAGGGTCGGGGTGGGCCGGTGGCTGGCGGGGTTCCGGCCAGCGTTGAGTGCGTGGAGGGTGGCGGCAGCGTAAATCCGTCGAGTGAGCTGGTGTCGTCGAGGGCTAGAGGTTCTGGCGCTGGGTGCTGTCCAGGTTCGGACAGGCGCAGACGGGCTTGCCTTTGGCGTGCCAGCTGCGCGCGTCCGCTGCGCGTCCGTTGCGCGGCCTCCATATGAGGGGCAGAGGGAGGGAGGAGCAGCAGCTGGGAGGTGGGAGCGGGCGGCCAATGGGACAACAGGGGGGGGGGGCGCAGAGACGCAGCGGTGGGAAACGCAAGGGGACAGGGAGCGGGAAAAGGCGGGCACGGGGTACAGAATGCAAAAAGGGGCAACAAAGGATAACAGGGCACAAAAATCACGGGGTACAGAATGGAAAAAGGGGCAACAGAGGACACAGGGCAAAAGAGTCATGGGGTACAAGAATGCAAACGGGGCAACAGAGGGCACAAGGGCACAAGAGTCACGGGGTACAGAATGCAGAGGGGCAACAAAGGACACAAGAGTACCCAAGCTGAAGGACGGAGCTTCGCCGAGGAGGAAGGCGGGCTTTCACGGGCAGCAGTGGCAGTGAGTCACCGGACACCCAGGGGGCTGCGTGGCGGTGAGGGGAGCGACCTGCCTGAAGACAGGGACAGAGGTGGCTCTTTTTACACCTCTGTTGGTTCTTTCTGCACTGATCTTGCTTCTTTCTGCATATCACTTGCTTTTTTCTGCACTTCACTTGCTTTTTTCTGCACCTCTCTTGCCTCTTTCGGCACCTATGTTGCTTCTTTCTGCACGTCTCTTGCCTCCTTCTGCACCTCTTAGTTAGAGGTAGTTTTACTCCCCCTGCCCTAATATGTACTTGGGCCATACATGGGAGGTCAAGGCAATCACAGTGGTACCCCAACTCATAGTGTACCCTAGTGTATAAGTGTTTTCACTGTATTCTAAGTGTCTTTCAGATAGCACTGGCTCCGGGACTGGTTAGTCAGAGTCAGTTACTACGAGTACCCGTCAGCAAAAAGTTGGGGCACAGGATGACTTTGCAACAATGTCTCTTTCTGCTCCTCTGTTGGTTCTTTTTTGCACATCTCTTGCTTCTTTCTGCACCTTTCTTCTTCTTTCTGTAGTTCTGTTGCCTCTGTCTGCATTTATCTTGCTTCTTTCTGTGCCTTTCTGCACATGTCCTACCTCTGTAGGCATAGTTAGAAATTAGCATTTAAAAAACCTTTGAAATTCACTGAAAAAAATATTCACAGAAAAAAACCATAGGTTTGAGGGACGGTATAGTTACAAGTTCGCATTTAAAAAAAAACTAGAATTTCACTGAAAAAACCACAGGTTTCAGGGACGTTATAGTTAGTTGGACATTTCACTAATACAAAACCAGAGAAATTTAGGCGCTATAATTAGTTCAGCTAACTAACTAGTGCCCCCACAATGCACTGATGAAGACATCACATATGACATCATTCATGACATGGTCAGTGACATCACTGATGACATCACTGATTACATCATCCACATGATAATCTGATGCACCTCCTCACACCCTAATATAACCTTTGATGCACCCACTCTAAAATACAGACTAAGCATGAGCGAATTTTGCGAATCAGACGTTCGCGAATTTTGCGAATCTGGGAACTCGCAATCCGCAAAATCCGCGAATTCTCGCAAATTTGCAGATTTTTTTTTTTGTGTTCGCAAGGATTTCTGCCAGTTCGCGAGGGTTTTGTACCAGTTTGCAATTGCGAACTTACATGTCGGCTCGCAACGGTCGCGATTATGTTGTTTCTACGTCTGGTTCATCATCACAGCTTCCCAGCACCCTCTGTTTCACCCCTGCCATCCTCTGCTTCACCCATGCCACCCTCTGGTACATCAATGCCACCCTCTGGTTCATCATCACTGTAGATTATGGGGGGGAAAGCAAGCACACCAGCCCTGCTTCAACTGACATGAATTAATTTGGGGTTGATTTATTAATGTGTCACTGTTTTAAAATTCCAGTCTGGCACCTGCTTCCTTATCTGTAATTTGCTTTCTGTTGCAGTGCAATTTTTTTTTCCAGGACCTTTTATGGCCTACTTGTAGCTATTCTATTAGCCTGCTGTGAGGGTCAGAGCAGGGTCATACAATTGTTGCAACTAGCAACTGAACTCTGGAGGGGCCCCAGTCAGGAAGCACGACAGGGAATGGTTACTAATGATGAGTTTGAACTTTTGAACCTGCTGAATGCTTTCACTTTTGCAAAACTCGTTTTTCTGCAGAACAGCATTACAGCAACTGTATTGCCCCAAACAAGCTTACTTGTGAAAGTTGATTTCTAATCCAAAAGTGATCCAAAGAAAGTCAAAAGGCCTCAAATCCAAAAAAGTGCAGGCAAATGTCAACCTGAGGAGTTATTCTGATAAAAATCATCATTTTCAGAAGGTCTATGCTGCTTGCTAGTGGATTTCTTGTGCAGAATTGCAATTTTTGTAATTTCGCGAGTGCGAGATTGTTGCTGCCTACATGTTCGCAATTGCAAACTTACACCGCACGACGCAAAATTGTATCACCAAGAAAAAAAAAATCAGCCGCGTGCGAATTTGCGGATTTTCGGTAAATTTGCGAGCGTTCGCGGATTGCGAATTTACCGAAAATCCGCAAAATTCGCGAGCGGAAGGGATTTTCCGCCCATGCTTAATACAGACTCCAATTTTCAAAACCATAGACAAACCAACACCAGGTATTACATACTCACTAATTGCTAGCTCTACACACACATCCACTCATTCACCAATACAGTCACTCTTATATGCAGTCACTCATCAATACAGCACTATCAAATGCACTCATACACCTATACAGACACTCACACACCACCACTCACCCATAGAGTTACTCACACACCTAGTCAGTCATGTAAAGAATCAATCACACTCTCATTTACTCACCTATACAGTTGAACACACACCACCTCACCTATTCATATAGATACTAATGCATACCTACTCTCTTATACAATCACTGACACAACAACACACTCATTCATACAGCTACTATCACAATCACTCTCTCACATATAGTCATTTATATATCTAACACTCGCATATATTGCCTTTCACATATGTAGTTACTCACACATATACCACTGAGGCATCCATTCACTCACCAACATAGCCATACGCACACTCACTCACCCATACAGCCCTTCACATACACACTCTTGTACACATATACCCAGTGAATCACCCACTCACACATCTATGCACAAATTCACCCCCACCCTCCCACACAGACACTCAGGCACCCACACAAATACTCAGGCAACCAATCAGCAACCCATATAGACACTCATGTAGCTACTCGCCAACCCATGCAACAGCTTACACAGCAACAGACAGACTGATACAGACATTCACACAGTTTAATCACTAACCCATGCATTCAGTAAGACACATTTAATCACTCACTTATACAGTCAGTCATGCAGCTACTAAATCCTCCATCCAGAGGCTTATACACCCACTCATTCTTCAATACACCATGGCATATATATAAAATGTATTAAAACTTTATAGAAACACACAGTCACTGCATATTGCCATCAGTGATGTCATCAGTGATATCATTTGAGATGTCATCAGTGATGTCATCAGTGATTTCACTGACCATGTCATGAATGATTTAATATGTGAGATCATCAGCAGTGCATTGCGGGGACACGAGTTATAGTTAGCTGAACTAACAATAGCGCCCAATTTTCTCTGGTTTTGTATGAGTGAAATGTCTAACTAACTATAAGGTCCCTGAAACCTGTGTTTTTTTCAGTGAATTTCTAAGGTTTTTTAAATGCTAATTTCTAACTATAACGTCCCTGAAACCTCCATTTTTTGCAATGAATTTTAAAGGTTTTTTAAATGCTAATTTCTAATTATAACGTCCCTGAAACCTGTGTTTTTTTCAGTGATTTATATATATATATATATCTAAATATATATATATATATAATGTATATATATATATAATGTGTGTGTATATATATATATATATATATATATATATATATATATATATATATATATATATATAGTGTGCGATTCGGTTTTCCCTCGTGTGGGGGAGTTTTGGAGTATATATGACGGCTTGGTTCTGCCGTGGAGTTTACGCACCACCCAAAGAACGCCACAACGTTGCACAAACGGACCGGCTTTGGCAGACGTGGAAACACATAAGCAACGAGGTGTCACCAAGGACTGTCTTTGGTAAGGGCTTTGAATCCGGTCTTGAAAATGGGGCGGATTTGAATTGACTTATTGCACGAACAATACAAAAGAACTATGGAAAACTAAATCAGCAGCAGCATGTTTTAAGACACCGCCCATTGGAGGGTTTTCTCAAAGAGACATGCCACGCAAGCACCACATGCCCCACAATGCAACAGTATATAAAGTCCATCTGGGGACGGAAAAAAAGTTGATTGAAAGGCAGTTTGGCAGTGGTTGCTGGTGGCGTGTTGGGTGTTGGCTCCTCTGAGGAAGTTCGAGTTAACGAACGAAATGCATAAGGAAAAGGCCACATGCTGACCGACAAAGTAATTAAAAACCTGCAAACAGAAAAGTCAAGTGTGCGACTCGGTTTTCCCTCGTGTGGGGGAGTTTTGGAGTATATATGACGGCTTGGTTCTGCCGTGGAGTTAACGCACCACCCAAAGAACGCCACAACGTTGCACAAACGAACCGGCTTTGGCAGACGTGGAAACACATAAGCAACGAGGTGTCACCAAGGACTGTCTTTGGTAAGGGCTTTGAATCCGGTCTTGAAAATGGGGCGGATTTGAATTGACTTATTGCACGAACAATACAAAAGAACTATGGAAAACTAAATCAGCAGCAGCATGTTTTAAGACACCGCCCATTGGAGGGTTTTCTCAAAGAGACATGCCACGCAAGCACCACATGCCCCACAATGCAACAGTATATAAAGTCCATCTGGGGACGGAAAAAAAGTTTATTGAAAGGCAGTTTGGCAGTGGTTGCTGGCGGCGTGTTGGGTGTTGGCTCCTCTGAGGAAGTTCGAGTTAACGAACGGAATGCATAAGGAAAAGGTCACATGCTGACCGACAAAGTAATTAAAAACCTGCAAACAGAAAAGTCAAGTGTGCGACTCGGTTTTCCCTCGTGTGGGGGAGTTTTGGAGTGTATATGACGGCTTGGTTCTGCCGTTGAGTTAACGCACCACCCAAAGAACGCCACAACGTTGCATAAACCAACCGGCTTTGGCAGACGTGGAAACACATAAGCAACGAGGTGTCACCAAGGACTGTCTTTGGTAAGGGCTTTGAATCCGGTCTTGAAAATGGGGCGGATTTGAATTGACTTATTGCACGAACAATACAAAAGAACTATGGAAAACTAAATCAGCAGCAGCATGTTTTAAGACACCGCCCATTGGAGGGTTTTCTCAAAGAGACATGCCACGCAAGCACCACATGCCCCACAATGCAACAGTATATAAAGTCCATCTGGGGACGGAAAAAAAGTTGATTGAAAGGCAGTTTGACAGTGGTTGCTGGCGGCGTGTTGGGTGTTGGCTCCTCTGAGGAAGTTCGAGTTAACGAACGAAATGCATAAGGAAAAGGCCACATGCTGACCGACAAAGTAATTAAAAACCTGCAAACAGAAAAGTCAAGTGTGCGACTCGGTTTTCCCTCGTGTAGGGGAGTTTTCGAGTATATATATATATATATATATATATATATATATATATATATATATATATATATATATATATATATAATTAACCAAATTGGTCCTTCAGCGGGGGGCGCTCGGTTTCCCTGGTGCCCACGGCTAGATAAAGACCGCTCTAGCACTGTATTAATCACAAATATGAAAAATATAAACGTGGCACTCTCCTTGGTTGGTGAATTGATTTATTCAGGCCACCACTCTCCTCCTCCTAAGCGTTTCGACCAAACTAGGTCTTCATCACTAACGGTGAACCAACCAAGGAGAGTGCCACGTTTATATTTTTCATATTGGTGATTAATTAATATATATATATAAGATGTGGTAATATGCCAGTCTGACACGGGGAGAAATATTGTTCTCTGGTGATGTATAAAACTGAGGCATTTGTGACAGCTCAATGATGTGAGCTATTATTGTAAATTGATCAGCTCTAGTGTGAATGATGTGAGAATGGCTTATACAAATGCGCTTTTGAGGTGGCAAGGGATGGGATTGATTTCCTCATATAAATACCAATTTCTGATATTTGACTCCCCTGTGACTCTGATACAATACCTCATATCCAAGTTACACAGAAACATCAGCAACCCCCCTGGGTAGGCCAATTATATCAGCCATCTTGGGTTTGTTTGAAAACACATCTAGATTTGTGGATTTCTTCTTACAAGAAAATGTACCCAACTTACCCTCTTACATACAGGACACGGGTAATTTTTACGCAGAATATATGAGAAAAATTGGGAAGACACTTTTGTTTTAATTACCATGGATGTAGAATCTCTTTATACAAATATTGCCATCAAGATGGGCTAAGGACATTTAAACATTTCCTGGGAACTAGACCAATTTCCTTACACCAACAAACATATTATCGGACATGGTATATTGGTGCCTACACAACAGCTTCTTTCTATTTGGCAAGGAGTAATTTAGGCAGGTGAAGGGCACTGCTATGGGAACCGGCTTTGCCCCCAGCTATGCTCATCTGCATACGGGCTGGTGGGAGGAGCAGGTGCTCTCCCTGGAATAGGCCAGCGAATCATCTAAAAATGTGGTCCTCTAGATCTGATTCATTGATGATCTTTTCATCATTTGGAGGGCGACACTAACCTCAGCTAGAGTGTTCACAGAAAAAAGAATGAGAATAACTTGAATTTGAGGTTTACGACCAGTATCATCATAAGTAATATCTAATGTTTTTTTAAACAAACACAAATCTTTTTATCAAACATAACTATAACATTACTTTAACCTTTGCTTTTTTAATGAATTTCACATTTTACTTTTCGTGCAAATTAATATTTAATTGCCATATATAACTCCATCCTCCACATGCAGAAACCCCCATGCTGCAAGCACACCCTGACCCCAAGGGCATGTGAGGGGGTCCCAAAGGGACAACATATTATGGCAGCAGTCATTTCAAGATCCTGGGACATGGCACCCATTGAAATGCATTGAGAAGAAAGCCTACTTTTGAGGGTTTCAAATAGGAGCACATATAAAAGGTAATTGCAAATTTTTCTCTCAAATGACTTGGAAGAACTAGGTGTATAAGTTGAGTGTTTACAAGATAATGTGTGTCATTATGATAGCATAGTTTCAGACAAGTATTGGGAAGTGGAAGTAATTACAGATGATACATTCATAGAATTGGTTAGACAAATTAGGAAGGGGTGGTTGAATAAGAAGTTTATGGGTGGAGTCAATCCTTAATATACATGTAAAGAGGAACATCTAACAGGAAAATGCATTGCTTTGGGCCATGAGGGACATTTAGGTGTGGTAAAAATATAGGAGTGTGTAAGACTTGATTTTTGGTGATCAGGATTAGTTGTGGAAGTGGAAAGAACAATAAAAGACTGTGGATAAAAAGTAATAAAGTTTCCAGAACCAATAATCCACTGATGCAACTCCATAGGCTTTCTAATGGCCATGGGAAGAAGTGGATTTAAATTAGTTTGAGCCTTTGAACTGGCTAAACCAATTTGTGCAGAATGATCTGTTTTCCACGTGGCCGGAATTTCAGTGGGTGAGAGATATTAGTTCCAGTGGGATCATATGGTTTTTAGAGAAAATATTTCAAAGAAAAATATTTCCATCTTCCATTCATACGGCCAATTCAGTAAAGTTTGGCTCAAGATAAGTATAGAAATATCTGAGCACTTGTGGGATGGAAATATGTTTTTACCATATAGGCAATAAAAGAGTATCCAATTTAACTAAAGTAAATACTCTGGATTGGAAGTCAGAACTATGGAGGAAACTAATAGTCTATATAATGGAACCATACCAGACCACTGGGAGGTCTTCTTTTGAACTTTTACATGGAAGAGTTTGCAACAGCAAATTGGTAACACATACTGTGGAATGATGTGAAGCTATGGTGATAGTGTCGGTGGTGCATTACAGAAAGCAGAAAGAATTGTGAGCAAGAGAGGGAAACGGGAAGAGCATTATGATCAGAGGAAATTAACCATAGGGAAAGTTTTCCAGGGAGACTGGGTGAGAATAAAGGTGCAAGAGAAGTGTTCAAAATTTACTAAACCATTATAAGTAATAAAGATTTTTTAAATTAATGTTTTTTGTTTGATTCTTTTAGATTGTTGTCTGAAGTTCTTCAGTGTAACTTGACTATCTGTCTTCTCCATGGAAACTGTTTGTGCTCACAACTTTGGTTGTATCTATCATACTTACACCTTTCCACACTAAGTCAGTGCACAATAATACATGACATACATTCCAAATTCTACCTGGAAGAGATCCCTGTGAAGTTGATGGTCTAGTTATACCTAGTTTGTGAATGGAACCTTGCATTGTTGCTGTGTTGTAACTGTTGCGCCAGTGTAACAGAACCATTACCATGCTTTTGCTGCTGCTACTTGTGCTTTACCTATTCTGTTCATCAGGCAAGCTTGCCTTGATTTTGTCATGTGGCATCTCTGTTGTGTGTTAGTGAACCTTTGGATAACACTTTTCACTATACAAAGGCAAAATAAAAGGCATTCTAAATGTTTGTTTTAATGCATTATATGAACAAAAGAGTGAGCCATGACAAAATACGGGGTTTTGAACGTGAAAAAAGCATGGTATTTAAAGGTACTAAACTACTTTGTAAAATTTTAAAACAAAGTTTCCAAGTAATCCCATGTCACATATGACTCCTTCAGCCTATACTGGCTTTTCAGCCAATATCATGTGGCATGCTAGGAGCCCTTTATGACAGGGTTAATTGTAAAATGTCAAGTGCCGGAATGCAGAATGCTTTGGGGTGAAATACAAAAACAGGCTGATGGCATAAAATTCAGTAGCAACAAGAGAGGGAGGAATAGACAATGGTGCTTGTCCTTTTCCCCAAATGTATATGTTAGAACAACGAGGACAAGACCTCAAGCAGGTACAGGTCAGGGACATTACCATTGCTGCTGGTCAATTGGTATTAACAACAAATTGTTGTTGTTAAGTAACCCCTCACCCACCTACCTGGCAGGTGGCATGCTTCATCATCGAGGCCCAGCTGTATCACTGAGTGCGATCTAGCTGTGCTGCAACGCCTGTCTACAGCAGAGCGGGATTTCGTGTGAAAGTGAAAAGTGCTATGTGTGATGAGTTATGTGCTAAAAATACCTATAGGAAATGCCCTTTTAAAAGTTTTAATGGAAGGGTCCTATGGCATGGGTAAAAACACAGGAAATAATTGAGGTAAAGATGTCCTTCTATATCACAGTCAAAAAGGTGTAGGTCTACTAGTTTCAGCCTTCTGCAATAATCGTGAGGCTTTCTTCAGGACCAATGTTGTGCGGGGCAAAAAAGCTTTGTGTGGCCACAGCAGTGTATAGGTATATCAACGCGCGCCCTAAAGTGCGTTGTGTGTGTAGTGGATCAATATACTCACAGATCCAGTTCGTAAAGCATGTTATCTTTACGAATAAATGGCTACAAGGATCCTGCCTCATGTTGGAGTGCTAGGGGACCGCTAGTCTCCTCTAGCGTAAAATCCAAACCTAGTACATGGAGCAGGGCCCATGGAGCAAACTCCCATATACATCTTTATTTCTAAGGAACATTTTTAAAATAATTAATAACTTATATACATACCAGTGAATTGAGTTTGTAGATTATATTGTTTTTTGGGCTCTTTCTGGAGACTTTTGACACTTTTAAAATTTGCAAAAACTAAGCAAAAGAATGGTACACCACTCTCATGGAAAGCAATTATAAAATGGCAATCTCTTCAATTTTCCACTCTATGATCATGAAAAAGGCAGTAAATGGAATCCTGTCTTTCATTTTAGATGGTTGCAGCTCCTATTGTGAATGGTTAGCATCTTTTAACCCTTTCCCTCAGTTTCAAAACAAAGTTCTTGTCTCCGCATTTCTGCACAGTTTTTACGATCATCGTGGAATAACTGCAAAAAAATGGGAGTCAACAGTGATATTTAGCTTCAATTTTTTAGATTTAAATACTGAAAAACAGTTTATTACATAGTCCTGAGTTAGAAATTAAAGTTTGCCATTACTTAAATTGTGTCATAACTCCTCAAACTTAAAAAAATGTTCTGTCTCTTTAACACACGCCCCCCCCCCCAATTCACTCTTAGCACGGTTGAACCATTAGGTCACAAGTTCACAGCACATTCTAGAAGGAATATGGGGGCATATTACCAACAACTAGTGATAATTTTTGTTTCTAACTTGTTTAGAGACAAAAATTATCGGCGATTTTTATCGCAGATAAACCTTGCTATTAGCAAGGTTTATCGCAAATGCGATAAAAAACGGCCGCAATGCATGAATATCGCTGAAAAGTCAGCGATATTCATGCATTATCGAGCAAATGCTCTTAGCCATGTTATCCACCTCCCATTGGATAACATGGCTAAGAACTGCTCAGGGCAGGGCAGGTGTTAGCTTTTGGAGATATTCGCGCTTAGCGCGAATATCTCCAAAAGTTGGTAATAGGAGATAGCGATGTTATCGACTGTTTCCAGTCGCTAACATCTTGGCACGCCCACTTTGCATGTCATTAGTGATAAATATCACTGACATGCAAAGCGGGGCCCAAGAAGGTCGCTATCTCCTATTAGCTGTCACTAACTGGTGTTAGCGACAGCTTGGTAATAGGGAGATAATTTTATCTCCGCTTTCTTTGCTTTTAAAGCCAAAAAAGCGGAGATAAACCCCCTTGATAATATGCCCCATGGTACTTCCAAAGGAGATACAGCTGGTCTAGTTTACTCCACAGATTCAAAAGCATAGCCATGTCTGTATAACATTTCTTTTATAAACAATGGCCAATAATAGGACTTCTTGCTAAGGCATCCAACACACTACCTAATTTATTCACTTTCATGCTGACAGCATCCAATGAAATATATCTTTTTTTGAAAACACCTCCATTTTAACTTTTTTTATTTAGAAAACTACCTCATTCAGCTCCAGCCTTCTTCTGACTGGTATTGTTCCTTCACTTCAAATGTAAGAGTGTGGGTTGTGGGCCAGGGCTATGTCTATTGGGCTAAAGAGGCTGCAAAAAACAGAGGTATTGACAGGAATTTGGGTTTGCCAAATGAGGAGATTACCTGGTTTGACAATATTAGAGGGTGAGATGCACTCCAGCTACTCACAGTGTTTAAAAACTTGACTTCTTCAGAACCACGATGGCGTGCATGCTTGATGCGCTCCGCCCAATGCGCACATTGCAACAGAACACATGGAGGCCTCATTTGGTACCCCAACTCAAGCTGCACAGTCTTGTGACTGAATTAATCTAGTCAATAAAATGCTGAACTTTTTATTCTTCCGTTAATCCATCATTTACTCTATTTCCTTTTTCTCCAGTTTTTTACAAATGAATTCAACTCATTTTACTCATTACAGTCCAATACATAGTTGTTCATGCAAACACAGGAGGTGTAATAGTTTCCAAATGTCACGTCTTTATTAAGAATTACCCAATGCATTTCAAGGAAAATCCCTTCATCAGGGGTATCTAGAATACAAAATTTAATATGCATCACCATTAGCATGATTGGTACACCTCAAACTCAATAACACACTTCCACAGTTTATTGTACTCTACATTTTGTCTCTTTATCAGTTATACATAATGACTTAATTAACAACTGAATTTTAACCACCAGGGTCAAACACCAAACTAATGCAACAATCCTTAAAAACACCCACAACGTTATCAGCTGCCTCAAATATCAAATTACCATTTCATTGATTTGATTCATTCAGTCACACGGTTGTGCAGAATGAGTTGGGGTACCAAATGAGGTCCCCATGTGTTTGATTACTTGGTTTGGCCAGAGAGGGTTAAGGTTTCATCAGTAGCAGGCTTTGGTAAAATCCATGGATCATTGCCGAGCTCCTCACCACAGGATTTTGCACTGTGGTGGCAATGACCTAGGCAAATTGACTGGGGCAGGGCTGGAAATCCCAATGAAAGATACCTTTGCAGAACTGATGTTCCTCTCGCTCACCAAGGACCCCCACACCGCCAAAACCAACCTCCACGAAGGAATGAAGGCCGTCGCCGACTGGATGAGGAACAGCCGACTGAAGCTGAACTCAGACAAGACGGAGGTCCTCATCCTTGGCTCCACTCCCTCTGCCTGGGATGACTCCTGGAGGCAGACGGCACTAGGAACACCCCCTACACCCACCAACCATGCACGACACCTAGGGGTCATCCTTGACTCCACATGACAAAGCAGGTCAACACTGTCTATTTTCTATTTCTATTTAGGGGGTTTTATAGAGCGCTTGGTGACGCACAGCGGCGTGTCCCCGCGCTAAGGAGCTAATACCTGCCAGAACTAACAAATACAGAAAAACTACTGTGTGAATAAAGCAGTCTTCAGCTTGGCTCTAAAGATTGTTTCTGTTCTCCTCCTCCTGCTTCAACACCCTCTGCATGCTTCGCAGGATCTTCAAGTGGATCCCCACCAAAACTAGAAGGACGGTTACCCAGGCCCTCGTCAGCAGTAGACTGGACTACGGCAATGCACTCTATGCGGGAGCCTCTGCCACACTCCTGAAGCGACTCCAACACATGCAGAACGCCTCCGCACACCTGATCTTTGACATCACCCACCACAGCCACATCACACCCCACCTGAAGAACCTGCACTGGCTCCCGGTCGACAAGAGGATAACCTTCAAGCTCTTCACCCACGCACACAAGGCACTCCACGACATCGGACTAGCGTACCTCAACAGATGACTTTGCCTCTACATCCCCGCCCACCAGCTCCGCTCCGGAGACCACGCCCTCGCCACCGTCCCCCGCATCCGAAGAGGGACTGGCAGCGGCATATCATTCTTCCACCTCGCTGCCAACACGTGGAACACCCTTGATGGAGCAAAGTTGTACATGTAAAGTGACTTGCTTGTATTCAACCCTCTCGAAAATAATAATAATGCACTAACTAACATGTGTTTGTCAAATTAATATTGCATTACACAAAATAATAGGGGCCTCATTTATGAAGGCCTTGCGCCACCAGTGCGTCACTTTTTACCATTTTAAAACTAACGCACCGGTGGCGCAAGGCCTTCATAAATAAGGCCCCAGGTATCTAGGGGAAGCTTACCAATGTGCTTTTACTAACTATAATCCGCTTGCATTAAAATGGCTGCTGCTACATTGGATCTTCAACTGCGCATGCGTTTGTCACACTCATGTGACATGCTTGGTGGGAAACTTTTGCTTCTGCGCACTAGAACTAAGATGGCTGTTCTGCGTCCTAACATGCAAGAAGCTTGCATCGCTGCTTGGTTAAGCTGTTCGTCTTGCCTAAACTCTAATGAAATAGTTTAAAATAAAATAATGGGAATAGAGTAGAAAGAAGTGGTATACAGTGCATTAATGTATTTGTGTCCCTAAAACTGTTTCTTTTCTATTCTTGCATGTATCAAATATGGGCCTAAACATACTGCTAACTCCATCTTTGGAGAGACTGCGCCTGTGCGAAAGAAAACCCTGAGCCACTGAAGCTGTGGCATTGAACCCATGCCAATCTGACATGGACGGCAAGAACTATGAGGAGAGTGAACTCCTCCCTCTGCCAGAGGAAGCTGAAAATGAATAATTTGTTTGAATGTCTTATTGTTACATTTCATTACCAGGCAAAATAAAAGTACATGGGAAGATAAAGTCATGGGAGGGAACATTTGACTACATGATGACAAGTTACCTCATATTAATATGGTGTGATGACTACTCCTTGTACAATTTAAGAGCAAACATGAATGAATTAGATCCAAGACCTAGATTAACCCAATATGAAGCATTAGAGGAGTGGGAAACAGAAGCTTTTGAACGAGACAGATCTAGGAGTGATAAAAGTATAAATAAATGTTATCCTAAATTCCCTAAAGAGATGAGAGATAAGCAGATGAAACAATGGAGACAGTCCATGTTAGTGGAAGGATTATATCCTGTCCGAGCTTTGGAAGAACAAACAGGGGTAAAAGTACCTAGAAAAAATAAAGATTTAATGACAAGTGCTGATCCAGAAGATGATTTCTTGGAGGATTTGCTAATGAAAAATTTGCCACCTTATAATATGGAGCAAAATCAAGTGAATCCTAGTGCTCCATTCTTGAAGCCACCTTTAGTTCCACAAGTAATACATGATTAGAAAAAGTGTTGCAGGAAAAAGAACGAGAAGCAATAAATAAACAAAGGAATGAGTTAATTCAGAAAATTGCACAATTAAATGTAAGTTTTGAAGCCTTAACAATTCCAGTAACTATAGGTCCTGTTGTTCCTTTAAATGGAGATAAACAAACCAGTCCTAGACCTCCTGTTTTAGCTACACCTGTAGTGCAGTCAAGAAAATAAACACTAATAGTGGATGATCAAGCAAGTGAATGTGAGTCAGAAATTTCTTTGATGGATTTACCAATAAGAGAACCAGTAAGTAGCTCAGCTAGAAAAACTACACCTGTAAATTTCAGAGAGGTACAAATAGAAACTTCCTCAGGAACGAGAAGTGCTACTGTAGTTTCCCCAGAAGAAATTGAAGGATGGTCTTTTGAAATAGAAAAACCGAAATCACAGCCAAAGACATTGGATATTTTTAAATTAAGAGTTGTATTGGAAGAAATGATTGCCAGAAATGTGGGATTAGACAGATTATATACATTAAATGAAGATGAATTGTTGTTTATATGTCGAAGTATCACTCGAAATATAAAAACATTTCCCGAAAAGTTAACGAGTTTGCTAAATAAAATGATTTCCCAAAACTCAGAGAGAAACCTGTGGACCAGGCAGGTCGAGCGATTTGTAAAAGTCTCAAAAGTGTTGTTAAAGGATTTAGACAGGTTATTTGATATTGTTGTCCCCGTTGATTTATGGACAGAATGCAAAATTGCAGTAGACTGGCCAAGTGATGAGTATCCTAGAGACCCACAAACAGGAGCACCATCAGATGAGGTGATGAAAAAGTATGATCAGGTAATACTGTACTTAAAAGGAAAGGTACCTCCAAAAGGGACTGACTGGACTAGAATTGACAGAACTACACAGAATAAGGCTGAATCTGTGCATGCATATTATTAACGCCTCTTACACGTTTTTAAACAGTATAGTGATTTGGAAAACATTGACACTAAAGACATGACACATTTCATCTATTCGTTTGTGTCTGGATTAAAACTAGAAATTTCACAATGGATTAAAGATCATAAGATCTGCTGGCAGGCCAAACCTATTGATGAAATACTCAAATATGCAAAATATTGTGAAGATGAATTGGACAATAAGCGAAAGAATTTAGAGGAAAAAGTAATGTGGCACAGGAAAATTAGCAGAGCAACAAGAACTTCAAATGAAAAATATTCAGACACAAGGAGATGGAAATGGAGGTAAACGTAAGTGGAAATATAACCAGGATGAAGCTAAAAAGAAATTTCCTTGTCATGGGTGCGGCACGTTGGGGCATTGGAAGAACGAGTGTAAGGCTGTATTAAATAATAATGTACAACATAATAATTTGAATTCACAGATGCAGAATGAGGTATTGTAGTGTAGTTCCTTTTTTCCCTATAGGCCCTGCGCATTGGAATAACATAAACAGCAGTGTAGACGTAGGACTGCGGTCTCTACTGACTATGTTAGACTTAATTTAGATTTGCGCCAGCTAGCTCAGAGGTCACTGGAAACTTTCTTGACTGAATAGGAAGTGATCAGCTTCCCTGGCTCAGACAAGAAGGGATTCAGCTTCCGACAACCGCATAAACATGACAACTTTGCTCCTCAGAATAAGAGTCAATCTCTAGAGTCGTGTGAAACAATAGACAGCTATTTCACTCAGTCAGTTGTGCAGATTTACTTTTACCAGAATGCAGAGAATAGAGAGACAGGCGTTTTTCAATAAAATATATTATTTATTGAGCAGTCTTCCTTCTCATGCAAGAGAAATGAATTGCCACAATTGCAAGACTTGTTATTATGAAAAGTGCGTACAGTAAAAGGAGTATTACGAAATAATACTGTAAAAGCATTGATATGGTTTCTTAGCCATAAGATAGTTAAAATGAATAAAATATATACATTCATATATACATTGGCTAACGACCTCAACTGGTGCTTCTAACTACGCCTACCCCAGTGTACCTGACCTAAGCCTAACACATGGGAGGGAGTAAGTAAGTAGCAATTTAAGTTAAGTTGGTTTTGCCAAGAGTTTGTTTCAAGAATTCTCTCTAAGGGTTTAGTCAGCACCGTACCTCTGGAATAGAATTTAGGAGGTCTGGTATCTCCTCTCAGGACCCGATATCCCAGTCACCTGCAAGGGTAGGCTGGAAACGCCGGAGCTGGATTTTCTCGGCAGGAGAAAAGACAGCGTCTTTCTCAGCGCGTCAAGGAGGAGAGCCAGCGTCCGTGGGCTTCTCGCATCTGCTGGGCTCTCTGCAAGGGGACAGCTGTTCTGCTCCAGTATTCACCACCACCATGTGCTTGCTTAAGGCAACGTTGGTATATTTATACCTGAAAGTTGCAGAGTTTGACGTAAGTTTTTGGACATAAGACGTCAATAAAGATGTCACTAAGAACTGGTCGTTCTTACAGTGCTCGCAGGAGTTCTATTACTAATCAAAACAAAGCAAGCGGGGCTTTCCCAGGTTGCTGGGGGTTTGGTATGTCGAAAGAACTCGGTGTGCTATCTAGGAATCTAAGGAAGTGGCTTCTGCTGTGTCATGGACTGTCATGGACTGCAGAGGCGAGTTACTGAAATATGGCTCTGATTCTTATGCCAGTATAGGGATATGTATTGATTATAGCCGTATAGGGGCATGAGGTCACAATATTGTTCGGGGTCCTAGATAAAACACATCACCCACTCCACGAATTCATGTCCATCAAATTACTAAAAACAAAAGCAATAGGATGCACGTGTATTCCTACCCACCCCAAAATACATTTTTGCATTTGAAATGGTGTATATGAAATACATGAAAATGATACTAGGTACTGTATGTTTTCAAGCATAGTAATCATTCAAAAAATATTGCATATGTATTCAGTTGAACGATTTTGCGAAAAATTACACATGAAATGTCTCTTAATACAGAAAAGAAGGGCGGGACTATTTCATCACATATAAATACAATTGCTGTAAAATGTGCTAGAGGCTGAGATTATATTTTGTCTCTAGATCTACTAAAAATAGAAGTACAGGGGCATATTACCAAGCAATAGCGATAATTATCGCTATTGCTTGGTTAGAGACAAAAATTTACCGCTGAGCTGCGGCGATTTTTACCGCAAATAAACCTTGGTATTACCAAGGTTTAACGCAAATGCGATAAATATCGCCGCAAAGCATGAATATCGCTGAAAAGTCAGCGATATTCATGCATTACCGAGCTAATGCTCTTAGCCATGTTATCCACCTCCCATGGGATAACATGGCTAAGAACTGCTCAGGGCAGGTGTTAGCTTTTGGAGATATTCGCGCTTAGCGCAAATATCTCCAAAAGTTGGTAATAGGAGATAGCGATGTTAGCAACTGTTTTCAGTCGCTAACATCTTGGCACGCCCACTTTGCATGTCATTAGTGATAAATATCACTGACATGCAAAGCGGGGCCCAAGATGGCCGCTATCTCCTACTAGCTGTCCCTAACTGGTGTTAGAGACAGCTAGGTAATAGGGAGATAATTTTATCTCCGCTTTCTTGGCTTTTAAAGCCAAAAAAGCGGAGATAAACCCCCTTGATAATATGCCCCTCTGTTCTTTATGAATAGTTCTACTTTAAGCAAAGAACGTGTGCCAGAAAAAGGTAAATATTTTGGAAAAAAATAATTTCATGGTGAGTGGGAAAAAAATAGTTAAAAACGCTATTCAGTAGCTTTTGTTTATCAAAGCTGAAGGCCGAATTCAGAGTTCATGGGAACGCTGTGTGCCGGATTTTTTCCAAAAAGTTATTGTTTCTGTTCAGGGGAGAACATCATTTCAGACAGGCTCACAAAGAACTGGTCTACATATTCAGGTGACAGTTCGACCAAGTTCGATAATGCTGTAACTTGGCAGTTGTGAGAATGATTGCTATCATCGATTTCAGGATCAGCAATGCTCACAGAAGGTCATACCTGGGTGATGTTGCTTTCATTTCTTACTTCACTGCCGCCACCTAGTCGTAGCGCAGGAGTCTCAACGAATGCCGTCATCAGATTGGTAACCGCTGGGGACAACACGATGCGTGAGCCGTCCCTGGACTTAGCAAAGTATCGATGTCCATAGGTACTGCTGATTGTAGTGCAAGACAGGTGTCTAACACGCATTCCCCTCCGCATAGCATACATCGAAGCACAGGTAAGATGCAGGTCTGCCATATAGGTCTGAATGAAAGAAACGAGGTCATATTCAGATCTCTTAGCCGGGCTATCCCAAGGACTTTAGTTAAGCGGTCCCGGTAGCGTATTGCTAGGATTGTTTCTTCCATCCTTGCCGGAGTCATGTCTGCGTTTTAGTTTGCCATGTCGGAGCAGGAGGGTCAAAAATAGAATACCTGCTACGAGTCCCAAAAGTAGTTGTAGGCCACCAAAGATCGAATGGACAAAATTGGGAAAGATGCCCAGGACTGCTTCAAATGGTGTTAACAGTCCCGAAAAAATTGTCTTAAATACATTTGAGATACCACTGGCATTCGACATATTTAGGATTTGGCTGAGCATTTCTGTGAAATGCACCGGGCAATTTGTTGATAAAAGTGTATGTATCTCTGCAGTTGTCCTTGCAACTTGGAGATCATACGTCTCTTTTGATGATGTGATGGGCACTGTTGTCTGCAAAAGCACAGACTTCATTCTGCTTAAAGTATCAATTCGTATAGAAGAGATATTCAAAGGAGGCCAAATCGGAGCCACTGAGTCTCCAGGGCCATTTGGATACAATGCTTGCATACAGCAAGTGACCATGGAACTCACGCTTAAGAGATATGCTTTCCCTGGCACCAAGCCACAACAGCTGTGGTCCGTTATTAGAACGTAACTCCCGTTAGAAAGTTGCCTAAAGAATGGCTCTATTTGTGCTGCAGGCGTGCCGTGCTGGTGGCATGAAAGGTTATTCGAAGTACCCTCACAGGCCCCATGCAAGTTAATACCTTGGCATAAAAGTATACCTCTTAGTGAATGTTTACACTCATTACCACTAAGAAATACAGAAATACATTTTTGTTGTTTTCACTATAGCATGTGTGTGTATAAGGTAAATTCCATGATGACTTAATGTATCCTTTACCCAACTTTTCATACTGGCCTTCCGGTATATACACAAGGCAATTTTTAAACTGGAAAGTTGTTATCGGAATTGTGATAATCCTGTGTATTTTCCATTCAATGACAGGTCTTTCTGACATTGTCAATGGTAATCTTTCAAGTTTTTCGTTGCTCAGAATTGTATAGTCTGCTCTTTTCTGTGCCAAACTGATTTGTTTATCAGTAAGGTTAAAGATAGAAAACAATGACGTTGTGTTGATTAAACGCCATGGCACATAGCCTGAACGAAGATTTTGCAACGTCCAGCCTAGCTGTACAATAGAACGTAATTGGGACTGGCCATGTTGTAACATTAGCAGCTCCTGGTCTATTATATCAATAGCAGATGATACAATACTGTCCAGTGTCCACAACAGAAAGTGATTTTCCCAAATTAATACAATCAATTTCTCGTATTTTCTCGGCTGTTTCAATTTGAGTTTCTTTCGATGCCTCGTTGTATGCAGCATATATGCTGGCCACTATGAAACGTTTTTGACGCTGTTTGCATGGTCCCATTATGAAATCTCGCAAATCAGCACCATCTTTAAGTAAAGACAAATGTTGCTTAATTTGTGCCAGTGTGGATGTTTGTAGCCATTCAAGGCATAGTTTCCCTACACTGTAAGTTGTTACTATCCCTGGATGTTGTCTCTGGGAGTATCTAGGGTCTGGTTTGGTCATTTTTAACCCCTGTATTTTGTTCAGGAATCTATCTTGACAGTTATTTGTGTCTGTAGGCCAGATTAACCACTTTTTCCAATCAGGATGTGTTCTGTTTTCATTTAAAATTTGGGATACATCTACTTCAATATCTGTGGTTGCATTATCAGGTATTGGCTTTGGAATAGACAGTTTGTTAAGGTCTTTAATCTTGGCTAGACCAAGACAGGTTGTTTGTTTAATTGTGTCATTCAAGAACATTATTTGTTCTGGGATCATGCAGGCTCAAATAATGCTTCTAGGCCTTGTACCTGCCACTCTTTTGTACCCCATATGGTTTTTTTTCAATGTTATTTTTCCAGAAATCATAACCAAATGTAATCATTTTTTCATAAAATGCTTCTGAATATATCAATTTAGTATTTGTCAGCATGGTTTTTGTTCCTGTTTTATCCAACAGTTTATTATAAAATGTTTCTGCATTACTTGTGTTAAACCCTGAGAAGTATTGGAATTTCTCATAGAATGTTTTTGAACTGCTTTTAGGTGGAGTAGCACAATGTTCCCATTGGTTATATTTAAAAACATTTCTAGGTTGAGCAGATTTATGTAAATAGTGGTCTGTGTAATGTGTAAAACAGTACATCTGTTCATAATTAGATGAACCTTGTAACTAATCATGTTTTGTAAATTTTGCTGACAACACTAAATCCGACATCATATTGTTTATACTTTTCAAAATCCCAATCATCAGAGAATGTACTTGGTTTTACAAAGTCACTTAATGAAACCTTAAATTGGTGAGGATATTTTAAGAGCTTGACCGGGCCATATATTTCATAGTCTGTCTTGTCCCAAACTACCCTGCCGGGTATTGGAATGGCTGTGACATTTACTGATGATAGTTCTCTTTTCTCGATGTGAGATGATTTGTGATGCTTCAGAACTAAGTTGATGTTCTGACTTGCTGTGTCCATTGAACTGTTAGAAATTTTCCTAAAACTAAAACTAAAATTAGGCATAGTAGGAGTATAAGTACCCCTGATCTAATCCAATGCTCAATCAATGGTGCATTTAGATATGCTTCTGTGAGTTGATGAAAGAGTTCTGTTGCTTTTTCTTTAAAAGTCTTTGTTTCTGGCGTCACTTCAGGTTCTCGTTGATCTTCAGAAAAGTTGTTGAAATTGATGAAGTAGCAAGATGCAGTTCTGTCGATTGTTGGAATTGTTTTCTCAATTTGCCTTTCATTAGCACATTCTGATGCCACATCATTGTAGACTGTTGTTTCATGACGAACTGTTTCAATTTGGGTTTCAAGAGGCACAAGTTCCATGGCATGTCTGCATAGTCCTTTTGTATTCACTGCAGGTTTATCAAATGTGATTAGTCTTTCAGTTTGAACATCTTGGATACTAGCAAATTTGGGTATTCTATTACTTCTTGGGAGTCCACTGGGCCTGCTATTTATTATAGGCCACATGATTGTGGTTTCACCAGGTCGATGGATACAACTCGGTTCTCCTTTTTACCAGCAAGGGGCGGTAGTACTACTGATCTTGTTCCGTTGATTGCTAAGACAGGTACTGCTTTTCTGTAAGAATGCCCAAATTCCTTCTTCACCGCTATTTTTTCTCTGACCAGATCCCCAATCTTTGGAATCCAGACAGGTCTTGCTGGGACAGGTGGTGTGTCTTCAGTGGTGGTTGGCTGTTGCTTTAACTTTATGTTGCTCAGGGCTTTTCTTGTTTCATTTAAGTCCTGTAAAACAGCCAAACGATCTTTGATGTCAAAGTCTTTATTCTTATCTTCTACCACTGAAGCAAGACTATATAAGTTCTGAACATACATTCTAGTTCCGAACAATAGTTCGTACAGGCTGACCTTTTAGAGAATTTATTGGCAAGTTGTTAAGACTACGTTGGACACTTGTTAAATGTTGGACCCACCCATCACCCGAACCTAATACCTTTGCCGTTATAGATTGCTTTATGTCTCGGTTTTTTCTTTCCACTACCCCGTTTCCCTCAGGATAGAAGGGACAAGAGAACCGCAATCCAATGCCCATGCTGGTCATGGCCTCCTTATAAGCTCGAGAGCTAAAAGCAGGACCCTGGTCAGAATGAAGCATGGCAATTGCGTATGTGCAGATAAAGACTCACAAATCTTTTATAACAGTTCTGGCGTCAGCCGAGCGCTGGGACCACATTTTTAAGTGAATGTAGTCTTAAATAATTAATAGGATGCTGGGTTTCATGTGTAGATAGCCCTATGCTGCCTTCAGAAATGTCCATGGCATTACTCCGTTTGACTCATTGCTGCGATCTCTGTCGCAGACTGGACAGCTCTTTACAAATTTATAATGGTGCAGGCTCATCCCCGGCCACCAGTATTCTGATTGTAATTCAGTCAGAGATTCCTTCATCTGTTTGTGCCTTGGACCTTCACCCATGTGTGCGTCTGCTACTAATAAGAATCTCCGGTTTGTGTTTGGAATCACCCTAACCCCCACTCCAGGGATTCGAGCAAAAGGAACGGAGTTTGCATCAATTACGTATCAATAATTGAGTGGATAGTTCACGGGTAGTGCTGCACAGTTGCCTTTTAAAGACGTTTTTACCGCCAGCATGGTTTCCCCGTCTATGTATTTTTCTGAACGCTTTTTTATGGCTACGGAAGCCAGTTTAGTTGCTTCCGCTGTGGCTGTATTAGCCAATGAATTCCCTGCAACGTGAACGCCATCACGTTGATGACCCAGAGTGTGTATCACGTGAGTCTTTTGTAGTTCTTTCTGTAAAAGAACTACTTGTTTCCAAAGCATTTTATGCTTGATTGTGGCACCTGTGTCGTCTTTGTAATCATTTTGAACCCAGTTCTGCAAATCATTATTGTAAGAATTGACGCAAAAATGGAAATCGCACACGATTAGTGTCGGGAATTCACGTTTGGCATTTTCAAGCGCCATCTTTAAAGATCTGATTTCAGCTCGCTGAGCCAAACATTTTCTCAGTGATTCAGTTTTTGTTATTTTCGGTCTGAATTTACCGCAGAGCCAGCGACCTTTAACAATCGCGCAGGCTGCATCGTAGGATTTATCTTCTACATTGTAATGCTGTACAAATCTGTCTGTATAGATTATACAGGAGTACTGTTCTAGAGGGAGAATTTCGATTGGCAGAGGATATTCTTTTTCATATTTTAAATCATTCAGTTTTTTCATGTTCGGTACGAAATAGTATTTCACGTCTTCTGCAGCAAGAGAATTTTCCCTCTGTATCCATTTCGGATCTAGTGCCACGGTAGGCAGGTTGACCAGGCTTCTTAATGCCTCGAAGGCTGATTCTGCTGTGAAAACAGTGATTCTTTTGCCTTCCGCTAGTGCTCGTTCTCTCGCTATAGCAGTTTGCACTGCCTTTACAGTATTTTCTGTGACACTGAATGTTTTTTCTGCTTGTGTGTACAAATGTGATTTGTAAGGTATTGGTACCGTTTCTCCCTCATTAGAGGTCAGGTACGTGAATCCGCATCATCCTGGGATGACCCGGATTACAAGGTTGCGTGTATTATCACGTGTTTCTAATTTAGTTTTAGCTAACATGTCTGTTTGCAGTGATCTCAAAATTTCTGTGTGTTTTTGAGTCCAGTTGATTGGTTTAAAATCAGGTTTTATTAATTCGTAGAGAGGGTTAACCCTCTCTGCATAGTTTAGAATGTAAGTTCTTCCGAAATTCAGGAAGCCTAGAATTGATTGTAAGTTCTTCAGCGTTTTCGGTGCTTGGAGTACAGCGCACTTCTCTAAGAAGTTGCCCGCTAGGCATTTTCCTTCACTTTATAACTCGTATCCTAAAAATAAGACTGTTAGATGGGCAATTCTTGATTTTTTAAAGTAGAATTTGTAACCATCTGCTGCGAACCCAAGTATTATGGTGTTCACTCTTTTCAAGTGAGTATCCAAGTCGTCGTCTGTGAGATAGATGTCATCGACATAAGATAATGCCTCATCATCATATATTTGTAGTAACTCTGTTACTCTGGCTGAGAATAGTCCTGGGCTGTTCTTGAATCCCTGTGGGAGCCTACAGAAATTTTTCTGTGACCCCATTATTGAGAAAGCGGTCAAGTACCTGCTTTCTGGTGCAATATTTTGACAAAAGAACCCATTAGATATGTCTAATGTTGTTTTGTATTTTTTGCGAACTATGTTATTCATTAGTGCAGCACTATGCGAATTTTGTACTGCAAATGTTTTGCAACATGAGTTAAGGTGTCTGTAGTCCAAGACTAGATGATACGATTTGTCTGGTTTGGAGACAGGAAACAAAGGATTGTTCATTTGAGAGGTGCATGTTTCAATTACCCCTTGGTATTCAAGTTGATCTAAAATCTCCCTGACCTGTTTTTTTTAGCTTCTTGCTATATTGGGTACTGCCTTTGTGCAGTTGGTTGACATTTTAACTAGATTTTGTGAAGAGGAGAGTCCTCATCCCATCCTACATGATTTTTATTTAATGCTGGTGCCTGGACTACTGCCCATGTCCTTGCATATATATATTTAGTGTGAATTGGAACGTGATTTGAGAAGGCAGGCATAATCATTTCTTTGCCATAAGTGCACTCCCTGACAAACTCTGGGGGCCAATCTTTCTCGGCTAACAGGATGTCATAGCCTTTTGAGGAGAAGCGTGGCTCAGTGGTTAGAGGCGGCAGACCCGGAAGCTGAGATCGGCTGTGGACCAGGGTTCGAATCCCCACCTCGGCGGGTCTCGGGCTCAAAATTCCACAGAGTCGACAATTCTCGCTCCGGTGCCTACTCGACTCACGGGGTCACACTCTGCGACTCTGGGCAATAGCTTACTTAATCTCCACTACGGCCCCTCGCGGCGGGATGCCTGGCTTTCACCTTGTGGATACCCGGCGGGGGTATCTCACAGGGGAATACCAGGACGGGTTCCCTAAGCAAGCGCCTTGAGACCCCTGGGTTAAAGTGTTGCGCATTATAAATCGAAACACATTTACATTTACATTTACATTTTGAGAGGTTATCCCAAAATAGACCCCCTATTTTCCTAGTCTTATCCCCCTCTATACGCAGTGTTATTTTGTATATCTTATGAGGTTCGCTTACTCTGGTGTCTGCAGTTTCTACTTGAATGTATTCATTCGTGTCCACTGTCTCCAGATGACTCATCAGGATCTTGCGAGCTATGCTGATTTCTGCTGCGCTGTCTAGCATTGTCTGTACCCACTCTCCCGTTTTTCAGCTGTGTCCTCAGTATTCTCTGCATGTTCGATTACTCTAATACTGGCTACCTTCGTCCTTGGAAATTGTAATTTTTTACTTTGAGCAGGTTCCTTGTCTTTGGACTTGGTGTGCTCTTCCCTTGGGTCTGGCCGTCCTCTTCTTTCCGATTTCTGCGAAAAAGATCGAGAGGGACGTGTATCAATACTTTGATGGATCACTGAAATAATATCGAGGGACAAAATATCGACTTGCCAAAATATCGTGGACAAAATATCGACAGTCAAAATATCGAGTTTGTATCTACAAACAGGTAAGTACAAAAATATCGAGTACAAAATATTGTTAACAAAAATATAGATGTAAAAAATATCGACTTTATTAAAAACAGTGTTAAATTAAATTAATATTAAATTTTAATTACTAAAATATACTTAAAACGACTTAAATTAAATTATAATAATTGAATAATAAATGAAAATAATAAAAATAATTTTTTTAAATCTTATTTGTTGACCCTGAACCCTAAAAATACGCCTTTACCCAAAAACCCAAAACTGACCCTGAACCCTAAAAATACCCCTTTACCCAAAAACCCAAAACTGACCCTGAACCCTAAAAATACCCCTTTACCCAAAAACTGAAAACTGACCCTGAACCCTAAAAATGCCCCTTTACCCAAAAACTGAAAACTGACCCTGAACCCTAAAAATACCCCTTTACCCAAAAACTGAAAACTGACCCTGAACCCTAAAAATACCCCTTTACCCATGAACTGAAAACTGACCCTGAACCCTAAAAATACCCCTTTACCCATGAACTGAAAACTGACCCTGAACCCTAAAAATACCCCTTTACCCATGAACTGAAAACTGACCCTGAACCCTAAAAATACCCCTTTACCCATGAACTGAAAACTGACCCTGAACCCTAAAAATACCCCTTTACCCATGAACTGAAAACTGACCCTGAACCCTAAAAATACCCCTTTACCCATGAACTGAAAACTGACCCTGAACCCTAAAAAAACCCCTTTACCCATGAACTGAAAACTGACCCTGAACCCTAAAAATGCTCCTTTACCCAAAATGTATCAATATTATTTAATTACCAATTAATTATTAATTAACAATAACAATAAAGTAAATATATTAGAACATTAGCTGTAATTATTTTAATTATTCTAATAATATTAAAAATGTACTCTAATTAATGTAATTAACTAATTACAATTAATTAATTAACAATTATTTACTAATACAAAATATGTTCAAAATTATATTAATTAATTAACTAATTAATATTAATTAATTATCAATTAATTATTAATTAAAAATATTAACAAACATATATTAATTAATTAATTATTATTAAATTACTTCCCACCCTATTCCCCTATAAACCCACAACCCGCTACAGAATTACATTACGCAATTATTATAAAAACAAAATTCATGTAATAAAATATTTTATAACATTAATACACACTATTCACACATATTATTACATAAAAATACACTATAAAATATTAAATATTATTAAAAAATCGATATTTTTGCTATCTATGTTTTATACAGTCGATATTACTTCACTTACCTGAAAAACGATATTTTTGTAGTCGATATTATGTCCAGTCGATATTTTGTCCAGTCTATATTTAAAACTCGATATTATGTCCAGTCGATATTTTGGAGTCGATATTTTGTCTCTATACCACTTTGATATCTATCAGGCTTTTTCAAGTTATCCCTATTTCTAAGGTTATATCTTTTTTCAGAGTGCTCCCTCTGGGTAGACTGGTGTTCTCGATTCGGAGTTCTTTCCCTCCACCGAGGAGACCTTCCTCTGGACTGGAAAACTTTTTCTTTGGGAGTGGATTGTTTATTTCCATCCCAGCTCTTTTTATGAGTGTTTAGATTATTTTTAATTAATATCTTTTCAGGATTTTCGAGTAGTTGGGGTTTTACTGGTTTCCCACCCAAATTATCTCTACCTAAGTTTTCATAGCATTTTTCTATTATTCTGGCAAGCTCAATTGGTTGCTCTGTTATATCTGTTTCTTTCAATTTCTGGCGGATCGCCACAGATGCTGCTTCTCCTTTTATGTTGGCTAGTAATATAGCCGAGACCTGCTTGAAGTCTTTCAGTAATTTCTTACCAAGAGTTAAAGCAGGTTCTGGATCGTATTCATTCTGAATTTGTTTTAGCACATCTGGTATTACCGCCATGGACGGAACACCATGTGTTTTTGTGTAAATGGAAGCAAAGACTGTACCCCAAGTGTCACAGTCCTCCACATGTGGTGCGACCCCCATTGGAAGGCAGATAGTCAGAATTCTGTGTTTCTCAATAGGGGTAGTATTCGGGAATACTGCCTCTATTTGAGTAATTTTCTGTGCTAACCAGAAAGGAATTTGTTCCCGTTTTGCAGGAGTTTTTCCAAGACATGATTGTATGTTCTCTGGTGTCATTTTATTTGTGTTCCCCTGATGAGGGGTTAGCTGTGGAATATTAACAGCTGTTTGGACTGTTGCAGTCCGCATTACATATTGGACTAACTGTCTGTGTATTTGAATTAATAATTTTAGCTGTGCTAAAAGTTCTTCTCTTGACATTTTTTCAATGTCTAGATGTGGTGTGTAGTTGGCTAGAACCGGCCACGTTGCTCCTGGGCTACCTAGTGGACCGAGCCTGGTAATGTGATCATTATGTTTTAGGGCGCCTTTAAACCAGAGCAGGTGCTCTTGGTATTTTAATGGGATTTCAATCTCCTCGAAAGAAGCGTACTCTTCCGGTGGTTCCTCTATTTTGTAATAGTGGAACTCGTGTGTTCTAGCGTTTGCCGCTGGAAAGTTTATCCAAGAATAGAATACCTCTGTCTGCCGATATTCGTGTGCCCCTATCACGAAAATGACTGTACCACCTTGCGATGTCAGTCCGTTTTCTATAAGTTTTGAAGTTATAGATTTTATTATGTTTGCCGGGATGATAATTGCACCCGGTTCATTAATCCCTGTAACATCGGGACCCAGTTGATTCGCGTCTACTGCGACTTCATTGGTTCCGTTGTTATTGCCATTTTCTGACATTGTATTAATGAAGGTTTACAGAGCAGGTTTCCAAGGAAACAAAGATTAGGTGCACAATATTTTGAAACACTGTATCCTTCAACATTGACTAAACCAGAAACTCTACATAGGAATCTCTTCCTACTAAGTTCCGGCGGATTTTAACCTTTCACCCACTCCAGACGTCGGTTGGAGTATTTACGGGAAAAAGGTTCTGTGTGAAAAAGCACGACTGAGTTACTCTAACGTCTTGCGTTAGTTTTTTCGCCTTACCAAACGTTGGGCGCCATGCAGTGTAGTTCCTATTTTCCCTATAGGCCCTGCGCATTGGAATAACATAAACAGCAGTGTAGACGTAGGACTGCTGTCTTCTAGGTCTCTACTGACTATGTTAGACTTAATTTAGGTTTGCGCCAGCTAGCTCAGAGGTCACTGGAAACTTTCTTGACTGAACAGGAAGTGATCAGCTTCCCTGGCACAGCCAAGAAGGTATTCAGTTTTCCAACAACCGTGCAACATGACAACTTTGCTCCTCAGATAAGAGTCAATCTCTAGAGTCGTGTGAAACAATAGACAGTTATTTTACTCAGTCAGTTGTTGTGCAGATTACTTTCACAATATGTAGAGAATAGAGAGATGGGCGTTTTCAATAAAAGTATTATTTATTGAACAGTCTTTCTTCTCGTACAAGAGAAATGAATTGCCACAATTGCAAGACTTGTTATTATGAAAAGTGCGTACAGTAAAAGGAGTATTACGAAATAGTACTGTAAAAGCATTGATATGGTTTCTTAGCCATAAGATAGTTAAAATGAATAAAATATATACATTCATATAAACATTGGCTAACGACCTCAACTGGTGCTTCTAACTACGCCTACCCCAGTGTACCTGACCTAAGCCTAACACATGGGAGGGAGTAAGTAAGTAGCAATTTAAGTTAAGTTGGTTTTGCCAAGAGTTTGTTTCAAGAATTCTCTCTAAGGGTTTAGTCAGCATCGTACCTCTGGAATAGAATGTAGGAGGTCTGGTATCTTCTCTCAGGACCCGATATCCCAGTCACCCGCAAGGGTAGGCTGGAAACGCCGGAGCTGGTTTTTCTCGGCAGGAGAAAAGACAGCGTCTTTCTCAGCGCGTCAAGGAGGAGGGCCAGCGTCCGTGGGCTTCTCGCATCTGCTGGGCTCTCTGCAAGGGGACAGCTGTTCTGCTCCAGTATTCACCACCACCATGTGCTTGCTTAAGGCAACGTTGGTATATTTATACCTGAAAGGTGCAGAGTTTGACGTAAGTTTTTGGACATAAGACGTCAATAAAGATGTCACTAAGAACTGGTCGTTCTTACAGTGCTCGCAGGAGTTCTATTACTAATCAAAACAAAGCAAGCAGGGCTTTCCCAGGTTGCTGGGGGTTTGGTATGTCGAAAGAAGTTGTGTGCTATCTAGGAATCTAAGGAAGTGGCTTCTGCTGTGTCATGGACTGTCATGGACTGCAGAGGCGAGTTACTGAAATATGGCTCTGATTCTTATGCCATTATAGGGATATGTATTGATTATAGCCGTATAGGGGCATGAGGTCACAATATTGATCGGGGTCCTAGATAAAACACATCAGTATTGAAAAAGCAGCAACAAAAGATAATACAAACCCAGTTATCATTGGCACCTATGCCAAACCCTGGGAGTAAGCCTACATACAGAGTAGATACCACAAGTTGGCAAGGAAGTGGTAGGAGGGACACAGTGACAACTCAATTTCTTTTGAGTGACTCATACTTTGATGAAGACAGTTTCTGACGGTGTCTGAGGGGGGAGGACGAAGAGAGCGTACTTGGCGCATCCTTGCAGGTAGACCAGTCAGGTCCAAACATTGAGGGAAAGGTTGAAGGAAATGATGTTACCTTTCTGTTGGATACTGGCGTTACCTGTTCTACTGTGAGAACAGCGGACGTTCAAAACCTACCCTTCTCGGGAGAAGCGATCCGAGTAGTGGGTGTTTCTAATAAACAAATTATTACTCCAGTTACAGAACCAATGGAAGTCAAAATAGGTAATTTTAAAGAAATGCATAAATTTTTTGTATGTGACTCCAGTCCGGTAAACTTGTTAGGTAGAGATTTGCTGTGCAAAATGAATTGCACTATCTTCTCCAGATGAAGATGGAATTTATAAAATCATGTTAGAAAAACAAGAAACTGAAAAACAAAAGTTTACCATAACAGACTTGCCAAAAGAATTACAACATGCAGTCGATCCTAAAGTGTGGGATTTCACAGGAAAAGATGTAGGATTAATGCCAGATGTGGACCCAGTAAAAGTGACTGTAAAAGAAGGTGCAGTTTACCTAAATATTCAACAGTACAAAATGAGCCCAGAAATAAAAGCAGGAGTTGCACTAGAGATAAAGTGTCTAGTCAAAGCAGGAATTTTGCAGCAAAAAATGAGCAGTCCATGTAATTCACCAATAATTGGCATTAAGAAACCGAGCGGAAAGTACAGGGTTGTACAAGACCTTCACAAAATTAATAAAATTGTTGTCCCATGTTGTCCAGTTGTACCAAACCCTGCTGTGATTCTGTATCAAATACAGTGGGCAGCAGGTAGGTTCACTGTAATATATTCATGCCATGCGTTTTTCTCCATACCATTACATCCAGATAGCAAGTATCTTTTTTCCTTCAAATTTGACGACCATATCTATGTTTGGAATCGCGTCCCTCAGAGGTACATGGAAAGTCCATCGATTTTTTATCAGATTTTGAAAAAGTGCCTTGAATCTCTGGTATTGCCCGGACAATCAGTCTTGGTGAAATATATAGATGTCCTGTTGGAGGCATCTAAGAATCGAAATGACTGTGTTACTGACACTATTGCTTTACTGAATCATTTAGGTAAAGGAGGACACAAAGTATCACCTGAGAAACTGCAATATTGTACCACATCAGTGAAATATCTGGGGCATGACATAGAGAGAGGTGTCAGAAGGGTTACTTCTGAAAGAATCAGAATAATTCAAAACATGAATCTACCTCAAATGCAGAAAGAAATCAGAATGTTTCTTGGAGTTGTATGTTACTGCAGGCAATGGATTGTGGGATTTGCAGTTTAGGCAAAACCATTGATACAAATGACAAAGAAAAGAGCAAAAGACCCAGTAGAATGGGATGATGAAAGCATGTCATCTTTTCTGAAATTACGAGACAGCCTATGTTCAGCTCCAGCATTAGGGATGCCTGATTATTCGAACGATTTTGCATTGTTTTGTGATACACGAGACAATTGTGCACTTTCAGTTTTGACTCAAACCCATGGTCTGATGAGACGTCCTGTTGCATATTTTTCTTCTACACTGGATCCAGTGGCAGCAGCATTGCCAGGATGTCTGAAAACAGTAGCAGCAACTTGCATGAGTCTTGAGCAAAGTGTGTCCATTATTATGGAACATCCAGTAACAGTATACGTCCCACATGCAGTTGTGATTTTGTTGACCAGGGCTAAAACTTAGTACCTAGCACCTAGTCGACTGACTAAGTATGAACGAATTCTTGTAGGTGCAGAAAATGTGAAAATTGCTAGGTGTAAAATTCTGAACCCAGCAACATTATTGCCTGA
The DNA here is from genome assembly GCF_964263255.1 of Lissotriton vulgaris. NCBI lineage: Eukaryota > Metazoa > Chordata > Amphibia > Caudata > Salamandridae > Lissotriton > Lissotriton vulgaris. Next base: position 579,589,033 of record NC_141694.1, read on the forward strand.
TTCACATTTTGCAGAAGTTAAAGATGAGATTGAACACAATTGCATTGATCTTACAGAATACTGTACTTAACCTCGCACAGATATAAGAGAAGAGCCACTAATACATTTAGAACATGAGCTTTTTGTAGATGGTTCATGCATGCGACATGAAGAAGGAAGTTTGAGCACTGCTTTTGCCGTTTGTACTCTATGGGGTCCAGTTGAAGCATCTTATTTACCTGGAGTCAATTCTGCACAGGTAGCTGAACTAATTGCATTGACAAAGGCTTGTAAAATTGGAAAAAATTTGAAAGTGACTATTTATACTGATAGCCAATATGACTATGGAGTTGTGCATGATTTTGGCCAACTCTGGATGCAAAGGGAGTTTCTGACTTCATCAGGCACTCCTATTAAAAATGGAAATTTTGTGAAAGATTTACTAAAAGCACTCCAATTACCAGAAACAGTAGCTGTTGTCAAGTGTGCTGCTCACCAATCTGGCAACGACAGAGTGACAGCAGGTAATCGATATGCTGACCAATTAGCTCAATATTGTGCAAAAAATTAAAAAATGGCAATAAACAAGAAAATTGAAACAAACAATGGAAACAGCTGCCATCTTATGTTGCTTGAGAAAGTGAAAACGTGGGAAGAAGTGAAAGACTTGCAAAATTATGCACAACAGGAGGAAAGGGAAGAATGGGTGTCAGAGAAGGGTTGGAGATGGTGTCATTGTTTATCTTGATGGAAGGCCTGTGTTGCCAAACTGTATGCTTGCTCTTATGGCTAGGATGTACTATGGTGATTCTCATCGAGGTCGGGACGCCAAGGCTAGATTATTCAGACAAACTTGGTTTAATGGAAAGTTCAGGAATGTTGCATAGAGTCTTTGCCATAGGAGCTTAGTTTGCCAACAAATGAATCCTGGGAAAAGAACTGTAGTGTTGCCAGGAAATATTGGAAAAGCAGAAGGTCCTTTTATTTGACTTCAGATTGATTTCATTCAGTTACTCCCGTGCAGAGGAATGAAGTATGTTCTTGTCAATGTCTGCCTATTTTCAAAATGGGTGGAAGCTTACCCTACACGCAGGAATGATAGCATCACAGTAGCAAAACTACTACTAGGAGAGCTCATACCACGTTTAGGTTTTCCAGTAACAATTGAATCAGACAAGGAAGACATTTTAATAATGAACAAATTTGTCTAATCTGTGATGCATTTAAAACTGAGAAAAAGCTGCACTGTGCATACTGCCCAGAGGCTTCTAGAGCGCTAGAACAACTGAATGGCACAATCAAGACAAGATTGGGAAAGATGTATGAATCAACACGATCAGAATGGCCAGATGCTTTACCTCTTGTTCTGATGGGACTCAGAAGCATCCCAGACAGAAAAACAGGCTTGAGTCCTCATGAAATACTCATGGGAAGAGCAATGAGGCAGGCATGGGTGCCAGGACATAAGCTGATAAATATATCTGATGATTTAGTACTGGAGAACTGCAAAGAACTGGCTGACCAAGTGCATTCTATCTCTCACCAGGTGGGAGAAGTCGCTGTCACCAGGCAAACAACTCCAGCACATGATCTGATTCCCGGTGACTGGGTTGTAATAAAAGAACATACACGAGAATCTTGCCTCGCTCCGAGGTGGGGAAAGCCAAAACAAGTGATACTGGTTATCACTACAGCAGTGAAATGCGAAGGAATTCCAAACTGGATCCATGCAAGTCATACTAAAAGAGTAGCTGAACCTGATGAAACTGAAGCTGAAGGTTGTGCAGCTGAGGAGTCTCAAGAAAGTGATTCCGAAGTAGTTGATGATGAACAACCGAGCACAAGCCAGGATGAATGGATTCCAGTGATTGACATTCCTAAAGATGTTGTGAGAACCAGAAGTCAGACTTATTTAGATAGACAGAGTATTAGTGAGGATGAGTCAGGAATAGAAGAACAAACTCAGATTACAGAAATCAAAGTCAATAGTAATCCTGAGGAGGAACATATACGGAGAGATCAATATACTCAGACATTCCAGATACCTGTCACAGTTCCAGAGTCTGAGGAGGGACAGATAGGTCATAGGGCGAAGGCTCAGGAAGAAGAAAAACAAAAGTTTGAGATACCTGAGCAGGATCAGATAGATATAGAAAAACGTGTTCAGGAAGAAGAAAGCAAACCAAATAAAAGTAAATTACAGAACACTCCTGAACAAGGCCAGATTAGCATCCAGGCAGAAGAAACAGAAGCAAGACCTGGACCGAGTCAGATAGAGAGGGATACAGATGACAAAGATGTACAACTTTTGCCACAACTGAATGAGAATAAAAGAGCAATTGAGGAAAAACAAAGCACAGCGCCAGCTACAAGACCCAGAAAGGGAGATAAGTGGCCTGGTTTGGTCAAAAGACAGAAAATTTGTCTTAAATCAATAAATGAAGAACCAGAGCAAGTAAACGAAATATCAAGTCAAACTGGGCTTTCTACAGAACAACCAAGAAGGAGAAGTCCACAATTGAAAAGACTGAATAATAAGTTTAGAGGCCCTGAATGGACCTATGTCATCCTTGAAGATTTTGAAAATCTAGAACTGAGTGATAAATGATGATGAATTAATTGATGACCCAGCAGACGAAGAAGTAAGACAAACTTGAAAATTTCAGGATATTATTCTGTGACAAGTTTCAAAGAGGGGCTATGTCTTCTTGATCAAAAAATGGCTTATCATACTGTTAATGGTAAACCAAAAAGAAACTGCTTAAAACATGCTGTGGAATATGCACATGTTGTGTAGTAATAGTACTATAGCTGGGACTGACAATAGCTATTTCTTATCTTATGGATAAAAAGGAGAAGAATAACACTAGTAGTCATGAGAAAATAGATGTACCTGAAAAATTAAATATACATGGAAGAATAGATAGTTTTAGACAGCAAAGAATAGAATTAGAAGCATCAGATGAGGAAGAATTGCATTACGATAAAGTTAGAAATAGAACACACTTGAACGTATTTGCAAATTTGTTAGTACATCATGCAGAGGCAATAGAAACAAGTGATTGCTATGTTTGTATGAAGCTACCATTGTCTGTAGCAGAAGGTGTCACTAACCACCATTTTCCCCTGACTTATGGTATTTCATGTAGTATTTTATCTAGTTTATTTTACAAGAACGGACCTTTACAATATTATTATTCTAATTTAGAAGTGATTTTTTTTAACTTCCTATTCATAGTAACCTGAATCCTGTACATACTAAAGATAATATAGCGTGTTATATGGGAGAGTATTTTCTAATATTAGGTACAATACATATAGCTGAAGCACACAAGAATAATTTAACATGAATTTTACATGAAGAAGAAAATATATATATTTTTAATTTAGTTGAGAAAAGGAGAGAGGATTTCCAGAGAAAAGTTACAGAAAAGAAACGTAAAATTCCTAAATGGGCAGAAAATAAAGAATACACCTTGAATGGCAAAACTCATGCTGCTATGTTGCTGGACGTTGAAAAGAAAGGAAACCCTGTCTCCATTGGGAGAGAACAAGTTACTATAACAATATATTCATTGGTTCTAGTGAATGTGAACACAATTATAAAATAATTGGGGGTTGGGGTTTCAAAGATGGAACTGAGCCAGTGCTTCCTGGAATGTATTATATCTGTAGGAACAAAGCATATTACAAATTGCCTGATCATTGGTATGGCAGTTGCTATTTTGGAATAGTATTCCCAAAAGTATATCATGTAAACACAAACACTGGAAACAATGAAGAAACTAATGGACTAATGCGTAGTAAAAGAGCTAGTTTTGCAGAAATTGTAGGTGATATATTAAATGCATTGATACCTTCAGTGGGAGTGGTTCTCAATACTCAAGGAATTTGTAAATTGTCAATAGTGGTGGATTGTTTATCGACTGACACTGCTGGGGGTTTTAATGATCAATACTGAACTAGTTGGGGTAATGTCAATGGGTTTACAAAATTGACTTGCTCCTGATACATTATTAGCAAAAGAGGGCGGAGTCTGCAGAATGCTGAAAGCCTAACATTGTTGCACTTACATACCTGACAAAAGTGTAGAACTGAAAGGGTATGTAAAGAATATTACAAGTTTAGAAAAAGAACTCAAACCACTGGAGGTTGATAGTGCATGGAAGAGACTAACAGATGGTCTCTCCCCTATAGGTAGTTGGTTTTCTAACGTAGGAGAAAGTTTGGTAGGTAGAATACTGATGCCAATGGTTAATGATTTTAGGGATAATAACTTGTTGCAAATGTCGCAAACATAAAAAGACATATACAGTGAATAAGAGAGGAAAGAATAGAAATATTAACTAAATTGAATTAGAAGAGCATAATGGACATTTGTACAAGAAAGTGAAAGACCTTCATATGAAAAATAAAAAGAATATCAATACAAAGTTTGAAGAAATTGAGTTGGATGAAATGTGAAAAGTTGGCATCTGTTTCATTAAATAGTGATGATATAAAATATCATCAAAGAGGGGATTGATGGAGCAAGGTTGTTCACGTAAAGTGACTTGCTTCTCGAAAATAATATTAATGTACTAACTAACATGTGTTTGTCAAATTAATATTGCATTACACGACATATTATGTATCTAGGGGAAGCTTGTCAATGTGCTTTTACTAACTATAATCCGCTTGCATTAAAATGTCTGCTGCTACTAGGGATTTTCAACTGTGCATGCATTTGTCACACTCACGAGACATGCTTGGTGGGAAACTTTTGCTTCTGCGCACTAGAACTAAGATGGCTGTTCTGTGTCCTAACGTGCAAGAAGCTTGCATCGCTGCTTGGCTAAACTGTTTGTCTTCCCAAAAGTCTAATGCAATAGTTTAAAATAAAATAATAGGAATAGAGTAGAAAGAAGTGGTATGCAGTGCATTCATTTATTTGTGTCTCTAAAACTGTTTCTTTTCTATTCTTGCATGTATCGTATTTGGGCCTAAATGTACTGCTGAATTCTATCTTTGGAGAGACTGCGCCTGTGGAAAAGAAAACCCAGAGCCACTGAAGCTGTGGCATTGAACCCATGCTAATCTGACATGGACGGCAAGAACTATGAGAAGAGTGAACTCCTCACCCTGCCAGAGGAAGCTAAAATTGAATAATTTGTTTGAATGTCTTATTGTTACATTTCACTACCGGGCGGAATAAAAGTACATGGGAAGATAATGTCATGGGAGGGAAAATTTGAATACATGATTGACAAGTTACCTCATATTAATATGGTGTGATGACTACTCCTCATCCTTTGTCCAATAAAATTGTTGGGTTCACACATTTGCAACATTTTGGAGCTGTACACTGACCAGGAAAATAATATGACTAGGGTAGGCTTAGCTTGTTAGTTTATCCGACTTGTCCAAATAGCTGACCTGTCACTGACCCAACGCACTCAATAGGTGATCGAGACCAGAGTTGCTGGCGGAGCACTCTGTCAGAAGATTCGATAACCCAATCGGGGTTCTGGGAAGGAGTTCAATGACCCAATCGGGGTTCGACAGTTAGCTGCAGAGAGGGTTTACAATGCTGGCGTTTGAACTTTAGCTGTGGTGATGGTCTTAGCCTGTAGTGGTCCTGTCCTGAACTAATTTGGTCTGAAACTTGTCCTGATTCTCATCTGCACCTGTTCTTTCCTGATGGCACTTGTATTTTGAGATTCTTATTCTTTGACTCAGTCCATGGCCAGGGTTGATAACCACACCATTCTAGGTAACTATAAAGTGTGGATTTGTCTTTGTACTGTTTTCCCTTTTCTCTTTACCCACCCTTTATCAAATTACTTAATGATATTTCTCTAAAAAATTATTGCATATGTTGTTCTTGATCTTCGTCGTTCTAAATACAATAAGAAATTATTGATTTCATGGTTTCAAATATTTAAAAGATTTTCTTAGATAAAGAATTTAAAAAAAGTCTGAGTTTGTGGTTATTTACAAAATGCTAAATGTTATTTTACTGCCTATTTCATACTAAACTCCCTGATCCTTTAGGACTAAAGGTATTGAAGACCAGGATTGGTAAGGCAAATGGTATAGATCCTGAATGGTAAAATCTAAATTGATTGAGTGTAGGTTTTCCTGTTTTAATATATATATATATATATATATATATATAGATATATGGGCCCAGGTGAGTATGTTTATTGGGTGAGCCCACGCTCTATCACCCTCCCCATCCGCCTACGGCAGACCGAAGACCTTCTAACCTTCAGGAGACTCCTCAAGACCTGGCTTTTCGAAAGGTAGTAGCATTCCTCCCACTAGCGCCTTGAGACCCTCACGAGTATGTAGTGCGCTTTACAGATTGATTGATTGATGTTGCTTTTCCCTCATACTGTCTTGGTGTACTCTAATATATGTTAAAGACAGAAATGGTCCAATCAATTCTGCCCACAGATTGTCAAAGCCAGGAAACATGTTAATAAAAAGGTCTCTGCATTCCTCAGAGACTATCTCATGGGCTGTATCTGTAACAACAATCAGTGTTGTAACAAGCATGAAATTTACAGAAATTATGGCGTGCACTTTACAGACGAAGGCACCACAGTGTTTCTAAGTAACCTGAAACTCTGCGTCCGGTCTTATGTGCAGCTGTCATATACACACAATCAACATCAAGGCTCTTGTCAGAGCAGCCCTACTACCTGATATATATATATATATATATATATATATATATATATATATATATATATATATATATATATATATATATATATATATACATACATATATATATATATATATATATATATATATATATATATATATATATATATATTTTGTAATAGAGATCCCTTTTTGTTAGTTTTTAGGAATCTTCGCAGTGATGTTGCGATGATCATGAATAAGATGCGAAATTGCAAAACAAAAGCAGATATTCAACCGCCACCTGCACATCCAAAAATATTAACCAAAAAAATCCCATCTGAACATTGTGGTACACATATTACTATATACATGCTTTGTTAAAAACATGTTTAAACTCATGTTTTTGTACTACGTGTCCTGAAGATCCACCTTTAAGGCCTATTTTCCGTTTTCACAGTTATTTGAGGAGGTGCAACGAGGCGGTTAATCGGGCCGATAGTACCTTTTCCATAAAGTGGAAAACACATATATGCACTCATAGTACAGTATTCTCATGTTTTTCTAGTGTACTTCTAAAACAACCATCTCTAAAACCTATTTTCCATTTTTCCAGAGAGGCTTGAGATCGCAATGACGTCAGTGATTGCGATCCCCACTGATAGGGCTCAAAATCGGAAAGCAAAAGCAGGAATTCAATAGCCACTACCATATTAAAAAATTATAACTATATAATTATTCCTAACCATCACCCTGGATAAATAACACTATAAAAACATTCATCAGAGTCTCAATATAACACAATGTGTATTAATGATTCACTGTTATATTTTCTTATATTTCCACCAATATTCACAGTGTCGCCATGATACTCACAATGTCCTCGTGTGCATGAGGTCGCAGTGTTGTTACGAATATTGCACGCAATGAAAATAATTCACTTTTGGGTACGTAACTTGTGTCACTAACACACCCATTTCTCAAACATGGGGACAGAGTTTCTCCACCCTGACCCCTTATGTTGGCTGTCACACACATTTTCAGCCCCAGGAATCATTCCCAAATGATAAAATGTCAGCCGCAACTTTCAGGTTTTTTTTACGTCCAGCCAATCACAGCATTCCCGATGGCGTGCGCATCAGTTAATAATCACGAAAACTCTGCAAAATATCAGTGGGTGGAGATATATCTATAATTTTTGGCTTACATTTTCCAAAAAATACGAGATGGATTTGCACCAAATAACAAAAAGCACAACCTGCATAACAACATTATCTTTCTGCCAAGTTTTATGTAGATCTGCCCAGCGGTTTGGGCTGCAGGTTCGACAACGTGTTCCTATGAGAATTAACATTGCAAACACTCCCTTTGTATGTACCCCTGTTTCTCAGTCACCACTGCATGGATCACCTCCAAACTTTCCATGACACACAGAACCTACTATGACATTTTTGGGGGGAAATTTCAGGAAGAATGGTCAAACGATGCCAGAGTTATAGGCAACTCAAAAATGATTTTCCACTGGAAATTAGGTCCTAACTATAACTATCTACTGTCCATCACGAATAGGTAATATATATATATATATGTGGAGTTCGGTATAAAAAATCTAAATATACTTACCTAACAATATTTTTGTTCTCAATATTTTGCCTAAGATATTAAGTTAGAATGATATTCCCTACTCCAGCGGTTCTTAGCCTTTTGACTTTGGCAAATTATGGCGCTGGAGCGCAGCGGAAGCGCGCAGCGGGCGCGCCAAAGGCAAGCCCATCTGCGCCCATTCCCACCAGTACGTCGACTCTCGCCAGGACCGCTGGTCCGGGCCTGTCTGGATTTCATTCCTACTGTCGAGAAGAACTATTGGCCATTAACTCTACAGCTACAGCGTGTAAGGCACCTCCATTAATTCCTGGGGAAGGACCATTCGGCTGTTCTTGCTGTAGCAATGTTCTCCCTATTCCTCCTCCCAACTACCCTCAGCTATCATTCAACCCCAGGGTCGACTGAAAATTCTTTAGCTTAATGTGAGGTCGCTGGCTAAACATTATCAAGAAATTCATGACTAATCATAGGGGAAGCCCCGGATGTATTTGTGAGACCTGGCTGAACGAGGACATGGTAGCTAAACCTAATTTTAGCACTGCCCTATGGTTATTCTATATGCACGAATAACAGGGAGTCAGCGGGGGTGGTATCGCAGTGATTTTTAAATCTTGTTACTCTTGTCTCTTCATTAATAAAGTAATTGAAGGTTGCGAGTGCGCTCGTTTTAGCTTCACTGTCAGTTCCCATATGACCGTATCAGGGTTCCTAGTGTATCGGCCACCAGGGCCGGCCGTTAAGTTTAAAGTCGCCCTTGTGGAGAAAGTGGGCATGCTTGCTATGGGCACTGCTAACTTCAGCATTTTTGGTGACTTTAATCTGCACTTTGATCTAATGCATGACAACGCGATCTGTAGCTTGCTTGCAGACTTGGTTGCATATCATCTAAACCAGCTGGTCTCTGGTCCTACGCACGTAGCTGGGCATCTGCTGGACCCTATATTCTCTAACATTCAGTCTACAAATGTGGAGATGCCTAAGCCCATGGGTTGGACTGACCACTCGCTGGTAGAAATGTCCGTCCCGATCACAGAGCCTCTTAACATAGCCATCCAACGGCCTGTCTTTGAACGCCTTTGGCGAAAACTGAGGTAAGAGGATTTTCACGCATTTCTCGCTGCTAACCCTGTGGGACCGCTGCATAAAAGTCAGTCAGGTTATGGTTTAGTTTGTGACTGCATCATCCATGGGTTAGACTCCCTCATTCCAGCGAAATGGTTTAAGGGACGAACCTCTAGCACCAGTCCCTGGTAAAACGACTCTTTAACCATATTAAGGAAGGCCTGTAAAAGAGCAGAGAGCATGTGGAGAAAGGACTATGACCTCAAGAAAAAAGTATGTTACCTGGCCGAGATCAAACATTATCATAGAATCATCTGCAAAGTTTGTGCAGCCTACTATGCTAATGAAATCAAGATGAGTTCTAATCCAGCCAAATGTATTTTTAAGATCCTTATAGATCTTAGGACTAGGAAAACCACGGTGCCCGCCATTTCATCTGCTCAGCAGTGTGAGGATCTAGCCACCTGTTTTGTGGAGAAAGTCAGTGCTATTTAGAAGTCCTTTCCACAATCGATCATTCCTCTTACCACTACGTCTCTTAGTGCTCGACCACAGCCGACTTTTATAGCCATTCCTAGCATTTCACAGGATGAGCTCATTCGGCTGAGCGGGAAAACTAAATCTGGCTCTCCATCTGACCCTTTGAAGCCGGCTCAACTTAGGGAGTTACTTTCTCTTTTTTTGGCCCCGCTATGCCAGATAGTTAGCTCCTCTTTCTCCACAGCAACTGTTCCGGTGCTGTGGAAACAGGCATTGGTATCTCCCATCCTCAAGAAACCCTCGCTGGACCCAGCCAAATTTGAAAACTTCAGACCGATATCTCTTCTACCCTGGGTGGCCAAGATAGCAGAGGCGCATGTTAATAACACAATTACATATTTTTTGAACTCCAATAACATCTTGGATCCATCACAAAACTGTTTCCACCCGGGCCACAGCACTGGGACTGCTCTCCTGGCCACGACTGAACATCTGCGGACCATCCTGGATTCGGGTCAAACGGAGGCACTGATCCTGTTGGATCTCAGTGCCGCCTTTGACACGGTCTCGCATGGCATTCTGCTACAGCGGCTGGAGGAGGTAGGAGTGACTGGCTTGGCACTGGAATTGTTCAGAACCTTTCTGACCGAAAGATCTTTTTGAGTGTTGGCCCCCCCGTTTCCTTCCCAGGCCCATTCCATCGACCAGGGGGTGCCCCAGGGCACGGCGCTGAGTCCCTTGTTATTCAATCTGTACATTCAGCCTCTGGCAGCGGTCACCAGGCAGTGGGACCTTATTATGGTCTCTTATGCTGATGACACGCAGCTTGTGGTGACCTTGGCTGAAGGTTCCTCTCCAAATGCCTCCAAGTATAGAGATGGACTGGCAGCCGTGGCTGGATGGATGACAACAAACTGCTTGCAGCTGAATGCTAACAAAACTGATGTTTTCTTAGTCGGGAATAACGCAGGCTTGTGGAGCGAGCACTGGTGGCCGAGTGCACTGGGTAAGATTCCTAACTCAAAGGAAGTGGTAAAGAATCCGGGGGTATGGATGGACTCCTCTCTTAGCTTTCAAGTCCACACCAAAAAAAGTTGCTGGTACATGTTTCGGCCTTCTGCGGTGTCTTAAGCCCCATTTGAAGTTCTTTGAACCATCGACATGCCAGTTGATTGTTCAGTCGACTATTCTATCTCGTCTGGATTATGCCAGTTCTCTCCTGCTTGGGGCAAATAGGGCTGAAATAACTTGGTTGCAAAATGCTGCTGCCAGAGTCTTGGTGGGGATCCCGTGGTTCTGCCCTGTTGCTGGCGTCATTCGGAAACTTCTCTGGCTTCCCATGGAGAAGCGTATCCAAATTAAGACGTTGTGTCTTTCTTTTAAGATTCTGAAGCTCGCCTTGCCTAGCCTGCTGGGTAATTTGCTCACCCCCTATGTTCCCCCCCGCCAGTTGTGCTATGTGGGGCACCACTTGGTTAGTGTTCCCCCGAGTGAAATGCTGTCAGGCGGGGTGATGTTCCTTTCGCTGCCTGGCGGCTAAGTTATGGAACTCCTTGCCTGTGCAGATACGCAGGGTGGAGTGTCTGTTGGTCTTTAGGAAAGCCATCAAAACCTTTCTCTTTCCTTTAACTTAGTCTTCGTGGTTTTCTTTCAGTGGTGTTCTGTTATGGTGTTTGGCCCGCTTTTCTGATGCTGGAAGTGCCGGGAGGCCCCTTTGTTGTGGCAGCTGCGCGCTGTACAAGCCCAGGTAACAAAACATAACATACCTTCTGTAGATTCCCACTGAATCATTACTGGAATTCGGGACCCTCTCTGAGTCATTATTGGATGCTGAGAAATCTGAACCTGGACAGTTTCTATGATTTGAACCTCAAAAGAATACACAAAAATAGAAAAAAACTAGTATGCATCAAATAACTATTTGTTACCTACAAAATAAAGGGACTCATCCAATCACAAAGTCTCACACAGCACTCAAGCCAGCCGTATCCAGGTGTCTCCTGTTCCTGGCACTCTCAAACAGGGAGGAGAGTGTGCGTCATCAAATCGACCTCCAACAGGCCATTCAGCATATCCTCCCACATGTCTAGTTCCCGCCCAACTTTCTCATCTGTGCGTACAGCTCGCAGGTGTCTCTCTTTTGCCAAAAAAAGAAGTATGCACCAAACAAATGCTCATATATTGAAATATTTTGTTTAATTAATATTCAAATATAGGACTTTTCACATTTTTATTTGCTCCCTTATTTGTACTGTATAATTTTTTTATGTATTTTTATTAGTAGTTGGTTTAAAATTAAGACACTTGAAAATAGCATTGATATCATGGAGCCAATCAATGCAACCACATGCCTAGTGCATCCTTCAACAGATTACAGAATAATCAATACAGCATATAAACTGTGGACAACGCAAAGAAACAAGCTCCACACTTGGATATAGGAAAAAATTAAAACATTTAAATAAATAATGCTAGAAATGGAAGGACCAAGAGAAAGAGAGCCAGGATATCCCAGGGTTAAGGCCCAGCCTTGTTTATAAGGCCTTTGTATTCCACAGCTTACCCAAGGAAAGGGAGGGGCTAGGTACTCGGGTCAGTTCGGGCGTCTCAGTAGAGAGGACTTACACCCTGAATTTGTTGGTAATAGGTGTCATTATATTCAAAGAAATTGTCTCCAAGTATGATCTCAAGACATTGGAAGATGAAGAAAGAATTGGTAATAGCAGGATCTGCTTCAAGGATTGACTTCAGTACTCTCATGGCCTCCTTCTGAGGAATGTTGGTATATAAGGACTCCAGGTCCATCGTCACCAATATTTCCCTTTTGCTGTCATAAGGGAGATTTTCTATCATGGATATAAAATGGCCAGTGTCTTTGACGTATGGCGTAAGGTCACATACCAACGGTTTGAGGAATCAATCAGCATATTTGGACAGAGGTTCTGTTGCAGCCCCGATGGTGGAAACTATCGGCATCAGTGGAGGGTTGTTGACATATTTGTGGGTTTTTGGGACCCCGTAGATGATGGGTATACGTGTATGGGATGGAGTAAGAAATTAAACCTCTTTTTGGCAGATATAACCACTTTCCACTGCATTTTCTGCTAGTCTGAGGATCTTTCATTTTAAGCTAGATTCAGGATTGATAGAGATCTTCTTATATTGTCTGGTAGATCTGAGGAGATTATTCATCTTCTCCACGTATTGGATATGAAAGACACCTGCAGGAAGAGAAAAAGGTTTCTGGATATTCACTCTTAACACCAAAGAAAGAGGACTGAACAAAGTTATACTATGGGAGAATGCAATTCTGAAATTTAGCTTTTATAGTTTTAGAGTTCCCCTTCTTCTTCTTTTATGTATTGAACCCCATCATTCACTCAGACTCTGCATTCCCACCATACCAGTCATGCCCCTTCTGGTATTTTTGGTATTTTCTTGCATTTGACTTCGCCCGCTGAACACAATGATGCCTTGTTGTATATTTATTCTTTATTAGGTCATGTAGGCCTTGACATACATTTTCTGCACCCGTTAGGCTCCACGGGTTCCATGAACATGTAGCTGAACCCCCCCATTTGCTTGGCAGATGTGTTTCCCACCTTTCCCTATTTGTGTAACTTTCTTATGCCTCGTCTTCATTCTGCACGATCTCTGGGCCCTGTATCGGTCAGCCCCTCTCGCATAGAAACACTGTGCTCTGTGATTCAGGCCACAGCAGCCTGTACTATTGGGTACTTTGAGTCAGTGCCGACCATGGACACTATATTTTAGATAGTACTTGTTACCCTTTAGATCTTTTTGCACTGATCCTTCTGTTCACATACTGCCTATTTGTTCATTGACCCACAAACCTTTGCGGGACACTCGCGCCAAGCGACGCCGGGCAGAGAAGAAAAAAAACGCCGGTTGAGAACTTTGTAGAACCGCAATCCTATGGTGGACAAGGTTCTTACCACTGTGGGTAATGGTTACGAGGGCGGCATTCATTCATTTAGTGGCGGCCTCACACTGTCACGCCATGAAGATCAACGCATATGAATACTTGGAGATCATCCACAAGGATGGAGGAGCATACTAAAGACACTTCGGATAGACAAGGAATAGAACAGTCTATCTCACTTTGGAGCAAGATTGTGTTGGTCCTGAGGAGAACCCTGCCAATCAATAGGGTTCGAAACGCGTCGACCTTACGCAAGGTGTAGCCAAAATTGATTCTTGTATAATTTAGTTGCTGTTTAAAATGTTTTTTGCACTGATACAATTACGCTAATTTTTCTTCTGGAAATTTTTTTTTGCTTAACTGTTGATAGATCACTCTATTTAGGAGGCTACACACGTATTGCTCTTTTGTGGGTCGAATCATTGGTGAATAGCAGCCCACTGGTGAAGCTTGTGAGTGTGATGAGATGGTTACGTTTCAGGAATGAATGATTGGATGAAAGAGAAGTTGGTATGTTTGTGGTGTCTTTTATGAGAAGTTGTACTAGGGATGAAGAATTTATTTCAATTTTTGTTTGTGTGATGTTTATGCCATGTATTATCTATTTGTATTTGCATATATCTATTGAAAAATAAGTAAAAGCTTGAAAATAAAAATGCTTGTGAAATTAATGTTTCATGGCACCTTTTTTTTTGATCAAATGTATTTTATTGAGTTCCACAAAGTGATACCATACATCATGGCACCTTTGACAAATCAGCTTTGGTACCGTTAACGGAATAATTCACAAAAATAGTTTCAGTACTGGCATCTGTTTCGGTTAATTTGATATTGACTCAGCCTTACTGAGTAGAGTGAAGGCCCTGTGTTGATCCTTTATTTGTTCATTGTTGCGTTGCTTTTGGTTTTATTAGGTGTATTGTTCCGATTTTACAAATCGTGATTATTGAATACTGCCCGACCTGGGCCTCCTATCGGCAAGAACCTCACTGTTTGGGTTCCCCTGGACTTTTCAAGTACCTTTTGATTCTTTGCACATATAGTCTAGATCCTCTCTTCTGAAACACCTTAACTGTAAGCTGTGGAATACAAAGTCCTTATAAACAAGGCTTGGCCTTAACTCAAGGAGATCCTGACTCTCTTTCTTTTGGTCTTACTCCGCTTTGTTCATGTTTTATATGATCCTGTGGCAACTTGTTTGTATTCTGCTGTTCCAGGTATCTGTGTTTAATTAAAAACTTCAGTTTTACTATACTATCGTGGAGTCTGGGCTTCTTCATCACTATCTCTTAGATCAATCTTGATTTGACTCTTTCAGCTTTGGACATATTTTCTCCCTTTGGGCACATGTGCACCATAGATGTTTCTAACTACAGAATTCACTGGTGTCTCACACTCTTTTTGTGCTCTCCAAGTTTTCACGCATCTTTGTGTAGTAATTATTTGCTCATCATGCAGCACCACAAGTGTAGCTTCCCTTTTTCAGCCCTTCCTGATATAAGGATTGTGAAAATATCAAACCCTGCTCTATCTGAATGTTTAATTCTGAATATGTGTATTCGCTTCTTATCATTGTTTCTATCTAGGCGCATCACTCCGTGTGTCTCCAACATGACCCCTGCACCCTGAAGAAGGTGTGACCCACAGCTGGGTTAGACACCAAAACGAGCGTCTGTGCTGGAGTTGATCTTAGTTTTTCTGTTTTCATCTACCCTTTTGAGAATGCATTTGGATTATATACTGTATGACCAATATATCATGGGATTTTTAGATGCTGCTATGGACTCTATTCAATTATACTTTGGAATCCCTGCACCGCCTTATTTGACGGGAAGATTTTGTAATCGTTTGTATGTAGATTTAAAGAAATTGGGTTGTCTTGATGCATAGTGATTGTTTGAATTGACAGTATGTAAGAGGTTGTTTGGGTCTGTGTCTGAGTTATGTTGATTGAGAGGTTGTGTGTGTGTGATGGTGGATGTGTTTGAAACTTTGATATTTACCATGTTTATAATGTGACTTTTTAGCACATTATGTTGTTTATATCATAAGTAGGAAGGTGAAGACATTCGGGATGTCTTCTATCTATCAATGACTGTTTAGCTCTTTATGTATTAGCTTCTGGCAGAGGGATTTTCGTTGTGAATAGCCAGACTATTTCCCCTGCTCTCTCTGCCTGTTATCAGCCTTCAGGGGGCCACTTCCGTGTGAGTGGGAGGCCCCATGTGCCCAGCAGATTCTTCTCCATGTTCAGGCCATCAGAACACCACTGAGCAGCATATTGCAAAATACTTGTGAAGTAGTACAGTCTTAGTTGCGGTAGTCCCAGACCCATTAGGTTGTGTCTAACGTCATCAAATCCAGCTTAACTCTATTGCATTTACCCGCCCTCACTAGGGGCACTAGACGTTTATTGAGTTTAGTGAAGGTAGATGGTCGAATTATATATTAGCATTTTGTAGGGCATAGAGACAGCGGGGCAGGAGAACCATTTTGCTCAGCACGACCCTGCCCTTCATCGACAGTGGTAGGTGTACCCAAAAATGGATGAGTCCTCGAGTCCCAGAAGGACTCTTCCCATGTTAAGGTTATAGCAGGCTACCAGAGTAGTTGTTATCTGGATCCCCAGATACTGAGTAAGATCCCTCTCTAATTGAAGCTCAGTTATAGGAAGCTCAGCTGATTGCGTCCTTGCTAGGCGGCCAATGGGAACAGTACCATCTTCCGTTTATTGAGGTGAAGGCCTGACACTACTCCAAAGTCAGACATGATGCACAACAGTATCTATGCCGACTGCTTGAGCAGGTGACATACAATAGTGCGTCATCTGCGTAGACCAAGAAAACATGGATCATGCCCCCCCACCTCAACTCCTCACTCTGCCATATCTTGGCGATGGCGTACCACCAGCAGCTCCATCACTAAAGTGAAAAGTAGCAGCGACTGGAGGCATCCCTGTCTATTACCCCTCTCGATAGGGAAACATTCTAATGCCACGGGCCTGCTCAAACCCTAGCAACTGGACCAGTATAGAGCAGCTTCAACCAGGACAGAAATACCAGTCCAAGCCCTATTCTCCAGAGAACCTCCCAGAGGCATTCCCAATTGAGGGTGTTGAATGCTTTTTCCACATCTACAGCAATCAACACCACTTCCATCTCACTATCAGTGACCGAGAGTAAGAAATGGGACAACTACCGCAGATTCATGTTGGTCACCCACCCCGGCATAAAAACCACACTGATCATCATGTACTAGATTAGTGACCATGCTACGCAGTCTCATAGCATCTCTTTTGCAAAGTTTTTTGCATCAACTCCCAGCATTAACGGATGATGATAAGAACTGAGATTCAAACGGTCCTTGCCCAGTTTAGGGAGCATAATTATCTGCACCTCATACATGGTCTGCGGCAGTATCCCAAGCTCCCACACATCTAGGAGTGTTTCTCATAGGTGTGGGAGGAGTAATCCCGACTATGCCTGGTAGACCTCCCCTGCCAGCCCACCCGTACCTTGTGTCTTACTATTCGCCATCTCCCTACAATGCACCGTCTTCCGATCCGCCTCACCTAACTCCTTCGTCAAGAGCTCTCCCTTGAAACTTTCAATCTGTTCGGTCAGGAGGCATGAGAGTGGCAATAGATCCAGGAAGTTGCGTGCCCTCTTCATTCTGCTAACTACCGGTGTGCCATAAACCGATGCGAGGTGATCCAGCAGAAGGAGGTTAACTGCAGCCTGTCACCCTGCAAGTATCCCACTATGGCATCTAAATGAAAAACTCACTGGAGTCGGAGGTTCCCTCTTGGGTAACCACGACAGTAGGTGTCCCAATTTATCACCCTCACGGTGCAGTAATTGGTGATAGTCTCACCAAACCAGCTTGTAGCAGGCGTAAGGAGTGACGCAGCACAGCAAGTATAGGCCGCCCCTGATTAATGCGGCGCATCTATTGTGGCGCAAGGCTATTTTTCCATCACGCACAATAACTGGCGCATCCCTGCTATTATGCAGGGATGTGCCAGTTATTGTAAATCTGCCCCAGGATCTTTTGATGGCCACTCCCACCAACAGGAAATGTGGCATTCTGAATGACACAGAGTATTGATCTTAAGTATTTATAGTTTTTTGTGAAGTAGGTGTGCTTTAAATGGCACCAGTATCGTAAAAGACTCCCTGGTGCGCCCAGGTGTGTCTTTTAAAAGAAATAAGTGTAAATATAAAACCACAGTGCTGAATAGGGTTGTTCTGGCGCCTTCGATTGCCATCTGGTTCCAGTTGTGTTCAACAGTTTCCGTCATCCTGTTTTTTCGACTACATATAACTGCAGTCGAGAGCTGCTCCCATGAGGCAGAGTACTCTAGCACCATGTTACCTTTCCCATGATCCTCAGCCCCTGCGAGTCATGCATTTGGTGAAAGAAGACAACACAAACAGCACACAACTTTCGATTACATCAGTTAACTTTTTTAGACTCACGTTTTCTTATTTAGGTAGAAACGCTCCGAGAAAGGTTGTCTAATTGTGCAATTCCTCTCTGCCCAGATAAAGAGGAAACAACTGCAAATTGGAAACACATTTATTCACACTCATTGCATTAATGAAAACTTTAGAACAACTCTAAACCGTGTGTACTGTGTGGAATGAAAATAATGGGCTAGCAGGCCCACTTTTTTTTTTATTAACAACTCATCAGTAAGCAGGTTGTAATTCATAACAAAGGGTTTGCCCTGAGGAGCAGCACATGACTGAGAGCCTTTTAGTTTTCTTGGAAAATACATATGTTGTTCCACTTGGTTTCCTTTCAATAAAACCAGGCAGTTAGCACTTCATTTTCGAGCTGTTCTGACAAATCGTACGAGTTAGCTTGTAGAAAAAAAAACAGAAGCCAACTTTTCAGCTGAGAATTTTAGGGATTTTTTTAATAACATGAATACATTTACCAAACGACAAGTTACAAAAAGCGCCTGTGAATAAAAAAGCTATGTGTTTTCAGTTTTTCTTTTTTTATCTGGAACTAGGGTAAGCAGTATTGTTTGTAAAGTTGAGAAAAGTTTTTTTTTCATGGTATATTGTCCAGAGATCTGATTTAGCGTCACTTCTAATAGGAAAATCCTGTACAAAGTGGAACCTCAAAGTGCGAGAACTGAAGATAAGGTGATATTCTACCGTGATACTATAATTTAGTGTTTTGTAACACCTAATCACCAAAAATTGCAGAGTATATCCGTAACAAGTAACACTTCATTTATCTGAAGAATTCTGTTAGAATGTGACTGTTTGAAGAAATGAGACTCAACATGACTTTCAAAGAGAGCTTGGGACTGGTTTATAGGTAAGGTAAGTTTTTCTTCACCTTTAAACAAGTTTCCAGGTGCAGAAAATCCTTTCTATACAGCACGAGAAAGCATGGGGTTGGTTTAGTGTTCTTCATGTCCATTTTCCTCTTGTAATTCATTCGTTTTTTTCCCTCTAAGGCCCTAATTACAAGTTGCGAGGAATAGGGTGGGTGGTTTAACAAAACTGGTAAATACCACTGAATGAGGCATAGCATGCATAATAGGTCTTCAATGCACTAAAATCCCAGTGGCGGCCTGTGCAGGTAAGCGCAGTGGGGTGGGGGTGGAAGTGAGAAATTACAGAATAGGGAAAATAAATAAATAAATAAAACCACTTACCTTGCGCTTGCCACATCGCCGACTCAATTGGGCCACCCAAAGCTGTGGGGCATCGGGTGCAGAAGTGTCTTTTGGTGTTGGATTTTCCTTACCGGCTCGGTCGTGGGGATCCTCCAGATGGAGACTGCAAGCATCGTCAGGAGACTTAAGGTAGGTCAGGGATCACCAGATCCCAGGGCAGGATCACTGGGGAGACCTCCTCGTGGTTTTGCTCAACTCAAACTCAGGCCATGGGCGTCGGGTGCAGAGTGATGCAGACTTGCGGATTTGGCTGGAGCATATCCGGTGCACATGGGAGACAGAGTCTTGGTAGGGAATGCAGGGCAGGTCCTCCGGGTTCTGTGGTGCTGCTGGCTGCTGGATACGCTGGGGGTTTTCTGGAGCAGGTTGAGGTCAGGACAAGTCAGTTGTTGTTTTCCTCTTCATCTTTCAGCACGGCTCTTCGGTCCTTCTGCTCTTCTTCTTCTTGCTTGTCTGAGGAGGCAAGGTTCAGGGTTGCCCCTAAATACTAAATTTAGGGGTGTTTCGGGTAGGTACAGGTCGGGCTCAATGTATCCCTTCCTTGGAGTATGTTCACCCCCTATTATGCCACCCTCCAGTGGGAGGGGGCATAAGCCTCACTCTGGTTAGGTGGGTCCCCCATCTTCAAGATGGTGGGAACTGAGAGTTGTGCTTCGCCTCACCCCCCCCACCTGAAGGGTGGAGTTGGCAAAGGTGGGCACACATCTCCTCCTATCTTGGTATTCCCATCAGTTCTCCCGCCAAAGAGGGGGTCAGAACCGGTGGAGGCCAGTTTGCTGTGAGCAGAAAATGGCTGGGACAGCTTCCAAAGTCGGGAAGCCTTTGAAGCGTCCCTTCATGGACCCTGCTATCTTGGGGGAGAACACTTGGCACCTCGACCCAGGATGTGCTTGCTTTCAGGACCCAGAGAGTGGGATGCTCTCAACCCAGGGGTCCAGAAACATGTTTGATGGTGGTGGCAGCTGGAGAGCAGCCATTCAGCCAGGACACTAGAGTTAAGTCATTTTTCAGGAGCCATCTTTAAGTTGCCTTCTGAGTGCATTTGGCATTGAATCCCAGACTGGTATCAGTGTGGGTTTATTGTGCTGAGAAGTTTGATAGCATACTTCCCAGATTTCAGTAAAGCCAATAAAGTGCTCTGGAGTTCATAATGATATACTCTCAGACCTTATACTCTTTATGGCATTGCTGCACTTACAATGTCTACGAATGGGCTTAGACACTGTAAGGGTACAGGGCTCATTCACCTGTACCCTCACCAGTGGTATAGTTCACCCTGCTAGAGAGATGGCTTACCTATACCAATATCAGAAGTAAGAGCAACCTGGATGCACTCAGTTTAAACAAGTAATCTATAGTAGTTATTGCACAGAATCAAATTTTAACTCAATGTTCAATTGCGTGCCAAAGGAAAAAGGTCCTGCAAACCTTTTGTCATTAAATATAGAAGTACACCAGACATGTGTCTGAGTAACGTAATGCACTGCGCAAATCACTCCTAAGAGTGTAAATCAGAAATCTTTAGAATTATCAGATACATTTTGAACAATTTTGAGAGTGGTTAAACACAGTATTCAAACGTAGATGAAATAAAACATATAATTCTTTTTCTTTTTGATTGTGTTTCTTTTATGTAGAAACAAAAAGTTTATCCGAGGAAAATGTTCAAATTCACAAAATCCAAGCATAAGGTGAACAGTTCTTCAAATGTAATTCAGTAACAAATCCCAATGCATTTCGGGCTGTAACGGTGGCCCTTCATCAGGGGAATCTAGGAAGACAATGTCACATTTTAGTATTGGGAGTCTAAGCTGCAGGCTATTTTACAACACGAACATAGAGGTGAGGAAGGGGAGCGAAAGTTAGGGTAAAGAAATGAAACGAAAAGCAGAAGGCCGGAATAGTGATGAATCGGAAAGTGAATAGTGAAGATGGGTGGCTCAATGGCCCATATTAGTGCTTGGTGGTGTCAGTTAAACTACGACATACAGAAAGTGAAGCAACGGGTGAAATTAAGGTGAACGAGCCGTTTTTTTTTTAGTTTTTTTTTTAAATTTTTTAAAACCTTTATTATTTCAAAGCACACAGCTATTCAGCCTAACATCCCGGAGGCAAGGCAGCACTGTATCAGGAGGAGTAAAGTGCAAAACCAATTACATCAGAACATTGCAGGTTGTTTTTTATTTTTTAAGGTTATATAACAACAAAACCCAAGAAAGAAGCGCCAAAGGGCGCATGAGAAAGGCAATGGAAGAAGAAGAAAAGCGCATGAGTCAGTTGGAGGCGTCGGAGGTCAGGTAAGAATCTAGAGAAGAACGGAAAGTAGGATGTAGGAAAAAGGGGGGGGGGAGGAAAGCAGGAGAGTTACAGTAATCGTAAGAATAGCTGGTGTCATCGGTTACGGTGACAGGTGTTCCTCGCGGGGAATAGGCTCCGGTGGTAAGCACAGGTCACCCCTGTAGGCATTCCACGCCCCCCACACCTTGTTCCATGTCTGAGGCCTCCCCCTGGCAGCGTACACCGTCTTCTCGCGTAACATACACCAGTCCATATTGGCCTTCCATTGCACCACCAGGGGGGCCGTAGTAGAACCCCATTTCTGCGCTACATCTCGCTTGGCTATCATGTTGCCCAAGGCAGCCCAACGAGTCTGCGCGGTGTTGTAGTCATTCGGTTCCCAGATGTTGAGGAGGCACCTCCGCGCCTCTGCTGCCAACTCAACTCCAGTCACTTCCCTCATTACTCGGTGTACTCTCTCCCAGTAGGGGGCAATGAAAGGGCACTCCCACAAAATATGCATGAAGGTAGCAGGGGCTCCACAGCCACGACGACAAAAACCCTCAGATGAGAAGCCCATGCGCACAAGCCGGGGGCCGGTAACATATACCCGGTGGAGGATCTTAAACTGTACTAGTCGCAGACGCGAGGAAATGGTGACTTCTTTAGGGGAAGACACAGCACTCTGCCAGTCCTCGTCGTCCAGTTCCAGGCCGTCGGCTACCCACTGTTCTCTTAAGCGCTGGAGGAGGTCAACTCTAACGTTGATCAGCTTCTTGTAGGACAAAGAAATGGCACTATCAGGCATATGGCCGTCCAGAATCCTGTCCTCCAAGGGGGAGCTTTCAGGGATTTCACCCTCCTCTGGCCTAGCGGCACCTATCGCGTGCTTCAGTTGGGCGTATCGGAAAAACTCCGACCCACCCAAGTGGTATTCAGCCTGTAGTTGGGGAAAAGTCTTAACCTCTCCTTTAACTACCATGTCTTCCACCCTTGATATACCTATAAGGTCCCACTTATCAAAACCCTTGGTGTGCCAGAGCTTGCCTAGGATATCAGAATCATACAGAGGGGTGAATCTCGTCAATCTGCCCTGCCAGCCCTGTATCTTGGTAATCGTCCGCCACGTGTGAATCGCTGCCTTGGTCGGGCCCGTAAGGCGCCGATCAAAGGACCTAGAATACAGGGCCCGGTAGTAGTTCCCTCCACTCAAAAGCCACCTGTCCGTAGCGTAGCCCGGACTGTCCACGAGGCCATAAAGGCCATGGTTGATGGCAGTGAGCTGAGAGGACCAGTAGTACCGCCGCACATCTGGTAGAGTGATGCCCCCGTCATACCACGGCAATGTAAGCTTCTGGATGGCGACGCGTGGCCGACCTTCCCAGAGCAGGGCCCGTTGTAGGCTCTCGACCTCTCTAAAGTAGCGAGCCGGAACAAGGTCCTGGGTATTTTGCAAGGCATACAGAAACCTGGGCAGGGACATCATTTTAAACAATGCCGCCCGGCCCAGGAGAGAAAGCGGAAGCTTTCGCCAACTATCAACATCCCTCCGCAGTCTTTGAAGAGGAGGGAGTAGGTTGTAGTCATACCGCGCCTTAGGACTACCTGATATATAGATTCCCAGGTACTTGAAACCTTGCCTGGCCAGCTGTATATTGCAACCCCTAGGGAGGCGCGGCGTGTCTCCCTTGAGAATGTAAAGGGAGGACTTGGCCCAGTTAATGTTCAGGCCTGAGTAGCGCCCAAACAGCCGGAGTACGTTGCACGCCACAATAAGCGACTTACAAGGAGAGGTAAGGTAAAGCAGGATGTCGTCCGCATACAGGGAGACCCTGTCTTCAAAACCCGGGGCCCAGGTGATTCCATGCAGGTCAGGGTGCGAGCGAAGCATGGCCGCAAGTGGCTCCAGGGCCAGCGCAAACAGGAGTGGTGACAGGGGGCAGCCCTGTCTAGTGCCACGATGAAGCGCAAAGGAAGCAGACATGCGACCGTTAACTGTGACAGCAGCCAGCGGGCACGCATAAAGAAGTTGCACCCAACCCAGGAAGCCTGGTCCAAACCCAAGCTTTGTTAACACCGCCCAGAGGTAGCTCCATTCCAGGGAGTCGAAGGCCATCGTGGCATCAAGGGAGGCAAGTACCGCTGGTTCCTCCAGAGCGTGGGCTCTGGCCATGACACCATGCAGGCAACGCAGGTTGAGGGCAGTGTTGCGGTGGGGAATAAAACCTGATTGGTCCGGGTGCACCAAGTCGCTGATAACTCCGACCAGCCGATTTGCAAGCAGTTTAGCTAGGATCTTGGGTTCCGCGTTGAGGAGAGAGATAGGATGGTAGGATCTACAAACGTCCCTCGGCTTGCCTTCCTTGTGAATGACCACTATGGTGGCCAGCCGTTGGTCCAAAGGGAGGACACCCTCCTCCCAAGCCCGCAGGAACATAGCTCTCAGATGAGGAGAGACCACGTCCGGCCTAATCTTGTATAATTCGGCCGGTATGCCATTGGGGCCGGTAGCTTTACCCGATCGCAGGGCGCGGATCGCCAAGGCAATCTCGTCCGCGGTTATATCCCGATCCATATCTGCACATTCCTCATCAGAAAGACAGGGGAGGTCAATCGTCGAGAGAAACTCGGCTGAATCAGCCTCGGAGCAGTCTGAACCAGAAGTATAGACACCCCGGAAGTAGTCTGCAAAAGACTCGGCAATAGCGCTCGGGTCCGTGACCGCCACTCCGTCCTCGCCTCGAATCTCCGGAACCACCCGGCTTGCCATCTCGCGCCTGTCCAACCAGGCCAGCAACTTACCGGCCTTGTCCCCAACATCATAAACGCGGCCCTGCTGTTCCTTGGCCAAAACCAGGGCGGCATTCGTAGCGAGATCATGGTACTCCGACTGTTTCAAGGAGAGGTCGTGTAGGAGAGAAGGGTCCAGTTCAGGCCCCAAACGGGACTCGAGATCCAGGACTTCCTCTTCAATATGTAAAAGGTCGGCATCCCGGGCTCGCTTAGCCTCCGTGATAAGAGCCAGGGCCTCACCCCGCAACACAGTCTTGAATGCCTCCCACAGGGTGACCGCCGAGCCAACCGAGCCAGCATTTTCAGAGAAGTACAAGTCGATGGCCTTGGCTAGGAGTGCGCGCGTCTTGTGGTTGCGGAAATACCAAGGGTTAACCGCCACCGGACGGCTGGACAAGACGATGCCAAAGTCGAACGAGACCCACAACGGAGAGTGATCAGAGACGCCCCGTGCCAGAAAACGGGCCTCAGACACGGCAGGCGAATGCGCCGCCAGGGTAAGGACATAATCTATACGGGACAGACTCCCGTGGGCACTAGAAAGGAAGGAAAAATGGTGGAGCGCGGGATGCAGCAGTCGCCAGCTATCCACCAAACCCATGGAATCGAGGAAAGCCGGCAGCCACATTTGGGAATTCTGGAGGTCCCTCGGCGGTTGGCGATCAAGGGTGCCAGAGCAGACTGAGTTGAGATCACCCCCCAGGATCAATAAGCCCGCAGGCAGGGACAAGATGGCGCCACCAAGGTCCTGAAAGGTGCTGGATTGGAGGCCTGGAGGAACATAAACCGAAAGCAACGCTAGGGAACGCCCCTCCCATCTTCCCGCCACAGCGGCGTCGCGACCCCTATCATCAAGCACTGTAACGTCTATTCCAAGGGGAAGGGACGCACGCACAAGAATGCCCGCCCCCCGGGAACCCGAGGAGAACCCAGAGTGGGCAACCATTTTGTAGCCTTTACGGTTTAGGGCCTTGCAGGAATTCCCTACCAAATGCGTCTCTTGCAGAAGTACAACATCGGGCATATGTCTCTTTATCAATTGGATTACCACCCCTCTCTTAACTCGGTCACCCAACCCATTAACATTCCAGCTA
The DNA here is from genome assembly GCF_964263255.1 of Lissotriton vulgaris. Lineage (NCBI taxonomy): Eukaryota > Metazoa > Chordata > Amphibia > Caudata > Salamandridae > Lissotriton > Lissotriton vulgaris. Next base: position 579,614,594 of record NC_141694.1, read on the forward strand.
AGCACTTTTAAATTCCTACCCCCCATCAACCAACAACCCGCCCCACCCGACCCCAACCAACTCAGTCCTCAAGTATACAGTAAAAAACACAGTCCATTGCCTCAAGAGAGAGAAAGAGAAAGAACAAACGAACAAATAAACTTGCATAGTTGCACCCCCCACCCTGCACCCCTGCATATGACTAAAAAGCCCCCCCAACCAGCAGTGTGCCTGTCGCCCCATAACTACTCTACAAGAAGATACCCAGAGGAGTAAGGAATCCCCGCGAACACCCCCCGCCACCCTCCATGTACAGACAGGAAAGTCAACAGGGTGTAATAAGGCAATATCCGATAGTCATATGAGGCAGAATTAACATACGATGAATCACCCACTATGGAGCCAAGTCTCATAGGTCCGGGCCACCAGCAGCACCACCTTCATGTTCATCCTGAGCGTCTCGGCGCGGCGATAAAGTGTCCAGCCAGTCACTGACATTTTCAGCAAAGTCAAAGAAGAGGGCACGGCCCTCATGCTCGATCCGGAGCTTGGCAGGGAACATCATGGAATATTTAAACCCCAAGTCCCGTAGTCTTCGCTTCACCCTGGCGTAGCTCTGGCGTTGTCGCTGTACCGTCCTGGTAAAGTCCGGATAGAAATGGACGTCGGCGTTCTGAAATTTAAGCGGTCCATGCCGTCTGGAAGCCTGCAGGACCGCGTCTCTGTCTCGGAAATTGAGCAACCGGGCCACGATGGGCCTAGGTGCCACCCACGACTTCGGCGGGCCACCCGGCACTCGGTGAGCTCGCTCCACCGAGAAAAAGTTGCTAAGGCCAGGCGGCGCCAGATGGGTCTTGATCAGGTCTTCTACGAGGAGATCCGTCGCCGCCTCCTCCGAACCCTCCGGTACCCCGACAATGCGGACGTTCTGCCGCCTGGCACGGCTCTCAAAGTCCTCCAGCCGCCTTGAGAATTGTTCTGCGGTCCTCTGCAGGTTCCGGACCTCTGTTTGTAGGTCCGAGACGTCGACCGTCAGGCTGGATGCCTTAATGTCCAGATCCTTGACTCGATCGTTAGTTTTGCCCAAATCGGCTCTAATGAGAGTCAGGTCGACGGCCATAGTGTCCACTTTATGCGTAAGGACTTCATGCTGTTGCTGAGTGTCCGCCCGGAAACTAGTGATGGCCCCCATGATGTCGCTCAGGGTAGGCTCCGAGCCTTCCAGCGAGCCCGAGGACGGGAGGTTCCTGGCAGAGGGTCCGGTAACAGGTGGCGTCTTTGGCTGGGTATAGCGCTCAATCCTGTTTTGCTGCTGATGTGTCTTGCCGCGGACGCCTTTGCCCGATGTCTTGTCGGGGTCCCCTCTGCCCGCCATGCTAGGTCCGATGAGAACAAAGGGCTATGCCAGGCAAGCCCGAGCCCAGTGAGCCGGAGATTTTGTCCGGGCCGGACAGTAGGAGGCCGCCACAGGAACGCACTGTAAGCAATGATACTCCACGGTGAAGACGACATGCAGGCACTCCTCAGGTCGGTCGTGCGTAGTGACGAAGTCCGGAGAGACAATGGCACTGCACTGGCACGGAGTCCCACTCGTCGTAGCTCAGCGTAGGAAACACCGATTCGTGATCTGAAAACGGTTCTCGCCTCAGTGGACCATCAGCAACAAAAATCCACCCTCGTGGATCAGGATTTCAGGCAGGATAATTGCGGAGGATCGGAAGGTCCGCGGAGCTCCGAGCTTACGCGGCCATCTTGGTTGCCCGCGAAGCTCCTCCACGAACGAGCCGTTTTAAACGGACATGGAGGGCGCTTGAGTTGTAGGCATGGCACACAGGGATGTGTGCCTTGTCGACTCCACTTTGCTTTGCACCTAAACATGCAGCCTGCAATGGCAGTGTGTGTGTGTATTAAGGTACAGGGCCTCTAAGAGTGGCATAATATGTGCTGCAGCCCATAGAGGTATTTCCCTTATCACCTTACTTGTGGGCAATGAGTTGCCAATTGGGTGTGGAACAGCACAGTTTTAGGGAAATAACATTGCCCTGGGTACCTGGTGGGCAGGAACCCACGGCACACTCAGTCAAAGATAGTCAACATCAGGCAAAAAATGGGGGGCAGCCATGCAAAAGGGGCACCTTTCTACACAACACCCCCCTCCCCATGAAAGAAGATGAGACTATCCTTTCCCTAGAGAGTCTTCATTGTCTAAGTGGAAGAACCTGGAAAGTCCATCTGCATTTGCATGGGCAGTCCCATATCTATGTTCCACTGTAAAGTCCATTCCCTGTAGGAAGATGGACCACCTCAAACAAGTGGGATTTTCACCTTTCATTTGCATTATCCATTTGAGAGTTCTGTGGTCAGTTGAACCCACAGCAAAGGGCTCCCGCTCAATGGCACTCCAACTCTGCCACCTGGGGAGTAACATCATGCTTATAAAAGCAACCGGCTGGTCTTGGCCATGATCATTGATCTGGCATAGGACTGCTCCTATCCCTAGCTCAGAGGCATCAGCCTGCACAATGAACTGCTTGGTGTAGTCTGGAGCTTTGAGAACTGTTGCTGAGCACATTGCCTCTTTCAGGGTGTCAAAAGCCTTTTGACTGCTATCTTTCCAGTTTATCTTCTTCTGCATTTTCTTGGAGGTGAGTTCTGTGAGGGGTGTCACAATGGATCCACACTCCTTCACAAACCTTATGTAATACCCCATCAAGCCAAGGAATGCTCTGACTTGGGTATAGGTTATTTGAGCCTCCCAGTCCAGAATAGCCTGGATTTTGGGCTGTAGGGGTTGCACTTGGCCTCCACCAACAAGGTTGCCCAAGTATACAGCCATACCCTGCCCTATTTGGCATTTAGATGCCTTGATAATTAGGCCTGATGATTGTGGGGCCCGTAAAACCTTCCCTAGGTGGACCAGGTCATCCTGTCAGGTGGCGCTAAAGACAGCAATATCATCAAGTATCATCAAGAAATGCTCCACTAAAGGCCTTCAATCCATCAAGGACTTGATTCACCAACTTTGGAAGGTGACAAGGGCATTCTTTAAGCCCAAGGGCATAACAGTAAACTGATAATGCCCATCAGGTGTGAAAAATGCTGTTTCCTCTTTGGCTGCTGGGGCCATGCCAATTTGCCAGTACCCTGCAGGTAAGTCAAAAGTACTACGGAATTTGGCTGCACCCAATTTATTTATCAGCTCATCCGCCCTGGGTATGGGGTGAGCTTCTACCTTGGTGACAGAGTTGAGACCTCTATAGTCCACACAAAACCTAATTTCTCTCTTTCCAACCTGTGGGTGAGGTTTGGGGACTGAGACCACTTGGCTAGCCCAGGGGCTTTCAGAGGGTTCAATAACCCCTAACTCCAGCATCTTGCTGACTTCAGCGTTGATGATCTCCTTAATTTGATTAGACTGCCAATAGATTTTGTTTTTGATGGGTACACTATCCCAAGTGTCCACATCATGGGCACATTAGTTTATCTGACTAGGGGTTAAGGAGAAGAGCTGAGCATACTTCTGTTGGACCTGCCTATAGTCAGTCAGTTGGGCTGTGAGGGTGCCTGAAGGGACCACTCCATCCACTGACCCTTCATTAGGGCACTAAGAGAGGAGGACAGGGAGAGGTTGACTCTCTTTCTCCTGATCCTCATCAGTAGCCATCAGCATGGTTTTGTCAGCCCTGTCATGGCAAAGCTTTTGTCGGTTCACATGGATCAGCCTTTTGGGTTTTCCTCCGCCGATACAGTCACTTCAGTTTAGTCTTCATATTCTTAGGCAACACGTGTTTCATCGTGCTTAATAGTTGTGCACAGCGACTTTTTCAGGTCTATACTCTCTTTTTATGGACCCTTAATTCTGGTTGTATTTCCGATCCAGAATGAGTTCTAGACCTCCAGTGATAATTACACCATAACATGCATCAGGGTATACTGTGTCCAAAAATGTAGTGTATTCCAGAAGTCTTTTCTTAAGTGCGACAAAACACGTGTTGGCTAAGGATTTCAAGATTAAACAGAAGTGACTGTTTCAACTGAGGAACAAGCGTGATTTTAGTTACTGTTAATGATATGAAATTAAATGAAAGGTAGTATTTATAAAGCGCTAACTGCCACCCCAAAAGGAGCATCCTGGCGTTGTTATGGAGGTGAGCGGCTTCATTGAGGTTCTTAAATGAGTGAGAGACAGTTCATATGAAGCTCCGAAAATTCAGGTTTTTAGTGCTTTCCTATATTGTGATTCAGATTTATGCAGTTTTAGATGCAATGGCAGTAGGTTCCAAGCTCTGGTACCTAACACTGCCATTGTTTTTCCTCCCCTTCTTTTATAACCAAAACTATGGGGTTTAAGTAGATTGGCAGATGATGACCTAAGGGTTCTGGTTGTACTGTAAGGGGTGAATCTTGATACGAGGTATTTTGGTCCTAGATAAAGTGCGGCTCTGAAGGTGATAAGGATAATCTTGAAGAGTATTCTCTTATGTAGGGGGAGCCAATGAAGAGTTTTTAGGGAAGCCGAGGCGGAGGACCTTCGTGGTAGTTTTAAAACTAGTTGTGCTGCTGTATGTTGGACCACTTGGAGTCTTTTTAATGTCTGTTTGTTGGCTCCTGCCAGGAGGCTGTTGCAGTAGTCGAGTCGCGCCAAGATTAGTGCGACTGCTACTGATTTTCTTGCTGCGAGTGGGAGCAGGTCGAAGAATTTTTTCAAGTATCGTATAAGACTGAAACATGTCCAGATACCGTCAATGCGTGTGGTTTGAAACTGAGGGTGGAGTCGAACTGCCTTCCCAGATTTCTTGCCCCATTACCAAATCAGAAGGAGGTGGCGTACCTTCTGGCCACCACTCATCTGGTGAAAAAGAGACCTTCTTCGCTATTGGTAGGATCTCCATTTTATTGGTGTTGCACTTGAGGTGGTTATCATTCATCCACTGGAGGACCTTGGTGAAGCATCTTTTAAGGTTAAGTTTGACCTCCTTTAAGTTGTGATCTAGGGACAGGATCAGTTGTGTATCGTCCACGTAAGAAGTGACTTCGATCCCAAATGATGGTTTTTGTGAGTTGAGTGGGGTCATGTAAATGTTAAATAAAAATGGGCTTAACGAAGAGCCCTGGGGTACTCCTGTGGTGATGGCCCGTTCCACAGATAGGAAGGGTCCAAGAGGAACCGCTTGTCTGAGCATGGCAAGGAAGGATGTTAACCATTCTAGAACGATGTTCGAGATACCGCAGGATTTGAGTCGAGATCGGAGGATGCTGTGAGATATGGTATCCAATGCAGCTGATAGATCGAGTAGGATCAGCACAGCCTTCCTATCGCTATCAGCTATCATTTTAAGAGTGTCCGTAATTTCCATGAGTACGGACTCAGTAGAGTGTTTGGGGCAGAAACCGTATTGTTGAGGGTGGAGGATGTTTTCGTTCTCAATGAATTTAGTTAGCTCTTTTTGGACACATTTTCCAGTAATTTTTCTTAATAAGGGAGCAGTGCTATGGGGCGTAGATTAGAGAGGACTGATGGGTCGATATTTGGCTTCTTTTTCCGGGGTTTCACTATTGCTAACTTCCAATCCACTGGCACTGTCCCTAAGCTTAGGGAGGAGTTGGCAATCTGATTTATAATTGGGTTTACTGTGTGAAAAATCTGATGGAGAATTGTGGGGGGCAGGAATCTAATGGAGGTCCTGATTTACACGATATAATTGCTTCACAAGTTTGATCTAGTGATACTGGTTTAAATGAGCAGATAGTGTTTAGTATTGTCATAGTCGTGCTCGAGGGTGGCTTGTGTAGGATAGACCAAATCCGAAATGAAGTCTTTTTGGATGTTCCTGATCTTTTCTTCAAAGAAGGCAGATATCTGGTCACATAGCTTCTGTGAAGGGGGAGTTCTTTTTGTAAATTTTTGGGGTTAGTAATAGACTTTACGATGGCGAAAATTATTCTTTGGTCTAGTTTGGCCTCCTGAATTTTGTTTGAGTAGTATTTTCTTTTTGCTAATTTAATCTGTGTATGATAGAGCTTTCTGCTCACTTTAAATGCTTGCTTCTCTCCTGCACCGTAGCATTTTCTCCATTTGCGCTCTTGTAGCTTACATTGATTATGTGCTTGTTTAAGAGTGGGTGTGAACCATGGGGCCTTCTGGGTTGTTTTCTTTCTATTTTTATAGGTATTGTCTTGTAGAATGAGTTCATTGCTGACTGCAGTCAACCAACAATGGAAGAGGCGTGAATCTACAGCCGTTTTCCCTGTCAGTGCAGGTATTTGTGTCTGGGGGGTAATAGCCAACTTGGGATTGCGGGCTAATTGTGTCAATTTATGTCTGGTCTGCTGGACAGAAGATTGAGCGTCCGGGCAAGACGTCATTGGGATCTTGAGTGTAAGTGTACTAAGTTATGGTCTGACCATATTTGTGGGGTAGGTGTGTCTGCAGAAAGGAGGGTGAAATTAGAGCAGACCCCATTCAGAGTGTGGCCCGCCCAATGTGGGGAAGCATACACCCTCTGGATCAGTCCTAATATTTCTGTTATTTGGAGAAAATTGTCTACTCCTGGCTCTTTTTGTCTTCACAGTGCAGATTAAAATCTCCTAGTAGGGTGGAGTTGGCATATCTCAGTAGGAGGTGGCTGAGGGAGTCTCCTAATGATTCAGTGAAGGCAGCACTATGACCCGGAGGACAGGAAACAAGGGCTCCCGAAAAGGACACAGAAGCGTTCAGTGAGATGCATAAAACAAGGCTTTCTGCTCCCTTGAGTGTGTCTAATTCAAAATTGGTGCAGTGCAGTGTGTCCCGAAGGATGATGTCAAGTCCCCCTCCTCTGGAGTCCCCTCTGTATTTCCTACAGATCGTGTTAAGTGGTGGCAGTGCGACCGCAATATCTGGGTTGCACGATTCTTTAAGCCATGTCTCGCTAATAAATAGAAAATCTAACTGTTGCTTTGTTATAAAATCTCTGATGGCTTGGCAGTGTTTGCTCATTGAGCGAGCATTGATTAATCCCCCTTTTATTTGAGCCATGTTAGTAAGCGCTGCATGTTTGGAAGGATAACCTATGATGGGTATTTCTTATTTGCAATGGTGGCATGAACATGCCCCTTTAAGCTTCTCTAGTGCAGTCAGGTGTTGGCACAACCCCCCGTATTAAGATATCTCAACATTACAGAAGAGTACACGATTCTTGGGCCTTTTTGGGCAGCATTTCCTGCCCTTCTCGCAAGCTTGCAAGAAAGACAGTTGATGGACAGAATGTAGAACAATGTCATACATTCACCCCAGTACAAGGATCTGGGCCTAAATCCATCGTTTTTTTGCACTCCACACCACCCTGGGTTAGACACTGGCTATATGCAAATCAGCTCTGACCCTGTGCCTCATGGGAACAGTCCAGTCCGAACTACCAAGCCATGTCTTTCCCAGACCGGAATCAAGCATCCAAGGACCGGTTTCTGGCTATCAGCCTTCATCAGCCTGGATAGCTTGACTCCAGTGGTGTGGAGAGTCTGGGACTCACGTCTGAGTATACCCAGCACACTCGGGGTGAAAATTGCAAAAAACACAGTTGATGGACAGAATGTAGAACAATGACATACATTCACCCCAGTACAAGGATCTGGGCCTAAATCCATCGTTTTATTGCAATCCACACCACCCTGGGTTAGACACTGGCTATATGCAAATCAGCTCTGACCCTGTGCCTCATGGGAACAGTCCAGTCCAAACTACCAAGCCATGTCGTTCCCAGTCCGCAATCAAGCATCCAAGGACCGGTTTCTGGCTATCAGCCTTCATCAGCCTGGATAGCTTGACTTCAGTGGTGTGGAGAGCCTGGGACTCACGTCTGAGTATACCCAGGACACTCGGGGTGAAAATTGCAAAAAACACAGTTGATGGACAGAATGTAGAACAATGTCATACATTCACCCCAGTACAAAGATCTGGGCCTAAATCCATCGTTTTTTTTGCACTCCACACCACCCAGGGTTAGACATTGGCTATATGCAAATCAGCTCTGACCCTGTGCCTGATGGGAACAGTCCAGTCCGAACTACCAAGCCATGTCTTTCCCAGACCGGAATCAAGCATCCAAGCACCGGTTTCTGGCTATCAGCCTTCATCAGCCTGGATAGCTTGACTCCAGTGGTGTGGAGAGCCTGGGACTCACGTCTGAGTACACCCAGCACACTCGGGGTGAAAATTGCAAAAAACACAGTGATGGACAGAATGTAGAACAATGTCATACATTCACCCCAGTACAAAGATCTGGGCCTAAAGCCATCGTTTTTTTGCACTCCACACCACGCTGGGTTAGACATTGGCTATATGCAAATCAGCTCTGACCCTGTGCCTCATGGGAACAGTCCAGTCTGAACTACCAAGCCATGTCTTTCCCAGACCGGAATCAAGCATTCAAGGACCGGTTTCTGGCTATCAGCCTCGATCAGCCTGGATAGCTTGACTCCAGTGGTGTGGAGAGCCTGGGACTCACGTCTGAGTATACCCAGCACACTCGGGTGAAAATTGCAAAAAACACAGTTGATGGACAGAATGTAGAACAATGTCATACATTCACCCCAGTACAAGGATCTGGGCCTAAATCCATCGTTTTTTTGCACTCCACACCACCCTGGGTTAGACACTGGCTATATGCAAATCAGCTCTGACCCTGTGCCTCATGGGAACAGTCCAGTCCGAACTACCAAGCCATGTCTTTCCCAGACCGGAATCAAGCATCCAAGGACCGGTTTCTGGCTATCAGCCTTCATCAGCCTGGATAGCTTGACTCCAGTGGTGTGGAGAGCCTGGGACTCACATCTGAGTATACCCAGCACACTCGGGGTGAAAATTGCAAAAAACACAGTTGATGGACAGAATGTAGAACAATGTCATACATTCACCCCAGTACACGGATCTGGGCCTAAAGCCATCGTTTTTTGCACTCCATACCACCCTGGGTTAGACACTGGCTATATGCAAATCAGCTCTGACCCTGTGCCTCATGGGAACAGTCCAGTCCGAACTACCAAGCCATGTCTTCCCCAGACCGGAATCAAGCATCCAAGGACCGGTTTCTGGCTATCAGCCTTCATCAGCCTGGATAGCTTGACTCCAGTGGTGTGGAGAGCCTGGGACTCACGTCTGAGTATACCCAGCACACACGGGGTGAAAATTGCAAAAAACACAGTTGATGGACAGAATGTAGAACAATGTTATACATTCACCCCAGTACAAGGATCTGGGCCTAAATCCATCGTTTTTTTGCACTCCACACCACCCTGGGTTAGACACTGGCTATATGCAAATCAGCTCTGACCCTGTTCCTCATGGGAACAGTCAAGTCCGAACTACCAAACCACTGGATTCAAGCAAGCCGGGCTGAAGACGGCTGGAATGCCAGAAACCGGTCCTGGGAAGCTTGTTTCCGGTCCAGGGAAGACATGGCTTGGCAGTTTAGGCTAGACTGTTCCCAGGAGGCACAGGGTCAGACTGATTTACATATAGCCATGTCTGAACTGGGGTGGCAGAGTGGGCTAAAGAACGGTGATGGATTAAACCCAGATCTTTTGACTGGGTGTGAGTGTTTGATTGATTCAGATGCTCCGTCCATCACCACCCCCTTTTGTACCGCTTTTGGCCGCCATAAGTGCGGCAGGGTATGCTCAGACGTGAGTCTCTTGCTCACTTTGCCTCTGGATTCAAGCAAGCTGGGCTGAAGACGGCTGGAATGCCAGAAACCGGTCCTCGGAAGCTTGTTTCCGGTCCAGGGAACACATGGCTTGGCAGTTCGGGCTGGACTGTTACCAGGATGCACAGGGTCAGACTGATTTGCATATAGCCATGTCAGAACTGGGGTGGCAGAGTGGGCCAAAGAACGGTGATGGATTAAACCCAGATCTTTTGACTGGGTGTGAGTGTTTGATTGATTCAGATGCTCCGTCCATCACCACCCCCTTTTGTACCGCTTTTGGCCGCCATAGTGTGGCAGGGTATGCTCAGACGTGAGTCCCTTGCTCACTTTGGCACTGGATTCAAGCAAGCCGGGCTGAAGACGGCTGGAATGCCAGAAACCGGTCCTCGGAAGCTTGTTTCCGGTCCAGGGAAGACATAGCTTGGCAGTTCGGGCTGGACTGTTCCCAGGAGGCACAGGGTCAGACTGATTTGCATATAGCCATGTCTGAACTGGGGTGGCAGAGTGGGCTAAAGAACGGTGATGGATTAAACCCAGATCTTTTGACTGGGTGTGAGTGTTTGATTGATTCAGTTGCTCCGTCCATCACCACCCCCTTTTGTACCGCTTTTGGCCGCCATAAGTGTGGCAGGGTATGCTCAGACAAGGATTCCCTTGCTCACTTTGCCACTGGATTCAAGCAAACCGGGCTGAAGACGGCTGGAACGCCAGAAACCGGTCCTCGGAAGCTTGTTTTCGGTCCAGGGAAGACATGGCTTGGCAGTTCGGGCTGGACTGTTCCCAGGAGGCACAGGGTCAGACTTATTTGCATATAGTCATGTCTGAAATGGGGTGGCAGAGTGGGCTAAAGAACGGTGATGGATTAAAGCCAGATCTTTTGACTGGGTGTGAGTATTTGATTGATTCAGATGCTCCATCCATCACCACCCCTTTTGTACCGCTTTTGGCCGCCATAAGTGTGGCAGGGTATGCTCAGACGTGAGTCCCTTGCTCACTTTGCCACTGGATTCAAGCAAGCCGAGCTGAAGACGACTGGAATGCCAGAAACTGGTCCTCAGAAGCTTGTTTCCGGTCCAGGGAAGACATGGCTTGGCAGTTCGTGCTGGACTGTTCCCAGGAGGCACAGGGTCAGACTGATTTGCATATAGCCATGTCTGAACTGGGGTGGCAGAGTGGGCTAAAGAATGGTGATGGATTAAACCCAGATCTTTTGACTGGGTGTGAGTGTTTGATTGATTCAGATTCTCCGTCCATCACCACCCCTTTTGTACCACTTTTGGCCGCCATAAGTGTGGCAGGGTATGCTCAGACGTGAGTCCCTTGCTCACTTTGCCACTGGATTCAAGCAAGCCGGGCTGAAGACGGCTGGAATGCAAGAAACCGGTCCTCGGAAGCTTGTTTCCGGTCCAGGGAAGACATGGCTTGGCAGTTCGGGCTGGACTGTTCCCAGGAGGCACAGGGTCAGACTGATTTGCATATAGCCATGTCTGAACTGGGGTGGCAGAGTGGGCTAAAGAACGGTGATGGATTAAACCCAGATCTTTTGACTGGGTGCGATTGTTTGATTGATTCAGATGCTCCGTCCATCACCACCCCCTTTTGTACAGCTTGTCGCAAGCTTGGCGCACATAGGCTTGCCTTTGGCGCGCCTTTGGCGCGCCGGCAGCGTGTCCGGCCCAGCATTGGTCTAAGTAGCTGGCCAGGTGCAGGAAAAAGGTGTGTTCCGGGTTCAAAACCGGAAGTAAGGCAGGTGAGGCCTGGGGGTGTGTCCGCTTCCCTCCAATCAAACGGCGTAAGCCGATTTTGGACCGGGGAAGCAGAGTCTAGGCTAGCAGGCCAGCCCACAATAGCAACAGAGGTAATGTGCAAAAGAGCTGAGTTAAATTAATTTAAGTTAAAAGTGGAAATGTGCAAAGTATATATATATATATATATATATTCACTGGAAAAACCATAGGTTTCAGGCCTTATATAGTTAGGAATTAGCATTTAAAAAACCTTTAAAATTCACTCAAAAAACTATAAGTTTTAGGGGTGTTAGAGTTAGCTGGACATTTCACTCATACAAAACCATAGAAATTGCTCCTATATAGTTAGTTGTACTAACTATATTTCACGCACCCGCAATCCACTGCTGATGATGTCACATATTACATCATTCATGACATGGTCAGTGACATCACTGATGACATCTCAAATGACATCACTGATGACATCATCCAGTGAATGTGGTTTGCTTCGTTATTTAAATATGCATTATATATATAGCAATTTGCATTGAAGAATGAGTGGATATATTAAAAAAATATTTTGATGGAGGATTTAGTAGCAGTGTAATTGACTGTTTACTTGACCAATTTATAGTGTCTCACTAAATATAGTGGATAGTGACTAAACTGTTTGAATATCTGTATCACTTTGTCAGTTGTTGTGTAAACTGGTTCTCTAGTTAGTTACTAGCTATGTGAAAGTCTATATTAGTTATTGATTAGTTAACTGAGTATTTGTATGGGAGAGTGAATGTGTGTGTGGTTCGGTGGGGGGTGTGTAACTGCCCAAAGATGTATGAATAGTTGATTCACTAGATATATGAAGTTTAAACTACATGTTCTAACAGTTGTTTGGGTGAGTGAATATCTTTATGGGTGTGGTGATGAGCAAATATATTTCTCAATGGTACATGTCCAACAAACGAAAAAAATAAAAGGCAGTGTATGTGTCAGTTGTTGTATGTAAATAAGTATACATAAGACTCAATGATTGTGTGAGTGACTGTATGGATAACGTTATACTTGTAATAATGATTTTATAATTCACTAAGTATGACTTACTATCTAAATGAATAGATGAAGTTGTGTTTGTATAAGTGTGTAGCTAAGTAAATATGTAAGTATGATCCATTGTTTGCATAAGTGAGTAGGATGACTTCATATGTGAATAGGATGTGTGCTGGTGTGTAATGGCGATTTAGGTGTATAAATATTTTTGATAGTGTTCTATTATTCATTGACAGCATGTATGAGTGAATCTACAGGTAAGTGATTAGGGGCCAGATGTAGGTAAATCATATTTACTGACTCTTAAATACCGGATTGTACCGATTCGGTATTTAAGAGTCGGTAAATATGAAGGGGGGAGATGTAGGTAATTTTCAGAATTACTGAATCGGTAGGATTCGGTATTTACCGATTCGGTAAATACCAAATTGGTATTGCCCATTGATTCCTATGGGCCATGAAGCCCATAGGAATCAATGGGCAATACCGATTCGGTATTTACCGAATCGGTAAATACCGAATCCTAAGGGCATGTCTGTCTGTCACATGGCATAGGTGTGCATGCACACAAGTGCATGCACACCAGGATTCGGTATTTTACCATCCAATTGAATTGGGTGGTAAAATACCGAATCTGAAAGGCCTTTGGGACTCAGAAGAGTCCCACCTACATCTGGGTTTTACCGAATCGGTAAAGTTACCGATTCAGTATTTTACAGAATCGGTAACTTTACCGATTCGGTAAATTTACTGAATCTGTAAAATTATGCCCCTACATCCCAATCACCAAATACCGGTTGGTAACGGCCGAATTCGGCCGTTACCGACCGGTATTTGGGCTCCTACATCTGGCCCTAGATGTGTGTATACATCTATGAATCCCTGAGTGGGTTTTTAGATACTTGTATTGCTGTAACAAGGGATTCAAATATGATACTCTGTATTTTACAAAGAGTGATGAAAGATTTTACTAGTGTACGAAAAGGTGTATGTGATTGTCACTTGGATGATGTCATCAGTGATGTCATCAGTGATGTCATTTGAGATGTCATCAGTGATGTCACTGACCATGTCATGAACGATGTAATATGTGACTTCATCAGCAGTGGATTGCGGGTGCGCGAAATATAGTTAGTACAACTAACTATATAGGAGCAATTTCAATGGTTTTGTATGAGTGAAATGTCCAGCTAACTCTAACACCCCTAAAACTTAAAGTTTTTTGAGTGAATTTTAAAGGTTTTTTAAATGCTAATTCCTAACTATATAAGGCCTGAAACCTATGGTTTTTTCAGTGAATTTCAAAGGCTTTTTAAATGCTAATTCCTAACTATATAAGGCCTGAAACCTATGTTTTTTTCAGTGAATTTGCAAGGTTTTTTAAATGCTAATTCCTAATTATATAAGGCCTGAAACCTATGTTCTTTTCAGTGAATTTTAAAGGTTTTTTTAATGCTAATTCCTAACTATATAAGACCTTAAAGCCCACCAGGAATCTCCAGTATGGCCAGGGGACTGCATTGCAGATAGGTGTAATGAAGCAACGCCCCTTTTTACACCTCTCTGCAACGCTGCCCTGTTGCATGTTTGAAGAGGGGGAACTAATTCCCCTTGCATACTGGGGGCCCCTGGGGGCCAACTATTATAATTATAAATTTCTTTAGGCTTCTTTTCACATTGGAAAACCATAAAAGGAACATTTAAAATACATTTACACATTATTTACAAATTACAATTCATTGTTCCAAAGAAATTCATACATAAACATTCATAATGATTATTTCAATTGGTTAAGTTAAAACTAATCCCAAGGGATTTTTTAAAGATTTCTTCTATGTTTCCTAATACATTTCAGGAAATTTAAAACAATGTAACAGACAGATTCAGAATCAAGCATTTGGAGGCGGAGCATTGCGGGCGGTATTGCCTAAGACCCCATCGCCTCAAAGTTGGTAAAATCCAGGTTCTCCTGTGTGGGTGATGGAATTTACAAAACATAATGACATGTATGTTAGATTGTTTCGATTCCCCATCACAAGGACATAAAGGGAGAATTTGGTCCCAACTGTTACTTTCGGGGAATGTCACCATTCTAAAAAAGGTGTCCAATCTGAATCTTGTTAATAGCATCTTCTCATAAGTAGAGAGCTGGAGAGTTAAATACGGCTGGATGGAATATGTTATTTGGACCATGTTTGCATGCAAAACCGAAGGTTTTGACGCCTCAGACATCAGTCTCAGTGACTCTAAGTGGCTAAGTGCTAAATTCTTTAGAAGCTAGGGAGGTTGGTCAATGTCTCTGGTTGGAGATAATAGTTCTCCAAACCAAGGTCTTTTAGGAAGTTTCTAACGTAGCTGAGCCACTTTACTTTTTGTGCCTGATCGAGAGCCATGGTGTCAGCTACAATTGACTGGGTAAGGGCGTTTTTGACCGAGGTCCAAACACGTCTCCACAACATCAGTGGTTGGATCTTTATAAGATCTTCTAGATAAGATATTCCTAATTCCAGGTGCAAAGCGTAAGTTGATGTTCCTCTCGGGGTCGCTAGAAGGAATCTTAAAAAAGTATTTTCCACTACCTGGAGTGGACTAATGTCTGTGTGTCCCCATACTCCCGCTCCGTACAAGGCAATGGCCTGACACTTCGCGCTATAAATTTTCAGAAGCTCTACTGGTGCCCTCTTACCCAGTATCTGGGAGAAACTCATTAAGGCCGCTGTGGATCTTCTGAACAAGTGACATCTTGCCTCCACTGCTGGCCTCCATGACAATTTTTTATCTACCATAATTCCGAGGTGTGGGTACTGGGAGGTGACCTCGAGTTTTTGGTTATCAAGGTAGATATCTTTTACTCGCTTTTTTCTAGGGCCAGTGGTAATGACAAACGTTTTTTTGACATTCACTTTCAGGTCAAGACCGCCCATAAAGGCCGTATTCCTGTTCAGAGCGCGCTGTAATTCTCGCGGTGGTCGTGCGAGGATGACGGCCTCATCAGCATAGAGCAGCGCGGGTATCAGGCGCTGTTTTACACGTGGGAGGTACTTGGCCCCCCTCAACATCTCCACCTCCAATCCGTTAGTATACAACAAGAAGAGGAAGGGGGCCAGGACACAACCCTGCCTGACTCCACGTTCTACGCTGAAAGACGCCGTCAACTCTCCACTCAGACCGAAGTGCACTCTAGCCGAGGTTCTAGAGTAGAGTTCCCTCAAGAAGTCTAAGAGGGGGGAATCCACACCCATTTGCCCTAAAACCGTCCACAGTTTCGTATGCGAAACGCAGTCGAAAGCTGCAGACAGGTCTACGTAAACCATGTACACCATGTTGTTCTTCGCCTGCATGTATTTCCCCAGAATCAGGCTAAGATTTAGGGCCTGCTCCACCGTTCCAAACCCCTTTCGAAAACCGAACTGGAGGTCCGAAATGATGGCTCTATCATCCGCCCATTGCTGAAGTCGCTCGAGTATTACTCTTCCAACAACTTTTCCTAGCGAGTCCAGCAATGAGATGGGACGATAGCATTTCACATCCTGGCGGTCCCCTTTTTTAAAGATGGGGACCATAATAGACTTAGTCCAGGAGTTTAGGAGACCTACATTGGCAGCTGCTGTGCACACTATAGCAAGGATGGAGGCCCAGAGCTCGACGTTGTGTTTAAAGAGATCTACTGGGACCCCGTCTAGGCCGGGGGATTTTCCACTCTTACTTGAATCTAAGGCCAGAGTTGTGTCGGGGATGTCAAAATTAAGTGGGATTGGGTATTCTACTATTGGGAAGGTATTAACAGGATCGATGGTAGTAGAGGTGTTTTTGAAGATGTTTGTGAAGTGAGCCACCCATGTTTCTTCGTCAATGGCCACTTCAATATTTGGGCTATTATTATCGGTTAGGTAAGGGGCTCTAACCGTTCGCCAAAAGACCTCACTGTTTTTATCAACTGCACTCGTGTGGAGATCTTCCCATAGTTGTTTTTTAAGTTCCTCGATTCTTAATTTACGTGCCTTTACACATTGGGACCTAGAAAGTTGAATCTGGCCCGCATCTCTGGGTTTAGTATGTAGTGCAAGTTTTAGTTTGGTAAGGGCGGCAGTACAGCTCTGGTTGAACCATCCACTCTTCATATGGGTCTTAGATTTTGAATTGACTGTCAGTAGTCACTTGATTTTCTCTAGGATATGGCCGAAGTTATTTAGGACTTCTTCATGAGTGGCCGATAAATCCAAGCACTTATTAATGTTGGAAGATGCCTCAACAACAAGTTTTTTTGTGATTTCATTAGGATTAATTTTTCCCCATTTTATACTATAGCCATTACATTTGCCCAAAGATTGCTTGTTCTGTTCAAGAGTTTTTGCTATTGTTGTCTTTTGGGGCTTATAGTTGCTTAAGTTGATGACTATTTTCAGTGCAGAATGATCGCTCAATGAGTTGGCGATGACCTGAAAGGCTCTAGCTGTCTGAGACAGTCCAGGAGACAGGAAGATGTAATCTACTGTCGTTTGGTGGCCCCTACCCGTGTAGGTAGGATGGAGGGTATTTTGATCTGAGTTTGAGGTGTTGGCTATTTCAAGATCCAGATCAGAAAGCAAATTATTCAAGGCATTTCCCGCCTTGGTGTGGGTAAAATGCACTAGTGGTACGTCAAATTCATCAACGATCCCGCAACAGGCTGATTTTATCATCGGGCAAGGATGAAGATTGAAGTCCCCTCCCCATAGAAGGTGAGTTACCCCATTTCCTTCCTTCAGCCTATGAAGATGAGTTAATTTCTCTTGGACATCTCGTAGGAGACTCAAAAATTGGTCATCCTCTAAATTGTTATAGGAGTTGACCAAGAGAATCGCCTCCTTGTCTTCAAAGGAGAGCGAGAGGATTTGGAAGTTTGGATCGGAATGGGCGTTAGTCACTCTAAGAGATTTTAGGGTATTTGTGATATATGTTATTAACCCGCCTTTGGGTCTACCTACTGTGCTGCGAACGGCTGGGACAAAATACGTTTTATATCCCATGAGGTGGAGCTCAGTTGTGGTCCATGTCTCTTGGAGGCAAATTATTTTAAATGATTTCAAGAAATGGAGGGCTGTCCCATCCTCTACCTTAGGGCATAAGCCCGCTACATTCCAGACAAGGATAGATATGGAGGAAATGTCGGGGTTTGCTACAAAGGGCTCTGTCGTTGCCAGGGAGATATCTATTTTTGACGGTGATTATGGTGAGTTTGAATTATTAGAATAAGTTTTTATTAATGGTCAGTCGACCATTTTGAGGCCGCTAAATCTATTACTCGCCGGGATATTATACCAGTTGTCCCAGTGTGGCTTTTCTCTATAGGTCGGTTCTCTATAGGTCGGGCTCAACGTGTGTGTGCCCCATTCATCCCAACTGTCCTGGTCACGGTATCGGGGACCTCCAAATTGTCTTGTGTTTATAAAGTCTATGTGACGTGGAGGTGGTGCGTTCCAGGGGAGTTCGTGACCGTGATAAGATCCATAGGGTTGTCTGGAGGGGTAGAAAAAGGAAAGGGGTTTAATATCAATCCCTCCATTTGGCTTTGGGTGATCCCGAGAGCAGATATAATCTACCACTCGGGGATCTTCAAAAGTGATCACGATACAGTCTCCTGGGATCGTTTTTCTACCTTTTCCCACCCATGAGGTCCTTCGTACTGTCAATATCCTACCATACCAATTTGGGGGCATTGGGCGGTTATTATGTAGCCAATGTTGTGCCTTATTTTTCAGGGACCACGTAGGTTCAGTGCTGTGGTCCACCAATTCGGGCACTCCAGTCATTACCACAACATAGGGGGATGCATCCGGAGGCAGATCTATTGGAAATTTGAATTCAGTGGGTACGCTAGTGGGTACACTAGTGGGATCTCTGTTAGAAATGGGAATCAAGGGATTAGGGGCAAGATTTTGTGTTGCCGGAGTTTTAGATGTTATTTTATTTTTTACCACTGTCTTCAGAACTGGTGTTGTAGTTGAAGTAGGATTTCCCTGTGTCGTGGTCGTGGCGTTAGTAGATGGATTCACTGTGGGGTTTCCTTTAGTTGGTGCAGGAGTTATGGCTAAAGGTAGATTTTTTTGGTTAGTTGCGGGTTTCGGGAAAGTATTACCAGACTTGGTTGAAACTTGTTTATTTTGCTTACCTCCCCCCGTTTGTTGTAACCCTAACGGTTGTTTTTGCTGTGAAAGGTTAACCAATTTGGATAGTTGGAACTCCATTTGTGCGAGCTTTGCTTCCACTGGTTGCAAAAGAAGTTTAAGAAGCTCAGCAATCTTGTTTAACAAGTGGGGATTATTACTATCCACTAGTTCCTTGCTACTAGATATAAGGATTGGGGATTCCAAATTAATAGGAGTAGGGATATCATGGGCAGGGTGATGCACCATCACAGGTACCACTATCTGTTCTATGGTAGATGATGGGATCTGTGGTGTACTAGGAATATTATCTGTGTCCTTAGATCTAGACTTTCTCGAATGTGGCTTTGTTTTTCTTATGACTCCTTCCCTCATTCCCCTCGCTTTCTCTCTGTCGCCTGATGTCATTTGCGGAAGGGTTTGTGGCAATAGTTCAGGTGTTTTTTCAAGGTCTGAGCTTAAATGTAGATCTGAAAGCTGAGAAGCCGACAGGTCCACATTGTTTTGTAAACTACCTTTTGTAAAAGGCCTTTGCCCTTCATTATTATTACCTGGTAAGGGGGTTCTAGCGTCAGCCAGACCTCCCATAGAAGATCTTTTGGCGAACGCTAGATCCAGGGAAACTCTTTCCTCCATTAATGAAATACTTTGATCTATAAAAGTATTAGCCTTGGTGATGAAGTCGTCCATTGGGCCTAACAGTTTTCCCACACTCCCGGTCGCCTTCGATTTGTTTCCTCTAGTTTTCATATCTTACAGAAGGGGGAAAAAGGACAAAAAGATAAATAGTTAGCAGAGATGTTAGAGGGCTGGCCCAGTCCAGTCTCTCCAGTCCTCGAACGGCCTTAAACGGCCCGCCCTTTGCCCGGGCTTAGCCCCGGGCTTGGTCCCGCGCACGTCCCGCTAGCGTGAGACTCAAAGGTTGGGAAATAGGAGTTGGGGGCGGGGAAGAGTCACCAGGTGCGCTGGATGAAGAGGCGCAAAGCACCCTGGGTCTCGCAGTCCCTGCCCCGGTAGTCACCACAATTTCAGCCTCAACGTCCTTTTGAATCAGGGTCCATGGAGGGCATCAAGCAGGAGGTCCCGAATCCGGCAGGACGATCAGCCAAATTAAAGTGCACAGGTCAAGGCTGCGAGCCAACTAGCCCACCTGGAAACTCCACTATGCGCCAGGGGGTTGCATTACAGAGGTATAATGAGGCTATGCCCCTTGTTACACCTCTCTGCAATGCAACCCCCTGGTGCGTTTGCAGAGGGGGAACTAATTCCCGTTGCATACTGGGGGTCCCTGGGGGCCAACTAGCCCACCAGGAGCCTCCAGTATGCACCAGGGGGCTGCATTGCAGAGAGGTGTAATGAGGCCACACCCTTTTTTACACCTCTCTGCAATGCAGCCCCCGTACATGTTTGAAGAGGGGGAACTAATTCCCCTTGCATACTAGGGGTCCCTGGTGGCCAACTAGCCCACCTGGAACCTCCAGTATGCGCCAGGGGGCTGCATTGCACAGAGGTGTAATGAGGCTATGCCCCTTTTTACACCTCTCTGCAACGCAGACCACTGGCGCGTTTGCAGAAGGGGGACTAATTCCCCTTGCATACTGGGGGTCCCTGGGTCATATCTGCCCAAACGCCGATATTACGAACGATTGAAAATGACTTTTCTTGAGAAACATTTGGATTTGGATTATCATGTCCTATACTTTGGAATTTTTGAAAGACTGACTTTGAGGATGCTATAAATTACTCAAGTCTGCCCGAATTGTGTGGGTAAAATGATACCTAGTCACTTTTAATAAGAATGTACTTACGTCTCGTCTAACATTTGGAAGAAATATCTAGTTATATGACAACAGGATACCAACATAACTTGAAGGAAATAAGAACGCCCTGAAGAAGTTCTGTTGTACAGAACGAAACGCGTTGGCTGGCTGTGGTACATAAACTTAAGGAAAATACAAGTATTTGAATATACACCAAGATTCAGCGCTTCAATAAGGACACTAAGTGATATGATTTGATTGGACTTATTGTGCAAGTGGTGCTGTGCCAAACTTTGGAATATTCTCCACTACTCTCTACTACTTACTCTCTACTACTCCACTGCTCTCTAATACTCACTCTCTACTACTCATTCTCTTCTACTCTACTACTCTCTACTACTCTCTCTCTACTACTCACTCCCTACTACTCACTATCTACTACTCTCTACTACTCACTCTCTACTACTCTTTACTCTCTACTACTCACTCTCTACTACTCTCTCTCTACTACTCACTCTTTACTACTCACTCTCTACTACTCTCTATTACTCACTCTCTACTTCTCACTCTCTACTACTCTCTACTACTCACTCTCTACTACTCTCTGCTATTCTCTCTCTCTGCTACTCACTCTCTACTACTCTCTCTCTACTACTCTCTACTACTCACTCTCTACTACTCACTCTACTACTCACTCTCTACTACTCTCTACTACTCACTCTCTACTACTCTCTCTACTACTCTCTACTACTTAATCTCTACTACTCTCTACTATTCTCTCTCTCTGCTATTCACTCTCTACTATTCACTCTCTACTACTCACTCTCTACTACTCTCTACTACTCACTCTTTACTACTCTCTACTACTCACTCTCTACTGCTCTCTACTACTCACTGTACTACTTACTCTCTACTACTCTCTACTACTCACTCTCTACTACTCACTCCCTACTACTCTCTACTACTCACTCTACTATTCGCTCTACTACTCTCTACTACTCACTCTCTGCTACTCTCTCTACTGCTCTCTACTACTCTCTACTACTCACTCTCAACTCTATTACTCACTCTCTACTCTCTACCTCTCTACCTCTCTCTACTTCTCTCTCTACTAGTCTCTACCTCTCTACCTCTACCTCTCTACCTCTACCTCTCTACCTCTCTCTTCCAATGCTGATGACATCGTCCTGCTAGCACAAACTCCCATAGGCCTACAGAAACTGATCACAGAACTAGGAGACTATGCCACCTCGAACCAACTTACGATTAACCATAAAAAAACAAAAGTTATGTGTTTCTCGAAATCTATTAAAACTCCGAAAAGTCTAACTTTTTCCTGGAATTTGGGTGAGCATCAATTGACAAGGGTTACGTGCTACAAATACCTGGGCTTTCAGTTAGATTGTAAGCTTAACTTCAAATCACACTTGGACCAAGGTCGCTTGAAAGCCAAACAACTGTTGTTCGCTTTTAAAACTCTAAGAAAAAACTTATAGGATGCTCCACTGCCCACCTGCTTAAAGTGATTGCTGCAAAATTTTTACCTTCCATTTCATACGGCTCAGAAATTCTGAACACCAAAGATGCCACAGTCCTAAATACAGCACAATCCACACTATTTAAGAGACTGTTCACAATTCCGCTACACACCTCACAGGCACAAATCCGCCTAGAATATGGTCTAAAAAATCAGATTATGGCCAGACAAGGCGCCTTAGTAAAATACTACTGGAGGATGAGGGAGGCAGAAGATAACACCCTAGCCCACTATTGTTGGGTCGAGATTGAAAACCAAAAGAGCCTAGCTAACTCAACCACAGCAGCCCTGATGGAATCCCTGTCGGCACTACAGCTAGAAGATGCTTGGCTCACCCTCACAACGTACTCAGGATTTAAAATCGTTGTCAATAACGCTATCAAACGGACCTCTTTATTAACTGATAAAACGTCCTTTGCAAAAAAACATCATGCCTGGGCTGTGATTAAGGATTATCAGAGGCTGAAGCCGCAACAATATCTTTTGGAACAATTCTCCCACCAGAAAAAACATTATCTGACTTTGATACGCATGGGGTCTTTCCCCTCAAAGGAGTTGACCCCAAAATGGCAACAAACATGGCCAACCAAGGAGTGTCGTCTCTGTGGTCAAGGGGAAGAGTCGCTACTACACTTTCTATGCACATGCTCTTTTTTATTGGAAGCCCGAAAATCCATTCTCCGGGAGGCTCTAAGGAAGGAACAAATAAGAACATGTAGAGCAGCGGTCATTAAATGTCTCGGAGGATCGTCAATTCCTCTGTCCTGTAGAGCCATAATACTATGGAAAATCGCAGCAAAAGAACTGGTAAAATGCGACCCTGCCAAGCAGCCAATTAATTAGCAGATTTTTCCCAAATGCATTGTTATATTCGTCATTACTTTTAAAATAATAAGTATGTCCTTATTCAGACATCAACCTCAAGCCTTTTTTTTTTTTTTTTTTTTTAAATATACACACATACATATACACATATATATATATATATATATATATATATATATATGCATATATATGCATATGCATTTATATATATGTATGTGTATATATATACATACATATATAAACATATGTAATCTGCATATCTATATAAATACAAATATAAATGCATGCATACATATGCATATATGCATACATATGCATGTTATTTACATGAAAGTTTTAAAAACACTAAGAAAAACAAAGCTAAAAAGCCACCTCATTACAAACAGAATGACTTTAACTTAAACGAGGGTGAGATCTATTGCATTTTCAATGCTTGTTTACTTTGGTTTCATCAAGAAGGCATTCAGATGTGTCACACATTTGCCATAAATTCTGATTGTTAGCACTCTAGTTGCTCATTAGATCACTGTAGTAAAGCTACTGCTCACCAGGGAAGTCTGCTGCTGGTATTCAAAGTGCATGTTTCAGTCTGCATGTCAGAATTTTTTAATGAAATAGAAGAGGATTTGAGAAGTCACTCAAAATGTGCCCTAATTTTTCTTTCTGCAGCACTAATCATACTTTCTATGGCAAAATATACCCCCTCATGTTGTTCCTTTTTAAATTAAATGTTTTAAGAGTTACCACTTTATTCCAATCAAGATGGCTTCAGGTGTGCCATACCTTTGTAATAAGTAGGACTGTTAGCGCTCTAGTTGTTCTTTAGAACACTCTAGGAGGCTGCAGTAGAACACAAAGGAATCAACTGACAGTCTCTGTCCTTGTTAGATGTACATGTTTTACTGAGAATGTCAGACTTCATTCTCACATGACTGAGAAAGATAATGTGAATTTACAGAAAATATGCTTTCAGTTTAGCTTATAGATCCCCTTCCAAACCACTGTGGGAAAAGCATGAGATAATAGTTTTCTTTCAAACATGATTCATGATATCCCAGCAGAAGGCTTTTTCACATGATAAAATCACCTTAGAACACACCACAATTCCTAAAATGAGTGTGGTACCATCAACAAATGATTTATAATGTAACTAAAGTCCTAAAACCCTCTATTAACTACAATGCTTTTTAATGAGGTGCTATCATGTATATTGGTCCCAAGATGGCTGCCAACACTTCTTGGATGAATTGCTGACAGCCAATCAGATCTCACGATGAGATGTGTGGTTAGGCTCCACCCAGATATATATGTGTTTTTGAAGTTAATTTTCGAAAAAACCACTGGAGCAATGGTCACCAAATATAGCAAAGGCACATCTGCGTACCAGTCCCTACAATTTTGCAAAGTTTGGCGTAATTCCGTTCAGCGGTTCGGGCTGTAGCCGTGTCAGAACGTCCTATGGAAATTAACATGGGGAAAAAACGTTTTGGGACCCCCCTTTTTCTCAGCCCCCACTTCGCGAATCCCCCGAAACTTTCAGGGAAGGAGCGGAGCGGAGCTGGCCAAAATTTTGGAAAATTACACGCAAATTCCTCAACTGGCGCCAAAGTTATTCCCAATAGAATGTTGCAGATTTCCTATGGTAGCTAGGTCCTAACTATATATACCTACTGGCTATCGCCAGTAGGTAATATATATTTATAACATACACTATTGACATGTGCAAAGGATTGCTGCTTTAGTTTATCAGTGGTTATCCACGCGTTGGGGAGGAGGGTGGCTCTCCCTACCCTTATTTCACTAGCAAGCACCCACTGCATATTTCCCAGTGGCGCCATTACCCTATATAATCCATCATCCGAAAAGTTCCAGCCTTTTGGGTGTACTGCTTGTGCCTAGGTCCACCAAGTAGGTGACCTCACTTTTCTTCTCTAAGATGGGGTAAGGTCCACTCCATTTGTCCTGGGGGGCCCTTGGGGCCACAGACTCCAAAACCCACACTTTTTGCCCTGGTTGGTAGCTTTCTGGTCATACCAGTGATTCTGGAGCTCCTGGTTGGCCTCAAGATTCTTAGAAGCCTTTTCCATGTACTCTGCCATTGTGGACCTTAGGCCTGGTACATATTCCACAATATCCTGTTTAGGTTCTTGGCTAGGCTTCTCTTAACCCTCTGTAACAAGACAGAGTGGTCCTCTAACAGGATGGCCAAACAGAAGTTCAAAGGGTTAAACCCCTACTCCCTTCGGAGGCACATGCCTGTAGGTAAAAAGCAAGCATGGCAAAAGGACATTCCATTTACTTTTGAGTTTTTCAGGGAGTCCCATGATCATGCCTTTCAATGTCTTGTTAAACCTTTCAACAAGACCATTGGTTTGTGGATGATAGGGTGTAGTAAACTTGTACTGCACTCCACACTCATTCTACATGTGCTTGAGTTATGCAAACATGAAGTTTAACCCTGACACCACCTCATTAGAAAACCCTACCCTGGTGAAGACACCAATGAGGTCCTTGGCTACTGCAGGAGCTGGAGTAGTCCTAACAGGAATTGCATCAGGATACCTGGTGGCATGATCCACTACCACCAGTATGAACTGGTTTCCTGAGGCTGTGGGAGGTTCAAGTGGACCCACTATGTCCACACCTACCATTTCAAAGGGAACCCCAACCATTGGTAGTGGATTTAAGGGGGCCTTTGGGTGTCTACCTGTTTTGCCACTGGCTCGGCAGGTGACAGGAGCTGATAAACTCCTTTAATTTTTGGGACAAATGGGGCCAGTAGAAATGGATGACAAGTCGGTCCAACGTTTTGGTCTGACCAAGATGCCCAGCCAGGGGGATGTCATGGACCAATGTGAGTAAAAACTCATTCTATATCTGGGGCACTGCCCCTCTCTCTGGTCTCAGTATGTAGGAGTCCCTCCTCCCAATAGGCTCTGTGGGTTCCACTAACATCTCCCTTTTCCTGTGCAGCAGCTTGCTGGCTCAGGTTTTCAAGTGTCGGAGAGGTCTGCTGTCCAAGACACAGCTGTCCCCTAGTGGGTCCCCTTGAATCTGTTGCTGTGCAGAAGCTTGTTCCCCAGTCTTTTTGCCTTTTCTCTTGGAAGGTTGTGCCATTCTTCCATGCTCCAACACTTCTTTTTAAACCTGTGCTCGGCTCTGTTCTCTAGTCTTGACACACAATCTCAGGGATGTCCAGCATTGCTGCATGGGTTTTCAATTCTACCTCAGCCCATGCTGAGGTCTCTGGGTCATTTACAGCCAGACAGGCAGCTAGAAGGTTTGGAGAGACTATTACCAGTTTCAGGCAGGTAGCCCATCCGCCCCACCCAGTATAATGTTACTATAGCCATAGCATGGTTGTCAGTAACACTGTCAGCTTTGGAGACTGGATATGAATTTCCAATCAAGTATTGCCCTGGGTAAACCAGTGAATTTCTCAGCATAGTAACACTGTTACCTGTTTCCATCAGTGCTTCTTTTCTAGTCCCATTGAACCAAGGGAACTGTAAATACTTTTTCCAGTTGGGTGGCCATACAGCTTAAGTTGCAAACTCAAATTCCCCTTCCGTGACTTAAATTGCTTCAGGGAGAACCCTCATTTGCTCTGGGCACACTGTTGATCCCATCTGGAGATTGGCTGCACCAGTACTAGCTGGAGGAGTGCTCTGCATCTTCTTGTAGGACAAGTAGCATATCCAGTTAAGTGTCCCAACTTCTTACATTTGAAACACCAGGCCTTTTGGGGATCAAAGTGTTTCCCTTTGTACCTACCATTGGACTGGGAAGAGTTTTGGCATCCACCCCACAAGCAGGTTTTTGGGGCCCTTTAGAAGACTCTTGGTTTCTGTCTTTGGGGTTCTCATCCCCTTTCCCCAGGGGAGGTTTGGTAACCCCTTTCTTTTGGTCCCCCCTGTGGCTGTTTTCGTTACCCTAGTCTTGGCCCAGTGGTCTGCCTTCTTTCCCAATTCCCAATTGGGGAGAAATACGACCTAGGTCTACCAGATGTTGAGGTGACTTTTCATTAGTGCAACTACTTAAATATGTTCTTTCATAAAAAGATTGTAAAGTCCATTGAAATCATGCACATTATTTCCAGTTAATCATCCATCCAGTGTCTGAACTGAGTAGTCTACGAAGTCAACACAGGGCTGGCTTTGGGTTTTGTGAGCCCCCCTGAATTTAATTCTATATTCCTCAGTTGTGAGCACAAAGCCCTTAATCAGAGTGTTTTTCGTGATGGAATAAGACCAAGCATCTGCCCCAGTAAGGGTCAGGAGTCTGTCCCTGCGGTTACCAGTGAACAATTCCCAAAGGAGAGCCCCTCAGTGTAACTTCTTCACTTTTCACATTTCACAAGCCCTCTTGAAAGCTGTGAACCATTTGGTGATGTAATCACCTTCCTCAAATTTTGGAACAATGCCTTTGGGATTTTGGAATCATAAGATTGGTCTTTGGCACTAATTAGTAAGTTGCTGCCATCATTGATGGGAGCTAGGCCCATCTCTGCTCTTTCTTTTTCTAGAGCCAGGAGCCTGCTCACTAGGTCTAATCTTTTGGCCAGTCTCACTAAGAGGATGATCTCTTTATTGATGCTGTCCTCAATGATCTCAGAAGTACCTGACCCACCTGTGTGGGATCTAGGTGCTGTGAGAAGTATTCTTGGAGTCAGGGGCACAGTGATTCTGTCTACCCTAGGAAGTGAGGGGGGTTGGAAGTTATCCTCATCCCCTCCTCCTCCTTCCCTATCTGAGAGGTCCTTACAGTACTCAGAGGGGTAGTCCTTAGCATACCCTGCCAACCTGGATGAATAATGACTTTTCTGACAGGTTTGTAAAAATTTGCTAATACAGTTGTAATTACTTTTGAATTTCTTTTGATTACTTTTTAGGATTACTGTTTCTACTCAGTGTGGTATGCCTAGATAACACACTGGGAAATTTCCTGGCTAAAAAGTAAGTAAAACTGTTGTTCTCAAAACACAGTTTCTTAGGTTTCCATCCAAAACACCTTCAACACAGAACTTTTTCAGAGGAAAACCGTTAATGCAGTCCTATGGGAAAAATAGGGTTCACGTTTTGCAGGTAAGTAAACAGTCTTGAGGGTTGAGTTTCTAGGGTTAGAAAATGGGTTCCCCCAGGGTCAAGGATGCACTCAAAGAGCACCCTCAGTGGTACTAGGGCAACTGGGTAGAGAGTGCTGAGGCCTAATGTTATCCAATGAGGGATAGGGGGCCTTCGGTTGGTGGCTACTCATGGGCCCCCCACTTTGGATGTGGGAGAAAAGCTCCTGGAGAAAAGCTCAGGGAAAAGCAGGTTCCAAGCTGGCATACAAGGTGCAACCACAACGGCATAGGAGCGGCTGGGTGCAGTGTGCTGGATCGTCATCGGGAGCCCTGTTGGTTTCAATGATGAAGCTCCGGTCAGAACAAACACTGCAGGCTCGGGCAAGAAGATCTTCTGGAGGCGACCACTGATTGGAGAGGTAAGTTGGGATGTTGAGGGATGCCGGAACACCATCAGTTGGGCCACCCAAGGATGTGGGGCAAAAGTGTCTTTTGGCATCAGGTTTTCCTTCCCAGCTCTGGTCGCGGTCGGGGGGATCATCCAGATAGAGACTGCAGGCATCATCTGGTGACTTGAGGTAGGTAAGGGATCACCTGATTCTAAGTCAGGATCACCAGGGAGACCTACTTGTGGTGATGGGCCACTTGCACTCGGGCCGTGGGCATCAGGTGCAGAGTGGTGCAGACTTGCGGATTTGGCCAGGCCAGATTCTGTTGATGAGCAAATCTGGTGCTCACAGGCGACAGATTCTTAGTATGAAGGTAAAGCAGGTTCTCTGGGTTCTGGGGCTCCTGGACATGCTGGGATTTCACTGGAGGTGGTAGAGGTTGGGACAGGCTGGTAGGGATGGGGCCAAATCAATTGGTGTCCTCCTCTTCTTCTTTCAGCATGGCTCTTCGGTCCTTCGCCCTTCTTCTCTTCTTCTTGCTGGTCTGAAGAGGCAAGGTTCACGATCAATGGGTCCCTTCCTTGGGGTGGGTACACCCCCCATTATGCCACTCTCCAGTTGGAGGGGGCCATAAGCCTCACTCTGATTGGCTGGGTTCCCAACCTTCAATATGGCAGGGACTGAGAGTTGTGCTTTGCCTCGCCTCCCCCACCTGAGGGGTGGGGTTGCCAAAGGTGGGCCACCTCTCCCCCTATCTTCGTTTTCCCACTGATTCTCCCACCAAAGTTTGGGTCAAACTGGTGGGGGCCAGTTTGCTGGGAGCAGCAAAAGGCTGGGACAGCTTCCAAAGATGGCAAGCCTTTGAAGCTTCCCCTTTGTGGAACCTGTCCATCCTGGGGTAGGAGGCTTGGCAACTCGACCCAGGAGGTGCTTTGTTTCAGGTCCCCGAAGCTGGAGGCTCTTGACCCAGGGGTTTAGAAACATGTCTGCTGGTGGCAGCTGGTGAGCAGCCACTTAGCCAGGACACTGGAAGTAAGTCGTTTTTAGGGGGCATCTCTAAGATGCCCTCTTGGTGCATTGGCATTAAAAACCACACTGACATCGGTATCGGTTTATTGTGCTGAGAAATTAGATATCAAAGTTCCCAGACTTCAGTAAAGCCATTAAGGTGCTGTGGAGTTCGTAGTTACAAACTCCCAGACCATATACTCTTTATGTCTTTGATGAACTTACAATGTCTAAGAATGGACTTAGACACTGTAAGGGTACAGGTCTCATGCACCTGTACCCTCACCAGTGGTATAGTGCACCCTGTAAGCGGGGTGGCTTACCTTTACCTAACTCTGGGCGTAGTTCACGAGTAGCGCTACGTGTAGATACGCAAAGTGCACTTCGCACTACGCGTAGCTATGCTAACTGCGTAATGCGATAGGGAAAATGCTGTCCGCACTTATTGCACAGTGTTGGATGCTTGTCCACACTGTGAAATCATTGCAAACGGTATCTTGCACAGTGCAGGCGGTCGTTTTCTGCCACTCGAGTAGATTTGTACTCGAGCAACAGTTTTCTCAACGCGGACTGGTAGTTTCTCATCGCGAGCGGTCGCGAGCATATGCAACCAATCGCAATGAGAAACCTGATGTCCCCGTGTTGAGAATCTCGCCAGGAGGTTTATTTTCCATTCTCGCGATCGGCAACTTGATGTTGCTGATCACAAACGAGGAAAAAGTCTCGCTGGGAAGTTGACTCTGCTCGCTGGGGGACCGCGAGCAAGCAAAAAATGCCTGCTACGCTACGTGCTTTTGCACTGCACTACATGCAATTCGCATAGCACGTGGTAGCGCAAACTACGCACACTCTGAGAGCGTAGCGTATTACTACGGCCAGGCCTAGTGGTTGTAGCCATGACACACATTGTGCCATGTCGACTCTTCACTTTGCTTTGCACCAAAACATGCAGCCTGCAATGTTAGTGTGTGTGTTGAGGTACAGGGCCTCTAGGGATGGTACAAAATGTGCTGTAGCCCTTAGAGGCCTTCCCTGGTCACCGTGCCCTTGGTACCGATGGTACCTTTTACAACGGACTTCCATGTGGCCAAAGAGTTGCCAATTGGGTGTGCAACAGTGCAGTTTTAGGGAAATAACAAAGGCCCTGGGCACCAGATTGGCACGAACCTAGGGCACACTCAGTCAAAGATCATAAACATCAGGCAAAAAGTGGAGGGCAACCACGCAAAAAGGGGAACTTTCCTGTAATATCTATAAAGAAATAATGGAGCCTGTAAAAGTGGCAATATTTCTTACTATGAAATGTGTACCTCCTTGCCAAGCCCATTTGCTGTCACCGGGCATCCACCCATTTTTTTTGTGAGTTTTATATAGCATGAACTAGACCTGAAACATCGGTTATCAGATCGCTTTACATGAGTACCAGTTTTGTTCCAGATGGACACATTCATTTTTTGTAGGCTTGGGGAGATGAAGTGATTTGCCCAGAATCACAGGATGTTGGGGCATGTCAGTGATATTTATCACTAATGATATGCAAAGTGGGCGTGCCAAGATGTTAGCGACTGGAAACAGTCGCTAGCATCGCTATCTCCTATTACCAACTTTTGGAGATATTCGCGCTAAGCGCGAATATCTCCAAAAGCTAACACATGCCCTGAGCAGTTCTTAGCCATGTTATCCAAATGGAGGTGGATAACATGGCTAAGAGCATTAGCTC
The DNA here is from genome assembly GCF_964263255.1 of Lissotriton vulgaris. Taxonomy (NCBI): domain Eukaryota; kingdom Metazoa; phylum Chordata; class Amphibia; order Caudata; family Salamandridae; genus Lissotriton; species Lissotriton vulgaris. The sequence goes on from NC_141694.1 coordinate 579,645,486, forward strand.
GGTAATGCATAAATATCGCTGACTTTTCAGCGATATTCATGCATTGCGGCCGATTTTTATCGCATTTGCGATAAACCTTGGTAATACAAAGGTTTATTTGCGATAAAAATCGCCGCAGCTCAGCGGTAAATTTTTGTCTCTAACCAAGCAATAGCGATAATTATCGCTAATGCTTGGTAATATGCCCCGTTGAGCGTCAGTGCAGAGATCCGAACCCGGTTAGCCTTTATCGAGGTCAACCGCTCCAGCCGTAAGACTACATCTTCTCCGCACTGAAAGTCCTGTATCATTCTTCTTAAGCCCTGTCTGATATTAGGTGCATGAATACACTCCCTTTTGGTGGATCTATCAAGGTTAATGTCCAATAGGGTATTGAAATTGCCCCCCAGGACCACCAGGAGTGTGAACTCCATCAGATTCCGCTCCAGAGTTGATAGAAAGGAAGAATAATCGGAGTTCGGGCCATAGAAGCCTGCACATGTAAATTTGAATCTCACACACTTTAGAGCTGCCAAAACCCATCTACCGAAGCTGTCCATTTTTTAGGTCAAAACCTCCAACACTACCCCTCTCCTCAGAAGGATTGCAACCCCCTTACACCAGACATCTTGACCTGAGACTACACAACTCTCATAAATCTTTTACCAGGGTCCTCCCGGAAGCTTAGGGCTGCCAAATGTTTAAAGGACTTCTCTTGGAGAGGTTTGTAAATTCCTGATATTTGTAAATCTGCTCCTGTGTGAGGACGTTAATCTGCTTATGCAGATTTACGAATATTTGTATGAATTGAGCTCTTTTTGGAAATCCATTGGGGAGGTTTATGGATAGCTACCAAGTTACAAATAAATATATGCTTGTTCACTGAATCGTCATTGCCCCCTTTCGCATTTCACTACAAAGTCAGGACTGAGGAAAGCAAAAATATTTCTACAATCTTCCATGCATAAAGAGTTGGGTCTTAATAGCAAACTAAAAGTAAAATGTTGAGCGTCTTTCTTTTCCCAGGCTATGGCCATGCCTTTCAGTTCACTTTAAACTTCGACGTGGAGATGGGGGAATGCAATGTTGGATCTTAACTTGGGCATCAGGTGCAGAGTTGTGCAGGCTTGCGGATTTGGCCGGGCCAGATTCTGTTGATAAGAAAGTGTTTTATGGCAGTTCAGATGTAACTGCACAATATACAGTTTGGAAATGCATGGGAATATATGCCAATATAGCGGAATTTTGTTCTGCATCCCTTTACTTCTGTGACAAAGTGAAATACTAAAAAGAATAGATGATTAATAATGAGAGCATTAGACAAATAATGTCCGTTTAAACACACTACCAATTCAACTTCAATATCCCTATATAAAGGAGATGGCCGTGCGCCTGAAGCAAACATGGCTCCTGCGACTTGACCTCCGTTCTCACTTGCTTTTCTGATGGTCTTTTTATGCCAATAGGGGTGCTTTCAATGAGCGGTTTGCAGTTGCAATCCTTTTATGACCCTTAAAGAAGCTGCAGGAGTCTTTTGAGGCAATTCCAAAGGGCATGTGAAGCGCGGTAGGCTCTTTCTTTGTATTCTCAGTTAATACTTCTTCCATCTGCTGGGCTCTTTGTGAAGAGAGGTGGAGGCGGGCATTTCTTCATCAACACCTCACCTTCTCAGGAGCTTACCACTCCCTTAAAGGGATTTAGTTTAACTTGACTTTCTGAATCCCTTACTTCGTAACTTTCAAGAGGTTTTTCTCTTTTTTTTTCTTTGTCCATATTTCCACATTGGAACTTTATTTAAGCTATTTTTGCTGTTTATTTCCTTAGCTAACATTGATATATCATCAAAATAGCCATAACTATTTCAAACTTTGGACTATTGTCAGCTATTTCAACATTTCAATTCATTTATTACTATTTTATATCTTTCTGTATTACAACATGGAACCCAAATCGATGTCTAACCATTTAAATAAACAGAAGCAAGCGGTTTCACCACCTCCAACAAAGTCTTAAGCTATAGAATCACATGACACCTCATTATCAAAATTATTGGAGGAAATTCAAGCTATTCATACAAATACTGACACCAACCATATGCTCAGATATAAAAAATATTCAGAGAGACATTGCCTCCCTATCTATAAAAGTTGCAGTCAATGAGATTCAGATTTGAGACAATACTACAGCTATTTCAAATATGGCTCCACTTATTCCCCTGGTTGCTTCTCTCCAACGCTCATTACTGGATTTGGAAAACAGAAATAGGCAGTACAACATATGCATATTTAATGACCCAGAAGAAGTTGAGGGACACAGTTGTCATCTTTTCTTAGAAAATGTATTACCTAAGTTTTTAAACATCAAATTTTCAGAACAGTTTGATATTGATAAAGCTCATATAATCCCCTCTTTTTGGAAACCCCATCAGGTTATACCGCGACAAATCGTATTTAAAGTTTTGAAACCTATTTACTTCTTCTAAGGAAAGCTGTACAAGAGATCCCAAACGTTTTGATAGAAGGAAATAAAGTGTTTATACATCAGGACTTTGCAAAAGAGACAGTTCAAATTTGACGTCAGTTATCTGATCTGAGACTGCGTCTGCGTGAAGCTGGATACAAGTATGGCCTCTTTGACCCTTCTGTTATACGCCTTTGGAAGAATGATGTCTCTAAATCTTTCTCTTCACCTTCAGATTGGATATGATTTCTGGACCAGCATGACCCTATTCTCATGACTCTCGACCTTCCGGATCTGCAGTCTCATGTGCCTCCCCTTATTAAAGTTATTTTGTTCATTATAGCAGGTGCACACAAGGTGGCGACTCTTGCTTTGTACCTCCATCTCAACTGCTCTACTTAATATGAAGTCCTAGAGGTCGGCCTCTTTATATGTTTATGTGTTTAGGTCTATGTTTATGGGTTTGTAGAGTGCATGGCTGCCCAAAGGTTTTCCAGTGCTGAGGAGAAGGTGCTGTCAGGAATAGGGGAGTTATCAGGGGATTAAAAATTATTTAATCTCTTAACTGTCGCATTTTTTTGGGTAAGGAGATCCACACCCTGGGACCAAATATGCAAAGGATTTTCCTCCTCATCTGGATCTCTTAATTCATGTCGTCTTCATGAGTAGGTCTGAGGAAGATCTCAGAGACCGACCAGGAATATATGGAGTAACAAGTGTTGTCAGTAGGGCACGGCCCTTGTTGTTCATAGCTTTGTCGGCTATACATAAAGTTTCTTGTCTGGGAATACCACTGAGTATCCTGGCTGCGGCGTTTTGAACCACCTGTAGCCTGTGCACTACATAGTTGGGCAAGCCCAGATAGAGGGAGTTGCAGTAGTCCAGCTGTGACACAACCAAGGCCTGAACTACGGTTCTCTGTGTCTGTTCACGGATAACAGTTAAAAACTTTTGAATCATGCGAAGAATCCCTAAACAGTGGCTGCCAGTTTTTTGGCTTATATTTCCATGGAAAGACTGTGGTCTAATCACATTCCCAGTTTTTTTATTCAAATTTTGGGAATAGGGGGATTGCCTAGTTCTGGCGGACAGTTAATGATGTCCCTGGGCATGGAAATTTTTCCCAGGAATATCAGTTATGTTTTGTCTCCATTAAGTTTTACTCTAGACCTGGTCATCCATTCAGCTAATTTTTCCATGTAGCGGGCCAAATGGTTGTGATAGGACATAGGGCCCTTCATAACCGATAGTACCAGCTGGGTATCATCGGCATATGATACGATGGATAGACCAAATTTCTTTACTATGTTTGCCAGCGGTTGCATTTATAGATTGAATAAGGTGGGGCTCAAGGCGGATCCCTGTGGGACTCCACATGATACCTGTAGGACTTCTGAAAGGTGCTCACCTTCCATTATATGGAATGATCTATCAGCTAAGAATGAGGACAGACAGTTTAAGGCACTGTTTCCAATGCATGGCTTCTTCAGCCTGAGGATCATGGTGTTATGATCAACTGTGTCAAACGCTGCACTAAGATCAAGTAGCAGGATTGCGGTTACACCCTATTGATCAAGGATTCCCTTGAGTTCTTCCTTGACCACCAGCAGGGCCGATTCTGTGCTATGTTGTGGTCTGAAGCCCATTTGAGTGTGGTGCAACACCTCGTTTTCTTCCAGAAACTGGGACAAGGTATGATTGAAATGCTTTTCCACAATTTTTCCTAACAGGCTTAATAGTGTGATTGGTCTGTAATTTCCCGGATCTGAAGGGTCCAAATGAGGTTTCTTCAGTAGTGGTCGAACTATGTGCATGTTTCCAATTTTGGGGAATTATCCCTTGTGTAAGAGATAGCGAGAGAAGTTCAGATGTAGTTTCCAGTACTGTAGTAAGACCCTGCAGTAAGATGTGTGGGGGAACCAGGTCTTGGGGGGAGCCTGACTTGATATTCCTCAAGATCAAGGTTGTGGATTCCTGACTTAACATCGGGAAGTGATATAGGATTGGTTCTGTATCCATTCCCAGAAGGTCATAGATTCCAAGTTGAGTATCTGGGTTGTCCATATCAGTGCTCCCTTGCATGGATCTTTTCTACCTAGTTTTTGAAAAAAGTTGTGAGATTGTCGCATCTATCTTTTGAGAATGGATGAGAGGAGGTTAGTGATTGAACAACCCTAAAAAGTTCCCTTGAAGAGCTGAGGGCTGAATTGCTTTTTTCCTCGAAGTGCTTGGCTTGGTCCTGTTTGATTTCATTGTGGTAGTGTCTAGTGGCCCTCTTATATTGACCTTTGGTGTTGGAGGTGGTACATTTTCCACCAATTTCGTTCATTTTTTTTTCAATGAGGTTAGATGTGGGTTGAACCATGCAGATTTTTTTCGGGTTGGTTGGTCCTTGGCATGTCTTTCAGAATACACTGTTCTGACACTAAGTTGAACCAATCAGACCATATCTTGTCTGCCTCCTCAAGATTCCCTATCAGGCTCCGAGTCTGGGTTTCCAAGGCCCTAATCATATCATCTTGTGTGATTCTTAGCCATTTTCTACCTGCCTTAAAGGAGTTATAGACCATGTGCTCAGTTTGAATTTTGGCTAGGGAAAGAGGAAAAAAAAGTGGTCGGACCATGGAAGTGGCAAAGGAGTCAGTTAGATCTGGGGGTCTATAGTTGGCAATGATATTCATCTTTCTCCATATAGGGACCCTTACTCCTAAGTCAGGATAAGGGGATTACACTCCTTAATAAACCTTGCTCACCCCCTTGGTAGCTTGGCACGAGCAGACAGGCTTATCTCAGAGGCAGTGTGTTAAGCATTTGTGAATATACACAGTAATACATTGATAACACTACAGATGGCTACAACACAGGTTTTATAAAATTAAGACACAAACGACAAAAATCCACAATGCTACACTCAAGTTAACTTCAAAGATGATTAAAGTCTCTTAGTTCAAATTGTTGGTAAATGCGACAAAGTTCTCAACAAAGTACCTGGATGCGTAACACAAAGTGGACAAAAGGCTTGCAAAAGGGGAGATGCGTTGGTTCTGTGGCCCGGGGGAATGGTTGCGTCCTTCCTCAATGCTTGCACAGAGTAGGGGACTTGTCGTGAGCCTTACCGGTGAGGAGGTGATGCGTACATTCTCAGCCTGCAGGCCCGTTGCGATGCGCAAGATGGCGCCTTGATGCGATGTGATGATCCATTTGCAATGCGAGAAGATGGCGCCCTTGATGCGGTGACGCAAGGACGATGTGATGATGATGCAATGGCACCCAGGCAGCCTTGCGACGACTCTGTACTTTGGAGCCACGACAGACCCCGCTTCATGCTTCTCCGGTGATGTGATGGTGACTCTCACGATGGCGTCACGCTTCTCCGGTGATGCGACAGCAGACAGCTTCGATGAACACACGCTTCCAGGGAGATGCGGCGAAGGCTCGCTTCTCTGGCGTTGCGATGATCTCAGCTGCGGCAGCGACACGCTTCTTCTCTATGCGTCACGCTTCCAGCTCCGAGCGGCACGCAAGTGTCTGGAGTCAGAATTCCCAGCAAGGAAATTCAGGACGGAGCTGGGGGTGAAGTCTTTTGTCCCTGTGACTTCAGCAGGAGGCAAACACAGTTCAAGCCCTTGGAGAATATTCTGTAGGTGAAAGTCCTAACAAAGTTCCTTCTCCTTTCCCTTGACAATGAAGCAACCACTGCAGGCCAACCCAGCAAACAGCACACTGGCAGAGGGGCAGTCCAAACTCCTGCAGCTTCCCTGGTTCTTCTCCTTGGCAGAAAGGTTTCTTGTTCCAGAAGTGATCTAATTTCTTGGGAAAAGGGTCCCAATATTTATACCCCAAAATCCTTTGTTCTCTGAAGGCAGAGAGGCCTCTTCCTAGTCCAAACCAGTTCCTGAGCACTTTGTTTACACGGCTCTCTTCTTTCTTTCACTGTGCAGGGCAGAGACATCAGCCACCCCACAGGAGGTGGAGCCAGCACAGAGGAGGGAAGAAACAGCTCTGGAGCACTCTATTGACATGATTCCTCCTCACCTTTCACAGTGCAGGGCAGAGACATCAGACAGGCCACAGGGGGTGGAGCTAGCATTGTAGAGGGAAGGCCCAGCCCTATTCAGGTCCCAGGTGCAATCCTCCTTCCCATCTAGATGCAGATCTCTCTATTCACCACTGGTCTGCCACTGCCTTTCTCCTGGAATTCCCCAGGCCTGTCACACACAAACCCAGACAAGGAATACACAACCCAGCAGAAACAGGCTCAAATGGTTAGTCAAGCAAATGCCTGCTTTCTAAAAGTGGTATTTACAAACAAAGAATATTAAAATAAACTTTACTAAAAGATGTATTTTATAATTCTGAGTTCAGGCATACTAAATTCGAATTTCTACCATGTTCCCTGAGTCAGTTAGGATTATAAGAATGTAATAATCTAACTATCTAACTGCCCATTCTGGCATAAGAGAAAAGGTGACCTTCAATAGTGAAAAACGAAATTGGGTGTAATTCACTATTAGAACATGCTACACACATCAGAGCATGTCCTACCTTGTACTTACAATGCACCCTGCCCTTGGGCCTACCATAGGGGTGTATAATATGTAGCAAAGGGAAGGTTTGGGGACTGAAAAGTGGGTGCACTTGGTCAAGTCGACATGGAAGTGCGAGACTGCACACAGGCCTTGCAATGACAGACCTGAGACACACTTTACAAGCTGCTTCTGTGAGTGGCACAACCAGTGCTGCAAGCGCACAAGCAGCATTTGATTTACAAGCCCTGGGTACACATGGTGCACTGTACTAGGGGTTGATAGATAAATCTAATAACCCAATCATGGAATAACCAATTAGTACATTAATTTAACATATGGAGTACTTGCACTGTGGCACTGGTTAGCAGTGACACGGTGCCCAAAGCATAAATCCAGTAAAAACATATCAAAACAGAGGAGGCAATCCGTCAAAAATGGAAGGGAGACTCACGCCAATGATGGCAGGTCTAACAGAGTCCCTACCTGTATTTTAGGTTCATTGGAGAAAATTACCTCTAAGGTGTGCCCTTTTTCATGAGTGCCGGATCTCACGAGCTGTCTAAGTTGCATGGCTTCCATATCTTGAGTAAATCTATTGGTGGAAGCGTTACCAAGTTCATCTAGGTGTAGGTTAAAGTCCCCATATATGGTCATGGATCCTTTACTGGCAATAGTAGTTGCTTTGAGGTCAGGGGAAGCCTCTAGGTGGGAGATAATTTGATACTGAATTGTGTTATCTCACAGTTGATTATGGTCAAGGGTGAGCTCAAACATTTGTATTCATCTTTATAAATGATTGCCACCCCCCTCCTATCTTTCCAACCCTATCATGTCTCTGCTACAAAGAGTATATCTAGATCCTCCTGCTCGATTATTAGCCTAATTTCTATCTTGTTACCCGAGGACCGGGTCTTCTCTATTGTTATTTTCCTTTTTCTCGCCTGCCCCACCCTGGACAGCCGTCCATATCACTGGTGTGAAGTCAGGCCAACTACCCCCAAATCTTAGTAGGCTGCGAATCCAGTGAGTTTTAAGAGTGACAAACAAATTCAAACAGAGCAACGGTAGTTAAAATAATTCAGTGCAATTGGACCTGGGACAAGGTCCGGTGTAGAGCAGTCTTTCAACCAGGTCTCGTTACGAAGAGTATGTCTAGATCCTCCTGCTCGATTATTAGCCTAATATCTATCTTGTGGCCAGGGAGAGCCCTACTTTCCATTGAGCATTCTCTTCTGGCCTAGGCAATTGTGCGTTTTTGTCTGTGGTGCCCTGTGGTGTAATGCCCTTACAATGGCCGCAGATGGTCTTCTTGCCAATTAAACTGTCTGCTGTGCAGATGTGAGCACACTGAGGGGCAACTATTGGCCTAGGTAGGTAATAGCTCTTTTGTATTATATTGTATGTGCCTGGGGGGTCTTCTCTATGGCTATTTTCCTTTTTCTCCCCTGCCCCACCCAGGACAGCCGTCCATATCACCGGCGTGTAGTCAGGCCAACTACCCCCGAATCTTAGAAGGCTGCGAATCCAGTGAGTATTACTAATGACAAACAAATTCAAACAGAGCAACAGTAGATATAACAATTCAGTGGAATTTTTCTAAAATGGGGCAGCATAAAAGGCTTTTTAAAATATTTAGAAAGGGATTATTACAAACAACAAAGAGATCAAATGTGGGAACACCCATACAATCAAAGGCCCATCTATCAACGAGGGGTAAGAAAGGGGGTCACCTTTTCTGAATCCTCGAGTTCAGGAAGTGATGAAGAATTAAATTTAAGCGAGACAGTTAACAACACTAGAGGAGGGAACTACGTGAAGGAAATAGGGTTTTGGAATATAGGCCAGACCTATGCAGGACCATCCTATGACCAAATGCCTTTTTTAGAACAACGCCCAAGGAGGGGTCAGAGGACAAACAGAGGCTTTGGGAGAGGGACGAATGTGAGGCATCAACCTCAGCAGGAATACTTCAAAACCCGAACCCGTCAATATCGGAGATAGATTCCAAAAAGTTCCCGATCATTAATTTATCAAAACGGATTCTCTCTAATAACAAACTGGAAGTTTTGAGTAAAGGATTCACTTTTGCACCGACCAACCAAGCCAATAGATTTCTTTTAGAAAAAGACCTCAAAGCCTTTTTCCGTAAAATTAGACTCACTAGGTTCTTTGAGGGGAAGGAATATACAGAAGAGACTAGTGCCTCTGGTCTAACACCCAAGTCTACCTTCATCCCACATAGCAGTCAGGTAGATAGAAAGGTAGACACATTTGAACAAATAGTGGAATCTAAAATTCGTAGCTTATGGACACACCAACCACGTATATCCCAAAATGTGAATAAACAACAGAAACAGGCCATATACAATTTGAAAAATGATTTAAATATAACAATCCCGCCGACAAGGGCGGCGGGATTGTTATATTCGATACGGAGGATTACGACAGACGAATCCGGGCACTTTTGGAGGTTCGAGAACACTACAATCAAATACCGATGTCAAATTGGAACATACTGTTAAAAGATATTGGAACATTGTTAGAAACAGCTAAACAGAAGATGTGGATCATGGAGAAATAATATCAATTTCTTCTCAATGAGAAAGCTATTATTCCTGCCATCTATGGCCTCCCAAATTGCCACATAAATGTTAATGACCCACCCCTCCGCCCAATAGTTAGCTGTATTAACTCGCCCTTAGAACCTCTGAGCCAATATGTTGACACATTCCTGAAACCTCTAGTACAAAATCTTAGATCTTATATCAGAGATTCCTCTCACATGATCAGCACAGTAGAAGGAATGGATTTTAACAAATATACCCAAATACTTGTTACATTGGACATTGAAGCCCTCTACATGAACATTCATCAGGATTCCACCATTAACACCGTTTGGAGCATCCTGGGGAACACAGACTGTAGAGGAGCTAACGTAGGTTTCATTATGTCATGTATGGAACTGGTACTTAAACGTAACATGTTCCTATTTAAAGAAGATTTGTTTTTGCAATGCAAGGGGACCAGCATGGGGGCCACATGTGCCCCGAGCATGGCCTGTTTATATGTTGGACAATTCGAGGCCTCCCATATCTACAATGAGTCGGCTCCATTTTAGGAAAACATCAGCGGTTGGAGCCGATTTATTGATCATATATTTTTCATCTGGGAAGGAACAGAGGAAGACCTAGAAATGTTCCTGGAGTGGCTCAACTTGGGTGACATTAACTTAAAGTTTACCTCAACATACAGTAGAGAATATGTGCATTTTTTAGATTTAAAAATCAAAAATGTTGAAGGGAAGCTGGAGGTGGAACTTTTCTGTAAACCCACAGACAAAAACACCTTATTACATTACTCCAGCTTCCATCCTAAAGCCCAAAGGGACAACATCCCATTTGGGCAGTTTTTACACCTCCGTAGAAACTGCACCAATGTGGAGGATTTTTATAAACATGCAGACAATCTAAAAATTAAACCAAAAGACAGGGGATACCCCAGAAAGTTATTCTCAACAGCCTACAAGAGGGCCAAGTTCTATAATAGGGATAGCATGTTGACTCAGAAAGAAGCAGGCCAGGTTAGATCACCAAAAAACAACAAAAGAATAGTTTTTGTAAGTCAATTTTCTTACTTGAGTAACAAAATCAAGAATGTCATCAATTCGATTTGGGGCATTCTAAATGATAATGATTTGGAACATCTAGAGAAACCCCTTTTTGCTTTTAAGAAAAACAACAATTTAAGACGAGATTTGGTTCATACATACAGAGAGGGACCCAAACAGACACAAACTACATTAAATGGAGAAAGAGCAGTGGGGAATTATGCGTGCAGTACTTGCAGCATGTGTAATCAGTGTATTTAAAGTAAAGAATATAATTACAATGATTACATTCTGAAATCTAGGTCATTGAACAATTGTAGAACCAAAAATGCAGTCTATTTAATTATATGCCCATGAAACTTGGGCTATGTAGGAGAGACAGGTGGAGAGGTGAGAGTCTGTCTACTTGAACATAGATCTGCCATCAAAAACCAAAAGGCTAACTGCCCCTTAGTAGAGCATTTTAAAGAAATGGGCCACTCTTGTTTGGAATTTTCATGGTTCATCATTGAACGTATAGAAATGAACAGGAGAGGGGGAGATGTTACAATGAAAAGAAAAAAACGCGAACAGTGGTATATCTCCATATTAAACACTGTAAAGAGGGGATTGAACACTAGGGAGGAGTGGATGAGTATAATTGCTTAGCGGACAACCAGGTCTTAAAAATATACAAACAGAAGAGATATTGCTCTGATCACAAGATCTATAGTAGTTTCAGGGGGTCTGTTCACTGATTCACTGGTAGTAGACTCCATGTACGTGCCATGGAATTCTGCAAAGGTGAACAGTGAAACGTGCCAACAAACCTGTGGTACACATTAGAAGGCACAGTACCGAAATAATAGTATGAGCTAATCAGTAAGAAAAGGAATTGAATGCTAACAATACCTTGAGGCCAACCTATAGTGTGATTCTAACCGTCCATATCCAATGGTTTGAGCGGCTATGATGCAGTTTGGTTACCACAATTGAGGGTCATTTTTACTAACTTTAGTGGAAATCGGTCCAGAAATGATACATAGATACCCAGATTCGAACCCCGTGCCTATCTATATAAGTAAATACACGAGGAGATTTTAAAATAACAGACATTGGGTAGATTAAGGTACGGTCCCTTTGGTGGGCGCTAGAGGGCGCACTGCGGGATGGCTGGCTAGTTAGGCAGCTCCGCCGGACGGTTCCGTTTAACTGCAACAATAACGTACCAAGGACACAGAACCTGCTGCCAAGAGGTACCATCGGACAGCGGAAGATGAGCAGCACATATTGATATCCTTTTCGTCGCTCTGCGAGCGAGTGGGCCGAAGTAATCCGCTTCACAAGCTTTGCTGTGGCCCGCGACCTGTGCGGGCGAAATGGCGGCTGACTGTAGGCGAATGGGGCAGTGAACATCGGAGAAGCGTGGCACACACATCACAAACCCCGCAGCAACCCAATCACGGACCCGTGAGTACCTTTTGCAGTACAGCGCAATACCGGCGACTACTGACGAAATAACTAGCGCGATCATAGCTCAGGACGGCGACTTGTCACCAGACCTCTCCCGCTATATGGAGAAATATCACGTTCTGGACTGTCCGCACACTCGCTGTGCCACCGACACTACACCGCTGCGAGGGTACTCACGGCCATAACGACCGCTCTTCAGCGACTCCGCGATAAAGCGATCATCGCACGGCAGCGCTGCAATATAAGACTAAAGGCGCGAAACATGTTCCCTGAAATGGCGGCGCTCGCTCAGGGGTAATGCACCTCTAGCGCCCGTTCGCTTGCTGAAACGTCGGCTTGTGGCTGCAGTGGACGTGGAAACCCATGGCCCCCATTGATGACCTCTTGGAAGTGTTATGCACAACGGTTTGAAATATTGCTCATGATGGTTACGCAAGTATAGCGCCTGTGATAAACACATCGATGTGCCCAAGTTAGACTGTCACCCCACGCACTATAGCTCTCGGTAGCTAGCCTGAAAACGGAACTGCTCCTGTCTCTGTCCCCGCTGTGAATAGGCGGTGGCCGTCTGCTTTGTACACCAAATATATGTAACACGAAGACAGCTCATTCTAAGGGTCTGCTCCGTTTGCATTTACTGTCATTAACCACGAACTAGTAAGGTGTCAGGCCCTCCAAACCACTGCAGAGGGTTAACAAGAGTCCATTCAATACTGCAAGAGGACACTGTTGTGCCGCTCAGCGCTGTATTGTGCCGCTCTTTCCATGTCTGCGACTGTTCTTTCACGTGATACACACCACAGTTCACCTGAGTGATAACATCCATCTTCCATGTCAGTGCCTGCCATTTTCATGTGGCACTAACGGCTGTGTATGTAATCTCCGTGTCTGCTGCATCCGCACTGTTTGCCAGCTCCACTTGCGCCAAAACCTGACACTGCCGCTCTCACCTCTACATGCTGACAGGACACCGGTGCAAAGCGTACCTGCTCTACGAGCCTGTAGTAGCTGCATACACCATCATCACCACATACAAAGGAGCAGATACCCCGCAGGATGGGGAAACCGGACAAACAACAACCAAAGCTCAACTTTGAACAACGTCGGACTGTGAGAGGGTCCCATCCCCACTCAGACACAGAGACTGACTCAGAGCGCACACCGCCTAAAAGTATGGAGGTCATGCTGAAAGCAATACAAGACAGCCTGCAGGACATGCATGGTAAAATGGACCATCTAATGACGCGTTTGGATAACATGGCGGCCAAGGTGGATCGACATGGAGAACGGCTGGACGAAGCAGAGACAAGACTGTCTACAGTAGAAGACGCATCACGTGAAAGCACCTCTAAATGTACAGGATTTGAGAAGATCCTAGAAGTTATTAAATCCAAGTCTGAGGATTTGGAAGCGAGGTCACGTCGCAATAACGTACGCGTAGCGGGTGTACCAGAATCAACAAACATTGGCAATATGGAAACATATGTGGAGGAAATGTGCCTATCCCTGTTTGGCAAAGACAAACTGTCCCAAGTCTTCATCGTAGAAAGGGCACACAGGACACTAGCACCGCGACCACCTCCTGGTACACCACCGAGACCCATAGTGGCCCGCATACTAAACTACCGTGATAGAGATGCAATCCTACGTATGGCACGGGAGCAAAAAGATCTTCAATATCAATCCAACAAACTTGCATTCTACCCCGACTATACGCAAGCAGTCCAACAGGCCAGAAGAGAATTTAATGGAGCGAAGTCGAAACTGCGTGAACTCCAGGTGGACTACGCCATGCTCTACCCGGCGAGGCTGAAAGTTAACTGGGAAGGCAAAACCACACTGCTCACTTCACCCAAAGCAGCAAATGAGTTCATAAAGAAAATCATGAACCACCGGAAACATGACCAACGTAAACAGCAAGATCCAGAGGAAGACTGACAGCAGAGTGAAGATACAACGTACCGATCAACCAATTTGCTGGACAGGGCGCAACCATACATTGGAGATGGTACTAGCCCTGCCTGGTGCGAAAGCTGTGTTAAGTATGGCCTCAGCGGGTAAGGATTGATTGCACTGAAACATTACTTGCTACTGAAGGTCCAGATCCCCACGTCAGGTATGTAGGAATGTCGACGTCTTGACCACCCACCTTGCTAGAAATGGCGCAGCCACACATTGGGGATGGTACGGGCTCCTACCTGATGCGAAAACTGTGCTCAAATATGGCTTCATCGGGTAAGGATTGCTAGCACCGAAACATTGCTTGCTACTGAAGGTCCTGATCCCCACGTCAGGTATGTAGAACTGTGCGAACTGTCTGGTGTATATGGCGTGCCAAGGTTGGAAAGCAGAGCAGGACACAGGCTTACTGACAGCTCTTCGCTAAATACTGAATTATGCTGTCCACTGGCACCATATGTGACTAACGCACTCTTTGGTGCAAACGTGCATGCCCTGATCCAATGTTACTCACCTGCACAATGAGGCACACTCTGGACCTACAGATTTTTCAGTTATAGACAGTGTGGATGCACCAGATGCTTACCATTGTTGATGTACTAAAGTGCCAAACACTAATGTTCTCCTGCTTCTACTCTGGTGTAATATCTCACACAACTATACCATATCAGTGTTCGATCACATAGCCCAGGTAGCACTGTTGTAAATATCGTAGCTTCATACGCTCCGCATTGGGATGCCCCCCCCCCCCCTTTTTTTTTTTTTTTTTTTTTTTTTTTCTCTTTCTTGTACCTACACAACCGTAACGAGTTACATGGCGAACATTATCTATGGTAACCCGTATATTGAAAACTTCACATAGTTACGCTAGACATATAAGAAGATACATGCATGTTATGTTGTACTTATGGTTATGCACCTAGTTGCATTTCGGAGTGACTATGTAGACTGATGATACACATCTATTTAGCTCTGGGCATGTATATGGACATTGTGCACTGTTATGTTATTCATGGCAGGTGACCTATGACCTTGAACGTTTAAGCAACCGTCCACGTTCGTTAATTCGGACGGGGATGTGCAGTCCCGGCGGGCCCCCACATGGGTGACCCCCACCACTGTTTGCATATTAATGGGATGTTCATTGAGGGTATGGCCTCAGCAGATTTGGGCTGCTGTTGTGGGGCGGGGGGAGGGGGGTGGGGCTGTTCTTGTTGTTTATGGATCGGACCGCTTGAGATGCATTGCCTGTAACCAGCTGTACCACTTTTATCACCGCAACCATAGAAGCCACTTGCATTACACTTCTAAGCTACTGAACTTCCCCTTAGGCGGGACAAAGAGAGCGTACACATTTATATATGACCCCTATTATGGTTAATCCCGCACATCAATCCAGAGTCCTGAACGTCCTCTCATGGAATATTAGAGGCTACGCCAATCCCAAGAAAATTCGACATATATTTGCCTGTCTAAACAGATGGAGCATAGACATAGTTATGTTTCAGGAAACGCATGAACCTCCTCACACACATTCCCAAGTGGGGCGCAGATGGGCCGAGTCTATGCACTGCTCAAGATACTCAACCTATGCTAGGGGTGTCTCCATTTTGGTTAAAAAAGGCACGAACTTTAAAGTGAGCACGACAAAAATAGATGACAGTGGAAGATATGTCATAGTACAGGGTGACATACGTGGTAAGCACATAACACTAGTTAATACCTACGGACCAAACACGGACACTCCGGAATTCTTCCGGGAAATCTGGCACCACCTAAACACGGCTACTGATCGGACAATACTATGGGGTGGAGATTTTAACATTGCACTGAACGATGCCCTTGACAGATCAGAAGGTACAGTAGAACATCACACACGTGCTAGGACTGAGCTACTAGACATCATGAGAGATCTATCCTTACAAGATATCTGGAGGGCGAGACACCCTGAGATTACCGAAGCAACACACACGTCGGGAGCCCATGCTAGCTGGTCGAGGATAGATTACTGGTTGGGGACAGCGGACATTTTGCTGTGGACACGCACAGTTGATCACATGCCCAAGACATTATCCGACCACAACCCTGTTAAGCTGTCATTTACCATCCCTAATTTCGTGCCACCACCATACAGTTGGCGTTTCAAGTCCCTTGCACTTACAGACCCACTATATGTTGATACCATCGGTAAGGCTATCAAAGAATATTTCAACCTGAATGCAGAAACCACGGAAGATGCGGGGCTTCTATGGGAAGCCTTTAAGGCGACCATACGGGGAGTCTGCATAAGTACAACCGCTGGTATACTGAAAGACATTAGGGCACAGATTGCACGATGTGAATCTACACTCCGTGCTTTGGAACGACAATACGAACAAAACCCGACACACAGCATACTTAGCGACATTAGAACTACACTCATCGAGCATCAAAACTTTGCTGCTGACGAAATTAAGTATCTAAACAAACGTTGTGTGGCTAGATCATACGGGGAGGGTGGCAGACCGGGAAGGGCCCTAGCTTCCAAAATATGCACAGGACACAAGCAACACATCATCACAAAGACGATTGATGAAGACGGGCAAACTCACACCGACCAGGCAGGCATACTCAAGAGCTTTGTACGCACTTATCAGGACCTATATACCTCACGACCCACGGCCACGCAACACGAAACATTACAATATCTTGAGGATATTGCTATTGGCTGGTTGTCGGATAATCAGAGACAATACTTGGCCCGACCACTGACAAAAGAAGAGATTACTGAAGTCATAGCATCTTTACCGAACGGAAAAGCACCGGGGCCAGATGGGTTCACTTGCGAATTCTATAAGACCTTCAGCGAATTACTGTCCCCATACCTAGTAGATATGTTTGGAGAAGCCTTAGAAGCCCAGATCCTCCCAGCAACATTACGAGAGGCTGTGATTATAGCATTATTGAAGCCAGGTAAAGATCCCGAGACCTGTGCTTCCTATCGCCCTCTGTCGCTCTTAAATGTCGATTCAAAAATACTAGCTAAAGTCCTTGCCACCCGATTGCAACCGCTAATGACCTCCCTAGTTCTTCCAGACCAATCGGGATTCATCCCCTCCAGAAACACCACGCACAACACCAGAACATTATTTGCCACCGCACATTATCTTGCACCGTCCACCAAAGCAGCAGCGATCATGCTGGACGCTGCTAAAGCGTTCGACTCTATTGAATGGTCGTACCTTATAACGATATTGCATAGAATGGGCTTCCCACAGCTCTTCGTTCAATGGGTACAATTACTTTACACCAAACCAGTGGCTAGAATCAAGATCAATGGTTACGTGTCGGAGTCCATTGCCATAGAGAGAGGGACGAGACAGGGCTGTCCCCTGTCCCCTCTCCTATTTGCACTGGCGCTGGAACCTCTAGCCTGCATAGTCCGACAGAAACATCACCATCTTGCACTCCAATTCCCGAACAGGCCTCTGCATATATCATTATATGCAGACGACATGTTGCTATACGTCAGAGACCCAGCTGCCAATCTGGACCCACTCCTAAGGGTATATATCCGTTTCGGTGGATACTCAGGATTGCAAATAAATTGGGATAAATCCTCCATCTTTCCACTGACTGACTCCACCCAGCAACATATGACGGAATACCCACTAGAGTGGCAGACGGACCCTATCCGATACTTAGGCATTTGGTTCCACCGAGATCCAGAGGTGGTTATTAGAACCAATTATGGTAGGGCGATCGACACACTTGAAGATAAAATCGCAAGATGGATCCAACTCCCGCTATCGCTGGCCGATAGGATGGCAATCGTGAAAATGGTAGTACTCCCTAAATTGCTTTACCTTTTCAACAACATTCCGATACAACCACCGAGAGAGGTTTTCAAACGCATCACGTCCATGATTTTGACGCTCATTTGGGCAGGGAAAAAAGCACGCATAAAACTAGACACGTTAACTCTACCGGTTCATAAGGGAGGCTGGGGGGTACCGGATTTTTGGTTGTACTATCTGTGCGCACAAGCCCAATTTGCCACCCATTGGTATCACACGACGCCATACTTGACTCATGTCGCAGTGGAGGAGGGAGACGCGGCCCCGATCCCACTGGACGCTATAATAACGCATCACAGACCCCCACTCCATAACAAGGATATTAACACGATAGACACTACCAATGCCGCCTGGAAAACACTAGGCCATATGATGCGCAAACTCCCACTCTACGCTCCAGCACTGCCACTACATCATCACCCACATCTATCTGTCACCAGCGAAGAAGTGGGCATGGGCCTATTGAAACATGTGGGTTTATGCACAATGGGTGATGTCTACAAGGACGGGGTCTTTCTAACTGATCAGGACTTAAACTTTATTCAAAATCAGACGACCCTCTTCCGCTTCACTTTCTATAGACTCAAACAAGCGATGAAACAACACTTTCCGACATTCCCGAACGAACCCCAGACGATGGACACCCTACAAATGTTGATCACGTCTACGAACACTTCGCATCTGGTCTCGCGACTGTATACACAAGCACAGATGGAATTAGATCATAAAGCTACTAATACACTGGGGAAATGGAATGCGCTTTTAGACACCCCACTTACAGATAAAGAATGGGAGGCTACATGCACACTCACGAAAATGCTAACGCCAAATGGTAACCTACGTATAATCCACTTCAAATATCTCCACCAGGTCTATTACACTCCAGCCCAGCTATATAGATACGGATTACGTGAAGAAGCAAGGTGTAAGAGATGTGGTTACGACCAAGCAGACTTTATACACCTGGCTTGGAACTGTGTAGCGATACAGGCTTACTGGGCAGCAGTGACCGGTAAACTGACAGACATGGTAGGAGTGCCGATCGCATGTACGATTACCTGCTGTTTATTGGGCCTGCTGCATAATGTGAAGGCGACGCGCCGTAAATTCTGCGTCATAGCACTATTACTAGCCAAACGCAGACTATCAATGTGTTGGGATAGTTCACACACACCCCAAGTTAAATTATGGATGCAAGATATGGCGTATTGCCAAGATACTCTAAGGACATATGAGGAATCTCTACCATTGAGATCTAGACCCAGAGACTACTGGTCTTACTTCACAGCATACTTACACGCACAATTAGAGGACTAAGGGGCCCAGGACATCACTGATATTATTTGGTGGCAAGCATGTGTATTATTGTATAGTGGTTTCACATATATCGAGTTATAGACGAGTGGAGCTGGTGTTGGAATGCGGTAGTGGAATGATCAAGTTAAGTTAAGGACATTAGTTCTTTAAATAAAATTAGTCAAAAACTGAGACCAACTGATTCTGTAAACATGGCCGGCCCACAGTGGTTGTAGGCGTCCTGCTGTGTACGTTAACGTATGTTATGCATGCAATCTGCTCATGTTCATCTGCTTCAATAACATGCCGCCGGCCTTATCCTGTAAGGTTGTGGGCGCTACACTGTGTAACTTGTGTGCATACTGATAATAAAGGTCTTGGAACAAAAAAAAAAAAAAAAAAAAAAAAAAAAGGTACGGTCCCTTTAATCAATATAAACAACACTGCACGCAAAGAACGTAAGCCGACCTATTAAAGCAAAATAATAGTATGAGCTAATCAGTAAGAGAAGGAATTGATTGGTAATAAGATCTTGAGGCCAACCTTTATTGTGATTACACACAACAACATCTAATGGTTCGAGCGGCCATGATGTAGTTCGGTCACCATATTTGAAGATCAATTTTACCAATATTAGTGGAAATGTGTCCAGAAATGATACATTAATACCTAGAATCGAACCCCGTGCCTATCCATATAACTAAATACACAAGGGGATTTTAAAATAATAAATATAGGGTTAATTAAGGTACGGTCCCTTTAAATCAATGTAAACATCACTGCACGTAAAGAACGTCAGCCGACCTATCAAAGCGTATAGTCACGTGATCCAACTAGTGCGTTCTGACACAGGTGCCGACAATCAGATTGTGTATAAAAGGGAGCACCGAGATAGCCGCAATCTGATCCACTGAACACGGCAGAAGGGTGACGCGCTTGGAACTAACGTGCACAAAAGTAAGTGAACAAGGGGTACTTTTGGTGGACGAGAGGGGCTATAGTTGATTAGCAATGGGAGCTAACTCTAGTGAATTATTATTCGGGATATTTTGAGAAACGGGCAATCTTTTAGAATAGTACAAATCACACATAATTACACATAGGCAGGGAGGACATACCAAATCTAGTATGTGACTTGTAATTACATTTTTGAGCATGACTGAATTTAAGGCGAGCCCTAAATTGGATACCTATATACCCGTTGCTTATCAGATTTGGACCAGACAAATGTTCCAATTAGATTAGCAAAATCCGAACGCACTCGGTAAATGTATGGACAGTTTACTTCAGAGTGTAGGATCACAACAGTCTGTATACAGTATGAGCATCATTTATTAATAAAACAGTCCTCTTATCACAGACTTGACTGTGAGTATGATACAAGCATGGGCAAAAGGAAAAAAATATATTTGTCCTCACTTTATGACATCTCCTTTAGAAACAGAGGTCACCATTATATTACACCAATCACATATTAGAGAGAATTTACACATCTATATCAATCGGAAATAAGGAAGAGTAAAAAATAACATACAATAAATGAACCCTTATTGTTACAATATGCATTGTTTTTAGATCATAATACCTGCAAATATTGAAGACGGGATTAAGAAACTGACCAAATATAAATATTAGAAGTACATCCCAGTGATATCACCATGTGGTGGTGAGTATGATCTATGTATATCCTTGGTGAACCCCTTTTATAAATATAGGGAAGTCTTATACACCCCGTGAATAACCTAGAAATAATGTGGCTAATAAATTGCTTTATCTGTAGCTAAAAGATTTGATTATTGGTTTTTTACAGATTGAGACATCTAGGAAGATATAGATCGTTCTTAAAGAAGCGTTTTGAGCTCTGTAAGCCCTGCCTGCTCCACAGCACCTGACTACAATAAAAACAGTCACTTGAATAATCGGGTAGGTCAAGTACTAGTGAAGAGTCTTTATAAGCCTAAGGACTTGACATTAAGGCAATACAATAACTGTGTACCATCATTGCCTATCTAGAATACTAACATAGGAAAAGAGGACTCCAAGATTCATCTGAAGTACATGGTCTGTTATTGCTCGGAGACAAACCAGAAGATACCTTGGAATGCTATTCAGAATTTAAAAGGTGGGTCTTTGTTAGCCTCACCCACATTAAGGAAATTAGGAAAGGCATAAATGAATGAAGGTTAGAGTTTGAATGAATGATGGTTCTGTTATATTGGGTTCCTCAAGGGGGATTATGACATCCTTAGAGTGTATGACATTCAAAAACATAGAATTGAGTTGTGGGACAATTCTTTCCGTCCTTCCTTCCCTGGGCCCCTTTTTCTTTTAAAAGAAATTGGTATTATAACTACTGAGTCAATGTTCCTTTGGGAGGGTAATAAAATGGCATATGAATAATATAATTTGGAAAAAATACTGTCTAAACACGATGCTTAAACATAGATTTAGGCACCATAGGGCATTGAAAACAAACCTCACATAGAGCGTTGTCTAATTGTATTTAATTGTTTTAAATAGGATATACTTGCTGTTATGAGAAGAGAGCTATTTTATACATACATTGTCCTGAAGAAGGTGGCATAGAGAAACACATAAGCTGCCGAAAGGCGTCGACGCATCATTGAATGTTACATCCAAGGAACCATACAAGTGTTTCTTTTGATGAAATGATTAATGGACACCTGGTAACAAATACATTGAGTTCAATGTGGAGTAATGGAATCTGAGATGCTTTTCACTTTTTGCACTTCACTTGGTTGTTAGCTCTCCAGTATTTGGTTTTGTAGATTGTCATTACATACAACTTGTAATTTTAATTTCATGCACAGTCAAAACTATTGATCAATAGGACTTTTTTAACTGTTATTATAATTATTTTTAGGTTCTTGTATTATATGTCATTATCAATGATAAACTGTGGTTTTCTCAATTAGTTTTGTTGTTTCATTGATGTTATCAAATTACCTTTGAGGAACTGAATATGTGAGGAACGGAGGAATGATATGAAAGAGTGAGAGATTAATAACAGGAGTATTACCCATCACTAATATTGATTAGAGGGTAACGAAATAGTCCCAGGAGAAATTCTCTTTTTTTTACTTACCAGTGGTACCCCTTCTCTTGGGTGTGTGTTCGCTCCCAATATGCATTTTCACTTTTTAAAATATGTGACAGTATCGCAGCACTTCTGACCCTCAGTCAGCTTCTCCTGTCTGTCTTGTTTTGGCTTTTGAATATGGGCTATGCATTTTCACTTTTTAAAATATGTGACAGTATCGCAGCACTTCTGACCCTCAGTCAGCTTCTCCTGTCTGTCTTGTTTTGTCTTTTGTATATGGGCTACTTTCCTTTCTGTCTTTTTTCTCTATCTATTGTCTCTCTTTCACAAATTGTTACGACTACATCACATAAGTTATTTTTAGTTTCTTTCAATGTTAAGGTGTTGAGATATCATGTTAAAAGACATCAAATTTTTGATTATTTAAAGAAATTTTACGTTGATATTTGTTTTTTGAAAGAAACGCATGTGGATGATAAAATGTTACATACTATGTCCTGGAGGGAAATATAGTTTCAGCTCCTGCTGCAAACCGTAAAAGTTCTATAGCTATATTTTTCTCCAATAAAGCACAAATACAGGTAATATATCACCACCACGACTCAGATGGTAGAATTTTTTATGCTCAAGTCAAGGTTCACAAATATATTTTAAACTTTATCAATATATATGCCCATACATCAGATGATCCTTCTTTCTGGTCCTACGTTTCTACTAAAATATTAAAATTGGATAACTCTTCCCTTATTGTGGGTGGTGATTTTAATCTCATCAAAGACCCTTTGCTAGATCATTCCTCTGCATTTAAATTTCAACCTAACAAATCCTTTTTTGCTTTGAAATCATTGCTCTCTGTTACTAAATTGCTTGATTTCTGTAGTTTAGAGCATGCTATTGACAAATAATTTTCTTTTTATTCTAATGCTTATTCCTCTTTTTCTAGGATTGATTATCTATTGAAGGCATGGGTCCTAGCCATATGATTAATGAACCAGTAATTCACCCTATTACCATTTCTGTTCATGCCCTATTCTCCTTTTCCTTATTTGTTTTGGATCCTCAGATTGCCAATAAAAGATGGAGAATGAACTCTGAAGTAGTTCTTAATCCAACTAATTCTAAAAAAGTTGCCTCAGCCATTAGTGAGTATTTGTTGCATATTAATCCGCATGATACCTCTAAAATTGTCCACTGGAATGCCTTCGAGGTCTATATTCGATGAGTTAAAATTTCTATTATGGCTCAGGACAATAACTAATTTTATGCTCACCTTTCCAAATTAAAAAACACATTGCAACTTCGGAAAGACTCTTCATTTCATTTTGAGATCCACAATATCAGTTCCAACTTCAGAAATATAGATATGAATGCAACTGTTTGCCTAGTAAATGAGCAGGATTTCTTATCTCGAAAGAAAAATCAAATGTTAATTTTAACTCAAACAAATCTGGCTGACTGTTAGCTTACTATATACGCATTAAGCATGATAAAATTCAAATTCCTGCAATCAAAACAAGTAATGATGCTCTGCTGACAGATATTGAGGACAGTTTGAGATTGTTTTTATCCTTTTATTCCTCTTATATCATGAACATCTTGCCCTGCAAAATAAAGTCATCAATGATTTCCTTAACAACTGTCAATTACCTTAAACCTCTGACACTAAAAGACTAGCTTTAGAAAAGTCTATTGATTTTTAAGAAATAATCCCAGCTATCAAAGCATTAAACCTCAATAAAAGACCTGGCCGAGATGGTATTCCGGCTGAATGTTACAAATGTTTTCAAGACCAACTATCTCCTATTCTACTTCCCATATTTACGAAGTTTCAACACACTTCCCTGATGAGTGGCTCTTTTAATAAAGCCACAATCATTGTCCTTCCTAGACAAAACACGGATCATACTCTGGTTTCTAGCTATCAACCCATATCTCTAATTATTCAGGATTGCAAAAGATACGCCAACATTTTAGCGAACAGACTATTCCCTCAATTATTCAGCCTGACCAGAGGGGCTTTATGAAGGAATAGGTTGTTAGCTCATAAAACTCGCTTGTCTGTCATGTCCTATCTCTTGCTAAAGACGTCAATTGCCCAGTTAGAGTATTGGCCTTAGATGCGTAGAAGGCATTTGATAAAGTAAACTGGCAATTTGTATTCAGTGCATTGGAAGTTTTTCAGTTTGAGACAACATTTCTTAACATGATTAAAGCATTGTACTTGGCACCCTCAGCTTCTATTTATGTTAATGGTGTTTCTTCATCCACATTCCATTTATTTAGAGACACACATCAAGGTTGCCCACTTTCCCCTTTGTTATTTCCTATTGCCGTAGAACCCCTGTGGTTTTCACTCTGCATTAGTGACAAATATACTGGTGTTGCTTTGAAGAATACTACTATTAAAGTTTCTGCATATGCTGATTATGTGTTATTATATGCTAATGATGCTCTTGTTTCCTTTCCTAATATATTCAATACTGTCTACAACTCTGATGCTGATCCTGGATACTCTTTGAATATTAACAAGACAGAGTTTTTTTCCATTAAATGCTCTTTGTAATTCTGCAATGTTGGCAAATACTGATATACTATGGTCTCCAAAAACACTCAAATTTCTAGGCATAACATTTACCCATTGGATTAAAAGTACAGGTGAAACCAATTGTTCTACATTATTAGCCAGTACTAAAGAGAAACTGGCTAGATGGTCCAAACTTCATTTTTGGTTGGGACGTATTGAGGCCCTCAAAATGCCTATAACCACAAATTCTTTATTTGCTGTCCATGTTGCACCTTTCTTTGCCATCCACTTTTTTTTGTAAACCTTTATAAATTATTTGCCCAGTTTATCTGGAGCAATAAGTGTGCATGCATTTATTTAAAACTTTGCAAATGGCCAAATGTGACGGAGGGGTTGGTTTTCTAGATTTTCATTTCTTGTAGCGTGATGTTCGTTGTGGTGCAAGAATCCCTCTCCATCTTACTCTCCTAAATGGCTTACTCTGGAGAAGAATATACTGGCACCGTATCCATTACCTGCATTTCTTACCATGGCCAATAGCGTAGTTGGCAAATGATCACTCATTATTGTGGCTTCTAAGACTGCCCTCTTATCATTTGATGAAAAAGTTCTATAGCCATTGCATCTACCAAGAAAGTTTCTCTTTGGTTCAATCCCAAATTCCAGTACAATGAACATATTTCCTTTTGGAATTAATGAATTGTTGGTTGTATTTTCTTTGTTGGTGATATGTCAAGGAGATATGTTTTATCTATTTGATGATCTTAAAGCCAAATATAATTTACCTTTGTCTAAATTTCCGAAATATACGTTACTATGTAATACCATTCTTAATGCGGATCCTGAAATATTACCTATGACCCAACTTTCTAGTATGGAGTTTTGTATTAACATGTTTAGTTATACAGGACACATAGTCTCTAAAGTATATAAAAAACCTTCTACTCCGATGTACTGCTTCATACATTTTACTCAGAAATGGTCATCATACATAAATATCCACTTTTCAAGTGTGGCATGGAAGGATATTTGTAGTCTAACACTGCTAGTCATCTCCCGGCTACCATCATACAAAATAATATTTATTTACTATACCAATACTTCTGGACTTCAGATAAACTATTTAAAGCTAGACGTTTAGATACCCCGAATTACTGGCATTGTAATACAATGACTGGAAATTTACCACATTTATTATACAAATCTTCTCTTATTTCTCAGTTTGGTCTTATGTATGGAATATTATAACTCAGATTCTTAATATCCAAACACCTTTATCCATTCTATCTTACTTTTTAAGTCTTTTCCTTTTAAACCTGTATTATCTCCTATGGATTGTAAACTTTTGGATGTCCTTATTTTTACTACAGTGAAATCTATAACTTCCAATAGGAAAGATGCTAAGGTGCTTTCAGTCAAGGCTTGGTGGGAATGGATTATTTTTTTAAGACATGGACACCCCTCCTTCTTGCATACTCGACTGAACCATCTTCTTCCAGTTCTAACATGTGGTCTAGTTTGGTTTCATATATTACTGCTTGTTCCTCAATTTAAAATGAGTATTAAAGGGCCACATTCATCAACCTAAAAACCGGTACCAGTCGGGCAGATTTGCATAATCAGCCCCGTTGCGACCGGTATTTTTGCATTTGGGATGCAGCATCCCAAATGCAAAAATCGCAATTTAAGTAATCGTAAAATTTGTGATTACTTACATTGTGAATGCATTTAAGGAACAGCAAATTGTGATTCCTTAAATGCAATGCATTAACACCCATAAAATTGCGATTTTGCAAATAGAAATCTCAAATTACCGTAAATCTCAAGTTGATGATATTTTGCGAATTCTTTCAAAAATGCACTAAAGTCTTGCGACGTCTTCAGAGTTCTGTGCTTCCAGGTCACGACATCTCTTCTGGAGTGCTCCTCTGCTTCACTACTCTCTTGTTGGCTGTCAGTACACTGCCACCTCTTCTGACAGCATCTCCTTGCTACGTATTTTCTCTGTACCTGAAAGGGAGGTAACAGAGAGCATTCATTTAAAATAATCTTAGCTTCCAGCCTATACGGTAGGATTATTGCATTCTATAGCATTTAGGGGTGTACTTATCTGACTTGTTCCTTTTCAATTTAGCATGAGATTGTTTTTCTGCCAGGATTGACTTCCGTACTTTCTCTAATGCTGTAAATAAGAGAGTGGTATTAGTTACTTTGGACATTTACATAGATATTCTACATTACCCTGACCCAGCACCTTTTTGTGCATTATTTTATATTTTTATGTCCTGTCCAGGAAAATGAATTTTTTTTTGTTTCCTAGTTATTTTCAGGATAGCATATATTATCTTGGGTCTAGCGAATCCAGTGGTGGTCTCCGTTAAGGTTGCTATTGTTTACACTTATCATGATTTAATGCTTAAATTCTGAAGTCCTAATGATTAATACGTATGCTTCTACCTTTTAGATACTAATGTGTTAGTCTCAAATTCTAATTGTCCATAACTTCCACTTCACTACAAGAGGGACATCCAACAGAGCCATATTGAGAGAGGAGTAGGTGAAGGGGATTTGTAAACACCCCATCTCGATGGAGTGGGCACAACTCCTGTTCCAGTTCACGCAAGAGACCACACAAGGTTGTTCACCCAGGGACACACCAGCCCTGTCCCAAACCCCACCCCTGTCTCCGATAGAAGCAGCACATACCACGAGGCAAAAGCTGATCCAGATAAAAAGCCGATCAGGCATCGGGAACCCACTTGATAGGCTACCAGACTACTGCAGAGAGACATAGCCTCACTGTAGATATCTCTCCCATCCTGATTCTGACACCGTAGACACCTCACGGACGTACTGGTACCTACCGCAGAGTAAATCCCTGATGCACCATATCCCCTTTTTTTCTGTTCTGCTCTTCCCTCATTTCTGCAAATTCCCCTGATTTCCCCCAGACCCCAAAACCCCCCATCCCCACCCTTTATCAACAGTTCAATGTTCACCTTTTAACACCACATTATAGTAACGTACTCATTGGGAGCACATACATGGTCATTAAGCAAGAAGAGGCACCAATATGGAGTAAGGGACTACATATCAACCCGCATCATCGCGGGAACCCAATCAGTCAGGCACACAATGGCAGCCACCCTACTACATCCTACACTGGCTTCCTAGCAGAGAAATATAGTTGAACGATGGGATAACTCTCAGTCAATATGGGCGATATATAATGGGATGGCGGTTACATAATGTGCCTATATCTTTTTGTGCCTGTTTGTATATACCTGGCATACCATCTAACTTGCACATGCATTATGTTGTACTATGAAGAATAAAACTCTCAATAAAAAAAAATTAAATTAAAAAAAAGAGGGACGTCCAACAGGCATTACACCTACATTCAGAAACACATCCATGCATATCACCTTTGTAGTTCTAAGGGACTGTATTTAATGCGCCATTAAATTCTACTCCTTCTCCCTTACCTTGTTTTGTTCACCCTCTTCCCCATCTTTTCCTCTTTGGCTTTGACTTTGTTGGGCCAGGGAGGTAGATGAGTGAAGTTGGGATCCAGTATCTGCTCTTTCTACTTCGCCCTTGTGGAAACACCAGGTGAGCCTCAGAGTGACTTTTTGTACTTTATTTTTTTTCTACTGACCTGTTGTTTGCAATCCTCCTATTTCCTTTTTCCATTATACATTTTCCTTCTTCATTTAAAGTCCCTCCAAATTCCAAACTATCGTAGAAGCAGGCACCACAAGTAATGCCACCCGGACCCCTGGTGAGGGAAACAAAGGCGGATGAGGTGCAGCCCGCCCCATTTTTATCAAGGCGGAGGTGGCCACACTAATATTTTGGGTAAAGTACAACCTTCTCCACATGTTGGAAGCAGATTGCAGGCCTTTTAGGGTTACACCTTGTGGGAGAGTTGCCTGTTGTGGGGCAAGTGCGCAGGTGTGTGTGCCATAGTACAGGGGTTCAGTGCACCCAGCAGCTGCTGACGCACCGCTGGACCTACACCTTAGAATGGGAGGAAGTCCTGCTCATAAGGTTTCGAGATTGTGGGCTCAGTGAATAATATAATTCTTTTGTTTCCTAATATTCTTTTTTTATTTGTAAGATAATATTCACAGGTAATTTAAGTTTAAGTGATGATTGAAATCATAGATATATTTTATATTATAAATATATTTATGTACATATATACATGAAAAAAAGAGAGAATGAGGAAGGAAACTGGAGTATGTCCCTATACCCTAATTAATACTCAAAAACAACGTGAACAGACCCACTAGTGAATCCTAGGCAAGGAAGACTCTGTTGGAAGTATTGGAGTGCCAGGTACCTCATAGGTTTTTAAGAGCTGGGAACCCAATGATGAAGCATGCCACCAACTTGGTTGGTGGGCAAAGGTTCTTCTTACAAACCTATTGGGTTTCTTGTATTCCAGTGCACAGTACTGAGTTGTCCTGGTATGAGGATTCATTAGTGGGTCCGTCCATGTTGTTCTAAACCAGCATATATCATCATCAAATCTGTTGAGGGAGAAAATCAATGAATGAATGACAATATTCAGTTAATACATGCATTTCAAACAGTCCTTCAGCCCCAGAGTCCCAAGGTATCTAATGTTTCTGTCTCCTTGGTTTGAAAAATAGATATGAGGGAGGACGCACACAGTTTTAAAAATTATAATTGTTAACAAAAGAAAAATTATATTGAATATAAATGCCAAATTGGAAGGTGCATCTGCATTCTTCTGCTCACAATGTCCATCTTGGATGCAGAGCTGAACCGGTCCGGTGAAGCAGGAGTTGGATGTAGCATTCGTGCAGAAGAAGAGAAGGCCTTTAAAAGGCAAGAAAGTAAATGTCAATATTGTAGACTCAAGGAGAAGGTAAGCTTCATGGTGGATGCGCAGGGCCAAGAGGGCAGAGCAAGAGAATGGGCTGGTGCATTTATGTGCGATTAACTGAGAAGTGAGAACAATTTTACTAACACTCCCAGACAACTCCCAGACAACTAGCTCCATGTATGTGGTTGTTCAGTCTCACAACTGTAAACTGTCATAACAATTAGCCGGTGTGCGTCCATCATGTCACATATTTCTGGTTACAGTAAAGTCACCCCAGACCACAATCACTTATTTAGAGCAGTTTGGCATTTGAGCTATCACAGTACTCAGCATCTCCCAAATAAACACACCTGTCTCGAGTCTGAAGTGATGAGTAGGCCTCTTTGAGTCATGTTGTTTCCCAGTGAAGTAAATAGGCATTGTTCATAATTTCCTTCTTCTGGCTGTTGAGGTAGTCCCGTCCAAAATCAGAAACCCGGCCCAAATGAGATTGAGAGAAATAGACCTGTAGTGCTGTTGATGAACAAGAAGAGCAAAATAATTTGAGCATTTTTAGTAGTTTTGTTAACTAAACTAAATTGACTGGTCTGATCTCTGAACAACCCAAAGAAAGAAGTACAGTAAAGGAGTGGATCATTTAAGACATTCTATTTAAGGGTTTAAGCAAGGCATAATCACCTATCAAGCCCGAGTATTACAAATAAAGTTTACAAATTAGTTGATCCTCCCAGCCACCACATGATTCATCCACCCTGCATCAGTGCAATATTACCTGTTCCAAGCATAGTTGTGCACATGCATCTATTGTATCTTCTCTTTTAAATGGAGCCAACAAACAATGGCAGTCTTGTATAAATTAGTAATGTCGTTTGCTGGCGGCCCAGCTAGGTAATGAAAATAAGAAGGGTAGGGATGGGAAGCATTGTATTCTTCATGGCCTTGAAGTGAATCGGGAGGCTTCTTTTGTGCACAGTGGTCTACTTCCACTCTAGTTCGTACATGTGAATAAATATAAATGTTCTATATCCATTTTTAAAATGAAAAATGTATTTTGCAAAGCATTTTGACGATAAAATATAGAACAAGTTCTGTTGTGGTCTACTTAGTCAGGGAAGTAGAGTTTGTCCTCAAAATCAGGGAGCTGTCCCAGAAATTCATTAGCTAACACATTTCAGTCTGACCAATTACCCTCATCCTCCCCCTGTGCTGTTTCAGGAACAGTGTAATCTCTTGGTATGACATGTTGTCAATCTCTCCATCTTTTTTGGCTAGGGTCTGGTCTTTCCCACTATGACAACTGCACCATCTGCACTGAACACACACTTGTCTCCAGACAGGCCAGATACTTTATTGCCAGCCTGCTGAACTCTGGCCTTTTGGGCACCTTCCCATACCAATAGACCAATGGTTTTTGATCCAGATAGACCTCTTTTGGGTCAGCCGGATAGGTTTAGACCATCCTCTGAATGCCCCTTAATCCTGCCACTTGCTCAACCTCTCTTGCCAGAAAACAGTGTTTACAACGCTGTCAGAACAACGCAGTGCCATTACAATGCAGGCACTACAACAAATGTGTTGTTACCACAAGTTCAATTACAGCGCAAGCCAATACAATGACTTGCTTTAGGGAATTCATTGTTGGATTTAAAATCCAACACCTTCCCTACTGTTGCACAGAGTGGAGTTGGAATATCAAAATATACTATTCCACAATGCAGCACTTCCTTAAAGCAAGTCATTGTAATGACTTGAGTTGTGATGGAACGTGTGGTAATGAAGCTTTCGTTGTATTGCACATGTTGTAAAGGCTTGCGTTGTAAATGCATGCATCAATACATGGCCTCTTCTCTGTTGCCTTCTCCTCTGCTCTTGACTTAAGCCCTGTCACTTGAAACCAAGCCATTGCAGAGGGTGGGCCTGAATCTTCTGTTGTAACATTACGTTTGGTAACAACACGCACCAATCCCATAGTCCGAGGCACCGAGACGGCACCCATATTTAAACTATCTAACTATATACTTTCTGCTTCTGAAATTGCTATCCTGAGTAGGTGTCTTTCTTATGTCCAAATAAACAGACCAGATTTTTCAAGATCAACCTCGAGAGGCACAAGTTCTTTAGGAAAATCAGACTTCGTTTTTTCTTTAGCAAGAATAGCTATCAAGGGAAACAGTATGTCACTGGCTTTAGACAATCCCCAACATTACTTCCACCCACACACAGAGTCCCTGTAGAAATAGTGACTTTTGAGAATATGGTACTCAGAGGCATAGATGCACTTAGCATCAAACGCAACTAAGTCCACTACAACATTCCAAAAGAGGAGAACATGGCTTGCAATTCTCTATGAAACAATACTGAGTTTGTAGTCAAGCCAGTGGACAAAGGGGTGGAATTGTGATTCAGAACATGACTTACTACTGCGATGAGCTCCTTAGGCAACTGGCAGATGCAAATTGCTATTTAAAGATTGACTGCGACCCTACCAAAGATATTTAAACCCAGCTTCTGAATATTACTAACAAGTAACGGATCTGGAATTTTTGAGTCAAAATGAATTTGATTTTCTTAATAGAACAAATCCGCGTATCCATTTTTTGCACACACTGCCCAAGGTCCACAAAAATCTAAGAAACACCCAGGGGAGGCCTATTGTCTCTGGTGTTAGAACCACTTTGTAAATATATAGACTTTTTTATCAAACCGCCGGTGTTGAAAACCAACCAGGTCCTACATGAGAGATAGCATGGATTATATGAACACCATTGAGGATGCCCTCTTTGATTACTCTGTGACTATCTTGGTCACCATAGACATTTAAGCATTGTACACAAATGTCCCACAGCAAGAGGCTCTCAGAGTTGTCAAGGAACTACTAGATAACAGATCACAACCCTGCCAGGTGCATATTATCAGTTAGAGAAATAGCCTTCAACAAACACATTTTCCTTTTAGGTAACAAATTATGCTTCCAAAAGAAAGGTGTTTGCCATGGATGCTGGCTTTGCACCAGACCTAGCTAATCTCTTTATGGCAGACTACGGGGAAAAGCACATATTTTCCTACAATCTGTACCATGACAACATTTTTAAATCGACCAGGTACATTGAGGATGTTGTCCTATTGCGGAAGGGTCACCTCTCTAGACTTAATAGATTTCATAATTAGATCAACACCATATCTAATGATATTCAAATTACCATGACACATGACACACATGAGATTTCCATTTAAGATCTTAAGGTCCTATCACATAACAATAAATTGTATACCTCTTTGTTTAGAAAACCCACAGAAAGAAATTCTCTTTTACAGTATTGCAGTCACCATCCCCATAATCTTAGTACTAATCTTCGTTTCAGACAATTTCGCAGGATCAGACAGAATTATTTCAGGAAAGAAGATGTTTTCAGGGAATTGGACACATTACTACCCCAACTCTTTGACAAGGGTTACCACAGAAGAGTGAATAAACAAGCCCACACATGGGCGTGGTACTACCCATGGGAGGAATTCCTGGTACCTCGTGTCAGAACTGATAAGATAGAGCATTTTATTTGTGTCAACACTTTCAGTACGGCAAGCAATGCTGTCAAAGCCATTGTCAATAAATATTGGGATCTGATAAAAACCACTATGCCACAGCATTATAGGCAATGATTTCTTTCAAAGAGGCATCCAACCTAAATGATTTGGTTGTCAAAGCAGCTCTCCTCCTGAAACCCCCTACACCTACAATACCATCACAACGGGGCCTAGCCCCTGGTTTAGACCAGTAAAAAAGTGGGCACTGTATTGCCTGCAAGCACTGCAGGACAACTAAAGATTTCTTTTATGATGACACAAGATTTGTTTTGAGGTCATTGACAAATTGTTACTCTAACAGATTGATGTACACCATCTGGTGTCCCTGTAGTAGGATTTATATTGGCAACACAATTCAAAAGGTGAAGTGCCAAATTTGCAGCACAGCAGTCAAATTAAATGCAAAGTGGTAGGGGCCTCCTCAGTGGAACATTTCAATGAATGACAGCACACAACAGAAGAGATCCTCTGGCAAGTGACTGAGCAGATAACACCTGACCCAAGGTGTGGAAACACGACATGGCAAATGATGAACGGAGAACTGAGATAGATTAATCATGTGGAGTTGATCACCCACGGACTGAACAGTCCTAAGGATTGGAAACACTCCATAATTTTGTAAATTCCATGTAATTTTATGTATGATGAATGTAATTGTTATGCTTGCATTGTATGTGGTATCCCCTCAGTTTTATGTCCTGTTTCTCCTCATGCCTCATTTGACTGTATGCTAGAACCACCCGGTACCATGATGTATTTCCCTGTCAGCGACATTTTTTATGATACATCGAGCACTGTGGTGTCTTTACCTAACCCATTTTATAACCAAGTAGTGGTATACCCCGACCCCTGGGATCGCATTGAAATATAAACCATCCCATTTCTCGGATCCTTTGTTTCAGGTTATTCAAGGATGGCCTCACATAATTTTGTTCAACTGTTCAAGAGCTCTTTTGGCTTGTTTCATGGTGGGCTAGAGTCTTGTTCCCGTTTGACCCCGTTGGTTTCCTTTAGAATGTGTACCACTCACGGCGGTTTTACCTTAGCACACTGACTTTGCATGGGCTTTCATGGCTTTCCCAAATTAAGTAGGGGTTTCCCCCTGTCCCTCGGTCCTTACTGACATGCCCTCTGGCTTGTCAGTTTTGTAGAAATTATTAAATGTTTTGAACTATTCTTTGATGGTAGCCTTGTCCGTATCCTCGTATCAGATTAGTGTGCATATTCTGTTTCATTCAGAATTACTCTATTCTATATATATCTCTAAAGAAGAGGTAAGGTTATTTTTAACTTCTGAAAATTGTGATTCATTAATTGAAATGAACACACATGTTTTTTCTTATAATTTGTCTTTATGATTTAATTTTTGTAAGTGTCTACTCTTCTACGTCCTGATGAAGACTCCATTCCAAATTGAAAGTTTGGGGTCCAAACCCCGGAGTGTTGATTGTTGACAGTAATGAATGAATGAATGCTATAGGTGGAATAACAAATTCAGGGCTCTCCACACCACACATTTGTACAGTCATAAGTCAACATTTGTGTATTTCTTGTATATATATCACTGCACACTTTTGTTCACCAAATATCACACCATCCACTGACACTGCGCCGTCGACAAAGAGCGCCTACGTTTTGATTTTGATTCTGATATTGAAACTGTCTGTTTAGATATTCATATCACATGTAAATGTGTATTCATATTGTTTGCAGATGCTTGTGCACACAAGTGTATTGGTATCCATTAAACAGTTGGTCCTTCTCTCTCTCTCTCTCTCTCTCTCTATGACCACCTGTATTTCTCCATCCTAGGAAACTAAGGCATCTTTTCAACACTTTCCCGCAAGGAGTCTATTTTTATGCTAACCCAGCCTCTTCTTCCTCACCACCTCCTTTTCGATCACTGTGATCGGAGCTGCTTCCACTCTCTCATCACCACTACTACCACCAGCTGTCCTTTTAAGGTGCCCCTCCCACCGGATTCTGTGATGTTTTTTTTACATGGTATGTTTGGCCTCCAGTACCATAGTATGAACCTGGCTTACCTCGATGAACACTTGCATGGCAAATGGAGCATATTGCACTGTTTTTCTTGTGCTTGCTAAGCGTGAAGAAGTCCCAAACTAGAGAGGAGGACTTTTTTTTTAATCAAAATAATTTTTATTTTTATTTAGACAAAACATTGCAACCTTTGGACAATCACAATGTAAAATGCTTCTGTCACCCCAAGTGTCTGATCTTGCCTCAGAAGTCTGATCCCTGGGGATGAATGCCATGTGTCCGTGTATGCTGGTGAGGGTAATACCCTTCAAAATAATGCATATTGGAGCTCTTGTATCAACCCCCCTTCTAAATCCTCCCTAACCCCAACTGCCCCCTTCCTTGAATTTCCCCCCTCCCCCTTCCCACCCCCTCCGGTGTGTTCCGCTGTGCAGCCACCTGGTGTTCGAATGGACCCCTTTCATACCTTCCGTTTCTCGTCTCCTGGTGTTTTGTGGAACTCATCCACCAGTCTGAGAACTCTGAGATAGTTCGGGTATGTAAGCTCGTGAAATTCGTGGGACAAC
Source organism: Lissotriton vulgaris (assembly GCF_964263255.1). Classification (NCBI taxonomy): domain Eukaryota; kingdom Metazoa; phylum Chordata; class Amphibia; order Caudata; family Salamandridae; genus Lissotriton; species Lissotriton vulgaris. The sequence goes on from NC_141694.1 coordinate 579,681,196, forward strand.
AGGGAAACCAGCGGTGCCCAAGTTTCTCTAACGGTGTCTGAAGTTTGTGTAAGAGAAGCTTGTATCCACTCCATCCCCATTACATACCGTAGCCGATGGAGCCTCCCTGTGTGCGTGGGCTTCCGTGAAGTGCCCCAAAGTGAGAGGATATGTTGTGTTGCTGCCCCCATCGCCAGCCCCATTTGTCTCCTCCGTATGGACGTAAGTGGGAAAATGAGTTTGTTAGGCAGGCCCAGGATCGCATACGCGGGCAAGCGGGGAATCTCTGTCTCAAAATACTTGTCTATGTCTCGGAGGACCTCCTTCCAGTATTCCTGCACCTTTGGGCATTCCCATAACAGGTGAAACATGGTCCCTATATGCCCGCATCCCCTCCAGCACATGGGATCACGACTAGGGTTGCTCTGGTGTAGCCTCTCCGGGGTCAAGTGTCAATAATATGCCACCTTGACCGCTGATTCCCGACTGGCCACGTTGCGAGCTGTGCGGTGTGCCCAATAGAAGATGTCCTGCCATTCCTTGTTTGAGAGCGCACGTCCTAGTTCTCGTTCCCAACGTTTCTGCCACACAGATCTAGTCACTGGCGGGGGTGGGGTCTACAGATTATACAGGTCCGTGATTGCCACTTATCTGTGGACTTGGCTAGGAGCCACTTTTTGTAAGGCTTGAGAAAGCGGCCCACATGTGGGATTGTATCTTTATGGGTGAGCCAGTGTTGTAGCTGAAAGTATTGAAAGTTTTGCGGCTTGTCAATGGTGTACCCATCTCTTATAGCCTCCAGTGATATAAAGCCTTGCAGATCTAACAAGTGTCCGGCCGAGTTACACTCCACCTGTTGCCATTACGGGAAGGAACCGGGAACCATCCCGGGTGGGAACGCCGGGTTGTCAAATAGGGGCGTCATTGGCGACGGAAAGGACGTAAGTTCTCTGGCTACCGCCACCGTGTCCCAAACTTGGAGGAGAGTCCTGGTGATGGGTGACTTTTTGATGTATGCCGGTATATATGGACGCGCCAAGAATGGAATTCTCCAAAGCGGCATTCCCGCCATTGCCCTATCTTGAAACAGCCAGCGCTTCTCCGAAGTTGGCCTGGACCATTCTAAGAGGTATCGCAGCTGCGTTGCATGAAATTATCGCTGCAGATCAGGTACACCCAGCCCTCCCTCAGTGGGAACCCGCGTTGTCAGGTGACGCCGCATCCTAGCACGTTTATTGGCCCAGATGTACTGATGTATAGTGTCTTGCAGTTTTTTAATCATACCTATTGGAGGGGTGACCGGGATGGTCTGAAAGAGGAATTGCACTTTTTGACAGCAGGGACATTTTGACAGCGGCCACCCGGCCCAGCCAGGAGAGCTGCTGTTGTCGCCATCTCAGAATATCCCGTCGGATGCGCGTGAGAAGCTTGGTGTAGTTCAGTTCGACTGACTGAGCTGTTGTGGGCGTCAGATCGATCCCTAGATATGGCAGCGCCATTTGTGTGGACAATCCTCCCAGTTGTAGCGAGCCTCTGCTGGCCTGGCGGGTGTTACCCCCCCAGAGGGAGAATCATGGACTTTCCGACATTCATTTTGAAATCCGATACCCTCCTGAACCGCTCCATCTCCTCTAAAAATGCTGGTATCGAGATCCTAGGGTTGTCTACGGTGACCAAAATGTCGTCCGCCTATAGGCTGATAGTTTGTTCTTCGCCCCCAAAGGTAATGCCTCTGATGGCCTGGTTGTCTCATACGCGCTGGGCGAAAGGTTCGATATAGAGGGCGAATAGCAGCAGCGAAAGCGGACAGCCCTGCCTCGTGCCCCGTTGGATGGCAAATGGCGTGGAGCTCGTCCCGTTCACCTTGATCGTTGCTTGGAGTGACGCATAGCAGCTCGCCACCCAGGCCCTGAACCTGTCACCCATGCCAAATCTCGCCATCGTCCTGTCTAGGTGGATCCAGTCCACCCTGTCGAACGCTTTTTCGGCATCGACTGACAGAAGGGCTGCGTCCATATCGTTGTAGTGTGCTTTATTAATCACATGCATCAAGCGCTTGGTGTTGCCTGCGCATTTACGGGAAGGTATGAAGCCCGCCTATTCCGGTTCTATTATACCTGGGAGACAGGGGCCCAGCCTCGTGGCCAGAATCCCTGTGAAGAGCTTTAAGTCGAGGTTGTGGAGTGAGATCGTCCGATATGCCGCGCACTGAGACGCGTCCTTGCCTGGTTTCGGCAGGACTATAATGTCTGCCTCCAGCATCTCTTGCGGGAATAATCCCGGACCCTGAAAAGAGTTGAATAGTTTTGTCAGTACGGGGGCTAGGAGAGGGCAGAAGGATTTATAAAAGCAAGCGGAAAATCCGTCTGGGCCTGGCGCTTTAAGCAGTTTGAGACGTGCAATAGCTGAGATCACTTCTTCCAATCGTATGGGGGTATCCAAAGCCTGGGCGTTTGCCTCATTAAAGGCTGTTACCTTAGCTTCGTCTAGATATGCTGTGCCCGCCCCAGCATCTGAAGCCGGATCAGCCTTGTAAAGTTTGGCGTAGAATGACCTGAATGCCTCCGCAATGCGATCGTCTTCCCGGAGCTCCCCACCACCTTCCTCGTGAATGACTGGGATCTTAGACAGGACGATTTTCGCTTTAAGTTTACTGGCCAGCAGGCGGCCTGTCTTATCCACCCCCACGTAATACGTGTGCTTGAGGCGCAATGCTGCATATTCCGCCCGATCTAGATCGAGGCTCGCAAGTTGCGCTCTGGCTGCCTTCAACTTGAGCCAGATCCTAGGGGCCCCCGTCCGGCTGTGCACCCTCTTTAACTCCAGCACCTGTGCTGTCAGCTCCTGGCGTTGTTCCTTCCGTTCCCTATTGTCTGCAGCCGAGATCGCTATGAACTCCCCTCTGATGACCGCCTTGAGTGCCCCCCAGACCGCTGTCATGACCACCTCCCCGTGTCGTTCTGGCTTAGATAATATGTGATGCTCTGGGAAAGTTGCTGATTGACCCCTTTGCGGGAAAGCAGATTCTCTCTGAGGCGCCATTTACCCTTATGTGAGTCCATACGCGGGACCTGTAAGTGCATTACTACCGCATCGTGGTCTGACAGGGCCGCTGGGGTAACCTGCATGTCCTGTACCATGGGGGCCAGTTCTGCAGAGCCGAGGAAGTAATCTATTCTGGCATATGTACAGTGCACATGTGAATAAAAGGTGTACCCCAGGGCTGCGTGGTGGATCTCCCTCCATGTGTCCAGAAACCCTCTACTGGCGAGCCAGCTCTTCCCCTCAGTAGAGAGAGCTCCTAAACCAGGTTTATGTCCCCCCCGCCTATAAGTATGTGCCTCGAGTGTGTTCTCATGACCTTCGATAGTGCCCCTGTAAGAAATGTCTCCTGCTTGGTGTTGGGGGCATAAATGGACCCCACCGTGATCGGCAGGTTCCCAATAAAAACAGTGTGGGCTAATAGCCTGCCTTTAATTTCTGCCACTTTGTCCCCCACCCGGTCTTTGAAATGTCTAGCGAAAAGAAGGGCTACCCCTGCTTTTTTCTCTGTGGTGGAGGAATAAAACTGAGCCGGGAAAGCCCTAGATTCCATGTGATGCCAGTCTTTGGCCAGCAAGTGCGTCTCCTGGAGAAGGCACACTACCGCCCCGGAGTTCTCCAAATAGGAGAGTACTGCCCTTCTCTTGATTGGGTTATTGAGCCCTTTAACATTTAGGGTAAGAACAAAGAACTTGAATAGACTCGTCAGCCATGAGGAGGTATGTACCTTATCTCTCTCTTCCGCTGTCCCGTTCCGAAGCTGCCCCACACTCCTGTTCACGCTGCCTGAGTGAACAGGAGTGTGGGGCACCGGAGTCCAACCCCCAACTCTATCCCCCATCCCGCTGCCTCCTCCCCCTCCCTTCCCTCCCCATCCCCAAACGTAAAACCCCAACTGATGAACATTGTCCCAGACCTATACAACCTCAGTCCAGGCCTGTGGTAGAGTTTCAAGTGTAGGGAAAGCGTGGCAATGGCGGCCCGCGGCCCCCCGTCCCGTCCCCCCACCGTGGTGCTGCAACTTAGCCGGATAACACCCTCGCCTCAATCCACTCATGAGTCGGCGTTGGTGTCTTTGGAGACCTCTTGGATCGCCGCGGCTTGTTCCTGTGCCACAGTCTCGGGATTCGGTTTGAGGCCTTTCCTGGAGGAACGTCTACGTCGCACCTTCTGCCAATCATCACTGGTCGTCCGCAGGGATCCGGACCTGGCCCCGGAGGACCGCCCCTCGATGTCGTCTTCTGGCGTGACCCCCTAATGTGGAATGCCCAGCAAGGCGCAGGTGTCTCGCAGGGACATAAGCTGGTGCAGGGCCCCGTTCTATTTGAAAATAAGTCGAAAGGGGTGCCCCCATGAATACGGGACCCCCTTGTCGCGTAAGAAGGTGGTAGCCACTTTGACTGCCCATCGCTTCTACAAGTTGATTGCCGACAAGTCTTGAAATAGCTCCACCGTGTGACCCTGAAATTGAAGAGGTTGCTCTAGGCGTGCCGCCTTCAGGATGCGTTCATTGAGGGGGTAGTCGGGCAGGAAGGCCAAGATGTCCGGAGGGGGAGCCGGCACCCGGCGAGCTAGGCCCACCCGGTGGGATCTGTTGATGCGGATCACAAAGTCCTCGCTCTAATCCAGCACCGCTCGGAATAAACTCTGCAGATACGCCGCCACATCTTCCCCCTCTGCTTTAGACGGCACGTTGCGGACCCGTATGTTGTTGCGTCTTGAGCGGTTCTCAAGGTCTTCTGTGTGGTTTGTAGGTCCATTTGTTGCTCATTGAGTCTGATGATTTCCTGCTGCAAGAGTTCTACCTCTTCGCTTTTAGCCTGCCCAGCGAGCTCGGTCACTGCCACCCGTTCACCAAGGTCGTCGACGTTGCGGCGCAGTTCCTTGTAGTCTCCTGCCATATCTTGTCTGAGGGTTTGAATGTCTTACTTGAGAGAGGTGAATAGGGCCTCCATAAATGCCTTAGTTGCCGGGGCCTCCCCTTCATCGTGGTCCTTTCCTTTAGGCGGAATCGACTGTGCCGGCTTGCCAGGGCTTTTGTCTGTCTTGGAAGTTCCTTTGGCCAGCATTTCCAGGATGGTGCGGCCCCCTCTGCGGCTAGAGGAAGACATGTTCTATTCCCTTGTGAGTCTGGCTGTCCCCCTTGTCTTGCTGTGTTCCCCAGTGAGTCCACAATCAATGGCGGGTCTGGGAGGGGGCTGAGGAGCTATGCATGCGGGTTGCACTGTGCTGTGGTGAGTGCCGTGTGCCCACCAGCTCAGGTTCCTTGACCGTGCTATCCTGTGGCCACTCAAGCCAATTATCCTTATTGATATGCCGTCAATCTCGTCCTGCCCGCTGGGCAGTTGCCACTCCTCACACCAGGCCACTGCCGATCTCCGGGGGCCCGTCCTATGCCCCCCGAGTTTAAACCCTCTGCGTTTTGGTCCGTCTCTTGGTGCTCTGCGGGCCCTCTCTTCGACGCCCCACCGGTGGTTCTCAAGGACCTTCTTTCTGCCAACCGGGGGAGGATTCGCAGATGCAGTGCTGCTGCTAGGCCGGGGTCAGCGTTGCGAGGCCACCTGTGGTGGTGTGGCCACGTGTAGAGGGTTTCAGTGCCTGGGCCCCGGTCAACGGCACGCAGGGGGCCTGAGTGCCAAACCCCGGAGCCGCGGTCCGCCGGGGGCTCGACTGGTAGCCCCCCGAGTTTCAACCCCAGGGTCCATCCCCCTTGTTGCACAGCACCTTCCCGCCAGCTGCCACACGTCCTCCCCGGTCGGCTGACTCTCGCTGATTGGGCCCGATCCTGGGCCTCCAGGAATGTCCCCGGCTGTCAGGCCCCACTCCTCTTGTCACTAGCCTCTCAGGCTGCCTCTACTCACTGGGGGCTCGCTATTGCTCCCCGATCTCTCTCCCACGGCCCCAGTGCCCGCCTTCATTGCGGGCCTTCTCAGGTGAGTCCTCTTTGCTCTGGGTTAGCCCCTGTCCGGGCGAGGCCTCGTGGTGCCGCCTCCAAGAACGCGGCCGCGCGATGCAGTGCCCCAGTGGTGCCGACCCCGGTCCCTTTAACGCCGGGGGCTCGAGTGTCCACCCCCAGAGTTGCTGCCCCTTAGGTCTGCCTCGTCCCGCTCATCACCTCTGTGTGTGTCAGCCTCAGTCTCCGTACGTGGCTGCTACTTCTCGGCCGGGTAGGCCCAAGCCGGGGACTCAGGTAGCTCCTCCCGCCACCCGGTCCAGCTCCCTGCGCCTCGAGCCACGCTCCGGCGGCCTGCTGCTGTGTTGCCGCCCCGCGCCGCACGTCCTCCTCTTCGTGGGCAGGGGTTTGCTTCGCCGTGTTGGTGTGGCCGCCCAGCTGCTACGGGTGACCCCTCAGTCAATATCGCCCCGTGGGCCGGGAAGCCGCGGTCCCGTCTCCGGCCGGGGACGGCCGCCGCGCGGATCGCGCCTCTTCACTTGGCGCTTGGTATGGCTTCTGGGCCCCCAGCCGGTATCTCGCCTTCCGCCGGCAGTCGGTGAGAAGCTTAGAGGGCAAGAAAGTATGCTTTTAAGCACGGTTAGGGGATTAGGACGAGGAGCCTCGGTAAAACGCGTCCTCTCAGGCCGCCATCTTGGCCACGCTCCCAGATGAGGACTATTTTAGTTTACCACTGCCAATGCCTGAAGAACTGGAGATCTTTTGGTGTGTCATTTGCCTCTCGGTAGTGCGTACTTTATCTGAAATGGATGCAGTTCTCAGCAGGGGATTTACACATAAGGAAGCTGGTGGTGTTGGCAGTGGTGGTGGGGGGTAGAATCACATCCCTCTGAGCAGGTTGAATAGAAGGAGTCATCTCAGTTTCCTCTGTGCTGCCTTCCATACTGACAATCATTGGCTCATCCTATTCACTGACACTTTCCATAATTCTAAGGCTTTCTGGAAATTTCTTTTTCCCTTGTCTGTCGTGGCCAGTCTAGGACTCAGCTGGGTTCTGATCCCTCTGCAGATCTTCAGAAATGGGGTGTGGAGAAGATTTTGGAGTAACCTTTCTTTTTCTTGCTGGAGATTGTGAAGCCAATGTTTCAGGAGCTACATCTTGCTCAGCAGAAAGCTCAACCTTCTGTTCTGTTCCTATTCAGGAAGAACTGTTACTGGCTTCGACTCCTGCTGTCCACTTTATTCAGTTTTCTGTGACAATTGGGTGCTTTGCAGCTAAGACAAATCCAAATCAGACTCACTGCTCATCATCATGACTGCAGTGGCTACCTCACTGAGAAACATGAGCTTGTGATTAGGTTGGGGTGGTACTGTTGATTCAGGAGTTTTGCTCTCTGCTTTTTGGTGCCTAGAGGAGGGTGTGGCAGGCACACCACATTTCCTGAAAGGTGGAGAACAGCATGCCAGTGGTGGTAATTTCCTTCTCCTCATCACTGGTGACTTTATTGGCAGGAACACCCTACTTTGGCAATCCTCAAGTACTTACAGCCTGATTCATCATTGTTAAATCCGGTCGCAAAGGGCCAGATTCTGAGAATCTGGCCCTTTGCGAGCGGTATTTTTGCATTTGGGATTCATCATCCCAAATGCAAAAATCACTATTTAAGAATTCGCATATTTGCGAGGAATAGCATTAAAGGAATCTCTATTAGAGATTCCTTAAATGCTATTCTTGAAACATTTTTGAATTGCGAATTCGCAATAATTTCCCGCTATTTACCGCTAGGTCAAACCTCGTGGTAAATAGCGGAAACTTAGAAAAATGCATTTAAATGCATTTTTCTAAGTTTCATGTTACACACACACATGTCCTTGGGACATGTGTGTGCGCAACACCAATGTAGCATACATTTCAGGGGTGCTACAGGGTGTCCTTTGGACACCCCTGCACCCTTGAAATCGCAATTTCAATATGCGAATCGCTAATTGCGATTCACACATTGAAATGTCTTCCCATTCATTCCTATGGGCCTTTGGCAATTTGCTAATCGCAATTAAGGAATAATTAGAAATCGCAATTTATTTAGCGATTTCTTGGTGAATAGCATTTTGCTATTCCTTAATAGCGATTCCTTAATAATCGCTATTAAGGAATAGCAAATACTCACCTTGATGAATCAGGCTGTTAGCCTCTATATTTGGCATTTAGCTGCACAAACGTAAGTAGAGGAGGAGTAGGACTCATGTAATGTCACTCACTCCAGCCCTATGTCTGGCAGTACTCTGTGTGATGTCTCTTGTGCACCTTAAGACAAATAAACAAGACAAACATTCAGTGAAACTTGGAATTTGCAGTTTTAATATATATATACATATATATATATATATACATATATATATATATATATATATATATATATATATATATATATATATATATATATATATATATATATATATATATATATATATATATATATATATATATATATATATATATTACCTACTGGCGATAGCCAGTAGGTATATATAGTTAGGATTTTTTCTCTATGGAACTTTGGAAAATTCTATGTCTAATAACTTTGGCGTTTGTGGACGGAATCGGCTGAAATTTTCAGGGAAATGGCACATTTTGTTTCTGAGCAGCCCCTGAAAATTTGGGGGGGGGGTCGTCAAGGGGGGGCCGAGAAAAAAGGGGGGTCCCAAAACGCGTTTTTCCCATTCATTTTTCCATAGGGCGGTTGGCCTCACTTTTAGCTCGAACGGCTGAATGGATTTGCACGAAACTTGGCAAAATTGTAGGGACTGTTAGTCCGATGTGCCTTTGCTAGGTCTCAATATATGTGCTTCAGTGGATTTTGAGAAATTAACGTTTAAAATAAGATATATATCTGTAACAGCGCTCCGGGCAGCGCTCCGGTTCGCGTACTTTTCGCGTAACGGAACTTTGCAATGCGAAGCTGATTGGCTCTCCGGTGTCTGTCAACATTCTAAACAGTCCGGAGCGGCCACCATCTTGTCTCTCGGTAGGATCGAGAGACAAGAGGAGGCCAAAACAAAGGGGGAAATGAAAGAAAGGGGGCAAGGTAGACCCCTTCTGACCCCCTAGGATTGATGAGGGGGATATTATAGAGCCACGCGGGGCCCAAAAAAAAAAAAAAAAAATCCGATTTTTTCGCCGTAGAGACGCGTCTTGGTACGCGAACCGGGCAGCTAACCGGGCAGCTAACCGGGAAGCTAACCGGCAGTGTAACGGGAGTCTGAGGAGAAGCTGATTGGCTGTCAACATTGTAAACAGTCCAGAGCGGCCGCCATCTTGTCTCTCGGTAGGATCGAGAGACAAGAGGAGGCCAAAACAAAGGGGGAAATGAAGGAAAGAGGGCAAGGTAGACCCCTTCTGACCCCCTAGGATTGATGAGGGGGATATTATAAAGCCACACGGGGCCAAAAAAAAAACAAAAAAAACCCGATTTTTTCGCCGTAGAGACGCGTCTTTGTACGCGAACCGGGCAGCTAACCGGGCAGCTAACCGGGAAGCTAACCGGCAGTGTAACGGGAGTCTGAGGAGAAGCTGATTGGCTGTTAACATTGTAAACAGTCTGGAGCGGCCGCCATCTTGTCTCTCTGTGGGATCGAGAGACAAGAGGTGGAAAAAAAAAGGTGTAAATGAATGAAAGGGGTAAGGCAGACCCCTCCTGAACCCCTAGGATTGATGAGGGGGCTATTAAAGTTCCCTGCGGGGCAAAAGAAAAAAAAAAATTGCGATTTTTCGTGGTAAAGGTGCTTCCTGGTACGTTAACCGGGCAGCTAACCGGCAGCGTAACGGGAGTCCGACATATTGTGTTTTTTGAACGTTTGTGATATGTGCACGTGTGGATTTTGTCTAATTAAGGTTAAAAAAAAATATATATATCTTTAAGCGTGTTCTGGCGCGCTTACGTTTTGGGTTTGGTTTGCGCTGCAGAGACGATACGTCACGGTTATGCGATTCATCATGAGGCGTCTCACGGGCTACGTGATACGTCACTTAATAAAGAATATATTTTACAGCTATAGATATTAGCTTTTAAAAAACCAATGAAATTCACAGAAAAAACCATAGGTTATAGACCATATATAGTTAGGAATTAGCATTTACAAAACCTTGAAAATTCACTGAAAAAACCATAGGTTATAGACCATATATAGTTAGGGATTAGCATTTACAAAACCTTATTTTATTTGCACAAAACCATTGAAATTCCATATATAGTTAGTTGCACTAACTATATATCGCGGACCCGCAATCCACTGCTAATGATGTCACATATTACATCATTCATGACATGGTCAGTGACATCACTGATGACATCACTGATGACATCTCAAATGACATCACTGATGACATCACTGACATCTCATTTGACATTACTGATTACATCACTGATGATATCATTTATGTGATAATACATCTTCAGACTCTAATATAACCTTAGATACACTCAGTGTAAACAGGCACTCACAGACTGTCACACATCCATGGAGTTACTCACACACCTAGTCAGTCATGCAAAGAATCAATCACATCTCCATTTCCTCAACTATACAGTTATACACACCTTACTTATTCAAACATATACTAACACATATTTACTCTCTTATACAATCCTTGATACAAGTTCACAATGATTCATACAGCTACTCTCAAATTCACTGGCTCTTATGTTCAGTTATTTATATATGTCAACTCTCACATGGAGTGTGTTTTACATATGTACTTACTTTGACATGTAGCACTGAGATATCCATTCACTCACCAATATACTCATGCACACAGTCAACTGTCCATACAGCTGTTTTTACATGCACTTTTGAACCCATACACCTAGGGAATCAACTGCTCACACATCTATGCACAGAGTTATACACCTCCCAGCCACCCACACACATACTCAGTCTCCCATACAAATACTTGGGCAACCATTCAATAACCCATATAGTTACTGATATAGCTACTGATTTAAACATGCAGCAGTTTACAGAACAACATAAATAATGATTGCCAAATTAAGACACATTAATCACTAACCCATGCACTCAGTGAGACACATTTAATCATTCTCTCATACAGTCAGTCATGCACCCACTAAATCCTTCATCCAGACACTTATACATCCACTCATTCCTCAATATGTAATACATATTTTAACTTTACAGAAACATACAGTCACTGGGTGTTGTCATCAGTGATGTCATCAGTGATGTCATTTGAGATGTCATCAGTGATGTCATCAGTGATGTCACTGACCATGTCATGAATGATGTAATATGTGACATCATTAGCAGTGGATTGCGGGTCCGCGATATATAGTTAGTGCAACTAACTATATATGGAATTTCAATGGTTTTGTGCAAATAAAATAAGGTTTTGTAAATGCTAATCCCTAACTATATATGGTCTATAACCTATGGTTTTTTCAGTGAATATATATATATAGACAATATAATTTGTTGAATTCATCACAAATATTTCACAATACTGTATCCATTCCAATCCAAACCATAACATAACGTTTCATTAGCATACGAATTTACAAGTTTTTTTTTGTGCCTCTAAGGATCAATGAGACACCTTTGGCAGGCAGGGGGTGCAAGAGAAAATGGAAGAATCCTTAAAAAATGTAATGCTGGAGGGCGCCTATAACAGGCAGGTGTAAATGGAATAACCCTTAAAAAATGAATGCTGGTGTGCACAATCCGGCCTCAGGACAACCCTGGTGACAGTGGTGCACATGATTTCCATTGGTGAGGAGCAGCAGGTGAGCATCACGCTTTCACCTGCCTGGCTGGACAACCACGCTTTGCTAGGCCCTGGGGCCCTGCCTAAAGGAGTTGAGATCTCCCATCTTTCCTGAATGTGCATTGACTTGGGGTCTGCTACTTTCCTCACAATGGACAATTTTGGGGTTCCTTCCCAGCCCTTTTTCCCCTCATGATGGTGCTGTGAATCCCCCTTTGGCTCTGTAGTAGGGACAGCTGTCCTGTGAGCACTTTTTGCCCTTGGGTGGACTAGCGGGCCCCCACACCAGTTTATCATGGGAGAACTGAACATCATAGAGGAGCCTGAGGACCACACGGTCTTGCCACATTGCTGAGCCTGGTTTCTTGGTTGAGAACCAGCTGTTGAGTGCACTGACCACATGACCAGGAACTGTCTAAATATTAGTCCTTCTAAGACTGTCTACTTCTCGCACCATAGACTGCGGGGTGCCTGGCATGACTGCTCTTGCTGCTGTCCCACCTGCCTCGCTCTACCACCATAGATTGGTGCCCCATCAACATCACTAATCTCCATGCTGTGGGGGCTCCCCCTCCTTGCTCTCTGTTAAACACCACCAGAGCCTGTGTCACTACTGCTTAGCCTACTATGCCCAGAGGAAAATCCACCAGGGACAGTTCTGTGGTCTTTTTTTGGGCTAAAGCACCTACATCCAACATGGGAAGCAGTGAGGACACATACACGCAGCCCCCCGAGACCCCCTCACCCTCGTCATCACACTGGACTACATAGAGAAATTTCATCAAGAGATTGGCTTTTTGACGACAGAGTTTGAATGCTGCCTCAATGATCTTCTGAGGCATGTAGTGGCTGTGTGAGACTGAGTTGATGACCTGAAATGCATGCTTGACACTTGTGCAGTGGATCAGGAGGGCCTCTGGAAAAGTGTCAACACATTGAAAGAGCAACATATTGATCTCTAGGCCAAGAAGACCTGAAGAACCAAGGCAGACGCTAAAACCTGAATATCAGAGACATCCCTCAAGGGGCTTAAGGGGAGAACATCATACCTTTTGCTAGGGACCTGCTAATGACTTTCCACGGTGATTCGGAGGGGCCCCCCTGGCACTCGACAGAGCACACCGGGTTGTGGCCATGCCTAGTAGACCAATTGCACACCCAGACATTCTCACCAGAGTTCACTTTTTCCAGGACAAGGAAGCTGTGCTCAGGGCTGCCAGTGGTAATGCGGATGCAGTGTTTCGCAGCCACACCTTGTACATCTACCAGGACCTCTCCCCACTGACTTTGAAGGAGAGACAGGACTTTAAGTCAGTGATTGAGCACCTACGCACTCGGAATCAAATATCAATGGGCTCACCTTTTTGGCCTGCTCTTCACCTGGAAAGGAAAATAACACATGGTCTGATCCTCACTAAGGCCAAGACAATCCTCAGCCTCCCGGGGGTCCTCCCTAGGAGAGAAACCTTGCCCTCACCTTCAGCATGTCCAGACACCTGGCAACCTAAGTGGCACATCAAGTGATGCGGACGTAATCGCAAGAACAAGGTTGCGCAGGATTCACACGCAGTGAAGGCAGACATTATTGCACACCTTCAAAAGATGAAGATGGATCCTTCTCACTCCTCCGCTGAGGAAACTTAATATAAACAGGACACATCCCCATCTTGCTCTTGAACTGCTCTTGACAGTCACCTGCCTACCGAACATCAACCCACTTGGCAAGCCTCGAGGCTCAGAGCTCGAACTCCTATTGCCTATCTGTTGTAATTTACAGTATCCTTCGTTTCCATTGCAGGATTGGTTCATTATACAAATTGCTCTTCTGTGTAGCTTCTGGCCTCCCGTCCCTCTTAGTGAGCTTTTCTCTTTTGAGGGTGACACCTCAATAGGGTCCAGTAACCTTCTTCTACTTATATATGGAGTGGTTCATTAAGTTTGGCCCTGTTGTCCATTTTAGTTAGCCCGCACATTCTTAAATCCATGCCCTCCCTGATAGGTCTCTACACTGCCTCCATGGTCTATGCCACATTCTGGCAGCATAGGAGGAACTCTCCTTAGATGGGTACCACACATGGTTTGAAGTTGCTCTCCCTTAATGTTCGTGGGCTCAACTTGCCTGGCAAACAGTGCCAGGTCTGGCGTTATCTTATTCAACATGAACCCGACATTATCAGTCTGCCTGCAAGAGACCCATCTGCTTAGAACCCATTGCCACGCATGGCTCACCCTAGGTACTCTCACCAGCACTGGCCGTACACTGACTCTAAGACCCTAGGCCTTGCCATACTTTACAAGATGGGCTTTTACACAAAAGTTGTTAAAATGACTAGGCTCCCAGGTGGGTGACTCCTCACCTTGACTGTGCAGAGAGGTAGAGACACACTAACACTCCTCAACCTCTATGCCCTCAACCAAACACATGATGCATTCATATGTCAAGCACTCACAGAACAACTAAGACCCTATTATGAGGGGGGAATTCAACGTAGTCTGGGACTGTGACTTAGACAGAAATACAGCCCACATCTAGGGTGCTATGTCTGGGATACTTAAGATGGAGCTCCAAGACGCGGGTCTAGTCGATGACTGGTGATACCTACACCTTTTGTTCAGACATGCACACATGCACTTATCTAACTCCCACATCGACTCCCTGTTCATCACCTCTTACTTACTGAGAAACTTCACATCAACGCAGACTCCATTTCAGATCCTGTGCATGTTGAGCTTCCATGGACGCTGTGTGCCAGTGCACCATGCATACCCCAGCACTGACGCCTCCCCCAGTTGACAAAGCAGCTATAAAAGATGCCGGGCCGATACACAAAACTAATCTGAGACAAAATCCTAAACTTACTACTTTTGGTATTCACAGAAGGCATTTAGTAGTAGTAGTAAAGTTAGTATTTTGTCTTAAATTAGTATTTTGTCTTAAGTTAGTGTTTTGTCTTAAGTTAGTATTTTGTCTTAAATTAGTATTTTGTCCTAAGTTAGGATTTTGTCTTAAGTTAGTATGTTGTCTTAAATTAGGATTTTGTCTTAAATTAGGATTTTGTCTCAAGACAGAGGGCTCACCTGTCCCAACCTCCAGGATTACTACTGGGATGCCCCTTTACACTACATCTCTGAGTTTGTGGTGCGGGAGAGCGAGAAACATTGGGTACATATGGATCAAGAAGTCTCCTGTCAGCCACTTTGGGACCTTGTCTGGCTTTTGAATTAGCTCTGCCCTCACAGTGCTTACATTGCTACCCCGACACGCGCAGTACTGGAGATATGGGACAAACTGGCCATTGGAAGGGTTCTGACCACATTCTTGTCCCCGAACATTCCAATTGCGCGGAACCCCAATTTCTCTCCTGCTCCCCCAGGATTCATTCCCAGATTGGGTTAAGGGCAGGTGCAGACTCCTACATGACCTATTTCAGGGTGAATCTATCAAGCTCTTTGACCAATGCAAGAAAGAGTTCCACCTCCCTGAATTTACCCATCATCAGTACTTCCAACTCTGACACTGGGCCCTCTACCCCAATGCAAAAGCTACTATCAGCCCCTTACCCTTTTCGAACAACTTGTTTGCAGCTTTGAAGGCACCCGCGGTCTGGTGTCTAAGACATTCAGTGTTCTATAACAATCATGCCTCCACCCCTGCAATCCGTACCAGTAGAAATGGGCTCTAGACAATACTCAAGTCCTGACATCACTCAGAAACAATGGGAGCTGCTGTGGAGAGAAATCCCATGAACACATACAAGCATCTCTCAGCAGGAGGCAGCCTATAAGGTAATTCTCCAGTGGCACTATACCCCAGCCTGTCTTCATTCCTTATTATTTATTTATTTATTTATTTATTTTAAGAATTTGTAAAGCGCGACTGTCACCATTGCAGGCATCCTGGCGCTAACAGAAATCCAAACCAGATAGAATCAGAGGCATCAGAGTAGTCAAGTCAAGTCAATTTTTATTGTATAAAATTATTAAAAATCATTACAATATGCATCTAGATCAACTTGGAACATAAAACACATTTTAAAATATTGGCAATTAAAACTATTTGTAAGTGGCAAGTAAGAGTCAGTAATTTCAGCTTGGTGGTATAATTCCAAGGTCAGCTTGCTGTAGGAGAGATTGGGATTTCATCATATATTTGACCCCTCTGCAGGCCAGCATAGGACATGATCCATCTAGCCATTGGATTACGGCTTGCCTACAAGTCCGAATATTCAATTTGTTAAAAATGTTCTTTAAAAGTCGTCTCCTCAAGTCCTTAAGTGCCGGACACACACATAGTATGTGCGGTAATGTTTCATTTCGATATCCGCATAGGCGACAATGGGGGTCGGTGTGGCAGTTTTTCCAGGCTGGTAGCAGGTCCTTTGAGAACTGTAGACCTAATCGATGTTTTATATATCTTTGTTTTAACGAATTGTTAAAGTGACTTTCTAGGTAGGACTGTGGTTTTATCCCGGTATATGAATTTATCACGGTCCACCCGTGTCGTCTTTTTGCGGTAATTATCTTGTCTTCCAGATAGGATTCCCATTTAACCGCATTATTTACAATTTTATCAAAAGTGAATCTGTCTGGATTCATGTCCCAGGATTCTTCAATTCCTATGCAGGTTAGTGATTGTGACAGGTAGCCTCCCCAACTGTTTGGAACTTGCTGTTTCTGTTGAATTTCAATTTCTTTCCAGCACAGGTTGTCCAATGTATTGGCTTCCGACGTGCGTATTTTATGGCAAAGTTTCACAAAGGTTCCCATACTGCGAAATTTTTGATTTAAAAGGCCAAATTCTAGGCGAACCTGCGCTGGAGCTGATGATTTTGGAAGGTTTAGTACTGCCTTATATACTTTTGTTTGTAGGCTGTTTAACAGCCCGGCTTCTTTGCCACACCAGGTGGCCAGTGCGTATGATAAGGATGGCAGGGTTTGAGCTTTGATCACTTTCAGCAGGTGTGAATAATTTGGACAACTCAGTTTATTTTGTAATTGCCGGTATGCATAGATCAGAGACTGTGTTTTTGCTTTTAGCTCTGTTTTATGTTCTTTGTTCGTCGGCCCTCGCCCCAATTTCAATCCTAAATATTTGTATGAAGTTTCCTCCTTTATTGGGGTGCTATTTGCATACCATTTGAATATTTGCTTTTTAGGATCCACAATGCGGACAATCTTAGTTTTTTCTTTATTCAGTTCCAAGCATTCATGCTCCAAGTAGGTTGTCAAATTATTGATCGATCTTTGCAACCCTATTGGGGTTTGGCTCAGAACAACAATATCGTCTGCATACTGCAGAAAGGGAATTGGGATTTTTGACATGTGGGGTGGATGGCATTCCCCAATCTCCATGTGGTTGACAATATCTGCCATGTACAAGTTGAATAAACTTGGGGCCAGTACACAGCCTTGTTTTAGGCCCTGTTGTGTTATTATTTCGGCCGTTACGCTGCTACCGTCTCCCAGTTTTACTCGAGCCCAGGTGTTGCTGTGCAATATTATAATTGCCTCCAATAGCTTCTTCGGGATACCCCATGATCTTAATTTTTCCCATAGCCGGGGTCTATTCACTTTATCAAAAGCTGCTCGAAGGTCTATAAAGCAAGCATACAGTCTTGTCCCTCTTTTTACAGCTTTTTCCTTCAGGAGCGCCAGGGTTGTCAGGTTTGTCAATGTACCCGTCCTTGGCCGGAAACCAGTTTGGAACATTGGTATGATGTTTGTATCTTCCATCCAGTCCTGAAGGAGTGATAATAGGCATGATCCATATAGTTTTGCCTCAACATCCGTTAGCGATATCAGCCTGTAGTTCCCCGGCTCGTTGTGATCACCGTGTTTAAAAATGGGGTGAATTATGCTCCCATTCCAGGATCTTGGTGGCTTGTTCTGGTTATAGATTGCATTGAAGAGTGGAGTTAAATATTCTGCCCAAAATTCAGGCGAATATTTAAAAATAGCATTTGGGAGCCCATTTGGACCCGCTGCACCCTCTTTTTTCAGGCGTTTTATTTTGTCTTTAAGCTGGTCTGTTGTTACTAGGGTGTCGGTCACTGCATTCACTATTTTTTCTGATTCACTAAACTGTGAATTTTTGGGGTTGTTCTCGTTTCCACTACCCAGCGATTGCTTCAGCTTGTCTCCTGGAGCATTAACTCCTTTTCCCAGCAAATTTTCTGCATGCTCGAAGTTTCTAGTGCATACTTTGCACTCCGGATTACAATGCCTTTTTTCCCCTCCCGTCCTGTCGCTGAACATCTTTTCAACGTGCTGGGTCCATATACTTTCTCCAATACCTGCCTCCTGTTTTAGAGTATTCCCCCTTGTCAGTTTATTGATAATACCCCAAAATGTACTGGCATTTTTATGTTTACTTGCTATTAGTAAGTTAGTCCACATTTCCTCATGGTACAGTGTTTTTGCGCTCCTTAGCATGATCTTATATTTTTTTCGCATAACTTTCAATTCCGATTTATTTGATTTTTTTCCATTTTTTATCAATGATGCCTGCTTGCGGACTTCGCGTGCAATTTTTCTTTTTTCTTCCCTCAGGGTAGTAGTGTACCAAGGCTTTTTGCCAGTGTTGAATCTTATTGGGTTTTGATTTGTATGTGGGGGATTATTTGTTACTGCTTCGCATAGATGTTCCCATGTTTTTACCAGATTTCCTTTTTCTTCCGGTGTTAAACTAAGCAGTTCTTTTTTGATTTTATCCATTGTTGGTTTTATATCCTTTCCTCTCCATTTTAGTTTACGTAGATTAAATTTTTCAGTATACTGGATGATGGTATTTTGTTTTTCCGTCTTGGTAACCAGCATTATCATTTTGGTAATTAGAGGGAAATGATCACTTTCCACACGTTGCTCCACTGAAAAATCACTCACCGTTGGTAACAAGCTGTTGCTGAATATTGTGAAGTCTATTGTTGACTTTCTGTTACCGCTTAGAAAGGTTATAGGTATACCACTATTCCCACTGACTTCCTTATTTAGAATAAAAAGGCCCAGTTCATCAAGAGCTTGCATTATCTTGTCATCTTTTGTTAGGTTGCTATTAAAATCACCTGATATAATCATGGAATACGTCTCATGAGTGTGTTGCAAGGCCCTGATCAAGGTGAGTAGAGTAATCAGTTTTTCGTTTTTTTCCTTCTTTTCTGGATGAACATAAACGTTGAGCAGTAGTAGATTACAAGAGCCTGTGCCGGCGACCGATTTCTCCGTGAGTTTTATTACTTGTATCCATTTAACCATAGTGTCTACTTCTTCAGTATGCCATCTGTGTTGTTGGGCAATATACGTTGATAGGCCTCCTCTAGGATGACCAAAGTTAGAGGGTTTTTCGGCGAGGACGTGAAATTCAATGTATCCTGGGATGGAGATTTGGTGTAGGTTCCAGGTTTCTTGTAGCAGTATTAAGTCGTGTTGATTCAAGAAGTTTGCAGTTTCGTGGTCATGACACAAGCTGCTGAAACCATGTACGTTCCAGGAACAGAGGCTGATCGTGCGCGGATTTACAGCAATTGATTTCTCTTGATTATCAGCTGTTGACCGTGGGTGTAACATGGTATCTTTTTCTAAATGTCTCGTCTTGTTAGGAGCATTTTTTGTTCAAAGCCGAAGCCACCCAGGTCCAATCTGTTGCCTGTTCACGGGTGCCTATTTGTGCCGCTGCATTTTCTTGTCTATTTTGTAGTGTATTTTTTTGCGGAGAAACCCCACACGCTCCTTTTAAACATGATTTTTGGATGTTCCCCTCAGCCTTTGTCTTTTTACATAAGGTTAAAGTTTTTAAGAGAGGAAAAGGATATTTTTTCCGATCGTCTCGCCTCAGTGTAATGCCCCAGGCTTCAAATGACGAACTCATTTCAAGTATTCTATCAACTATTTCTTTAGTTGACCAGGTGGTTAAGGATTCTTCTACCTCTGACATATTTTTGGTGCACCTAAATTCTACTGACAAGAGATCTTGAGATTCTATGTCATTCAATTCTGGAATTTCTCTTAATAGCCTCATTATGTTACCTCTATTCAGAAAATCTTGTGGTCCTGATGTCTGGTATTCCGGTATAAATGTCAGTTTATTATTTATTTCTGCTTGTAATTGTGAGCTCGTTTTAGCTTGTGTGTCTTCTTCTGGATTTGAATTTACTGTTGTTTCCCCTTTTGTAGTTATTCTTCTCCCTTGACTTAATGTTTTTATTATTAGATCTTCGAATGGACCGTCTGTTCTTCTCAGGTAGGTGGTTGGTTCATTAGACCTGTCCGTATTTTTATCAATGATCGGGTTTTGTGGTATATGTATGCGCCTTGTTTGTTTGTTTGATTGGTGAGTACTGCAGATTCGTCCATCTTCGTTTAAGTTTATTTTTATTGGTGTTCTTTTGTTTTCCTTTTCATCTGCTCTTTTTATAGGTTGACTTTGCTTGTATTTATCTGTTGGGTTTTGTTCGATATCCACGAAGATTGGGCCATTTTGATGCCTTAATTCCGGGTTTGTTGATTTGACCTGGAGTGATTGCGTTTCATCTGTCTGGTGGATCATTACTGTGTGATTTACACTGACTTCATTATTTAAGACCCTTTCATCAGACTCCTCTTTCATCTTAGCTTTATCCTGAGTTCTTGGGGAGTTTTCTTTTTTCTTTATTTGATTTTTCGGTTGTGTAATAAATTGTGTATAGTTTGGTTTTGAGGAGGTTTGGAGGGGTGAAGATTCTATACTCAGGATGGTCCCATTCACAGCATTTAATTGATTTGGTTGGACTGGGGGCGTGTTGATGTGTTTTGATGCAATTACTTCAGGTGCTGGTTTCTGTTTCCTATTAGCGGTGTGATGAAAGATTGGATAGCTATGAATATCTGTTGATGGTTGGAATTTGAGTTGAACCCTCCCTTTCCTTGCGCGCTTCCTTTGTCTTTTTGTTAGCTTTTCTTTAGATTGGGTCATTGCGTGTTGTGCCTCCTCTTTTTGACCTAGATCATTGTCAGGTTTTTCTTTACACTGCTTACTTATTTCTTCTTCTACATAGCTGTTTTGAGTGGAATCTCTTACTATGAGTTGGCTTCCAATTCCCACATCTGATTTTATTGACTCAATGTTACTCAGAGTTTTGGAGTTATGTTTTATGTCCATTGATGACTGGACCGCCCTTAGTATGTCATTTAATATTAATGGTAAATTTGACATGTTATCCACTAGTTTACCACAAACACAGCTTGGCTGGATAATCTCTGTGCAAGGTCCCTTATCAGCTCTCCCTTGAAGTAGGGTTGCCATGTGGTCCAGCCTGTTGTTTATACCAGAGATATGGCGCGCTATGAGATTTATTAAATCGATTTGAACGTCCATTTTATCCGACTGGAAGTTCAGAGCTTTGATTGCCTGCTCTAAGGTGTTTAGAAGTGTTTTACTCCATGAGGTCTTGTCTTCTTCTTTGGGCGATGTTTCCTGGACATCTAAATCTTCGTCTGTCCTGCTCATTGAAGATATCGTAATTGGAGATTCCAGGTTTAGAATGTTGTTGCTCCTTCCTATATTTTTATTTCGATCTTTGTCCCATTCATGGGGGTTGACATTTTGGTGTAAAGGTGTAGATTCCAGTCTTCCGTTACACCCAGGTCCGTTTATCACAAGATCTTGAGATCTGAAGATGTCATGTGTACCTTGGCTGGGTTTTAGATGAACTTGTAACTGGGGTTGGTTGATGTTTTCCGTTCCTGATTGTATGTCCAAGCTTATGTCGTCCGGTAGGGAGAAGGAAGTTGGCCATGAGTCTTCCGGTGCGGCAGTTTGACCCGCTACTGATTTATTCCTTGGTATTACTTCTTCGGCTTTGCCCTGGTCTGTGGACTTTATTTCCTTATCACTTTCATGAGATTGTGAAGCGTTCTTACTTATTTGGGCTATTGCCACAATGAGATTGCCGCATCCAATATTGCATTTTTGTTTGCCTGGAGACTGAGAGATTTGGTTCTTGTCAGAAGATTTGTTAATAGGACAACTCTCAGTGTGAGTGTCCTGTGAATCCTTGTTCTTCTCCTTTGAACTAATTGGTTGGCGTTGTACATCCTCCTTTGCATATGGTGCCAGTGTGGTCAGGCTTGATTGGAGGGCTTGTTCCTGTGTTTGCCCATGAATTGACGTCATGGGGTCCTTAGGAGAAAATAATTTTTGTATCCCTATATTACGTTGTTTTGAGCTCGGGGTTGATAGCTCAGGTGCCGACACTAGCCTCTTTCTTTGTTGTGCCATCCTCTTCCTTTTTTTACTTGGCTTATTTGAGCCCTGGGTCTGATCTTCTTCGTCTTTTCTTGGTCTTGCACTTGTGTTGAGACGCAGTTTTCCAGATCTCATTCTTTAGATCTATTAGTTAGAAAACCTAGCAGACTGATACCTTGGTGACTTGGTATCCTGGTGTCCGTTGTGCCAGCTCTACCACTGTACCACTGTACCTCCAATCTCACTCCACCTGCACTCCCCCACCTCCCAAGCCTATCTACCCCTCTAATAGGAATAGCTGCCGTCAGGGAGGATAGCGAGGTGCAGTTACGTTTTTGCGGAGACTAGCGAGGTGTATCGTGCAGGTTCTGGTAAGTACTGCTTTAGGAGACACTTTTGATGGGCAGAATTACCAGATTTATCAGGTATTTGATATGGTCAAGTATTGTCCTGGGTTTAGAGATGGCTTTCTGATGTTGTGTCGGACTCTGTAGTGATACCGGGTTGGTACCGGATTAATGCCTGATTTTTCACTTCCATTAAAGTAGCCCGCTCCCAGTCATTCACAGCCTCTCACAACCCTTTCCCCCCACCTCTCCTTGCTGCTTGCTGCTTGCTGCTTGCGGTGAGGAAACGTGTTCCTGACGTTCTACTGCCTAAGTTTAACGCCGCCGTGCAGAGTTACACAACATGTCACAATAAGTCCCCGGGCTTACCACTGTTGCTAAAGAAGGTAGCCCAGCCCCTGACTCACCAGCTCACTGGGACGCCGCAAGGTCCAGCGGTTATGGACAGGCTACTGCAGGCGGACTTCAATCCACAGCATCAACAGCTTTCAACAGCTTTCTGCAGGTCAGCTGCAAAACACGGACCGGATCGGGCTCTCTTGCTCCAAAGCGCCGACCTTTGCAGCTCCTGCTCTTGCCCCGAAAAGCTGAGAAGCTGTAGTGTAGATCAGTGAGTCTCGGCGGCCTTCGGTTTTATTTCTGCTTTAACCTACTTTAACCGCGGTGCTCCGAGACGCTGAGCTCACCGCTCACCGCTATGCTCACTGCGGCTTGTAGGCGGCTTGAGAGCGCCCGTGAGCAGCTTGCTTCTGCTGCAGCCGCGGTGCTCCGAGATGCTGTATGCACCGCGGCTTGGAGGCTTGGGGCGGCTGTTGGCTTGTTGGTGCTCGTGGGAGCTTGCGCTCAGCTACAACCACGGCTCGCTGGTCACGGCTCACGGCTCACGGTTCACGGTTCCCACTTTCCCGGTGAAGGCAAGGCTTTTAGAAAGGACGCCGCCGCCTCTCACCTCCGCCGCTCACCGCTCTCCGCCTCTCGCCTGCCTGCTCCTGCTCCGCGGAAACGCTCTCTCTCACTCTCAAGCTGCTCAGCTGACCACAGTGACGACAGAGAGGGCTGGGAGGTATCTGAGGCATCAGAGTAGATCCGGGGAGAAAGGCTAGCCAGGGAAGAGCCAGGTTTTTACCCTGTTCCTAAACTGCATAAGTTCATTCATAGCCCTAATCTCGATGGGGAGAGTGTTCCAGAGTCTGGCGGCAGCCACCTGAAAGGATCTACCACCAGCTCTAACCTTCCTAAATCTGGGAACGACTACCAGTTTAGCATCCGATGAGCGAAGGTGTCTGGGAGGAGTATACCAGACAACTTGGACCTAAGAGGAGCAGGACCACATCCGTGAAGAGCCCTGAACACTATGCAGAGGGCTTTAAATTGGATCCTCTGTCTAAGAGGAAGCCAATGTAGTTTTGCCATGGCAAATGGTCCATGAGATCTCCTAGGCAGCCCCAACGCCAATTTAGCTGCTGCTGTTTGGACCCTTTGGAGTCTGTCCAGTAGATACTCAGGGGACCCGAGCAGGAGGGCATTACAGTAGTCCAACCTGCTCAGAATGGTACATCTAACCACCTGGGCACGAGCATGGGAGGGTAAAAGGGGCAGAACCTTCCTGAGTGAGCGAAGGATGGCAAAGCAACATGCTGATGTTTTCTGTACATGGGTATCCATACTGAGCCCATGGTTCAGCATGACTCCTAGGTTGCGGACAGAGTCTGCAGGCCGTACGGTGGAACCGGATTCTGGGGGCCAGAAATTGTTGGGAAACGGTCGAGGGATCCTTGTTCCAGCGCTGAAAAGCACTTCAGTTTTCCCGGCATTAAACTGAAGCAAGTTTGCCTTTAACCAGCTTGCAGTGTTCCTTAGGCAGTTATGTAGAACCTCCGCAGAGATGGACTCCTCTCCTTCCAAGGAGAGGATCATCTGCGTGCCATCGGCATAATTAACAATTCGAATGCCAAAACCTTTAATAAGCGAGATTAGTGGCCTGAGGTAGACGTTAAAAAGAATAGGACTGATGGCAGAGCCCTGAGGCACACCATGCAGGACCGGGGAGAAGGGTGATTGAAAAGGAGGCATTGAAACCGCCTGCTGCCTGCCCTGCAGAAAAGAATGGAGCCAACTCAATGCCGAGTCTCTCACCCCTGCCTCAGTCAGCCGCTTCAGCAAGATCTTATGATTAACTGTGTCAAAGGCGGCAGACATATCAAGCAGGATCAAGAAAGATGCCTGATTTCTGTCTGCACGCCTCAGAAGTTCATCCATAGCGGTGATGAGGGCTGTTTTGGTCCCATGGGCCGGCCGAAAGCCAAATTGATCCTCGTCAAGTAGGAGAAGTTGTTCCAAGTGGCTGGAAAGAGTGTTGCTACCCACCCGCTCAACTATCTTGGCGGGGAATTGCAGAAGTGAAATCGGTCTGTAGTTTTTTGAACACTCAGGATCCAACGAGGGTTTTTTTAACAGGGGGGAGACCAACGTCCGTTTCCAGTGAGCAGGGACGGTGCCAGTCACCAGGGATTGATTGCAGATAAGATGGAGTGAGGGGAAAAGCTCGTCTGCAAATTCCTTCCAAATTTTAGGGGGGAGCGGATCCAAAGGAGAGCCGGAAACAATCCCTCTCGCTATATTAGAAAATTTTTCAAAAGTGAGCGGCCGGAACCTGAGCAACAAGCTTTCCAGAGTCAAAGCCGAGTTTGGTAATGGGGTAACCGGTGGAACAGGTCCAGATTCCAGGGGGCAGTTACTGTCAAGGGGGCTGTCTAAGTCTTTAACCCTTTCGAGGCTCATGACGAGCTCAGCTCGTCATGATGCACGGTTGAGCTGTGCTGATGACGAGCTGTGCTCGTCATGAAATTATGGAAATGACGAAAAGTCAGCATAGGAGGGGGAAAACACCTAGCAGCCAAGGTGTTAAGAATCAAATCGATTTTTTCTTTAAAGAATATGGCAAGATTGTCACAGAGATCTTGGGACGGGACAATCACATTCTTGCACGCGTCCGGGTTGGTAACGCTGTTTAAGATGTTAAAGATACTCCTGGCATTATTGGTGGTATTACAGATCAAAGAGGAGTAATAGTCAGCTTTCGATCTTTTAATGAGACTTTTATAGGCAAGAATCTTATTTTTCCATATTTCTTTAGAGGATTCATTGTACTCGCGTCTCCATTTCCTCTCTGCTTGTTTACAGTCCAGTTTTGCAATTTTGAGATCGTCGTTGAACCAAGGAGCAGAGTCTCTACCTCTAAAGATACGATTTTTTAGAGGCGCACGTGAGTCAACGACCAATGAAATACTGGTGCTAAATGAATTATAGTTGTCATCCGCACCCTTGTTTATATCAAAAAGCGACTCCAGATGGAACAGTTCGCCAGACGAGTGCAATCGTGAGAGCGTTTTCCAATCTCTACATTTAATTTCTCTAGTTGGGGCCGGTACATTATGTGGATCCAGTTTCTTATGTAGCAAGAATTGAACTAAGGAGTGGTCTGTCTAGTCCATTGGAAAGGTGTCTCCCATAACCAACAAATCTGGACCCGCAAAGACCTTCTATCCTGCAGCCTGAGATGCGCGCTGGTGCTGTGGACCGCAGGTGGGTGACTTCCATTACATATAGTGGGCGTGCCCTTCTCGTATTATTTTTTCAAAGGAGAATCATATAAAGGTCAACCTGGGCTATCCTATACTGGTAGGCTGTCACACAATCATTCTGGGTGTCCGCCCCACATGAATGGCTGGAAAGACCCGCGCAGACTGTTATCTCATGCGCCATATGATGGGCGCTGCCAAACAGCTTAAAGCTTGAGCCTGAGGTCTCCCTCGGCTCCCTTGGCACTGTGTTGGTTCACACAACTTTGGCATACCATTGCCATGGAGCAGGTAACACACAGATTGTCCGTCACAGATAAAAAGTTCCCTCACCTCTGGACACCTCTTATTGATTACATGTCCCACTGACAATACTTATGCTTCCAACTCCCCAGACTACAAGCCCTTTATCTGTTTGACAGATCGGGTTAGGGGGGAGTTTCCCCCTGCCCCCTCCGGGGTCTTGCTGCATGGAAATTACACTGCGACCAGCATCCCCCATCCTCTTACACTTCCACAGCCAACATGACCAGCTGGAGACACCTTGACCTTCCCTGACGTTCACCTCTTCTTGTCCCTCCCAGTTTTTTTTTTCATCTGATCATTCTTCATATAGGTATGCACTGACTAACCCTGGGCGAAGTACTATGCTACGCTCGCGTAGTTTGCAAAAGTTTGCGCTACTTCGCACTGTTCGAATTGCATGTAGCACAGTGCAAACACGAGTAGCATAGTGCAGTGGTAATTTTCTGCTTGCTCAAGGTCCTCAACGTCAAGTTGGTGACCGCGAGCGATCAAAATGACATCCCGGCGAGACTTTTTCCTCGTTCGCGATCAGCAACATCAAGTTGCCGAACGCAAGCGCGGAAAATAAACCTCCCGGCAAGATTCTCAACGCGGGGAGGTCAGGTTTCTTATTTCGAGTGGTCGCAAATGCTTGCGACCGCTTGCGAGGAGAAACTACGAGTCCACTTTGAGAAAGCTGCCTGTATGTACTGCTACTGCTATGAAAATGCTTATTGAATGTTCTGTTGTAATGTTATGGAAAACTCAATAAACAGATCTTGAGTAAAATAATGTGTCTCACTACGGACTACGAAGAAGACATGCAGGCCTATGGACAATGACTACACAAAATGGCAGCCTGCCACATGGCATAGAAAATAATAAAATGGTGGCCTATGACAAACACATGCACACACAGACTGGTCAGACATAAAAATGGCCGCTTGGCCAGTAAACAAAGGAGGCATGGTAAACGGAAAAGAAAACACTCATTCAGCAATTCCAAAAATGAAAATTAAATCAGCTATAAAAATTCCCCAACAGCACACATCTTGCTAAAGCATTAAAATATTACCCCACCAAAATACATGTAACACTTTGTAGAAAAACATGAAATACATATTTTGCATTTAATCCACGGCCATCCCTAAATGATAGATGTTTTAAAACCACATACACCATAGAAACAGTTATTTTAAATACGCAATGCTTAGTACTGGCTGGATGGCCCATGGGCAGACTAGGCCACATGGTAAACTAAAAAATGGTAATTTCAAAAACATGGAGAAATAATACTTAACTGTGCAATGTTTTTCCTATATAAAAACAAAAATTGATGCAAAAATAAGCCCCCTACTGCAACTCCATGCCACCCCCACTCAAATGTATAAATGTAATAAAAAACTAAAAAGGTACAAGTATATACTGGTGTATGCCCTCTATAAAACAACACCCTTATGCAAAAGTTTTTTAACTTACTTGATTGATATGTCACAAAATCAAAGTCCTTATCATTCAATGGTGTATGCAGCAGGAATTGCCGACAAAGAGAGTGGTCCTTTCACCTCAAAATCAAAACGAAAAGTGACCAGGGAATGGACTGAGTAATGAGAGGTGACTTCTGGATCGGAAGAGAATGTTAGAGTCTCTTTAGCACTTCCTTCCTGAAGAAAAAGTGCATTTCACGGTTACAAAACTACTCTTAGGTAGAATATTCATGTGAAAAGATATTTTCAAGTTGATTTCGCTGCTTCAGCACCGACCACTTGCAACCGTCCGCTAAAACAAATGTCACTAGAATGCTCACTGGTGACCAGAAATCCACCAGGGGCTGCCAAATCTCACTCCTGCTTGCAAGCTCGATTCATGGAGTTGTGCATTGTTCCCGCTGTCATCGCTCTACTTGATCAGAAACATAATTCTACCATGCAGCGTTTTGCAGAGTTTTGGCTGAAACTGCACATTAAAGAGTAACGTGGAGTGAAACAAATTCAACTAATTCCGCAAGCAGAATGAAAATTTACAGCTACCCCTAATTCTGAGTAATATGTTATTTAGTACATGAAAATTCCCATGTTAATTGAAAGGATATACGCTGTTTCTGGTTTAGAATTTTAGCACTTATTTTGTGTAAATAAGTTCTTTGGAGAAGAGGAATGTGGATTGCCTATTTAAGAGGATCAAGGATGCCCTCATTAGACTCAACAAAGTAAGTTTACAGTACTTTACTTCTATATAATTTAAAGGAAGACCAATATTTACTATTCGAAATACAAATAATAAAAAAACAAGCACTGGTAACAAAACAATAGCTGTGGTCTTGACAGGATGGTGTGGTTCTTGTCAGAAAGTCATCCTTTTTGCTCTGATCATCCTAATTTTTTGACTGATACTGGTGGTTACTGACTCTGATTGTGCCTTTTGCTCTGCTAGCCAGGCCAAGGGCCAGTGCTGGATGTAAAAGGTATATGGTAATTAGGCTTGATTAAAATTAGTATGACAACCTACCTGTAAGCTCCTAGCATATGGTAGGGCATGCAAGTTTAGCGACTCAGTAGATTTAATGCACTTACTTGTGCATTGTTGTGGTGCCTTTTGTCGTTTTAAAGATGAGAAAAAAACTGAATCCTTTGGACTCAATGCAACAATATTATGATGTTCAATCAATCAGCACTTTCCATGCCACCTAATAAGTATTCACTCATCCATCATATACACATTAAACGGTATTGTACCATGTAATTTCCACAAAGAGTCATAAACCATGTATATACCAAAAATATAAATCAATTTATTGGAAAAGATTTTTTCTTTTTAGATAAAGATAGTATTAAAAAGAGGGAGGTAACATAGACTCTATATTTTATAGGCACAATACATAATATATAATGTTGTAGCATTAACAATAATCACAAAAAATGCAATAAACAATCACATATTAAAATACAATTAATTAAAAAAACATAATAAAACAAACTTAAAGAGAGTACATAGCACAGACAGACTCAATTTGTCATTAGTTTGCTACATATCTGTTTTCCACCAGTAATTTAGGCATGGATTCTGGTATCAGCCAATCATTGACCCCCGTCTTTTGTACAGATTGTGTATTGTGATGAGCTTCGAGGTGTTTCGATGGTAGTTATTATTAGACCATCTTTCTCAAAACCAAATAATATTTACTCTCTTTGATTTAAGATATATTTATCCTTTTTAGAATAAAATCCCTTTTACCACCACCTCCAATGAGCCGTTGTAGCCGTCTCAGTACCACGAAGAAAGTATAGAGTACTATACTATAGCATCTTTCCTATAGGGTGTATTATTAGATACTACAAATGGATCTGAATAAAAAAGTGCTTTTTGCCACAGACTATATTCATGCCATGTATTGGTTGATAAATGGTTTAAAAACTTCTTATAGAGTCTCAGATACACCTTATATGTGTTCTCTGCCTCAAAACACTTTCTTTATGAGAAACAGACAATTCTCATCAATAATTTCACTTCAAATGTTGCAGTGATATTATCAATGAGGTCATAGGAGATGTCATAAGTGATGTAATATGTGGGGTAAGTAGCACTGCATGGTGAGGGCATGAGTTATACTTACCTTAGGGCATAATTTTAAGTTACTTGAGCTAACCATAACTATAATTACTAAATATCTATGGTTTTGTGTGTATGAAATCCACACCTAACGTTAATGTCCCTGTAAAATTTGTTTTTTCAGTGAATTTCTAAGGTTTTTAAATTGTATTTCCTAACTATCAGGTCCCTGTAACCTCTGCTTTTTTTCAGTGAATTTCTACAGTTTTTTAATGCTATTTCTTAACTATAACATCCCTGCAACCTTTCCTTTTTTATAGTTAATTTGACTGTTTTGTTGAAATATATATTGTACTACAATTTGATCCCTAAATTCAGTTTACTAATATACATTTTCATAAGATTATAGATAAATTTCATTCATGCATTCATTCTTATTATATATTTTAAAACTAGAAATAAAAAAATTAGGAGAGAATGTATTATTTCTATAAATGTAATGCACCAAGTCATTTTTTACATACATCTTATGGATATGTGGACCCGTAACCAACCTTTGGACTAATAAGTGGCCTGCCAGTTAAATTGCACACGTGCAACACTAAAACAACAACGCATTTAATACAAACATATAGTATTGCAATTTTTATAAGTTTATAACTACCTGCATGTGGGTGCATGACTGTCTGTGTGAGTAACTGCGTGGGTGTGTGATCGGCTATATGGGTATGTGAGTGGGTGTGTGAGTAGCTGTCTGGGTGTCTAATTAGGTGTGGGAGTAGCTGTGTGGATATATGAGTGGGTGTGTGAGTGGTTTTGTGGGTCAGTGAGGGGGCGTGTGTGTTGTTGTGTGGATTTGTAAGTTGGTATGTGAGTAGGTGTGTGAGTAGGTATGCGGGTCTGTGAGTGGGTGTGCGACTGCTTTTTCTGGTCTCTGAGTGGGTGTGAATGGATTGTGTGGTTCTGTGAGTAGGTGTGTGAGTGGCTGTGTGGGTCTATGAGTAGCTGTGTGAGGGGTTTTGTGGGTCTGTGAGTAGGTGTTTGAGCGGCTGTATTGGTGTGTGAGTAGCTGTGTGAGTGGTTGTGTGGGTATGGATGTGGAAGTGTGAGCGTGTGAGTAGGTATGTGGGTCTGAGAGTGTGTATATATATATTTTATTTTACTTGGGTTATAGATAGATACATCCACCTGAATCCACACAAATTTAGTCTCAACAGAGTCTCTGTTGAGACTGAAATGTGTTGGGTTGCTGGCACGCTTGACAATAAATACAGCTGAAGAAGACAGAATTGAATTGGTCTGAATTATTACACAAGTGCGAGTGGAATTTTCCTCTGGGATACAATGTTGCATATATATATAGATATATACATATATATATATATATATAGATAGATACATATATGTATAGTTATAGGTATTTATATATATATATCCAGCATCACTTTCTCCAATTAGGGAATCTTCACCTCAGCAGAGCGGCCTCGCCATTCGGGGACAGAGCACCCCGTAAACAGACACACCCAACAAAAACTCCTTCGTTCATGCACATAGAAGAACGCAGTACACCAGGGCCTCCAAGGAATCAGTCGCTTTCTTCAATAAAATAGAATGACCGCTCATTTTAGATCTTTCAGTCCTAACACATTTCAGCTTGTTCAAAGCCTTGTTTACAGGTGGTCCATCTTATAGGTTGCAGCATTGCATTGTGGTGTTTATATACCTGCCTACTACTAGGTTTCAATGTAGTCTTTCAATACTGTAATTCCCAGAATGCACCTTGAAAGAAATATCACTGTATTAATAATTAAACTACAATTCAATTTCCCTTATACTTATTACCCTGTAGTATGAAGCCACCATAAGGCACATGTTTAACTTAACTTACACTTTCCTTTTTTTCTCTACATTATTGAAAATGTTGAGTTTTTCATACCTGACTACACATGGTTGATTTTGGTACAAGCTCTTTCTTTATTTGAGCTCTTTGGTTAGTTCTGACAAGAACTTTAAAAAATAGATTTTTGTGGAGGGTTTTCCCCTCAAGGTCAACATAATCAACCTACAAAAAATTATTTATTAACAGAAAACAGGAGAACAACAATAGCCCAAACAAATCACCTAAGGATGTTGGGGAAGACAATGGTGAGCCATGACAAGCTCCCGGTGTATGTTGAGATTTCTCTCTCCCTCCTAATATGTTGCTGTACTACCACGCTACAATGCTGCTCTACAATTTGTCTATTCTTCCTCAACAGATCGTCTGGCATCACAGTACCAGCAGCAGGTACTGATGCGGAAGAAATGCAGCATATGGTGGTGGAGGTGGCAATAGAGCTGAAGAAGTTGAAGGTGGTCCAGGAGGGACAGATTGAGTTTGCGGTGCTGGGGGTCCTGCTGACACTGAAGGTTTTGCATTAGCTAAAGAAGTGGCCTCTGTTGATGCTCCTGCCTCAGCTTCTTCCAACTCCTTCTGACACTTTCTTCTAGCCCTCACCAAACTGGTTGAATGCATTGTCTGCATGTGTTTCCGCATTCCTGTAGTACCAAATGGGTACTGTTTGATGTTGATAGAGGAAAATGCCTTCTTGCAAATGTTGCAGATTGCCAGTTTCTCATTGACCTTCCCCCTCCAGCTGGCACAGAGTAAAACTCTCTCACAATAGAATATTTGGTTGAAAATTGTCAAAACTGTGTACTGAAGGGCTCAAGTTATAGTAATTTGAAGATGATGCATAAACTAGAAATTGAATGTATAAGCAACATTTTAGAATCTGTATTGTTTAAGTAGTTTAAGTTTTGTTTCTTTAGAAAGAATAAATAAGGGATCAGTAGTCTGAAGGTGTTGTGTAAATTATAAATTTCATTTAAAACTATAATTTTAGAATTTCTAATGTTTGTGTAGTTTTAAGGTTCATATACAAAGAGTAAATAAATATTTCCTAACTATAACTAAGCATCAACCTTTGTTTTTTCATAGATATATATGGATAAACAAAGGTTAAAGCTTAGCTATAGTTAGGAAAACGTAATTTATTATTTCTATAGAAAGCTATATATATATATATATATTCACTGAAAAAACCATAGGTTTCACAGCAGTTATAGTTAGCTGCAAATTTTACTGACATAAAACCATTGAAATTCCACGTTATAGTTAGTTGGACTCACTATAACTTGCGCGTGTAATGCACTGCTGATGACGTCACATATTACATCACTCATAACATGGTCAGTGACATCACTCATGACATCACTGATGACACCATCCAGTGAATGTGTATCTTTCTGAAAAATAAATATTTTTTATATATGTATATGTAAAGGTCGATAGAAGAATAAATGTTTAAATAAATGTTTTAATGGATGTTTTTTTTAAAAAAAATTGATTGGTTAACTGGCTTATTAAGTGTATCTTATTGAATACATATATTAGCGAGTAATGTTAAAATATTTAAATATATGTATCAGTGTTTCACTTTGTGTATAAATGGCTACATGGGTTGGTGAGTAGCTACATGTGTGTGTATATGGGTTATTAGATGTTTTTTTAGTATCAGTATGAGTGTCTGTATGGCTTGGTGGGGGTATTACTTTGCACATAGATGCATCAATGACTGACTCACTGTTTGTATGTGTTTTGAAGACAGCATATGTGCAGGACTATATGGGTGGATGAGTTTGTATATGTGTGTGTTAGTGAGTGTCTGACTGTCTCACTAGTGTCTTTATCAGAAACGACATATGTTTTAATCTAGTATATTTGAGTATTGATGTTTATAAGTGAGTATATGTGAGATTGTAAGAGTTCCTGTTTAAATAAGTATGTGTTTCTATAAGTGATTGTTTAAGAGAGTAAGTATGTGTAAGTTTCCTTAGAAGTAAGGTGGTAGTATGTGTACAGTTGTAAATACAAATAAATGGATGTTCAATAGTTTATTTGCATGTGTGAGTATGTGCGTGAGTAACTTTTGGATGACTGTCGGTGTGTAACAGGATGTATTGGTGTATCACTACATATGATGAGTGAGTATATATATGAGTGACTATATAGAACTGTTGGTGAATGAGAGGATGTGTATATAGATGGTGGTATTACTGAATTGGTTGTTGTAACTGGTATGGATATCTCCATTTTTTTTTAAATGTTAATTTCTATTTCTGAATATGTGTTTCAAGGGTTACATTACACTGAAAGGAGGTCTGTCACTCTGTCACAAAGATGGTGTCATGAGTGATGTCATGAGTGATGTCACTGACCATGTCATGAGTGATGTAATATGTGGCGTCATCAGTAGTGCATTACACACGCAAGTTATAGTGAGTCCAACTAACTATAACGTGGAATTTCAATGGTTTTATGTCAGTAAAATTTGCAGCTAACTATAACTGGTGTGAAACCTATGGTTTTTTCAGTGAATGTAATAGGTTTTTTATATGCTAATTCCTAACTATAACTGGTGTGAAACCTATGGTTTTTTCAGTGAATTTCATAGGTTTTTTAAATGCTAATTCCTAACTATATATAAGGCCCCAAACCTATGTTTTTTTCTTTGAAGTTCAAAATTTGGTTAATAGCAAATGTGTATAGCTATGAAATGTAATATTTTTGAAAATGAATGAATCCTATATTTCATTTGTATTTTAACCCCTTCCATGCTCATGACGAGCTCAGCTCGTCATGAGGCACAGTTGAGCTGTGCTGATGACGAGCTGAGCTCGTCATGAATATAGCAGAATGGCAATTTCCAGCACAGGGGAAAAATAACCACAGCAGCGATGTGGTTAAATAATTTTTTAAAAATTTTTTTTATTTTTTATTTTTGACCCTGGAGCGCTCCCGGGGCACGCCCCGGTGAGCGCCCCGGAGAGCGTAGTCGTTTGAAGCGCCCCGGTGTGCGAACCGGAAAGCGTCCCGTTAGCGCCAATGTCACGAACGAAAACATGATCGTGACGTATCACGTAGCCGCGTCCGCGTGATACGCACGGCGTAAGCGCACCCGGAAGCACTCGAGCGAATACGATCGTGCAACGTAAACTTCCGACGCGCTTACACGACGCGACCCGGGGCGCGCCGCAAGCGCGTCGGTCATGTGACACTTTTAATTGGTGCAGAACAGTTTTACTTTCATAATGATGAAATCCCTGGTCTTGTGACCTGAAAATAACACTTCTCATTGGTTCAGGCCTTTTTTTTTCTAAATGATGAAAGACCCCACCTTTTTTCCTTATTCTGACTTTGTCCTTTGACTGAGGAAGACCTGTTTGTACCTCTCTGTACCTTTTTGATCTATATAATGGCTTCAGTAGCAGCAGCAGCTGGTGCATCTGCACCCCCACCACCACCACCACCAAGAGAACCACCACAATAGTACATTGGTGGTCAATAAGAGGAGGAGGAGGAAGAGGAAGAGGAGGATGGGAGAAGATGGCTGCCTGAACAAAATACCTCATACAAGCCCAAGTCACACGTTGTATGGGAGTTTTTTTCACTCCCAGAGGGAAAGAAAAAAGTGAATGCAGCCAAGGTAACTTGCCTAATCTGTATGGAGCAACTCTCAAGGGGCAACACAAACAAAAAGTATTCCTTTGGTAACAATACCATGATTCGACATATGATCCGTAAGCACCCTAACAACTATTCTCGTGCAGAACTCAGGGAACTGGCAAGTAACCTCCCCCAGTCATCAAGGACCACCTCCCAAAGAAACGAACCCACTTCATCGGGACCAAAAACATCAGAGATGATGCCTTGTATTCAGCAACAATTTGCTGATTTTAAAATCACTTGTACTGCATGTGGCCAGCTTATCGCCTATGGTGAAAAGAGCGTAAAGCTCATCGTCCTTGCAGGTGACAATCACAAGTGCCCCAAAAAGAAGTAATTTTTTTCCTTTTTTGTTTTTTGCTCCAGTTGAGCCAGTTTCAATTCCCTTTTTTTTGTTTCTCCCCCTTAAAAAAATACAAAAAAAATATAAAACTGTTTTGAAAAGCCAAAAAAAGTACAAAATGTTCAAAAAACATTAAAAAAAAATATAAAACAGCAAAAAGAAGAAAACAAACAGTTCTTTTCAGAACTACCTCCAATTTATAAAAAAAAGGCTTCATTTTTAAAAAACTCATTCTTTTTTCCTCATGGTACGTTCTCCGGTCCGCTCCCCGGTGCGCGTACCGGGCGCTCCCCCGCGCCCTTTTAGAGCCCCCACATCAAACCTAGGGGGTCAAGGGGGGTCTACCCTGCCCCCTTATGGTCATTTCCCCCTTTGTTTTGGCCACCTCTTGTGTCTCGATCCTACCGAGACACAAGATGGCGGCCGCTCCGGACTGTTTCGAATGTTTACAGACACCCGAGAGCCAATCAGCTTTCCGTGCGCACCTTGCGTGGCGCGCCCAGAGCGCTCCCCGGTGCGCGTCCCGGGGCGCTGCCATAGATATATATATATTTTTTTACCTAAATTACTCAAAATCCACTGGAGCACATATCTTGAGACATAGCAAAGGCACATC
This sequence comes from Lissotriton vulgaris, assembly GCF_964263255.1. Lineage (NCBI taxonomy): Eukaryota > Metazoa > Chordata > Amphibia > Caudata > Salamandridae > Lissotriton > Lissotriton vulgaris. The sequence goes on from NC_141694.1 coordinate 579,717,377, forward strand.
GGGCTACCAGTCCCTACAATTCTGCCAAGTTTGGTGCAAATCCATTCAGCCGTTCGGGCTAAAAGTGAGTTTGACCACCCTATGGAAAACACGTTTTGGGACCCCCCTTTAATCTCGGTCCCCGCTTGACGAATCCCCCCGAAACCTTCAAGGAAGGACCGGAGCTCCGCGAGGCAAATTTGAGGAAGTTTTCAGGCAGATTCGTCCATTGGCGCCAAAGTTATTCCAAATAGAATTTTGAGATTTTGCATTGAAAAAAATCCTAACTATAACTACCTACTGGCGACCGCCAGTAGGTAATATATATATATATATATATATTTTTTTTTGATTTGCCTATATCTTTGGTGCTGTTTGACAGATTTTTATGAACTCTTTTTAATAAAAATGCCCTGATGATTCTAGTTGTGCATGGAAAGTCTTGGGTTGATCGGTCAAGGGAGGGGGCACGAAAAAAGGGCAGTCAAAAAAAGCGCATTACCCATGTTAATTCTCATGGACTTTTTAGACAAGCCTGTACCCCGAACCGCTGGACGGAATTACACCAAGAGGGAAGGAGCCGCATATCCCCCCTCCCAAGCCATATATGGACTTTGGGACTACGACCTTCCCGGTGCTGGCCTGTGCAGATCAAAGGAGTGGGCCACGTGGCCCCCCTCCTGGAGCCATATATGGCCTTGGAGACCACCACACCCAGGGACGGCTCTACCCATGTTCCAGGGTGCCCACCCCCAGGTCATAGTTATTTGCTTTTGCACTGCTGCCAAGCAAATGCAAATATTCCGCTTCCAGCAGATGGGAACTGTTGATCCGTCCCATTTGGTGTAAGCAAAGATGTCATCTCTTTCCATGCCTGTGGGCGTGTAGGCAGGGAAACAGATGAAAATATTGTTTTTGTCCTCATTCGCCATGGAAACAAAATTCTGGGTCCCCCCCTCAATCAGCGCCTACAAGAGGTATTCATTAAAAGCCAAGGATCATCACATCCTATAAACCCTCTACCTCTGACATCTGCACTGGCCAGACAGCCAACAGCTTGCCACCCCAGAGATGTAAAAGGACCAAACAAATAAAAGGCATAATCATTGGACGTATCTCTGCCCTAGACCGGTTTGTTTCATTTGAAGATCTATCCAATTTAGCATAGGAGACCAAAATTAATTTCTTTATTTTTACTCATGCTCTGTCCAACCTGATGGTATATTTAACTGAATTTACACAGTCTACTTCAGTTGGAGGTAAGTTTATTATCCATTTCTTGCAAATCTCTCTCCGAACTAGGAGAATCAGATAAAAAAAAGCTTTTTACATCATTCAACAGATTCTTATGCTGCGGTGTAACCCCTAAGAACATAAGAGCCAAGCCTACCTAAAATGCAGTGCCAAGTATGGTTGAGATACATCTACTCACATTGTCCCAGAATTGTTGGATCACAGGACACTCCGAAAACATGTGAATATCATCCGCTTTCTCTGGGCTATATTTTGCACACCTTGGTGTTGTTCTGTTCCCTAACTTTGATAACTTAAAGGGTTTCCAATATACTCTATGTAGACAAAAGATGTGGTTCCTCCTTAAGTTTGTGGGACGCACAGTGGAATATAATATGTTAAAAGATACTTGCCATACATCTTCCGGCTGCATCCCTGGCAAGCTCTTTCCCCACAGGTCAACTGGAAGTCTGAAAACGCCATCCGTTATCTCCACCAGTACCATCTGGCCACCTCCTTCTTCCTTGGCAAATTGCACATCATCCTCAACTCTAGTTCATTAGAGGAGCCTATCTCCTCCGCAATGGACTGATATCAGCTTTTGACTTGAGGTATTTAAACCTCAATATTTTACTGTTAGCTATCTTTGTCCATTTGTCCCAGGAAACCAATTCTCCATCTTCCACCAGCTGATCCCATCTCATTACCCCAGCCTCCCTTAAAGGGACAGCCAGATTGTCCTTAGTCCACTCAGAGGAAACCGGGGTCATTCCAAATTGGCGATGGCGCGCTATAATAGGTGATTTTTGTCTCCTTTACGATCTTATACCATACCACTGCCAGACTCTGTAATACCTTAAGACAGACCTTTTTGAAATATTTGGCGTCTACAAACTTGTACATAAATCCTTGTTCTCCTCCTTCAATTTCTGATAACATCACCCTAAATATTTTGCCAATATCTGAGCCATTGGGTTCACTTAAAAGCATCTTCACATTCCTCAAAAGGAAAGTCCAGGCGTAATAGCACAGGTCCTGCAAACACAGATCCCCCTTGTCTTTCTTCCTCCATAACTTTTTCCAGGCAATCCGAGGACCTTTTGAAGCCCAGATAAAGCTTTTAATCTTTGCCTGCATTTTTTCTAGCCTCTCCACATCAAAAGTCAGTGGAATCGCCTGTAATAGGAAAATAAATTTGGGGAGAATTGACATTTTGCCAAAATGTACTCTTCCTAAAACAGTCAGTGGTAGATGCAACCATCTTAACATCAGGTTGCATGCTTCCTTTATTACCCTGTAGAAGTTTACTTCTGTGAGGTATTTAATACCTTGAGTGACCCTTATGTCTAAATAGCTCATCTCTCTTTTGATGATGTCAGGGTTCGTACCTAGATTCTAACCCTTAATCTGTGTTTTGGCCCTATTTACTGCATAACCTGCAATGCAGCCAAACTGTAAGGTTAAATTGTTTGGTAGCGGAACCATTGCCTGCAGGTGTGAGGTATATACCATCAGATCATTCGTATATAAGGCCACTTTTTTCTCCCGGCCCTTAAACCTTAATGGGAGTATTTGATTATTTTTCCTGATCTTTATTGCCAAGAGTTCAATGTATAAATTAAAAATCAGAGGCGATGATGGGCACCCCTGTCTAGTTCCCCTCAAAATATTAAAGGGGGTAGAGAGATTTTCTTTGACCAAAACCCTGGTTTGCAGTTCTCAATATATTATTGCTAGGGTCCTACAGACATTTTCACCTAAATTACACATCTTTAACATTATCCACAAATAGGCCCTATTTACACAGTCAAAAGCATTAGTGGCATCTAGCATGATGACTGCAAAAGGAACCTCATAGGAAGTAGCTATATCAACTGTCCCTATCAAATTATATGTCAATTCATGAATCACCCTTCCTCTTACAAACCCTTTCTGATCTTGCAGAAGGCCCCCCACCACACCATTTAGCCTCTGCCAAATTCTTTGCGAAGATTTTATAATCCTAATTTAGTAGAAAAATGTGCCTGTAGGAGTCGCAGTGATTTATAGGCTTTCGAGGTTTAGCAATTAACAATACAGTGGCCCCATTCCAGGAGCCTGTATTTCTGCTCCTTTCTAAAAAATATTCACAAACAGCTATGTTATAAAAGGCAAAAGAACATCTTCCAGTATTTTATATATTTCTGAAGGCAACCCAGCTGGACCTGCTGCTTTGCCCGACTTGCCTGTCCTAATTGCAATCTTGGTCTCTATAAGGGTGATGGTAATATTATTCGCTTTGTTGCTGCTTTCACTGACACTACGGGGACATCCTGATCTAGCGAAGCCTTTACTTCTTCCTTTGTTTCTACCATTTCTTCCTGATATAGCACCACAAAGCATTTCTGGAATGCTTCCTCTATTTCTTTGCCACTTGTAAGAAGTCTGCCAGAGGTCTCACAACTAATTTCTTTTATGAACTCCCTTCTTTGTACCGACTTGGTTTTCAAGCTAGCAATTTCTCCCAACCCTCTCCGTATACAAAATGGGCAATTTTACTTGCCTGCCACCTTTTCCTTAACCTGTCTTCTACTACTCCAGAGAGTCCATTCTTAAGGCTTGAAGAGTGACCTATAGTTTTTGTATTCTTACTCTCCCCCTTAGCAAGTGATAGCTCCTGTTCCTGCAACTAAAAACTAGGTTCAAGCTTCCCTACTTCTGCTATACACTTTCATTCTTCTAAAAGCTTTTATGCAAGTTATTTTCCCACTCAGAAAAGCCTTAAAAGCATCCCATACTACCACCTGTTGGCCGCTGTCTGGATTATTAGAGAAAAATTCCTCTGTCTCCAGTCTAAGCTTTTCAGTGGCTACCTCATCCAACAGCAGAGAAAGATCCATAGTCCACCTCCTATGTGTTAAACCAGTGAATAAGGGACAAGAATAATGTTACCGCAAAGTGATCTGACAGGTGGACCCCTACATATTTAAAATCCTGCACAAACTTTTTAATCCCCTAATCAATTAAAAAGAAGTCAAGTCTTGATTGGTGCCCATATTTCTTTTTATTGTACGTGAAACCTTTCCTGGCCCCCATCTTCTCCCTCCCTATATCCCATAATCATAGTTATTTAATGGAGACTTTAATTAAGGACAATAGCTTACTATTTATGGCTGCTCTACTGTTAACCGAGCAATCTATAAGGTGTCTAAGATCACATTGAAGTTGCAAGCTAAGTTGACAGGATCAGATAAATTCAACAGCTCTGTCAACATTCCTCTAAATGGACTTGGACTGTCGGTATTTGTGCCATAATATCCAAACAAAGTAAGCCTTTGATAATAGCATCTTAGCTATACAACAACCCATCTACCCGCCATATCTCCTCTGCCTAAGGTAGTATACAGATTTTTTTAAATCAGGATAGCCACCCCCTTTGTAGTCAGCTGTTAACCAGTGCAGATGACCCTTAGGACCCTGTCTCTAGACTCAATTAAGTCTGCCATTTCACTTTCGGTCAAGTGCCTCTCCTGTAAGATATTAGTCTGGGCTGTGGCATCTTTTAAATATTGCAGAATCTTTTCTCTCCTGGGTTTCACTCTTAGGCCATTCACATTCCAAGATAAAGTTTCAACTTGGGCTCTCTGACCACCGATCATTTTTCATTCCCTAGTGTAACTGAAATGAATGGGTGAGCCATGACTGATATCTAATTGAAGAGGACATTTTTATTTTCCCCAATGATCCCCACCCTGTGACCCTATTTCCCCCACAACCTCTATTCTCACCCTCCCTAGAGAACCCTCCTTCCTTTCTCATGGCCTAAGCCTATAGGGCTGATGAAGTCGAGATAAAAACTTAGAAACAAATAGCAATCATTGGTTGTGCCACTGGGGACATATAACTCTCTTATACCTTCTAAACATCCAAAATGCAGTAACAAAAAAAATGTTGTAAATTAAATGAGGGGAGAGGGAGAAGGGGAGGAGGGGAGATACTAGCCTCCCACCCCCTACAGGAAAAATGGAAACTAACTCATAACTCCCTCTCAAGCTCTTATCCAGATTTAACTAACCCCTGCCTTGGAGATGGTTTTTATAAATTCTTCCACTTCCTCAACTCACCTAAAGTGCTGCATTTTATTTTTGTACATCACTCACAACGTAACGGGGGAATTTCAATTGTGCCATGGTGCCTACCTTCCTCAAAGGTTCTAAAATGGTCCCTAGTTCCCATTGCTTATTTGCTGTAATCTGTGATATGTCTGACCTTATTTCAAAGCTTACCCCATCCACCTTAAGCGTCTTCAGATTTAATGCCTTAGAGAGGATTTCTTCTTTCATTTTAATCGTTTGGAAGTTGACTAAGATTTTCCTGGGCTTTGTTCTGTTGGGTGTTAGCTTAAAAGGATATCTATGTACCCTCTGGATGTTATTGATAATATCCTGCTCTGAGCAGTCAACTTGAACCCCGATTTTAATTAGCCTTGACACAAAGTTTTTAAGATTATCTCCTTCTGTCCCTTCCAGGGTTTTCAGCAAGCGCAGGTAGGTTCTTCTTTGGCTGTTTTTCAGGGACTCCATCTTTTCTTGCATGCCAGCCCCACTTTCTTTCAGGAATCAAATACCTTCCTTGTTTGTCCCAGTTTGGAGTGTTAATTCCTTGACTAATGCTTCCAGCGCCAGGGTCCTTGCTGTTAAATCATCAAACGTTTTTTACAACTTTTCACAGGCCGATCTTATCTCTTTTTGGTTTATCTCTGAAATTTCAAATCTACTCCTAATTTAAGTAGTTAGCTTCTGAATCAAGTCTGTGACTGACTGTGGGGGCTCTGCTTCTTTTGTCGCTATGTCGCAATAGTTATATCGACTGTGCTGTCAATGCGTCCCCCTGAAAATGCAGAGCTGTTAAGGTTACTACTAGATCTAATTTCTCTGATGCCATTTTTCGACCATGAGGGATGTCCTCCTCTGAGTTCATAGCCTGTAAATCATGTATCAACAGGACCTGAAATATCTTGGGACTTAAAACTGAGTTTGTCATGTTACTGACACATAAAGGGCTTTCTGGGTTCCTTAATATCAGAGTCTTAGGCATGACTTTGAAAAAAGTCCACAACAAGGGGGTCATTTTAGGTTTATAACCCTGAATCTCTGCAATTTTCCTTTTGGATCTTCGCCTCTAAGGGCTGGTCCATTCCTCTTTCACTGTCTGGTCTACTAAAGGCTTCTTAGTGAACCTTGGTATATTTTCCTGCAACTCCTTATGCTCAGGGCTAAGCAAAACCTTTTGGGCTCCCCTTGCTACTACACTTCAAAGAGCATGGGCCCGATTCACAGAAATAACTTGAGACAAGATCCTAAACTTACTACTTTTGGTATTCACAAAAGTTAAGATTTTGTCTTAAGACAAACTTAAGACAGACTTAAGACAGACTTAAGTTAGGATTTTGTCTTAAGTTTGTCTTTAGTCTGTCTTAAGTCTGTCTTAAGACAAACTTAAGACAAAATCCCTAACTTCTGTGAATACCAAAAGTATTAAGTTTAGGATTTTGTTTTAAGTTAGTTCTGTGAATCTGCCCCCATATTCGTTATGAGCCTTTCCGTTCTCTGCATTCACCTGTCTTGAACCTGGTGTCAAAGTTACACCTCCCCCCTCCAGACAGGCTCTACTCCTGGCCCTTTGCTGCAAATATGTTTTATTAAAGGGGGGCTTATTAACTCCTCCTCCTCTGATCATTGGGCAGTTTGTGCAGCTACTGCTGTGGGCCTATACACAACACCCTCCAGAACTCTCTCCTCCTGCTCCTCTTGGCCTGCCAGGCCGCTTGTGCTGCCTCTGCTTCTCCAGTCCCCGAAAGGGGATCAGAGCTACAGCTCTCCGGCCCCTGTGGAGTTCGTCACTGCTTTCACCCAGCGCAATTCTCAACCTGGAGTCTCGGCATGCACTGTGGTCCCACAGCTAACAAGGAGGCATGAGGACCCCCCGATGGGGAAATCGTGTCGCTCCCGTCCAATCACTGCAGGTATGCTAAATGTTTTCCATTTTCACGTCCCTCCAGGCACTAAATAGCTCTCGTCTTCTGGAGTGCCCACGACCTACCTCTAGCCAGCTGCCATGAGATTAAAATATTGCTCTCGAAAGCAGGAAGACGCATTTCTAGCAGCTCCCTGTGTGGGACAGCAAAGTCAGCTTCTACAGGAGTTGGGGAGCTGGCTGGGACCGCGGGGGCTTTAAGGCTCACCCCATTATCCCATAGCACACTGGGTGCACTGGGTTGGACCAGGGCATTTAGGAGCAAATGGCCAGGCCACAGGGATGGGAAAAGGGATGCTTCACAGCCCACCTCCACCGTTTATTTGTGGCTTGGCTCAAGGGTATGGGGTCCCAGGGCCAAATTCATCCCAGGGACTACCCATTAAGGTTTTGCAGGGCTGTTTTGCTCTTAAAGATCATTTCATAGAAGTTAAATTTCAACACGAGGCACTTGCAAATATAAACATAACTGGTGCTTCTATTGAAGCTCCACTTCTGTAAAGGACAAATTATCCTAATTCACGGGTTTGGTAAAGGCAAAGCAAGTGTGTTTTCTCGGCCTTTCCGTATGGAAAAATAATCTGAAATCCTTTGTGGAGGTGACTGCATCATTGATCTATTGGAGCGCAATCTGTATGTGACTGTGACGTGTGAGTTCTTTGTTGTCATGTCCTGATGAGAGCAAAGTCCATGGTTCTCCCTTTAAACTACTATGAATATGCAAATGTGCAAATCACTTGGATGCTTCACCCATTTGGTCCATTAATGTTTTCAACTAAACGTACCACAGAATTCAGCAGTTATAAAGAGCATAGCTAACTATTATTTGGATGCAAGCCCTGCATTGCTTTTAACCTCATATATTACATCACTCATGATATGTTCTTTGACATGATTTATGACAGCATTGATGACATCTCAAATTACATAAGTGATGACATCACAATTGAAATCACTGATATCATCCAATGAGTGTGTTAGTTTGTTTTATAGTTTAAAAAGTTGCAGTAGCCAAAGTTTGTACAGCCTGTGTCTAGCAATTGGGTGTAAGTGTTTACAAAAAGCATGTGCTCCTAATGCATCATAGGTGTGTAGATGTATTGAACATTTTATATATCTTTCTTTTGAAGAGTAACTTTGTGTGCAGGTGACAGTGACGACTTGTGTTCAGCATGTGCCACATATTTTTTGGATAATGGCTGTTAAAAAAAACATGTTGCCATTTTCAATGTATTAAATATTTACCCCCAGCGTAGATCAGTGCATGAGGGTTTGACAATTATAATTTTGGGGTGGTGTCATCATTGTGGACCACGACCCTTAGCTGGTCAGTGACTCTGAGACCCCATTTCTGGGATACAAATGCAAACTAAAGTGAAAGGGGATGCGGCCCACCTATCCAAGCCACTAATGGGCCCAAGGAGTCTATCCCTTGGACAAATGTTCACTAAAGAGGAGGGGGGCACGCAGCCCCCATTCTGAACCCTAATAGTCCCCTGCAACTCCATCCCCTGGGCCCAAAGTAGCAAAGAGCTTGCAAAGGCCCACGGGACCCCATCCTCATGGGCTGGCTCAATGACTGTGTCCTGGTGTGCCCACCCCTGGGGCACAGTAGTTTCCATGCCCACAAGAGCTCAGACAGGGAAACATATGTTTGCTTCCAAATGGTGGAAGCATTTTAAAGCTCCTGCTAGACTTGCCTTCAATACTTACAGGAGTGTGACCCTCTTCACTTTATAAAAAAGCAGGCCCTGAGGGATGGGTTCCCTGGGGTCCATGGTGGCAAGGAGAGTGGAGGAGCCCACCCCTCCCTTTAAAATAGATGTTGTCGCCCCATGGGAAGAGGTCCACAGGGCGTCTATTTGCTTGGGGGGGGTAGACTGCACCCTTCTCCCATTAAAGGCCTCAAGGGCAGGGATTGCTGGGGCCCCTTGTGGCTTGGTTTAAGGCCCCTGGGATTGAGGCCCGTTGTGGCTCATGGAGGTGGCCCCATGCCCCCTTCCCTTTTGTAGAAATATCTTTTAAACTGGGAATGGGGTCCCTGAGGTCACTATTGGCCTGGAAATGGGCCCCATGGGTTCTTAGTGGGTCAGAAGGGGTACCATTTGCCTCCCCTTCCCTTCACAAAGATGGGTCCTGCCCCCTCCCCTTAATAAATAACACAAAGGCACCAGGGAATGGAGTCCTCCAAGCCCAAATTGACTCTTGGAGGAGGCTCTGCCACACCTCCCCTTAAAACAAAAGAAAGGCCCTGGGATCCCTGGGGCGCAAAGAGGCTCAGCGAGAGGGTCATATGCCTCCCTTTCCTTACAAAAATGTTCCTGGGAATGGGTTACCCAGGGCATGAAATGGATTAGGGAGAGGTAATCTAGCAGTGGGTTGGATGCAGTGCCTGGCCGCCAGGTGGGAACAGACTTTTCTTTCCCTGTCCACTCTCCTATGGGCAAGGAAACTCGCATTGCTCCCACGTGGAGGGAGAAAAGAAAGGCAGTTGCTCCTGCCAGGTAGCTTATTCTAGTCTTCTTGGCTATGTCTAATTCATTCAGCCATGGTTATATGATTTTGCCATTTAAGAAATAAGGCAAAGGGACTATGACAATTGCCAAATTATCTACTATGTTGAAGAACATGCCTATTTTCTCGAGTGGATGGCGGGACCAAGGGTATGTGTGCATGTGTGAGTGTGTGCATGAATACATATGTGACTTACTTAGGCTAAAGACATTGATCTTATTTAATAGATGAACGGTGGCTTTTATTCTCAGTTCATCAAAGCCCAACTTTGCAGACTGCAGCTTGTGGTGCTCAAATGAATCTGTTGTTAGGTCCAAATGGAAAAGGACTTTGCACACCTTGTGTATGAGTTATTCTGAGTAATAGATAGGTGGTTGGTGCTAATTGGTAAATCCTCCTGAGTAAGAGGATGAGTTCCATGTATGGTTTGTGTAACTCCGTGGATGGAGGACATCTCCAATTGCACTCCTTGGGATTTTCAATGATGTAATCACACTTAAAAATTTTTTTATTTCACATGATTTTTTATTCATTATTTATCGTGTGTATCATATCACTTTGAAATGAACATCCAGCGAGTTACTCAAACCATACGCTCAAATGATTCTAATATAACCTACAGTTTTCTTGTTTATTTATTTTCGTAGAATTTCTAGTGTACTATGTATAAGTTAACTCTGTCTCTGTGTCTCTTTGTTGCACTACTATTTTTATCTCAACACATTTGATTGATAAGTTTGATGCTAGGCAGATATTGCTCAGCAGACCAAAGTAGCTGATCCAGTCTAGACTAAAGGCAATTATAACTGAAATATTCTGAATCAAAATAGTTTAAAGTGTATGATGAACATTGTCTTCAAAATAGGAACATCTGCAGCTGACAAAGCACATTTTGGTATGATACAATTATAAGAATTGGCTGTTTGTTGTGCGTTATAACCAAGATTCTTGCTCTGTCTGTTTTTTCTGGCTGTGGGGAATTTATACCTGCTAAACAGTATTAAAGGGTCTGCACTCCACCTTTTAACATGATTGAATTGTTATACTCCTAATTGTTATATCTGACTTCCCTATATGTCCCCTAATGTATGATCCAATGTGTACTAAGGTCCAGTACCTGTAAGTTGCCATTAGTGCACTGCAGCCCGTACTTGGCTTCAGGATTACCATTCTAACATGGAGCAGTGTAAAAACCGCAATTAGAACTGTCAAAATAAACCCTTTTGAACTAATTTTTTCCCCTTACAAATATATATTAATGAGTCACCCCATGTATGCGTTATAGCCCATAAGGCATGATAGTTAAAAGTAGGACATGTAGAAATGCATGTCCTTACAATGACTAGCACCTAAAAGCTATTTTCACTGTATTAGGGCAGCTGTTCCATTGAGAGACAATGGATGTACTATTACATTTAATAATGCTATCCTTAAGTAGGAAACACCTAGAAAGATCGTCAAACCTCTGACTGCTCAGGCTCTAAATTAGGTGTGAAAAGTGCTACCAGACCAAAGATAAAGGCCTGGGTGTGAGTAGGTGTTTGTTTGCCTGTCAGGATGACCTTTTGGGCTGTGCCCAGGAACTGAGGGGCATATTACCAACAACTAGCGATAATTTTTGTCTCTAACTTGTTTAGAGACAAAAATTATCGCCGCACATCGGCGATTTTTATCGCAGATAAACCTTGCTATTAGCAAGGTTTATCGCAAATGCGAAAAAAAACGGCCGCAATGCATGAATATCGCTGAAAAGTCAGCGATATTCATGCATTATCGAGCAAATGCTCTTAGCCATGTTATCCACCTCCCATTGGATAACATGGCTAAGAACTGCTCAGGGCAGGTGTTAGCTTTTGGAGATATTCCCGCTAGTTGGTAATAGGAGATAGCGATGTTAGGGACTGTTTCCAGTCGCTAACATCTTGGCACGCCCACTTTGCATGTCATTAGTGATAAATATCACTGACATGCAAAGCGGGGCCCAAGATGGTCGCTATCTCCTATTAGCTGTCACTAACTGGTGTTAGCGACAGCTTGGTAATAGGGAGATAATTTTATCTCCGCTTTCTTGGCTTTTAAAGCCAAAAAAGCGGAGATAAATCCCCTTGATAATATGCCCCCTAGTTTGTAAAAAAGAACCTCCCTTGTCAAAAGCAGATGGCACCTGGACAAGCCACTTCTTTTGTTCCCCCAGTCAGGCAAGCACCAATTCCAGTGGGAGGGGAGCTGGGGCCAGAACTGATTTAGAGTGACCACAGGGGAGTGACAGATAATTCTCCCTGGCTAAACCTCTGGAGTGGGCACCAGGCTCTGTACAAGGGGAGAAGGGGTTCATGAGCTTAGATTTAGGCAGAAAGAAGCACTTTGGGATTGTTTACAGTAGGTCACACAGGAAATGCTTCACACCGGAGTGTGGTAACCCATGGTATCTTTTACCCCATTGGTTAGGGATAAACCTGGAGTTACCTCCATCCACAAGCTGGTGCCAGGCATAAATGTGACATTCCCAGCACACTACTCAGAACACTACTGGACCTGGAGAAGATCAGAAGAGGACTGGATATGCTATCTGTTTAATGTAGAAGGGCCCTGAAGGGCTGAAGACTGGATCTACTCTTTCTTGTAACCAGGATAAAGAATCGGACTCCAAGGGTCTTGAGATTGACCTCCTGATGAAGCTACAGTGACACAACAAGCTAGAAGAGGCATTTCCTGCAACTGCCCAGATGATCAATTCCAATTGGACCTGTCCTGGAACCTGCTGTTGGCCTTTGCTGGAGTGAGTCCGGACCCCCACATGCAGTTACTGAGGTCCTGAAACCCTTGGATCTGTCTGGCTGGACTGCTTCAGGCACCCATGAAAACCTGAGAATTACAAAAGTTCCAGCACCAAAGACCTCCAGGGGACACAACAAACCTGCCAAGCTGATGAGACCAAAGTGCTTTGCCCCTGGGATGAAGCTTTAGGTTTCCCGAGCTTGAAGCTTTTCCTTAGTGGCAAATCCTCATGAGGTGACCGTGCAGAGATGGTATCTGGCCTCGTGGAACCCTCTTCAACTACAGCTTTCAGCCTTGTCCCCCTGCAGGAATCTGAGCACAAAAAACATGATTAAGTGTGAATGTAGAAATCTTGAATTGGCAAAGGCGTTAAAAGTATTCGTCTGCAAAAGGCCTTTTCTTGGGTTTGAAATTTGAATTGTTCCCACCCAAAGCTTTTCTGCCATAAACTAGTGGCTTCCCCAAGACCTTGCCCAAAGGTTTTCAGGCCTCTTGGAGCTGTCTTCGGCTCCTGTTTACTGCCTTTCTCTGACAAATATTTTTTACTTCTATCTTTGAGATTAAGTCCCAAAGTAAAACCTCATACCTAGATGAACCTGGTTATTGTATGTGACCCAAGCTCCATCACAGTCAGCCTCAAATTGCTCCTAGGTACCAGTCCAATGTGACCTGTTGATGGCGATTTGTGCTAAACTCTTTTTAGCTCTAATTTTATTTAAAAAAGGATATCTTCTTTTCTCCTTATTGGGTTTTTGTTGTGTTGTGTTGGGGTCAATTTATTTACTAAAATGTACTCTATTTTGCTAAATTGGTTTGGGATTTTTCTTGTGTTGTGTTTTGATTTAATTACTGTTTTGGAACCGCATACATTCTTCACACATTGCCTCTGAGTTAAGTTTGTCTAATTTTGTGACTTTAGTGGTTCACCTGAAAAAGACTGTATTAATTACTTAAGGTGGGTAGTCACCCCTCCTAAACTAATAACTGTGTTTCTTTAAAAAATCATTAGCCTCTTTCATGGCAATCACTGAACGTATCTCAATTTTCTTGTAATATAAAAATCTGCAGACCCCTAGAGTCTAATTCTTTGGAATTATTTGTTATCTATTTTGATATCAGTTATATAGTGTCATGTGTCAGGGAGAGAGTAAAACTTTCTGTAGGAAAGAGGTGACACTTTGAGACCTGCTAGTAACAGAACCAAAAGCCATTCATTCCCATAGGTTAACTGAGGCTTTACATACATGAACTAAACAAAGAAATGCAAACGATTTTAAACTGAGCTGATGACTAGGAAAAGGGAGGTTAGGGAGATATAGGAAGGTCTTGAGAGAAATTGAAAGTTTTGAGATTCATTTTGAAGTCTATAATGAAGAGAATAGTCTTAGCTGAGTTTAGAGGCATAGCATCAGAAGGTCTGTCTTACTGTGCTCAGTTTGCTTGCCTTGGGGATCTCATTAGACCAGTTTACTGTATAGACAGCTGTGTACATGGTGCAGAATGACTTTAACTCGCTGAAACTGGAAGGTGTAGCTAGTGGAGGTTCCCCCAGTTGAATTTCCAATTGCCCTGCAATTCGACATACTCGATGTAATACAGGCATTAAAATCAAGCAAAGGTGGAAAAGCACCTGGGTCTGATGGGGTGCCAGTAGACCTTTTTAAACACCTTCCGGACCTCTGGGCCCCCATACTCACAAGAGTATGTACCGCAGCAGCGAAACTGGTATTGATGGAGTCCTGGTCCAACTCCATCATGGTGCCAATTTTCAAAAAGGGGGACCGCCAGGATGTCATATGTTACCGTCCCATTTCATTGTTGGACTCTTTGGGCAAAGTAGTTGGCAGAGCAGTACTTGAGCGGCTCCAGCAATGGGCAAATGATAGGAATATTTTATCCGACCTACAATTTGGATTTAGGGAAGGTTTTGGAACTGTAGAACAGGCTCTTAATTTAAGCATGATCGTGTCCAAATATATTCACGCAAAGCAGGGGACAATGAATATGGTATACGTAGACTTGTCCGCTGCGTTCGATTGCGTATCTCATGCGAAGCTATGGTCCGTCTTGAGAACCCTGTGGGTGGACCCTCCCCTCTTGGCTTTCTTGAGAGAATTATATTCTGAGGCTTCTGCAAGAGTGCGCTTTGGCATAAAAGGGGAGCTCTCCGCGCCTTTTAGAGTGGAGCGAGGAGTCAGGCAGGGGTGTGTTCTGGCCCCTTTCTCTTCTCGCTGTACACCAATGGATTGGAGGGGGAGATGTTGAGAGGGGGGCAGGACCTCCCCAGACTAAACCAACGCCTGATTCCCGCTCTACTCTACACGGATGACGCGGTCATCCTGGCCCGCACACCAACTGAACTACAGAAGTCCCTGGCTAAGTACGCTGATTTTATGAGTGCTTTAGATCTACATGTAAACGTTAAAAAAACATTTGTCATGGTGGCTGGTGGAGGAAAAAAATGAATAAAGAATATTTACTTAAACGAACAAAAACTTGAGAGGACCCCCCAGTATCCCTACCTGGGTATAATGATTGATGAAAGACTAAATTGGAAGGCAGCCATAGAGGCTAGGAGGCATCTCTTTAAGAGAGCAATTGTAGCATTGATGAACTTCTCCCAACGATTGGGAAGGAGACCACCAGTTGAGCTGCTAAGAATCTATGCCGCAAAATGCCAAGCAATTGCGCTGTATGGGGCCGGGGTATGGGGGCATGCAGACGTTGGTTCCCTCCAGAAAGCGGAGAACTCTTTCATGAGATTTCTCCTATCTGCGCCAAAATGCTCCTCTATCTATGCCTGCCATGTAGAATTAGGAATCCCCTATATAGAAGACCTGAAAAAGGTCCAACCATTGTTACTTTGGAGGCGCATTTGGGTCTCGGATAAAAATGCGCTGACCAAACAAATCTTAGAGGATTCCATGGTGCTGGATCGTGCGCACAAAATAGCATGGCTCAGTTATGTCAGGCATTTTTTCTCAGACCTGGGTCTAGAAAATTACTATCTTACACCTGATAAGCTAACTGAGATAACAAAGAAAGAGTTGAAGCAAATAGCCCTGAACCATCTAGAGACTCTCAGGCTTACTCTGGTCTCAACCAAACAATCCGTTCTACATGCAAACATGATACAGCTTACCCCGCAAATCCAGCCTTATCTGACATTAGAGATTAGTACCCATGATAAGATGCTTCTGACAAGGTTCAGACTTAATCTTTTTCATAGGCTCGTAGCCTTTCCGGTAAAGAATACATGGGAACCAATGTTGGCTCACTGTCCTTGTGATGATATGTCGCCACAGTCCTGTATACATACAATATTGTTCTGCAAATATTTTCATACCCACAGAAAAATCTGGCTATCTCCCCTGTTAAAGCGCTGGGGTTTTAGACAATGCCGTCCCGCCATGTTATGCTTACAAATGTTAGATTCTGAATGCACTTGCTACCATGTATTACATTTTTTAAAATGCATTGTTAGGCACAGGAACAACCTTTAAACGCCGAAACTATTTCAATCGAACCCATTCTTTTAACATTTCAGATTCCTGTTTAAACATTTTTATGACAGATTGATATTTTTAAACATGTAATTGTGTAACCAATGTTGTTGCTTTTATGGTTTTGCAATGTCTAAAGCCGAATAAAGAAAGAAAGAATTAATAAAAAATTAGTGTAGGTTCTAAATGCTGAGTGTGATGAAGTTCTAGTTGTGTTGGCCAGTAATGAATTAGGCTGACAGCAGTGTATACTATATCCTTTCAGTTGGAAGCTTAGTAAGAAGAGTTTTTTTCCAATCAATATGTGAAATTATGGTAACTTATACTGTGGACTTGAAGGTGTGGTTAAAAGAAGGACTTGATCAATAGTGAGATGCTCTGGGGGGTGTGGCTTGGCCGAGCAGCGAGATGGCCGCTTGTTGAGCGCGCTCCGCCGGCTCGACTCTTTATCCTGAAATATCCTACTGTTGGTGGAATTATTGTACCCCAGAACGACTACAGCTGCACTCATTACCTGTGCTGCACCACGTATGCCTATTTTGGAGCTCCAGAGACACTTACATTACAAGCTGCATTAGGTGTCGCACTTCATCTGAGGCAAGTGCGACGGAACTGCGGCTTCATAGCCTAGCCGGGCCCTTCAAGAACTTAGGCCGGCAAGGAACCCATGTCTGGGCATACCCTGACAACTTAGGGCGAACAAAGCAAAACCAAGGGGGATGATGGACAGAGTGTTGAACATTGCAAGCACTCACTCCCAGTCAACTGATCTGGGTTTAATCCATCATCATTCTTTAGCTCACTACGCCACCCCAGTTCAGACATGGCAATGTGCAAATCAGTCTGACCCTGTGCCTCACAGGAACAGTCCAGCCCGAACTACCAAGCCATGTCTTCCCTGGACCGGAAACATGCATCCTGGGACCAGTTTCTGGCTAATCAGCCTTCATCAGCCATGTGAGCAAAAAAACGATAGATTTAGGCCCTGGTCGCTGTACTGGGGTGAATGTATGATATTGTTCTGCATTCTGTCCATCAATTGTTCTTTTTGCATTTGTCACCCCGAGTGGGACGGGTATACTCAGATGTGAGTCCTGTGCTCTCCATGCCACTGGAGTCAAGCTATCCTGGCTGATGAGGGCTGAAAGCCCGAAACGGTCCTAGGATGCTTGTTTCCACTTCAGGGAGGACCTGGCCTGGCAGTTTGGGCTGGACTGTTCCCATTGGGCGCAGGGTCGAGACTGATTTGCATATGGCTGGGTCTAATCTCGAATGGCATGGTGAGCAGAAAAACAATGGATTTAGGCCCAGATCTCTGTACAGTGGTGAATGTATGATATTGTTCTGCATTCTGTCCATCAATTTTGTTTTGCACCTGATCTACACACTGTCACAATGTACAAAGCCATGCTGTCTGAATGTCAATATGTACCATGCGGCTACATACATGTGGTCACTTTATAATACACCATCTCCCCTTCACAATGCAGGGGCATCGTCAACACCCCCTACAGAGCAGTCCCAGCCACTCTTCACTGATGACGAGGAGGACACCGCCAGCATCGACACCCAAGCCCTCCAACACATCACGGACATCATCCGCAACTCACCTCCAGGATCAGGGCAGCCCAGCTGCATCGAGGAGACCCCACCCACAACCCAAAGCACCCAGCAGGAGGCACCAACAGCCCCGGCACTCTCCCAACACCCCAGGAACTAACCATGGCCTTCCAATGCCATGTGCTGGAGGTCCAGAGGGAGACAGCTGAGCAGGTGTGGGTGGAGTTCGGACTCATGGCTACCAAACTGGACGCCATCCATGGGTGTCTAGGTCCCATCAGGGATGAGCTCCTGTCCCTAACAGCCATCCACTGCCCTCTCCATGGTCTCCAACAAGCCCTGACTTATCATGAAGCGGAGAGAACAACACCTGTCCACTCAGACTGGTTCCAGCAATTCCAGCCTTGAGCTGGCACACATGTGGAGGCACATGGAGGACATGGTGCGGATGGAGGCGGAAAGGATGGCAGCCACCGCTGCACATCAGCGAAATGTAGCTGGGAACTACCATGCCCTGCAGATCCTCATCATGGCATTGCTACCACAAGGCGTGGCGCTGATGATTGCTGCTGCCCCCTCACCATCTACATCTCCTCCCCCTGGTGTTTCAGTGCCTCACAGTGTGTCAGGCGTATCCATTCCGACACCTGATTGCCACTGCCACACAGTGCAGCCGTCAATCCTACTCCAGCCCCTGATGGTGCAGTGGCACACAGTGCCACAACCTGTACTACAACACCCACAGGTGGGGCAGAGCCCACATACTGGGACTAGGACGTGGATGGGATTGTTGTTAGGAGACAGTAGCATTCATTCCTGCCACCTGGCCTGTTTCTGCTTGGTGCCACACATGGCCTCATGACCTCCCACTAACCCCTGATACACTCCGCTGCACTCACCTTGGACCGTAACATGGACTGCCATATCCTGTTTGATGACCAATGACAGGACGACCAGACTGCGGACTGTACCCTTCCTCTTCCGCAGTAGCTGTCATCCACGGATGGACTCTGGCTAGGCTCTCCTCTGGCCCATATTGAGTGGTGTGCTTGGCATGGCCCTGTACCACTCTAGCTGCAAAGCTTCACTGAATGTGCAATAAACATCCAGTAACGCACTGCTGCGTCTTTCTTTATTCCTGCATGAATGTGTGGATGGAAGTAGGGACAGTGATTTTCCTTATGTCAATGATGCTCATCTAGTGGGATGCCAGTCACTGTGTGCTACATTTCCTATTGTGTCCCAATTGCTAAAGACACTACAACAGGGAAACACGCATTAGTCACTTCCTTGTCCGGACATGGAATGAACCACACCCAGAGCCCCAGAGTCATTGTTGCAAGCCCTGCGCTGGTCTGGCGTATGCCAGGCCAGACTACTCCCCTTATGCTCTGAGGAGGGGGAATATAGCTACCTGTCGCAGGCATACTCGCTGGTGGTGTTCAGGTCACTGGTCTAGTTGTCAGCATGTCACAGTAACTCTCTTGAGGGCAGGTCTGCACACACACCACGCCCATCCAGCACAGGCATCACAGACCATGTGACCCCGCAAATATAAGGGGCCGACAACGTCACATTTCTCTCTGCAGGTGGTGACTGGATGATGGACGCCCCACTGTGCTCAATCATAAAGGGCCCATGATTTGCTGTGCACAGGGTTGGTGGCACCCAAGGCCTTGCGGCCGACACAGGCCTACCACCACGTGGCGCTGACTGGCATTGCACAGGGTTAGTGGCACCCAAGGCCTTTGCTGCTGACACTGGCCTACCACCACTTGGCACTGACTTGCGTTGCACAGGGTTAGTGGCACACGTAATTGCTGAGCGGGTGTCCAACCTGCCATGATGATGTGTGCACTGATGTGGTCTCCACCATTGATGACTCAGGATTCAGCGTCATGTGTGGGGCCTGTTGGGCCGAGGAGAGGGCCCGCATGATGTGGACCATGCCATGCTAGCATGACCGGGAACTGGAGCTCGCACAGGCATGTGGTGTGCCTACTGATGGACACACCAGTGGCAGCAGGTGAATAGTGTGGCCTGTGTGCACAGGGGCGGCGGTATCTCTCTCTTCCTTAATTTCCTTCTCTCTCACTCTCTCTCTCTCCCTTCCCTCTCTCTCTCTCTCTTTCTCTCTCTCACTCTCTCTCCCTTCCTTTCTTTCCCTCTCTTTCTCTCTCTGGCTCACTTTCATTCTCTGTTTCTCTGTGTCTCGCTCCTTTGATGTGCTCATGACACACGTCCTGATTTTGAGCTTTCTTTTCCAGGCTGTGTCATCGAGATTGTCCCTGGCGGACCCGACAGGAGTCTTCCGTATTTCTGTTTTGTGTTGTGTTTCAATAACGTTTTTGGTTGTTACTTCAGTGCTGTGTGACTGTTTCTCGTTCTTCTGGCCACACATGTGTGTATTTATTTTGGCACTCTGTGTCATCATGCTTTTGTTGTGGCACTTGTGTTGTGCACAGTTCGTGTATGTCAGGGGGGAGGGCCGGGGGGGGGGCCTGTGGTGGTTGCGGTGGTTGTTGTGGCCCTCATGGGTATCCACGTTGCGTAATTATTGTCTCCATGGCATCTGTGGGTCTTCAGGTGTGGCTCTTGGCTGGGCTCCCTCTTATGCTGCGGGTAGTTGTCCTGCTTAACACCAGCAAAAGGCAGGTGTTAATTCCCTGCTGCTACCGAGGCTTATCGTCTGTTTTTGTTTAGCATAGCAAGTCTGGCAGTTCGTTCGTGTTTTTTTGTGTGTTTTTGCACGGGAACCTCTACTCTGCATCTCATTAGTGTTAGTTGGTGGTGTCCACCGTGGAGATATATTTTGGGGCAGTTATTGTGGGAATGCAGGCGATATCTGCAGTTTGCACCAGCTTGTGAATGGGGTGTTAAATCTATATCCACTTTTGATGCATGACGGTGGGGATAATTTGAAGTTGAGTCCTTGTGATTATCCCCCTGAGAATCCTTTTCTTAACAAAGAAAAACAGGATGCAGGTACAAAGGCTTTTTGAAAAGCACTTTTGTGTACTAATTCGCATTTAAGTGCACAATAACCCATGGTGCAATGGCAACAGGAGACTGCAAACAGTTTTAGAAGCACAAGTCACATTACGAAGGAACATGTATATTTATTGTACATGAATAATGAAAACACAACTATTTTTATTTTATGCTTTTAAATGTTACATATATGTTTTTATTATATATATGTTTAATATTTTGTAAGTTCTTTTATTTTGTTTAATGTTATTTTTCTGTCTAAATAATTTATATTTATATTACAGTATATGTATACATATATATTTTCACATTTAATTTATATTAATATTTAAAATGTTATTTTTGTAGATAAAAATCTTCAATAAATTACATATAGTGCTATACAGACACATTTTCTACATGCTTCCCATTTTTGATGATATGTCTGAAGCAATATTAAACTCGATATTTTCTTGACAATATTTTTGACACAATATGCTCATTTTATGTTATTATGATGAACGATACTTTGTCATACAACCATCCTGGGTATATAGATTTTCACTGTTTCATTATGCTATTGACAGTGATTTGCTATTACAAATTATGGAACAAATTGTACATAGAGCATCATACTTAAACTCAAGCTTTATATTACAAAAATAAAATGTCTAACCAGAAACAGATTATTCCTAATTTCATCCAAGCCTGTTTTTTCATACCAGTATTCCATTTCCTGGAGTTAGAATATTATGAACATTGAGAAAAATTTAGCTGAGGGGTATAGCGTGGATTATCAATTTCGTTTCTTCATTATTTGACAATTTCCTCTCAGGTGGACAGAGTTTTGTTTTATAGTTGCCAGATCTCGCCAGACGCGACCCAGTACCACATTCAGGTCTTTGTACTGGATGACTAACTAGCACTGTAGACATTTCAACCCATTTGCTGCTAAATCAAACTAGATTTTTATTTCTAAATCTCTGAAATCCCCCATCAATATTTTATGGTTTCTATGATTATAAATTGGCCCTGCTAATGAAACAGGGCTTAAGATTTAAGATTCACATCACATGTGTCTGAAATGTCTCAAAATAATGACACAATCATTACCATTTTTAATATTTTTTATTGCTAGACAAAATGCCCATAGGAGTCAGAAATTACAGCAATATTATTCCTTTTACTGTGCGCTCTTGAAGATTGAAATTGCAGTTACCTAATCCGCATGACAGGGTATCGGAGCCTAGAAAAACCTGGAATGGACATGAAAATAACAATTGTATTTTCACGAGATTTTGTTTTTCTTAGCTTCCGGACTATATTCTACGAAACTGAACTTGAGATATTAACCGGTGAGACGGGAAAACGTCAGTGTGGGAAGCGGGGACGACATATAGGACCCAATTAAATAAACAACTAACCATGTCGGGCTGCATTTTGAGATTTTTTTTTGCATAATGCACATTCAAAATCTTCGTAATTCTGCTCAGTGTATATGAAACCTATGGTATCTCCTTGCTGTTCGTGCAATTTTAAAGGCGAGATCCCTATTGCGAACCTGAACGCTTCTTAATATGCTATAAATCAACTTCTTTGGTTCGTTTCTTTTTTGATGAGCTGGATTTTTAAGTGCTCTGCATTGTACTCAGAGTACTTTGGTCTTTTTTAGTGGAATGCTGTTCTCAAAACTCCTATAACTCCAAAAGCAATGCGCCCCTTCTTGTCCATTCAGCGGGCATGTTCTTTCATTTATTTCTACTTTTCAGGTTGAGTTAAAGATAGCTTTATCTGTCAGGCAGGGCCTTGTGTCACAGCACAACCCACACTGCATTTTAGAAGCAAAGGGGCATATTCTTAAGGAGTTATCGCCGCGTTAGCAGCACTTTTCTGCCGCTAATGTGGCGATAATTTTATCGCCCTATTACCAATCTGTCGCTAACAGCCGTTAGCAACAGTTTTTAGGTGAAAACGTCAGTTGTAATGATTGCCACTTCTGTTAGCGATAATTATATGCAGGAGAGGGGTCCCCATGCAAAAACCGCTGCAAACACCACTACTCCATATTCACAAGGGGATCCTTGAACTTCTGAAGACCAAGAAAACTGGCTCTAACTGCAGAAAATAGCTGGTCTTAAAAATGGGGTAACACTTGGGGCCAAATCTCAGCAGATTTTGGTGTTGGACAGCGCTGCAAGTAATGTTGCTGCTCTGCCCTGCGACAAAACTACAGTTCAGGAATGCGCACCATCAATGAGATAGTGCGCATTCCTGTGCCCCAGTCATGAAAAGTGTTGCAGCGCTGCGAAAAGAAAGCATGCAACACTTCTCACTATGCCCTTCTTGCGACAGCATGTATGCGCTGTATTCACAGGACAGCTGTGTGTGTGAGCAGGTGTAGTAAAAATTTTAATGAGGGAAGTCTTTCCAGAAAGGAACAAGGAAGTAGGCAGCCAGGCTCCCTCCCCTGAGTCAATCACAATCTGGCGGTGAGATTGGTAATTGGCAATGGGACATGTCATGCAGCCAGAGGCCAGAGGGGTGGGCATGTTCTCCATGCAGGCTGTAATGCAGCCTGCATTGCGAACAGGGAAGTGCGCATTACTTCTTTGGGCAGCTTGAGTGGGCACACCAAACAGTCATTGCTCTCTTGAGTGGGCAAGCCAACCTGCCCTTTGCCCTGCTCTGTGTTTGGAGCAGTCCTACCCACCCTCACACCCCCTGAGGATACATAGCATGATTACATCAGTTAGTTATCATCATGTGATGGTTGTTCCTCTTCTGCACTGCTTGATGCAGTGGGGCAACGCTTTTCCACCATAGCGGAGGAGCCGCCACTGGGAATGTGTCATCTACATGTGATAGGCCTTAGAGACTCACCCCCGTCCCTCCTGTGCTACGTGTCCCACCTTCTCCTTACCTGGACATTGACACCGTGGCGCAATCCACTGCACTCTCTCCAAATCTGTGACTTAGGCAGCAGGAGCATCAGCCAGGTGTGATTTCACTAGGCTGGGTACAGCAGTCGCCGCCTAGTCTGCTGGTGGACCTCCCGATGCAGTTGATGCAGCAGGGCCCCCTTAGGTGTGAAGTTGCAGGGCTCACGCCACACAAGTTTGGCATAGCACATGGGCCTTACCTTCCACAGCGTACGGCCAGCCCAACATCATCCGGCCTGTGATGCAGGAAGATGGCACACACTGTTGGTAATCCCCTCCGTGCACCCCGGTGTTGTGGTGGATCGTAGTATTCGATGCGTACCTCACTACGTTGGTGCGCAGGAGCGCCTCTACCATTACCAACTCCAAGGGTCTCAAGGCGGTCTTCTCACACAGGTCAGCAACGTGTCTCCATGGGACCTGCCAGACTTCACCACCAGGTACCGCCTCGGCTCATCAACTCCACATCCCCCCCCCCCTCCCACTCCAGGTTCCTGATGCAGGTCCAACGAGGCATCCAACCTCCAGACGCAGGTCCAGCGAGGCATCCAGGCTCCAGGCACAGAAACAGGGACGCATCCAGGCTCTCATTCTGGTCATCCTGGATGTTGGCTGGCTTGCAGGGACTGTTGATGCATGCTACACTTGGCCCTGACTGTTCCATTATGCACGTTCTTGTTTTTTAAGCCTATTTTATGTTGGAGGTTGACTGATAGGCTATTTTATGCATTAGAGGCAAGAAAACGCACGTTGGGCTGACTAATTAATTAAAATTAATTGTGGGTTTGTAATGCGCTAGAATCGACTCCCGAAGGAGTATCTCTGCGCAGTAGACCGCTGGGGAACCCGTCCTGGCTTTCCCTGTGAGATGGTCCCTACTGGGTATCTCCAAGGTGAAACCAGGCATCCCCGGCGTATGTGGGGGGCTGTTGTGGAGATGAGGCAAGCTAATGCCCAGAGTTGCCGAGTGTGATCCCTGGTTAGAGTAGGCACCGAGATGAGAATTATCGAGTCCGCTGACCCTGGTCCACGACCCTGCCGCGTCGGGACTTGAACCCTGGTCCCGGGCCGTCCTCTGCTCTTGGGTCTGCCGCCTCTAACCAGTGAGCCACACCACTCCACTAGCATGTGTTTTCTAGCCGCTAATGGGCCTATCGCTAGTTATCGCCCGCTAACGCCAGACTTCCTATCGCCATCGCGCTGTTGTTAGCAGCAGTTTTAACCACCGTTCCCTGTTACTATTGCCATGTAGCGACAACTTATTAATATGCCACTAACATGGAGAAAGATTTCAGGGTTAGGCGGCGATAAAAAATTGCAGCTAACTGGCGCTTGCACAGTCTTTGTGAATATGCCCCAAAGGGGCCTTTGATCAGCGTTCTTTAGCATTCGTTTATTTCACTGAGCTCCTTTCAGGCATTGACTCTTGTGCATTCTATTACCGTTTTATGTCATCTCACAGCATTTCTCAGATATCTACATTTTAAAGCATGACAATTACTATGGGTATAGACATGACAGGGTGGCAACAGGTGTTTATCCCTTGCCTGATCAGAGAACCCACCGGTTATTGGGACTCCATCATTGATTAATTTTACTGTGATTTCTGTGTACTTGTTTTATATCTTTTATGGCCTGACTTTGTCCTGCTGAATATAGATTGATTTTGCTCCTTCAGTCTGCAAACACTAGACTAATGAAAGACTTGTAGTGGCCAGTAGCTCAGCAAATCGGTTGTCTTCTCTAATGTAAGAAAGGAAAGCAAAAAGCTCCTGACCTGGCTGTACCGTCAAAGAAACCCTACTTGGAGGACAGTGGGTTCCTCATACATCTGGGACACAATGCCACTGCATCTGTTGCACCAATGAAATCTATGCCTGTTAGTTCCCTAAACTAGTGCACACTGAAAGTGGACTGCTCATGGCCCTTTAGCTAGGAATGTTGGGTAGTGACCTGCATGCTAGTTTAGCAGTTCAAAGCTACCAATATGTCAAAAGCCTAACTGTCAAGTTAAACAAAAGTAATTAGAGAAAAATTGAGGCCCATGAAGGTTGACACAGGGCAAATACAGAGTAACCTATTGTCTACCACTTTTGGTGCTTGAAAATAAAATATTATTTCTATTTTTTAAAAGATTAATGTATAACCTTTTCTATAGAAATATGAAAGGTTACTTATATATAATTTTAAAAAGTACGTTTTAGATTTTGAAAGAACAATTTAGAAAAATATATATATTTATAAATGTGTTTGATTATACAATGTAAACATCGAATATTTTTTAATTCCATACATTATTATACGAATTAAACACTATATATAGTTATTAATTTCTTTTAAATTAAACCACCCACATTATAAACATATATATGTATTAATAAATATTGCATTCATAAAATATATATGTACAAATACACATATTCCTAAATTGTTTAAATCAGTTAAAAAAACTGCAAAAAAATTATTACATGTGTGTTTAAATATTTCTTAAACAATATTTAGAGGAGGTGTTTTCAGATTTAATATTGTAACTTCATTTCCACTTGAATTGGGGAAAGCCCATATAATGGGGGAGGTGCTCATATTTACTGTACCAACTTCAGTCCCATAAACACTGGGGTAAATGCATATATTGATGGGGAAGCAGATTTACTATTCCAAGTCTGAGAAACATTGAGGAAAGTACATTAATTGACGATTGTCTAACTTGCCATTCTAGCTCCAGGTAGACAGGCAGTGGAGAAAGAATACATATTAAGGGAGCAGATTTAGTATTCTAACTCCAGCCTAATTAGAGGGAACTGAATATATTTAAGGGGGTCAGACTTCTAATTTCAGTTCCACATACAGTGGTGAAAGTACATAATTCGGCAGGCAAATTTACAGGAAACTGCCGATAAAACGGCGATAATGGGCTTGATAATATGCCCTTGTTAATTCCCATAGAAGCCCATGTTAACATCAGAACATGGGCTTCTATGGGAATTAACAAGGGCGTATTATCAAGCCCATTATCGCCGTTTTATCGGCAGTTTCCTGCTGATAAAACGGCGATCATTTTAACACTGGTCCTTGATAATATGCCCCTTACTCTTCTAAATCAATTAGAAAAAGAGATTCCTGGGCAAAAGTACTAAACATAGTATATCATCTTCCACAACCTGGGTACTCACCAATGACCACACCACACAAAGAGCTAAGTATTACATGCCTTTATTCTTATGCGTGTAACTGCTAACTCAACATTCTAAATCAGCCTTCTTTGCATACCACTCTAACACTTACATCATAACTCTACAGAGTTCATCAGGAGCCAATAGGGTTCCGTCATTGCTAACTTCCCCTCTGTTAAATCCAAAATTAAAATGTTTACAAATATATATATATATATTTAAATGCATATATATATATATATATATATATATATATATATATATATATATATATATATATATATATATATATATATATATATATATATATATATATATATATATATATATATATATATATGGAAGAAATGGTTGCCACCTAGGTGGGAATGCACTTACAAGTAGGAATTAATGCCAGCGCAAGGGCGCGAGCTGCGAACAGAGTCCCTTTCCTGCCAGACGCGTTTCGGGCCAACGCCCTCTTCAGTGGCAGCACATGTGACATGACGGCAGCTGCAGGCACCAGTAAATACCCTCAGTGATTATGCACAGGTGTAAAAACTGAAGCAATGCTTTCTGGGACTGGTGGTTCGATAAAACCCAAGTGGGTCGCCGCCGCCATTCGCATGCAAAAAAAGTTTTAAAGGGATTGCCAATGTCCCCGCAAGCACCCCGCAAGCACCCCGCAAGTAAAGGCACCTCCTGTACCACAACAAGCTGCCCAAATGAGGCAGCCGTGGACCCGCAGTTTGTCCGCGGATGTGCAAACCCGCGACCGTGGCCGGCCGCTAACAAATGGAAGAAAAGGTTGCCACCTAGGTGGGAATGCACTTACAGGTAGGAATTAATGCCAGCGCAAGGGCGCGAGCTGCGAACAGAGTCCCTTTCCTGCCAGACGCGTTTCGGGCAAACGCCCTCTTCAGTGGCAGCACATGTGACATGACGGCAGCTGCAGGCACCAGTAAATAACCTCAGTGATTATGCACAGGTGTAAAACCTGAAGCAATGCTTTCTAGGACTGGTGGTTCGATAAAACCCAAGTGGGTCGCCGCCGCCATTCGCATGCAAAAAAAGTTTTAAAGGGATTGCCAATGTCCCCGCAAGCACCCCGCAAGTAAAGGCACCTCCTGTACCACAACAAGCTGCCCAAATGAGGCAGCCGTGGACCCGCAGTTTGTCCGCGGATGTGCAAACCCGCGACCGTGGCCGGCCGCTAACAAATGGAAGAAAAGGTTGCCACCTAGGTGGGAATGCACTTACAGGTAGGAATTAATGCCAGCGCAAGGGCGCGAGCTGCGAACAGAGTCCCTTTCCTGCCAGACGCGTTTCGGGCCAACGCCCTCTTCAGTGGCAGCACATGTGACATGACGGCAGCTGCAGGCACCAGTAAATACCCTCAGTGATTATGCACAGGTGTAAAACCTGAAGCAATGCTTTCTGGGACTGGTGGTTCGATAAAACCCAAGTGGGTCGCCGCCGCCATTCGCATGCAAAAAAAGTTTTAAAGGGATTGCCAATGTCCCCGCAAGCACCCCGCAAGTAAAGGCACCTCCTGTACCACAACAAGCTGCCCAAATGAGGCAGCCGTGGACCCGCAGTTTGTCCGCGGATGTGCAAACCCGCGCCCGTGGCCGGCCACTAACAAATGGAAGAAAAGGTTGCCACCTAGGTGGGAATGCACTTACAGGTAGGAACTAATGCCAGCGCAAGGGCGCGAGCTGCGAACAGAGTCCCTTTCCTGCCAGACGCGTTTCGGGCCAACGCCCTCTTCAGTGGCAGCACATGTGACATGACGGCAGCTGCAGGCACCAGTAAATACCCTCAGTGATTATGCACAGGTGTAAAACCTGAAGCAATGCTTTCTGGGACTGGTGGTTCGATAAAACCCAAGTGGGTCGCCGCCGCCATTCGCATGCAAAAAAAGTTTTAAAGGGATTGCCAATGTCCCCGCAAGCACCCCGCAAGTAAAGGCACCTCCTGTACCACAACAAGCTGCCCAAATGAGGCAGCCGTGGACCCGCAGTTTGTCCGCAGATGTGCAAACCCGCGACCGTGGCCGGCCGCTAACAAATGGAAGAAAAGGTTGCCACCTAGGTGGGAATGCACTTACAGGTAGGAATTAATGCCAGCGCAAGGGCGCGAGCTGCGAACAGAGTCCCTTTCCTGCCAGACGCGTTTCGGGCCAACGCCCTCTTCAGTGGCAGCACATATATATATATATATATATATAAATATAAATATATATATATATATATATATATATATATATATATATATATATATATATATATATATATATATATATATATATATATATATATATATATATATATATATATATGCAGCTCAAGGTTTCCACCAGATTTGCCCAAGAAACCACGCACTCCGGGGGTAGTTCTCCAATGTTGTTTATTTCAAAATTCGCAACAGACGCGTTTCGGCGCTCCGCCTTCCTCAATGTTACAAACTTTGATGGTAGGCGCCATGTTTTTAATAGCGTTCTCGTGTGATTACGTGGTAAAAACAAACAAGGGGCTAAATCATACGCCATATTGGATGTTGTTCACAGTGCACATCACGTATTGTTACAGTATATTAATGATACTATGGTAACTTTTCTTTTTGATTTCGCCACTATTCAGGCTCTATTAAACACAAGCACAATTTAATCAAACTTATTTTGCGCAAAGATTGAAATTATCAATCGCGCGCACATTACCACAATAACGTTTCTACTCTGTGTATCGGCTAAAATATTTCGGCATAATCAGGGTTTGTACAATTAAACATGTATTTCAACGCGGCTAATTTTATCTCCGAGATTAACGGACCAAAGCCACCAACATCTTTTCTAATGACAATTATTGCGCCATCTTAAAACTGCAACCCAATCTTGTAATGAGCCGCTTAGCCATGTACTGGCGTAACCATTGTACTTTAACAGTTCCAGTGATGTTTCAAAATAATGAAGCCGTGGATCGGTAATTCTCCCTTGACTTACAAATGTTTTACCACAATCCTAATTATCATTCATCATAAACATGTATCATAAGTTCAAGAACTTTCCCTATGAAAGGATTACCTTAATGTCATACTTCAATTAGACATATATTTCAAGATATTAGAGGAATTAGGAAAAACTACACAAATATTTTTGTTCTCGGCAACCTTGTCCAATATCTCTACAAGTTACTTTGCATCAGGTTCTTAGATTATGTAATTTGGAAATTTATGTGTTGATTAAATTCATTATTTTTCTACCGAGATACAAGCCTACTTCAGTTCATTCAGTTTGCTTAAAATCTAATATGAGATGCCAATACTTCTCCTGCATTCAAGCCATTGGGATATTTAGTCATTAAGTTTATAATGTATCGGGACTCAAGTCTTCTTAGCCTATGTAATCTGTCTCCCCCCCTGGGGTTCTCTGGTATGTAATCCAGTTCGTAATATTGAAGCTGATGTCTGCTGCTGGAATGTTTCTCCTGAAAATGTCGGGCGACAGGATACGATTGGTCATTTTTGTCTATTGCCCTTAAATGTTCTAAAATTCTTAGTTTTAAGGGTTTAATCGTACTCCCGATGTACATCAGTCCGCACGGACATTTGAGACAGTATACTGCATAGGAAGTGTTGCAGGTAAGGTATTTATTGATCGTTTTTGTTACTCCTGTATTTGGTATCTCATAGTTTTTCACTCTTTTGCTGTGTGCACAGGCTTTGCAGTGGTGACATGGATGAAAACCCTTCAAATCAGCGAGTGTGTTGGATTTCCTTTCAATTTTCTTTAAATGACTTTGGACCAACATGTCTTTTAGAGACCTGGATTTCTTGAAGGTTACCAAAGGATAATCAGGAATGTCATCCTTGATGCAACTGTCAGTCTTTAATATATGCCAATTCTTTCTGAGCATATGTTTCAAAAAATTCGCTTCCGCCGAATATGGAGTTACCAGCCGGAATTTACCCATTTCGGTTTTCTCATCAATGGAAGTACGATTCTTGTCTACCAGTAGATTTTGTCTCTGCAATGCATTGACTTTGTGATACGCACTTTGTAGGGTGTCCATTGCATAGCCTCCCTTCTGAAATCTACTAATACATAATGATGCTGCAATTTTAAAATCTGAATCTCTAGAGCTATTGCGTTTGAGCCTGAGGAGCTCTCCATAGGGAATACTCTATATTAATGCAGTTGGATGGTTGCTTGTGGCATACAATACTGAGTTCCCTGCTGTGCTCTTGCGGAAAAGAGATGTTTCTATTTTATTGTCTATTATGAACACTTTCAAGTCCAAATATTCCACACAGGTATTGCTAATGGAGCCACTGAAAATCAAATTCTTATCATTTCTATCGAGGACGTCAATGTAGGCCTTGGCAGTATGTTCCGATCCCTGCCAGATTATGAACAAGTCGTCTATATAACGACACCACTTGATCACACAGCCCCTCTCACCATCCACCTCCAGCGACCTGGGTACCTGCTCCTCCCACCAGCCTACGAAAAGGTTTGCATAGCTGGGGGCAAAGCAGGTACCCATCGCAGTTCCAGATATTTGTCTGTAATAAGCGTCCTCAAATAAAAAAATATTATGTGTCAAACAAAACTCCACAAAGATTGCCAGCATCTGATTATGTTCCAAAAACCTCAGTTGTCTCTTTTTGAGGTAGTATTCCACCGCTTTGATGCCTTTATCGTGACTAATGCATGTATATAGACTTGTTATGTCTAATACTAACATTCTGTAGCTTGGATCCCATTTGATTTTTTCAATTTTGGACAGAAAGTCCTTCGTGTCTCTTATATAGGAATCCAATCCCTGTACCAATGGGTTGAGAAAGTGATCGATAAAAGTGGAAAGATGTTCCGTTAAGCTGTTTTGTGATGAAATAATGGGTCTGCCTGGAGGGTCAGTATTATTCTTGTGAATGTTTGGAATGTGATAAAAGGTTGGTATTGTCGGATTGTTGCTTCTTAGGAATACATATTCCTCTTTGCCCAGCATGTCTTTGCAATACCAGCTGTATATCAGTTCATCGTATTGTTGTATGCTGGCAGCATAATTTTCCTTGGATGACAACTCATAATTTTCTGCATTTTGTAGTTGTTTCATAGCTTCTTTGCAGTAATTTTCTCTGGTTTGTAAAACAACATTCCCGCCTTTGTCTGAAGGCTTGATGATCACATTCTTGTCCTGCATTAAATCCAGGATTGCTTTTCTTTCATCTGAATTTATATTGTTCCCTCTGTTCTTTCCATCTTTTCCACTTTTCGCTCTGTATTTCAATAAATCATTGGTCATTGCCTCCGAGAATACATCAATCGCATCCACAGTTAATTGTGGGTTAAAATGCGATCTAAGTTTATAGCCGCTCTCCTCTTTTTCTTGTTCTATTCCCAAAGTTGCTGCTCTTGTTGCTGCTTCTTCGGTAG
Organism: Lissotriton vulgaris; assembly: GCF_964263255.1. Classification (NCBI taxonomy): domain Eukaryota; kingdom Metazoa; phylum Chordata; class Amphibia; order Caudata; family Salamandridae; genus Lissotriton; species Lissotriton vulgaris. Next base: position 579,749,457 of record NC_141694.1, read on the forward strand.
ATGACGGGAGCAGGCTTGTGTATTCCTCGAGGGCTAGACCTTGCAGGGTCTCAACCGCAGGTAAATCATTTCCTCTTAACGCATCAGTAGCAGTGGCCCTCAAATGAGTCCCAATGGGGCTCTTCAAAGATGGTCTTGTTTTAAAGTATTTGTGTAGTTTTAATTTTCGAACGAAGTTGAACAGGTCTATACGTGTTTGCGTATATTCTAAATGGCTTGTTGGGCAGAAGCTGAGTCCCAGGCTTAGAACTCTGTTCTCAGTTTCAGTGAGGACTCTCGATGTTAGATTTATTACAGTGATGTCCTCTGTTGTATCCTGAGGTATAATTATTTCTTCCGGTTCACCCAATTCGATCTCTTGGGTCTTAACAGTTCCAGTGATTATTTTGAAACATCACTGGAACTGTTAAACTACAATGGTTACGCCAGTACATGGCTAAACGGCTCATTCCAAGATTGGGTTGCAGTTTTAAGATGGCGCAATAATTGTCATTAGAAAAGATGTTGGTGGCTTTGGTCCGTTAATCTCGGAGATAAAATTAGCCGCGTTGAAATACATGTTTAATTGTACAAACCCTGATTATGCCGAAATATTTTAGCCGATACACGGCGTAGAAACGTTATTGTGGTAATGTGCGCACGATTGATCATTTCAATCTTTGCGCAAAATAAGTTTGATTAAATTGTGCTTGTGTTTAATTGAGCCTGAATAGTGGCGAAATCAAAAAGAAAAGTTACCATAGTATCATTAATGTACTGTAACAATACGTGATGTGCACTGTGAACAACATCCAATATGGCGTATGATTTAGCCCCTTGTTTGTTTTTACCACGTAATCACACGAGAACGCTATTAAAAACATGGCGCCTACCATCAATGTTTGTAACATTGAGGAAGGCGGAGCGCCGAAACGCATCTGTTGCGAATTTTGAAATAAACAGCATTGGAGAACTACCCCCGGAGTGCGTGGTTTCTTGGGCAAATCTGGTGGAAACCTTGAGCTGCATATTTTTGCGGGTCCTGTGGCCGCATCCCGCACCCGTCTGTGAGTGCTGTTAATACCTGCAGGGGACTGAGCGAAATATATATATATATATATATATATATATATATATATATATATATATATATATATATATATATATATATATATATATATATATTCACTGAAAAAAACAAAGGTAACAGGGGCATTAAAGTTAGGAAATAACATTTAAACAACCTTAGAAATTCAGTGAAAAAAGTAAGTCTGGGCGGTGAATTTGCGGAGTTTTCAGCATTCTCTCGCGTTCATCAACCTCCTGGTGAGATTTCTCAGTGCGGGTGGTCACATTTCTCATTGCTCACGCTGAGAAACCGCACGATCGCGTTGAGAAATCTGCAGCTCGAGGAAAAATCTACTCGAGTGGCAGAAAGGAAGCCGCCTTTCTCGTGCAGGGTGTATGGTGCCGTTCACAATGATTGCACAGTACGAACAAGCACCTAGCACTGAAAATCACAGCAAACAGTATTTATCTAAAGAAACCTCGCCGCTTGCATAGCTCCACGTAGCATGGAGGAGGTTACAGGGGCGTTATAATTAAGCTGACATTTCACTCATCCAAAACCAGAGAAATTTAACAGCTATAGTTAGCCGAGCTAACTATAACTCGCTCCCCCACAATGCACTGCTTATGAACTCACATATTACATCATTTATGACATGGTAATTGACATCTTGATGACATCTGTGTCTCTCTAGCACCCTTCCCCACAAAACAGTCTTAGGTCAGTGTGCCTAGCAACCCAGTGGAACCAGTAGGGCACAAGTTCACAGCACATTCTGATGGGATACAGCAGGTTTGCTTTACTCCACAGATTCAAAAGCATATCCATGTCCTTATTTCATTTAGTTTCTTAAACAAAATCTCATAATAAGACTTTCTGCTCAGGCATCTAACACACTACCTAGGTATATTCACTTTCATGCTGACAGCATCAATGAAATATATATATATATATATATATATATATATATATATATATATATATATATATATATATATATATATATATATATATATATATATATATATATATATATATATATATATATATATATATATATATATATATATATATATATATATATATATATATATATATATTTTAAACACCTGCTTTTGGAAAACTACCTCATTCAGCTCCAGCCTTCTCCTGACTGCTATTGCTCCTTTACTTCAAAATGCTTAGAGTATGGATTGTGGGCCACAGCTATATCTATTGGGCTAAAGAGGCTGAAAAAAGAGAGGTATTGACAAGGATCTGGGGTTGCCAAATCTGCAGATTACTTGGTTTGGCCAGAGAGGGTTAACGTTTTATCAGATGCTGGCTTTGGTTTAATACATTGTGGATTCCCAAGCTTCTAACCTTATGATTGTGCACTGTGGTGGCAACTACCTAGGCACATTGACTGAGGTAGGGCTGGAAATCTTAATGACAGAAACCATTGCAGAATTGATGTTGCTTTTCCCTCACACTGTCTTTGTGTACACTAAGATATGCCAAAGACAGAAATAGAAGCGGTCAAATCAATTCTGTCCACAGATTGACAAAGCCTGGAAACATGTTAATAAAACTGTTTCTGCATTCCTCAGAGACAATTGCATGGGCTGTATCTATAACAATAATCAGCATTTTGGGGGGACGGAGCTTGCCTTCACCGAAAATGGCCACCTAAGTAGAGAAATACGTAGAGCCATCTATTAATCCATCAGGAATCCTGCATTGGAGTAACCACAATCGCTGAAACTGTGCTGCCTCGGAAGGCTGTTCCACCCGTTAGCGGTGTATTGAAAGACTGAGGTGGTCAAAATCCGAAGCTGCTCAATGTGATCCCCCAGACCGAGCGCGGCCCAGTGAGTCCTACAGCAATGATGTGAGGGGAACTCGGTCTGGAGCTGCTGACCCGGAAGGGCAGTTGAAAGGATTGCCTGCGGGGAGCGCTTGAGAACGCAGTGGCCCCTTATGGAGGCATTGAATTCAGACTCGACCAAAGCTCTGCAAGAGGCTGGCACCGAGATGTTGGATATTGCCGGATCCACCCCCCGGGTGCTGTCCATGGCCTACAGGGCGCACAGGCCCGGATGAACATGAGTAGCCAGCCGGGATATTAAGCACTCCGGAACCTGCCCAGAGCGATGTTTCAGCACCACAATGAGTCCCGCACTACCTGCCACTGATTTGAGGATCACGCTGGCTGGCGGCGGGACGCTGCCGGGGGGAGAACACAGGAACTTGGCCTATGACCGGTGCAACGCGGCCGGGGTCGGGCTGAGACAGACTCTCAGACATTAAATATTGCAGTGTCTGACAGAAAGGCACACAAATCCTAGTCCCCCTGGACAGCTGAAGGCCTCTGTTGTGGCACTCGTGCAGGGAGACGCCAGCAGTAAACCCTGTGTCTTTGATAAGGGCCTGGTGAGGGGTGACGGGGCACCTGGGACGCTGAGGTGAATTGCACCAACTGCTAAAGGGTACACCTGTATGAGGAGGACAGCATGCGCACAGACCACGACCTACTATGCTGCACACATTGCTCCCTGGTGATTGAAACACACATGGCTGGGGTAAGTCTTTAGCTGTGAGGGCAGCACCTATAACACTCAATTAGATGCGCTTCCATGCAGCTCGAACTGAGAAACTGTGGGCTTGCCATTTGGGAGTTGGGTGCCACAATATCTACTGCACCTTGCGCTATTGAAATACCTGGGCGGACTGGTTTTTCAAGCCTGAGGGGAGGAGAGCCTTGCCCAACATAGATGGTCACGCATTAAGGCCTGCTACGAGTGTGAAACCCACAGACTCATAATGGGGAAAGTCGAAAAAACCCAGCCAAAACTCTCCTTTGACCCGTGAAAAGCAAGGACCAGAGACAACACACAGGACGAGGGGCCTGACGTGCAAGACGGGACCCCGGAGCAGGTTAAAGGAGATATCCATACCATGCTGGCTCCCATGCAGAAAAGCCTGCAGGCTAGTCTGCCCGCTATAGATTCTAAACTGGACTCCCTGTCGTACCGGATGGACAGGATGACGGAGCACATGGACAAGCAATTTGAGAGGATAGATATGGCCGAACGCAGAGTAACCGAAGTGGAAGAGGCACAGTCAGACATGAACACAACAAAGAAGGAGATGACCAATGTGCTACAAACCCTGCAAGATAAGGCAGAAGACCTTGAAGCCCATTCACAGATATGTAACATACGTATTATGGGACTGCCGGAATCAACGCAAGTGGGGAACATGAAGCTCTTCATGGAAAAACTGTTCCACACCCTCCTGACCCGACAACTTTTATTCCATGTTTGTGGTGGAAAGAGCACACCTCTCCCTGTGCCTGAGACCTGTCCCGAGGGCCCCACCTTGATCTTTCATGGCAACAGGGATCGGGACACTGCCTTGAAGCTAGCTAGAGAGAAACAGTCCTTGCAGTTTGAAGGATCTACGATCTCGCTTTATCCTGACTTTACCACCCGTGTATAGGAAACCCGCAAGCAATTTTCCCACTCAAGAGGCAATTACGAGATCAGGATATCGACTATGCCTTGTTATATCCGGCAAGACTACGAGTTAATAGACAGGGACAGTCTAGGATCTTCACAGACCCCAAGGTGCTGCAGAAGGCACTGATGGAATGGGCAAGAGACAGACAGAGGAGCCCGGAACATGCTGCGATAGAAGGCGCTGATGTAGGAGGGCTAGATGAACAGGACTAATGAGAGATCCTTCCTTCTGGACAGATAAGATGGGGACATTGGGGGACAACTGTTGTTGTGATGTATACTAATGCAGAGATATATTTGGGGGTTGCGAGGCAGCTGGCCGGAGGGTTGGGGAAAGATAACATGCATCAACATTAACGTCAAGCTGCACAATTTGCGCTGTGAATAGAACTATACCTCCTAAGAGGACTGGGAGAATGGTTGTGACACTAGATTTGATACCTAATGCAAATAGATAAGCATGATGGTGGATGATAATAGGCAGTTAGCCTACGGAAGTCTCAGTGCAGCTCGTGCTGGGAACATCCGCCTACGTGCGTGTGCTGCAAACTGAGTTTAACCTCAAACTCCTTGATAACAGAGTTGTTGGATGTGATTTTGTTTAGGGCTGGGTGTAGTTTGCGAAGTGCACTTTGCGAGCTACTCATAGCACTACGCGAACTGCGTAGTAGCCTGTTCGCACTGTGCAAGATGCAGTTTTCAATGATTGCAGAGTGCGGACAAGCATCTGGCACTGTGCAATCATTGAAAACGGTATCTTGCACAGTGCGAGCTGTAGTTTTCTGCCGCTCGAGTAGATTTTTACTCGAGCGGCAGCTTTCTCAACTCAGACTGGTAGTTTCTCATAGCGAGCGGTCGCGACTATCTGCGACAAATTTCAATGAGAAGCATGGTCTCCCTGCATTGAGAATCTCGCTGGGAGGTTGCAACGTTTTCAGGAATGTCGAGGTTTGAATGGTCAGAAATACCTCTGAGTTCAGTGGGGCATTGCCACCTGAGCTACACATTGATACTTGTTTAGGGCAATGATGAGTCAGTGTGAGCACACTGTGGATACGAATACAGGGCTGTGAGCCCTGACTTGGAATGTTAGGGGCCTCAACGACCATAGAAAATTATGAAAGGTCACTGCTTACCTGGTTAGACCTAGAATAGATATCACCCTACTACAAGAGTCACATCTACCCCTGAGCAGCACCATGTTTTGCTCTAGAATCTTGTTGGGGAACACGCATGGGTGGGTTTCACTACTCATGCTAGAGGGGTGGTCACGGGGGAATCCAAAATTTTGCCTTAAACTGGAACCAACCATAATATGTTATATCTGTATGTATGTATCACGATTTATAGGGAAGGGAATTGACTTGATTGTGGTTAATATATATGGCCCTAACATTTGACAACCCGAGATTCTACACTTCCCTTACTGACAAGATGCAGGCCCATGTAGGGAAACCTCAACTCTGGGGGGGCGATTTTAATTGTGTTTTGAACCCAACTCTCGATTGATCAGGAGGCCCAGACAGACGCGTCACGGCTGCGGCTCGTGCCATTGCAGATGCAATGACCAATTGGAACTGACGGTGTGTGGCGGCAGCAGAACTCGACTAGAGGCAGATATTCCCACTACTCAGTGTTCCATGATTTGCATACAAAGATTGATTAATGGCTAACTTCTCAGAACTTATTCGCGGGGGTAAGGGAATGTAATGTGCTCCCTCGAACTTTCTCGGATCACTCCCCTATACTATTAGTTATGGTCACCCCGGAGAAACAGATTCTCCCTTTTACCTGGCGCTTCCCTCATATTCCCTGCTTGATGCTGTTTTTAGGTCAGAGATGGCTGAGACGATAGACACTTTTTTTACCAATAAAATTGGCTCTGTAGACTAATTTGCAACTGTATGGGAAGCGTTCAAAGTCTATATTCATGGAATAGGTGCAAAAAGAGAGAGATGACCCCACTTGTTCCAGGGAACAGGGTACTTTAGACAAATTGAGCCTATAGGGAAATCCCTGGAAACAAACTATGGGGCAGATTTATGTTAACTGGCGCATCCCCAGGGATGCGCCAGTTAACATGCGCCAGTTAACATGCGTCACAGTGCGCCACAGCTCCGCCAGCCATGGTGCGCCGCATTTATAATGCGGCGCACCATGGTGCAAAAACGGCACAGATGCGTGACGCATCTGTGCCGGAAATGTGTCGCATTGCTGGAGTTGCGTCGCAAGCGCGACGCAGCTCCAGCAAGGCTCGGGGGTGCCCCATTTTAACAATGCTGCGTCTAGACCTACGCCTGCTTCAAGCAGGCGTAGGCTTTTGACGCAGCATTGGCTTAAAAGTGACTGAGTGAAATCTCATAGATTTCACTCAGCCACTTTTGCGAGGCGCAGCGGCCCCGGAACGCCCACCCTGCGCCGGAATGCCCACAAGCGGCGCAGGGCTTTACAACGTGACGCATCTGCATAGATGCATCACGTTGTAAATCGTTCGTAGGGATGCGCCACGTTTACGATGCCTTGCGTGACGCAACAGCGGCGTAAACGTGGCACAAGGGCCTCATAAATCTGCCCCTATGTGTGTCTTCACACCATCCTTTCATTCATTATATTAATGAAAGATACTTGGGATTGAGGTTGGCTCTATAGGAGCTATGAATGTGTGATTGATAAATATAATGAATGAAAGGATGGTGTAAAGACACACATAGTTTGTTTCCAGGGATTTCCCTATAGGCTCAATATATTCATGGAATAGCCATGGCAAAACACTCTGGGGTGCTTAGAACACTTCGGTAGAGACGCTCTGATTTGGATGGCTCACTTAAACTACTAGAACACAAACTGGTTGCTGGCGCCACTGACGCTGATGTTGCGACATTGAAAAACGCTTTTAGATGAATACCATGAAACGGCAGACTCGGAGCTCAAACATTTAGGTAAATATGCGATGGCGCGCATGTATGGTGAGGGGGAGCACCCGGGCGCTGTGAAGCGTAGGGAGGCTACGGTGGTGCCTGTAATTAGAGATGAACAAAGAAAGCTCATAACGGGGGAGACAGTGATATTGGAGCGGTTCCGTCAGTACTACTCTGCATTGTACTGCTCACATGATTAGGGTGAGGAGTCGGAAATGTTAGAATATCTGACTCATGTGAAGATACCTTGGGTAGCTAATGAACACCGCAAATACCTAATGCGCCTACTTGCGAAAGAGGAGATTCTGTGTGCCCTGGCAGGGATGAAGTTGAGTAGTGCCCCCAGGGTAGAAGGGCTTACCGTCTCTTTTTACAAAGAATTTAAAGATCTATTAATCCCACACTTAGTTACGTTGGTTGATGAAATGGTGGTGGACGGTATTATGCAGCCGTCCATAAGTGAAGCAGTCATTGTTGCGATCTTGAAACCGGCCAAAGCTCCAGCTGAATGTTCTTCGTACCGACCCCTGTCCTTACTAAATGTGGACACTAAGCTATACACAAAAATCCTTGCTGCCCGACTGACACCACTAGTTCCATACTTAGTGGCCCCAGAACAAGCAGGATTTATCCCAAGTAGGAACCTGATTTACAATTTAGGAACGGACTTTGGGGTGATACAGCACACCAGGAAAGACGTGCAGGCAGTGCTGGTCTTTTTGGACATGGAAAAGGCCTTCGACTCAGTTGAATGGCAATTTATGAAGCTTGTTCTGACTAGGATTTGAGTGGGAAATATGTTCCTACAAATTATCTTGTATGATTCACCAACTACTAGAATAAAACTTGGCGCTTCCGTTACAGGCCAGATATACACCACCAGGTGTACAAGACAGGGATGCCCTTTATCCCCGATTTTATATGTGCTGGTGGCTGAACCGTTAGCATGCACCCTGCGGGAGTACCATAATCATAGGGGTATACGATTCCCGACCTACCGGCTCATAGTTACCACGTATGCTGATGACACGCTTCTCTACGTTAGGGATCCAGAGAATAATCTGTCCCCTACACTAAGGGAGGTAGTGAAATTTGGGGAGATCTCGGGTCTCAGAGTAAACAGGGCTAAGTCTACAATCTTCCCTCTCACCCCGATTACTGTCCCTTTTACACCCTAATACCCTCTACAGTGGATGACAGAGCCAGTCCTATATTAAGGTATAATGATAAATACGGACTCTGAAGTGGTGTTCCATGAGAACTATGGGGTTGCTATTAGTAATCTGGGAGATGACATAGAGAAATGGATTTGACTGCCACTGTCGCTACTTGGGCGTATATCTATCATGAAAATAGTAGTACTCCCATGGTTTTTATTCCTGTTCTCCAATGTTCCTATGGTACTCCCCAGGGTTTTCTTCCGCACACTTACCATGCTACTGACTAAACTTGCATGGGCAGGTAAACAAGCAAGGGTCAGGTGGGATGTTCCTACACTCCCGTACTGTTTAGGGGGGTTAGGGGCACCGGATCTTGATTTATACTACAGGGCGGCACAAAGTGCTCATACTTACCAAAGGATGCACGGCTCCCCAGACACTCTGCCTATACGAGCAGAACGAGAGGCATCCTCTCTTCTTCCACTACCTGCCATGTTGTTCACACCCCCTCAATGCAGGTCAAGGATTCTAGATTCCATAAATGCGACACGACATGCCTGGCACCATCTTTTGAAGCTGCATGTTGGTATAATATTATACTCCCTGCTGGCCCCCTTAGAGTGGTGCCACTGGCAACCCTCGTGCAAAGATACAGGAGTGACTAGAGCACTCCGCTCCATGGAAGCAATGACTATAGGTGATATGTTCCTAGAGGGGAAGGGCAAGACGAGTGAAGAGTTTGTGGGAACTGACAATACGGCTACACTACTACAAAGGTTTAAATTTCACAGAATGAGGCATGTAATAATAGACATCCTAGGCACCGACCTAGATGAGCCACCTGAATTCACGTCACTTACATATATTATAAAGGCGGTTTCCCCAACCAAAATTATTTTAAAAATGTACAAATTGTCATTGGGGTATCGGAAAAACTTCTACACTGAGTCAAGACTAGCTTGGCAAACTGACCTAGATAGAGAGCTAGACAATCACACTTGGAGGTATTGCTGCGAAAACACAAAGAGGATCTCGCTGAATGGGAGACACAGCTCATCCATTTTAAGTTCCTAAATAGAGTGTATTACACGCCGGAGAGACTGTGTCGATACGGACTGCGAGACACTGCTGCCTGTGATCGCTGTGAGGAATCCAGGGCAGATTTTTTCCTTTTAGCATGGTCATGTCTGGAATTAACAATTTTGGGTCTTAGTATTTAAAGAATTAAGCAATAATATAGAGACGCCAATATTACCAGACCCCACACTGGCTTTGTTGGAGTATTCAAAACTACTTCCCAAAATAATTTGCAGGTTAGAAGACATGGGCTTGTTAATTGCCAGACGCTGTGAGGCAAAGCTTTGGTCAAAAGGCCCAAATCTCTCCACCGCAGACTCAAATAGAGATATGTTGTATTGCTGCACGCAAACCGAGCTTTATAGTGAGCTTCTACCCTCACGTAGTCGACCTTAAATCTTCTGGGCTCTAAACCAGACATATTTGCTGACTTAAGGTGAGATGCCTGGTGAAGGAGTGTCAGAGGCACGAGATGGGGGTCGGAGATGGTAGAGCACAGAGTACAAGACGGCAATTGTAGAGCGTCTGGGGACTGGGCTGGAAACCACAAGTCTACATTGAGACTAAACAAATCAGGGAAAAGGGGGCCAGGTATTGATGCAAATGTTATTCAAATTACTGCTGACCCAGAGGGTATGGGCTGAGAAAGTGCTCTATAAGATAATTACTGATACAACTGTATTCAAATTGCTATATCCCTGCAAACGCTTCTCCTGTTGCCCAGCGCCAACTAGTGTCTGCCAGAATAGCCCACGGGGCTGCTACCACCGCGGCCGCCACCTTACGCCACAAGAGACTCCCGGGACTCCGTTTCCCAGAGTCCCCGGGGGCGCACACAAACAACATCACCTTTTCGCGCCAGGAGGCGCTACTAAAACCTTGCAGGGCTCCCGCAGAGCAGGTCCCTGCCAACGCTCCTCCTGTTGCCCAGCGCCAGGTAGTGTCTGCCAGAACAGCCTACGAGGGGCTGCTACTGCCGCGGCCGCCACCTTACGCCACGAGAGACGCCCGAGAATCAGTTTCCCAGAATCTCAGGAGTGCACACAAACAACGTCACCTTTTCGGGCCAGGAGGCGCTACTAAAACCCTACAGGGTTCACGCAGCGCGGGTCCCTGCCAACGCTGCTCCTGTTGCCCAGCGCCAGCTAGTATCTGCCAGAACAGACCACTGAGGGCTGCTACCGCCGCAACCGCCACCTTACGCCGCAAGAGACTCAGTTTCCCAGAGTTCCTGGGGGCGCACACAAACAACATCACCTTTTTGCGCCTGGAGGCGCTACTAAAACCCTGCAGGGCTCCCGCAGTGCGGGACGCGCGCGGGCCAAGCCCAGGCCAAGTGCGGGCCTGTCAGAGCCTGGAAGAGGCTGGGCTGGGCCAGAAATCTAACATCTAAATATTGGGCCCAGGAACTAAGGTCCTGTTGTCCAGTCTACAAATCATTTGGTTCTACTATCACTTCTTTATAAGACTGCTGTCCTCCATATGGTTGGTTATTTACCTGTGCGTTGCATTTTAACCTGCTTACACCATTCGTATACCTTTGTATATTGTTTAGTTATTTGCTTGCTGCATCTACCCTGTTAACCGCTCTTTAGTGATTGACTTTTAACATCCTATAGGCTAGTAATCATAGTTAGAAGGAAGACACAGACAGCGCCACAAGGGATAATAGCCGGAACAAAATCCACTGTAACAACAATGGAAGCATTTCTATCAAGGGCTGCCTCAGTTATTGATAAAGAGATCGCACTGGTGAATAGGCGCCTCTCCAGATCGCCAGTCGGTTCTCTTCACCAACTTCGGGTAGGCCCTGTTAATAATAGCCATAATGTTATGTTGGAAGAACTAGAAGATACCCAACATTGCTCGGATATAGACAAAGAAATACTAGTTGTGGACCCACAATCTCACTCATTAGAAGTCGCGGAAAGGGTACTACCGAAGCCTTTGTCACCAGTGATAATAATTGTTAGTAGAAAGGGTCCTGGGAATGTGGCCACTACAGGAGAGGGAGGACATGGAGATAAGAACACTGATAAAACTCCAGAGCTTCCCCAAAGGTAGACGGTAGCTCGGCAGTCAGTCGCAAGAGAAAAAGTAAAGCCACCATGGGCCAAGCAAAAAAATCCAAACCTAATGACTCGCCAACTCTAATCACCAGATCAGAGGTGTTTTGTGGGGGAAATAAAACAACTATGGATACTTTTACTTCTTTATTGAGTTCCGTGTTGAAGGAAAAACTGGCCCGATCATATCTAAGGTAAAGGACATAGGGGCATATTATCAAGCCTGTGCGCTAAAATTATCGCCGCTTTATCGGCCGAAAACGGCCGATAAAGCGGCGATAATGGGCTTGATAATATGCTCTGTGGAATTCCAATCGAAGCCCATGTTAGATGTCTTCACATCTAACATGGGCTTCGATTGGAATTCCATAGAGCATATTATCAAGCCCATTATCGCCGCTTTATCGGCCGTTTTCGGCCGATAAAGCGGCGATAATTTTAGCGCACAGGCTTGATAATATGCCCCATAGAGCTTAGTCTTGCTGGGCTAACTAGGCAACAGGTGTCACTTTGCCCATCAGCTATCACAAGCAGCCTGCCAAGTAAGTACACCTACCGAGCTGATCCTGTACACCCCTCAGGCGGTCAGAACATTGACATTCCACCTAACTTTAGGGCTTCCAAAAGGGGCAGCTTGGGCAACGGGATATCAACAAAGCCGATGGGGGGCACTACTGCGTGTTCTAAATCCAACAGGCATCCCCCAACAATAAATCCCAATCACACACCCCAGGGTCTTAGGAACAACAGTAGTAGGGGATAGGATCAAATGCTTACCAACGTCTCAAATTCTACAGTATTAGATCTACCTTCCCAATCTACATCATTGGTGGTAATTTTGGAGAATGTGCCGCCCCTTCCCCATGGTACCACTGAAGCATATTCCCACCTCAAGAACAAGGTGATTCACTGGCTCTGCAATAACACATCAGTAAGTCCAGCAATAGATCATAACATCATAATAGCTTGTCGTGTGGGATGGGTGGGAAACTCAAGAAAGCCAGGAGGGGGGACTGTATTATTGTAAATTTTAACGACAGCATGATTGTTGAGAGGTTATTTAGAGGAACCAGATCTGGCTTGCATAATCCTGGCACTGGAATTCAGATCCTCCCCCTGGGTTTCTTCTATCAACCCGAGCTCCCAACCAGTAATAACCTATCCTCACACACTAGTTGGCAGTTACATGGTCCACCAGCAAACACTAGAACTAGCCACCAGATCCCTCATAAAGGTCAACCACAGTCCTCAGGGGAATTTTTACATTCGATGAGCAATAGATTTGCAGCTCTTTCTTCATTAGAGGATTGCGACTGACTAAATACACCTGCAGTGCTTGAAGAATCCATGCCGCCTTCTAATTTTCAACATATAAGAGAAGGCCGCTCAGGAGAGTCTCGGGTTGGGGATTATATTGCTGTCCATATTGAGAGTCCAAAAATTGTCCCTGCCGTAGTCTCAGGTAACAAAGGAGCCCATAATGTAATCTCTTGGAATATTGCTGGGTTCGCAGGGAAATTTCAAGACCCCAAGTGGATAGAGTTTATTAGGATATTACCCGTGATCTGTTTACAAGAGACCTGGCTAGTGGATTGTGACCTTTTTTTAGAGGGCTTTAAAGCTTTTTTTGTTCCGGCCGTACTCTCATCTAGCAGCAGAGCTAAAGGTGGTCTGGTCATATACACCACTTTGACCTTAAAATGCGTAATCAATCTTATACCTAGTCCTAACCCTAATATTCAAGCAGTTATCTTGAAGCGAGGGAATGTGAAGCTGTTCCTGATTAATTTCCATAATGCAATGAACATCACAGGGTCATGTCAGATCGACCAACTGGGTGGCTTTGTCAAACAACACTGCAGAAACGCTTCACACAGTATTATGCCACCCGTGTGGCAATCCAACAAAAACTGCAATGGGTGAATTGGGCTGTGGCAGAATGGGGGGGCCTACATTTTGAACATTCCAGTCGGGGTGAAGCTCTGAATCACTTATTGAATGAACATGATCTGGTTAGCACTATGTCTGTGGTGGATGTCTGTAGCAAACAGGACGTCCCCACATTTAAGGGCCATACAGGGGGGTTCTTTGTAGATCATATTTTAATTACGGAGGGCCTACGATCCCGTATAGTGGGTTTTGAAATTTAAGATAGTATTTACAGCGATCATAATCCTGTCTGTATCCACCTGGGTGGTAATTTACTGCTCTTATGGGATAAGTCATCTACCTGAGGCGTGTTGAAACTCACGGACGGTAGGCGCCGTCTTAAGTGGTCAAAAGTGAACCCGGATCTACTCTATGATATTATTCACAAATCATGTGCCCTGGAACTCGAATCTTGTGCGTCCTCTGACTCTGCCCCCATGGATATCCTTAAGGCCTTTGAGGCGATTACCTCTAAAGTGGGGACGTTGTTGACCACTCCTATAACAGCCCCGCGGTCTAGGGATCCCAAATGTTTTGACCACACCTGCTCAAAGGCCGCCAGGGAGCTAAAGGCAGCCCTGAAAGTTACCCCAAGAGACCGTTTGCAGACTCGATCATTACGCTTAATATATAAAAAAGCACTAGCTAAGCGAAAGGGTGAATTAAAAGAAATGGTTTGGAAAGAACTTCTAGATGCCAGCACTCTGAATAGCAGCGAGAAATTCTGGGGTATAGTCAATAGACCACTGTTTGAAACGGGTGGGAAACCCAAGCTCGGCACTAATATCCCTGAAAATTATTGGGTATTGCACTTCAGCTCCATATTTACGACCAATACCCCACAGCTAGAATCTCACCACGGTGGACAGGGCATAACATCACTGCACTTCACCCTAGTGAAATCGAGAAAGGAATTCGGGGGCTGGCGAGTAATAAAGCACCGGGCCCTGACGCCATGGCTCCGGACCTTTTTAAATAAAAAATGTCATTGTGGGGGCCGGTGCTTACAGCAGTGTGCAATGCAGCAGTAACCTTGGGTTGCCCTGGGACTTGGGGTACCTCCACAATCGTGCCAGTCTTCAAGAAGGGAGATCGGAATAGCACCATCTGCTATGGACCGATTTCCCTGATTGACTCCGTGGTCAAGGTTGTGGGAGGTGTGGTTTTGAACAGATTGACAACATGGGCTGAGGAAAATAGGATCATATCGGACATCCAATATGGGTTTCACCCTGGCCATTCTACACTAGCGCAATGCCTAAATTTATACATGGCCCTCGGGAAGTACACCATGGCTCGACGAAGCACCATCTACATGGCGTTCATGGATCTTTCCTCCGCGTTCGATTGCGTAAACCTGGGGAAAATATGGGATTTCATGGGCGCCATGTTATGTTATGTTATGTTAAAACAACTTATATAACACTCAACTGCCCCAGCAAAGGGGCGTCCAGCGCTTTTAGCAGCTAACAAACAACTGAATACGATGGAGCTCAGCAAGACAATATCCAGAAAATTGATTTTAGGGGAAAAAGGTGAGTTTTAACTGCCTTCCTAAAATCCAGCAAGCCTTCCAGTTCTCGTATGTGTGTCGGTAGCGAGTTCCACAGCTTTGCTGCCAGATAGCGGATGGAAACCTCCTCCATCTCGGCAGCGTTTCACCTGAGGTACCCTGACCAAGTGTTATCCCACAGTGCGTAATGCACGACTAGGGACATACGGGGTCAATAGGTTACAGAGCATTTTGGGAGTGGCGAATTTCAGAATTTTAAAAAAGGGATATAGTGTCTTAAACTGAATTCGCTGAGCCATAGGCAGCCAGTGAAGCCTCCGGATGGTGTCAGTGAGGGAACAGAACCAGGGAAGGCCAACTAGGGCTCTGGCTGCCGCATTTTGGATGCGCTGCATCCGAGTAATCTCGGCTTGATTAGCTCCCAAAAGCAAGGAGCTAGCGTAGTCCAATCGAGAAAGAACAGTGGACTGGACTATCAGCTGTCTAGTAGATGAGCCAAAGAACTTTAAAATAGGTTTAAGACCTCGTAAAATGCTAAAGCATGTAACAGCAACTTTTTTTGTGTGGAGACAGCAACTAAGAGAGGTGTCCAACCACACCCTCAGGTTCTTGACTTCTCTCTTTGGTTCCGGGGCTTTACCCAAAGCATTAGGCCACCAGTGATCGCCCCATAAGTCAGTGTTCCTACCGACCAGTAGAACTTCTGTCTTGTTTGCATTTAGTTGCAAACAGTTAGATGTCATCCAGTCTGCCACGGCCGTGAGGCCCCTTTTAAACCTAGAGACATTTGGGATCGAGCCTTCAGTTAAGGCTACCACCAGCTGTGTGTCGTCCACATATGAGATGATAGTGAGGTCCGATTGCCTGGCGAGAGCAGCTAGTGGCTGAACATAAAGATTGAACAATGTGGGGCTCAGTGCCGAGCCTTGGGGGATATTTACAACAAGGGGTGGTGAGGGACAGAGTCTCTGAATTAAGCAGAAAGCTCTCACCCAGTCAAGAGATCAGGGCTAGATCCAACACCGTTTTTTAGCTCACTGCACCATCCCAGTTTCAGAACCTGGCTGTATGCAAATTAGTCTGTTCCTGTCCCAGTGCATGATGGGAACAGGGCAAACCAAACTACAAAAGCCAATTCTTACACTGGGAAGGAAACAAGCTCCCGGGGACCGGTTTCTGGCATTACAGCCGTCTTCGGCCCGGTTTGCTTGAATCCTGATGGTGCAATGAGCAAGGGTCTCACATCTGAGAATACCCTTCCACGCTTAGGGTGGACAAAAATATTTACAACAAGGGGTGGTGAGGGACAGAGTCTCTGAATTAAGCAGAAAGCTCTCACCCAGTCAAGAGATCAGGGCTAGATCCAACACCGTTTTTTAGCTCACTGCACCATCCCAGTTTCAGAACCTGGCTGTGTGCAAATTAGTCTGTTCCTGTCCCAGTGCATGATGGGAACAGGGCAAACCAAACTACAAAAGCCAATTCTTACACTGGGAAGGAAACAAGCTCCCGGGGACCGGTTTCTGGCATTACAGCCGTCTTCGGCCCGGTTTGCTTGAATCCTGATGGTGCAATGAGCAAGGGTCTCACATCTGAGAATACCCTTCCACGCTTAGGGTGGACAAAAATATTTACAACAAGGGGTGGTGAGGGACAGAGTCTCTGAATTAAGCAGAAAGCTCTCACCCAGTCAAGAGATCAGGGCTAGATCCAACACCGTTTTTTAGCTCACTGCACCATCCCAGTTTCAGAACCTGGCTGTATGCAAATTAGTCTGTTCCTGTCCCAGTGCATGATGGGAACAGGGCAAACCAAACTACAAAAGCCAATTCTTACACTGGGAAGGAAACAAGCTCCCGGGGACCGGTTTCTGGCATTACAGCCGTCTTCGGCCCGGTTTGCTTGAATCCTGATGGTGCAATGAGCAAGGGTCTCACATCTGAGAATACCCTTCCACGCTTAGGGTGGACAAAAATATTTACAACAAGGGGTGGTGAGGGACAGAGTCTCTGAATTAAGCAGAAAGCTCTCACCCAGTCAAGAGATCAGGGCTAGATCCAACACCGTTTTTTAGCTCACTGCACCATCCCAGTTTCAGAACCTGGCTGTATGCAAATTAGTCTGTTCCTGTCCCAGTGCATGATGGGAACAGGGCAAACCAAACTACAAAAGCCAATTCTTACACTGGGAAGGAAACAAGCTCCCGGGGACCGGTTTCTGGCATTACAGCCGTCTTCGGCCCGGTTTGCTTGAATCCTGATGGTGCAATGAGCAAGGGTCTCACATCTGAGAATACCCTTCCACGCTTAGGGTGGACAAAAATATTTACAACAAGGGGTGGTGAGGGACAGAGTCTCTGAATTAAGCAGAAAGCTCTCACCCAGTCAAGAGATCAGGGCTAGATCCAACACCGTTTTTTAGCTCACTGCACCATCCCAGTTTCAGAACCTGGCTGTATGCAAATTAGTCTGTTCCTGTCCCAGTGCATGATGGGAACAGGGCAAACCAAACTACAAAAGCCAATTCTTACACTGGGAAGGAAACAAGCTCCCGGGGACCGGTTTCTGGCATTACAGCCGTCTTCGGCCCGGTTTGCTTGAATCCTGATGGTGCAATGAGCAAGGGTCTCACATCTGAGAATACCCTTCCACGCTTAGGGTGGACAAAAATATTTACAACAAGGGGTGGTGAGGGACAGAGTCTCTGAATTAAGCAGAAAGCTCTCACCCAGTCAAGAGATCAGGGCTAGATCCAACACCGTTTTTTAGCTCACTGCACCATCCCAGTTTCAGAACCTGGCTGTATGCAAATTAGTCTGTTCCTGTCCCAGTGCATGATGGGAACAGGGCAAACCAAACTACAAAAGCCAATTCTTACACTGGGAAGGAAACAAGCTCCCGGGGACCGGTTTCTGGCATTACAGCCGTCTTCGGCCCGGTTTGCTTGAATCCTGATGGTGCAATGAGCAAGGGTCTCACATCTGAGAATACCCTTCCACGCTTAGGGTGGACAAAAATATTTACAACAAGGGGTGGTGAGGGACAGAGTCTCTGAATTAAGCAGAAAGCTCTCACCCAGTCAAGAGATCAGGGCTAGATCCAACACCGTTTTTTAGCTCACTGCACCATCCCAGTTTCAGAACCTGGCTGTATGCAAATTAGTCTGTTCCTGTCCCAGTGCATGATGGGAACAGGGCAAACCAAACTACAAAAGCCAATTCTTACACTGGGAAGGAAACAAGCTCCCGGGGACCGGTTTCTGGCATTACAGCCGTCTTCGGCCCGGTTTGCTTGAATCCTGATGGTGCAATGAGCAAGGGTCTCACATCTGAGAATACCCTTCCACGCTTAGGGTGGACAAAAATATTTACAACAAGGGGTGGTGAGGGACAGAGTCTCTGAATTAAGCAGAAAGCTCTCACCCAGTCAAGAGATCAGGGCTAGATCCAACACCGTTTTTTAGCTCACTGCACCATCCCAGTTTCAGAACCTGGCTGTATGCAAATTAGTCTGTTCCTGTCCCAGTGCATGATGGGAACAGGGCAAACCAAACTACAAAAGCCAATTCTTACACTGGGAAGGAAACAAGCTCCCGGGGACCGGTTTCTGGCATTACAGCCGTCTTCGGCCCGGTTTGCTTGAATCCTGATGGTGCAATGAGCAAGGGTCTCACATCTGAGAATACCCTTCCACGCTTAGGGTGGACAAAAATATTTACAACAAGGGGTGGTGAGGGACAGAGTCTCTGAATTAAGCAGAAAGCTCTCACCCAGTCAAGAGATCAGGGCTAGATCCAACACCGTTTTTTAGCTCACTGCACCATCCCAGTTTCAGAACCTGGCTGTATGCAAATTAGTCTGTTCCTGTCCCAGTGCATGATGGGAACAGGGCAAACCAAACTACAAAAGCCAATTCTTACACTGGGAAGGAAACAAGCTCCCGGGGACCGGTTTCTGGCATTACAGCCGTCTTCGGCCCGGTTTGCTTGAATCCTGATGGTGCAATGAGCAAGGGTCTCACATCTGAGAATACCCTTCCACGCTTAGGGTGGACAAAAATATTTACAACAAGGGGTGGTGAGGGACAGAGTCTCTGAATTAAGCAGAAAGCTCTCACCCAGTCAAGAGATCAGGGCTAGATCCAACACCGTTTTTTAGCTCACTGCACCATCCCAGTTTCAGAACCTGGCTGTATGCAAATTAGTCTGTTCCTGTCCCAGTGCATGATGGGAACAGGGCAAACCAAACTACAAAAGCCAATTCTTACACTGGGAAGGAAACAAGCTCCCGGGGACCGGTTTCTGGCATTACAGCCGTCTTCGGCCCGGTTTGCTTGAATCCTGATGGTGCAATGAGCAAGGGTCTCACATCTGAGAATACCCTTCCACGCTTAGGGTGGACAAAAATATTTACAACAAGGGGTGGTGAGGGACAGAGTCTCTGAATTAAGCAGAAAGCTCTCACCCAGTCAAGAGATCAGACATGAGTCCCTTTCTCACTGCTCCATCAGGATTCAAGCAAGCCAGGCCGAAGAAGGCTGAAATGCCAGAAACCGGTCCCCGGTAGCTTGTCTCCTTTCTGGTGAAGAATTGGCTTGGTAGTTTAGTCTGCCCTGTTCCCATGATGCACTGGGCCAGGGACAGACTGATTTGCATATAGCCAGGTTCTGAACTGGGATGGGGCAGTGAGATAAATAACGGTGATGGATCAAGCCCTGATCTTTGGACTGGGTAAGAGTGGTCTGTTTAACTCAGACACTCTGTTCATCACCACCCCCCTTTTTGTAAATCGTTTTTGGCCACTATAGGTGTGGCAGGGTATACTCAGACATGAGTCCCTTTCTCACTGCTCCATCAGGATTCAAGCAAGCCGGGCCGAAGAAGGCTGAAATGCCAGAAACCGGTCCCCGGTAGCTTGTCTCCTTTCTGGTGAAGAATTGGCTTGGTAGTTTAGTCTGCCCTGTTCCCATGATGCACTGGGCCAGGGACAGACTGATTTGCATATAGCCAGGTTCTGAACTGGGATGGGGCAGTGAGATAAATAACGGTGATGGATCAAGCCCTGATCTTTGGACTGGGTAAGAGTGGTCTGTTTAACTCAGACACTCTGTTCATCACCACCCCCCTTTTTGTAAATCGTTTTTGGCCACTATAGGTGTGGCAGGGTATACTCAGAAATGAGTCCCTTTCTCACTGCTCCATCAGGATTCAAGCAAGCCGGGCCGAAGAAGGCTGAAATGCCAGAAACCGGTCCCCGGTAGCTTGTCTCCTTTCTGGTGAAGAATTGGCTTGGTAGTTTAGTCTGTCCTGTTCCCATGATGCACTGGGCCAGGGACAGACTGATTTGCATATAGCCAGGTTCTGAACTGGGATGGGGCAGTGAGATAAATAACGTTGATGGATCAAGCCCTGATCTTTGGACTGGGTAAGAGTGGTCTGTTTAACTCAGACACTCTGTTCATCACCACCCCCCTTTTTGTAAATCGAGCCTTGGGGGATGTCATGGGGGTGGAGCCTTCTCTGGTCAAGCGTGAGCGACATTCACAAGGATACTAAGGCAAAAGTTAGATATTCGCTAGATCTTAGGGTATCAAGGGACTTTTCCGTCGAGAGAGGAGTGAGGCAGGGCTGTATTCTAGCCCCCTTCCTTTTTAATGTGTATATTAATGAGCTGGATGCATTTCTGGTTAAGACTGGTGTTAATTTTCCTTAAGTAGGGTGTATGGCTTTGCCCGTCTTGCTATACGCAGATGATGCCGTCCTCTTGGCAAGAACTGCCAGAGGACTGCAGTCCCTATTGAATGCTCTCCATGGTTTTATGGCTGATTGCGACCTTGCAATTAATAACACCACATCTTATATCATGCAGATAGGGGTTCGCCCCAAGAAACAGTACTCATTTGTGGTAAATTCAGAGCAGCTTCCCCTGACCACATCATTTTCTTATCTGGGAGTCCTATTCGACGACCAGTTAAAACGGGGCCCTTTGGTTCAAAGGAAAAGAGGGTAGATAATTTGGGCCAATTCAGCAATATTCAACTTTGTGGCTAAAATGGGCAAACGTCCAGTAGTCGCACTGTTGAAGATCTACCAGGCAAAAAGTGTTGCACTGGGTAGTTATGGCAGTGAATTATTGGGGTATCTACCAGACAAATGTATCAGGGTGGCAGAGAACAGCTACTTAAAACAGCTCTTTGGGGTACCTAAGGGAACCTCTAACCTAATAGTTCACAAGGAAACTGCGTTACCCTTTATTGGCGACACTATAGCACATAGGCCCTTATTATTCTGGCTAAAGTTCTGGCTAAAAAAAGACCTGCCCCTCAACCATCAGCTGTTAAGAGAAGTGTTGTCTTTGGACCATATGCTCGATTTACCAAGTCTTAAATATTTAAAAAGTTGTTTTACTGAGTTGGGGCGTCCGGACCTTTTTTAAAATCCTGATTCGATTGTTACCGCTGATGTAGAGATTGTTAAAAAAACTTTTATACTAATGAAAAAACTAAACAGAGAAGGCGTGGAGTTGGCAAAACCCAGCATATGCAAATTTGCGATCCTCAAAACCACACCACTAATGGAGCCATATCTATCATGGCCCATAACAAGCCACGAGCGGTTTCTATTAACAACGTTCCAGCTCGACTATTTCCATTCACTACTAGCTGTACCGAGGTTATCCCATAGAGGTCAGGTGTTACCACCCTGCGGCTGCGACAACACGTCTCCGCAGGACTTGGTACATTTTTTATTTATTTGTCCTTTATATTGCTCCCCGGAGGTTCTTTCTGAAATCCCTACTAAAAAATGTTAATTGTAATCAGATCCGCTCCGCCCTCTGCTATCTGCAAAGGGTAAAACCTGAAAGTACTTTATATGTGGTTGGATTTCTTAAATCAGCCTTAAAAACCAGAAACCGCAGAGAGACCTGACCGTCTTTTTACCTTGTCATTATATCTGTAGTATATTTATACTTTTTACAACCTTTGTAAGTGAAATGAATTTTATAAAATTTGTGGATATGATCATATTATACTCTGTTTTGAAATGTATTTTATGTCCATTGTTGCAATGTCACTTTTATGGTTTTTAACATATGTAAAACCGAATAAAGTATTTTAAAACTGAAATTGAAGACTGTATGCAAATTCCTATGTCATGTTGCATTCCTTCTGTACAAACCTGTCTTTATGCTGCTGGAAGTCATGTCTCTTTGCATTGTTGAAAATGACAATAAAGTTGTCGTAATTTGACAATGGCCGAGTTAGCGCTTAGCTGTGCTACACGTTTCCCCCTTAACTTGACTATAGTTAGAAACGCCATTTTGTAAATTGTGGCGGCCATTTTAGAGAATGAGCGGCCTCGTGGTCAGCATGCCCTTTAGTCCGTGTTCCGTGCAACTGACCACTCGACTCTGCCCAGCAACAGGCTATTTTTAGTAATGGTCAAGCCCGCTCATGCGCAGTTCCAACTGACCAGTCACCTCTCAGGAATGTGCCGCCAAACTGACCAGTGGGGTTGTAACCCCTCCCATGAGTTGGCTGTGCTCCAAACATGACCATATATGTACATAATCTCTGTAACCTTGTGCCGCCTATTTTTTATTGCTTGTAAACTGTATAAAAGAGGGACTCACACCAACGTTCGGTGTGATACTTCTTGCATTGCCGAAGGGTGCTGTAGGAATGTACCACCACCCCATGGGGTCTTAATAAACTTGTTCTTTGTACTTTTCAGTTTCCTCGCCAACAGTTCTTTCAGAGTAAGTGGGTTATCTACGGAGCATGTAGGCCTTGGGAACCCGATACTACAAATTGGCGACCACGAAGGGACTCATCGGCGACTCGGATGCCTGAAGGAGAGGTCGTGACGAAGGTTTGGAAACTCGCCATGGACGCGTACGCTGCCACCGAGTGACCCGAGTCTTGGCACCCACGGTGTTTCTTCCCTTCCTTCCGATCTGACCTTCCAGGTGGCGCCGGTCTCCGACTGAGTTCTCGATCGTCTGTGTTGCTGGATAAGTGTCGTTTGGCTGATTTGATTAAAGACCTTGGCAGTTGGAATCTGGACCTTTGAGATTTGGTTAAGATTTGTGATCGGTAAGGTAGTCTGTGGACGCTTACTGAAGTTCTATGATTTGTGGTCGGTAAGGTAGTCCTCGGACGCTTGCCGAAGTTCTATGATTTGTGTCTATGATTTGAGTTAGCTAACGTTTGTGACTTTGTGACCTTTGTGATCTCTGAATTATATGTGTAGTGCACTTCACATAGGCAGGCATGTAGAGATGTTTCTCTAATTTTGTTTTTTTTTCCCTCTGAGCGGCACATTTGTGTGAAGTACTGTAAGTGCCAGTTTATACGGTATCACGCTTTCGTGATACTTTTTTGTGAAAAATGCCTGTTTTAAGCACACTCCGAGAGATGTGCTGTCTTGGAAATGGTACCACAATTAGGTTAGCGGAATCACAGCCGGCTCCCCCAGAAGGAACTCCGAATCTTGAAATGTACATCAAATTTGGCCTTCCCCCTATAATGTATAGCAAATTATGGCATAAATATACAAAAACTGATCCTGAATTGCAATGGCCACTACATGGGTCGTTCGATTTGCGAAAGGTTCAATTTGTGGAGCAGTGTCTGTTTCAACGTAGGTCTAGACAGAATATGTTTGATTGTGTACGAATGTGGGAGAAAGCGGTGCGTGAACGTATGAAACGTGAAATTGCCTTGGCGGACAAAGAGCAGCGCAAGGCTGCTCGAGATAAGGCTTTACAGCTTGAGGAAAAGGAAGCGCAGGAGAAGAAAGAGAGGGAGGAACGGGAACGTAACTTGCAAACGGCTGGTCAATTTC
This sequence comes from Lissotriton vulgaris, assembly GCF_964263255.1. Classification (NCBI taxonomy): domain Eukaryota; kingdom Metazoa; phylum Chordata; class Amphibia; order Caudata; family Salamandridae; genus Lissotriton; species Lissotriton vulgaris. The sequence continues at coordinate 579,773,512 of NC_141694.1, forward strand.
CTATTCGTCGTCCGCTTTATCCTGTCCTTAATAATGAAATTGATGATTTTTCGTTACTAGATCGCTCTCCGCCTCCGTATGTCCATCCCACGGCTCCGTCTGAGGATTCCGGTGACGAAGGTCGGGATAAGTCGGATGGAAAGGACAAATCGAGTGTCAGGTTATCTGCGGAGAGAGCCGCGGATTTGCGTGGTCTTGCTAGGAAATTCAATTTGAATCATGTAACTGTAGCAACGATTTTAGCTGAAAAGAATTTGTGGTCAGAACGAGAATTAATGTGTTTTATAACTACTTTAGCGCAAGAAGTTGTTGCTCGCTTCCGTAAATATTCAGACACTTTAGAACCCAAAGCTGTGTCAGTTTATTGTGAGAACTTGGATAAAGGTTTATTTGCTCTTTAAGATACTGACGACCTTTTCAAACGACTACTTCATCTGCGGGATCAGGCGACCAGACTGCGGGATGAAAGGAAAAATGCTACGGGGTCAGTGTCGGGGTCAACGGAGGAATCCAAAGAGTGTCCTTTTCGGGGCTCAGATAAGACTACCAAAATGCATGTTATGCCTATGCGTGAAGCCGCGCCTTTGTATGTTCCTCCAAAGGGAGAGGGAACAGATGACGATAAAATGTCGAAGGATGCGAAGGGGTACTTTATATATAATTGGGTATATACGCCTTGGAATAGATCGGATGTTATGGCGTTAAAGAACTCCCTGCCCGATCTTCGTAAAAATCCAGCTGCGTTCTATGAAGGGGTTGAGGGGGCCATTTCCTCTTGTGTAATGACGCTCGTGGATATAGATCTCTTTTTTGGGTTAATTCTCCCCCCTGACATGTGGAGGTTGATTCGTAAAACTAATGACCAAACGACTTTCGGGGCTGCTTGGAAGGACTTAGAGCAGGCTGACTTACAAAGGGAACCTGCATGTAAACCGTGTGCTTTGATTCTAGATCTCCCGACGGCTATTTTGACTAAATTAAAAACTCTGGTGCCTCCTAAAAAGATTGATTGGACCATGTTGGCTTCATGCAAACAAAAGCCAGATGAATCGGTATCTGATTTCTTTACACGCTTTGAAGAAGCTTTTCATGATTATAGTGGGCAATCATTAACAGACGATACGGGTAGGCATCTGTTTGTCGATAAGTATGTGGCTAATCTCCTACCGGAGATTGCGAAGCGATTGAAAACGAGCGAAAGTTCCTGGACCACGGCGACCCCTGCGTCTTTGTTAACTATGGCTCAGTATTATGAGCGGCAGGAATTGGAGGCTAAAGAAAGTGTTGATAAGAAGGCGAAGGAATTGAAAACGAAGGTGATGTTGGCACAGGTTTGTGGAACGCAATCTAGAGGGAATGATAGAGGCAGACGAGGAGGGGGTAATGCGTCGTACGGGCGTACGGATATAGCGGAGGATCAATGTGCTTATTGTAAGGAGTTTGGGCAGTGGGCTGAAGATTGTCCGGTACTTCGTGAGCAACGTAGTAAGCGTGGTCGAGGAGGTGGAAGGTCAAGGAACAGTTATTCGGGGGCGAGAGGTGGCGGAGGTGATCGTGGTAGGTTTGAAGAGAGGGGCCGTGGCCAGGATGACCGTAATACATTTGATAGGCGGAACCAGTATCAGATATCGGAGGGTGAGAATGTGGAGCATCAGAATTATGTGCATGCATAGGACTGCGTAGGATGGGGTACGGAATCAGTTGAAGTGCCAGTAGATCAGAGTGGTCCATATGTATCAGCGGGTATCTTGGGTTCTACTGATCAGTTTCTAGTTGACACAGGGGCTACCCGTAGCGCTTTGTCTAAAAACTTGGTTCCGGGGGCTCCCCTGTCTGGCGATATGATTACATGTATTGGGTTTGATGGCACACCCACTCCCAGCCCATTATCGAAGCCCCTTGCACTTTGTCTCGATACATTTTTCAGTTTTGGCCAATTTTTGTTGTCACCTTATACCCCAGATAATATTCTGGGCATTGATTTGCTTAAATATTTTCGAGCAACAATACGTTGCGCTCCGGAGGGAGTGCAAGTTATTTTGAATGATAACTATCCAGATTCAGACAGATTTTTTACTATACAAGAATGTGAAGCATTAGCCTCTCTCCCTCATACATTGTGGGCGACCTCGGATACGGATGTGGGACAGATGCTCATTCCACCCATTCGCATTACTGTGAAGGAGGGAGTACTTTTGCCACGTGTCCCACAGTATAAGATCTCCAGGGAAGGAGAAATTGCCCTGACACACATTGTTAAAGATTTGATCATTGCAGGGGTAGTGGAGGAAGTCCCCTATAATGTTTGCAATAGTCCTATTCTCCCGATCCTTAAGAAAGATACTGACGACAAAGTCTATCGATTTATTATTGATTTGAGAGAAATTAACAAAATTGTCATCCCCCAATACCCGGTGGTGTCTGATATCACGACGTTGCATACATTGGTCCCCCCAACGGCGACGACCTTTAGTGTCATTGACCTGAAAAATGCGTTCTTTTCCATTCCCATCCATCCTGATAGCAGATACTTATTTGGCTTTACGTTAAATAATAAATCGTATAGATTTTGTTGTGTTCCTCAAGGTTACACTGAGAGTCCGAGTATCTATAGCCAGGCTTTAAAGAGACAGCTTGATTCCTTTCAATTGCAGTCTGGAGTTGCCCTTATCCAGTATGTCGATGACCTTTTGTTGGCTGCTGACACTTATGTTCAATGCGAGGAGAGTACGCTTGCCTTGCTTTCCTTTTTGGCTCAAAATAATCATAAAGTTTCGAAGAAAAAGCTTCAATATTGTAGACCCAAGGTGACCTACCTCGGTCATCTTTTGTCTAAGGAGGGGCGTGCATTAACATCAGATCGAATCCAGGCAATTTTCGATACACCAGTCCCCCGCACACAGAGAGATGTACGTGCCTTCATAGGATTAACGTCCTTTTGTAGACAGTGGATCATGGGGTTTTCATACATTATCAAACCGTTGTTGGCGTTGCTGTCCAAAACTACACCTATGCCTCTTGAATGGACAGATGAATGTCAAAATGCTTTTGAACAATTGAGACAAGCCCTTTGTTCTGCACCCGTGTTAGGTACACCAGACTATTCAAAGATTTTCACATTGTACGTACACGAGAAAGATGGGTGCGCGTTATCAGTGTTAGTGCAAGCACATGGGGACAAACAAAGGCCATGTGCATATTTCTCGGCGGTCCTTGACCCTGTAGCACGTGGGTTACCTGGGTGTTTTCGAGCAGTTGCAGCAACAGCGGTAGCTATACGGCAGAGAGAGGGAATAGTTTTATCGCACAAATTGTTGGTGTTAGTTCCCCATGCAGTTGATGCCCTGTTGAATCAGACGAAAACCCAGTATCTCACGAGTGCACGTTTGACAGGATATGAGCTTACACTTCTGGCGCCACATATCACACTGAAAAGATGCGCTACCCTGAACCCTGCCACTTTATTGCCCTATCCGGTTGAGGAGGGTCAGGAAGAACAACATCATGACTGTGTTTTCCTGACTGAGGAACAGACAAAGGGTCGTGTCGACTTACAGGATATGCCACTTCCAGATGTGGATGGGGAGGTGTGGGTTGATGGATCGTGTTTGAGGCTGCCAGATGGTACGACTTCCGCAGCATACGCGATCACGACCCTTAAGACAGTGGTAGAAACAGCATGAATACCACAAAAATCGGCTCAGGCAGCAGAGCTGATAGCTTTGACGAGAGCCTGCGAATTGAGTGCTGGCCTATGTGTGAACATATACACAGACAGCCGGTATGCCTTCGGAGTAGCGCATGACTTCGGGCTACTCTGGAGAGAACGTGGGTTTTTGACTTCCCATGGAGTACACATTATGCACGGAGAACTGGTGCGTGATCTCCTAAACGCGTTGCTTTGTCCGAAGAAAGTAGCGATCATTAAATGCAGTGCCCATAAAAAGATCACTGATAAAGTGGGTCAAGGAAATGCCTTTGCAGACAGCATAGCAAGGCAAACAGCTATGTCCCGAACTGACTCCCCCATGTATGTAACAAAATCACAAGCTGAGCGATGGTACGATGCTAGAGCGGAGATACTAGATATCCAAAAATCAGCGACTGAAGCAGAACTTGCGGCATGGGCAGTAGATGGGGCGCTAGATGATGAGGGCTGTTGGAGAAGCAAAGACATGGAGAAATGGAAATTGCCTGCAGCTTACTTGCAAGCGATGGTTCAGATGGCTCATGGATTAGCACATGTGGGAGCTCTCGCGATCACTCGATTGTTATCACGAGTTTGGGAGCATCCCGCGATTGCCAATACAGCTAAGAGAGTAGTGCAGACCTGTCTGATATGTTTGCAGCACAATCCTGCGAAAGGGACCCATACTCCGAAAGGAGGGTTCGTTCCACCATCTGCACCATTCGAGGTACTCCAAATGGATTACATCCAGCTTGAGCGCTGCAATAACCTTAAGTATGTCCTAGTGGTGGTGTGCGCTTTTAGTAAGTGGGTTGAGGCCTTCCCCACGAAAGATAATACAGCTTTGACAACAGCTAAGGTTTTGCTCAAGGAGTACTTCCCTCGATTCGGAGTTTGCAAATTTTTGTGGAGCGATAATGGACCTCATTTTGTTGGGAAAATTGTGGAGTATGTGCTGAAGGGGTTGGGGATCCAGCAGAAGTTTCATGCTGTGTTCCACCCTCAGTCAGCAGGTCTTGTCGAATGGTACAATGCCACGTTGAAACTAAAACTGGCTAAGATTGTAGCATCTACGTCATTGAAGTGGCCGGATGCTTTACCGTTAGCATTGCTCTCTCTCAGGTCAGTGCCCCACTCACGAACTGGCCTCACACCATATGAAGTGGTGTTTGGAAGGCCTATGAATATATGGGGAGTGCCTAAGCCGCGATTGATACATGATGTGCCTTGTATAATGATGAATGACTATTTGGCACGATTAACAAATGATTTGCTTTCTATTCATCAACAGGTTCGAGAAGCGCTCCCTGACAATTCTACTGGAGAGGCTCATAATCTCCGTCCTGGGGATTTCGTTATGGTCAGGTCGTTCGAGAGGGCGAACAGCTTGGAACCGAGGTGGCGTGGCCCGAGCAGGTCCTCTTGGCGACTCGAACAGCTGTACGAGTGACCAACAGAAAGCGGTGGATACACTCAACTCACTGCCGGCCTGTCTCTCCGGACCTGGTGAATCCTGCTGTGCTGACTGACTACAAGGAGATTCTGGAAAAAGAAAAGAGCCCAGCTGTGACGTCGACCGAAGTCGAGGGAGCCTTCCCGGACCACACTGCTTCTGGACGACAACGGTACGATCTGCGGCCACGATAAGGAGAAGAATTTTTTGGGTTTTCGAGACTGGTTGGTTACCGCTCTGGGGTTTGTGAAACGGAAACCGGGAATCTCAAGGGGGGGGGGGATCAGTTCTGCCAAGAGTAGCGACACCCGTCTTGACCCCGGAGAAGAAAACAACGGCTACCTCGGAGCTCAGCACCGTATTTTTCCTTTTTAGGTGTATATATACACATATGTACATTTGAGACTTTGTGAACTTTTCGAACTATTTGAGACTTTGAGAACTCTTTGAACTATGGCGTCTTCTGCAACACGAGACAAAAGAATACTTGGTGCCATCCTTTTTGTCTTGACCATTGTGGTAATAGCAGTGATAGCTTGGGTAGTTGAACTCGTGGTGCCTGCACGTGAACATTTGCTGCCGACTACCCCGGCTCCATCTGAACATTTTCACTTCACCCTGCCCTATCATGAAGAACGGCACCGGCAGACCTATTTGAACAATAGCTTTCTTCAGATCCTGCATCATACACATAACATGACAAATACTTCCAATTGTTGGGTGTGTGGGATGTTGCCTGGTCATCAGAAGAAGGGGGGCACTCCACTCATTCCACTCCCGTTTTCACATAATGGGTCTTGCAATGCCTGGTACACCCTCCTATTCACTTTGCGATGGCCAACGAAAGGAGGAGTGCTTTTCCGTCTGAATAACATCTGCTACCACGACCGGGATGGGTACCCACGAGCTGAGGGTACTCGATTTGAATGGGAAGAATACCGCCCGACAATGCATCTGCACCCCGCATTTACAGCAACCAAAGGAACATTAATGTATCCAGTTCGCATGTTATTAATGTTATTGCAACTAAAGCTGATTTGTGCATACGTAATAAAGGTACAATCCCGGTTGGAAAAAGTGAATGCAACACTACACTTACGTTCGACAGCCCGAATGGCATATCGTTTGTGGCATCTCGCAATACTTATTTTATTTGTGGATCTAAGGGCTATCATCAGCTTCCGTTAGGATGGTTAGGCACTTGCTATGTATCCTTTGTATTGCCCCCTGTATTCATTGCCCCACCAATGTATCATAATGACTATGTACTTTACCACGACTTCGTGTTAAACCGTGTTAAACGTACTGTTGTTCTGGACGATATTGACCAGACGGATACCGCACTGCAGCAATATGTGGACTTTAATTTGGGACTGTTCTCCTTTGTGGGGGCTGCTTTGAATAGTAGGAAAATACGACGATTGACCCGTGTTGTTGAGGCTGTAGCTAATGATACTGCTATTGCATTAGGAAATATTACCGAAGAACTTCAGATTTCTAGGATCGTTACACTTCAGAACAGAATGGTTCTAGATGTGGTTCTAGCTGATCGGGGGGGGGCATGTAGAATCATCGGAAGTAGCTGCTGTGTTTATGTACCAGATAATTCGCCATCCGTTTATGATGCCATTTCTAAGTTGCACAAAATAGCAGCTGAAATACACCCGGACAATGGAACTTGGACTCTTTCAGGGTGGTTCTGGTCAATGCTTACCACTTGGGGTTGGAAACTGCTAACGATTTTATGTATCATTGTTGGGATACTGTTCCTTGTATGTTTATGTATACAATGTGGCCCAGCTTTATGTTCCATGTGTCTATCGGCTTGTATACCATCGAGACGAGCTCTTGCTCACAACAAAATGATGCTTCATAAAGAAGTAGCTCAAATAATGCTAATTGATATTGAAGATGAACATCCCGATTATGTCCACTATGAGGTAGCTTCAGCTAAACGCTAAAAGGGTCGTCTGTCGTAATTTGACAATGGCCGAGTTAGCGCTTAGCTGTGCTACACGTTTTTCCCCTTAACTTGACTATAGTTAGAAACGCCATTTTGTAAATTGTGGCGGCCATTTTAGAGAATGAGCGGCCTCGTGGTCATCATGCCCTTTAGTCCGTTGTCCGTGCAACTGACCACTCGACTCTGCCCAGCAACAGGCTATTTTTAGTAATGGTCAAGCCCGCTCATGCGCAGTTCCAACTGACCAGTGACCTCTCAGGAATGTGCCGCCAAACTGACCAGTGGGGTTGTAACCCCTCCCATGAGTTGGCTGTGCTCCAAACATGACCATATATGTACATAATCTCTGTAACCTTGTGCCACCTATTTTTTATTGCTTGTAAACTGTATAAAAGAGGGACTCACACCAACGTTCGGTGTGATACCTCTTGCATTGCCGAAGGGTGCTGTAGGAATGTACCACCACTCCATGGGGTCTTAATAAACTTGTTCTTTGTACTTTTCAGTTTCCGTGCCAACAGTTCTTTCAGAGTAAGTGGGTTATCTACGGAGCATGTAGGCCTTGGGAACCCGATACTACAAAGTGTTGATTAAAAAAAAACTATCTGCATTTTGACAAGCATGAAATTTATAGAAATGATGGAGTGCACTTTACAGAGGTGTTTACAACGAACCTGAAACTCTGCATACAGAGCAACATTAGTACCCGAAAATTTTTCTCTAAAGGTTCTTTTTCTTAGGTTTTTGGGGATCTTTGCGATGACATCACGATCCCCGCTAAAACGTCACGAAAATGGAAAACAAAAGCAGAAAGTCAGTGGCCACCAGCCCATCCAAAAATAATATGTAATAAAATCCATTATGAAAATTGTCCTACACATTATACTATATTCATACTTCTTTCAAAGCATATTTAAACCAATATTTTTGTACTAAGTTTCTTTAAAAATCATCTTTCAGACCAATTTTTTGTTTTTGCGGTTATTCGGGACGTGACAATTGAGCCTTTTCCATAAAGTGTAAAATACATATATACACACATACTACACTATTTTACACATTAGGGTTTCTATAGTATACTCTAAAGTCATGTTTTTGTAGAGAGTTTCTTTTAAAACCATCTGTAAAATTTATTTAGATTTTTCGCGGTCACTCTTGAGATCGCGATGACGTCTGTAATCGCGATTCCCTTAGACACATTGTGAAAGCGGAAAACAAAAGCAGACATTCACTGCTCACCAACATAAAATCTGTTCAGAATATTGCCATACACGTATTACTATATACACACTTCTTTCAAAGCATGTTTAAACTCATATTATTGTGCTGAGTTTCTTTATAAACAATCTTTCAGACCTAATTTCCAGTATTGTGGTTATTCAGGACGCCGCGATAAGACTGTTAACTACGAAGATCATGCCTTTTCCATAAAGTGAAAATACATATATGCACACATGTTATAGTATTTTACACACTATGGGCCTTATTTATGAAGGCCTTGCGCTGCCGGTGCGTCACTTTTAACATGGGAAAAAGTGACGCACCGGCGGCGCAAGGCCTTCATAAATAAGGCCCCATAGGTTTATTACTGTACACTTCTAACTCATATTTTTCTAGTGTACCTCCAGAACAACCATCTCTAAAACCTATTTTCCTTTTTGCAGTGAGGGCTGGGATCACAATTAGTGGTTACATTCTGAAAGCAAAAAGCAAAAGCTGGAATTCAATACCACCCCCACATTAAAAAATGATAACTATATAATTAAGTCTATTCATCACAGTAGATTACTCACTATATACATAACTCTCTAAAATCATTTAGCAATATCTCAATTCCTCAATAACAATTTTATTTGTATGCCATCCCACTACTGTTGTAACACTGATGTTTAAATTTGGTTATTTGTAATTTTATGTGTATCTTTTATGGCAATCGCCGAAATAAAGATTATTGAATGAATGAAATAACAATGCTTATTAATGATTCATTGATATATTTTTATTATTTTCGCCAATATTTGTAATGGCGCTGATAGTCGCAATGTCCCTGCGATATTATTAGGGCTGCACTGGCGGATGCAGCATCACTGCAAATATCTCACGCAATTAAAAAAATCAATTTTGGACACATATCTTGTGTCACTAAAGCCTCCATTTCTCAAACATGGTATCAGAGTATGGGGGCTTTCACACAGATTTGCAGCCCCAGTAAATGTTTCCGATAGACAAAATAGAGGCCGCAACTTTCTATTCAGTTTGCATCCAGCCAATCAAAGCATTCCCGTTGGCATGTGCCTTCACGATTCATCACAAACCCAGCGAGAAATATCCGTGGCCAGAGATATCACTACAATTTTAAACTTAACTTTCTCAAAAACAACTAAACAGACTTACACCAAATAAGCAAAAGACACTTCCTTGAACTGGCATCTACCTCTCTGCCATATTTGGTGTAAGTCCATTCAGAGGTTCGGGCTGTAGAGGTGACTAAAGGTTCCTATGGGAAATAACATTACAAACACAACCTTATTCGTGCCCCACATTCTTTGTCCCCTCTGCAGGACATAAGTGACCTCGGTGGGGTACTATCCAGACTGGGGAGGATTTCTTTGATTTCTGGATTTCACTTAAGGAAATCTCATACTTGGTGATGTTCCACCTGCTGTATGGGGTAAACTCATCTTTGGGAGTTGCTCTAACCGTGTCAATATCTCTACTCATATTTCGGATCTCTGCCACTAGTGCCTTATTGTTTGAGTTCTCCCCTCGAACGTAGGGTTCAAGGGAATACAGGAACATAGTCTGGAAAGCCCACAGGGAACCGAAATAACTGAATGGTAGGACAAAGTAAGGAATGCCCTTATCTGCAGTGTGTGGCATGAGTCCGCATATCCAACAGTTCGATGTGTTCATAATAGACTGGTGCTAGTGTAGGAGCTGGACAAAGGAGTTATTTGCAAATTCCAGTCTTCTGGCAGACTCGTGTTCAGGTAGAGGGTGAAAGGAGTGTGTGGGATCAGTGGGAGAAGGTGCGAGTTGTGTGTTGTGTATGAATGGAACTCGAAAAATTGACAGAGCAAAGCCAGTCAAAAACATTATTATACTACACAACATTAAGATGCTTAGCACTAGAGTTCGTCTTCTTGCCATTATAGCACATATTTTCTTTTCAAAGGTCATGTGTTTAGCAGGTCTCTCAACCCCTGGAAACTCCATCCTCTGGTTGCTGCCCGCGGTGGGAGGTTGCTTCTGCCAAGATGTGCGCTCTGTCCAGTCCGGGGTAATTCCCTCAGACTGACCAGAACCGTTGACCTAGGCGTCCCCGGCTGCACTCCTCAGACTTCAACCGCGGCCTTAGCAGCAGAACCGGATGGCGGTTCGAAAATCAAAAATGAGCTAGTTCCCTGGGCGAGAGAGCTGTGGAATCAAAAATAGTTCATGGGAAGAGGGAGGAAAATCGCACAAATTTGGTTAAGTCAGTTCCTCGGTTTTGGCCTCAGATTATATCGTTCCTTTCCAGGCACGGCGTGATCTTCAAACAATGTTTCAGGTTCTGTAATGTCCAACTGCATTGACGGGGGCACAGATCCTTGTAAAATACAATCACTCTCTTTGTTGGTACCAGTTCCTTTTAATCGTGCATCGCTGAAGGGGACAAAACGTGGTACGACCTCAGAGTCAGCGACTCCTTGCTGGACCCAACGGTCGTATGGAAGGGGCAACGGGACCCTTTTGCAGTGGGCGCCGTGCACCCAATGTTTTTTCCGTGGACACGTACTGCAGAGCGGGTAGACAGTAAAACCTGGAAAGGTCCGGTCCAGCGAGGCTCCTCGTTTTTGGTACGTCTGAAATTCCGAATCAGGATCCAGGAGCCGGGCTCGATGGCGTGGCCCGGATCGTCAGACGCCGGTGGAGAGGAGCTGTGGACCTGTTGATGTAAAGTATGCAGTTTAGTTGTCAATTCGTGCAAATAGTCAAATAGTACAGGGTACTCGATCTCATTAAGCTTCCTTGGCCTCGGTACTCCCCATATATTAGCTGGGCGCCCAAACACGATCTCGTGTGGGCTAAGTCCCAGTCTAGAATGGACAATCATCCTGGTAGACAGGAGTGCTAAAGGCAGGGCATCTGGCCACTTGAGGCCTGTGCTGGCTTGGATCTTGGCCAATTTCAATTTTAAAGTGCCATTATAGCACTCTACTAATCCTGCCGATTGGGGATGATTTGCAGCATGGAACTTTTGGCGGATGCCTAGACACTCACACACTCTCTTCATCACTCGTCCCACAAATTCACTTCCGTTATCACTCCAGACAATCCTAGGCATCCCGAATCTAGGGAATAATTCCTTGACAAGGGCTTTGGCAGTTGACAAGGCAGTGTTGTTCTTAAGGGGGAATGCTTCCACCCACCTGGAGAAAGCGCAAACGACAACAAGGACATATTTCAGGTTATTGCACCTCTCCATGTGAATGAAATCGAGTTGCAAGACCTCGAACGGGTATGTTGGAGGGGCGAAATGACCAGCTGGGGTTGGGGTTCCCCTACCGGGATTGTGTTTCAAACACACCATACAGTTTCTGACCAGATTCTCTGCACATTTTGGGATACCACTATTCTGCCATACTGGGGCCAACAGCTTACATATTCCTTTCACACTGATGTGTGCCATTCCATGGGCCATCGTTACCACTGCGAGTACATAGGCGTTAGGTAACAACCATCGCTGATGTTCTGACAGTTCGACCCAACAACCTTTCGCGTCTAACCTACCCTTGCTTTCTCTCCATTCATTCACTTCTTTCTCTGTAGCATCAGCTTGTATAGTCTTTACACTTTCAAGGGTGTCTTCACACATACCCACATCAGGGGTCCATCTAGCAGGACCTACGACATACATCCGACTCATTGTGTTCCTTGCAGTCTCTTTTGCGACCTCATCGGCAAATGCATTCCCTCGACCAACATCATCTCGGATCTTTCTATGGGCGCTACATTTCACAATCGCAACCTGCAGGGGCAAGGTCAGTGACTCGAGAAGGTCGTGTACTAGCTGGCCGTGTTGAATCTTTGCGCCATGCGACGTCAGGAACCCACGTTCACGCCACAATCTTCCAAAACTGTGGGCGACGCCAAAGGCGTACTGACTATCAGTGTACACATTCACTCGTTTTCCTTTCGCCAACACGCACGCTCTTGTGAGTGCGACTAATTCTGCTGCTTGTGCAGAATTGTGGGGGATACGAGCTGTCTCTACAATTGTGTGTAATGTTGTCACGGCATATGCTGCAGTCATATCACCATTTGGCAACTTGAAACATGAACCATCAACCCATAAATTATCATTACATTCAGGGAAGGGAGTGTCCTTTAAGTCTACTCTCCCTTTGGTCTCTTCCTCTGTCCTAAAGCAGCAATCATGTTTGTCGACCTTATCCGTCTCTGCTGGTGGAATGGGTAGTAACGTAGCGGGGTTGAGTGTATCACACCTCTTTATGTGAATGTGGCTTGCTAAGAGGGTCAATTCGTAGCTGGACAGTCGAGCACTAGTTAGGTGCTGTGTTTTTGTCCTGTTCAGTAGGATATCTACTGCATGCGGGACCATAACGGTCAGAGTATTATTCATGACTAACCCAGCCGACTGTCGAATACAGACAGCCGCTGCGGCAGTGGCCCTCAAGCAACTCGGTAATGCCTTAGCTACGGGATCTAGAGTCGCGGAGAAGTATGCACATGGGCGTTGTTTGTCCCCAAACTGCTGTGTCAAGACCGATAAGGCGCACCCTTCCTTCTCATGGACGTATAGTGTAAACGGCTTGCTGTAGTTGGGGAGCCGAATATAATGCCTCACGCAATTTATGGAAACTCGCCTGACAATCTTTGGACCAAGGCAAAGGATTGGGTGTGTCTTTACGCATTAATGCCAGCAAGGGCTTGGCCAACAGTGAGAAATTCGGTATCCATTGTCTACAGTATGATGTAATGCCGAAGAAGGCACGCACTTCTCTTTGTGTCCTTGGGATACTCAATTCTGCAATTGCCTGTATTCTTTCTGGGGTCAGTCTCCTTCCCTCCTTCGATAAGATGTGACCTAAGTAGGTTACTTCTTGTCGGCAAAATTGTAATTTGGAAAGCGAGACCTTGTGCTTCATGTCACATAAATGATGCAACAAGGACAACGTGGCTTGCTTGCAAATCTCTTCAGTATCTGCAGCGATCAGTAAATCGTCTACATACTGAATCAGAGTCGCGCCACCAGGTAGAACAATCGTATCAAGTTGCATTTTCAGAGCTTGACTGAATATAGATGGACTTTCGCAGTAGCCCTGGGGAGCGCGTCTGAAGCGGAAACTTCGACCTCCTAAATTGAAGCAGAAGATGTCTCTGCTCTCTTCGGCGATCGGGATGCTGAAGAAGGCATTCTTCAGGTCGATCACTGAAAACCAATTGGCTGAGGCTGGAACCATTGTCAATAAGGCAGTAATGTCGGGGACGACTGGAAACTGGGATACAACGATCTTATTCACTTCCCTGAGATCAATCACAAATCGGTACACAGGGGGCTGTGAAGGATCGGTACGCTTTAAGACAGGCAAAACAGGACTGTTACAAATGTTGCCTGTAGTTTCTTCAATGACATCTTTCGCAATTAGATCGTGGACTATTTCTAGCAAAGCCTTTTCACATTCTTTTGACATTCTATATTGGGGAATACGTGGCAACCTGACATTAGTTTTCAATGTTATGACATACGGTGCTATCTCCAAACGACCTACATCATTTGAACCATTCGCCCAAAGTACATCTGGAAGAGATGACAACTCAGTCGGAATGCTCTCCTTTGCCAAATACATCGGGGAAATCACTTTCTTACCAAGGGTGAGTTGTACTCCCGAAGGAGAACAGTATAAAGTCGCATATAATCTCTTCAGCAAATCCAAACCTAACAAATTTTCGCCACAACCTGTTGTAAGAATGAGGGGTGCTTCTAATTCACATGGGCCAACAGAAAGGGGCATGGGATTGGAGATCGGGTTTCTAACAGGGGCGCCAGAAAAACCTACTGAAACATTCATTTCGCCGGACAAAGGTGCGCCAGGAAGTTTTGAGTGCATAATCGAACTTTTTGTAGCACCAGTATCCAGCAGAAATGGCTCCAACACTCCGGATGTAATCACCTCGATATAAGGTCCATTCTGATCTACTGGAACTGAAACAACTCCCTCTCTTTGTCCATGGCTGTCCTAGCAGCTATTACCCTCATTCTCGTTTTCTGCGTAGTAGTCATCTGCATAGTACTGAGCTGACCTGGAGGACGCATTATTCTGTTGGTCAAAGCTATTCATAGAATTCTGAGGCGGGAAGGAATTGGTGTTCTGGGGGAAGTTTCCACGGCCCCTACCTCTAGGAGCCTGTTGAACACCTCTACCTCTTGCGCCGGAGGCACCGTTTAAACGTCGTGCAAGAGCTTGGCAATTACTTTTGAAATGACCCTCTTCTTTGCAATATGCACATTGATTCGGGCCATATGGAGAACGCTGGTGGGAAAAACTCGTTCCCTTGCGCGTTTCTCGAATACTGCTGCGGTTGCTGATAATTGGGCTGACTAGGAGTGCGAGGCGGATACGCTTGTTGGAGAAGAACTTTAGTCTTTAGTTCTTTAGTCTTTTTCTCTGACTTATCTAGCTCGTCTTTGCGTCTATTTTCATAGTACTGGGCTGTGGCTAAAATCTGTGCTGACGTGGAGACAGCCCAAGCACTCTCTGAATCTTTCAATTTATTACATAGTTCAGGAAGCAGAATATGTACAAATTTGTCTACGAACAATCTTTGGCCACCCTCTGTAGCCATGTCCTGACCACTGTGATCGGTGAAAGTCTCCTCAAACCTCGTGAAAAAGTCAGACACATTCTCATCTTTCTTTTGCTTGCACGCAGATAGCTTGTCCCAATTTACGCGTAATTCAGGCATCAACGTTTTCATGTATGCAATAATCCTACCGGGAAGATCTGCTATTAAAGGCTCGGGTTTAGAACCACCAACTTGTCTGGCATCAGTAGCAGTAATATTAGCCCATGAGTCACCTAGTTCTTGATCATGATCTGTATGACAAATTTTACTCCATAAAGGATGCGGAACAACATTCCCAAACAACATCTCTATATCTGCTAAATTCATTATACATGAGCTGGCAGTCTGTGACAACTCCTTGTAATATCCTGCTGGGTTTTTACGGGGATCAGGTAGTGTCTGTTTGAGTGCTAAAACTTTGGATCTTTTCCAGGGGACATGTACCCATACACGCTGGAAATGCGGTGGAACAGGCGGTTGCGCGTTCGCATCGCCTTCCCTCCATACCGGGGGAACCTCTCTCATGGGGTACTGTCGTGCCCTTTTTCTACCAGACACATCGTCCTCATCAAACGATCTAGAGCTGTTCCCTGTGTTCCTATAAGATAACAACAAATCCATTGCTTTCTCAACATCTGCGCCTATAATCATGCCTTCATAGAATTTGAATCGCATGCGGGCTAGTTCCTGCATTCTGCGTTTTGGGTCATTGTCTCGTACATCTTCCCAGAGGTATACACACATTTCCTCAAATACGTATCTTTGAGTGGCTGGATCCCACTGACGGAAAACTTCCATAACAGACTGAAGATCATACCTTACAGTATCAGTAACCCATTTGCGTGCTAACTCATTCAGTACTTCTCTTTCCTCGTAGTAGGGTAGTTGACTACGCAACTGTCTACGTTCTGGTTTAGGGGTCGTTTTAGGCGACCCAAAGAAGGGCGAGAACAGACCAGTGACAGTACTTGTCACTCTCTGTCTGACGGAAGGAGAAGCTTGCGGCGGAGCAGATGCGCCAGAAAAGACAGGCTGATGTAAAGAGGAAGTCGAGGCGACAGCAGAGGAAGTTGAGGCAGTAGCAGACGTAGTATCGTAGTGAATAGTTGGAGCAGTAGGCAAAGTTGTAGAAGTAGAAGGAGTATGTAGCAAAGGCGGCGGCCCCTGAGAAGGCTGCGCCGGAGAAGTAGGAACCAGCGGAAGAGGAGCTGGTGCTTGTGCAAGAGCTGCTTTTTGTACGCTAGGGCGCGGAATAACAATACGTCTCGGGGGTCCAACAACACTTGATGTATATGGGGGTGGTGAGTTCAATAAATGGGACATTAATGGATCTTTCTCAGGTGTTCCCTTTGAGTCTTTTCCCCCATGTGGTAACATCGGGTAGCATTTATCTATTGCTAGTTTCTTGCTTCTGAGCATTTGTTTGCTTTCCTGCTCTTCATCATTATCCCGGTATGCAATGGCAGCTTGTACCATCGACATACCTCTTTTGTTTTTCTTTGCTAATTTCATTTCTTTCTGTTTGGCTTCTTTGCGCCATAAGCGAAAAGAGTCAAACATCGCCGGCCGGGCTTACTTCTTGAACAATTTGACCTCGAGGTTGTCTAATATTTCTGAGTCAAAACTACCATGTTGGGGCCATTTTAAAACACCATCCTTGCGGGTGTATTTCATCCATACCTCGTTATACGTGATAGGACCTACTCCATGCTTTATATATAACTCATATGTTGGAGTCCCAATCGGAGGAACCGGACACGAATCCTCTAATCGGGAGTCCTTACTACAACCAAGACAAAACAAGTTTCCAAGTCTGCTGAGACCAGGCATCTTCGCTCACTTAGTCTAGCTTCAAACTTCAAGGGATTATTTAATTACGATATTGTCGTGAATACACGAACCCCTCGGTTTTGGTGCTTGCAAGTACCAACACAAACCGTATCTCTTGGATACCAAACTAAGAACCAAGAACCAATACAAATCGTATCTCTAGGATACCAAAGCTAAGAACCAAGAACCAATACAAATCGTATCTCTAGGATACCAAAGCTAAGAACCAAACTAAGGACTAAGCTAAGAACTGGGAGACGCTCCACTTATACTTAACTGAATATTGAAGATCGGTGACGTCACTAGAAGACTTGTCTATCATTTCGCTCTACCAAGGATCACTGGGTCCAAAACAGGGCGATAGTCAGGGCAGCAGTCCTTCGTAGCCGTCGGGACGTGGGGAACCTCGCAGCAAAGACCTTTGGAACCACGTCGACATGCAGGGGTCGCTGAAGTGGCTGGCCGTCCTCCGGAATTTTCACACGAAGCTCCTCGCGAACATCTGGCTTGGACTGTCGCCGCTTGATATCGCCCAACGTTGGGCGCCAACTGAGGTGCCGGGTTTTTAGAGACCCGGTGGTGCCAGGGGATCACACCCGAAGACCTCTGAGTTCTCCCTGTTCTGGACTTACAGAAACACTGAGTCTTCTAGGTGAAGTCAATGATCGAGTTTTATTGGCTGCAACCAAGTAACATGCGTCCTAGAAGTACGACAACACGGGCCGTAAGTTCTCAGGAGACTGTTCGTTTTTACAGAACCAGCCTTCTCCTTATATACATAAATAATAGCTGTAGGCAAGAATTCTTGAGTTTATGATATGGCTATACAAATATTTCTACAATGATACAAAGAGCGAAGTCATGCTGGTCAGCACATATTTTAGATGTCCAGTTGGTGATGGATTACCCCGCCAGATCCAGAACTCCCATCAGATATCGATGAAATGCCAATAAGGTCGAGCACCCTCCCATCATAAAACGGGTCATAAACAAGAATCATGGACAGGTGTGTGTGTGTATGGGAAACAGGGTCTGTATGTAGTGGATGGTTTATGACATGTTGTGCTTTGATGATATCTTGCTCGGCCACTGGGCGAGGAGCTGCCCGAACCGGCTTGGCTGGAGGCAGTGGAGGCAGCTTCGGCCAGGTCATGGGGAAGTCAGCTACAGAGGACGTGTCCTTTAGATCAAGCTCGGCTTTAATCAATTGACTTATATGAGGGCAAGTCCTAAGATGGATGCCGTTTACAAAATGGAGTCTGAGGGTTCGGGACGGAAACTACGATTTGGGGGTGTTAGCATCACTCAATCGTGACGCAAATACATAGGGATAATGTCCTGATCATTACCGTTTCGTAGATACCAAATTCGTCATGGTACGACGATATTTTATGACACGAGTGTTGGACCTCGATATCTGTAAAACAGCGGGGTCCAAATTTGCAGTACCACAAAGGTAGGTTATTCCTGACAGAAATATCAATTTACAATTAATATACAATCAATATAGCTGGCTTCAGAGCCCTGAGCCAGTACAATGAATGAGCTATTGCTGCTCATTATTTAAAAGGAAACCATAATAGCGATGCTACTAATCAATAAGTAAAATGGAGGTTGCATCGACTGGTAGATGGTAGTGGCTGTCGACGTTTCAACCCCAATTAAACTGGTAGATATACGTCACACCTTAAGGAGGGGTCTTCATGAGGACAAAAAGAAGCCTGGGAAGCACTGGTTTCTCATGGAAAGTTGGGCTGGTCAGCTCACAACTTAAGAAGGAGAAACAGGGAGCTTCAGTGGATCCAGTAGTATTTATCAGGATCAATATTATTCAGTGTGTTCCCCTTGAGTAGAACCACTTCCTAAATGTTGTTTGATTAATCAACAAACTTCACAATAATCTAGTAGGCACAGAAATGTCTCAGCTAAATTGAATGATACACCAAGATGTGAATAACTCTGCATTCATATTCAAAACTTCCGAATTCTAATGGGGCAGACTGCCACCTTCTTCCGAAACTCGCGGAAGTTACCTTACGAACAAACTACACTCGCTTCTTTAGTGTAGTTCAAATGGCGCATACAGCAAAACCCTTTCGTCCCCAAACTACGTTTGAACTACACTAAAGAAGCGAGTGTAGTTTGTTCGTAAAGTTTGTGAAGTTTGTTGATTAATCAAACAACATTTAGGAAGTGGTTCTACTCAAGGAGAACACACTGAATATTGTCCTGATGCTGCATGCTAACACAGTGACGTGTCAGGAGGGACGTGGCAGTGGACAGGCGGTCACAGCTTTGGTGTATTTGTCCAGCCAGCTGTGGAGACGTTGTCTCTCCCTGCGCCTGGCTGCCCGGTCTATCCTCATCTTTGGACACAGTCCTTCTAGTGCACCTTTCATGACCATGAAACCATCCCTCATCTGGGTCATGTTGTGTGAGGAAAACTGGTGCTGTATTGACTTTAATGCCTTTGCTTGCATGCCCTGGACTTTTTCCATGGTGCCTTCAAGCCCTGCAAACACTGTGTCTTCACCTACGGCAGCTGGGCTGGTGGACTGCCATGCCCTGTGCCTGGAAAAAATTCCTGAACTAGGATGGATTGGGATTGTACTGTGTGCTGTGCTGCACGCTGACCTTGGACTGGCTGGTCTTCTACACTTGCTCACTGTGGTCCTGCCTCCAGCAGTGGGAGTGGTGGCACTATGAGGCACATTCTGCATGTCACAGGAATTGCTGGTCTGCCTTCCTCCTGCTCCTCTTGACCTGACTGGTCTTCAATGTGGGATGCATCCTCTCCTTCTGCAATTGATTACTGTGTATCAGGTAGTGCTGTGAATGTAAATGCACACAATTTGGTGTCCTGCCTCGCATTGGTAATGCAATACAGTTCTCAGATTTTGAGTTACATGAGTACTATCTGTCTGTTTTTTGTCTTTACTGAATTACTCATCCTGATTCTACCTTGCTGTGTCTCACTGCGCCACTGTTTGGTGCATGTGACAACATCTCCCATAATGCATTGCTAGGTGTGCTTGTTAAGATGTACTGGAGTTGCATTCATGTTTAGCATCTGGGTCTTTGCTGAGTGTGTGAGTGATGTGGTGATGTATCAGGGGAGTAATGGCATGCTTCTTACCTTGTCTGGTGTTTGGGGGGTTGGAGCTGTCCAGGTCAGCCACGCCACTGACACTTTCCAGCTGAAGGGTACCCTCCACCAACTCCTCAAGGGGCGTAGAATCAGTTGAAGTGGCAGTTCCCCCACGAGTCTTCTTTGCCTCTGCCAACCTTTTTGCCACCTTTTCCTTTGATCTTTGGTGCATGTCGTACCACCTTATGCGGAGGTCCTCAACGGTGCAGTGGGTCACGCCAATGGCATTCACCTTTTCCTGTATTTCAATCCAAATTTTCATTTTGCGTGCCTCTGGTACACGTAAGGATTGCTTTCCAAACAGGAGCTCATGGCTGACGGCCATTTTTGGTATGAACACCTCCAGCTCCCTCTCAGAACTTCTGCTTCCTTTTTCTGACATTCCCCTCCTGCTGCTTCTCTTTCTCCTGGGGATCCATTTCTCCTCATCTCAGTTGCAGTGCACAAGTCTCTCACTCACCTCCCAGCCTCTCACTCAGCTTCTGGCGATCAGGTGCAGCATGGGCAGTCACACTTCCTGGTTGTGATGTCATCAAGCTGCACCTGAATTGCAGATTCTCAGATTTGCCATTCCTTATTTGCGATTTCGCAAATAAGGAATCGCAAAATAGGTATTTGCATTAATATTCTGCTAAAATGTTTCAAGCTTTTATTTACATCTGATTTTGCGATTCTCAAAATGCGATTTGCTACAAATCGCATTTTGAGAATTGCAAAATTCTATTTTGATACATATGGCCCCTTGTGCATTCCTGCTCTCTCCACATCACCCATGTAATCTTGCTGCATTGTGTGATGTGTTAGTAAACCTCCCTGAGTTACAACAGCAAATGGCTGCATTTACTAGTGCAATTTATTCAGAAAATTAGACTGGGCACTAGCAAACATTTTACTCCTAACCAATGCATGCTCAGGACGAATTACCAGTTAGGGGAATAGAAAGGGCATTTCAAGGAGAGAGAAGAATAGAAAGTTTATGAACACAGACACTTTAGCTTTGGGCATTTTTAAGCTACTCTCAGGCCTTTCTTGTATGGAAATAATCATAGGTATTGTCCTGGCATGGGCAAGAATAAATTATTTCACAGGGAGCATCAGTATTGTTTGGGATATAAAGGAGGAGGCTTCTCCATGGAGAAAAACAAAAACAAAAACCAAAACATGTGTACTCCAGTAAGCCTTATGATTCTTGAAAAATCGTAAACCTTCATAATGGAGAGGCATTGCTCTGCGGTTACTAATTTATGTTTTTTTTATGAATCACCCCCAATATTTTTAGAAGTTATTCTGTATTCCACTGCTTTGAACAGTGCTGCCTCTATGAAATAGAAAACACAACAATGCAATTGGCAATGCTACAAACCCTAACAGCTGTGCACAATATGCTGCAGGGTGTAGCTAAATGTCTATTGCTGCCAGTATACAGCAGGTCAACAACTTAAAGCGCCATTAATGACGTTCAACTGTGACATAGCCATAACGACCCTGGACAGGCATGTCTGTGTTCGGAAGACATCCCAGGGAGACAGAGGGAGCTTGCTCGGCGCCAGAGCCAAACAGCATATTTTGGTTGCCTCGTTATTTTGGCTCAACCAGTTGCCAAGAGTGCACAGTTAAATGATTTGAATGTTGCAGATATTTATTGTTTGCATGATTTCGTGAAGAGGAGACACACAACAGCAAAACAACAACGTGTTAACTGTGGAGCGACAGAGGCAAACTCGCACTTTCTGATAAACAAACACATTTTTTACTCATTGCTAGCAGCTTTGAATGAGTTTTGTGCCAGATGTACTGCTTCTTTTAACTGATATCAGAAAAGGAAGGGCATTGTGTCACCCCAAAGACATACAGAAGCAATCGTGTTACAACTAAGCAAAAGCTGAACTTGCTTTAAGAAACTGTGTATACATACATGTGAAACAAGTCCTCTTTCTCACTACATTTTCGGTTTAGAATATGCAGGTTCTAAAGGATCTTTGATATGTTCATTCCCCAGTGGCATCTGGCTTAAATTGCAAAACTCTTGCCCCAACATACTCTCAATCCCTTGGAAACACTTAAGGACCTGATTATGAGTGCGTATCTATATTTATCACACCCGATAAAATCTGACTCCTGGGGGTTTGAAAGTTATGGGTGTGATAAAAAGAACATATTCCAGGTTTTAGGATAATAACATGCAGATTTTGGAGGTAACTGCGCAAAAAACGGCATGTTACCATAACCATTGTACTGTTTTCCCCATTTAAATTCCATAAGTCCAACAAACCATGAGGTGTTTAAAACACTTGGAAAATATCTGGTGCAAGAAATACCACACAATTCTGGGGACACCTCTACACAAACACCGATCCACCCAAAATCAGGATCTAAGTGAATGGCAACATGTTCGTTGACATGTGGCAGAGCTTGTGTCTCATGACAAAGGCCATTGGGAATAACATGCTTGATTGGTTGGGACATTTTTAGCCCTCCTTATGCTGCCTGCAGGATCCTTAAGGAAACAAGGTACCGGCCCTACAGTTCGTTTTAGGGAGCTCGAATTTTGAGCAACAAATCAGTCTTAATTCTAGATTTGTTAGGTATAATTTCTTTATGACCTTTTTGGACGTTGAGATCAGTTGTGTTGAAGGTCATCTCAAATCGTCTCTTTTCAAAAAGAAGACAGACAAAAACACTATCCTCCACCACCGTAGTGCACACCCAAGAAACTTAAAAGCTAATCTACCTTATGGACAGCTATTTCGAATTCGAAGAAACTGTTCAGAAGTAGAAGATTTTGATCTACACGCACAACATTTTGCGAAGAAATGACCACCAGAGGTTACCCCAAGAAACTACAAAAACACTCTTACAAAAGAGCACGATATACTCCCGAGAGTGACTTCTCCAAAGTAAAGAAAAACAACAACTGGATAAAATGGTATGTGTAACCACGTTTGGGCCTCACACTCATAAAATCTGACAAACAATATTGAGGAACTGGCATCTACTAGAAGAACTAGAATGCCCCTTTCCCCGACCAATTTTCGCATATAAGAAAAATCGCAGCATTGGCCAACACATTGTGCGTGCCGATGTTATGGTAGAAAAACCTAAACACGACCTACTCTCAAAATGGGGCTTAAAGCCGATTGAGGGACACCATAGATGTGGAAATTGTGTATCCTGTGGTACAACGATTGAGGGCAGCGAATTCATTCACAAGAATGTCAGATGGAAAAATGAAGGGTTCCCCAACTGTAGGACCCGGAATGTTGTGTACGCAATCATCTGTGACTGCAACAAACTGTATATTGGAAAAACCAATCAGCAGGTGAATACTCGCATTACACAACACAGGTCACGACTAAAAAACAAAGTGATGAATCCCCCAATGGTCCAACATCTCATAGAAAGGGGTCATACAGAAACCGATTTCAAATGGACGGTACTGTACACAACGACCCACACTAAAAACATTAAAGATGTGGACGGTATGTTACTGAGAAAGGAGGCATATTTAATATTGCGATTCAACAGCATTCAAACTCGCCTGAATACCATGTCTGAAGTTTCAAGACTTTAAATGCATCGCAAGTAGATGTATGATGCTCCACACGAGAGATCGCAGACTAAATGTCCCAGCATTCCAGGAACCACATGATTCAGATAAATACCACGTTTTTTCAAATATGGCGTACTGACGGTGAGCCGCGGTGACCGATTGTAGCAGCACTATATGGAGATACCGGGTAGGTGCAGCAAAAATGATAGCGCCTAAAAATGTAGCGAGGTTAAAACAACCGGTGACTAATCGCCTGTTTATAACTTTAACAGGACTGTGTCCAAACCACGAACGCGAAAGACAACGTTGAGATCACACCGCACTGAAGAGAAGGCAGAGCGAGCACACACAAAGAAAAAGGTACATATCCACCAATGGGGGTAAGGCATTCAAATCTATCGGGAACGCCGGATTGACATATATTACTGTTTTCTGGCAAAGGTACAAGAACCCTTTGGGCACCTAGGAACTTGAGGCAGAAGCACAGACACGCCCCCGGTGTGTCGACACAACTAAAGAAAAGTTACATTGAGACAGAAACGACCACATTTAACAAGGTAGGACATAAGAGTGTTCAGAGCGCCAATCCATAGGCAATGCGTCCAAGCAACCAACTAATCTTAGATTATTGGCATTTTTCAGAACTCTTAACACAGACAAAGAGAGAGTGAACCCCAGAAAACTGCTACAAACTGTATTAAAGGTACATCTCTGTCGACAAAGCAGCATAATGCAATATAAATGGGATGGCTATGAAACATAGATAGACTGAGTCCTATTTTTCTTTTCTTGCACATAATTTGTAGATTATCAAGTGATAAAGCCCAGATGAGAACCCGTAAAATGATATAACGAGTTCGAAACGCGTCGGCAGAAAGGAGCAAATTAATTGCTGGCAAAAAGGACCTAATTGATTTTAGGATTGAGTGTAACATTGATCAATACGTTTAGTCATATTTAGCTGTCTTCATTTAATTTGTTTTCCTCTCCTTTCGTACGTGACTTTATCCTTTAAATACGTGATAAAACACAATGCAATGATTTAAAATGTGCTGCATAATAATGGTGCAAGGTATATGTAATGTTCATTGAATGTACTATTTCCTGTATGTGTAATGTTATGAATCATGTGTAATGTTTAAATGTAATGTTTTTCTCACACAAATCAAATTTCTTTTTTTTGGAACAAATTAAAAAGTAAAGGGTATAAAGAAATTATACCTAACAAATCTAGAATTAAGACTGATTTTTTGGTCAAACCTCGAGCTCCCTAAAACGAACTGTAGGGACGGCACCTTGTTTCCTTAAAGTACTAAACTGTCTAGCTGACCCTACGTCCCAGGACCTTTTTCCCCATTTTTACAAAGCCTGCAGGAACCTAGCATCAGTAATTTAGCACGGGGAACTGCCAAGACTGTGGAGATCAGTAATTCTACCTAGTGCTCTATGAGATGCTTGTATGGTCAATATTACCGGGTAATTTCATCTAATCTGATTTCACTCTGCATTAATTCTCACATTCTGTTATAATTCTTTTTAGTTCTTCTTCAATATATTGGGCTTGAAATAAATGTGTATTAAGTTCATTGATTTGATTTTGATTTAAAATTATTTCTAGAGCGCACGTATACCAGCGGTTTCTTGGCGCTAACTCTGACTGGATCCAAAGCTAATAGGCAGAGAGGGGTGGAGGAAAATTAATCAAAAGACTTTTTGAACAGGTAAGTCTTAAGGTGCCTACGGAATTGAGGGTACTGTGTGATGGTACGAAGTTCAAAGGGAACTTGGCATCCTTGGCAATGTCATTTTACAGTCATTATGTAACCATTAAGAATTCCCAATGGAATGATGTGGGTAGGGAAACAGAACAACAGATTGATCCCACCCGAAGGTAGCAACATAAATAACTGTTCCCTCCGGGAGGGAGCAATGCCAGCCCCCGAACCATGCGAGGAGCCTACTGGGCTATATAAGCCGTGGGGCTACAGCTCAGACCCCAACAACTACATGGCGAGTGCCCTGGAAGGGCACCAGGACACCCACCTTTAAATTATGACAGCCCAGGAGGATGGGGTTCATGGGCCTAACAACATTTGGGAATGGGGGCTGTGCAGCCCCTCCTCTTTAACACCTTGGCTGCTAGGGGTTTTCCCGCTGGGTGCTGCCATTCCATAAATCCCACCTTACATGACAAAGCCAGCTCGTCATAAGCACAGGGCAGGTAAAGCCCATGACGAGCTGGCTTTGTCATCAGCACTGAAGGGGTTAACAAGAATGAATGGCCTCAGGGCCTGGGGTCCGTGGGGCCTAATAAGGCTCAGGGAGGGGGGCAGCTTGGTTGGAGAATGGGCCATAAAGGGGCCCTTTCATGTGTCACCCTCTTGAAGTGTATGGGGCATGCTGAAAGATAGTCACAGGTTTTATTACATTAAGTCAGACTGCCTATGTTTTTTACAAACTTGTTTTAATACTAATATAATGCAGATTTGTTTTTTTTAAATGTAACCTACAGAATGAGAGCACTTTAATTCAATCAATCTTATTACAGAGTGACTTTGGTTTTGAACAACAGGTTTTAGACACCCTTTTTAAAATTTGACAAGCTTCCTCAAACACAATGAGATGACTACTTGGTTTATAATTGTGTTAGGAATAAAAGAATACTAGGGAAGGTTTAAGAGTAAGCAACGACTTTAGAGGTATAGAACCCAATCAATGTATTCATCTAATTCAGCTAGATTTGATAATGTAGAAACTGGCTTGTTCACCTGACTAAAACGAACAAAGTGGGTCTTCCCACTATAATCCAGTTTCCATTTTACCAATATTATTTCAATTAGCAAGGATTTCCTTTTGAGATTTATGTTGTAAGTTCTGTTACACAGCAGTCTTTATTTTTGCATATAGCTCTGATGAGGACTTTATTTCACTGTATATCATGAGGCCATATTGTGAGGTAGCCACATTTTCTGTGAGCATTGTCAATTCCCTTTAGTTTGAACAATTCTGGCATTGACTTACTGCCTGTATGAGGGGCTGAGCCATACCCTGGTGCAGTAGTGTAGAGATGTAGCGATGCCGATCAACTGAGCCACTGCTGTGCCAAGTTGCGCTGCAAGCAAGAGTAATAGTCTGAGAGGCAGTGCAAAGGGGAATTCATCCATTATCTGTATGGACCATCAGCCCCCAGTGGCACCCATTACATTTGCATATTATTGTGTACTCCCAGTAGAGGCACCAAAATGGGGGAGTTACCCCCACACCACTGCCTTTATGATGCCTTTGACCTGGCCCAGCTGCTCCAGTGTGCGGAGATGTCAGTTGTGCTTTATACCCGGCGAACAGAGCAAGGAGGGGTAAGGTGGTGTGAGAGGAGATGCAGGCTTCAGTTGTACTGTGGCTGATGCTGACTGGTTGTTGAAAGTTGGTAAGGTACTTACGGCTGACAGAAAGTCACGGTGACGCTGTGGGTGCTGAATCTCCAATTCATGGTAGTCCACATAGCTTTGTGGTGTTGCTCTCTCAGCTGATGGAAATAATTCTTGGACAATGGAAATGACTGGGACTGACATATCTTTTTACAGATAGCTAAGGTAGTGTGTTTTCTTGGGGTTTGAATCAGAGGATGTGTAAGCGGCCACAAATCTACATTAATTGTCTGGACCTTGTGAAGAATTTAGGGACTCATTATGATGCCGGTCGGACCGACCATCCGATCGCCATCCTTGTGAGCCCTTTCCACCCACTGAGTCCGGGAAGCTTTCCCGCCATATTATGATGCAACTGCATCTACTGCTGCAGTTGCATGTATGGTTGAGCACACATCCCCAAATATGTCACTGCAAAAGTGCACAAAACTGACATTTAACTTGTGAATTGTACACACAAGCATAACATATGTGGGGGTATGCCTTGTGCACTGTTTCCCCATTGCTGGAGTGTGGCAGAATGTGCACAATCCATTCAGTGGGGATATATACCACATAAGGACTTACTTGGTTTCCAGCACCCACAGGATTGTAATCATCTGGAATCAGCTGTTCAGGTGTAGGGAGAGATGGAGGAAGGGATACACAAAAGAGACTGCTGGTGAGAAGAGAATTTGGGTGCGTATGCACTGCAAATTC
This sequence comes from Lissotriton vulgaris, assembly GCF_964263255.1. NCBI lineage: Eukaryota > Metazoa > Chordata > Amphibia > Caudata > Salamandridae > Lissotriton > Lissotriton vulgaris. The sequence continues at coordinate 579,801,122 of NC_141694.1, forward strand.
TTCGTTTCTGAAGACTTGAGGCAGCCGGTCGGAACGCCATTTTCAGATTGTCAGAAACCCCCATCATAATACGGTTGGTGGTCTGAGATCACTGTACTACCCTATGGATGCTGTTTTCTTCTGACATTGGAGAAAAGCTGTTGGAGTCAGCAATCTTTCAGCTGTTGGTCTGAGTACTGGATGCATGCATCGTAATCCGGCGGTCGGACCAACCGATTATTAATAGACCTTCGATGGTCCGACCACCTCTGACTGGACCACAGAATGCGGTCCGACCATCATCATAATCATAATCAGGCCCTTAGTCATTGGGTTATATGTTGAGGGGGAAAGGAAGTTTCCTAGTTCATAGGGAGGTGGACCAGAACCCAGTGAAGGTGGGTAAATATTTTGTGCCAAGCGCTTTAAAGTTGATATACCTGAAGAAAGGGGACGGACAATCCACAAATTACTATGCAAATGCTTAGGTCTTAAAAGACTCGATAGGACTATTAAGGGAGGGAAAATGAAAAAATTCTAAGCAAGTTAAAGGTGATCGAAATGTCTCTCAGATGAATAAGGATGTGGAGTTGGGGTCAAACCCTTCACTCCCAAAAGACAAAGACTCAAGCTCATAATTATCAGATTGAATAGGAAAAATTGTGTCCAAGCACTTTCTCGCAATGAAGGATGGAAGATCATTTGGCAAAAACCTCAAGTAGATAAGTCTCTAAAAGCAAGGGCCAACTTTGAGGCTTAAACAATTATGGATCTTACGTGCTCATTTGGTTTATATGAAGGATCTCTTGGCCCAAGATTATCATCATTGACATATTTACCAGGGCTAATGCCACATTATTTGATAGGCTCAAGTCTTATATCTGAGGAAGGAGATTTTATGCAGTTGGAAGTGGAGGAAAATATAGGTGATACGTCATTGTGACTAGATATGCAGATTTTAGGTGAAGCAATTGCCCCTTCCTTATTGACTTTAGCCAAAAATATAAATCCGATAATGTCACCCAACTTAGTGGATGAACTCCTGCTTATGCAAGTAATCCTAAAAGATATTTTGGAAGCTCTGGTAGTGCTAAATAAAAATCAACAGTCCCACACCTCTTTACTGCAAAATACAAATGAAGAGCTACAAATTGTGAGCATTTCCTTAGCTACTCTTATCAGGCCAGTAAATGAATCCTCGGACATCATATAGAATGAAGAGTTAAATAATGTGAGAGCAGATAAGATAATAGATGTTAATTGAGCCCAAAAGGGCATTCCCCATATAGATGCAGGGGTGATGGGTTCAGGAAAGGAAATTACAGCAAAGGGGGCGAAGCAGATCAAAGAAAAAAATTCTTGTCTAAAAAGGGGAAGTAAAGGCTAGACCTAAAAAGGAGTCTAATGGGCCATATTTGGGGCCAATTAATAATGGGAACTATAAAGGTGATGGCACATATATAAAAAGGGAAAAGTAAGAGCTTTGGTGACCTAATATTGTTCTGTAAAATAAATAGGTCAAAAGGTGTAAATAACTCTGCTCAAAAGAATAGTTGTCAAATACAGAAATTGAAGTTAGACTCAGAGAAAGAAATAAAATATCACAAATCTCCAAAGCCAATTGTAGAGATTCAGGAAGATCATGGCCACTACTCCTTGGTGCTTGATATTTACCGCAATGGAAAAAAGGATGAAAACTTCGGCCTTTGAATAGAGCCAAAATCCTTTTTCTTGTTTGAGCAAATTCCTGAACTTCATACATTGGGTCTACAGACCCGAAATGTGTGGGCTTTGTGTCATATAATGAAGGAAGAGAATTAACTAAAGTTGATTTCATTTAATTTTTTACAGTCAATATGGTTTTGTAAAGCGAGTTTACATTTGTTGGGACTGTCAGTGAGTGTAGGTACTCTAACAAACCCTTCAAGTGGGCAGTTACATGTGGTGTTGAGCCCCATTGGGGTTTGGTTGACAATCAAGTTTGTTTCAATCATTAGACTGATTTTTCTACCATTCACCCCATTAATGTCAGTCATTATGTCCCTAGTAAAACCAATAGACTTCTGGGTAGGTTCAGATTTTTAAATGTAAGCAATCTTTTCCCTCCCGTAAGTGAGTGTGATGTAAATGTTTCTTGAGCAAGTCAGGTATGTTAATTATAGGATAACACATTCTTGAGGAGCCTAAAGTCCTGCTACTGAAATATACATGGTTACAATCAATGGGAAAGGTCAGGCAATTTAAAGCTGCTTTTATTCGTATTTCTTGTTATCTCACTGCAGGGGACTTGCCTCCAAGAGAATCCAAACATAAATGACTTTGTAACAATGGGCAAAAGGGTCAAGATAGTAATGAGGGTAGATTGTGGGGGGGCTATTGAACATTGGTTTAAACAAGAATTGTAAGAAGAGTAAGACAGACAGAAACTACACCTCAATGACTGAAATCCAGATGGAAAAAAAAATTAAGAGGAAGTTTAATCTTGGTAAATTTGATTTTCCATGAGGATATAAAGTCAAATTTTCTTGAATTTCGGCAAGCTCTGGAAGAAAAACTGTTGATGTTAACAATAGATTTTAGTGAGAGCATTGTAATCATAGCAGGAGATATTAATTCTAAGATTGGTCAAATATTATTAGATGAAGTACTGTATGATATCATTGAAATGTATAATATTCCTTAAAGTAACTGTCCAATTGAGATTGCATCAAGTCATTTGAGTGTCATTTGTGATTTGTTGAGTAGGAGCGGCCTAATAAATTTGTATGTTTGTTCAAACCTCGATAATCTGGCTGGTGCCAACTTTAGGTTTGGCTCTCTCTTCCATTCAATTGATTATGTTTTCATTCCTTGTGATAAATGTTATTACTTGAATTTAAGATAATGCATCATGAAGGGAGTGACCTTTGGGTTTTACAAGGACAGCACTTATATTAAAGTAAGTAGTTTTAACCGAAAATGTATAACTCTTAGATATAGATTTTACCCATCGATTGAGCACCTGACTGGGTTCAAAGCAAAGAGAGATGCTTAGAGAGTTTCAAAACTTTTACATTCCAGGTATTAAAATAAAAAAATATTGGGGTTTGGTGAATAATATAGCTAATTCACATGCAGTATCTCCCTGCTCTGATTTCAGAAGAAGACCGCGTTTCACACATATGTAAACTCTATGGTCCTTTTTCACCAAAAGATCAGGTAGACATCTATAAAGCTGGTACATATACTGTTGATTTATTTACTGAACAGCACAATAAAAATACAATAGCTAGATTTAAATTTAAATAGGGCTGTAGGACTGGATACCATTCCAGCAATTGAATTAAAAATGAAATCGACTGATGGCAGAGAATCTGGTGTGTCTGTATCAATGGAAAGCTGAGAGAGAAACAGAAATTATTTTGGAGTCGTGGACGGGCAGTGTATTAAAACCACTATTTAAGAAAAGAGATGCAAGAATTATGGCACAATATAGGTAAGTTAGTGTTTTGGATGTGTCAGCAAAAACATTTGCCAAAATATTGCTCAAAAGTCTTGAAGCCTGGCTTTTAAAAAATAAACTCTTGCCTATTGAACATGGCAGGCCATTCCACTTTTGATCACTGTTTTTCTCGTTGGGCTATACTTAAAAAAACTGTAGAAATCAATCAAACATTGTGCAATTGTTTTGCAAAAGTCCATACTGCTTTTGATAAGGTGGATAGAGGGAGTTAATGGAACAAATGACACACTTGTAATGTTCTTAGGGACTTCTTGTCTCTGATTCAAGCATTGCATATCTCAAACTGGACTCAGGTGGTGATGGATTGGCCGGGTAGACTAACTAAAAAAATCTTTTTTAGTCTGTGTGTGGCTGACCTTCTACCAAGCCTAAATAACTCAAATTCTTTCCCCCAAAAAATGGATGCAACCCATATTCTGTTCGATATACACTGACAACCTCGTCATTTTAGATAACGCTGGTGCCTCCAGAAGAAACTTGACACATTGACAGCATACTGTTCATCAAATATTCCAATAATTAATTTAATTAAAACAATAGTCTTAGTTGTGAGAAAAAAATATCAAACTTCAATTGGTATATTGATAACCTGAAAACAGAAGAAGATAATTCTTATAAGTACTTAGGGCTGTACTTCAAGACCAATTTGAAGTGGAATTAACAATTGAAGGAAATAAGATATAGGGTTTTACTACAGGTAGGTTTCTTGGAGAAGCGTTAGGATTTGTCATACACACCACTCTCAAAAGGTCCTTTTCTCGAAATCCCTCCATTAGCATTTTATGGGTCTGAAATATTTAGTATGGTTAAAGGGGATATTTAAACCCTGTGGAAAGTTTGTGTGTAAAAAGAGTGTTACATCTTTCAAAAGGGTCTATAATTCAGAGTCTTTGACGTGAACTCAAATTAATTACTTGGGCATATATGGCATATGTTAAAGGTTTTTACAATTCTTACACAATCCTACTCTGGTGCATTGCCTTGAAAGAATAGCACAGTTATGTTGAATTGAGCTCAAAGTAGTGAGCTAAAGTGTGCTTGGCTTTACAGAGATATGTACAAAATATTAAAGATCATATATTATCATCTGGGGCTTTTGTCACCTGGGAAATTACTTTGGGAAGCTGCATGGATTTTGTCCAAACAAAATGACATGGGGCCAGATTTATCAAGTGCTTGCGTTGCCCTTGTGTCATGCAATATCACACAAGGGAAACGCAAGCCCGTTAAAGAGATTTACCAAGAACTGCAAAGCCGCCTTGTGTGGTTTGGCAAATCTCGAGTAACGCAAGGCAGCGCAATTCACAGGTTTGTGTTACTCTGCGTCAGAAACACGTTACATGAGTGTAGAATGGGCGTTCCCACGCATTCACCCATGCATTTTGGCACATTACCAGATTTATTAACACTAATAAATGCGTCAAAATGCCACACCTTTCCAGAAGATGGGCAATAAGGAAAAATATCATTATTTTTTTTTCGTTCTTTTCTCTTGTAAGTGTGTGGCACACTTATAATGAGGCAAAAGCCTCTGAGAGCTGTTATTGTGCAGGAAGGTGTCCCTTCCTGCACAAAAACTATTTGGAGTGTCACACAGGCACCCTTGTACGATGGCACTAGGATGCCTGTGTTGGTACTTTGCAGCCACAAGTGCACTAGCACAGGAAGAGAACAGGAATGCACTATATGTTAATAAATAGGGAGCCTTCCTGCCCTTTCCATTTGACTCAGTGCAACAAGTTGTCTCGCTGCATCGCACTGAATCGAATCTGGATAAACCTGATATATTTAGCTCAAAACCCCTCAATTCAAAAGACTGATTCTTTGTTAGGCAATCTAGATATGTATCCATATCTCTTTTATCTGTCAGACTCTTACTTAGTCAGGAAGTACTAAAATTTAGAATAGGTCTCACTCCATTTATGGGGATCCCTACTTTGGCTAAAAAATGAGGAAAAATAAAGGTCACTGTATATGCACGTGAAGAAAATGCACTGTTTTTCATGTATTAATTGGTTGACCTCATCTTTTAAATAGGATTTAGGCATTTTTAAAACCTTTATTAGTAAAGTTGGGTGCATTGTTGCATCTTGCTGCAATTGAGGTTGTAACCAGTGTTAGATTTTTAGATGTGACAGGAGGTCTGGACCACTTTTTATGATCTATAAGAAATATCAATCAATCATACCGTTCTTATATAGCGCAGCTTATCACCCATGAGGGTATCCAAGTACTGGGCTGAAGGTTACAGTCACAAACCAGGTCTTGAGGTTCTTCCTGCAGTATGGCAGTGTGTTTGTGTGAAGGTGAGGTGGGTGGAGCGGAGGTTTCTGGAAGGTTGGTGGAAGATCAAGTGATGATTCATGTATGCAGGTTCTTGAACGTGAAAAGCTTTGTAATGCGTGGGGCAGGAGTCTGAAGGTGCATCTTCCCTGGATGGGGAGCTAGTGGAGGTCTCTCAGGTGCTGAGTGATGTGGGTCCTTTCGGGCAGGTTGAGGATCAGTCTGGCTGCACTCTGTATCGTCTGAAGTTTTCTCATGAGTTCGCTGGTGGTGCCTTCATAAAGTGCATAGCCGGGGTCCAAACAGTTGGTGATGAGGGCCTGCATCACATTTTTTTGGTGCTGATGGAGAGCCATTTGAAAATTGTGCGAAGCATGCGAAGAGTGTCGAAGCAGGCTGAGAAGACTGCGGTGCCCTTTTGTATTATGGTGAATTTGCTGTCCAGAATGATTCTGAGGTTGCGGGTGTGGTCTTTTGGGCATTCATGAATTGTTTCTATAGTGGATACATAGAGATTTTTTATTAGATTTTTGATTGTGGTGTTTATTTGCAATTTATCAATTTTACTGACAAATGTCTAAATTCACCTATTATTGATTCCTTTAGTTTGTGGAGTATTGGTCCATTCAGAGGGAAGAAGCTACCTACCACTATTTCTACTTGATGCATAACGTTTTAGAGGCAATAATTTCCTGAATCATATTTTCAGTGTTTTTGTCACCATAGTATATTTTTTTTGCTGCCCCTTATTTGTTCCTGAATATTTTTTTGTGTGGGCATTACTTGAGCTGTGGCTAAATCTTTCAGATAGACTCGGTTTCACTGGTAAACATTTGGATAAAGTGCATGTAAGGTATGTACTGTGCATGTGCTTAATGATGACCCTTGCAGCCTCTGCCAGTCAGAGGGGACAACCCCTAAGGAGCCCTCATGCAACTTAAGGTCTATGCATTTCTGTGAAATATGGGAGTCTCAGCGGCCCCTCACCACATATCCTGATATTTGTAAAGCGTGAACTAGTCACCCTTTAGGGTCTCAAGGCGCTGGGGGCCATCAGGGAGATTAAGCGAGCTATTGCCCAGAGTCACATGGTGCTGGGCTGAGCTACCGCCGGTGCCAGGCATTGAACCATTCAAACCACATTACTTTATTGCCACAGCCCGTACATTCTGGAAACCAGTGATGACTGCTGGAGATAAGGGTGGACTTAAGTAGAGAAGTGATCTCCATGGAACAATCTACTACAGATGTCCGGAACATAGTCAAGTTGTTAATACTAAGAAAAATGTTTAATCCCTGAGCACTTTTAGGGATAACAGGCATTATTCACTCTCACTAAAATTCTGCAGACATTGGATTTTATGGGTAGTGCCTGAGAGAGCGATAAACACAGCTCTAAGAATGTATTTTAGGCCTGCCATATCACAGCTTGCTTTTAGTACCTGGCATATTATTCAAGTAATGTCTATTTCTTTCATCTTAAAAAATAAGGTGTGTTAATACTGCAGCTAAATACTTTCGAGGAAAAGGTCTTCATACAAAATTAAATGTTTTCGTAACTGGAAGTACAATTAAATGTATTTTATTATGCCTTTGTGTGTCCGTTTACTGTTTGACACTAAAGTATTGGCAACTGAAATCTAGAATCTTTACATCTCACATGAACATAATGAAAATATTTAACTGGAAGTTATGCTTTTTATTTTTTTTGCTATATCCAAAATGTATTTAGCCACCATGTTCTTTTTGTTTCCCCAACTAATCCTACTATTACAGTCACATCATATTCATTGGCATTTCAATTACATATTTATTAGCTCTGAACAGCCATTAAATTTAATATGATTCCATTTTCATTTCATTTCTTGGACCATTTCTTTATTTGCTTAAATGTTACAGAAATTGGAAACACTGTCCAACTGCAAATTAATTTTCCATATTGTGCTAAATTTGGTTACAATTCAGTGGGCTAGGAACCAAATCTATGCATTCTGTTTTTTTTAATATAGCCATTATGACTGAGTATTTAGTGAATGTTTGATTTAACCAGACTTTGTTTCAAATGCACTCCTGCTAATGGCTCGCAGGGCACTAAAATGTGTGAGGCCAAACCAAATGGAAACCAAATCTAACATGCTCCAGTGAGATTACAGAGAGTAACGTTTGGACTTGGCACTCTATGCAGGTTTACCCCCAAACATTTTGCCTTCACCCCTTCTGTTTATGGAACCCATTTTTGTCGGGTTTTAGGACTCTCTGCACTTTACCACTGCTAACCGCTGCTAAAGCTGCAGAGAGGAAGTAGCCTTACAGCTAGAGCTGCTGACTTTGTAGCTGGGGAACCGGTTTGAGCATCCCGGTCAGCTCAGCACCCTGTGATTCTGGGCAAATCACTAACCCCCAGATGCATCAAGCCCAGATTCTGTGAATTTTTAATTGCGAAAAATACTGATTCGCAATTTAGAATTCGCAGAATGGGATGCATCAAGAAAAGCGACTAAAAAAAGCGAATCGCAGTAGGCCGCAATTACCGATTGCGATTTTCGCTAAATTGCACAAAAATCGCAGAATCGCCCATTTTCCATGTTCAAATTGCGAATTCGCAATTACCAAAATCGCAAATTGCGATCTCGCTAATTGCGAGATTGCAAAAACGGGAAGTCACATTTCGAGCACAATGATGACATCACAACCAGGAAGTAGGCAGTTCCCTCACTCATTCACAACACAGAACCTGAGAATGGAAGAAGCACAGCACAGAGCTCCACAAGACACATCCTGCAGTACCACAACAGGACACAAACACCAACATGGAATGTCCTAGGAAGCAGCAGAAAGCAGTGCACGTGGCAGAAAGCGAAAAATTAAATTTTCGGAACAGGCGTTGGAGTACCTCATCGAGGGAGTATCCAAGGACCATGACAGGCTGTTTGGGAAGGAATCCCCGGAGAGTGCCTGAAGCCGATAGAGGCACGTTTGGCTGCGCATCCGGGCCAAGGTGAACTCGGTTGGAGTGACCCAGCGCTCCATTGATGAGCTTAAAAAGAGGTGGTACGACCTCAGAGGTCGTGCCAAAGAACGCATTGCTTAGAGGCTGGGGGAGCAACAAGCCACCGGAGGAGGAGACCCCACAGTTGCACCCAACACTCCACTTGAAGACCTGGTGGAAGACACACTTAACCCTGCAGTCTGCGTGGGGGTCACCCGGCTGGACGCCCTCTGTCTCACCCAACAATACCAAGGTAAGTGCCATGCAACTGCGACCCCGTCCCCTAACAATGCCATTGACTCCAAAGCTAGCCGTTTGATAACCCCAGTAATGCTGACCATGCACACCTGAAATGCCCTATTGCATTGTGGGACCTGTAGTGTGACAATATTTCCCAGATAGCCACACACAGCCAGACCTGTCAAGTGAAACATATCCCTAAAGCCAGTCAGGGAATGCAAGCCTGCATGCATGTTGCAACATCCCATGTGCAAGATACATATCATTAATCATGCACCCATTTACATCACAGGTGTGTCAGAACAACCCAGTACAGACAGCGAGGCACTCCACATTGAGGAGAACCCTGAGGACACAGAGGGAGAGGACCATCCTGCCCCACGGCCTGGACCATCACAACCACCAGCACCAGTACTACCAACTCCCCATGTGGAAAGGGCCACCCCTGCAGCCACAGGAGGACAGCAACCACCCCATGTGATACCCATGGCAGTGGTACAGGCCACACCACCACCCAGGAGGCAGACATGGCGCACAGCCACTGTGCGATCGTAGTCCAGCGGACTGATGAGGCAGCAGCGCAACGTGTCAACACCCGCTGGCAGAAGGGAACATGTCCGAGATCCTGGGCTGGGCATAGAACGCTAGATGCTTCCTGTCCACCAACAGTAGGCACGGCACTTGGCAGCCATCCACCTGCAGCCTAATAAGACTGCCCGAAACGTGAGCCAGCTCACGGAAAGCATGCAGGTGAGGACGGCTGCTGTCAGGGAGAACAGCCAGATCCTGGTGTCACAGCAGGACATCACCCGCCGCCGCCAGCTGCTGACCCGCCTGTCAGCATAGACAATTTAATTTAATTTAATTTGTAAAGCGCAGCGTTCACCCTACGGTTTCTTGGCGCTAAGATCCAACCATCTGATTGGTAATGCGACCTCCCAACTTTCGCGCCGCTCCTTTCCGATTCAAATTCAGATGGTACATTGCTGCCAGGACGTCGCCAGGGCCTTCGAACAGGTCGCCACAGCTGTCCAGAATCTGCAGGCGTGTGGCCATGTCTAAGCAAGTGGGGGGATGATGCCAGTGAGGGCACATCAAGTCACTGCAGCTGTCCTTGCCGGTGGTAACCGCACGCCGCCGCAGCACCAGGCCCACTGCAGCATCATGGCCAATACTGGCGTGGAGGACGTGGAGAGGCGACTGGGTGCATCCGGCCGGAGGCGCAGTGATTCTATGTACTCTAGCAGCAGGGTCATACTGAGAAGACAAGCACGCCTGCTTCGCTATCATGGGGCTGTATGAGGAAATACAGTTGTCATGTATTTAGAAAAACATTTTTTAAAGACACATTATTGTGAAAATAACAATAAGAATTTATGTCACACGTAAAGCTGACTCATGTCATTATTACATTTGTCATGCATGAGTGCAGTGTTGTGTGAGGGGTATGGGTGCACTAGAAACAGTTCATTGTGATTTGGTTGCGGCACCTGTGTCCTTCTGCAGGATTCTCCCCGCGTGCATGATGCACATGTGCAGGTGGGCAGTTGTCCCCTTCCGGCTCACTGCCACAGATCTCCACAGGTATCCTCCGCTTGGTAGCATTATTGCGGAGTATTGCACACACGGCCACGATGCGGCAGCAGACCTCAGGCAGGTATTTGAGTGCACCACCAGTGTTATGTAGGATGTGGAATCGGCTCTTTAACAGCCCAAATGTCCATTCAATACAATTTCTAGCGCAAATGTGTGCAGCATTGTAACGCCGTTGCTGTGGCTTGGCAGGGTTGAGGTATGGGGTGAGGAGGTACTCACGGAGGCCGTAGGCCCTGTCAACTAAATGAAAGTAGCAGAGGGTCATTGCCTGTTATACGCAGCTACATGGTCTCCACGTACTGTTTGTGGGCATGTGTACTTACTTAGGAGGTGTCCTTTGCCAAAGTCACCCCTGGGCAGGCGTGTGCCGCTGTGCCGGAATATGAAGGAATCATGCGTGCTCCCCGGGTATTGTGCCACTATGTTGGTGATGATTGTCTTTGCATTGCAGACCATCTGGATGTTCAGTGAGTGGTAGGACTTGCGGTTCCGGTACATGCATTCTGTCTCAGCGGGTGGGCAGATGTGGATGTGGGTACAGTCAATGCATCCAATTACATGGGGGAATTGCGCAATGTTGTAAAATTGTAGCTTTGTTTGATTCAAGTCCTGTTGGGTGGTTGGGAATGTAATGAAATGGTGTATCCGGGTCAGCATGGCATCCAGGAAACTCCTTAGGCAGCGGGACAGTGTGCTCTGGGAGATCCCCCCCTGCAACTGCAACTATCCCCTGGAAGCTACCGGAGGCCAGGAGGTGCAGGCAGCACAAGACCTTAACATGGGTGGGTACGGCATTGGTCCTCCTTGTTGGGTGCTGCATCAGGGGGTCAAGGTCACGGATGAGCTTGGTAATCATTGCCCATTCAGCCTGTACTTCGAGTAGATTTCCCCCTCAGTCTTGCCCAGGAGTGTGATCCGCTGCCGGAAAATGCGCTCCTGGATCCTGCATCTGTTCCTGACTGCAGCCTGGAGCCTTCGCCGCCTTACCACAATGTAGAGTCCTGGCATTGTGAATGTCCTCATGCTCCTACTGTGTCTCCTTAAGTGTGTTTGTTCAGCCCCGCACATGTATCTAGTTTAAATTATTATTATTTATTTATTTTACTTTAAGGTTACCACCAGGTTTGAGTTATCCTTAAATTGCGCCTCAGAGCTTTTTCGCTATTTGCGATTTTTCATGCATTTGTTTGCGATTTTTTTGCGATTTTGCAAATGAATTTGCAGAATCAGTGGAAAATCGCTATTTCAGAATCGCAAAGGGGGTTCCACCCTGATTCTGCAATTTTATTTGCGTAGTCGCTAAATTTATTTTGCAATTTCGCAATTTGGTTATTTTTCCTTTCATGAATTGCGGTTCATGGAATTGCGATCGCAATAGCTGTTTCACAACTATTGCGATCGCAATTTGTGTTGATGAATCTATGCATAAATCTCCCCATGCCTACCAAATAATTAATGTGTCCTTGTGTACCGTAACTGGTTCTCATATAAAGCGCTCTAATACCTTTGTGTCAAGTGTGAGCTATATAAATCTGCAAAAAAAGAGTGCTTGTGATCTTTCCATTAAACACAGCTAAATTGGCTTGCATCCAATTGGTGCATTGAAATTACTTGCAAGTCCCTACTATAGTGGTACTATGTGTACATAGGACTTGGAATTTAACTGCTTGCTACTCATAGGGCTGCAGCATTTTTGTGTAAGAGAAACTGAGTGTCTGTTTTTGCCTATTTATTGATGCAGCTTTGACTGAGGTGTACTGGGTCCCTGCCAACCAGGCTCCCAGTACCAGTGTTCTGTCCCTAAAAAAGTACCACAATTGGCACCCCTCAGCCTCCTCTATAAGTGCCTAGTAAATGGTAGCCCTGGTACCTACAACATTGGGACTGAAGAAGGTCCTCTAGGGCTGCAGCACAAATTGTGCTACCCTAGGGACCTCTCACCAAGATTATGCAAACTGCCACTGCAGGCCGTGTGTCTTGATGCAGAGGAAACCAAAGAGTTGACATGGCACACCTGTGTGCCATGCCGCAACACACTGCATGAGAGATAGGCCCCACTGTAGGCCTTTAGCACTGAGACAGAGTGCACTGTATCCCATGTGTGGACATATCAGCCTGAGTAGATATGACCCTACAATATTAAGTCCATTCTTGGATATTGTAAGTACACAGGGAATCCATAGAGAGGACATGGGCTGGATAGTTGCCATTACGAGTTTCTGAGCTCTGTGATGGCTTCACTGTACCCTGAGATGTTTGGCACCAAATATTTCATCTTAATAAATTCTCACTGATGCAAGTGTTATATTTAATTATAAAATACACACAATGGACCCTTTTTGAGTGTCCCCATAAAACCTGCCAAGCACTGGTGTGGTATCTGTCTAGTTTCAGCAAGCACTATATAGAGAGCCAGCTCCTTACATTATGCTACCCATTGAAGTAGCCTTTTAAAACGTGCCTTAGGCCTCCCACTGTAGCATGTAGTGCAGTTTTAAAATGCCTCTCTTCATCCATGTATCTGTAGTTGTGCCATTCACATGTTGCTTTCGCCCACTACAGTATGCAGCATGGAGCAATGGCTTAGTCTACTTGAGTCATTGGTTAACTTCGCTTTGAGTGACTGCATTTTTCACTTCCACAAGGAGCCAGTGTTTTTGTTTTCACTTTGTCATGTCATTATTGTTGCCTGATCTGATATCAGGATGCCTCTGAAGTGAGCTCAGGGCACATTCCAGCTTTATCAGTTCTAGTCGCTTGCCTATGCTTTTGTAAAAAAAAATCAAACGGTCTTTGTTTATCTGACTAATGCTATTTCACAGCATACCATATTGTGTTTCAAGACTTGGTATTACCAACAGTTCTTTATTAAACTTTGCCCAGGAAGAAAACCAAACTTTGTTGTGTTCAATTTTCAGCATGCTTGTAACACTTTTACTCAAATATAGGTGGGTTGTAATTTGGATTTTATTATCCAATACTTTATACTATGAACCCCCTTTTGTTTCTTCTTCCATCTTTTTTCTTTTTTCTCCTTTCTTTCCATCTTCTTTCCATCTTCTTTCCATATCACCTCCTTTCTTTCATTTTTCTTTCCTTTCTCCTTTTCTTTTCTTTTTTCCATTTCATTATTGTCTTCTTGCCTTTATTCATTCCTCCCTTCTTTACATTTTGCCCTCTTTCATTCCTTTTTTCTTGTCTTCTTCCCTTTTTCTTCCATCTTTTTTCCCCTATTTCCTTTATTTTTTCTTTCATGTCTTTTTTTATGAATTCTTCCCTTTTTTGCATGTTTCCTTTCTTTCTTCTATGCCTTTTTGTTTCTTTTTAGTTCCTTCTCACTTTCCTTCCCCCTTTCCATCTTTTTTGCCTTCTTTCCATTTTTCTTACCTTCTTTTCTTTAATCTTCCCTTCTTTTCATCTCTCTTTCTTTCTGTTTTTATTTCCTTCTTTCTTTTCTCCCTTCTTTCCTTCATTCTTTTCTTTTCGCTTTCTTTTTTTATTCCCCTACCATCTTTCTTTTCTTCATTCTTTCTTTTTGTCCTTCTTTCTTACTGCATTTTCTACTTTTTCTTTCCTTCTTTCCTGCTTTTTCTTCCTTTTTACTTTCCCTCTTTCTTTCTTTTTGCCTTCTTTCCTATTTTCTTTTGCCTTCATTCTCTACTTTTAGTCTTCTTTCCTTTCCTCTTTTCTCTTTTTATCTGGTTCCTTCTTTCTTTTTGCCTTCGTGCACTTATTTGTTTCTTTCCATTTTTCTTTCCTTCCTTCTTCTTTTTTTCTTTCTTTCTTTCTTTTTTTTTCTTTCTTTCTTTTTCTTCTTCCTTTCTTTCTTTCTTTCTTTCTTCTTTCTTTCTTTCTTTCCTTCTTTTTCTTTCTTATTTTCGAATTTAAAATGTTCGTTCTTCCTTTTGTTTGCTTTGCCATCATTTTTTTTCTTTCTCTCTTTCATGTTTTCTTTTTTCTTTCACGTTCCCTTTCTTTTCTTTCTTTCTTGTCTTTCCTTTTTTCTTTTTTTATTGTCTTCTTAGTTTTTTTTCCTTTTCTTTCCATCTGTCCTTCTTTCTTTTTTACCTACTTTTTTCTGCCTTATTTTCTTCTTTCATTCCTTCATTCCTTTTTCTTATCTTCTTATTAGCCTTCTTTCCTTTATCATTTCCTTCTTTCTTTCCTTCTACCGTCCTTTTTTTCCTTTTTTCTTTTTTCTTTCTGCCCTCCTTTCTGCCTTCCTTCTTCCTTCATATTTTTGCTTTCCTTCCTTCTTTTTTTACTTTCCATCCTTTCCTCTTTCTGTTTTTTCCTTCCTTCCTCTCTTTTTGCCTGCCTTCTTTCTTTTTGTGCAATGCTTTTTTCCTTTTTTCTTCACTTGTTTCTTGCTTTTTTCTTTCTTACTTCCTTTCTCAAAGGCAAGAGACTGCCAGACCAATTGGCTGTTTTAGGTCTGTATTATCCAAGAAATGTTGATTTTACTAAAAGTATGTATACCATAGTTACAGGGTTTTTCAGTCAGCCTTCATTGTGTCATTCATCTTTTTTTTGTTCCAGCTTTCATCAAGGAACAATGTGTCAGCCCTCACCAGCCATTGACTGACTTATTATGAGTTATGGGATGCTGCCCTTTCACAAGGAGCACATCCACACACAAAGTCGTTCCCTACAGTGCCAGAGTATACTACTCTAATGTGTACTAGTTTCCACCCAAAAACATTTTTGTCTTTACCCAATGTCTTTTTTTCAGATTTGATGAGGGCCCGGCAGTTTTGCAAACAATAACGTTTTGTAAAATGTAAAAACCATCACAAAAACAAGATTGCCAAAAGGCTGGTAGCCAACGCCAGATATTTTGGCTTGGCCAATACTTGTTCATACATATGCCCCATCTAAGTTAGGCTCCAAACAGCCTCTAGGACAGGGTGCAATGTATTTAAAAATTGGACATGTACTTTTAACTTTTACTCGCTCTTGTAGTGAAAAAGTCCCAAATTCGTTTTTCACTACATTGAGGCCTACTTCTCCCTTTGCATAACTTTGTGTTAACTTATTACATTTACTAAGTGATAACATTTGTTAGGGAACAGATAGACATGCCATGTTTGGTCTCAAACAATAGTAATGTAAAACTCTCTTTAAATTGAAAATTCATATTTTAATTCACAATTCCAAAAATACCACTTTTAGAAAGTTGGCATTTTCTTGTCCTAACCATTTTGTGCCTACGCCCTGTGTCCTGGGTCACATTTCTGGGTGTAGTTGGCTTTGCATTTTGCCAGTGTGGGAGGAGTTGAGCTGTTCTCTGCTCCACTTACATTTCAAAGGTGCTGTCTCAACACACTCACAAAGAACTTGACATCAGTTCATTGTCAGCCTAGACATCTTGGAGCCTGGGCAGGAGAGGATGGAAATTCCAGAACCTGATTTGTGGGGAACTACAGACGTTTCTTCAACTTCAAAGGCTGGCACAAGGTATAAATATTGGACCCTAGGCCAACATGTCATTACGCCCCTGGACCTGTGAAGACTTCAGAAGGACTGCCTTATACTCCAGAGGGCTGACCTATTGCTTGAGGCCTGCCTTGTTTTTCAGATGACTTCCCTGCGGTTACCAGAGAACTGACCTGCTGCTTGGAGCATGGCCTTGTTTTTCAGATGACTTCTCTGCTGCAACCAGAGAACTGACCTGCTGCTTGGGGCATGGCCTGATCTTTTAGAGGACTGCTCAGCAGCTTGAGGCCTGCCTGCTGCTTGAACAAAAGAGAACCATCTCCTTGAACCCAGGACTATCAGAGTGACTCCAAGGGTCAGTTGAATGACCTCCTTTCTGAGGTACAGGGAGACAACAAGCTGGAGAGGCTTCTTTGCAACTGCCCAGATGACCTGCTACAACTTGCCTTGCCTGAACCTGCAACTGGACCGGCCTGAGCCCTGCTGCCTCTGCTGGAGTGAGTTCTTGATTCCCAAGAAGTACCCCCCTGGTCCTAGATACTCGGCTGGACCAAGAAAGAACTCTTCCTGGCCTAACTGAAAGGTCCATCAAATCAGGCAAGAAGCTACATGAAACCCCACAAAGACTCACCACACAGCTGCAAGCTTCATTGGAACCAACACCGAGCATGGTGAAGTCCGCAAAGTCTTGCCACACACCTGATATCTTCATCAGAATCAATGCCGAGCAACACAAAGCCCTGCGCACAGCTGAAAGCTGCATTGGAACTGATGCCAAGTGACATAAAGTCTTGTTGCACAGCCTTATCGGAACTAACGCTGGATGACACAAAGTCTCGTAAAGCAACACCATGCAGACCTCACACCAAGGACGTAAAGTACAACTCTCAGCGAGGCCAAACTTGGTCCTGTGCCCGGACTACGCTCCATCATGGACAGCCTCAACACTTGTGATTTTGTCCCAGTCCAGCGCAGCCAGATACCCTGAGTTGGCACTTTGGCCTTTTTGTGCTACTTTTATCTGAATTTTAAACATTCAATATCTTTTTTCCTATTGATCGATCTTTGTTGTCTAAGTTTCAAATTATTTATTAGATCATCATCTAATTTTCTACATTGCTGTGGGATTTTTCTCTTATTGTGTTTTCAGTTTATTACTGATAATATACTACTTAAATACTAAACATATTGCCTCTAAGGTAAGCCTAACTGCTTTTGTGCCATTTTATTTAGTGATTTTTGTGGTTAACCCTGACAAGGATTGTGGTTGTTGCTTGAGAAGAGTTCATATCCCCTGAACCAACAATCCAATTTTGATTATCTTTTTTGTGAACCTAAGTCAATGTATCTACATACAGCCACAGTGGTTGGAAGCATTTAGAGAGAAAGTGGCAACTGTAAAGATTCTGGGCTATATTAAATCAAATATTCAGGCAATGCAATGCAAAAAGACACCTTGCTGCACTGCGTGAAAGGCAAAGGGAAGGAATGCACCATATTTAACATTATATATCTCATTCCTGCTCTTTGCCTCTGCCGGCGCACAAACTGTTGCCTAGTGCCTACGCAGGCCCTCTTGCACCATGGTGAAAGAGTGCCTGCGTTGTAGGCAGGATTGTGTTTGTGCAGGAATTGGCACCATCCCACACAAAAACAATCCTTTGAGGCTTTTCCCTCTTTCTAAATGTGTTGCAGAGTGCAGCATGTATAGAAAGAGGAAATAATTAGGATAAATGGGCATATTTCTCCTCATTGAGCCTCCCTGGAAAGGCACAACATTTTGATGCATTCCCAGTGCGCCAAAAGCCACTCACCGCACCCTGCCGTGGTATTGAGTTGCAGCTGCAGCATAATTAAACGATACCCGGGGAACGCAGCAGGCACCACCGGGGTTCAATGTACCAGCACCCTTAGTTCTTGAATACGGGCCAACGACTCAGGTCCCCGTGAACCTTGGGTCATTACCAGACTCAAGAAGTACTCGGATTCAGCATGAGCCTGGTGTAATCACAGTACTTCACTTAATTACACACCGCACCCTGTAGAGTTATAGGGTTGAGGCTGAAGCCAGGTTAACCGATACCTGGGGCATGCAGTAAGGGACCACCTTGGGCCAGCATACCTGCACCCTTAGTTCCTAATACAGGCCAACAACTTAGGCTCCATTTGATCCGCTAACCCGTAACCATGTCTTGACTGTTGTTGAACCAGTAGCCTGTGACACACACTACCAGTTACAGGCCTTAAATTATGGTTTCCTCCTATGACCCGCCAGATACTTGAAGATTCAACAAGCTATATAACACGCCGGATACTGTTGGGGTCTGTATACTTAACCAATTAGGTGAGTTAGAAGCCATACCACCTCAAATTGTTGGCGCTACACATGTGTGTCTTGTATAGTTTTATTCATTTTAACCAATACATTTTTACAGTTTGTTGACAATTGTCCACATGAGCATGCCCACCAAAGTGCTCACTAGGGAGTTTCACGAACACTAGTTCATTTCAGTTGAACTCACCTGCTAGTAGCACTTGATCTAGCATGGCACTAGGAATGTACATTCTTCACCCTCTGGTTTATATCTGTACCTGTTGTGATTTGCTCCTTTTCTCCCAATCCAGGTAGATGCAGTCCGACAGAGATAACATGCAGGAAACACCTATTTTTCTGTGAGCTACACACACTTGAATGTTTGTCTGAATATTAAACATTAACCACACTGACGTAGACAGTTAACATCATAGATATACTTTCTACTGAAGAATCGCTAGCCATTTGCTTTAGAGCGAGAAACATGTCGACCGACCACAGCACATACTAAACCGTGACTCGTAAACAGGAAGCATAATACTCCAGTGAGTACCGGATAGTTTTCATTTTAATTAGAGCAGGGGACCCCCAGAATAAAGTCATTCTTGGTACCCCGAGCTTTATTTTAACTCACTCTCACACGTCTACGCACTTCTGGCCCCACACCCGCACTTCATCTAAACGTCAGTTGGAGAAAAGATCTCCGCCAAAGAACCCTTCTTTGAGTTGTCGGCCGTTGGGTATTGCACCGCCGACCTAACGAGGAGCAAGCAAAGATGATGAAGCATGACACCTGAAAGGGTGTGTGAGGGCATTACATCCAACATAATGGATGCCCAACTGTAGGATCCCTTGGGACCCTACAACATCCTTCACACCACAGGGACACGTACATTCCTCTAGCTTAAGGAACAGCCCAGCAATTTTTGGTAATTACTCATTAATTGGATGCTTGGGAACACCTCCCAAAAACCACTGATACACTTTTCCCATCAATTCCTACTCAATTACTCCTTAAGGTCAAACGTCTCCTTTCATCCCTCGTTTTAGAATTCTCCTCTCTCAGAAACGATATTTCATTCCTTGTTAAATCCCACTCCTTGGATCTTATTCACACATCAACCGCCTCACAACACGCCCTACCGTCGCTCATCAACACTCATCTCAATCCACCCACTTACAGACCTCCCATTCGTTTCATCAATACCGGCACTCCCCCCCTCCCTGGTAACTACACTATCGGATCTAAACACACTGAACCCTCTTTAAGTGCCCCACCCTGCAAGATCAACATGACCTCCCCTCCTCAAAAAGATTTTTGCTCTATAACCGTGGGAGCTAATTTATCTGGGAACCCCCTGTCTCTCCTGCCTCTGCCTCATCCACTATCCCCCCTACCAGTCAATCCACTATTCCAGTTCTCTTAGGAGCGAACAGACTCCCCCCGCTTCTGACCTCCCCAGACCCCCCAACTACTTAGACCTGTCTCTCCTGCCCCTTCCTCACCCACTATCCCCCCTACCAGTCATTCCACTATTCCAGTTCTCTTAGGAATGAACAGACCCCCTCACTTCCGACCTCTCCCAGACCTCCACACCTACTTAGACCAATCCCCCCCTGTCCCCCCACCCCATTACCTGTCCCCTCTCCCCTATGCTGCAGGTGGATAAACTGCAGATCCGCCTCCTGCCACGCAACTGAGAGTGCGGAAACCATTCTAACGAAAACATAGATATCTCATTCCTTACTGAAACATGGCTCAAAGCCCACTTCACCCCTATCCTCGACTTGCTCGTTCCACCAGGCTACTCTATCATTAAGAAAGATAGAATCGATCAAATAGGAGGAGGCTTTGCCCTAATCTTCAAAGATGAACTTGACATCGCACTTGTTTAGCTCCAAGACCCCACATCCTTTGAATACCTTTGCTCCGACCTCACTCCTCCTGGCTTTACCACAACTCGGCTACACACTATTTATCACCCCCTGGAAATTGCCTCACCTTTACTGAAGAGATGACTGATCGTATCATTCTTTTTCTTGGTGATTACAACATTCACTGGAACAGAACTGATGACCCTGCTGTCATCCTATTTAATGAAGCCCTAGACATCTTTGACTTGACCCAACTATGCCATGCTCCGACTCACTTTAAAGGCGCCACCCTTGATACGATTTTGACGAGCAAAAGGATCTGGCCTCTCTCTCCAATATACTCCATGTAGACTGGTCTGATCACCAACTCATCCTCTTCACCCTGACCTACAATAATTCCATTCGTGAAGCCCTTGACCTTATTGCCCCAATCAAACTCAAAAAGCAAAAATAGATCCCTCCCAAGTCCTGGTTTAATGCCGAACTTAATTGTGAAAGGCGGACCCTCAGACAATCTGAACGTGCCTAGAGGAGTCATCCCACCTCTGGTAACCTGGCTCTCCTGAGAACTACTAGAGCCCAATATAAAAAACATATCTTCAACGAAAAGGCCTCCTTTCTCTGGTCTCAACTTGACCAGGCTAGAAAACGCCCCAGAGAACTCTTTAATATCGTCAAAGACAACCTACCTCAGGCCCTCCCAAATTAGAAGCCTCTGTGGATAGATGCGAAGAAATCGCCAGCTTCTTTTTGAATAAAATAAATTACATCGAACTATCCTTCTCTTTTCCCCCCTCTCTCTCTCCAACCTCCCCTTAACCAATGCATCCTCCATAACATTCTTAACTCACCTTCATCCTCCTCTCTACCACATATTGACCCCTCTCAACCCACCCCTGACCTCCCCATCTCGATTCATCTCGGACTGGACACCTTTTGAAAAATAAGGCTTCATGGAGTGAATTTAGTCCTATTTCTGAAACCACCATCATCAAAATCATTTCAAAACCGAAACCATCCTCACACTCCAAAGACCCTCTTCCCTCCCATTTAGTTCAAGATCTCAAATTTATCAGAGCCCCAATTTGGACCGATATCATCAACTCCTCACTTTCCACTGGCTGTGTTCCTTACTCCCTTCAGCTAGGGCAAATCTCCCTGATTCTTAAAAACCCCTCTGCTGACCCTAATGACCTTAACAATCTGCGCCCTATCTCTAACCTTCCCTTCCTCTCTTAAGCGCTCGAAAAATGTGTCCTATCCCAACTAGATAACCATATCAGCTCCTTCAATCTCCTCAACATTTTCCAATCTGGCTTTATAAAGGGATGCAGTACGGAAACTGCTATGCTCAATATTACTGATGACATTCATCACTCTCTAGAAAAAAGGTGAATCCTCTCTATTAATCCTCCTTGATCTCTCGGCTGCATTTGATACTGTCCACCACCCACTCTTCTTAATACCCTCAAAGATCACTTTGGTAATGAAGGCACTATACTTAAATGGTTCTCCTCGTTCCTTCAAAATAGATCTGAACAAATTAAACTTGGTCACTTCCTCTCCAAACCTCAACCTATCTCACTCGGTGTCCCCCAAGGATCTATCCTTTCCCCAACCCTTTTCAATCTTTTCATGGAACCACTCACCCTCATTCTCAAACAAGCAAAAATCAGTTATCACCTCTATGCTGATGATAATCAACTTTACTACAAGATCAATTCCCACAATGACATCCTTCACCTCAATGATATGCCGATGAAAGTCCAAACCTGGTTCCATCTCAACCATCTCAAACTTAATCCTAAAAAAACAGAAATCATCCTGTTCACTCCCAAAAATAACCCCCTTCCCATTCAACTCTGGATTAATGATATCAAAGCACTTAAATGCAACCTCTCCACCTCTAACTCTTTCAAATAACTAGGCATCAGAATCGACCAAAATCTTAACCTCATCCCCCACATTAAAAATGCAGCCAAATGTGCTCTTTTTACCCTTCACCTCCTCAAAAAAATTAAACCTTTTATTCCAGCTGATGATTACAAAATCGTGGTACAATCACTTGTCCTATCCAAGATCGACTATGGCAATGCCATGCTTGCTGGCACCCCTAAAGTTCACCTTGCACCGATCAAATCTGTTCTCAACCTAGCCGCCAGACTTATTTCTGATTGTAAAAAGTTTGTCCATATCTCCCCTGTCCTCAAAAACCTAAACTGGCTTCCAGTTGAAGGACGATCCACATATAAGATTGCTTGTATCACGCACAAAGCTCTTCACCAAAACACTCCTTCTTACCTTTCTATCAAGCTACAAAAAGCAGGATGCTCCAGGTCCCTGAGTAGCACTAACTCCTTACGCTAATCCCTCCTAAACTAAAACATAAAAAGACCCAATCTCGTGTATTCTCTGGTACGGCTCCGACAATTTGGAATTCGCTCCCCAAAGACCTTTGCTGAAACCCCTCTTACCCTCCCTTCAAAAAAAGACTCAAAGTACTTCTCCTCAAGAAACACTGGGGTTCCTAATGTTTTTGACTCTGACCCCGCTCATTACCGCTCTACTGTGACTCACATTTTACCCATCCCCTCTCCTTCTTTCCATTCTCTCACTCCCCTTCTCTACACCCCCTTCTCTCCCTAATTTCAACTCCTGTGTATCCCTCTTTTTATCCCGTTGCTTCTCTACCCCCCTCATGCATTCAACTCAATGTTTTCAACTTTCTGTGAATCTTACTGCACATTGTAAATTGTTTATTATTTCCTAATATGTCTACCTACCTTGTATAGCGCCCTGATACTGTTGGGTCCAGCTGCACTATATAAAACCTCATAAATAAGGCTTAGCCATTACTGGGAACATATACATCGGAACCTATTGTGTTCTCAGTGAGCCGATTTCTTCTTATTGTCTGGTATAAGCATGTGAATTTTTTGAAATAAAACACTTAAATGTGGCATCCACAAGTGACTGGAATTTCAAGCAGTAACAAATAGCCATACCTTAGGGATTTGAGGAAATACAGCTAATGACAGTTTTGTTGCCTAATTTTACTATTTATCTTAGATTTTAAACAGATTTAACTGTAAATCGTGTGTGTTGGATTTTTGGATACTTTGATGCTATGTTCTACCAAATAAAGTATTGTTAATATATTGTTGAAGATATATGTTAATGGTGTGATATATTTAAAAAAATAATATATATATTAAATATTGAAAACATACAAAAATCTAAATAAGCAGAATATTTAGAGATTTTTATATATTAAAAATATGCAAATGTTTTTTAATCACGCAATAAAGTTGTTATATACTATATATTAAAAAATAATTTCTTTCTACAAGTGTAATAAAAAAATCCTACAATTTAAGGTAATTTTTGGGAAATGTTAAAAAGTATGAAATATATACACATTTGTATGCAATATGTTATTGTTAATTTCGTTTTTTTCTTAAATATGTTTATTAATAAATATATACATATATTTATTATGGTAATTAAAATAGTACTTTTGTAATTTAAAATATAATTAGGAATAAAAAGTTTTGTAGTTAAGTGTGCTTTTAGATAGTATTTTACAAAATGTTATACTACAAATGTGAGAATATGTAGTATGGGTTGTCTTTATAATATGTTTATTTTGTAATATGCTGTGCAAAAGGTTGTATGTTGAAGTGGATATTGTAATTTTAAACTATTAATGGTTCGATTTTGATGCTGGTCGTAGTTGCCTCCGACCGACACCGTTGTGGTCTTTGGACTTACTGACCTCCGGTTGGCGGTCCTGACACCGCAATCACAATGCGACTGCACATGATGCAGTCGCATGCTCCCATTTCTCAATGGGAGCTTGCACTGCAGCTGTACACTGGCTGTAGCACAAGCTCCCATTGAGAAATTGGAGGTTCTGTTAATCCGTGCACAGCGTAGCAGGCACCTCAAGGTGCCTGCCACACGGTGCAGGGATTAACAGTTGAGCTCCAAAGGTGTCTCCTGAGCTCCCAACTAGAGGCCACAGGGAGAAGGGGGTCCTGCTACGGGTCCCCAAACTCACTTTCCGACAGGTTTACATGTCTGAAAGCCCACCATGGAAAGCCTTTTGGAATCCACGCTTCGCAATACCAATGGCGAAATCACAGTACATTGGAATTAAGTGCCGGTCTCCGACTGGCTGACGCATTGTAATGCTGCAGTCGAAACTGAAACCGCAATGATGCTCTGAAAGCCTCTTACCTGCGGTCCGAGGCTTTCTGAGCCTCATTGTAATTAAGTCCTTAGTGTCCAACACCTTCCCCAATGTGGTGAAGATTAGAGTGGGAATAGTAAATGTCGCCAGTTTAGTATCCAATATCTTCCCCAATATAGTTTGAATTGGAGTGGAAATAGTAAATGACACCCCTTTAGTGTTCAACACCTCTCCCAATGAGTTTTAGATTGTAGTGGGAACAGTAAATGTAGTTGGATTGGAGTGGGAATATAGTTGGATTGGAGTGGGAATAGTAAAAGTAACCTCTTTAGTGTCCAACACCTTCCCACATTGGTTTAGAATGAAGTGGGAATAGTAAATGTTATCCATTGGGGGCATATTTACAATAACTGGCGCATCCCTGCAAATGAGCCCGCGCAAGGGGCTTGTAAATCTGCCCCACAGTGTCCAACACCTTCCCCAATAACGTTAGATTGGAGTGGGAATAGTAAATGTCACCCCTTTATTGTTTAGCAACCTCCTCAAATTAGTTTCATTTGGAGTAGGGATAGTAAATGTTGCCCCTTTAGTATACAACACCATCCTTGAATTGCTTTAAATTGGAGTGGCAATAGTAAATGTCACCCCTTTTGTGTCCAATGCCATACTTGGTTTATAGTGGAGTGGAAATAGTAAATGTAACTCCTTTAGCGTCCAACACTTTCACCGAATTGATTTAGGGTGGAGTGCGCAAAGTAAATGCCCCCACTTTGTGTCAACCACATTTTTTCTCAATAAGATTATATTGGAGTGGGATTAGTAAATATTACCGGCTTAGTGTCCAACACCTGTCACAAATGTTGTATGATAAAAACATTTTTTATTTGTTGAAATTTTGTATTACTGTACAGCTTTTTATTGTGTAGACACTTCTTGTAAAAAAAAGAAAATACATAAAATTAAGTAAATTCAATATTTTTTTGGTATTGTGTAATAGTATAGGGGATTGACGTGTTGTGCATTTGCTGCATAACACTGCTCTTGACTTTGGACATTTTAAATGTTATTTTAACAATTGCTATGCAACGCTGTTTTTTGACCCCTGATAATTTTGAAATGAAAGTTTGTGTTTCCTGCTGTTGCCCTCATACTCCCACTTTAAAAATTGGATTACTCACACCAGCACTCGAGCGCTTTCTGCCGAGTACGCTTCCTGCCTTTCCCCCTGGTGCCACGAGGAACCGCCATCTTGGAGAGTTGGCGGTCTAGTTCCCCGCGCACCCGGGGTATTTATTTCGTTTGAGAGTCGGAGCGGAGAGCTATAGGGGATTGACGTGTTGGGCATTTGCTGCATGACACTGCTCTTGACTTTGGATTTTTTAAATGTTATTTTAACAATTGCTGTGCGACGCTGTTTTTTGACCCCTGATAATTTTTAAATTAAAGTTTGTGTTTCCTGCTGTTGCCCACATACTCCCACTTTAAAAATTGGATTACTCACACCAGCACTCGAGCGCTTTCTGCCGAGTACTCTTCCTGCCTTTCCCTCTGGTGCCACGAGGAACCGCCATCTTGGAGAGTTGGTGGTCTATTTCCTCAGGCGTCTAGTATTATTTCTATGCACTCAGCTCGAGTGCGCTGCGGATGCGCGCAGCTGGTGCGGGATGGCGCGCCGAAGGCGCGCTTAAGGCAAGCCCGTCTGCGCCTGTCAGCATCCCGGAAGCGGCCAGCACCAGCCACACTGCCCAGGAGCCTCCAGGACTTTGTAGGAAGTATACGGCCACTGCTTTGCGGGCTTTGGATCCTTGCCTCCACTGTCCTGCTGGTCGTTGGAATTTTGCTAGAGTATCAAAAAATGTGTGTCATGTCTGTGGGTTTAGGCTTCCTGGGAAGTTGGGTGCCGCAGCTGAGCTTGACCCACCGTCTGAGTCACGGTCACAGGCATTTTTAATTCGGGCTGCCCTGATCAATGTGCCCTCGCTTAAGAAACATCATGCTGAGGTTTTTGAGCTCCTAGAGGACCACGACCTGGATCTACTTTGAAACTGAAACCTGGCTAGACCCCTCAGCGGATCTGGTTGTTACTCTGGCTATACCGCCGGACTACAAAATTGCTTGAGCGGATCATCTGAGGGGGCGGGGGGTGGAGTCGCAATTGTTTTTAGGAAAAGGTGAGCACTTGGGATTGAAGAGGCCACGTCCTGGGATGGCTGCGAAGCCTTTGACTTTAGTGGTCGTCTCTCAGCACATTTTACTTTGGGTGGCTCACTCATATATAGGCCCCCTGGTCTGGCAGGTCCATTTCTTCAGGCCTGGGGAGATGTAGTCACTACTAAAGCTGTCAGATTTGCCCATTACATGGTCCTAGGAGACCTGAACATACATTTGGACCAGGTCGATAACAAGGACGCACAAGATTTGCTTGAAGGCCTACAACTGGCGCTTCTTGAGCAGCAGGTCAGTCTTCCTACTCATCAAGCTGGGCATGTGCTCGACCCCATCTGCACTAATTTTCCTATTCAGATAGATGAACCCGCCCAGTTGTTTGGTCTGATCATTTTATAACTTATTTCTCTTGGGAGGTCTCTAAGGCGGAGCCTTTAACATCCTTGTGCCATAACTCAGGCTTGGGCAGGATTGATCCTGTAGAGTTCAATGTGGCCCTGGCCGCTTCCAGACCCAGGCTGGTTGGAGAACTTGAGGACCAGGTTGCTGGGCTCTCTAGCTGGATCTCTATTACTGCTGAGTCGGTCGCTCTCCCTCGTTCTGTTAGGCGGGCTAGAGATTCACCATCTAAGCCATGGTTCAACATGTCCCTTAAAGCTTTGAAGCACGGCTGTAAAACGCTGAAACAGGCATGGAGGAAGAGTAGTTATTGTGTAGCTGATAAGTGTAAGCTTATGGATAAGCAGAAGATATAATATGCAGCTATCATGCTGGCTAAAGGGCAACTCTATTCTGCCCGTATCGAAGCGGCTGATAATAACTCTCGAGAAATCTACGCAATTGTTCAGAGTTTTGTGTCCCTTGCGGCCCAAGTTAGTGCGATGCCATCTTCGCCCTCTTGGTGCAATACGCTTTCCAGCTTTTTTAGAGATAAGATCTTGGCCATTCAATCTACTTTTACATCTGGTAGTAGCCTTCTGGACACTATTTTTGAGGATCCAGCGGCTGATGGGGGACACAAACTGTCTGAATTTAAGGTCGTTGAGCAGTTGGATTGTCTGAAATTGCTGAAAAGCTTAAAATCAGGGTCACCTGCTGACCCCTGCCCGGCGAGGCTATTAGCATCCTCGGCTGAGGTTGTCATTGAGGAAGTGAATACCATCATTAATTTTTCCCTCCAGTTAGCGGAGGTCCCTGAGGTGTGGAAGAAGGCAAAGATCTTGCCTCTTTTGAAAAAACAATCCCTTGACCCTCAATGTCCAGTGAACTATCGGCCTATTTCTCTTCTCCCTGCCTTGGCTAAAGTTTGTGAGAAGGCCGTTAACAAACAGCTCACGGACTACGTGGAAAGGGAGGATCTGCTCCACCGAGCTCAATCGGGGTTCCGGCAGTCACACAGCACAGAAACTGTTCTGGTCGAGGTGGCAGAGGCCATTCGGGATTGCTTGGATGCAGGGGGGAGGGCGGCACTTATCTTGCTTGACCTCTCTGGTGCGTTCGACACGGTCCCCCATATTTTGCTTTTGTCAAGCTTGGCCAGTATAGGGGTATCTGGTGCTGTGTGGGGATGGCTCCGCTCTTTCTTGAGGGGACGGTCTGAACAGGTATGGATCCCTCCTTGTTCCTCCGCTTCACGGTCAGCTTCTACTGGTGTCCCGCAGAGCTCTTCCCATAGTCCCCTTCTATTTAATATCTACATGACTCCCCTGCTATATTTAGCGGAGGCATTGGGGCTATGGTGCTGGCCTATGCAGACGACACCCAGCTGCTTTTCACCTGGGCAGAGGGAGAAGATTCTGTGCTCCGGGCCCAACTTTGTCTGTCATCTATTTTTAAATGGTTGGCAGAGGCTCAGCTCAAATGTAATGAGGGGAAATCAGAGATCTTTCTTTTTGGTACATTTCCTCAAAATTTTAGAGAACAGCTTTGGCGCCCTGTGTTCTCATGTCCCACCTCTATTGGGCAGCCAGCTAAGAATCTTAGGGTCTGGTTTGACGAAGATCTTTCTTTTGGGGACCACATCAAGAAGTTGGCCGGCGGCTGCTTCGCCTTATTAAAATCTTTTAAAAGCTTTTTCCCCCTCCTCCCCCCGGTGGCAATGCAAACTATTACCTGCGCATTGATTCTGTTGCGGCTGGATTACCGAACACTCTTTTCGCCGGTATTCCTGGCTACAGGCTGAGGAGGCTTCAGGTGGTGCAGAATACTGCTGCCAGACTTCTATAGACCTGTCATTCAGAGATAGTGTCCATCTTCAGCTGCGACTGTATCACTGGCTGCCTATCTCCGCCAGGGTGAAATTTAAGATATTGGTCATGGCCCATCGGGCGCTTCACAGGCAGGGCACTATCTATCTTCAGAAGTGCTTCTCTTTCTACACGCCCATGCGGTCTCGGCGCTCTGCTTCTTTATTTCTGGCCCAGATCCCGCGCTTTAAGCGTCAGAGGATAGGGTGTTGTTCCTTTTCAGTTAAGGCAGCAGTTGCCTGGAATGCCCTCCCGCTGGGTCTGCGGACCATCCAGGACCTTGATGTTTTTAAGAAAAAGTTGAAGGCACAGTTGTTTAGGTAAATCCTCTGTCTTTCCTTTTTTTTGGTTCTGCGCCGGGACACTCATGAGTAGCTGAGCACGCTATAAATTATTTTAGCATAACATAACAATAAAAAAATCTGATAAATCATATTTATACCTTTGTATATTATACATTTTCAACTTTTGTTTTTGTTGTTAACAATTTTTTAACACTTTTTAAAACTTTTGTACATATATATTTTCAACATTATTTTCACATATGTGTTATTAGGTTATATTAAATATTTGTATATATTATATACTATTAGTTAATTTGTACATTACAATTCTTTCATTTGTTATAACATTGATTGATCTGTTTTATATCTTTAATAATTAAAAACAAATTACATGTCTTATTTTTATATATATCTATATATATATATATTCAACATTATTTTAACATATGTTTTATTAATATATATTAAACAATTGTATACATATTATACCATTATTTAATTTATAATTCTCAAATTTTTCAACATTTGTATAACATTATTTGATATGTTTTGCATGGTAGTCATCTTTTTACACATTTTTTTACATTTATTTTACTTTTCCTTACAATATTTCCCATTGATTTCACTTTTTAGTTTCTTTTTTCTGCTGCCCTCTATTTTGTCATTTATGTGTGTTGTTTTTAGTCTACTTTCCCAGAACTAGGTTGGTGTGGGGTGTCGCTGTTTGCCAGAACAGAAGAGTCACTTTTTAAGGATTTTTTACTGGTTTAGAGGGTAGGGATGATTTAGGAGGGAAGTTTAAAAGTTAGTTATAGTGTGGTCAGTTGGTTTTTGGTATATTTAGATCTAACGCTGTTACAAATTTACACAAGTTTATCGTTTACGTGGTTTATACTGTTTTACTAATGTTTTACTATGTTATGTTGTGTAGTGGTTTATTTTGATGATTAACTGTTATGTATATGTATTTTGCGAGGGAGTTTTGTCAATTTCTTGTACATGTTTTACATGTTTTTGTCAACGAATGATTTCTATGGACATTTGGAGTTGCCTTCTTTTTAAAGGAAGTCAATTTCATGTATAATAAACCAATGGTTTTAAATTTAATTTCTTTTTTTTCTGGTTTCCTGAAGCAGTTGTGTTTTTTAATACACTTTTTCAGGTTGGGTCCTTGATACTCTGGATTACTCCAAGGGATTTTGATTTGAATCTTTACATTTTTGCATTTTGGGGGGAATTTATGGATTTGTTTATTTTTGGTTACTCATTTTTGTTACTTGGAGTCATAGACAGGTAAATTCAAAATTCTGGCATCCATTTTGGGTGGAAAATATGATATTACTTTGTTTATATTAAATATATGTGATTGTTATGTGGGTTTGTTTGCACTATGTGTTGTTATTATTTTATGCGATGTATTGTTTTTGTTTGGTTGGTAATAGACTTTAGTTAAATGTTTAAAAAATAGATATAATTGTATTATATCAGTCTTTATTAATATTGTTATTTTAAACAGTTGTTTGACTGATCTAATCAAATATTATATTTATTATTTAAAAAAATAATTTGGCATGTTGATGTACAGTTTATTGTACTTTCTGAGGACTTTGGTAGGCTAAGCTTTATTTTATGGTATGCATTTACCTATCATTTCTAAATAATAGATTGTTATTTATGAAACCTTTAACTTTAAATTGTAGCATGTTGTATATTTGTTTGGTTTGTCTGCTAAGTTTAGGACCAATTTGGCTAACAAATTTTTCCATTCTTTGTTCTTGGTAGCTTTTCTCTTTTTGCGATGCTTCTATAAATGTGTATAGTGTTGGTTGAGTTCTGCCAAGTGCGGATTGGAAGACATTGTGCCATCCTTCAACTGAGTAGCTGCATTTGGCTTCCTGTGCCAGGGTGCTTTCATAGACATTCAACCATGTTATTTGGAATTTGGGTTGGCATCTGTGTCCAGACTATGTTTGTCTTCACTTTGTTGGTAGAAAGGGCTTGCATTTAGTAGATTTTATTGGTTGGCTACCTCTGTGACAGGGATGTAGGCTAGTCCAATCATTTATTTGATTTCAAAGGCAAATTGACTGATTGTGGAATAATCTACACTTAGGCCCTGATTACGATTGCAGTCGGTTGGACCACCGGCTGCTATTGCGGCAGTCAGTATACCGCCCATAAAGCATATGGTGATGCGACTGCCCCATTTTGATGTGACTGTCAGACTGGTGGTCGCAAATCTATCAGTATCATGATGGTGGCATGCTGCAGCCCTGTTAAGGAGCAGCAGGACATGCTGCCGCCATGCATCACCACCAACAGGTCTATACACCGTGTGTCATGTGTGCATGGCAAAGGGTGCAGGAAGGTGATTGAAGGAACTACGCGTGCCCCCAGTGTTCGGCAATGGAAGAGGGCCCTGTTTGAGACCCCCAATATCCGACAACATTTTCATGGCGGTGTGTCCGCCATGGAAAGGCTATCGGAAATGGTTATCCAAATCCCAACGGCAGTGACTGCCTCAGCACCACCTCCATTATCAGACACTGCTCCGACCACCATCCCATCGGGATTTCTGATCCTGGTGGCGGAGTTGTTCTTGCATCGTACAGAAATGGCTCCAACCGCCAGCAATGTAATGCAGCAGTCAGACCAAAGGGCTGTCGGCAGTACCTCCACCGGCGGCCTGTCAGCGGTGGTCTGACCGCTATCATAATGAGGCCCTTAGTCCACATTTTTTGTGAATCTCTGTATACTTTGATTGAAATCATAGTAATATCCTTGTAGAACTGTGAGGGGGAATGTTATCTTATGTTAAAACTGATTTGTTTAGCGCACGTTCACCAGATGGTTTCTTGGCGCTAGGCGGGGTTGGTTGCAGGTACAGTAGCAGAGGAATTAACTGTAGGCCTGAACGAATAGTCATGTTTTGAGGGATTTCCTGAATTGGGTATAGCAGGTGGCCAGCAGCAAATCGGGGGGCAGGGTGTTCCAGAATTGGGGTGCTAAGGTCAAGAATCTTAGACCGCCATATTGTTTGCGTTTAAATGGGCAAGGGGTCAGCAGGTTCATGTTTAAAGAGCGTAGGTCACGGTAGGGGACATAACGCTGTATTTTGGATGCGATAAAGGCTGGATCACGATCCGAGAGGGTTTTGTAGATCATGTAGCCCAATTTAAAAAGACAGCGTTGGGTCAAGGGAAGCCAGTGTAGGCGATTTAACAGAGGCTTCACGTGGTAAGACTTAGGTTAACTGTAAACAAGGCTAGCGGCTTGGTTCTGCACCTGTTGTTGCCTGCGCAGTTTGTAGACTGGAATACCGGTGTACAGGGAGTAACCGGTGTACAGGGAGATAGAGTAACAATTTTAGAATTGTTTGAAACATGGCTTGTTCAAAGTCTATATTATTTTTTGGGGGTAGTGGTAATTTTTTGCATATTTTATATAGTTTAAGAGCTCATAATAAGTGCTGCTTTGTTTATTTAGTATTAGGTATATATAAAAGAGATATTTGCACTTTAATATTAACCGTGTATGGTATATTTCCTAGTAAATTGTTTGGGACACATTTTAAAGGTCCTATCCATCACCCAGGTTTGTAATCAGCTAACTTTCATTAAGTTGTCAAAGTTGCCGGTGGGGAAACAAAGGGGTCGCTACAGGGCCCCCTTACCCCAAGCAGGTAGGTGCATGCAGAGGGGCACATGTTGTGCCCCCCTGTGTGCAAGTACCCAACTAGTTCCAGCACAGTATGGACTTTATAGTCCATGCCATGATGGAACGCGCTATGGCCGTCCCACAGCAAGCCAGTGTTAAAGGCTTATTGAGCCTTTTTACTGCACCGTCACGGGACCGCCATACTGAGGCAACGATTTGTATAGTAATCTGGTGGGAGGGCAACATTTGGCTTTGGCGGTATGGGAGCGGGGCAGTGGTGCCCTATGTGTAATTTTTATATGTTCTGGTATGTATATGTCTTGGTATTTTCTAGAGGCAGCTGAGGTATCACTGGAGGCTTTTTCAGTTTGTGTAATTAATCTTTTTTAAAGTGGGGACAAATGGTAGGTGCCCTGTTGTGTGTTTGGGACGCTAGGTAAAACACCCTTCAAGATTTTGCACATGGGTTCCTGGGAGCTGGTGCTCTCTTATATCTTGCAATATTTCAGATACACTTGAGGGGTGGTTGTGCTCTCCTACATGAATTACAACATCATCTTTTGTCGTTGACCGCCCATAGCATGCATTCGAATAATCTTTAGTACATTTCCAGTTTATAGTTTCTGATGATGCACTTTCTTGGCTGTAGGAGTAGCCCATGTGGTTTAGTAACTGCTTTCCTTTCTTGAAGTGATAAATTCGGTGGCCTCTGTCATTGTATCTGTACGTATTGTAAAAGTATGAATATCTAATATCTTTAACCGTTTGCATGTTTATCATTATCATGTTTAAAAATGCCTTTACTTATATTTTGTATACTTACATACATGTTCTGCTGAGATGTTTCAGCTTTTCTCTTGGGGGCATTTTAATGTAAAGCAGGAGCCTGCATTCATGTTGATTGAAAAAGAAAAATGTAAGTTACATTTTAAACGGTACTTTGTTGCTAGTTTGTAGCAGTTGAGGTGAGTTTATTATTAGCTATTTATTTATGCATACTAACTTTCTTATTCTTTTTGCAGGTTTGTGATAGTTGACATTTTCTGGTAGTTTATTGTTTGTTAAGTAGTAGATTTTTTCTTTTAGGCGGTCTGCGTAAAAAAGATAAAAGTAGGAAAGTGTGCTACTATTTATTTATTATTTTACATTTGTTTACAATTATGTTTTAGTTCAATAAGTGTTGCTTGCTTGGATGTGTCATTGTTAAGATGCATATTCTTCTTTAACTCCTTAACCGCAGCGCAAATTTCACCATGGTTCAGGAGTTCTAAAGGATGGGTGGGGCTGCGTCAGCCAACAGTCGTGTGCAGCACTGGGCAGGTAGTGCACGGAACAGGTTTAAGGTTTGTAGAAAGAATTCAGTAGAGTTTCATTGCCT
Organism: Lissotriton vulgaris; assembly: GCF_964263255.1. Taxonomy (NCBI): domain Eukaryota; kingdom Metazoa; phylum Chordata; class Amphibia; order Caudata; family Salamandridae; genus Lissotriton; species Lissotriton vulgaris. The sequence continues at coordinate 579,835,259 of NC_141694.1, forward strand.
TGCAACATTTGTCATTGTTTGTAGTATTTAGGGGTTCTAATTAGTGTCTGCAGTATATTGTTGATTTAATTGATTATTTGATTTTATTAGTTAAAGTTGTTTATAGTTGCATTTTATTGGTTGGTTTACTATAGTTTGATTGTTATTTTGCAGTTGAATTTGTCTATAGTAAATGCTAACTCGTGATTTACTGTTTATGTGTAATATATACTTCCTTATTTTTGTTTAAAAAATGTATGTGTGTGTGTGTATATATATATATATATATATATATATATATATATATATATTACCACCAAAGTTTAGCGGATCCCAAGCCACAAATCCGGCAGGCTCACGGCTGGGGTAGCCACCCCCTGTATACTCCAGACACTGTTACCAATGTTAGAACTCCTCACATCCACGCTGAGTCAAAAACAGAGGAGCCGCGGCCACAAGTATTATAGTGCAAGTTTATTCAGGCACGATGTCCTACGCATTTCGAGTTGCAGTCACTCCTTCATCACGGGCAGTAGACAATGTTAACGTGAAAACTAATAAAGTGAAAATCACGTGCTAATGGACATAGACAACATACTCCCTCACAGGGGATTGTCTGTGTGTTCGTCTCAATAAAGATTTAAAACATAAGCATCAAGAGCATGATAATTCGACAATTATGTGCAGATAAATGGATTACATAAACTGCAAAATCACAAAATGAACAGAAATATAGGTTCAAAGTCAGATTAACATTTCGAGTCATGCCACAAGCATTTTCGATAATGATTGATGCCAATACATTTACAGAATACATCAAAATAAATGCTGGTTCAGAATTGCAAAATAATGTACAAATTTGCTACGGTAATGCTAGATCATCAAAATTAGTGGAGGCACGAACCCACTCAGGGTAAAAATACTCAGCGCTCGTAGAGCTACTTAATTAATCGAGCTACCAGCTCGTGCATCCGATTCCGGTACAAGGAGCCATAGGTACACATTTAACCTAATGGACAGTCCCTTACAACATAATCATAAGTCATGAATGCAAAATTATATATAAACATTCCATAAATATTAGTTTATGCAGCCCAAGTGGGCTTGAATCGATCGTATTCTGTTAATAAATTCAGTTTCCACATCATTATAGCGCCACCAAAGGGCAAGCTTGACCAACAGTTCTGTTACTTTCGAAAAGTTATGCAGAATATCCGCTATATGCATCAATTTCTAAGGAATAGTTAATATTCATGTATCTGTAAAAAATCAGAGACGAAAACGTGAATTAAAACCATGTATAGTGCACAAAGTGATAATGAAAAATAACATGTCTAAAAAACAACATCAATACGGATGGTTCAATTTACAATACAGCTATATGACAACTACATGTATAAATGAGCAGACAATTCTTCATCCTTATTAAGTCCATTACGTGCCATGGTATTAAATCTGATAATAAGCTTAGATTCTAAACATCTCAGTTCAGCTAGTCTGTTGCCCCCTCTGATATTACGGAGGATGCAATCAATCACTGCAAATTTGATTAAATTGGGATTGCTTTTGTGGAACTCATAAAAGTGTCTAGCCACTGGATAATTTTTATCATTCTTATTGATGGCTCGCAAGTGTTCAAGCACTCTTTTCTTGCCCTTGTGAATAGTACTACCAATGTAGTATTTGTCGCACGGGCACTTGAGTGTATATATCGCAAACTCAGTATTGCAGCTGGTATGTTTCTCTATGTTAAATGGCACTTCTTGGTTATTGAACTTTATGGATTTCAAATTGCAGCTGTATTTACAGGCTTTGCACTGATTACAAATATAAAATCCTTTCACATCATTTAATCTTTTGTGACTCTGAATCATATTGTTGCAAAGATGGTCACGTAAAGATCTAGGTTTGCGAAATGTTAAAGAAGGATATTCTCCCACATGACCCTCGAGATCCTCATCAGTTTTTAACACCTCCCAGAATTTTTTTAGACTTTTTCTGACTTGCCAAGCATGGGTATTATACTTGGTAATGAATCTGATCGATACGTTGTTTTCAGGCACTTGGGGTGTGTTTTTAAGACTCATGATTTCATTGCGTCTTAGAGTGTCGATTTTAGTACTAGAATCCGTAACAAGTTTAGCACTATAACTTCTTGCTAAGAATCTTTCTGTCATGATCAATTTTTCAGATTCATATTTCTCGTCCGTACTGCAGTCCCTGCGTGCACGCAGAAATTCCCCATAAGGGATACTGCGTATTAAACTTTTAGGATGGCAACTGGATGGCAAATTTCAGCTGTATTTACAGGCTTTGCACTGATTACAAATATAAAATCCTTTCACATCATTTAATCTTTTCTGACTCTGAATCATATTGTTGCAAAGATGGTCACGTAAAGATCTAGGTTTGCGAAATGTTAAAGAAGGATATTCTCCCACATGACCCTCGAGATCTTCATCAGTTTTTAACACCTCCCAGAATTTTTTTAGACTTTTTCTGACTTGCCAAGCATGGGTATTATACTTGGTAATGAATCTGATCGATACGTTGTTTTCAGGCACTTGGGGTGTGTTTTTAAGACTCATGATTTCATTGCGTCTTAGAGTGTCGATTTTAGTACTAGAATCCGTAACAAGTTTAGCACTATAACTTCTTGCTAAGAATCTTTCTGTCATGATCAATTTTTCAGATTCATATTTCTCGTCCGTACTGCAGTTCCTGCGTGCACGCAGAAATTCCCCATAAGGGATACTGCGTATTAAACTTTTAGGATGGCAACTGTTTGCGTGCAGCAAACTGTTGCCTGCTGTCAATTTCCGGTAAAAAGAGCTGCAGATTTTATTATTTATGATCTCAAGTTTGAGGTCTGGAAATTCGAGGGAAGATGTGTTTAGTTGGTATGTAAACTTAAGATTTAAGTCATTGGTATTAAGGGTTGCTAGAAATTCATGTGCCTCTTTTTCTGTACCTTTCCATACACAGAAAATATCATCTATGAACCTGAGCCAGAAGACGGCGTGGTCTCTGTACAGTTGGGATTTGTACACAACCTGGTCCTCCCACCAGCCGAGGTAAAGGCCTGCAAAGCTGGGGGCGAAGCAGGTTCCCATCGCCGTCCCCTGGATTTGTTGGTAAATGGTCTTATCAAAAAGAAAAAAATTGTTAACTAGACATACTCTTTCACAAGGATGATTTCATCAGTGATGTCATCAGTGATGTCATTTGAGATATCATCAGTGATGTGATGAGTGATGTCACTGACCATGTCATGAGTGATGTAATATGTGACGTCATCAGCAGTGCATTGTGGGCGCACGAGTTATAGTTAGCTGAACTAACTATAATGGGGGAATTTCAATGGTTTTGTATGAGAAAAATGTCCAGCTAACTATAACATGGGTGAAACCTATGGTTTTTTCAGTGAATTTCTAAGGTTTTTTAAATGCTAATTCCTGCTATAACGTGGCTGAAACCTATGTTGTTTTCAGTGAATTTCTAAGGTTTTTTAAATGCTAACTCCTAACTATAACGTGCCCGAAACCTATGTTTTTTCAGTGAATATATATATGCACTGGGAAACTAAACACCCACTTCCTTTACAAAGAAATGGAAAGTTTGCATCTCTGCAACCTCTCTAATTTTTCACCTTAGTCATCTTCCACTCAATCAACACAACAAATACAAATACACACACCTACTTGCTTCCATTATTGCCTAAGCTTATCAATTATTCTTCTTTAATTCAAATTCAAAGTGCAGGCCCTTTATTCAGCCTTCTTGGTAACTACTACCTGTGAATAGCAGTGGGTAATTTGCACACTTCTGTCCATTCTTGCGTCTTTTCTACCACACACTGCAACAGGTTTACAAGCCCCATGCGCAACTTTTGCATCATTTTTCCCACGACCATGTAAATCTGCCCAACTGTGTGTACTTTATGCACTTGCTTTCTTCCTTAGTTGCTGTACTAGTTTCTCATGCTCCCACTGCGGAATCCAACACCCTATCTGTATAATGACCTGGAAATCCAAAGATCCACTTCACAGACAATGCAGTGGGTAGTTTGCGTCTCTCCGACCTTTCTTATTTTCACGTTTTTCATCTTCTACTCAATCTACACATCATCCACACAGACACACATCTAATTGCTGCATTCCTTAGCTATGATTATCAACTATTCTTCTATTTTATATTCATATTCAAAATTCAAGCCCTTTATCGAGCCAATTTGTTGTAACTACTATTCCAGGAATTCTGCTCATACACAAAACTGTGCATAAAGACTTAGGACCTCAGTGAATTACGGTGTACCAAAACCCACCTTACTACACAAACCCCCTCCCAAACTAGCAATCAGTCATTCATTGGTTTTTTACCCTAGAGCAAAAACACCAATGACTAATCAACCCAGAACATGCAACTTAGATTACATGAAGTAAAGTGGATAACAAAAACACTCTTTCAATATACTCTTACACCAGTCAAAAACAAGATGTAAATAAAGACACGTGCAACTTTGAAATGTTTATTTCTAATGCCGTAATCTCATGCACACTACCTTAGAAAATACAACCAAGCATATTGGTCATAACTGGAGTCCCCCAGGGCTCGACTTTGAGCCCTTTGCTCTTTAACATCTATCTGACTCCTTTGATTGCACTGGCGGAAGAGCTGGGAGCCAAAAATGATGACCTATGCTGACGACACTCAGTTTTTATTTACCTGGAACGGCCCCAACCTGTGCACAGAAGCTGCGCAGAACTGCCTCTCCGCCGTGTTCACAAGGCTTGCACAGGCTAAGTTTAAATGCAATGAGGGGAAATAGGAAGTCCTCCTGTAGGCCAACTTCCGCCTAACTTTGTTGTGGCCTTGTGGCCATCGGATTTACCCCGGCCATTGTCGGAGGGAGGCCCGTTAAAAAATTTGGGGGTATGGTTCAGGGAGGATCTTCGATTCTCTGATCACATCATGAGACTTACAGGTGTCTGTTTTGGTACACTTAAGTCACTCAGTCGATTTCTCCCTCTGCTTCCTCAGCCAGCCTAGGAAATGGTGGCCCGAGCACTTACTCTGTCCCACTTAGATTACACTAATGTGCTTTTTTTTAGCATTCCGGGCTACTTAATGAACAAACGCCAACTGATTCAAAATGCGGCGGCTAGACTCTTATTTAACATCTCCAAGAGAAACAGCATAAGGGCATGCCTCTGTGACCTCCACTGGCTGCCTGTGGCCCAGAGAGTGCAGTTTAAGGCCCTTACCTTAGCACACAGAGCCCTGCACGATTCAGGACCCTCTTATATTAGGAAACGTGTGTCCTTTTATACTCCCCAACGCTCTCTGCGCTCTGCCTCGCACCGTCTGATGGCCACCCCCCGCTTTCGACGCTCCAGACTGGGGGGTCAGTCACTGTCGGTTAAGGTAGCTGTGCTTTGGAACAGTCTGCCAGTTGCCTTACGCCATACGCAGGAGCTCGGTATGTTTAAGAAACTTCCTAAAACCCACCTTTTTAAACAAGTTCTCCTTTAATTTTTTCCTTTCACACGTATGAGACCGTTTTGCCCCAGGATACTCTTGAGTAGTTGTGCGCGTTATAAGTCTCTTATAACATAACATAACATAACATAACATAACATAACATAACATAACATTATCAGAAACAAGGTTGTCAGCATTGTTACTATTCTATGAAATACAAATGGAAAAAGCATCCTATAATGCTAAAGATAAACAAATTGAAAATATACCTACATTTCACCGTCCTACCTAACAGATTAGTTTATAACTACGGAAAGTCTCATAGGATTACATGGGCACACCCATACCTCTGGTACTCAGCAGTAATGGATCACATTCAGTGCTCCACAAACTATCAAAATACGAATGTTCTCCAACTGTGTGTAACTTTGCCTCCACAATGGATTATGAAACGCGCAAGTATCAGAGGTGCCCACAGCTCCATATGTATTATGGCACGAACATGCGAGGATCATTCTGAATAACAGACACAGTATTCAAGATAACCTTGATGTTCCATGCTCTCACTACACACACAAAACTAGCGAGGCAGTTTACAAATCTAGCATACCAAATTATTCTCATATAAAGCAAAATGCTCAGCCTTCTCTAAACAATATCACAAGTACATGTTGTGTGCAAAGCAGAGCAGGAAAGCAAAAATAGCGTGTAAGCTTCCAATAAACCCATGCTAACTTAACAGGCTGTGAGTGCAACGCTCAACCCCACGGCAACCTTTCTTGATCAAAGCACGTGATATAAACGTGAGCGCATTAGGAACGCACAGTCCAAGCCTAAAAAGCAGAGTCAAGTTCACATTTCCCCAAAAAAATGTATTCGCTCTTTGATAGAAAACAGTAACTAAATAATAAAGAATACGTAGAAAAATCAAACAGTCTTAATCCAACAGCGTGTAAGCACAGTATGTAGCAACAGCCTCCAAGAGGAAGTCATTGTTCTCATCTGAAAACATTTCAGCCATCCAACTCAATAGTGAGAATGAACATACATGTTCCTCAACAATCGGAGCCTCTATCACCATCGGAGGAAAACTCGGGTCATCTTCAATGTAACTGCGTGCCAAGAACTCAAGTGCCGCTGCACAAACATTCCAACGTCCCATTATTCCATGTGTCGCTGCTAAGACCATAATCCCGCCGCCAGAACAGAGCAAGTCATGAACCACTAAGGAGCTCATCAACTGGTCAAATCCGCATTGGGAGACACCATACTGCAGAGACACAAATCCAGGGCCCAGTCGAAATCGTAGCTCAGGCAATGGAACACAGGTTGAACGCATGTGAAAAAGGAAGATCGAAACGATAATCCATAATCTGCACTCAACGTTGCAAGAGGCAGCGCTCCATTGTAACTAAGCATTCGGTTGGGGAACAGCAACAGCCGGGACATATTATCGTCTGCTGCAGGATGTGCATCCATATTTATGTAAACAAATTAATAAAAGCAAACTGGCAACTAATGTGAGTATTAAGCGCAATCCACCAGAGATGGTGAAAAAATTCGAATGAAAAAATCCCCAAAAGACACCAAATATACTTTCTACAGAAGTCACAAGGCCACTGCTTCTAACTTTAAAAAAGAAAGGTAACCCCGTAGTAAAGGACACATCAAAGATACTCTAAATTAACTCCCCAAAATTCAAGAGCATGTCTGTATTTAATAAATCATGCACTTCTGAGTGGGTGTTTGCTACATAAAGGACAAATGTTTCTGTACCAGATATAAGAGCGACCTCTTTTTGAGACAATAGCGCTCTTATACGACTCATTTGGTTGACTCTGCTTTCAAGGTCGAAATCGACCGCCAGATGGAAACATCCATCTTCCCATGCAGAGGAGTTAACACAACTTTGTTTTAATCAAACCACACGCTCAGTTACTGTAATCATTTAAGCGATGTCTGCTAACATCGCACAACAATCTCCATTATTTCAAAGTAAATAACTCCCGTTTACAGTAAACTGAATGTTGTTATGATAGCAGGTGTCGGACTACCTTTTAAAACTCAGTCCAAATCAGGTGCATCTTGTATACAAGAGTCATGCAATTGTATGTGTCTACAAATTAAGGGGGTATGTGGTACTATTGTGCAACCCTCGCCATTCACATAGACTACTTTTCCCTCCCTCAGGCACCTATATGTAAGTGGTAATAACCAAGCTTCATGGACATAAGCGCTGCCAAAACATCCATATCTGCCTATTGCATAGTATTTCATGCAAACCTCAAACTTAAACAGGTTAAAAAGTAAAGTTATGATACTGTGGATAAGCCACACACCTGAATAAGTGACCACTTTTAACCATTCTCATTGCGCGCCCTGTGCTCTGATTTGACAGTGAGAGAGTGATCGCACCATAGTTTATACTGCTAATCATTCTCAGCATACGCTACGAATACGCTTCGAGGTTACGCGTCGCATAAAAGCCTCCGTGTGATGTCATGTACTAACGCAAATGTTTTTAATTGTTTAAAAACATATATTCAAGTATTTAATGAACATACTAACAGAAAACTTAAGCTAGGATAATTATGGAATAATTTTTTTTTATGTTTTAAGAATCCTATATTACTTCTATATTGTATGAGTGCAGCTGCGTGCCCCTCCACCTAGTACCCTAGACTCCACCACGTCCAGATCAGGTTCATAAGCATGCATGATCGTCACCACAAAACCATTAGCACGCATATCGCTTTTCCACACATGCTTTTACAACTAGTATGCATTTACCACACATGATAAATGCATATTCTTGATCATGTTTTTTTGTTGACCAACACGTCCTTCAAATTAGTTTCTAGGTATAAGTGTGGCCAACTTTGATAAGATCGGAGGCCAAGGACAAACACTGTGGTATCTGTGGCACAAAATCTCATCGATCACAGAGAAAATATACGCAGGGTAAAATGAAAGTAACAGGTATATAAAAATAACGATGGAAAACTACTAAAATGGCGGTTGGACGGAGTATGTAATCAACGTTTGGCGCCTCAACACTACATTTCAAATAAATATACATACAATTTTTTTATTAATATTTTACAAAAGTATAGCACCGGATAACACACATGACCCGGGAAAAAAAACCTGCAAATTTAATATCTAAAATCAGGAGAGGTTTGCTTGGCGAACTTGGTGAAAAAGAAAAAAAAGTACACCTGCAAACAAGGCTGCACATGCGTAGACAATACAACTGATGCATCAAAAAAAAAACGGAAAGTTTGACATACTGTCATAGAAATATAGCTCTAAAAATTGCCCCCGTAATTCCCCCCCCCCCGGGACCTAAGAAACAAAACAGACTTCTAGTTTTATTTCACCTTAACCACCGCGTACAAGTACTGCACGAGTACCCCGCCATTTTTTATTTTTTTTTAAATAGAAATTGAGCCTAAAGATCCATGTACCACCCCCCTGACCAAGACTATAGGGTCAGAATGTTTCTACCCTGCCCCCTTTCTTTATATCTCAACTTTGTTTTACTGTTTTCTTGTGACTCGGTTCTCGCGACAAACGAGATGGCTGCCAACATTTCCTCTTTTGGAGTATTGACAACCAATCAGCATGCAGCTCTTGCTCATAATTGTACGTCTTTCCAAACGCGTACGCCTCGATTTTCCTTTAAAAAAATAAAAATAAAAAATAGAGCCTAAACATCCATGAACGACCCTCTGTGCAAGCCTAGAGCGACAGAATGTTTCTAGCCTACCCCCGTCCGTTATTTCTCAACTTTGCTTTACTGTTTTCTTGTGACTCGGTTCTAGCGAGGCACAAGATGGCCGCCAACACTTTCTGGTTTCGAGTGTTGACAGACAGTTCACACCCAATCAGCATACATCTCGCGCTCGTAATTGAACAGATTTCCGTACACGTGCTGAACTCCGTCTCTAGATATCGCTATGATTTTACTTGCGATTTTCTCAGAAACTACAGAACGGATTTACACCATTTAACAAAAAGCACAATCTGCAAACTGAACTCTACCTCTCTGCCAAATTTCATGTAATACTGGCTAAACGTCCTACGGAAAATTGCATGGGGAAAACACGTTTTGGGACCCCCTTTTTTCTCAGCCCCCGCTTTACGAATCACCCCCAAACTTTCAGGGAAGGACCGGAGCGGAGCAGGCCATTTTCTTGGAGAAATTCGTGAAGATTCGTCCACCGGCGTCAAAGTTATTCCAAATAGAGTGTTGCGGATTTCCTATTGAAACTAGGTCCTAACTATAACTACGTACCGGTGACCGCCAGAAGGTAATACTGTAATATAAAACTACTAAAACAAGATATAAAAATGCAGCATCAAATTCTGAACCAGTTACAATAAAAATATACCTAAAGTGTAAACAGGGTTTCATACTGTGCAAAAGTGTTCTTAATTATAATCTTCCAATTTTGCTTTTACTCTTAATAAAAACTTTACAAAAGCAGAATTCATACATCGTTAGAATGCAGACACCTTATCAAAGCTTGCCTACATGTCCTTATTCTTCGTGCATTAAAAAGTTTTTAAAGTATAGTTTTTCCTTCAGTTTGCATTTCAGGACAGATACACAACAAACGGACAATATTCTCCTCTACGGTTTTACACAATCTCCATACTGTATCCCCCTCCGACTTCATCCATGAAGGAAGATGGCATAGTCCAGGGAGTATACCAAAATCTTGCCTTTATATAGATTTGTTTGCTTTTTAATGTACATGATATTTCTAAATAAGCTTGAATCTGCTTTTTTTGTAAACCCACTAATTATTGGCCATGCATGTTTTCTTTTTGCCAATATGTCTTTATCTCGTATAATTGATAGATGATTTGTTAATCTGTTGATTGCCTTTTTGAATGATTCTTTGTTTAGTGTTGTTGTTCCAGATTGGCATCACAGCAAATTCTTCCAGTGCTGTATTTAAATATTTCCAGGCTTGTAATTTTCTGTTATTATTTATTTCTTGCCATAGTATTTGAGACAAATGATTGTCATGATCATTTTTTATCCTGTTCCATGCTTTGATACATTGACCCTTTTGTGCATACAATTGGTTATTTAGACCAAACTCCAGCCTTATTTGTGCGGCTAAAGCATTATTTGGTAGATGAAAAAGGGATTTAAAAGTTTTTGTGACTGCATTATTTATAGTCACAGTATCTTTCCCAGTTAATGCCTCACTACCATATGTAAGAGTGGGGAGGAGTTTTGCTGATATAACCTTTAAAAGGGGGCGATAAGTAAGATTTCCTAATGATTTTTGCAGTATCCTGAATGTTGCAGTCAAAGCATTTGCTTTCCTTTGTATATCTAATGTGTTTGGGCGAAAATTTCCATTATTATCAAATAATACTCCCAAGTACCTGCATGTTTCAACTTGTTCTAGTTGGATATCCTCCATAAACCATTTGGATTTATGTTTTAATCTTACATTTTTAGTAATAACCATAACTTTAGTCTTGGTTTCATTTAACACCATTCTGTTTTCTTTTGAGTAAGAAAATATTCGATTTATTAGGCGCTGTAATCCCACTTTCGTTTGCCTTAGAAGTATGACATCGTCTGCATATAGCAGATTTGAAATTTGTTTGCAAGTTAAATTGATGGGTGGGCATTTATTTCATCCAAGGCTTCCATTAAATCTGCTAGAAACAAGTTAAAAAGTAAAGGGGCCAATACGCATTGCTGATTTAGACCTGCAGTTGCTATTACTTCCTTTGTTAGTGTGTGGCCATCCCCCATCCGCACTCTAACCCATGTATTGGTGTACAAACGTTGGAAACGTTTAAGCAATTGGTCTGGAATATTTTTTTGCCGTAATTTTATCCATAAGAGGCATCTATGGACACAATCAAAAGCAGATCTAAAATCTACAAAACACAAGTACAGAGGTTGTTTTATTAAAATTGATTTGTCCATTAAAAGTGATAAAGCTAATATATTTGTTGTTGTTCCAAGTCCCTTAACAAACTTAGTCTGATTCGGAGGTAATATCTTGTTATCCATTGACCACTCTGTAGATTTATGAATAAGATCTCTGCAAACAACTTAGCATCTGTGTCTTGTAATGTTATTAACCGGTAATTTTCAGGGTATATCCAGTTTCCTTTTTTATAGATAGGGGATATTAAAGACCCTGTCCAGGATTCCGGTATATGTCCTGTCCGTACAATTTCTTTAAACACTTCCGTAAGGTATTCTGACCATAAGGTTGTTTTTTCTTTGTAGAGGGCAAACGGAATTCCATTAGGTCCTGGTGTCCCATCTTTCTGTTTAGTAATTAATTTAGTTACTTGGGATTTTGATATGTCAATTTGACCGCAATTGTCGTGATTTCTTATGTTTATCCTACTCTGGGTACCTTCCTTTATTTTTATTTTCGGATCAGAATTTAGATGTTTTTCAAGAAAGGTAACCCATTCTTTTTCCGATAGAGTGGATGACACCACTAACTTATTTGGTCTCACAAAGCGATTTATTGTTTTCCAAAATTCCCTTGAATTTGTTTGATTGCTTGTGAAAAACGTTTTGACCAGAAATCTTGCTTATCATGATTTCTTTCGTTCCATATAAATTTCCACAATTTCTGATTTATGTTTTTTAGTTTAATTGACAATTCAGCATTATGCAGAGAATTTATAATCTGCCTTCTTAAGTTATTACGAGTACTTTTCAATTTTTTTAAGGTGAATGATAGATTAATTTATGATTTCCTTTTCTCTCCTTGTGTGATTTCATTCTTCTTAACTTCAGATATAGGTTTACAAGTAAAGTTTAACCATTGTTTAATTGGTGAAGTCAAGCTCTCATCTTTGAAACAATCTTTAATGAGTTTTTGCACCAATTCATTGGTCTCCTCTTTCCTATGTACCGTCCAGATTAGTTTCCTATAGTTGATCGTTCCCGTCTGACCGTGCATGGTCAGGTACGTTTGATGCTTTTTACTCATGAAATTTGTAGTGATTATCTGTTGACTATGATCACTATCTGGAACCTTCTTCAATTAGTACGAAGAAATATTGCTAAAAATATTAAGTGATGCAATTGTATAATCAATCCTTGTCTTTGCATTATAGGACTGGAAAGTAAATGCTGGTGGTGAATCTAACATAAATCTCCCATTTTGTATTCGTAGTATTCGTAGTCCCATTGCTTCTATGTCCTTTATAAATTGTGTTCCAATTTTACTTCGAGGAGGATCTGTCTCTATTTCAAGTACCTTGTCCAAAATGGCATGCCATGTTCAATGTTTTGTTGCCAATGGGGCTTTTGGGGGTTGTATGCTGGCTCGGGTTGCCTCCACTGTGCTTGGCTGTTGTTTTCTGTTTGGATTGTCTCTCATTTTCAGGCTTTTGTTGTGCTAATTCGCGCCTGCTGTGTGTGTCGTGGGCCTGGCGGTGCTTATCTATGCTTTCCTCATCACGAATGGCCTCTTCTTATGTTTTTTTTGTGTTGTGGTTTGGGTTTTTATCTCCATCGAAGGGGTTTTATCACGGACATTGGCCGCGGTGTAGGCAGACTATCGCACGCTACCGCGTTGTTGTGAATTCCATGTTAGCATGGGGTTATTTTCCCACGAACGGCTGCGATGTGTAAAGGTAAAGGTGCGTTGGCATTTTTTGGTGATGTTTAGTACACGGTCTTATGAATATACCCCTAAGAGTTTAGTTAACTATCATGGAATAAGAGATTTTCGCCAAGGAGGTGTTATAAATTGTCATTTTTACCCCCATAGTTTAGAGACTTGTTTTAGTTAAAAAAAATGTTTTTTTATAAAAAAGAGTGTCCAATCAAGAACTTGTTAAATGATGCTTTTACTACAAGAGAGGGCGTAAGGGGAAGTAAGGTTATTTGCTGGAAATTATACTTCTTTTAGATCAGTATTTAGGCAAATAATGCCACCTCCAAACAACACAATGCATGGGTTATAGTGCTAATCTATGCGTTTTACACTGTCTGAGGCATTACAAACCAACCTTTGTGGAAATCAGGGTTCACATAAACATATGATTTATTACTTCAGAGTCGACACTCCTTCAAAATGTGCTGATCTCATAGAGAATTGTGGGATGCACAATTAATATTGCAGAACTCATTGTTCAGATGCAGATAAAAAGGGCTAGCACGTGTCACACACATTCCAGACTGTAAACTGAAAAGAAGGTGTGTCCCAGTTTGCAATACACACACACAGTGCACCTGCTCTGCAGACTGGGCAGCGCTAGAGTAGTGCAAAACAAGATGGGCTGAACGGACACAAAGGTTTGTCCCAGAAGGTACTCGAAGGAGTAATCTTTCTTACACATTTTGTGGACTTTTCCTGAAACACAACAACATTGAGAGAAAGTAGGAGCTTGTGTAACACGAGTCATGGGGTAAAGAATTATATATTTTCCAAAATGACTATATTAAATATTTGGGGAGATGGGGATGGTACCCAAAAATATACCAAGCCGTGGGTGGTCTTTGGATGGATACTAGTCTCCAAATGGAATACCGCCAGACAAAGGGGACAAGTGAGCTCCCAAATCTAAAAGCCTGGAAAGAGAACATGGACTGTTGTATGTTGGATGAGAAGCAGGTCTATGAAGAGATAGGATCCCTTAAGAAGTGGGAATATATATGGGAGGCTTGGCAAGCTTATATAAGGAGCCATGTAATTGTATAGGACGTAATGAGACTCTGCGCTAATTAAAAGGGAATGGATGGGAAGGAAATGACTATGTATGGGGAAATACATGCCTGAACACACAATGATCACCTGTACCACTGTTCCTTCTTTATGGTAGAACATGGTTGGTGATGCGTTACATACATCTATGTTTAAGAAAACAATTTAAAAAAAATCTAAAATCTTATCTGGCAAAAGCAGTTGGGCTACAATGGTTATGCCTCTGCCTCTGCATGGGTGTTCTGTTCTGATCATGGAACACACAGTGCTGGAATTGAAAAACACACTAAAATTAGGGGTCAGGGTTTGGTAGAGAAAAAGGGGTGGTGTCCTGAGGGGCACAGACATGAAAAGCACAGTCTGACAGTCAACTTACACATTTATGTTTTAAAAATCTGCAGCAAAGAAATTGACAACAAGGAGAAAAGCGACAGTAAATCTCAACCAATCAATCAAGGATTTATAACTGCGGCAAATCAACCGAGAGGATCTCAAGGAGCTGGAGTTGCTAACTGTTTTTTTGATTTTTTTAAAGAGGGGAAAGCAAGGAGAAGGCACTAAAAAAATGGAAAAAACAAGGAGAAAGCTATGAAAATAAATGCAATGTAAGGAGGAGGCACTCAAAAGACAGGGGGGAAAGCAAGGAGAAGAAGAGGAGCAAGAGTGATGTAGCAGCAGGAGTAGAGCTGGGCCTACAGCCTTCTCAAAGGCGTCACACTGCTGCCTCCATTAAGTAAGTCTTGGGAGGAGGTAGGGGTGCTGGAGGCAGTAGGTGGGGCTGTTCTAGCTTAATTAATTGGTCACAAAGAGATTTCATTTAAAATATCATACAAGGCTAAGACACAGTCTGCACAGTGCTTTCAATGGAAATATAGAAGCGGAGGTACTCCTTGTCCCACAGTGCCTATTTGCGGATGAGAAGTGACAATACTCTCCCATTAAAAGCATTTGAGCAGTGCAGAGAAGTGCCAGTACTATCCCTTCTAAATTAAAGAAGTTGCATGTACTGAGTACCTACCCATTTAAAGCACTGCTGCTGCAGAGATCTTTGGGTGCCCAGCAACTTTCAGAAGATTATAATTACGGTAAGATAACTGTGGTGGTCAATGTAGTTCCTGGAGAATTCTGTGTTCTGCCCAGTCACAGTTTTGATTCATAAAGTAGCATCAAGGGTGAGTATGTCTGCTGTAAATCACATCATATAACATTCAGATTACAGATTTGCATTTTATGTAGATAGGCTAGTGAGTTACAGTGTTTGACGCACTGGAGCTGCACGCAAATTGCAAGTCGTGGGATTAGACATTTATTGTTTTTTCACAGTATGTTTTTATTCTAAGTTTGGAAAGAAGGTTTCCTTTGTGTACTAAAAAAGTCCTGATAGATTAGACAAACCCAAACGCAGCTTTATGTTTTAAATCCTGACTTTGTATTTCTCTTGGTCATGCCTCTTAACATTTAATATCTTCAAGTGTGGACGATATGTGACTCCTACACTTTAGAAACCTCCATTGTCAGACTGCCCTAAAGGGCAATCAGGCACTGCTTAATGGGCCGGTCTTACAAGTCAGTGTGTAGGCCTGTTTTATGGTCTACTGGGCTGGTGTATATTGTTGATTTCTCTGTAGTTAAAGCAAACATCAGCTGCAGCATGCAAAATCCAATGCAGTCTTCCACACCTTGCAAAACACTTACGATGCACATATATTTAACTTCAAAACTACCCCAATTTCAAAACATGGCCTACATTTTAAGCATCCTAATTCACTATTGGGGGTCACTTTTAGTTTGGCACACAGGCCTATTTTATGTCCCATTTTGACCCTGGAACTCTCATTGTCTTTTGTAAAATTTCCTGCACATTGAGTTTGTTAGACCTGGCATCTTTGGCGTGGTTTCCCCTGTCTTTTTGCCTCTACCTCCTCTATTTCTGACTTTGTGCTGGATTTCGATTTTGCTGGTTTAGATGCTTTGGGCACTTTGCCACTGCTGATCAGTGTCAAAGTGCAAGTGCTCCCTGAGTAAATTGTTATTGTAATTGGTTATCCATGATTGGCATATTTATATTACCAAGAAGTCCCTAGTAAAGTATACTAAGTGTGCCAGGGCTGGTGTTGCAAATGCTACTAGTGGGCCTGCAGCACTGATTGTGCCACCCACATGAGTAGCCCTAAAATGATGTCTCAGGCCTTCCACCGCAGTGCTTGTGCGCAGTCTGTGAACTGCCATGTCAACCTGGCCAGTGTCCTCACTAACCAGGCCTAACCCTTCCCTTTCTGTACACATTGAAGACCCCTGTGGAAGGCCCAATGCATCTGCCTGGGCAGGATGCAGTGTACTAGTGCAGGTGACAGCTCTGGTAGTGAATTACAGCCATTTTCGTTTTTCACTATTGTAACGCCATCTTACCCATAGGATACCATGGGGGAATGCTGTGCACAGTGGTTACCTGCATATCTTCCCATAGGAGCAAGATAGGACATAAAAGTCTTGTATCCCTGAATTCAAAATTTAATAACACATCTTTTAGGAAAGGTGTTTTTTAAATCCTGTGTTTGAAAACAACACTTTTAGAAAGTGGCTGTTCACTTGTCTGACCTTTCTGTGTGCCTTGGCCTGTTTGCGAATTGACTGTCTGGTTTGTGAGTGACAGGGGCTGGGTGGCTCCCAGAGGCTGAGTTCACTATACCTGGGCTGAATAGCTCCATCTGCATCTAGAGTGGTGGTAGGGAGTAGCACCTGTGCCTGAATAGGGCTGTGCCTGCCCTCCACAATGCTGGCTCCACCTCTTGCTGGGCGGCTGACGACCCTGCCCCTATCTCACAAAGTAAATGAGAATCCAGGAAAACAAAGTGCTCAAGGAACACCCAGAACGGGTTCAGACCGGGCTCAGAGTCCTCCTGCACAAAGGGAACAAACACTTTTAGGGGTATAAGTATAGGACCCAAGACTACAGAAAATTAGATCATCCTGGAATCAAGAAGGAACCTCTGCCAAGGAGAAAGCTGGAAGACTGAAGAGGAAGGACTGTTCGGCTGAGTGTTTGTGGGCTGACCTGCAGTTGCTTTGCTGCCACGGAGAGGGGAAGGACTTAGCTTTGTGCTGTGTCCCCTTGCTTGAAGAGATCTCCAAGGGCCAGAGTTGAGCTGGCTCCCTGTTAAGAAGTCCCAGGAACAAAAGGACTTCACCCCCAGCTTCCCCCCTGAACTCTACTGAGAGAGTTCTGTCCTTCTTAGAGTACTTGGGTCAGTTGTGGTGCCTCTGGAAGTTGTACCTGTTGTTGGGAAGCTGGACAAGAAGAAACTAAGGACAATCTGCAATGTTTCTCTCATTGCTCGCTTGCGAAGCGCATCCCTGACAGTGCGAGGAATTTCCCGCCGCCGCGAAGATCGAGATCGTCGCAGCGCCTGTTGCCACTGCAAGAACTGACGCATTCTTCTCTTGCAGAACACATCGCTCCGGTGCGGGAAGATTACCATCGCTGCGACAATTGTCGCAGAGCATGTTGTCGCTGGGTGAGATCGTCGCACCGCTTACTTGCGGACGGCATCACTTCGCTGCGAGAGTCGTCACAGAGCCATTGCATCAAGGGGCCTTGAGAGGACAAGATCGAATCTGACTGCGCATTGCCGCCGCACCTGAGATCGTCGCCGTCCCGAAGATCGTCGCATCGTACCTCTGCAAGACGCTTCCTATGAAACCTGCTCACCGGAATCCTACAAGGTATCCCATCCCTCCTCATACAGACCGGAGTCACCGCAACACGCCCGCTGTGTCCAGCGGGGTTGTCGCATCGCCTCCCCTGGGTCTCAGGAGTGACGCATCGCTTGTTTTCCAATGCTGCTGCTTTTACTCGGAACTTTTGTCGCATCTAAAGATACTTTTGGTTAAACGTGACGCAACTGTGGATTATTATAACTGCATATGTTGGATTGTTATCGTTTTGGTCTTGTTTAGTTTAGATTAAATACTTTTATTTTTCGAAACTGATGTGGAGTCCATTTGTCGTGTTTTCACGGTGTTACTGTGAGTGTTGGTACAAATACTTTACAAATTGCCTTTGATAAGTCTGTCTGCTCGTGCCAAGCACCAAGGGGGTGAGCAGGGATTATCTAAAGAGTGTATCCCCCTTACCCTGACTAGAGGCCAGGGTCCTGTTTGTCACAAGTACGTACCTGTGCCAAACTAGAGACCTCGAGATCTAACAGTTACACACTTGTATCATTTGTTTTCCCTTTGTGTGTATGAGAAGCACTTTAGAAGAATGACATGAAGATTAAATAGTAAGTGCCATTTAAATCGTTATTTGTGCGATTACTCATACACACAGACAAAACTGGCATTCTTACAGTGCATGTATATCTCTTAAATATTGGGAGACAAAATCAAGTTTTAAGTTTCAAGTTTAATGTTTATTGCTTGATTAATTAAAATCATCACAAACCCCCCCTACATAAAATAAATGAATTGCATCTACACGGACAGCTAGGATTGTCATTATGCGAGAGATCGTATTATGTCCGTGCTCTGTCTGCCATACAATTCAAGTGTATAAAATGCTATTATTATAAAATCATACTAAAACTGTATTAAGATCAAGTTACAGCAAAGAAATAAAATTTCATGAGCCTCCAAGTGAGAGTGAGGAGAGGTGTTACATACATTTAAGTTTAGACATTGTCCGCTTGCGATAGGCAGCTGTTTACCAATTTCATGTACTTGACTCCTCTGCAAGCCAGAATGCATGACAAACCCTCCAGCCAGCTTATCACTGCTTGTCTGCTAGAGCGAATGTTCAGGTTGATAAAAGTCACCTTTAGGTACTGTCTCCTTTGGCTTAACATGGCTGGACAGGCACACAACAAATGGGTCAGGGTTTCCTTTTGGTATCCGCATAAGCAACAACCTTCTGACTCAAAACGTGTCACCCAAGAGGGGGATAAATCCTTAGAGACGTGCACCCCCATCCTGTACTTTAAGAAGCACATCTTTAAGTGGGAACTAAAGTGGGCGGATAAGTAGGCTTGTGGCTTTGTAGTCCTATATGATTTCATAACTGTCCATCCGTGCCGCCTCTTTGTGAGCACCGATTTATCTTCCAATAAAGATGTATTTTTGCTCGCGACATTCACAGTTTTATTAAAAGACAATCGATCCATCTTTTTCTCCCATGCTGGTTAATGTTCCAAAGTGGCCAGAGATGTACTCAGGAAACTCCCCCAAGAGTTTGGAATTTCTTGCTCGTACTGTGACCTAACTTCGTCCCAGCAAAATCTGTTTAGAGTGTCTACTTCGGATTGCCGGAGAGTGTGGCAGATTTTAATGAAGTTACTCATTGCCCTGTATTTAAGATCCTGGAGCCCAAATTCCAGTCTTACCTGGGCAGGCGAGGCGCATTTTGGCACATCAAAAACCGATTTGTAGATTTTTGACTGCAGTTCGTTCTGAAAATGTGAATCTTTTCCACACCAGGGGACGAGGCCATAGGACACACTTGGTTGGATTTGGGCAGCCATAACCTTTAACAGATGCGAATAGTTTGGGCAGTCCAGTTTTCTGCGCAAGGATCTGTACGCATAGATCAAGGACTTACAGCCTAATTCATGAAGCCCGATTCGGCTCGCAAAGGGCCAGATTCTGAGAATCTGGCCCTTTGCGAGTGAGATTTTTGCATTTGGGATTCATCATCCCAAATGCAAAAATCGGTAATTGCATTTTTCGCAAATTTGCGATGGATTACATTTAAGGAATCTCTATTTGAGATTCCTTAAATGCAATTCATCATCCATTTAAAAACTGCGAAATCGCAATTTCGGGCCGCTATTTACCGCGAGGTCAAACCTCGTGGTAATTAGCGATTACTCAGAAAAATGCTTTTAAAAGCATTTTTCTGAGTTGCATGTTGCACACACACATGTCCTTTGTAAATGTGTGTGCGCAACCCCTGTTCATATTAGCATTTAAGGGGTGCTACAGGGTATCCTTTGGACACCCCTGGCACCCTTTCAATCGCTATCTTATTTGCGATTAGCTAATTGCTAATCGCAAATGAGGAATACTCCCCATTCATTCCTATGGGCCTTTATAAGGAATTAGTAGGAATCGCATTTTTTTTGCATATTCCTACATGAATCCCGTTTTGCGAGTCCTTAATAGCGATTCGAGTATGATGAATCAGGCTGTTAGTCTTTGCTCTAAGGGCCAGTTTGTGCTCTTTGTGACTTGTGCCCTGCCCAAATATTCCGTCCAGATATTTGTATGAGTTTTTTTCTTCCACGTGAGCCCCGTTAACCCTCCATTTAAACTTTAATTTCCTACTGTCAACCAAGCGGACGACTTTTGTTTTATCTTTGTTTATCTCTAGCTGTTCCGAGTCCAAGTAGGATGCCAGGTTATTTATAGATCTTTGTAGCCCCACTGGGGTTTGGCTTAGCAAGACTATATCATCTGCATATTGGAGGATTGGGACGGGCTCGTTTGCCAGTTTCGGGGGGTGGCAGTCTGGGTTTTCAAAGTGTTGTCCAATATCCGATAAATACAGATTAAAAAGGCTTGGGGCCATGACACAGCCTTGCTTATGACCACTTTGTGTAAGAATGCTTCCAGTGGTGCTCAACCCATTTCCCAACTTTACTCTTGTCCAGTTGTCAGTATACAAGTTTTTGATGGCAGTGAGGAGTATATTTGGTAGGCCCCATCTTTTGAGTTTTCTCCATAAATGATTTCGGCTGACTCTGTCAAATGCTGATTTGATAGCCAAGAAACAGGCAAAGAGGCGAACTTTCCTTCTTTGCGCCTGTTCTGTCAGGAGGGCTAGGGTTGCAAGATTCGATTGAGTACCCATGCCTTACCTGAATCCTGTTTGAAATTTGGGGATAATGTTTTTTTCCTCCATCCAGCCTTGCAGATGGTTCAATAGACATGAGGCATATAATTTTGCTTCCACGTCAATCAACGAGATTAGTCTATAGTTCCCTGTCTTGGCGTGGTCTCCCTTTTTGTGTATGGGGTGTATGACAGTCCCCCTCTAAGAAACTGGGATGTTAGAATATACATAAATCTCATTGAAGACTGGGGTTAGGATTTCAGACCACAACTCTGGGTTGCTCCTGAAGATTGCATTTGGTATGCCATTTGGCCCAGCTGCTCCCTCAGACTTTAGTTTCTTTATGAGGCTTTTCAATTCTTTCACATTTTTCAGAGGAGTTTGCTCTTTAAATGTAAAGTTTGAATGGGCTGAGTTGTCTGTTGATGTTACATGACTCGAAACGTCTTGAGCCTCCTTCTGGTCATGGTGTTGCACCTGGGCTTGTTGTTCTAGGTCCCTCGTGGGTTGGTTGAACAAGGTGTTTACGTGGTCTGTCCAGATTTCTGCATCGATTCCTGCCTGTTGCTGAAGTGTTGGACCAGCTGTTAAAGTATTAATTATCCCCCAGAAATCGCTGCTGTTGGATTTTTTGCTAGCTGTTAATAGTTGCTGCCAGATTTAATCTTTATATACTGATTTTGCTTTCCCCAACTTCTTTCTATAAGCGCTCCTTAGTGCCTGCAACTTTATTTTTTCTTGTGTAAAGCCATTTTCTCCTTCTCGGGATAGACGTCGCACTTCTCTTGCGATCTCTCTTTTACACATTTTGAGATCTTGAGTGAGCCAAGGCTCCCTTCTGGCTGTTTTTGAAGACCTTTGTTGCTTGGAAACCGGGAAGGTATGGAGCAAGAACTCGACTATTTGCTCCCAATGGTTTACGTGCGCCCGTTCTTGAACTGCACCTTGGGTTTCAATAAAGGGCTTTACTTTGTCCTCCATAACTTCTGAGGCTACTCCTCGCCACTTTACTTTGCGCAAATTGAATGTTTCTGGGTGCTGGATAATGGCGTTACTCTGTTGAGCAGTTTTTATTCCATTCTTCAGAATCAATGTTAGCGGGAGGTGGTCACTTTCTCCTCGTGGGATTATTCTAAAACTGTTTATTTCTGAAAACAGTTTTGTGCTAGTAATGATAAAATCTGTTGTCGAGGTGACTTTTCCACTCAGATATGTTGCCACTGGGGGCGAGTCCCACGGGGATTTACCATTCATGATTATTAGGTCAAGTGCTGCTAATTTGCAGACGAAGTCGGACACACCGTTCGGGACTTTACAGTTTATTCCCCGTTTAGTCGCTAAGAGATTGGTGTTAAAGTCACCGGCGATCAGCATATGAGCATTTGTGTGGCTTTCCTGCAATGCTTTTAGTAGTTTTATGAGGGTTATGTATTTTCCATTTTGATTCTTTCTCTCCGGGTGGATGTAAACATTTATTAGGAGGAGTTTTCTAGTTTTTTCCTTGCTGGTTACCTTGGTCACTTGGATCCAGTTTGCCCCTGTGTCTACTTCTTCCGTTACCCAGCTCAAATTTTGGGTTATGAAGGTTGATAAGCCCCCTCTTGGATGGCCATAATTTGAGTATCTTTCTGCCAGGCAATGATGTTCGATGAAACCAGGTATTGAGGTTGCCCCCATGTTCCATGTTTCCTGAAGCAGGATAATTTGTTGTTGCATTAGAAAGGTTACTGTCTCTTGATCTTGGCCCATGTCCCTAAAACCATGCACATTCCATGAACAGAGCGAAATATTAATTAATTCATTGTTCCCCCTTACCGGTCCCGGTGATTGTGTTCCTTGGTTAGGAATGCTTATCATTCAGCGTTTTTGCAATCCAGGCCCAATCCTTGAGTTCCTGCGGGCTTCCCCCTGTGTTTCCCAAGCTTTCGCTTTCGGGGTGCCTATTGGTTTGCAGGGTCTTTGTTGGTGAGTTGGAATGTGCTCCGCGTAAGCATGTGTGCTGGTGTGTTTGGGGGTTTTGCTCTTCATTTGAATTGTTTAGAAAGGGATACGGGTACCTTGGGCGTTGCACGGCCTGGAGCCTGATTCCCCATGTCTCGAATCTTCCGCTCATTGCTACAATGTTGTCCACCAGGCCCTTGGACGCCCACGTTGTCAGGGACTCCTCTACCCCCCTTCGGGGTGTTTCCCTGAATTCCACCGAGATTAGATCTCGTGAACAGATTCCTTTTAGTTCGGGGATTTCATGGAAAAGTCTCAAGAGGTTTCCCCTGTTGAGCGTGTCCTGGATGCCTTTTGATGAGTATTCCGGGATAAAAGACAGCTTCAATTCGCATGAGTCAATTTCAACTTGCTTTTCGAATGACTGTGGTGTGCTTTCATTTGTTCTGCATGGTCCTTTAAGGATTAGCGGGGGTTCTTCACTACTTCCTTGTTCGTACTCTGCACGGTTTTTAATTCTTACCTCTTGCCTGACATTAGTAGAGCCCGAGTTTTTTTGGGACGATGTCTTTATTTGTGGGTCCACTTGCTCCTGGCCTGAGAGCTTACAGTGGAGATCCTTTCCCCTTAGTATTACAGCAATTGTTTTCAGAGGGATTTGAGGGCTGGTTGGCACTGAGCCCTCCGACCTAGTTTCTGGGGGCTGCTGAAGTTCTGCTAAGTTGGGCCCCTCATGTATCTCTGCTTGTTGCCATGCACAGTGTTGACCTTTTTTCATTTTGCCACCCCTCGGGCTGCTGTGTCCCGGCAGTTGCTGATTTTCCGTGTGTACTGCTTCGTCCTGTTCATTTTCATGTGATTTTCTCTTCTTCAATTGCTGGGTTGTTTTACCGATTGCTTTGTCCTCACGCACTGGGCTTCTAACTCCTTGCTTGTTTTGAGGCACAAAAAAAGGTTTTGCCGTGTGCCTAGGACCTTGACTGTTCGCAAGGGATAACTGTGAGGAGTGCATTCGATTTCTTTCGGCGCTTCCATCCTCGGATAGGGACCAATACATTGGTTTTGTTTCCGTGGTTGATTTTACTGTGAAAAGTGGAAATAGTTTTACCGGGGCAGGGCTTAGTTGTTTGTTATATTTTAGCCTGGCCTTCCTAGCGTGCTTTCTTTCCCGTTTTGTGATTTTAGCTCCCGCCTTTGTTATTTGCTGTGGTGCCACTATTTGATCTACGAGTTGACTTTGGTTTATCTCAAGATCTGAAATTATTTGAGGGTCGTTTTTATTTTTGGCTTCCTCATTGTTGGCTTTGAATAGGTGGGAGTTTTGCTCTTGCGCGATCGATTTTTGAAAATGTTCCTTGATAGGTAGTTTTTAAAGGCTGTTTTGCTGACCCTAGAACATCTTTTAAAAGTTCCGGTAGAGTTGCCAGTTTCTCTATGATCGGGCTACAGTGGCATATGGCTAGTTGGTTATTCAAGTCAGTTTGCCTGTCTGGAGTTTCTTTTTTTGTTAATAGCGCAGTTATTACGTCCAGTTTTTTATTTACTTCAGCGATGTGGCTGGCCATTAGATTGATTAGGTCTATTTGGACATCCATTTTGTCAGATTGGAAATTTAGTACTTTTATAGATTGTTCCAAGGTGTGAATCAGAGTTTCAGCCCATTTCGTGTTGTGATGCTCATCATTGTGTTGAGCCAGTGCTAACGAACCAGGGCTTGACCCATTTCCGGAAGAGATGGTTATTGGTGATGACAGGATTAGTTGTTTATTATGGGACTATGGCCATCCTCCTGTGGTTCTGTCGTGTTGACATCCTGATTTCTTTGAGGATTCAGAGGAGTTGACGAGACCAAAAAAGCTCTTCTTTGTAGGTTTGTTTTCTTTGGACTCGAGGTATATTGCTCCATTTCCTGGCCCATCCCTTCTAAAGACTCCAAGATTTCAATTAGGTTCGGCTCGCTTGTGTTGGAGAACGATTTGACGGTCCGCAGTTCCTTTGAGGCTGCACTTGCTGCTGATTTTATTAGATCTATTTTTTCCTCCTTTGACCATCTTGTATTAGCATGGTGCTGTTCCTTGTTTCCTTGGGGGGGTTCACCGATGTTAGGATTTACTATGAGTGAAGGATCTTTTTGTTCCTGTATTGGTCCTTCTGGACAGGAGTGAGCTTTTTCACGCTCTCTTCCTTTTCCCGCAGGGGCCTCTGGATCCAAGGATTCTGCTGTGTCTCCGGTATTAATTATATTTGCTTTTGCTTTTGCTGTGGTTTCATTATGAGGTTCGGTTAATTCTCCCGATTTTATTTTGGGAATTAGTTCTGTCTTTTCAATAATTACCTGGTGCACCTGGGCTATTGCTGATACCAATTTCCTGCCATCTGGATGAACCAACTGATTCTCTGGAAATAGTTCTTGTGATGGTACCATGTCTGGCGTTCCTGGAGTACCTCTGAGAGAAGGTTGTGTTTTGGCCAGCTGTATTGGGGTTGGTAATAACGCAGATTCCTTTTGGGGGGCGTAAATAGCCGCCATGGGATCTTTCAAGAAGAAAAACTTTTGAATCACTGTTTGATGAGTCGGTTTGGAGTTTAACTTTGTTGGTGGGGTGGGGACAGAGACCAACCTGTCCCTGTGTCCCGCTCCGTATTCTCCGATGTTGGCTTGTGAAACCTCCTCCTCTTGTGATTCAGGTTTTGGTTTTTTATTTTTGTTTCCTTGTTTCCTTGGCGGTCTTGCTATGACCCCCTGGCGAATGGTTCCTGATCGCATCTGTGCAGAACCCTGACACGATGTTATTTTTTTTAACGCACACCCTGGTGCTGGAGGCCGGCATGCGCTTCCTTGGCTTTTACTGGGAGGTTTCGTTTCCTGGCACTTGTTATCTTTTATTCGCAAAAAATACGAGTTTGCTAGCTCTTGTTGAATGTTAACTATTGCCTAATTCTTGCGGGTGCTGCTGATTGCTCGCGCAAGTTAATATTGCATTTGGTATTATGACTGATTCAACTGACCTCCCGAGGAGGGGTATTTTTTTTTTTTTCTCTCGCGGCACCCTACCCAGCACCCTACCCAGCTATGGGATCTTTTGTTGGCGCTCTGGCTGCTCCTCCTCCGCTATGCTTTCCTCTGCTATCCTCTGCTGTGTGGCTTACAGGCTGAGCCCCGTGCCCAGTGCACCGGCCGCTCCCTTCCTGCACCTCCTCTCTGTGGCCTCACTGTGGTTGGAGCTGCCGCCGGTTGTGCTGGTAGTAATGGTATCCTCCAGCTACTCCTGCCGCTCCTCCGCCTCTTCACCGCCCGCCGGTCAGAGCGGCAGACCCGCACTCTGGCTGCCACACCCCTGCTAATTGGCCTTCGAATCGGCCTCTTTCCGCCGGGGGTTAATAGCGGTTAAGCAGGTTGAGCAGGCAGTGAGCGCAGAGGGGGGGGGGGGGGCTTTTTACCCGGAGCCTGCCTGGAGTGTCTCCCCTGCGGCAGCCTTCTCGGCAGCCTTCACGCCAGCTACAGCACAGGACAGCACTCGCTCCTCGCTCCTGGCGTCTGACGTCACTCTAACAGCTGAGAAAGATCAGCAGTGCCGGGTTCGCGGAGACAAAATCAAATACCTACTTCCAAATCATAGTTTCTATAAATGTACTTGAGAAGTAATAAGTTGTGTGCCTTTGTTTCCTTCCATTGCATTGAAGTCTAGGTGCTAGGCTCCAGAAGACACCCAGCTACGATGATACTTGAACAAAACAAGTTACCCTTTAAATCAGGCCTTTGTTTATATGCAGCTGGAAGTGGAAAGGGGCGACCAATCGGTCCCCCCGAACGTATGGTGGAGTACCACGATCCTCCCGGGAAGCCATCTTGGGCGGGAGGCGAGTCTCGGCTGGTATGCCCGAAGCGGCGTAGCCGGGCGCGCCTTTTTCCCGCCCTAGAGTGGGCTGGCCTAGACACCAACGCGGCCGGCCACGCCCTCGGAGGCAGGCGGGGGCGGGTTCACGCCCACCCTGAAGACGGATAAAAGCAGCGGAAGCCAAGAAAGCATCCTCTTGTTCCTGTGCTCTGAAGCTGCACCTCCCCGCTGCACGTGAGCTCGAGACGGAACGAAGAGCAATTTTGAGCATGTAATCCCTCTTTTTGTCTTGCAGATATCCGTCTAAGAATGCCCAAGAAGGTCGGAAAGCGGGTCGGTACCGAGGAGATGCTCCGCATACTCATGAAGGAGATAGCCGATCTAAAGAGAAAGGTTGAGGCTAAGGACGGGGAGGGAGGACCGAAACGGCCTTTACAGGGAACAATTCCCGGTGGAAAGAGCAAGAGGCCCAGAAGGGGAGCACTTGGGGGGGAAACCCCAGTTCCCGAAGCGCCACGAGAGGAGCCAACCCCGGCGCCAAAGGAGGGGAATCCGATCCCTGTGGTGGTCACCCCTGCGAACAGGGAGGATATGCCCCCCGAGTTAGCGGCGCAATTGGCAGCGTGGTTGGGAAACGATAGCGAGGGCGCCACGGCTGACGACGCCCGGGCAGTGATGAGGCAACTGTGGGAATCTAGGGAGGCTGCGAAGACGGCTTCTTCAGTTCCCCCACAGGTGCCGGCGGTTGGAAGTACAGCAGGCCCAAGTTCGGCGACAAGCGTGGGGTCTACTTCAGGTAAGCGGCCATTACCGATTGCGGGGGGGGAGTCTGCACCTTCTCGAAAGGAGAAGATTGCCCAGCACGTCCCACTAGAAGTCAAGGAATTGATTTGGGCGGATAAATATGTAAACATGTTTTCATTGCTTACCGACCATTACGAGATCGAGCACGTAAAGAGTCAATAGGAGCTCATGCATCCGAGTGTTTGGCGCGCAAAAATGGCCGCCTTTAAGGTCGACGAGACCATTGGTACTTGGGGCAGAGCGTGGGGAATTTTTACTTCCATCATGGGGGAGCGCAGACCTGAGTTGTTGACCGAGTTACCCATTTATCAGTCACGTATTATGGAGTATTCTGTGGCATATGGGGGCAATCAGTGGTTCTGCTATGATAATCTGTTTAGAAAAGCTAAAGAACACAACCCGTTGTTGTCTTGGGATTGTTACGACTCTGTGTCTTGGCAAAAAATGGAGAGTACAGGGATGTTGAAGGTGCCATTAGTAGGGAGTAACGGGGGGGAATCCTCCCGCCAAAACTATGGGACGCCCTTTCGGACGGGTACAGGTAACGAGTTCCACACGAAGCCGAGTGGCAACACAGGTAAAAGGGGGATCTGTTGGAATTTTAACAGGGGCAAATGTACCAGGCCCCAGGGGTCATGCAAATTCAGACATGAGTGTGGGGGGTGCGGGCAGCCATCCCATCCTGAGTCCATGTGCAGAGCCAAAACGGGTGATAACGGTGGTAAGGGAGGCGCCAAACAGGTCTAATATAGTCCGAGGGGCGCCTTTACCGACCCCGATTGATACCATGGCAATGATTCCTTGGCTCAGCGAATACCCAGATCATGCTTCCGCTGGGGTGTTACGGAACGGGTTTTCATATGGTTTCCGCATCCCAGTGGGGGATTTTCAGGGGGTACCAAACTGTAAGAATCAAATGTCGGTCTTACAGCACACGGCAGTGGTGCAGGTGAAAATTGGGAAAGAGGTGACTCGAGGTCGTGTCGCCGGTCCATTCGATTTGCCACCAGTTGCTAATTTTGTGTGTTCTCCTCTAGGGGTGGTTCCCAAGAAGGACCCGGGTGAGTTTCGGCTGATACACAATTTGTCAGCCCCACATGGTCTTTCCGTGAATGACGCATTAGACCCGGAAGTATGTTCGGTGCGGTACGTATCTTTCGATGAGGCCGTTGCCATGTTGAATCGCCTGGGGCCCGGGACGCTGATGGCCAAATCGGACATCGAGTCAGCGTTCCGGTTGCTCCCGGTACACCCAGACGATCAGCGTCTCCTTGGTTTTCAGTTTCAGGGTCGCTATTACATGGATAAATGTATGCCAATGGGATGCTCGATTTCATGTGCCTATTTCGAGAAATTCAGTTGTTTTCTGCAGTGGGTATTCACGAGGAAGACAGGTTTTCAACATGTTATGCACTATCTCGATGACTTTCTGTTTCTGGGGGCAGCCGGGGATTCTGAGTGTGGACAGGCCTTACATGAATTTTGTGTCCTAATGAATCAATTCGGTGTGCCATTGGCGCCAGGTAAGACGGTGGGCCCCTCGACCTTGATCGAGTTTTTGGGGATCGAGCTCGACTCGGTGGAAGGTTGTTTTCGATTACCTAAAGAAAAAGTGTTAAAATTCAGGTTATCCCTTGAGACATGTATTCGTGCAACGAAAGTGAACCTGCATCAGTTGCAACAGGTGGTGGGTCAGTTGAATTTTGCCCTGAGAGTAATGCCGATGGCGCGCCCCTTTTCCCGCTCGATTGCACAGTCCATGGTCGGCTTGAAGGAAGGACATCATCGTACGAGACTGTCGGCAGAGGTTCGCCAGGACATGCGCATTTGGATTGCATTCCTGGCGGATTTCAATGGTCGAATTGTCTGGAATAAACCAGCAGTGTCTTCCGAGGAGTTGGGGCTATGGACAGACTCGGCGGGGAGTATGGGTTTTGGCGCCATATTGGGTACACAATGGTCGGCTCAAAAATGGCCGTCATGGTGGCATGAGAGCGGGTTGACGAGTAACATTGCTTTTCTCGAACTGTTCCCTATTCTGGTGGCCTTGAAAACATGGCCAGAAGGGTTTAGGGATCACTCTGTCGTGTTCTGGTCTGATAACATGACCGTGGTTGAGTGTATCAATAGTCAGGCAGCACGTTGCAAATTGATTCTGAGACTGCTCAAAGAAATTGTGTTGTTGTGCATGCAACTGAATGTACTGTTTAGGGCGCGACACGTGCCGGGGGTGATGAACCAAGCGGCTGATGCGCTCTCTCGTTTCCGTATGCAGGCCTTCTGGGGTTTTCTGCCCACAGCGGACCCGGTGGCGGCACCCTTTCCCGAAGCTCTCTGGTCTCTCGGTGCCCCGAACTACAAGACCTCGTGGGAGAGAGTTTAGCACCCAGGACGAGGAAGGCATATGAAGGGGCGTTCCGTTCCTATTGGGCCTTTTTGGGTACTGCCGGGAGGGAGCTTTGGGGTCTGGAAGAGTGTGTAGTGAGATTCCTGCTCTCTTTACGTCACGCAGGCAAGTCAGTAGCTACGGCCCAGAGGCATCGGGCCGCCATTTCCTTCATGGCAAGGGCTCATGGGATCCAGGACCCGACAGCGTCTTTCGTTGTGCAAAAAGCCCTACGTGGGTGGCAACGCCTTGAGGGTCGCAGAGTAGACGATAGGCACCCGATAGGTCTGGATAGGTTGGCCCTGTTATTATCCGTGCTACCGGTAACATGTTCATCCCAGTACGAAGCAGTGTTGTTCCGAGCCGCATTTGCATTAGCATTCTTTGGGGCTATGCGGGTAAGCGAATTAGTGGCAAGGAACAAGCGGGATACGATGGGGGGACTGTGCCGGGAACACATTCAGGTCAGGGAGGAGACAATGACGGTCTCGTTTGTCAGGTCCAAATCCGATCAGGATGCAATCGGGGACTGCGTAATCATCCAGAGGATCCCCGGGTCTGCCATGTGCCCTGTGGGGTGCGTAGAGGAATATTTAGCAAAGAGGGTGGCAGCATGGGGGGGGACCTTGTTAAGACACGCTGACGCCACCCCACTGACGAGGTTTCAGTTTCAGCGGGTGCTTGCGATGTCGATTTCTGCCGCGGGCTTGAACCCCGGCGACTTTGGGACCCATTCCTTTCGGATAGGGGCTGCTACGGAAGCTACAGCCAGGGGTCTGAACGTTGAACAAGTAAAACGTGTGGGGCGTTGGTCCTCGAACTGTTATAAGAGGTATGTGCGGTTGCACATGTTGTGAAGCTGTAATGATGTACTCACGCTTCTTGTTTTTGTTTGGTTTTCAGTTGCGCAAGCCTACGAGGCGGGGCGGACTGTCCAGTCGACCCGACACCGGGGGGCCAGCGGTCAGACATTGCCGGCTGTGAAAAAGAAGGTGTGGGTCGTGGGCCACTCATACGTGAGGCGTGCCGCGGACGTATTCAAAGCAGGTGACATGATTCACGTGGCTGGGGAATACGGGTACAGTGTGTCCTTCTACGGAAAGGGCGGGCTCTGTATTGACCAGTTTCGATCATTTTTCGAGGGTTTGTTAGGGCGGACAAGGTCACCGCCGTCTGTAGTCATAGTACATCTTGGGGGCAATGATTTGGTGACCACTGGTAGACGACTTCTTCTTGAGGCGATGCTTTCCACGGTAAGTTGGTTGGCGAGAAGAGTTCCAGGGTGCACAATTGCATGGTCCCATATGATCCCACGGAAAGTGTGGCGGGGGGCTATTTCTGTTTCTGCGCTGAATCATTCAGTAAGGAAAATTAATAATAAAATGGGTAGATTGTTTCGTTCAAGTACACTGCATTCTGTTTCGCATGGTTGTATTAAAGGGGACAGTATGTATTTGGGGGACGGTGTTCATTTGTCCCGGGTGGGGAACGAATTACTCATAGGAGACTTCATAGCATGGTTAAGGAGTTTACAGCATGACCTTTAGGTAGGAGTCTTTTGTGGGGGGTCCGGATAGCCGGTCAACTATCCGGCCTGTGGCGGTAAGGTCATGATCGGTGAGCAGTAATTGGAAGATCCCTATGAGGGGGCGTCACCCATTACGGATGGGAGCGCGCGGGGGAGGTGGCCAATTGGCCCCTCAACGGGGAGGCGGTCCTGTCTAAGGAGAGGCCGCCGGAAGGAAAGGAAAGGTGGTCAAGGCCCCTTCCTGGATAGGAGGGGCTACGGCCCCTCCTGGGGAATTTCCCGGGGCCAGGACATCTGCGACGGCAGATGGGTAAGTTGTGTGGGGTGCGGGAGGGGGTTTACGCTACCTTTTAGACACCTCACACGAGTCCTCGAACGACCGTTAAATGGCGTCGAGTTTATTGGGGCCCCCGTCAAGTACAAAGGGAAATTGGTAGATGCACTTGAGGTACGCCTCTGTGCGGTCGCTCCTCTCACAAGTGAGGGGGGTATTTCTGGTTTAGGGATCTGACACCGGTTACGACCTTGCCGTTGGCCCTTAACGTTAGGATGTACAATTTCAAGTCAAATGTTTTGTAGGATGTTAGTTCGGCTAGGAGAACCTTTGTATTAGAGATCTGTTAAGGTTAGCCAACATCGTAATGTGGAAATGAAATTGTACATTATATGAAACTGTTATTTTAATGTTTTCTTTTGTTTCATATTTTAATAAATACGGCCGGGAAGGGTGACTCCCTTCCCGCCTTCCAAAAGTTCAAGAACTGTTTCCGGTTTCCCAATTCTTGGGGATTGTGTTGAGAGGGGGTGGCGGGTATCTCGGCCATATGGAAAGGGGCGACCAATCGGTCCCCCCGAACGTATGGTGGAGTACCACGATCCCCCCGGGAAGCCATCTTGGGCGGGAGGCGAGTCTCGGCTGGTATGCCCGAAGCGCCGTAGCCGGGGCGCGCCTTTTTCCCGCCCTAGAGTGGGCTGGCCTAGACACCAACGCGGCCGGCCACGCCCTCGGAGGCAGGCGGGGGCGGGTTCACGCCCACCCTGAAGACGGATAAAAGCAGCGGAAGCCAAGAAAGCATCCTCTTGTTCCTGTGCTCTGAAGCTGCACCTCCCCGCTGCACGTGAGCTCGAGACGGAACGAAGAGCAATTTTGACCCACCCACCAGCCCCTGAGGACAGCGATTCGTTGTAAATACAGTTGATATAGTATCTTTTGTTTTCTCTGTTTTCTTACAGGTTGTGATGATTGTCGTGAAATTTCTTAACGATGCAATAAAGATTGGTTATTTTCAGTATTGTTTTGCAAATAAAGTAATTTTGAACAAGGATTGATCAGTATTTACGCTTGATAATAAATGTTGTTTTGCTTTGTAAATCTTAGTAACTTAGGTAGAACTGTCGTATTTATTTTGGTCGGGCGGTAAGGTCATGATCGGTGAGCAGTAATTGGAAGATCCCTATGAGGGGGCGTCACCCATTACGGATGGGAGCGCGCGGGGGAGGTGGCCAATTGGCCCCTCAACGCGGTCCTGTCTAAGGAGAGGCCGCTGGAAGGAAAGGAAAGGTGGTCAAGGCCCCTTCCTGGATAGGAGGGGCTACGGCCCCTCCTGGGGAATTTCCCGGGGCCAGGACATCTGCGACGGCAGATGGGTAAGTTGTGTGGGGTGTGGGAGGGGGTTTACGCTACCTTTTAGACACCTCACACGAGTCCTCGAACGACCGTTAAATGGCGTCGAGTTTATTGGGGCCCCCGTCAAGTACAAAGGGAAATTGGTAGATGCACTTGAGGTACGCCTCTGTGCGGTCGCTCCTCTCACAAGTGAGGGGGGTATTTCTGGTTTAGGGATCTGACACCGGTTACGACCTTGCCGTTGGCCCTTAACGTTAGGATGTACAATTTCAAGTCAAATGTTTTGTAGGATGTTAGTTCGGCTAGGAGAACCTTTGTATTAGAGATCTGTTAAGGTTAGCCAACATCGTAATGTGGAAATGAAATTGTACATTATATGAAACTGTTATTTTAATGTTTTCTTTTGTTTCATATTTTAATAAATACGGCCGGGAAGGGTGACTCCCTTCCCGCCTTCCAAAAGTTCAAGAACTGTTTCCGGTTTCCCAATTCTTGGGGATTGTGTTGAGAGGGGGTGGCGGGTATCTCGGCCATATGAAAATAAGAACCCCCCTTGCGCCTACATGTTGTGTTGCTGCGTCACACAAAAAACAAACAACAGGCGGGTGCTGCTGTATTGCTTTCCCATGTCAGAATAGTGCACCAGGACAAATTCAGTATATTTCACTGGGTCGGCCTGATCACAGGCCCAGCTCAGAGGGATCAACCAAATTTCCTTCACTGGCTTCATACACCACATACAAATTACAGTAAGGGCATGCCTTTTACAGCTAATCTACATGCGTTCGGTCACTCTGGAAAAAATGTGGTTAATTGCCAGAGGTAAGTTTGTGATGACTGCAGAAAAACCTCTGTCCTTTGGAATTCGCAGGTAAGTGAAAAGGCTGTTTTGGTTGGCTGTCAAAAGACAATCAGAATGATCTTAACGCATTGCACTATTCGCATTGGTTGAAAGGGTCGCTGTGTTATAATCATTCTGGTTGGAGACTCTCTTGCAGACCACACCTCATTGGACTGTTTTTTTGTGGTACAGGGATGCAAAAAGTTCTTTACATGTGTAAGTTTGCTGACATAAATAGCTCTATTGCAAGAGAAAAATTGCTTTGTTTGAATGCACATTTTTTTGTTCTCAGAAAGAACTTGATTACACAGGGATTTTGTGTGATTACACCTTCTTACAGGCTTGGTAGTGCGAGGTGAGAGGGCATTCCAGAGCAGCAATGCGCTTTGAGTTTGTGCACATGAACAAACACACATTTCTGGATAGGAACAAACTCTTCCACGCCCCTTACCCACCGCGGAAAAGATAAGAAAATGTTCTGCTAACAAAAGGGCAGGAGTAATTCATTTACTAAGTGGGAATGAAATCAAAGGACCCCTAAAAATGTTCAGGTTTAGGCAGAGAGGTGTCTTTTGGGGCAAAATATTTTCCCTGCGAACACAAAAGAAAAGTTGCGTTACCACTTGTGCTCTCAAGTGAGTATACACGAGTGTATTTGCTTTTGCTAAAATAGAATTCAAAAAGGTTTTCCTGTACCTCTGGAAACCTATGACTGTGACAATTTTCCATAGGTACTTCGGAAAACTTTAATGAATGCCCGAAAGTTTTAAATCCGCACCTAGTTGAGGTTCTCGACTGATGAGATGTGTTTTTCTTTTTAGAGAAGGAGATCAAGTGTGTGTTGAATACCTCATATTCAATATTCTTATGGAGTTGTCTTTCCACAGATTACATTTACCTTTCTCAAAACGTTTATAAATATTTTGAAAAAAAATTACGACAGGGATTTTGAGGAGAAGGAGAAGAGAAGAGACAATTTCCGGTGGTACTCTTCTCATGAATTTTTCTGACAGTGATCAGACAATTTCAGCTGTCTGATGATTAGCAGTGTAAATATCTGACAGCATTCCACCCTTAAACCTCCCACACACAACCACCCCTCTCCAGCATGCTTGCCATATCTCCCAGTCCCCTAAAACACATTTGAGACATATCTGTCAGTTCTCTAAAACACAGGGCGTGATTTTGTTGTCGGGCGGTAAGCCATCCGACAGCTTGTAGGAGGCTTACCGCCCAACATCAATGGTTTCCCTCTGACTGCCGTATTACAATGACAATGGTCAGAGGGAAACTAGTGGGGGATTCTACTGCACTTCCGACGGGGAGCGTCAGAATGATACTTAGGGCCAGATGTAGGTAATCCCAGTTTACCGACTCTTAAATACCGAATCATACCGATTCAGTATTTAAGAACAGGTAAATGGGATGTTCGTAATTTTTCATACAAAATTACTGAATCGGTAAGTTTCGGTAATTACAGAGTCGGTATTTACCGATTCGGTAATTGCTATTCATTCCTATGGGCCTGGAGGCCCATAGGAATGAATGTCAATTACCGAATCGGTAAATACCGATTCGGTAAAAGGGGAAACATTGAAGGGTGGCAGGGTGTCACTTTGACACCCTGTTGCCCCCCTCAATTGTGTATGGGTGCACATGTTGCAGACATACATGCCCTAAAGGGCATGTATGTCTGCAACATGGCACTTTTGGAAAAGCAAAAAATATGCTTTTTCAAAGGTTTTCATTGTATACCACCAACTTCTAGTTGGTGCTAAATAACGAATCCTTAACTGAGGAATGCACTAACTTGAGTGCTCCCTACATCCTGGATTAGGTAATTTACCAAATCGGTATATTAAGAATTCGGTATTTTACCGAATCCTTAAATTACCGATTTGGTAAAATATGTAATCCTACAAAAATGCCACCTACATCTGAACAGCCCAATACCGGTCGGTAACTGCAGAAATTCGGTAATTTCGGTCGTTATCGACCGGTATTGGGCGACCTACATCTGGTCCTTAATCTCATAATGATGTCGGAGTCAGCCTCGTTTCTGCCGTAGGGATTATGATGTTACTTCCCACAGCCTTTCCATGTCAGCCTTTACGACATAGAAAGGCTGTCAGAAAGTGTCTTTGGGGGACACAAGCAGGGACCCCTTCCCCCTAGCCCTGCACTATGGGAGTGGTCCCCAAAACATCCCTGCACCATGTGTCAGGCCCTGCATAGGGCATGCCACCCTGCGCAGGGATATTTACAGACATCCATTTTCTAATGGCAGCTTGTGCTGCGGGTCTTTTCCAAATTCGGCAGTTGGAACCACCGACCTATAGTCGGGCGGTTCCAGTCCACAGCGGTGTCGGTCGGACACTAGTGCGACTGACATCGTAATAAGGGCCATAGTGTTAATGTCCAACAACATCAAACCCTTTAATGTCTCTCTCATAACCATCTTCATCATTGCCATACCCTCAGTCGCCTCAACCCCAATCATTGATAATCTTTCCAGCTTAACTTTACCTTATTAGTTCCTCTGTGTCACATTTCTTTATAAATTTACAACTTGTAATCCAGGTATACAACTAGGTCACTGAAAATATTATCAGTATAAAATCCAGAGCATTATCAACAACTATTATTGCAACATTTGTACATTATTTATACCATGCTCCTCAAGGGTGTAAGCAGCGACAATAAACCTATCATAAAACATAGAACTGTCGACTCATTCTAGAGTCATAAGAAGTTCTTGAGATATGACTGTGAAAAGAAAAGGATAAGTTGATTAAAGGAAGAGGAAGAATGAAAGAGAGAAAAGAGCACCATACAACAAAGGATCAAATAAAACCCGTCTCTGAACCTACTCTTTGTAGGAACGTAGGTTCTTCTTCTTATGGTTTGCCCCACTTTTTGCTTGATGTGATGCTGATTTTCACTAGTTTGACTGGGATCCTGCTAATCTGGACCCCAGTCTATCTGCTTTTTCCCTAAACTATTATGGTATGTACATAGGTACACCCCAGATTGGATA
This sequence comes from Lissotriton vulgaris, assembly GCF_964263255.1. Lineage (NCBI taxonomy): Eukaryota > Metazoa > Chordata > Amphibia > Caudata > Salamandridae > Lissotriton > Lissotriton vulgaris. Next base: position 579,872,262 of record NC_141694.1, read on the forward strand.
CTGCCACTCATGAGAGACCATTCAAAATGGAACTACAGGCCAGTCATTGCAGCCGGTGTAAGTTGGTGGATGCACCACTTACCTAAGATATAGGTTTACTGTATCTAAGGGTCACTGCACTTAAAACCTATAAGTCTCCCCAATAGCAGGCCTTCGCAATCCTGAAGGCAGGGTGCTTGGTTCTAAGTGAGAGGTTGCCCCTGCATGAGCAGGACACCCCTGCAGCCTATGAAGTCCATTCTCCCGGGTTGTAGAGGGGTATTACGAAAATGCACGATGAGCATCTCGAAAATGGCTGCAACGAATCCTATTGTGTTTGATGTCAAACATGTTGAAATCATACCCCCACTCCGGTAACCAGTGTGGGAGGTATGATTCCACCCACCTGTAAAGCCCTCCGTGGGGCTCTTGGTGTTCCCGGTACCAGCCTTCTAGCTCCGAACAGCACAAAATGGTTGCTGCTGACCAGAGACACATTTCTGCCCTCTTGCTGCTCAACCAAGCTCGAGCAAAGGAAGGCATCCTGTCACACCTCCCAGACAGGATTTAGTGTATTAGGGCTGGGTGGGTGTGCTTACCAGCGCCTGAAAGTCTGCATGAGGGGCACATTTGATGTCCCTGTGCATAGTCCAGTTCAAACTAGTCCTGGGAGCCTCTGACTCCCGCTCTGGCGTGAAACTGGACAAAGTACATGGGAGTAACCTCCCTCCTTTCCAGACCCTCTCCTGGGAGGGACCCCTGAATCTGCCCAGTCCTTTCCTTTGGGTACTTAAGGGCTTACCTGGCTGTAGGACCTTAGATTCATCGTGGACAAGATTCAGAACTGAAACCACTGCACTTCACCCAACTGGGTACCCTGGACTTAGCTGGACTTTGTTTGCGCCTGACCTCATCTTCCCCTCAGCCTGCTGACTCATCTGTGCCTTTGCACCATTCAGGATCCATGCAGGACCTGAGGAGCATCAAAGAAATCTGAAGATAATCTCCCTTAGAGTGAATGGAGCCACACCCCTACATTCCTAGTCACCGCAAACCTGCTGACCAGTTTGCTGATCCTGAGCTCCCGAGGACTCAGAAGGGTTCAACAACACAGTTGGTGGTTATCCCTGGCTCCCGAGGCCTGAGCTGCCCTCTCACCAAGCTTGAGGTCAGAATCCCTTGTGGGTGCCGCAACCCCTGTCCACCGCATACTTTTGCAGTTGCATATGCTTGTTGGCTACTTTGCTACAAGTGTATTGGGCTCCGCGTAGCCTCAACCTTTGTCAACTTCTTGCACCAAGATCTTCAGCCACATTGTCTCATGGGCACTGTGGCCTGCTCCTTTTGGGGAGCTGCTCGTGGTCCTATAGTGACTCCTGTGCCTCTGGTCTGTGGGAACAAGTGAGGGTCATCTTTGATTTCCTTGGGCTCCCATGATTGCTCAGGCATACCCTGACTCCTCTACTTGTGGTGAGTCTCCCTGACCTTGCTGGTCTAAACCGTACACTTTCTTGACTTCCTGCATGGGTGGCATTTGCCAAGGTTTGTTGGTGCTCCAGCCGGACACCGACCCCTCAGCTCCTGACTTCCTTCGTGATACAGCTTGTATCCAGTTCTTGGTTGTTCCCAGCATTGCAAAACCAAAGGTGATGATGGACGGAGTGTTGAACATTGCAAGCACTCGCCCAGTCAACTGATCTGGGTTTAATCCATCATCATTCCTTAGCTCACTCCACCACCCCAGTTCAGACATGGCTATATGCAAATCAGTCTGACCCTGTGCCTCATGGGAACCCTCCAGCCAGAACTGCCAAGCCGTTAGCCCAAAACCGGTCCCAGGATGCTTGTTTCCGGTCCAGGGAAAACATGGCTTGGGCAGTTCGGGCTGAACTATTCCCATGAGGCCCAGGGTCAAGACTGATTTGCATATAGCTGTGTCTGACCTGTGGTGGCAAAGTGAGCTAAAGAATGATGATGGATTCAACACAGATCTGTGACTGGGGTGAGTGTTTGCAAAGTTTCAGCACTCCATCCATTATATCCTTGTGTTTGCTTTGTTCACCCTAAGATGGCAGGGTATGCCCAGACGTGGGTCCCTTCCTCACTTTGCCACTGGATTAAAGCTAGCCTGGCTGATGAGGGCTGTTAGCCCGAATCTGGTCACAGGATGCTTTTTTCTGGTCCAGGGAAGACATGGCTTGGCAGTTGGGGCTGGACTGTACCCATGAGGCACAAGGTCAATACTAATTTGCATATAGCTGTGTCTGACCTGAGGTGGCAAAGTGAGCTAAAGAATGATGATGGATTTAACCCAGATCTGTGACTGGGGGTGAGTGTTTGAAAAGTTTGAGCACTCCGTCCATCATCTCCTACAGCCTGATTCATCAACGGGCCGTTTTGCGAGCCCCTAATAGCGAATCATAGCGATTCGCTATTAAGGACTCGCAAAACGGTAATCATGTAGGAATCGCATAATAAAATGCGATTCCTACTGATTCCTTATTTGCGATTAGCAAATTGCTAATCGCAAATAAGGAATAACTCGCTATTCATTCCTATGGGCCAAAAGGCCCATAGGAATGAATGGGGAGTATTCCTTATTTGCGATTAGCAATTAGCTAATCGCAAATAAGATTGCGATTTGAAGGGTGCCAGGGGTGTCCACAGGACACCCTGTAGCACCCCTCAAATGAAATTTCACACAGGTGTTGCACACACACATGTCCAAAGGACATGTGTGTGTGTAACATGCAACTCAGAAAAATGCATTTAAATGCATTTTTCTAAGTTTCCGCAATTTACCGCGAGGTCTGACCTCGCGGTAAATTGCGGCAAGAAATTGCGAATTCGCAAATTTAAATTGGAAGTTGAATTGCATTTAAGGAATCTCTAATAGAGATTCCTTAAATGTAATTCCTCGCACATTTGCGACATCGCAATTAGCGATTTTTGCATTTGGGATGCTGAATCCCAAATGCAAAAATCGCTCTCGCAAAGGGCCGGATTCTCAGAATCCGGCCCCTTGCGAGCGCTATTTAGGTTCATGAATCGGGTGGCTAGTGTTTTTTTTGTCCTCAGCATTGCCTGGTCTCCACAGCTGCAGAGTCAAGGTCATCAACATCTATTCTGAAGCACACAACATCAGTAGGCAATCGTATACCAAGCCCAAGTGACCCAGACACTGTCCCCTCTGCTTTCAGGTACTGTTCATCAAGAATCCACATTTGGATTCCTCCGGACACTTTCTCCTCTTCCAGCAGTGGCACTTTCCTGAAGTCCTCCATTGGGTTTGACACCATTTTCTGACACCACTTCACATCTATGCACACGGCTTCCCTGGGGTAGGTAACTTGGATACTTCAGTATCCATGGGTGGGGTGGCCCTCCAACCTTCTGTCTTCCTCAGGATTTCTTCAGAGTCCACTGGGAAGGGTCCCTAATCTTTAAAATTCCAAACACAACTTGCACATAGACTTGTACAGATCACCCGGCCATTTTCACACACTGCACACACACTCCGTGGGGTCCCTATTTATTCACATTGGGTGGTTCCTTGGGGTCCCAACAATTCTTTGTCCTTTCGACATTGTCCTGACTCGAATTGTAGTTCTTTTACCACTTTCTTAGTATATGGTTTGGTCCCTACCTGGGGCCCACTGTGTATTAGTGCTATTTACTGTGATTTCTTTGCTAAAGTATTGGGTGCTTTGTGTCTATCTCCATGTGGGAGATACAGTAACGTTCTAGATAGTGTTATATAATAAATACATATTGTTATAACTACTGTGTGGTTCTCTTTTCATTTATTCTATACTATAAGATCGCATTCTGGTAAAACAAGTTGCTTTGCACTCCTTCAAGACTAAGCCTGAAGGCTGCTCTCCACGGCTACCACTTGGATAGCTTTCTCAGGTTTGACAACCATAATGGTTGTCTGGACTGGTGCAAGGTGCCCACTTACATTAGTGAGCATCATATACCAGACCAGCCTCTCGCACTCACCCCAACAGTAGTCACAAACAGGCTACAGCTCAACTCACAGCTCGCTCCTACTGAGCTTGCACATCCACTTAGCACCCAAGTCAACCCTCCTTTTGCTTCTTCAGCTTGTCCTCAACCTGGAACATAACTAGACCCGTCTTAACTCTGCAAATCTGCCCCACCAAAAAACTTCATGAATAAAGTACGTACACTTAGTGCACCCATTCATTTAATTCAAATGAGAATCATTTACATACTTGGTGGTTATCCTGAAAAACTGGTATGTTGTGGGCCACCATGAACCAACTTAGACACCACACATACTTTGGTTTTAATTTAAGAACAAAAGCAGAAAACAAAAGATGCTTGAATCATCAGGGCATGCAGGAGGCCAGAAAAATATTTGTATTGCTACATTCTCTGACAGTTATAGTATTATATTTTTATACGATGAACCCCACTTCCCCTAATTTACTGTGTGAGCACATATGCACAATGATGTACCTTGAAACTATAAGTCACTGTGGCCTACTCAGAGAGGCATTTTTTGCAGTATGTAAAATAGTACCCTTCTCGCTTTCTTTAACATGCCCTGCGTGCCTTTTTAGTGAATTGGTCCTAAAATATCTAAAATCGGGATAAAATGGGGCTATATAAGGAATATTCCTTTTCGGTTAGTACACATAGAAAGCACTGTGTCCTCTTTACACTTTTACTAATAAGAAGTTTTACTGCTCGTGCCAATTCATAATGGCATGTAAGAGCAAGTAAATGAGTTCTTCTGTATTACTCCCATACTCAAAAATGATTTATGTTAATCGGCCCCACTCAGGTTAGATTGCACAGCTATGTTTATGTAGGATTTGCGAAAATGATGTTTGAATCGCATTCAGATGCTGTAAGGCTCTCAAACCTCCTCCATAACCTAATAGTATTGCAACAGTTCTGAAATAAAATAGGGACATCACTTGCAAAATGTGTTTTGTGATAGAAATAAAGAATTATTTAGGCGTGCATGCAGGTTACAGTGCATACATAATTCGTGTGCTTCCCTGCTGTCGATTTATAGCAGGTATATAACGTAATGCTAGTGTGAAGTTGTGTTTTTCCTGTTGAGGAGCTCTAGTTTTTATTACCAGTTCAGCACAGCTGCTGTTGCGTTTTCGAATTGTGGTATTTGGTTTTTTGGCCTGTTTCATCTAATACTAGACTACTAAAGCTTTTATGTACTCTCGGGTGTGCTTGACTCCGTGATTTCAATATGAGCTCATGCTGGGTGCCATGGCCTATATTAGCACATCCTCTGAGCTTTCCTGAAAACAAGGCCTTGATTTGGACGGCTATTTGGCTTGTAGCAGTTATGTTTCACATTAATCGAATAGTTTTAAAGCTATGGTTGCTTCGTTTGCAGGCAGATGTTGTACGCGAAAAGACCTGTTAGCAGATGCATTTTTATACTGTCCATCAAATAAATTATCGTTTGCGAATGTCATCACAGCTATCAGATTTCCTGCTCTCTTCTGCTGTAAGGGAAAAAGAAGTGGGAGCCTCCTTCTAAATACATTTAAAAAAGAGTAGGGTATGGATAATTGCTGATGGTGTAAATGAGTTTAGTATAGATTCATCATAAGTAAAATTTTCTTATGCGGATATCTCGAAATTCTGCCATGGATTATTGGCCCTCCTATGTTGAACATTTCTCCTGTAGATATGACAGTATTTCTAATGGGGATACAATGGAGGAAGAAAATAGAAAAAAAGGTGGAATTAACGCTAGAATACAAAATATCTCAGCCATTGGTAATTATGTCTAGATGGATTACAGTCCTTATCCCTGGCCCAGAAACAAGCATAACGTCTATCCATTTTTATTTTTGCATTTGTCGCCCTAAGTGTGAAGAATATGCCCAGACGTTTGTCCTGTGCTCGCCATGCAGCTGCAGCCAAGCTATCCTGGCTGATAAGGGGTGATCCCCCGAAACTGGTCCTAAAATGCTTGTTTCTGGTCCAGGGAGTACCTGGCCTGGCAGTTCAGGCTGGACTGTTTCCATGGGGAGAAGGGTCAAGACTGATTTGGATATGGCTGGGTCCGAACTAGAATGGCATTAGGAGCAAAATGATGATGTATTTTGGCCCAGATCTCTGTATGGGGGCTGAATAGTTGACATTGTTCAGTGTTCCGTCTATCAATTGTTCTTTTTGATGTTCATCAGTGAGATGCAGCATGAACCTCATTTCAAGATGAACTAGGGTAGCAGTATCAGTACTGGTAATAATTTATTGTATAGAACAAAATAAATATTTATGAATAATACAAAAGCACCATAAATAGTTATAGATCAAGGCTAAAACAAACGACCAGTCATATACTGGTCGCACCCTCAGATCTTCCACTCTGTTCAAACTGGCCCTTCCCCGCTTTAAGCGAGCGAGACTCGGTGGCCAACCGATCTCTGTGATCGTGGCTCGGGCCTGGAATGCTCTCCCATTTCACCTGCGTTCCATGCCAACAGTTGATGCATTTAAAAAACACCTGAAAACACATCTGTACAAAAGTGTAATCTGAGATGCTTTCTTCCTGTTTTGCTGTCTGCCTCTCCCATACCCGCGCCAGGATACTCTCAAGTAACGGAGCGCGCTACAAAATGGTTTATAACATAACATATACTAAGTGAAACTATTTAAATCCTGAACTGTATCAGTCATGATAGGCTAAATCTAAAAAAGTCATGAGTTTGCCAATGAATCAGTCATAAAAAAACTGAATGTGATAGCATGGTTGATCCTGCTAATGTTGACTTTGCCAAATGCCTCCGTTAGGTATGTCCTTATTATATCTAAAATGGTTGGACATATACAGATCAACTGCTCGATCCTGTCATTCTTTGTAACCACACAAACTAAAATAATTGTATGATACAAACTGAAAATTCCAAGCATCCTCAAACTGGAATATTAGGATGTAAAACAGAAGGTAGTATTGCTTTGGGTTACAACATGAGTCCACAATGTATTCTGTATATATAGAGGACCAGAGAAGAAGGCCATTCAACCTACTGTTGCGATTCAGGCCTACCTTTATTTGATCTTTGGAGTGTAATCAGGGAAAATCTTCTCCAGCCCAGCCCACAGCAACGCATCTTGTCCCCTGCTCTGCCTTATCAGAGTGCAAGTCTGTGCAAGCCTATCAGCTTCCTTATAAATGACACAGGGATTGGCATCTCAAGCCTCATCGACGGTCATTGACTCGACTGCTGCATGACACATCTTAATGCCAGACCTCGCCTAGAAGCTCCTTGTTGATGGTTGTTAGAATTGGGGGTCTCTCTTTGGCACAGGTAGGTACTTGTGACAAATAGGGACCCTCTCTTCTAGTCAGGATAAGGGGATTACACTCCTAAAATAACCCCTGCTCACCCCCTTGGTAGCTTGGCACGAGCAGCAAGGCTTTATATCAGAGGCGTTCTAAGTTAAGCATTTGTGACCACACACAGTAAACCAGTGACAACACAACGAATGGACACCACACAAGGTTGTATATCAAAAATAAGTATATTCTATATAGAGTACCACAAGACCAATAACAACAAAAATAATCCACAGTACTATTAGAAATCAAGAGTTCTGGTTAAAAGGCTTAATTCAAGGTTATGTGTGAGTCGGTAGCCCGGTCTGGCTACAGAGTTGTTGAAATAACACCGAGACTAGCTAAGCCAGCTGACCGCATCGTTACGGGCCCACTCAAATGTCGACAGACTCAGTCACGGTACCTTTTACTTGATGTGGCCCGTGCGACCTGGTTCCGGTGTTCGTGGCAGTGCAGAAAAGAAAGCGTTGCAGGATACGTTGTCCCTCGATGCGGTGCAGGCAGGGGCACGTTGACAGAGTCAGTGGATCCAAGGCGTGCTTTGCAGGGTGAGACGGTACTTCGTTGCGGTGCTCCCAGCTTGCGGTACTGCGACAGAGCCGGAGTTCGGGACCTGCCGTCGATCAGTTCGGACAGCGGTGCGTGTTGGGCGGTGCGATGTGTGCGAGGCAGTGCCCAACTCCGGTGCGTTCACAGGACTCGAAGTCAGCAGCAGTGACCGCGTCGGTCAGACAAGTACGAGTCGGTATAGCGAGGCGTTGCATGTCGCGGTGTCCACCAGTCGCGGTGCAGGCAACGGCTTGGTGACGGTGTCGGGACGGAGTCAATGAGCTCAGAGCTTGCGTTGTTTGAGGCAGACGTTGCTTGATGCGGACACCAGGCCGGTCGTGAAGGTAGGTCACAGCTCCCTGCCTCTGTAGCCACTGGAACAGCATTTCCAGCAGCAATTCACAAAGTAAAGTCCACAAAGTTCTTTCTCCTCTGTTTGGCAGTCAGGCAACCACTGCAGGCCAATCCCCCAAGCAGCACTTCAGCTTGGGAATATCTCTCCTCAGTTTCTTCAGGTTCCTCTCCTCAGCAGAGGTTTCATCTTGTAAGTCCAGAAGTGATCTAACTTCTTGGGATCAGGGTTCCAATATTTATACCCAAAAATCCTTTCTTCACTGAGGGGAGAGGGGCCTGTGCCCAGTCCAAACCAGTTCTGAAGCACTCTGTTTACCAGACTTCTCCTTTCCTTTCACAGTGCAGGGCAATAACATCAGACGCCCCACAGGAGGTGGAGCCAGCATTGTGGAAGGAAAGTACAGCCCTGGAGCACTTTGTTGACAGTCTTCCTTCTCTTCTTTCAGTGTGCAGGGCAGAGACATCAGACGCACCACAGGGGGTGGAGCCAGCACTGGGGGGCGGGCACAGTCCTATTCATGTCCCAGGTACAACTCCTCCCTCCCATTTAGATGCAGATCTCTCTATTCACCACTGTGCTGACTCGTTCTGTCTCATGGAATCCCCCAGCCCTGTCACTCAAACTCCAGACAAGCAAATACACAACCTAGCAGAGGCAGGCTTGAAAGGTTAGGCAATCAAATACCTACTTTCTAAAAGTGGTATTTGCAAACACAGAATATTAAAATAAACTTCACTAAGAGATATATTTTATTATTCTGAGTCCAGGCATACTAAACTCGAATTTCTATCATGTTCTCTGAGTCTGTTAGGATTATAAAATGTAATATTTCTAAAAGCCCATTCTGGCCTATGGAGAACAGGTAGCCTTGCAATAGTGAAAAACGAAAATGGCTGTAATTCACTATTAGGACATGCCACACACATCAGGGCTTATCCTACCTTGTACTTACAATGCACCCTACTCTTGGCCCTATCATCGAGGTGACATATGAAGAAAAGGGAAGGTTTAGGGACTGGCAAGTGGGTGCACTTGCCCAGTCAGCATGACTTTACCAGACTGCACGAAGGCTCTGCAATGGCAGACCTTAGACACATTTTACAAGGCTGCTTCTGTGGGTGGCACAACCAGTGCTGAAAGCCCACTAGCAGCATTTGGTTTACAAGCCCTGGACACATGCAGTGCACTGTACGAGGGTCTGACAAGTAAACCAAATAGTCAATCATGGAATCACCAATTAATACATTAATTTATAATAGGGAGAGCATATGCACTTTAGCACTGATCAGCAGTACTAAAGTACACAGAGTCATAAAATAGCCAACAACAGGTCAGAAAAAATATAGGAGGAAGACAAAAAGTTCAGGGATGACCCTGCAAAAGGGCCAAGTCCAACAATGGTCCATAACTCGTGCCTGCACAGCTAGATTGAAGGACTTAGCATCTTGATCCCCAGACCATGAGGTACTTTCAGCAGACTCAAATCAGCTCTGTACCCGGCCCCCGGTCTATCGTTGTTGGACTGAACTTGTGACTTGGACCTGGTGTCCTGTGACCAGATAATAGTGGTTTGCGCTTTTTGCTTCCTAGCACTCGATTTCTATAAAGCTTTAAAATTGCATATCTCTGGTTCTACTGATTTGATTATTGTCGTTTTGTTGTCAAATCACTTATTAAGTTGTACTCTATTTTTCTAAACTGGTGTTGTTTTTTTGTTGTTTTTTTGCTGCGTTGTTTCTTCACTTCAATGCTGTTTGAAGCAGTGCATGAATACCTTACACATTGCCTTTAAGATAAGCCTGACTGCTTTGTGACAAGCTACCAGAGGGTTAAGCACAGTGTCATCTAGTTCCTATAAATCTATATAGGATCTGCGCATTAAGACAACATAGACTGCAGGACTGGTGTCCAGACTGATTCCAGACAGCCCCACCCGGTATGTTAACCTGTATACCAGCTAGCTCACAGTGCCACTATAAACCCCTCTTACCAAGGTGAGAATAGTTCTTGGCAACTATCGAACATGACAACCTTGTGCCATCAGGGATCGTGGAAACAGTACAATACTTTTCGCTCAGTCACTCGTGCTTACTTTGTCTCGGAGAAAGACACAGAATGTACTTTGGGGATGTTTTCCAATAAGCATATATTGAACTAGCGTCATTCTAATGTAAAATAGGTGTGCTGAAACAACCATAAGACAGAAACAGATATAGATGATTGTAAGCACTAATAGAGTAAAAGGATGGTAGATCCCTACCATAGAACTAAAACCATGAATACAGGCAAGTATAAAAATACATGACAGTAATAATGCGTACTCCAACAATACAACCCTACCTAGATGTACCTAAGTGTACCTAGCATGTATGTAGGTGTAGAACCAAGAATCCCTCTAGGATACAGTCCACCTCATTACCTGAAGTGAGAGATTGTGGGACCCCGTCTTGGTCTCAAGATGGACACCCCACAAGGGGTGTCAGACCACTGATGTCTAGAGTGTCCGCGACCAGGAACCTCAGCATCTTGCATCAGTGTTTCAGAATGGAAGTCCTTTTCTCCACTGCCCGTCTCAGCAAAGATATGGTGTTTATATACCCAAAGCGGTACCCTCAGGGTATATACAGTGCTGTGTCATGTCAGACTAGGATGATGGAAGGAATGACCCTTACACATAGTTATTATGCAGGAGATGGTAGTCCTGCTGAACTTCCAAGAATCCTCATGCACAATGAATTAGGCTAGTTTTTCAGAGAAAACCATATGTCATTTAGGCATTACCATAGCTAGGTAAAGCTCAGTATCAAGAACCGTTATGTAGCGTAATGTCAGGGGAAATGTAGCTGAAAGGTTTATTCACTACCTGAGCCTATACAGGGGTACCTGTATGAAACATAACACCCACAACTAACCGACTGGATGACATACTAAAAAGGCCTACAAATGTATTTTAAAAACACGCAGACAACTAACAAGTCCATTAAAAAATAAAATGCATAAAATAATGCCAAAATGTTAGCATAAGCTGTAGAAGTCTATTAAAATATGTTCTTATATATAGTTCAAGCAACTATGCATGCCTGAAAGCCATGCTGTTTCAGCAAGAGAAGAAAAAAAGTGTTTTTGTTTTAAAACTCTAAGTTTTAGTTGTTCTGAAAAAAAGCCACATTTTTCATGTGTCCTGTGTGGGAGACACAACATCACTGCTATTTGCCTTCGCAGATGATGATCCCTGAAACACCTCACAGATCAGATCAATTGAGCACAGACGATTTTCTGCTGTGTCAACAGCCAATGCTGGGGAAGCTTGTTTGGTATCCATGACTTGTTTGCCTGTAGAGGAGCCGATCTCCGTTCCAACAGGAGCTGAAGCATTCCGTGGTGGCTCTAAGAATGCCGACATCAACATAGGAATACCCTGAGGACACATCTGTACATGGGCCTTTAACGGGTACTGTAAAGCATCCTTGTCCTGTGGCGCTATCAATGGAAGTGTTAGACAGAGATCCAACACGCATTCTTGTCCTTATAGTAGGCAGCGGAGGACAGGCAGAAAACAGTCAATCCAGACTGGTCGAAATGATAGGAACCAAGACTTGCTCAGTTTCCGAAGGCAAGGTGTGCTCCGATGGAGTACCATGCGATCACGGTATTGGCGCTCCAAGAACATTTTTTCCATCTCCTTTGTGACTGGGACGTCCATTAATAGCAGAAAAATTACAATCAGGATTCCTGCTATTAAAAAAAGATTCAGCGGAAGTCCTCCAAAAATGCTTCCGAATACAGAGTGTATAAAGGCTGGAATCACTCTGAAAACTGTCTGAAAGGTGCGTAACAGTCCAGAACCAATGGTCTCAAATAGGTGTACTATACCCTTTGTATCAGACATGTTAAAGATACGTTATACCATTTCTGTGAAATGGAAAGGGCAGTTTGTTCGGTCAAGTGCCTGTATCTCAGTTGAGGACCTTGCTACCTAGGGATCAAGGGCCAGATGTATCAAGTGTTTTTTTAGTTCACAAATTGGCTGATTCGCAGAAGCGGCCTGTTTGCGAACCGGAAAAAGCCTTTTGTGATGTATCATCCCAAAAGGCAATTGTGAAATAGGGAGTCACCCCAACAAGACTTAAACAGGGGTTGATCACATAATTTGCATAATGGAATAATCCAAGCCCATGTTTTTCTTACGAATGCCCCTAGACTGAAGCCGGGACCAAGGGAGGACCCTGACTCTTTGGTCAACAAGGTCATCCACTGGATCAGGACCAAACACCGCTGCCTTTCTATAATTAAATCGTACATCAAAAACGTTGAACAGCAGCAGCAAGAAGGAGAGATTTAGATGACATCAAGGTGACCTTTTATTCGAGGACTATAGCTGAGAACCTGATACCTTTTAACTTGAGAACTAATGTATATTTTGATTCAAAGATGGGGATCAGACAAAATAAAACTATGTTCAACCCGGGCCCCAGGACTAGTTTCATGGTGCCAGAGGTTATTCAAATTAGCTTAGTGACTAAATTGAATTTGCAAACTGATCTTGAAGCAGTAGATTGACTAGTTGAGCCTATTAAACAGTTATTGTCAAACTATGGGGTACGGAGGGCCATCTAGGGACCCTAAGGGAAATAAGCACCGATGATGAAAACGCCCATGAGGATTTTGAGGGGGGATTGATTGATAACCCCACTGTAAAAATCAATACCCTTACAATTACCAAGCAGACCTCAGCAAGTGAAATCGTTCCAATAGTAAGTAGTTTTAACATCTTGTCTGGAATATAGAAGGTCTTGCAAAAAAAATTATTAGAACCAGACTGGGAAAACTACATCGACAAATTCGATATATGCCTCTTCCAAGAGATGTGGGCCTTGGAACCATTATTTAAAGTGGGTTATCGAACATTCAGTATCGCAGCAACCCACTTTAATAAGGGTAGACCTTCTGGTGGGCTCACAATTTGGATTAGAAATCAAATAGAGGCGGAAATAGATGATATACTGACCAGTTCGCATGATCTCCAGGGTTTATCCCTAAAATTCCCCAACAAAGCCACTCTTTTCAATATATATATTAGACCCCGTGACCCCTCGAAAGAAACACAATTAGCGAAGATTATTGATTCTACCACTAATGTGGGACTTATCTTAATTGACGGCAATTTCAATTGTTTTCATGAACCCCTTCAGGATATGATAACACTAACTGAGGAAGAAGATCAAGCATTAGGTATCCCCCAGTTAAGCTCTGATAAGGTAGCAAGGTGTACTGCTCTAGATTTTGAATTTTACTATAGAAAAAGGGTTACGGGTGTGTAATGGTAGGTGCCCATCTGATATTGAGATAACAAAGACCTTTACTAGGCATCAGGCACTATTACCAATAGATTACATCTTGATAAGCGCTACTTACTGGGGATATGTGATTGTTTTTAAAGTAGATGGTCGTAGGGAAAGTGATCACTTCCCCCTATGTCTATTGTTAGACGCCAAACACCTTCAGCCTCAGATTAGTCTAGGCATGCAGGGACCACAGCCTATGCTGAGTAACAACAGCCGAGCCATTATATGGCCGGCAATTATAGGGAAAACTGAACCGTTGACCTCTATTTATAATATTTTTAATGATCTTTTACTTTTATTTTTCTCTAATGATGATGAATATTCTTTTAATTACTGAAATCCACGCTATGCTAGTGGAGAAAATCGGACCCTTTTTTCACTAGAGCAGCAATGGGGAAACCCTCTCACAATATCAAGCCAAAACTAGCTAATCCCTGGTTCAATGAAGCATGCAGAACAGCAAAAAAAGATTTAATAAAAACACTGCACCTCAATGAACCAGTTTTAATTAGGCAAGCGAGAAACAATTATAGTCGGACCCTAAGGACAGAACGTAAATGCTGGGAGGACGCATGCTGGGAAGACCTGTTAATTTGAGCAAGGGCAAGAGACCACTCGCTATCCTGGTGGATTGTTGCACAAGGTACAAAGTCTAGTAAGTTAGCACAGGATTACTACCTGGCTCCTACCACCTGGTTTAAACACTTTGCAGACTTATATGCACCTGAGGAAATGATATCAAAGCAGAATTCAGTCATAATCAGTAAGTTATTGAAACCTGATGACAAGGTTCCACTTGTTTACACCCTCACAGAAACTAAGAACGCCATAATATCAATTAAGGCATCGAAAGCACCAGGGCCTGACATTGTCCTCGGGGATCTTTTCTGACACGAAGCAGATGTATATGCTCCGTATATGAACCTATTGTGCAATTCAATAATCAGCGGTGAGCCCAATCTCATGGAAGGGGGCGGTGATTGTCCCTATACACAAGAAGGGTTCTAAAGACAATCCGACAATTATAGGCCAATCAGCCTGATAGACATTACCCAAAAAATATATTCAAAGCAGATCCTGGAAAGGTTAAATGTTTGGTTAGCAGAGAATGACATACTGTCTCCTTACCAGGCTGGAATTAGAAAAAGAGTCAGCACTATAGATCAGGTGTTTAGGCTTTTAACCATTGCCTAGAAATATACTAAAATATGATCAGGTAGTTTGTATGTGGCCTTCATCGATTTTACGGCCACATTTGACCTAGTTCCAAGAGGTCAGCTATGGGTGAATCGATTAAAACAAGGCGTTCCGAATAACATCCTGGTACAACTTATAAGACTTCATGAGAACAACTATGCAAAAGTTCGCTGGGGATCAGGTGGTGAACTGACTGAGAAGATCCCGGTGAGGAGAGGTGTGCACCAGGGGTGTGTCCTGGCGCCAACCTTGTTCCTCCTTTATATTAACGATATGGTAGACTCCTTACTGAACTCAAACCATGACTCGCCCAAGTTAGGCGGTTCCCAGGTGTGTGCCTTTACCTTTGCGGACAACACTATTCTGCTCTCCCAAGCCCCCAGGGGGCTCCATAACCTCCTTAACAAGTTAGAGGAGTATTGTATAGAGAAGGGCCTGGAAATAAATCCCTCTAAAACCAAATATATGTGTATTAGGCCGCACAGAGGTTTTAAAAACAATGGGCCTGATTCATGAAAGGGTTTTGCCCATTCTGTGTCTATGGGAAAATGTGTTCATGAATATGGCCCAATATTACTCTAAACGGTGCAGCAATAGAGAGAGTTGATAACTTAGTTTATCTAGGAGAGACCCTTGATTCCAAGCTTTCATGGCGCCCCCACATTAGGAAATCAGGTACGATATTAACACAAAACTCAGTGCCCATACTAAAAAAACTCCATGCCACTTTCACTAAATCGATCACACCGGCACTGGAGGTATACAAAGCAAAGGCTCAAACTGCGGCCCTTTATGGCTCTGAATTGTGGGTAGGGGAGCAGCTGACCTCAATTACCCTGGGGGAAAATAGGGGTTTAAGAGCACAGATCCCATTACCTCAAAAACACCCTGATGATCCTGTATGTATTTGACCTTTGGATAAAACGCATTTAGGACAGAGCAGTTTTGATGACACTATTATACTGGAACAGGTTATGGGCTACTGATGAACTTTGTATTTATAGACAGGCACTAAAAGAACTAATTGTATTAGACACACAAGTATCCTCCCCCTGGTTGGCAAACATTCGCAGGTGGCTAACAGACCTGGGACTCAGCGAGTTCTGGCTCCATCCAGAAAACCTGACCTCCAATCCCAAAAGCGAACTTAAGAGGATTTGTTGGAGTCAGGCTGTACTAAAAGTAGTATCGAATAGCAGCGCTGGGCCACTTACAAATGATTACTTGATGGTGAAATCTGTCCCTAGTTTTTCCTTGACCAAATAGAACCTCAACTTGCAAAAACATTGTATCTAAAATTCAGGTATGGGATACTTTTAGTCAGGTCCTTTACAGCTAAGTGGGGAATGCCCCAGAACAGGCAGGAGGACAACAAGTGTATATTGTGCCAGCTGAATACAAAGGAAACCATAGCCCATGTTCTCTTATTTTGTCCTATTTATACAAAAGCTAGACCGAAATGGATTGTACCGCTAGGAAGGAAGATGGGTGTGAGAAGATACATGCAAATGCTGCGCATTTTAAAGACTGACATTACCCAGCTTGTTGTATTTAGAGTTTCGAGATTCCTATTAGCTGCTAACTTTATCAGAATGAAAAAGGGTTTGAAATTTTAAACAAGGATTTTCATTTTATTTTAATATTAGTTCTGAGAATAGTGAGAACGTATTCTTCTCCAACTGATATTTTATTGTATATAGTATTTATATTTGATGAAAAAATATATTCCTAGCTATTTTTTGGAGAACCAGTTTAAGGCATTGTATCTCATATATGAATTGTATTTTTTCCCGCTCTTATAATTATTGTATTTTAAGTCTGGACCATGCGTATTTGCACAAATGTGGTTTTCTTTCTTATGAACTAGTCATCTACTTTTGTGAACATCAACAGTCATGGTTCTTATAAATGTGTTCTCTTTTGCACTGATCTGATTGCACTGTAGACAGGTATTGCCTATTTGCACAAATGTAATATTGTATAAATTGACAAACTTACAAACTGAATAAGTGTTAACTTCTGGAAATGTTTGTATATTTTATGTTTTATCTTCTTTCATGATTCTATGAATCGAATAAAGATATTTTGATTGATGAAATAGGGAATCATAATTTTTGCGATGACCTATTTTTTAAATGCATTGAGAGAATCGCAATTTGAGATTCGCTAAATGAAATGCAGGAAGTGCTTTTTAAATTGTTAACCTGCTTTAAGGAATTGCAATTTACCACCAACTTCGGAATCGCAATTTACCACCAACTTCAAGTTGTTGGTAAATTGCAAATTCTTAGAGAAATGCACAATTTTGCATTTTTCTAAGTGCCATGTGGCACACACACATGTCCTTAGGGCATGTATGTGCACCACATGTGCACACATGCATATTTCAGGGGTGCAACAGGATGTCCTTTTGGCACCATTGCACCCTTGAAATTGCATGTGCGATTTGCGAGTACCTATTGGGTACTCGCAAATTGCTCATGCAATTCCCATTCATTCCCGTGGGCCTCTAGGTCCATAGGAATGAATGTGAAGGCATTCCTTAAAACCGAATTGCAATTTGTGACTTGCTATTAAGGATTATGTAGGAATCGCAAAATATTTGCAGAAACCTACATAGATTGCATTTTGCGTGTCTATAATGGCGAATCGGTAAAATTTGCTATTATAGACTCACAAAATGTAATCTTGATACATCTGAACCCAAAAGTCTCTAGAGCGGAGGTAAAGGGCACGGTTTTCTGTAAAAGCAGGGCTTTCATTCGACTCAGAGAATCAAACCACATCAAGGAAACATTCAAGGAAGGCCATATTGGCGCCTCCCTGACTGTGTGGGTCAGTGGAAACAATATTTGCATACAAGTAGCCCAGGAGCCTACAGTGACAAGGAATATGATGCCTGGAAGCATCCCACAAGAACCTTGATCATTCAGCATGAAGTAACTCCCATTCGAGAGCAGCCTGAACACCGGATTAATCACGTCAGCTAGGGAACCCTTCAAATTACAGGATAAGTTTGCAACTGAACCTTTACAGGCCCTGTGAAGATGATATCCTGGCATATATGCGATCCACTCAAGGAGTTTTCGTAGTCTGTACCACTTAGAAACGCTTCCCTGTCCACATTCCTGCAAAGAAATCTATGAGGCAAATCCTAAGATTCCTTGATGAATTACTTACCCTTTTCTCCATATCTGCCTGCCTGTTGTTGTTCTAGGCAATACTGAAACTGTAAAAGTTGTGACCCGTGATGTTATATGGACATGAATTAACGATTCTGTGGATGGTGACTCTGCCACAGTAAAAGGTAATTTGTATAGTTTTACAATTCTCAGCATTGTATACTTTGCTCCTCTTTGTGCTATTCTTATCTGCTTGTTAGTCATATTATCTGCAGTGAACAGGGACGTACTGTTGATAAATCGCCAAGGCACATAACCTGAACATAACGATTGAAGCATCCAGCTCAACAACATAATAGAACATAGCTGGGACTGTCCGTGCTGTAATACGGACAAATCCTGTTCTAGTATATCTATAACAGAAGAT
The DNA here is from genome assembly GCF_964263255.1 of Lissotriton vulgaris. Lineage (NCBI taxonomy): Eukaryota > Metazoa > Chordata > Amphibia > Caudata > Salamandridae > Lissotriton > Lissotriton vulgaris. Next base: position 579,890,584 of record NC_141694.1, read on the forward strand.
ACAATGTTGCCTAGTTAACACAGGGATCACAACAAAACTAAGTGAGCACTACATACAACAAAATCACACCACGAATGACTTGAAGTGGACTGTCATTGAACAGGTGAACACAGGCAGAAACATCCAGCTGTCCCTGTTTGAGAAGGAACAGAGGTGGGTCTAAGGCCTGGGCACAGACAAGGATGGGTTTAACGATAACATCCCATGAAGCACTGTACTAAGAGGATAATGTCACGACACCCTTGATTCTCATACATGCCCCCAAAAAAGCCAGAGCACATATGTGCATTCATACCAAACTATGGCTACTAGTCGCTACAGTTAGGAACCACACCACAGATTATATTACATAGACATTTAATTCCCCATACCAGCACTCCTGGGTTGACTGACATTTCCGGAGTCACTCCTGGTAGTTTAACAAGGATTGCACACATGGCCCGCTCCATCGCGCACCATCAGGTACACAGCAACTATTTGTACACCACCACCGAATGATTCTAGAAAATCAAATGTGACTAAGCAAAATGCCACACAGCATGATTGTTAGCGCCCTCTGAACAATGGGAATGCCGTTAGGACATCCAAAGCTTTACGTGGCACTATCAAGAAATTATGTATATTCTCACATGCAAGAACACTCCCCTGTTCTGTGTTCTTACACGCTATAACACTCGCCTGTTCTGTATTCTAACTCTTCCCATTCACTGCAAAAGTTTTTCTCTTCTCCACCGTAATGCATCTCTGAACGGTGATGCAACATGATCAAAATTGTCAATAAAACTTTGTTAAATAATTTTAAAAGTGACCACTGAAGTAAGCATTCTAGCATTACGCTGACACTAAGGGTCACATGAGCCTGATCTCTTGCCTGGATTGGCCATAAGGGATGATGCAGACGGAAGACGTATGCACTATGACGCGGCCACCCCGGCCCCACCGGGACGCCAACACAAATTCCGAGAAATCCTGAGCAGTTCTCACAGACTATATAGAAGAACCGTGGGACACAGACAACCCTATCGACGGGGTTCAGGTTTCTGAGAGTCTCATCAGGTACCGAGCGGGTACCTGGCTTTGCTGGCGTAAGTAGAAACCTGCAACCATGCAACAACACAGATAAGTAACTGACCTGGAGGGTGGGACCATTACCCTGATTCACCGTGTCTCTTTCCCCTCTCCTTACAGGTTGTGCCTACTTGCCATCACCCCCCACCGGAGACCCAGGGTGTGATTAGTGATCACCCCACATGTAAGAATTTCCATCCTTTTTATTATGATACCGTGCTTACAGACACTTGCCACATTGCACTACGCGCGTCACTGATTGTCACGTCAGAGTGTGTGTGACAATGATGCACCCATACCACTAAACGCCCGAGCAGGCGTGCAGGTGAAATAACGCAAAATAACTGGTACCATCACATTAAGAGTGGAGTTTGTCACCACCACTAATGATAATGTGAAACTAGGTGCACATACATATCTCAACAAAGAGCACCATAGCTTTGTGAGATATAGTTGCATCGCACGTCAAGAAGAGCATGAGTGCCTGATCAATTTTGGAAGAACAAACACCTTGTGACTACATCCTAAATGATCGTTTTTATCTATACATGTCTGTTTGTGTCTGTTTCTCCTTTCAGATAACTGCTGGGTTCCTACAAAGAATCAGGTACCCGCATGAACAGCAGGTTTTAATTATATTTTTTCCAGTTTTTTCACACACTTGACCTCCAGGTTAGGGTGAGCCTTAGCGCGCTCATACTGCCGGGGTCTACACAATGGTCATGAAGAATGCCTAGCTAGAAAAATGTTGACCACTCACAGTGAGACACATCTGAGCTATCTATACAGCATATATCGCTCAATCCTTTTTTAACCATGCCTGGTTGGCCAACAAAGAAAATTATTTTTGGACACAACCCTGACACTTTTTAACTCACTTCACATTCACTTGTACAAAATCAACCAGCTCCGCAGTATTTCTGGCATTGAAGCACACCGGGGAGGTAGTCGACCTTCCTGGTGGTGCCCGATGATGAAACATGTCACCAACTAGGTTGGTGAGTGAGGGCTTTCTAAAGAATCAAATTTGATTCTCCATGTTTGCTCTGCTCTTCTCCTAAGAAGGCACACTCTTTTGTTGTTTTGGTGACCAAATTCTTTTTTGTCCGCAATCTTTTCTCTGAGCAGATCCCCACCTTTTGGGATCCAGGCATGTCTTGGCGTGACTGATTTAGCTCGCACAGTGGTGGTGCGCTTTACTTGCATGTTGCTTTGCAGTGCCCAGAATTCATTGAGATCCTGTAAAACAGCCAAACGTTTATTGATGTCAAATGGTTTTTCATCTGCCACTGTGCTTTCATAATTGAGATCAGGTACCCACATTCTCATCCCAAATAGGACTTCATAAGGAGTGACACCTCCTAAGGAACTACTTGGCATACTGTTGAGAGCCCATATAGGTGATTGACCCAACTACCATCCAAACCTAATACTCTTGCTGTTAAACATTGCTTTACGTCTCAGTGTTTCCTCTCCACAACTGAATTTCCCTCTGGATGATATGGAGAGGAGTACTGCAGTGCTACACCCAAACTTCCCATGGCTTCCTTGTAAGCCCTAAAGCTAAACGTGGGGGCGAGGTCAGAATGTAATTTCCCAACTGCCTATGTCCCTATGAAGACACGCAAATCTTTTATACCAGTTTGAGCATCATCCGAGCGCTGAGGCCAAACTTACAGGAATCTAGAGCACAAATCCACTGCACCAAGATATACTTATAAGCCTCATCTGATTTTAAGGGGCCGCAGTGGTCCAAATAGACCCAAGTGAGTGGTCTGTCTGATATCAATAATGGTGTCTAGGCTGGATGTGCTCCGGTGAAATCCTTCATCTGCTGACAGATGTCACACTTTAAGTCCAAGGGGCAGATGTATCAAAGCAATTTTTTGTCGCAAACGCTGCAATTCACAAAAAAGCAACGTTTGTGACAAAAAATTCGCTAAACGTATGTAAGAAGGAAATTGCATGGCAAAATTAAGGAATCACAAAATGTGCGATTCCTTAATTTTGCGTAACCATTTAAGGAATCGCAAATTGCGATTCCTTAAATGTTATGCATCAAGCATTCAATTATTGCGATTTCTCCTTAAGAAATCGCAAATTACCACCAACTTCAAGTTGGTGGTAATTTACGATTTCTTTCACAAATGCAATTTTTGGCATTTGTGAAGGTGCCATATGGTGCACATACATGCCCTTAGGGCATGTATGTGCGCCATATGCGCACACATGGAAATTTCAGGGGTGCATCAGGGTGTCCTTATGACACCCTTGCACCCTTGACATTATTCTCAATTTGCGATTCTCAAATTGCGAATCGCAAATTGAGAATAACTTCACATTCAATTCTATGGGCCGCCTGGCCCATAGAAATTAATGGGAAATTATTCCTTAATTGCGATTAGCAATTTGCTAATCGCAATTAAGGAATTTTAAGAAATCGCTAACAAATTGCGATTTTTTTATATACATACCATTTTGCAGTTCTCAAGTAGTGATTCCCAAAAAATCGCTATTTGAGAATCGCCAATAGGTATTTTGATACATCTTCCCCTAAATTCTTTGTCTGTTTAGTCAATCCTGGCCACCAATAGCATTGTTTCAGTAAAGATACTGGTGCGGTAACTCCTGCATGTGCAGAACCCAGACCCTTATGGGCAACTAGAATTAAGCCTAATCTGTGATCCATGGTTGGTATTACTCTATCCTCCACTCCTGGATTACAAGCATACGGAATGTTATCTGCATCTAACTTGTAGGAGTGCTAGAGTGGAAATGTCTTTAGTACTACTGAATTGTTGTGTGTGGCAATGACAGCTACCATTATGTCTCCGTCCATACTCATTTTAGAACGAGTGATTGCAACTACTGCAACATTTCGCACTGCCCCTTTTGCTTCATCAGCCAATGGATTCCCTTCAACGTGAACGCCATCACGTTGATGACTCAGTGTGTGTATCACGTGAGCTTTTGGTAGTTTTTTTTTCAACTCAGCTACCTATTCCCATAGCAATTTATGCTTGGTTGCGCAACCTTTTGAGTCTTTAATCTCATTCTGATCCCAGTAGTGAAGATATTCATTACATGACTGGACACAACAAATCGCACACGATCAGTGTGAGGAATTCTCGATCCGTATTTATTAGTGCCAGTAACAGGGCTTTTAATTCTGCCAGCTGTGCTGTGCAGTCTCCTAGAGACTGTGGGCCAGATGTACCACCCTTTTATTTAGCACCTCACAATTTGTGACTCATTGCGAGTCGCAAATCAAGAGGCACTAAATGAAATGTACAACAGTGTTATTGCGATTCCCAATGGGGTCGCAAATTCTAAGGCTGATTAATATTAATGAGCCTCTCACAATTTACAAGCCCATTGGGAATTCCATCCCTCCCAGGGTTGGTGGCCTGCTGGGCTCAGCAGACCACCATGTCTGGGACTGCTTTTTAATCAAGCAGCATTTATTATGCATTTAAAAAAAATGAAACATTTAAATTTTGTTTTTTAAGGGCAAGCATAGGTCCCTGGAGAAAGTCACAAAGTGGAAGGGGTCCCCTGGGGACCCCTTCCAAAATGCGACTGCATTACCATCCTCTTGAAGAGGGTGGTCATTTGCAAGTGTTTTGCAAGCGCAATTGCGGTCACAAAACTTTCACACATAGCATTGCGGATGCAATTAGGAAGAGAATGCCCCTTCCTGATTGCAACTCGCAATTCCTAAATAGCGAGTCGCAAATAAAGTTACTTTCACCGGAAAGTTCATATCCCAAAATTAGGACATTGAGGTGGGCTGTTTTTGATTTTTTAAAGTTACATTTATAGCCCTCAGAGGTGAACCCCAAAATGATGTTGCTCACCCTGGTCAAATGAACCATTAAATTATCATCTGTCCGACATATATCATCTACATAGGACAGTGACTCTTCATCCACATTTTGAAGTTATTCTATTATTGTAGCTGAGAACAACCCAGGTCTATTCTTATACTCTTGGGTGAGTGTCAAAAATTGTTGCTGAGAGGCTAAAGCTGAGAATGCTGTCAAAAATCTGCTTTCAGGGGGCGTGGTCTAGCCGCTCAGCGAGATGGCCCTCAGCTGAGCGAGCTCCGCCGGCCGAGCCATTATCTTCACTTGATCTGGGCCATGGAAGAGTCATCTGCCTACCACAGCCTTGCTCAACACTCTCCTGAGCTGCCGTGAATAGAATGAGCCATTCCCGAGCCTGGCACAATCAATGTACTGACTGCGGTGGCCCATGAGGCGAGACCGTGCATTGGCTGTGGGCCCAATGTGCTGAGTTAGTGGTGAGCGTGACCGCAGCACAGAGGACTCTGGGCAGGCCCTGGTGGTTATGCCCCAGCGCTCACTAGCTGCGGTGAGGGCTGCCCATAGTGAGCTGTGAGAGGGTGACGTGTGGCAGGGGCTTGCCGTGATGCAGTGTTTTCTCTAGCCTTGAAAGGCCCAGCCGCCATCTTAGAGTTGGACTCTGTGCATCTTCGCCCCTGCTAGGCTGTGAAAAGAATCGACGGTGGCTGCAGTCGCTGTGGACAGCGTGTGCCTGAAAACTGTTGCGGAATTGCCTAATCGGCAGGATGGAGGCTGCCGGGGATTATTTTTTGCCCTTTTGGATCCTGAGGCTGCACCAGGACCGAGGTGAGCTGTGTGACAAGGAGTGTCTGGTCTGGGGCCCATTTTCACCTGTGCAGTGCGCAGTGCGACCAGAGAAGGCATCGACACTGATCGGAAGCAGGGACTCGGTGGGCCTGCCGTGTCGCCGCACTGGACCATGTGCAGAGTTTGTTGAGGGCCCTGCGAGGAGGCTTGATCTGTGCGGCCAGCAGCATCGGAGCATCTAGTTGGGAGGACAAGTGTGTGAACCTCTCTGATATTGGTGACCATTTTTAATGAACAGGACATAATCCCCCATATAGCAACAACAGAGAAGTGAGGGTTGTGATGTTAATTGTTGAGCTGGCATTGGCTCTCCGGTTCTGCAACTGGCTGTGGACACTTGATAAGATTGCATTCATAACAGAGATCATTATGGGAGTGCGACCACCCCAGTTGGGAGGTGGTGTGGTGGCACACGTGTCTGCAGTGCGCTAGGCCAGATTTCCTGGTGTGGGGAAATGCTGCAATCCAAAATTGCCTAATATACCTCCTTTTGCGGCTGGCTGGGCCGGATCCCTAATAATCCTGTACCTCAACATGGGGGAGCACGATGCAAAGCAGGCAAAGACAACATTCGAAGCCAAATTGTAGACACAATTACCAGATGCAGACCCGGAGGGGAGCTTGGACCGGGTGCAGAGTGAACAATCAGATGACCAGAGTGAGGACCTACAATCTTTGCTTGTTGGAAATACGCTCAAGCCTGAAGACCATTGATACGAAACTTGATGAGCTCACTTCACAATTAGATCTTGTTAAAAAACAGGTGGACAAGAACAAGACCCATCTGGATCAGCTGGAGAACCGGAGCACTGAACAGCACGAGTTCCAGGTCGAGATAAAAGAGCAGTTGTTAAGTACGGACAAGGTACTCACCCTTATTAAGGCTAAGAATGATGATCTAGAAGCCCGGTCTCGCCATAATAATTTACGAATTAGGGCAATCCCCGAAATGACAGCCATTTCTAAAATGGAAACCTATCTTGGAGAGCTTCTGTGTGATTTGTTCAGCCCCAGCCAATCCAAGGTGTTCGCTGTTGAGAGGGCCCAACGTGCGTTGGGTCCCAGACTGCCGCTCGGAGCTACACAAAGACAAATCCTGGCACGAATCCTGAATTATCAAGATCGGGATGCCATCTTGAGACTAGCAAGGGAGCAGGGGACCGTCAGCTACAAAGGGAACACTATTTGATTTTACCCAGACATCATGCCGATGGTGCAGGTGGAGCGAAGGGAGTTTCTGCCCACCAAGCGTCTTCGGTTGCAAGCCTACGTCCCTTACGCTCTCCTACACCCAGCTAAGCTGAAGGTGACCCATGATGGCACGTCGTATTATTACACAGACGCGAAAATCTGCCCTAACATTTGCAAAACACAATGGAGGGAAGAGAGACAATGGCAGACCCAAAACTGGACCCATCATGAACGCCCAGCCCGGATGCCAGACTCTGTGACAATGACTGATGTTAAGTCCCAACAACAGGTATTGCGAACTCTGGCGTGCACCTTACTCATATGGACATATTTGGTTGCAATCGATTTGTGGATACACTTAGGGGGACGGTCATATGGGCATGTAGCTGTTTTGATTATATAAATGTTTGTCACTATGTGGTTGCTGGCAGGTGCCTCTCTTCCGCTAAGTTTGGCCACCCTGTCCTTGGGCAGTGCAGCAAGCTGTTGACCCCACGACCCCCAGGGAGAGTTCCCATTTACTGTTCGATTTCACAATTGTGTATAGTATACCTATATCTAACCTAACTGGACACATGGTAACCTATAAGCCACTCCTATGGAAGGCCTCTGCAATCCTGGAGGCAGAGTGCGTGGTTTCATGTGAGATGGTGCTCTAGCATGAGCTGAGCCTGTCTGCAGCTGTCGGGAACCACTCCCTTAGCTGTTCCGGGATGTTGCCATACCATATACACTTAAGTGCATTATAATCCTCGTGGTTATATGCTAACTTTGCTTTGGCTTTATCAAAATATGTCGAGTAAGGTGTCATACGATTTGGAATACTATCCCCTCGACAGTCCTGTCGACGGGGATAGCATTCCACCCTTCTAGAGGGACACGACATGTACATAACCTGAAACCTGGTTAAAGTTAACCAGAGCCTCAGCATCACAAAATTCAGCGAGGGAGGCTTGGACAAAGGGTTTCCTGCCTTGGGAGGTGCGAGCACCACCCCAGACAGGATTTTGTGTATTGGGTAGGACAGGGCTGAATAGAATCAGACATGCCTGGGGCACACAAGGTGTCCTCGTGCATAAGCCAGTCCAAACCGGTGCTGGGGCTTTCCAGCCCCAGTCCTGGCATGGAGCTGGACAAAGGAAAGGGGGTGAAACTGCCCCCCTTCCTGGTCCCACCCAGAGGAGGGACCTAGCAGGTCATCCACCCCTCAGATTGGGAATAAGAGTGGGAGCAGTGCCATAGCACCTCAGATCATCCTGAAATCAACTTGAAACAAAGAAGAAGACTAGACTTCGACATTCTGCTGCACTGAAGACTGAAGAGTATCTCCCTTGTGGCCTAGGAGTGGCCACCCTGTGAACACAGGCACCATCCAGCAACTCAACATCTGCTTTGCTGCCGCCTCCTGCCGGAACCCGAGCCCAGAGCCTGTCAAGACCCAGACTCCCAGACATCTCAGAGCCCGATCCACAGTCCCTGCAAAGAAGAGACCCGTGGAGGCACAGAGAGACATGGGACCAGACATCTCGAAAGACCCCCGAGAAGCTGACTGCGCAGCACCCGAGGCACCCTTGACAGTGTGCTTTAGGATTTGAGAAGCCCCACCACCGAGCAGACTTTTCACCAAAGATCAGTCCCCCAGCATCTCCACGATCTGCGTGGGGCCCTTTTGCACTTTGCCACTTGACGCGCCATCCTGGCCACTTGCCACATAGCTAGCGGCCATCTTGGTGACGAAACCTACAATCAACACTGCGGGTCTGGTTGCTCCAGACTTTCCCTCGCTTCCCTGAAAAGGAGCACCCGCTCTGACCTTGCTGGTCCGAGTGACAAGCTTTCTTCACTTCCTGCGTGGCTTGCATTAGCCAAGGCCTGTTTGCTCCAATCAAGTTGCCAACACCGCCATCCGCTAGAGCCTTTGTGGGACAGCTCGTGACCGACTCCTGGACATCCTTGACCTCTTCGTGTCCACGTGGCTGAGGAGACAAGCTGCGCCTCATCGCCTGTTTGCACCCGACATCGCCTGGTTCCATCCTGGTTCCACGGTAGTCACTGGCTAGTGACTTTGAACATTGTCCCCTATTATTTCAGGTCTTCACCACTTCAGATCCACCCTTGGATCCACCAGAACTCTCCTCGACAACCCGCCTGTAGCATCTTCATCTTCAGGCACCATCGACCTGCGTGACGAAACCCGGAACTACTTCGCACCTGTGCACCCGCTTCCTGTGGGTGAGGTAACTCAGCAACGCCGGTGTTCCTAAACTGGTATACACCTCTAGTGTCTAGGTCTTACGTTTTATCCTTATAGGTCACTCAGAAGGTTCCTTAAACACTAACTTTGTAACTTTTACGCACCATTGACATTGCATTGGTGTATGCGTGCACTTTAAGCGCTGCACCCGAGTCCCGCGGGCCTTTCCCGACTTCTTCACTGTTAGTCCCGAACAGCTACAGCGATTCCCAAGGCCCTAGGCCTACTTCCTTTCAGCTAGGTGGTTTGTATACCACCATTTTAGTATATGGTTTAGGTGGCCCCTAGGGCTCATCCATATTGTGCAACTTTTGTATATTTAAACTGGGTTTTGTTTTAACGCATTTGCTTCTGTGCTCATAAAGAGTATAGGGGATATTTGTAGTAAATAAATATATATATATTTTCAATATATATCTGTGTGGTATCCTTTCATTTGGCATTGAAGGGGATTTTGTATGGTAAAACAGCTTGCTTCACATGCCTTTACAGAGTTTAGCCTAAGACTGCTTTGTCCACGCTACCTCTAGGATAGCTGGTCTATAAGGTTGACTTACAACCAATCATCATAAGGGTTGCTTGGCATGGTACAAGGTGATCACTAGAACTAGTGAGCATCATATACCAGGCCAACTTCTCACATTGGTGAGCAGCGGTTGGGATTTGAGCTTGCTGTTGTTTTACCATTACACTCTTTGAGAGTATCATTTGAAAGATCATACAGGTACCTGCTAGGTACATATAAAACAAGACTAGTATACTTAAGTTCTACTGAACTTAGTTGTTGTAGAGGATAGGGAGTAGCACACCCTGACTACAACTACTAGATAAGTTTAGTAGGTAAACACCAGTGTAGGTGGGGTTTGCTGTGCAGGGTGCCAAGTGTTCTCAGGTTGATGCCTCTCAAGGCGTGTGGGTGCGTGATCCGAGCTCGTCAGCTCCTAGCTCGAGGGAGCCAATTTACCTGAAAGTCATGGGTCGCACTCGAGCTATGAGCTGACGAGCTCGGATCACGCACCCACGCGCCTTGAGAGGTATCAACCTGAGAACACTTGGCAGCCTGTACAGCAAACCCCTGAATATCCTACACTCTACTGATGAGAAACAATAATTCCGAAACACCGCTGTCCAGAGTTGGTGCTGCAACCTTGCTAAAACACATAAATCTTCGAAATAGCGCACACGCGACAAAGACTGCATCTACCGTGAGGCTCCTGGGGTTCACCCGCTGGTGGGTGGAGTCGGAGTGTGACCCTAGACTTTCAGTTAAATTGGCTCCCTCGAGCTATGAGCTGACGAGCTTGGATCACGCACCCACGCGCCTTGAGAGGTATCAACCTGAGAACACTTGGCAGCCTGCACAACAAACTCCTGAATATCCTACACTCTGCTGATGAGAAACAATAATTCCGAAACACCGCTGTCCAGAGTTGGTGCTGCAACCTTGCTAAAACACACAAATCTTCGAAATAGCACACACGCGACAAAGACTGTATCTACCGTGATGCTCCTGGGGTTTACCCTCTGGTGGGTGGAGTCGGAGTGCGACCCTAGACTTTCAGTTAAATTGGCTCCCTCGAGCTATGAGCTGATGAGCTCGGATCACGCACCCACGCGCCTTGTGAGGTATCAACCTGAGAACACTTGGCAGCCTGAACAGCAAACCCCTGAATATCCTACACTCTGCTGATGAGAAACAATAATTCCTAAACACCGCTGTCCAGAGTTGGTGCTGCACCCTTGCTAAAACACACGAATCTTCGAAATAGCTAAGTGTGGGCGGCCAGCTACGCTCCGTTTGCGGAGTGTGCGTAGTGCCGCCTACTCCGCATTTTGCGGAGCCGGCGGAGCCAGGCGGCACTACGCACACTCCGCAAACGGAGCGTAGCTGGCCGCCACCCGCCTCCCTCCCGCCCTCCCTAAATACTTTAAAGTAAAGGAATAAATTAATTTAAAACGCACTTACCTTGCCGGCCGCTGCCCGCCGCGTCCCCGGGGCTCGCTATCTTCCGTCTTCGTCTTCTTTCGTAATGCGCATGCGCGGGCGGCCACGCATGCGCATTTTCTCGTGAGAAATGCGCATGCGCGGCCGCCCGCGCATGCGCATTACGAAAGAAGACGGAAGATAGCGAGCCCCGGGGACGCGGCGGGAAGCGGCCGGCAAGGTAAGTGCGTTTTAAATTAATTTATTCCTTTCATTTAAAGTATTTAGGGAGGGCGGGAGGGAGGCGGGAGGCGGGTGGCGGGGCTGGCGGCCGGGTGGTGTTTGCGGAGTGGGGCTACGCGGAGTGCGGAGGTGGGCGTAGTTTCTCGCCCACTTCGCGTAGCTCCGCGAAGCCCCACTCCGCCAACTCCGCCCAGGGTTAGAAATAGCCCACACGCGACAAAGACTGCACCTACCATGATGCTCCTGGGGTTCACCCGCTGGTGGGTGGAGTCGGAGTGCGACCCTAGACTTTCAGTTAAATTGGCTCCCTCGAGCTACGAGCTGACGAGCTCGGATCACGCACCCACGAACCTTGAGAGGTATCAACCTGAGAACACTTGGCAGCCTGCACAGCAAACCCCTGAATATTCTACACTCTGCTGTTGCGAAACAATAATTCCGAAACACCGCTGTCCAGAGTTGGTGCTGCAACCTTGCTAAAACACACGAATCTTCAAAATAGCGCACACGCGACAAAGACTGCATCTACCGTGATGCTCCTGGGGTTCACCCGCTGGTGGGTGGAGTCGGAGTGCGACCCTAGACTTTCAGTTAAATTGGCTCCCTCGAGCTATGAGCTGACGAGCTCGGATCACGCACCCACGCGCCTTGAGAGGTATCAACATGAGAACACTTGGCAGCCTGCACAGCAAACCCCTGAATATCCTACACTCTGCTGATGAGAAACAATAATTCCGAAACACCGCTGTCCAGAGTTGGTGCTTCAACCTTGCTAAAACACACGAATCTTCGAAATAGCGCACACGCGACAAAGACTGCATCTACCGTGATGCTCCTGGGGTTCACCCGCTGGTGGGTGGAGTCGGAGTGCGACCCTAGACTTTCAGTTAAATTGGCTCCCTCGAGCTATGAGCTGACGAGCTCGGATCACGCACCCACGCGCCTTGAGAGGTATCAACATGAGAACACTTGGCAGCCTGCACAGCAAACCCCTGAATATCCTACACTCTGCTGATGAGAAACAATAATTCCGAAACACCGCTGTCCAGAGTTGGTGCTTCAACCTTGCTAAAACACACGAATCTTCGAAATAGCGCACACGCGACAAAGACTGCATCTACCGTGATGCTCCTGGGGTTCACCCGCTGGTGGGTGGAGTCGGAGTGCGACCCTAGACTTTCAGTTAAATTGGCTCCCTCGAGCTATTAGCTGACGAGCTCGGATCACGCACCCACGCGCCTTGCGAGGTATCAACCTGAGAGCACTTGGCAGCCTGCACAGCAAACCCCTGAATATCCTACACTCTGCTGATGAGTAACAATAATTCCGAAACACCGCTGTCCAGAGTTGGTGCTGCAACCTTGCTAAAACACACGAATCTTCGAAATAGCGCACACGCGACAAAGACTGCATCTACCGTGATGCTCCTGGGGTTCACCCGCTGGTGGGTGGAGTCGGAGTGCGACCCTAGACTTTCAGTTAAATTGGCTCCCTCGAGCTATGAGCTGACGAGCTCGGATCACGCACCCATGCGCCTTGAGAGGTATCAACCTGAGAACACTCGGAAGCCTGCACAGCAAACCCCTGAATATACTACACTCTGCTGATGAGAAACAATAATTCCGAAATCCCGCTGTCCAGAGTTGGTGCTGCAACCTTGCTAAAACACACGAATCTTCGAAATAGCGCACACGCGACAAAGACTGCATCTACCGTGATGCTCCTGGGGTTCACCCGCTGGTGGGTGGAGTCGGAGTGCGACCCTAGACTTTCAGTTAAATTGGCTCCCTCGAGCTATGAGCTGACGAGCTCGGATCACGCACCCTTGCGACTTGAGAGGTATCAACCTGAGAACACTCGGCAGCCTACACAGCAAACCTCTGAATATCCTACACTCTGCTGATGAGAAACAATAATTCCGAAACATCGCTGTCCAGAGTTGGTGCTGCAACCTTGCTAAAACAAACGAATCTTGGAAATAGCGCACACGCGACAAAGACTGCATCTACCGTGATGCTCCTGGGGTTCACCCGCTGGTGGGTGGAGTCGGAATGCGACCCTAGACTTTCAGTTAAATTGGCTCCCTCGAGCTATGAGCTGACGAGCTCGGATCACGCACCCACGCGCCTTGAGAGGTATCAACCTGAGAACACTTGGCAGCCTGCACAGCAAACCCCTGAATATCCTACACTCTGCTGATGAGAAACAATAATTCCGAAACACCGCTGTCCAGAGTTGGTGCTGCAACCTTGCAAAAACACACGAATCTTCAAAATAGCGCACACGCGACAAAGACTGCATCTACCGTGATGCTCTTGGGGTTCACCCGCTGGTGGGTGGAGTCGGAGTGCGACCCTAGATTTTCAGTCAAACTGATTCATGTATTGTGAAGCCTGAAATTATGGATCACTCCACACAAACAGAGAGCACTGAGGAGGATGAGAATTCTCCCTCCCACCGGACTTTAGGAAAGGATCAGCCTCCTCAGGGAACTGATCTTACCCCTGATGAAGGAACTGTCCTAAAGGTTGTTAGGCCTAGCCTGACATAGCCCCTGATGACAGTGGACCCTTCTCAGGTGGGACCCAGTGTGGAGCAGGTAACCTGCCCCTCTCTACCTTGCCTTACTCAGCCCAGGGCTGCAAAGGACAAGAAGGACAGTGAGCCCCAAAGGGCCCCCTGTCAAATAAAGCACCCCCATGAGCAGATTAGGGGCACCGAAGCTAGAAGCCCTAGCCAGGTGAAAACTTTAAAAACTCCTGAGGGATCCCCCTTAAACGTAGTTAGGGACCTCCCCCAGATGGATATTGTTGGGCACAGCCAAACCTGGGACCCAAAGGGCCCAAACCTGAACTGTCCCTCCAGTAAGCCAACCAAAGGGACCCAGCCTCCAGCTTTAGGTAGCCAGAGGATGACCCTGAGAGCACAGTGCAACTCAGTCAAAGAAAGAAAGGCACACATGGTGGAGAGTGATTGGAGGAATCTGAGTCCTACAGAGGCATCTCACTTCAGTACTCCATCTCAACATCAGCCTTTAACTTTGCCAAGACACACCACAGGTAGAGATTCCCTTTGGTGGAGACCCTCAGATACCCTTAGGGTGAGGGATTGCTTAGTGGACCATGAGACAGGGGGTAACCAAGCCAGATCTGGTACTTCCTTATATGGCCACTTAGGCAATATAGGCTTACCTGGTCAAGGATAGCCTTATCTCCTTTCGTTTGGGGGGGGGGTTGTGTCGGAAGGTGGATATCTTACTATGGTTACCCCCAAACTTTTTGCCTGGTGTTTAGCTGGTTTTTGACACAGTTGGCCTGGGATCCTGCTATTCAGGGCCCCAGGCTAATTGCTCTCTCCTTAAAATGGACTCCATGTACCTTAGGTGCATACACAATTGGAACTGGTTCACCTTATAGGACCCTGTAACAGTGTACCCCAGGTACCCAGGGCATAGGTGTATCCAAGGCCGACCAGGGGCTGCAGCATGTATTGTGCCACCCCTGGCCTGGCCTCCATATTTGACACAACTGGCTGATCGCTCAGCTGGGGTAAGTTGGTGTAATCACCTCTTACTTAGATATAGTATACCTATATCTAACCTAACTGGACACATGGTAACCTATAAGCCACTCCTATGGAAGGCCTCTGCAATCCTGGAGGCAGAGTGCATGGTTTCATGTGAGATGCTGCTCTAGCATGAGCTGAGCCTGTCTGCAGCTGTCGGGAACCACTCCCTTAGCTGTTCCGGGATATTGAAATACCATATGCTCTTAAGTGCATTATAATCTTCGTGGTTATATGCTAACTTTGGTTTGGCTTTATCAAAACATGTCAAGTAAGGTGTCATACGATTTGGAATACTATCCCTTCGACAGTCCTGTTGACGGGGATAGCATTCCACCCTTCTAGAGGGACACGACATGTACATAACCTGAACCCCGGTTAAAGTTAACCAGAGCCTCAGCATCACAAAATGGATGCTGCCACCACAGACACAAGTCTGACCTCCTGCTGCTGGGAGTCCTTCCAGCGAGGGAGGCTTGGACAAAGGGTTTCCTGCCTTGGGAGGTGCGAGCACCACCCCAGACAGGATTTTTTGTATTGGGTAGGACAGGGCTGAATAGAATCAGACATGCCTGGGGCACACAAGGTGTCCTTGTGCATAAGCCAGTCCAAACCGGTGCTGGGGCTTTCCAGCCCCAGTCCTGGCACGGAGCTGGACAAAGGAAAGGGGGTGTAACCGCCCCCCTTCCTGGTCCCACCCAGAGGAGGGACCTAGCAGGTGATCCACCCCTCAGATTGGGAATAAGAGTGGGAGCAGTGCCATAGCACCTCAGATAATCCTGAAATCAACTTGAAACAAAGAAGAAGACTGGACTTCAACATTCTGCTGCACAGAAGACTGAAGATTATCTCCCTTGTGGCCTAGGACTGGCCACCCTGTGAACACAGGCACCATCCAGCAACTTGACATCTGCTTTGCCGCCGCCTCCTGCCAGAGCCCGAGCCCAGAGCTCAACGAAACCCAGACTCCCAGACAACTCAGAGCCCGATCCACAGTCCCTGCAAGAAAGAGACCCGTGGAGGTACCGAGAGACGTGGGACTGGACATCTTGAAAGACCCCCGAGAAGCTGACTGCTCAGCACCCGAGGCACCTTTGATGCTATGATTTGGGGTTTTAGAAGCCCCACCACCGAGCAGCATTTGCACCAAAGATCAGCCCCCCAGCATCTCCACGATCTGCGTGGGGCCCTTTTGCACTTTGCCACTCAACGCGCCATCCCGGCCACTTGCCACGTGGCTAGTGGCCATCTTGGCGACAAAACCTACAATCAACACTGCGGGTCTGGTTGCTCTAGACTCGCCCTCGCTCCCCTGAAAAGGAGCACCCGCTCTGACCTTGCTGGTCCGAGTGACAAGCTTTCTTCACTTCCTGCGTGGCTTGCATTAGCCAATGCCTGTTTGCTCCAATCAAGTTGCCGACACCGCCATCTGCTAGAGCCTTTGTGGAACAGCTCATGACCAACTCCTGGATGTCCTCGACCTCTTCGTGTCCACGTGGCTGAGGAAACAAGCTGCGCCTTATCGCCTGTTTGCACCCAACATCGCCTGGTTCCATCCTGGTTCCACGGTAGTCACTGGCTAGTGACTTTGACCATTGTCCCTTCTGCTTTCAGGTCTTCACCACTTCAGATCCACCCTTGGATCCACCGGAACTCTCCTTGACGACCCGCCTGCAGCATCTTCATCTTCAGGCACCATCGACCTGCGTGACGAAACCCGACACTACTTCGCACCTGTGCACCCGCTTCCTGTGGGTGAGGTAACTCAGCAATGCCGGTGTTCCTACACTGATATATACCTCTAGTGTCTAGGTCTTAAGTTTTATCCTTATAGGTCACTCGGAAGGTTCCTTAAACACTAACTTTGTAACTTTTACGCACCATTGACATTGCATTGGTGTATGCGAGCACTTTAAGCGCTGCACCCGAGTCCCGCGGGACTTTCCCGACTTCTTCACTGTTAGTCCCGAACTGCTCCAGCCATTCCCAAGGTCCTAGGCCTACTTTCTTTCAGCTAGGTGGTTTGTATACCACTATTTTAGTATATGGTTTAGGTGGCCCCTAGGGCTCATCCATATTGTGCAACTTTTGTATATTTAAACTGGGTTTTGTTTTAACGCATTTGCTTCTGTGCTCATAAAGAGTATAGGGGATATTTGTAGTAAATAAATATATATATATATATTCAATCTATATCTGTGTGGTGTCCTTTCATTTGGTATTCAAGGGGATTGTGTATGGTAAAACAGCTTGCTTCACATGCCTTTACAGAGTTTAGTCTAAGACTGCTTTGTCCACACTATCTCTAGGATAGCTGGTCTATAAGGTTTACTTACAACCAATCATCATAAGGGTTGCTTGGCATGGTACAAGGTGATCACTAGAACTAGTGAGCATCATATACCAGGCCAACTTCTCACAATGTCCAGGAAAAAGTCCTGAGTAAACTACAACTGGTGCAGAACGGAGCCACCAGGATTCTGTCAGGTGCCCCCAAGTTTAAGCTTATATCCAAGGTGGTGCGACAGCTCCATTGGCTGCCCATTAGAAGCAGATCCAAATTCAAGGCATTCATTGTGCATCGCATACAATGCAATCAACTACAAAGGGCCTGAGTTTCTGAAGAAAGCTCTAAGCTCTTACACGCAAAGCAGACCCTTGCGCTCATCAGCAGCTTACCTTCTGACTGTCCCTCGCACCAAGAAAGCATCATGGGTAGACAGAGGATTCACAGTCTCCACTGCCAGATTGTGGAACACACTCCCCCTTCATATTAAGACTAGTCCTACCCTGCTAACCTTCTCGAAACAAGTGGAAACATTGCTCTGCAACCAATAACTCACCCACTCCTTGGCCTTTTCTTTCCTTCCAGTCCGTAGCTCTGAGACACCCAAGGGTATTTGCGTGCTTTACAAATTGCTTAAAAAAATTTATAAAGTGCCTGGGCTGGACTCCCTCTTTTCTTGGCAGAGAGGATTGCCTTGGTTAAGATGGTGGTTTTGCCGAAATTCCTCTATTTGTTTGTGAATATCCCAATCCCCTTGACGCAGGTGTTTTTTAAGGCGGTTCACTCTCTGTTGATCTCATTGGTGTGGGCAGGAAAGCAGGCGAGGGTCTCAAGGGAACTTTTAACTCTGTCATTAACAGAAGGCGGGATGGGAGCTCCTGACTTACCCCTTGATGCGTACTCCCCACTCTCTTTCAGCCACACACGGCAGTAGAAATGGATGTAGCTGCACCGGTTCCCCTACACGTTTCACTCTACCAATCATACAGGTGACCACGGGAAGGGTTTGACACTGTGGAAACTGTACAATGGGCATGGGACAGACTTCAGGACAGAGCCCAGTTGCGGACACTGTATGCCCCTTCTATACCCTTGGCACATAATCCCATGCTCCCGGTCATGGCGGAGGGGGCTAGTCGCTCGGCAGCGAAGGCCTTACGGCGTAACATATTTGCAGACCTATATCCCTGGGATACCTTCATTACCCCACCGTCCACCTGGGTGGTTGGGCCAGGGAATTTCTTTGAACTATTCTTCTATTACAAAATTCGAGCATCTTGCAGACAACTACACAATACATTTCCACTCCCTCCGCCCACCCTCCAAGCACTTGAAAATGGGCTTAAGACCCCCTCACCCTGAAGACTGATAACCTGATTGTACAACAACATGCAAAACTCAACCCCTGTAGTTAAGTCGAAACCCCTGCAGTGCTGGATATCAGAGCTTCCCTAGCAGATTGCAGAGAAACAATGTGTATTCTGTTCTAATTAGCTCACCGCTATGTCCCCCATTTATAGATTGCGGCTTATTCACATCAAATATCTCCACTGATATTATAGAATCGAGCCAGCTGTGTCGCATGGGAATTTGAGAGAATGAGCAGTGCTGGAGTTGTGGCCATGATCCAGCTACATTCCTACATATGGCGTGTAGCTGCCCGATTATGGCCGCTTACTGGTCGGACATTTCTGACAAAATACATGACATCATAGGAGTCTCCCTGATCTGACACCACTCATAGGCCTATTGGGGTATGTCATGGACACAGTGGCAACAAAGTAAAAGTTACACGCCATACTGCTGTTGCTGGCTAAGTAAAGGTGGCAATTTTCTAGGGAAAGAAGAGGGAACCTACATGGAATTCTTAGTTACGGGACATTTCCTTCAGCCACACCCAACTGACGGCTTTTTGGGAGCTGATGCCTTCTGCGTCCACACCCAAAGACATATGGGCTCCATTTCTGGATTGGGCTTGTTCACTGCAAGAGGTGGGGGAGAACACCTTGGAAGCCAAGGACCTAATATAGTGTGGGGGCATATTGCTGAGTTTCTTGTTATTATCCATTGATGTATAATGTCCCGGTGGTTTAAGTGCAAGTATGAAAAACACTGTTTTGCTGGTTCCTCCTCAGGTGAAAATGAGTCTGTTAATTGTAACTGTTACTGGAAGACCAGTTAATTGTACCGAGCCCTATCCCAGATAAAAGGTTATGCTGCACCCCAAAAACTGCATGTATGCATATGCTAACTCCTCCTTTGTATTGATATGACATGGTTGTTACAATATCGCTTCTTTGACCACGTTGATGTCATATTGTTTTTGTTTCTTTGAAAATGCTAATTAACAAATTAAAAAAATATATATCTGCTCTAAGGCGCTATATTTTGGGAAAAAAAAACATTTGAGATATCTAATTTTGTTTTGTATCGTTTCCACTCAATGTTATTCATCAATGGGGCACTCCCAAACTATCCCTACTTATTTCGGCATAGGTGTCTTCGATACTTTTAGGTAATTCACTCTCCTGTTGTAAAGGTGTGAAATCCCTCAGGTGTTGGCATATTGCCATTGCTTCTGCCTCTCCTTGCTAATATAATAGTTGAGATCCGGGAAAAATTGGCTATCAATTTCATCCCTAAGTTCAGAGAAGGTTCTGCTCCACACTTATTCTGTATTTGTCTTACTACATCTGGTATTACTGCTATTGCAGGGATACCGTGAGTTCTGGTATATATGTGAGTGAAAACTGTATCCCAACAAGTACAGTCCATCAGGGGAGCTATCCCCATTGGCAAGCAAATTGTTAGCATTCTGCGTTTTTCTTGAAGCCTTGTGTGTGTAAACACTGCCTCTGACTATGTTATTTTCTGAACTATCCAAAATGGCATTTGCTCACGTATAGTGGGCATTTTACCCATAACTGCATGTAGAGTTTGTGGAATAATTTTAGTTGCATATCCCTTAATAAGTCCTGCCTATGTAGCCCTTGCTGGCTGAAGTGTGAGTGTTCTCATCACATATTGTGTCAGGTTTCCGTAAAGTTTTATTATTTCTTGATGAAGTGGACGTAAGTCTGCTACTGGTATTGAGTCAATGTCTGGATGTGGTGTGTAAGCCGCTGGGACTGGCAAAGTGACTCCATCTCTTCTGAGATGACAGAGTCTCACTTTTTCTTTTGTATGTCAGAGGGCGCCTTTAAACCAATTTATATGCTCCTGGTAGGTGAACGGAACTTCAATGTACTCATACGGACCGTATTCATCTTGTGTTTCATCTTCAATGTAAGAAGGAAATGTATTTGTGCCTGCATCTGCTGGTGGGAATTTAACCCATGAAGAGAATACCTATGTTCTGCATGACTTGTGTGCTTCAATCACGAAAGTTACTGTTCTACCCCTAGCAGAGACTCAATATTCTGCTAGTTTTAAAGTAAGGGCAGTTCTGACATTTTCTGAAATGTTAATTTCACCTTCCTGTTTTTCCTCCCTTGCTGCAGTCGCACGTTGTGCTTGCACAGCTGCATCTCTGTTAGCCATAATTGAAAAAGAAGTTTCAAGGAAACTGAGATAAGGTTTTATGCACAACATGGAACTGTTTGTCGTTCAAGCTTGATAAACCTACACCCAATACATAGGATATGCCTACTCAGCTGTGGCGGATTGTTCCCTTTCCACTCCAGGCGTCTCTGAAAAAATGTGAGTACGGGTCTCTGAGAACCGCATGACTGAACTACTCAGATATGACCATTAAATAAGTACAAAACCAATGTTGGTGGCGCCATGTCGTATAGTTCCTATAAATCTGTAAAGGATCTGTGCGTTTAGACAACATACACTGTGGGATTGGTGTCCAGACTGATTCCAGACACCCCCATTGGGTATGTTAGCCTGTATACCAGCTAGCTTACAGTGCTACTATAAACCCCTATTACCAAGGAGAGACCAGCTCTTAGCAACTATCAAACATGACAACTCTGTCACGGCAGGGATCGTGGAAACAGTACAGTACTTTTCGCTCAGTCACTCGTGCTTACCTTACTTAGTCTCGGAGAAAGACACAGAATAAACGGTGTGGTATTTATTGAAATAGCGCCATTCTAATGTGAAATAGGTGTGCTGAAACAACCATAAAACAGAAACAGATATAGGTGATTGTAAGCACCAATAGAGTAAAAGGATGGTACATCCTTACCATATTGCTAAAACAATGAATACAGGCAACTATAAAAATACATGACAGTAATAATGCATACTCCTATGATGCAACCCTAACTAGATGTACCCAAATGTACCTTTCATGTATGTAGGTATAGAGTCAAGAACCTCTCTAGGATATAGTCAACCCCATTACCTGAAGTGTGAGACTGTGGGACCCCGTCTTGGTCTCGAGATAGACTCCCCACGAGGGATGTCATACAACTGCATGCTGGAGTGTCTGCATGCAGGAACCTCAGCGACTTGCGTCAGTGTGTCAACAAGGAAATCCTTTTCTTCTCTGCCTGTCTCAGCAAAGTTAGGGTGTTATAGACCCAAAGCGGTACCCTCAGGTGATATACCTTCCTGTGTCATGACGGAAGGAATGACCCTTAAGCATAGTTATTATGCAGGAGATGGTAGTCCTGCTGAGATTCCAAGAATCCTCATACTTAATGAATGAGAATAGTTTTTCTGAGAAAACCCTATGTCATTTAGGCATTACCGTACCTAGGTAAATGGTCAGTACTAAGTACTGTTATGTAGTGTAATGTCAGGGAAATGTAGGTGAAAGTTTTATTCACTACCTGAGCCTGTATTGGGGTTAATGTATGAAACATAACAACAGCTTAATTCAGGGTTTGCCTGTGTTCCACCCTGACAAGGATTGTGTTTGCAGGTTGAGTAAGATTTCACCACCCTCAGACTGTAACCCTATTTCTTACGATATTCCATTCAGTTTTTATTTTTTTCGTTGGTTTTGACCTTTCGAAAACATGATTTTTGTTTTTGCAAATTTGACCTTTAGGTCGGTAGCCATGTTATAATCTTAGAGTTTCTGCAGCTGAGTATGAAAACCAAGGGGGGCTAAAAAGGATGATGAAATCATCAGCATACACTAAATATGAAATTTGTATTTGGGATGGGACCCTCAGAATTGACAGAATGAAAAGACAAGTCAGATATGTAAGGAGAGAAAAGCAAAGGACCTAAGATGCCACCATTGTTGGAGCCAAGTTTCTTCAAGCGATGATACCAGAGCTTGGGTACCCACATACCCTTCACATTTTTAGTGTCTCATTGACATAAACAAAAACGTTATTGGTTGATCTGATTCAATAATCTTAACCACTGGCATTTGTCTCAGCCAGTAGGAAGAGGCCCTTAACAGGTGGCATCTGTAAGCTATCCCTGCCTCCCCCATTGCACACACAGTTGGAATACCCCTGTGGATAAATAATTAGCATCGGAAAAAAATGCTTTGTAAAGTGGGTTTTTCAGTTTGCATAACCATGCAACTCCAGGCTGCATTTATGAGAGTGCCTGTTTAAATATTGCACACATGCATTTCATTTCTTTTGCTCTTTAGAGAATCATTGAAATTCGGCTGCAGCCACAGTCCATCTCTGAATCCCCAAATGTATAATTTTTCAAACCAACCTCTTGTGTGATCACGTGGGGGGGAGGATAACACATTTTAGTTTGCTTAATAGTTCTCTGGGTATTTGTTACATAGCATGATATGATCTGTGTGAGCTGCCAATCCTGATCTATGTTTAAATGTATCCTGTATATGACACTTGTAAATGCTAGAATACTCAACAAGGTAGTTGTAATCATGTATTGAAGCATTTTGTAATACAATGTTCTAAACCTCCGTTGCTATGTTCGTTGTTATGAATGTGCACCAGTCTATTGTAATAAAGTTGCATTTCTCATATTTCTGTCCAATGGAAATCATTTGCAAATAGGTGTTATGGAAATTAGTAATTTGATTGGTTTACTGTAAAACTGACTGTTCCCTGTATCCTAGCAGTGGTGTTGGCTCATCTAGGTGATAGTTATAAGCTGAACCCTCTAGTATCTTTGCTATCTATTCCATGGTATCGTGGGCAGAAAAGGAACATGTCTCACTACCGTATCAAAATTACAGTGTCCAAGAAATTCCAATTTGGTTTCATCAAAAATCTTCCATAAGCCTGCAATGTGCCTCACTATGCTCCAATACTGCAGGGCTCTAAAATGCACCTAGCTTTTTTAATATTACTCTAAACTAATATATACGGTGACCACCAGACCCACTGCTACAGCAGGCACATCTTCTCCTTGGATCATTGACATAATATCGTCGACCACAATATTGAGTTGAAAAAATATCGGCGATATAATATCGACTACCATTATATCGACATCCTATACTTATTTAAGAACCTACAAAAATATCGACTACTAATTATCAAATATAATAAATATCGACAACAATAATATTGAAAGACAAAATATAGAATAAATAAATATCGTGTATTAAAAATTTAAACTGGACACAACAAAAATATCGAACTAAGAATATAGATAACAGTAATAACGAAAAAAATGGATTATCGACTCAATAAAATATAGCGAGAATGTTTTAAATACAATCCAACTATATATTTTAAATATATAATACACTCCACAAAAGATATAATACAAACATTAAGCATTTTTTTCCACACATACAATAACATTATAACTTTTTTACATTTATCATCCAAACATTGCAGTGATTTTATAAATAAACATTTATACTTTTCACAAATATGTGCAAATTATTATAGCATACATTTTATAAATAAGAAAAACAAACCTGGTTTACTGCAAAACTATTAATTAAATAGCATTTCCACAACACCAAACATAGCAATTAAATTTAGAAACATTCAAAACAACCAATGAAAAGCTCCCATTCTTAAATCATCCAATCAAATGAAGTAACTAATCAAAAACACAGTATAAAAAGATTACTTTGCTACTGCTATTTCCTGCTTCTAACTCTAAAGAAAGAAGAAGGTGACACTCTGACCAACGGTTTCCTGAGAAAACTACTTTTCCAGAGAAGACTCCTACAGAAATAATTAAAGTAAGTTAAACTAATTTTTAATGAAAACTAAAGTAGTAGGCTAAAAGTGTAACTATTTCTTTAAACAGTTTAAATAACATTTATTTTTTACCTTTTACATTTCTTCTACAGACATCTCCAAAACACAGCTATAAAAGTAGAACTGATGATAAACTACTAAATCCTTATTGTAAGTATTTTTTTAATGTTCTCTAACCCACCAACTGCATTAATTGAACCCAAATATCTAATACACTTTTTATCTTTATTCTATCTTCTTAACAGATTTTTTGAAGACATCCCAAAAATTAATCCTATAAAGCTAAAGACTACACAAAATAAAATTGTAAGTATATTCAGTAAATTATTTAAAAACGCTAAAATTCTAACTACAAGACAGCTTCCCCCTAGAAACTGCTCAAAATGTAATAAAATAATAGATTATCTAATCACTTTCATTTTCTACCAACAGAAATATACCAAGGAAATACAAGAAAAAGCTTGAAAACACCTTCTCAACATTTCAAATTACAACAAAGAACAAATGTAAGTATAATCATAGAAATACGAATGCATATAAAACATTTATAGCAGTATTTAAACTTAAAATATATTTCTTTCTAACCTTTCCTAGCACTACAAATAGAAACATGACTGAAGGTGCTGAGTTTGTTATGTCGCAGAAAAACAAGCTTTTACTATGTTATATGGGGTATGTTTATACCCAAGAAAAACAGTCAGGACGCAAAGTATTTTGGAAATTTAGCAAATACTACTCTAATAAATGTTATGGTAGGGCTACAACAGAAGAAGCTAATGTACTATCTACCAAGGAACACAATCACCCCCCAAATATAACTGAAATTCAGGTCAGGGATGCCCTTGAAAGCATAAAAGAAGCAAGTACAGGGACTGACAAACCAGCAACCCAAATACTAAAAGAGGAACTCTTAAACGTTCCTCAACATGCTTCTGGCCAACTCCCCTCAATTGACTCCCTAAAACGCACAATAGCAAGACAAAAAAAACTCACAACAACTACTCAACCTAACCCTCAAACGTTAGAAGAAGTAGTTATTCCCCCTGAACTGAGTATAACACATAAAAACGGAACCATTCTTACTATTTGACAACAAATGCCCTTCCAACCAAATTATAATGTTTGGTACTGCTAACAATCTAAGACAATTACAAGAGTGCCAACATTGGATGATGGATGGGACTTTTAAAGCATGTCCTAAACCATTTTACCAACTCTACAGCATGCATGGATTGTACCATCATTCAAACATCCCATTTATTTACTGCTTGTTGCCCAACAAACAACAAAATACTTACGCAGAAGTCCTAAACACTATAAAACAGGAAACAAATAATTATTTTCCACAGAAAATAATTATTGATTTCGAACTAGCTATGATCAATAGTATATTAAAAACTTTTCCACACACAGCAATACAAGGTTGTTATTATCATTTTAATCAAAGCATTTGGAGACATCTCCAAAAATCCACTATAAGCATACAATATGCTACAGACAGCACCTTTGCATACCAAATTAAAAAATGTATAGCCCTATCATAAGTGCCTGTTACAGACGTAGCAGAACATTATAACATCCTAATCGATATCCCATATTACAAAAAAAATGAGGAAAAACTAGCACCACTCCTAGACTACTTCGAGGATACATGGGTGGGAAAACTACATAGATCGGGACACAGACGCCAACCTAAATTTCACATAGCTTGGTGGAATGTATATTTAAGTACACTGAATCAAGAAGCTAAAACTAACAACAGTGTCGAAGGATGGCACAATGCATTTCAAGCTACCACTAGCAGAGGAAAACCCACTGTCCAAAAACTAATAGAAGCTTTACAAAATTAACAGAGCTACCAAGAGCTACGCATACAACAATCAGTAACCCGAATAGGACCTAAACTAACTAAACAAACAAAACAAATGTTTAGACTACTCCAAAGCCAATTCACCCTATATCCTTCTACAAGAGGCCTAGACTATCTATCCTTAATAGCCAAAAGCCTACTGTGAATTATCTACAGATAAATAACAATACTCTCATTTATGTAATGAAATTGCGATAAGTAGCATAACATTTTTATATCATAATAAATATTCCATAATTGTCTAACATATTTATGTACAAAAAAAAGATTTGTAGACAATTAAGCAATATCTGATATGATATAAAATATAACAATATTAATAACAATCACATTTCCCACCCAAATCAAAATTTAATTAAATTACTTGCAAATCATGTTGCTGAAGAATACGTAATCCAACCACTTGCAATCCGTGTACTCCACTGGTAATCCATTTTAAATCCAATTTGTGAACCCTCAAAAACCCGAAAACAACTTAAAATAGGAAAAAACGCTCCATGAAATCCCGAAATAAAAGTATGGTAACTTTATTAATTAAAGTAGCATATACACACTTTTGTAAAAAAAAAACACATGGTCTTCTCCCAATCCAAATCAATACCCTTAAAAACCCGAAAATTTGTCAAAAAGTGTAAAAATCGCTCCATGAAACCACGAAAAAAGGAGAGAGAGTATAAAAACAATACTTTAATAAAATTTAAATGTAAATGTAAATGTCAAGGTATTTGTAGAGCGCACTGTCACCAAGCGGTTTCCTGGCACTATTACTCATACCGCTGTGGAACCCTACCTGGCTTTCCCTGTGAAGTGTTGACTCCTGGGCACCCCCAAGGTGAAGCCAGGCATCCTAGCGCTGTTGGGGCCAGTGTGGAGGTTAAGCAAGCTATTGCCCAGAGTTGCAGCGTGGGACCCATGATTAGAATAGGCACCGAGGCGAGAATTGTCCGGTCCGAGGAAATTGAGCCCAAGACCTGCCGAGGTGGGAATTGAACCCTGGTCCCGGGCCAGAACTCTGCATCAGGGTCTGCCGCTCTAACAATTGAGCCAAACTCCTCCAAAGTAATACAATCTCTTCATCCAAAAAATAGGCATCCTTTTCCAGAACGAAATGGCGAAATCCCGGAACCTGTAAAAAATATCGACAACAAAACCACCCACACAAAGACCCCAAACATTTCCAAATATACATAAACATTACTGTAAAACATTAAAATACACATATTTTTCCATCAAACTCTGAAAATACACTAGTCCTCAAACACTCACGACACCTCCGTAAAAACATACCAAAGCCACAACTAAACACACACAGTAACACTACACACCTCCAAAATACACTCAAACACTAATACTCTAGAACATACAATAGTTAAAATTCACCTTACCTTTCGCAACGCGACGCTGCATCCAACCGCAAGCTTCTCCAGTCCTGAATGAAGCAAAATAACCTTATGCGGTTAAAAAATAGACCCATTTAAACAGTAATAGAAAGTTAAACATATTAAATACAATGTTCTAAGTAAAAATAAAATACACTACTAGACTTATAATTTTATAAATTTTTTCTACCACTTATAAAAATAATCTTACAATAAATCTCCTTAGCAAATTATTAATAAATAATAATAACGTATTATTATATATTATCAATACCTAATGTAATATATTTACATTGTAATAATTACATATAACGAATAAAACTTCTGTTTATATATTATTTACATTTATGTTTTATTTTTAAACTTACTATACAAATATGTAACATTTGTACATTAATAATAATAATATATTAACATTTATTTATTCTTATTATTAATCCTATTTATGTGTATATATTGTAAATAAATACAAATTGGATTTTACACTTCAATGATTATGTTCAAAATATGTTTATGTTATTTGTTAAAATGTTTAATAATCATTTTACATTTGTAAATTAATAATAATAACTAATATAATATATTATTTATTATTATTAATAATTGTATGTATGTATGTATGTAAATAATTTACAAATACATATCAAACATTGTATGCAACTGTATAAATGATTTACAATTTTATATTGTATTAAATTATTTTTTTTCATTTAAAAGCTTAGGGCCCCATTAGGATGACGGGCGGACATTGTCCGCCCGCCACCCTATCGTGGAATGGGACCGCCCGCCATAAGGGCGGGGGTCCCGTGGGGGGAATTAGGATGTGCCCGCCACAGTGGCGGGCACATCCTGTAGTTTTTGCATTGTGGCAGGCGGTGCACTCTGCACCGCCCGCCACAATGTAAAAAATGCTGTTTTGCATTTGCATATGCAAAGCGGCAGGCACCGTGCGGTGCCTGCCGCTTTGCATATGCAACTGTGGGGGGTACCATAGGTACCCCCCATGTGCCCCCAGACAGTGGCGCCAACCTGGGGGCCCTGCAGGGGGCCCCCGCAGCAATCACCGCATGCCTTTCCGTGGCGGCATTGCCGCCACGGAAAGGCCTCTGCTTTTTGCCATTGTAATATGGCTGGCGGTGTCCATTGGACACCGCCACCATATTAATCTATTACCGCCGCGGTCGCAAGCCGACCGCGGCGGTAAAGTCTTTCCGTCCGCCGCTGTCCCCTCCGCCATCCGAATCAGGCGGAGCACGAGAGTGGTTGTCGGGCGGATTGCCTCCACCTGGGTGGCGGTGGCCACCGCCACCCTGGCGGAGGCAATCCGCCCGATATCGTAATGGGGCCCTAAGTATATACTTAATATTAATTAATTACAAATATTAATTATTATTAACAACATTGTATTTAATATGTATAAATGATATACAAAATATACTTAGCATGTAAATGTAGCAAATATATACTTACCTGTTTATAATTTTCTGTTCAAGTAAATATTCGAAATATTTAATTAATACTATTAATATATTATATATTAACATTATTAATTAAATATTTAATGAAAATTTAAAAAAATGTTTATTAAAAAAGAATAAAAAGTTAAAAATTGTTAACAAACTTTATAACAATTCTGAACTAACATTATATATAATTCTTGAATAAAACTGTTAAAAACTTTATCTTTAAGAAATGTAAAATATTTATGAATATAAATAAATGTAATGTAATACTTTCAATTTACCTAATTGTTTATAGAAAAGCGTACATAATTTTTATACGGTACTGTACATATTACAAATACAATCTGTCAATAAAAATTTTCAAAAACTGCATGTCTACTATTTTTACTAATAAGAATAAAATGTTATATTTAAATTGTGATTATTATAATAAAATGTAGATATTTACATCTACCTTTTTCCATTAATAATATTTATTCTACAATTATAATACTACATCATCTTTTTTTTACATTGCTTTTCTGATTTAACTTTCTAACATATATAAATTACTATTCCCACTCTATTCTAATAACAGTTAATTAAGTTGCTGGACAGTGACCCAATATAATTTACTATTCCAACTCCAGTCATATGAAATACAAGGAAGGTGCTGGACAGTGACCCAATATAATTTACTATTCCAACTCCAGTCAAATGAAAAACAGGGAAGTAGATGGACACTAACCATATACAATTTACTATTACAACTCCAGCCAAGTGAAAAACAGGGAAGGTGGTGGACACTAAACATATACAATTTACTATTTCAACTCCAGTCAGATAAAACTCAGGGAAGGTGCTGGACAGTGACCTGATATAATTTACTATTCCAACTCCAGTCAGATGAAAAACAGGGAAGGTGGTGTACACTAAACATATACAATTTACTATTCTAACTCCAGTCAGATAAAACTCAGGGAAGGTGCTGGACAATGACCCAATATAATTTACTATTCCAACTCCAGTCATATGAAATACAAGGAAGGTGCTGGACAGTGACCCAATATAATTTACCATTCCAACTCCAGTCGGATGAAAAACAGGGAAGTAGCTGGACACTAACCAAATACAATTTACTATTACAACTCCAGCCAGGTGAAAAAAAGGGAGGGTGGTGGACACTAAACATATAGAATTTACTATTCCAACTCCAGTCAGATAAAACTCAGGGAAGGTGCTGGACAGTGACCCAATATAATTTACTATTCCAACTCCAGTCAGATGAAAAACAGGGAAGGTGGTGAACACTAAACATATACAATTTACTATTCTAACTCCAGTCAGATAAAACTCAGGGAAGGTGCTGGACAATGACCCAATATAATTTACTATTCCAACTCCAGTCATATGAAATACAATGAAGGTGCTGGACAGTGACCCAATATAATTTACCATTCCAACTCCAGTCAGATGAAAAACAGGGAAGTAGCTGGACACTAACCATATACAATTTACTATTACAGCTCCAGCCAGGTGAAAAACAGGGAGGGTGGTGGACACTAACTATATACAATTTACTATTCCAACTCCAGTCAGATAAAACTCAGGGAAGGTGCTGGACAGTGACCCAATATAATTTACTATTCCAACTCCAGTCAGATGAAAAACAGGGAAGGTGGTGGACACTAACCATATACAATTTACTATTCTAACTCCAGTCAGATAAAACTCAGTGAAAGTGCTGGACAGTGACCTAATATAATTTACTATACCAACTCCAGTCATATGAAATACAAGGAAGGTGCTGGACAGTGACCCAATTTAATTTACTATTCCAACTCCAGTAAAATGAAAAACAGGGAAGTAGCTGGACACTAACCATATACAATTTACTATTACAACTCCAGCCAAGTGAAAAACAGGGAAGGTTGTGGACACTAACTATATACAATTTACTATTCCAACTCCAGTCAGATAAAACTCAGGGAAGGTGCTGGACAGAGACCCAATATAATTTACTATTCCAACTCCTGTCAGATGAAAAACAGGGAAGGTGGTGGACACTAACCATATACAATTTACTATTCTAACTCCAGTCAAGTAAAAAGCAGGGAAGGTGGTGGACACTAACCATATACAATTTACTATTCCAACTCCAGTCAGATAAAACTCAAGGAAGGTGCTGGACAGTGACCCAATATAATTTACTATTCCAACTCCAGTCATATGAAATACAATGAAGGTGCTGGACAGTGACCCGATATAATTTACTATTCCAACTCCAGTCAGATGAAAAACAGGGAAGGTGCTGGACACTAACCATATACAATTTACTATTCCAACTCTAGTCAAGTGAAAAGCAGGGAAGGTGGTGGACATTGACCATATTCAATTTACTATTTCAACTACAGTCAGATGAAACTCAGGGAAGTTGCTGGACAGTGATCCAATATAATTTACTATTCCAACTCCAGTCAGATAAAATACAAAGAAGGTGCAGGACAGTGACCCTATATAATTTACTATTCCAACTCCAGTCAGGTGAAAAACAGGGAAGGTGCTGGACACTAACCATATACAATTTACTATTACAACTCCAGTCAAGTGAAAAACATGGAAGGTGGTGGACACTGACCATATACAATTTAATATTCCAACTCCAGTCAGATGAATCTCAGGGAAGGTGGTGGACACTGACCATATAGAATTTACTATTCAAACTCCAGTAAGAATAAATTCTGAGAAGGTGCTGGATAATAATCATACTTACTTTAATTATCCTAATAACATAAATGTAAATTAAAATAAAAGTATTCACATCTCACTCTATATCTAATAATCTATATTAATCAAACCTCACATTCATATATTATATAATGTCATTCTAAATTAATCTAAAATGTATTAACATTCCTAAATATTAATAAATATTTTTATTAAAAAATTAATTATTTTGCAATTTTGAATAAATATTTCCAAATTTTTAAAATATTTTTCAAATTCCTAAAACCAATTTGTAAATTTTTTTATACATTGTTTTTGAATAATTTAAATTAAAAACATTTTTTTTGCAATATTTTAATTTTTTTTAATTCTCTTTAAATTTGAATATAAAATATATATTCTAAAGCTCAATAATCCCCATTAAACACTATTAACCCCATACATTTTTTTATTTTTTATTTTTTTTGTAAATTTAAATAAAAAAATGTTTTTGAATAACATAACATTTTTTTTACATAATAATAATAAAATATATTACTTAATTTTAAATTATCCCCACCCTTAGCCCCTATTAACCCACCATTTTGCTCCTAAAATAACATAATAAAATATTAAAAATTATTTAAATTTTTTTAAAAACTTTATTTAAAACACTCCCCACCCTTATCCCCTAATAACCCAACATCCCGCTCATAAAATTTAAAATACTTTTAGTACATTTTAGAAAAAAAATTATATTTATTTTCTTTGATTTTCTAAAAAATTTATTTTTTTTTAAAATAATAATTATTATTTTAAAACACTCCCCACCCTTATCCCCTATTAACCCTCCATCCAGTCACTAAAAATAAACATAAAATACACAACTAAAATTATTATTAATTTTAACATATTATACATTTTTTTACACATTCTACAATATTAACACTTTATATTTTTTTATATTATTAACATTCTATACATTTTTCAATATTTTTTCCTGTCTATATTTTTTTTTCGATATTATTTTCATTCTATATATATTATTTCGATATTTTTAACTACACTAACAATTTGATATTAACACTACACGATATTTTTGATTCGATATTTACTTAATGTAAACTATAACGATATTTTTAACATCGATATTATGTCTTTCGATATTTCTCTACCAACTATATTTTTGACTCGATATTTAGTCCATTCGATATTTTGAATTCGATATTATGGCCAGTTACCCTTCTCCTTCCCCCTCCGAGCAATTTTGGCTGACACTTGCTAGACCAAGAGGCTCAGCACTGCCTGCTCTGCTGGATTATCCCCCCTTGTCTTGAAATCCAGGTTTTAAATGACAACTGCCTCTTGGCCTCCTCTACATAACTACCACTCTCACCTGTCATTGGCTGTTTAGGTTCATCAATGCAGCTATGTATTTTTTATTTCCAACAGTTATCCACACAGTTTCAGGGTGCCGACCCTTTATAGCTTCCTGCCCACAAATGGCACCTCTCCTCTTTCTCTGCCACATGCTAACTTTCACTTGGGCCTGCTGAGCAATAAAGATATGCCGTCAGCCACTACCCTCTCACATTAGAGAAGGTAGCGATTGATTCAAGGAAGCACTTGCATCAGGAAGCACTTGCATCATGTATGAGGAGGAGGAGCGCAGAGACGCGACGAAGAGAGGAATGGAGGAAGCGAGGTGGCGGTGCCGTGGTTTCGGTTGTGTTGCAGGTGAGGTTGTGAAAGTATTCGGAGTCTCTGACCTCAGACCTGGTCTCAGACTCTTGGAGTCCACCCAGGTACATTTCTGGGTGCTGCCCCCGCTCAGGAGTCTCAGACTCTCTCACCTCAGTTGCCTTAAGCCTCAGCCTCAACCCCCTCCCCTGGTTCCCCTTCTGTGTCAGTGCCAGAAGGGACTAGATGGGAGAAAATGGAAGAGAGGAAAAGAGAAGGAACATCACTAGTGGGCCAGACAAGCTCTCATGGCCATCGGAAAGAGGTCAGATCTGTGGTGCCTGTGAAGTTCGCTGGCTGCTCCTGGGGCCTCTTTTATGAAAAGTGACGCATCGCTGCGTGAAAACAGCGATGCGTCACTTCTCACTGCGCACTCCTTATGACATTCCTGATGCGTCATATTTAATGTATAACGCATCATGTTGCAAGGAGTTACAGATACATCAGTATTTCTGACGTATCTGTAAGCGCAAAAGTGACGCATTGCTGGAGTGTGTCACAAAAGTGATGCAACTCCAGCAATGCGTCCTTACACATGGGGAAAGCCCGATGTGAAAGGGCTTGCGTCAGTCTTACGCTGCTGTGAGGCAGGTGCAAGATTTTGACGCAACAGCGTCCTAAAAGTGACGCAGTGAAATCTCATAGATTTCACTGCGTCACTATTACGAGGCTTTATGCGGTGGAACGCCCCCTCTGCATACATTATACCTGACGCAGGTATAATGTGGCGCAGGGGTTTAAAAAGTGACGCATCTACCTAGATGCGTCACTTTTTAAATATGGCGCAACGAGGCGCATTTTTTACACCGCTGGTGCGTCACAAAAAGTGACACACCGGCGGCGCAAAACTGACGCAAGGCCTTCATAAATAAGGCCCCTTGTTTTTTACTTTATTTGGAGTTTGGCAAACAATTAACTGTTTAAAGAAAGCTGTTACAGCTACAGAAATTGTAAGTTATCACGGGAAGAGTATATCTTGCAGGGAGTCTACGCTTAACTGCCTGGTTGGAGAGCAGGGTTTTTGAGACCTTGAGAGGCATGTGGAGGGTCAACCAGGCATTATGCGGGACCACTCTAACCTGCCTCATCCATCGGTGCAAGAAGTGAATTTGCTCCCAAACCAGCACTATGGGGGTAAAAGGAAAGTGATAAACAGGAAGGGTGTGGCGGCCCCATTGGCCATTTATGTGCTTGTGGCCCCATGCCCCTCTGTCCCTGATTTAATTACCAGTTGCTTGCACATCCCTGCACCACCTTTTAAGTCTTTTCAGATATCATAGACATTTGCTTGCCTGTTCTTCATTGCTCCCTCTCTTTCCAGCTAAAAACTTGAATGCTCAAGTGCAAGTACATAAGTAATTAAGCTGCTACAGATCCCACTCGGCACCCAGGCTCTAGTATTTTAACTTTGCAAGCCCCCCCCGGGGGCAGAGCTTGCCTGGCTCTAGGATGGCAGCTAGTTAAGGGACCTCCGCCGAAGCCACCAACCTCAGATAGAATCCTGACAAGTGTGGTGCCTTTTGCCCTCCCCTAAAGTGATCACGTGATACGGGGATGGGATAGCGGTGACCCGGGGAGCCCATTACTGCCAAGATTATAGCTCACCTGCAACTGGAATTGCCGGTGGCAGCTGAGGTGCGGTGAGGTATTCTAAGGTCTGGATGCCATGGTGCCTGGCGGTGTGCTGGGGTCTGGGCTCTGTGCACCAGAGCAGTGCGTGGGACCGGTGTCGGGAATCGCCTGGTGCTCCGGTGACGCTGTTGTGGGGGCTCTGCTCCTGGACAGTCAATAAACCAAGGAAAGGGGCAGAGCTGCCTAACACAGCGGCCTATCCTGCAGCCTGGTGTAGATTCCAGCCGGCATGTAGTGTAAGGATCCGGAGAGCCGG
Organism: Lissotriton vulgaris; assembly: GCF_964263255.1. NCBI lineage: Eukaryota > Metazoa > Chordata > Amphibia > Caudata > Salamandridae > Lissotriton > Lissotriton vulgaris. The sequence continues at coordinate 579,925,928 of NC_141694.1, forward strand.
TGTGGTGGTGAGTGTGTGGGGAATCGCTGAGGCACATGTACAGAGTGGTGGGCCATTGACCCCGGGGGCCCTGATTGTCTAGCATACCTGCGACATCAACACATCTGCCCGGTTGTGTGGGGGGGCCACGACGCGATCTGTGGCTCGGTGCCTGCCATTGATACAGGTAATCCTCATAGGGAAGACAGAAGCATGGAGTCTGACATGGAAGGGCGAAGGGTGGGGAGCTGGTGAAGTGCAGACACATGACCCCTGAGTAGGAGCAGCAGCAATACACGTGCTGGTCATGCATCCTGGTACTTTACTGATAGCCGGCACCTCAGAGCGTGCCGGCTGAGCGGTGACCTGGCCCTGCCTTATTGTTGCCCACTGGTTGATTGTTCACTTTGTGGTTGCTACAGGTGGGCGCTCTCTGTTCAACACCATTTGTGGGGAACTTGACATCTCCATGATCCCGGAGGGCACTGCACCTCAATCTCCGAAAGCAAGACCCCAGACAGTTCTTCAAGGTCATCCACAGCGAACGTCCCCTCCTACCCCCTTAAGAATGGGTAAAACAGATAAAAGGCAGTTGAAGCTGAGCTGTGTAGAGCTCCTAGCTCACTGGAGCACACCCCAATGGATCCCAAAGCTACCTCGGATGACCAGGATGTGGTACTGGATGCAGATATTAAGCAAATCTTGTGAACAATGCAGCAAGCCTCCCAAAAATTGACAATAAAATAGATACATTATCATTCCATGTGGACAGGCTCAAGAAGCGCCTCGACAAACAGGGTGACAGGCTCAACGCTGCGGAGTAGAGAATATCCGACGTGGAAGACATTGTGAGAGCGGAGTCGGAGAAGACAAAACAAGAGACATACTGCTCCAAATGTTACAAGCCAAGGCAGAAGACATTGATGCGAGGTCATGATGAAACAAAATCTGCATCCTGGGAGTGGTGGAGTTATCCAACATAGGAAATATGGAGTATTTTGTAGAGACATTGCTTCTCGCTCTCCTGGGCAGAGACACCTTTTCGGATGTGTTTATAGTGGAGCGGGCGGTTCATACCCTGGCTTCCCGTCCAATCCCAGGAGCGGCCTGCCACCCATACTAGCGAGAGTACAGTCAGAGTCAAATACACTTTATTCAATTATTTTAAAATCATAAAAGTATGCTATACATTCATTTCTGATCACAACTAAAAAAGAAATTGTAAAATTCTTTAAAAACAGGAATTCGTTATGTACAAATCTTCACTGGTGATAAAGATAACTATACAAAAATTATATACAACTACATAATTTTTAGAACCACTGTAGATTGTTCTGATCTTTCAAAGGATTTACATAGTTTGTACATTAAATTTACTACAAGTCTATTTACAATTCTATTTACAGTTCTATTTACAATCAATTTACAATCAATTTTCAACCATAACCTGGCGAGGTATGCAGACTTTGAGGAATTCAGAGAACTAAGTCAGATGATAATAATAGCATGGAGAAATTTCGGTCAAAATGCCAATTCCCATACTATCAGGCTAGTGGTGGTCGAAGTCTTTTTTGCCTGGACCGAATAGACATTGTCAGGAAATTGGCTACCCCGTACATTACTAATGGTAATTCCATAAGCTGCAGGAACAATAAAGCCGGTTTAACTTGCATAAACTCTTGGTCCTTCAATATAGGCTTAATAAACTTCTCCCTGGCACTTTTAAAAAAAGGACAAAAAAACTGAAAATGCAATAAATCCTGATCAGAGAAATCATCACAACTGCAGGGAGCATTCTCGTGGGGCCTACACCACTTATCGTATTCACCCAGCAGAAAGTGAGCTTGATTAAAACGAAATTTCGTAAGGAGCCACCGGTGATATGGTTTATTTACTATCGTCAGATATGGTTGGATAGCTAAAGTTGTAATCGTCATATAGTGAGATCTTACAGTTGGCTTCATTATTTCACATGACTCTCTTTCTGCTTCCCTTTTCTTTGTAAAGTGGGACTTGGCCCAGCTAATGTCTTCTCTTTTTAGACCTTCGGGTTTAGTATATAGATCAGGGCGGCTCAGATATCCTGCTGTTGTTTTGATATGTGTTAGCCACTCGATCTCAGCCACTCTGTCCCTCCCCATACAGTCTCTAATGATCTTGTGATTTAGAGTTAGGTTGGGATTAAGCCATGTTTTAATCCATGACAAGAGTGGGGCCAAGGACAACGTGTCTTCAATAAACCCCATCCCCGAATCCATATGGATTGAAAAAGCAGGAGTAGATTGGGGAAGACCCATAAGAGATCGTAAAAACATGTTCTCCGCTCTTTGGATACGGGACATGTCTTTAAAACCCCATATCGAGGCCCCGTACCTGGCTATAGCCAGGGTTTTGGCTCTATAGATAGACAAGATAGCCTCAGCTGGTTTGCCACCAAGTCGTTTTGCGAAACCCAGAATAGCGGCAGACAATCTTTTTACTGCCGCTGCTTTATTCTGGATTTGTGGTGCCCATGTCCCTTTCTCATCAAACACCACTCCTAGATAGGTGAAAACTTTGACTTTAGAGAGCACGGAGCCATTACAAGAGAGGGTTTTGATGTTATTCTTGCGATTGCCCACTGCCATGACATGTGATTTCTCTGTATTTATTACTAAATCCAGATTTTGCATAAAAGCCCCAAATGCATTTAGTAGATGTTGTAAACCATTAGGGGTTCTTGACAACAATACCGTATCATCGGCATATAATAGGACCGGCATCATGGAACCACCCAAGCGCGGTACATCAATAGGGGTCGCTTCCAGAGACTCTCCCAATGAGTTAATATAAAGAGAGAAGAGCATGGGGGCCAAGATGCACCCTTGGCGCACCCCCCTTCCAGATTTAAAAAATGCGGTACAGTTTCCCCCCTGGGACATACGAATAGTCGCCCTTAGGTCACTGTGAAGTTGCGCCAGAAAATTCACAAGTGCTCGATCCAGTCCCTTATCAAGGAGTATTGTCCACAGCTTTGACCTATTAACTAGGTCAAAGGCTGTGAAAAAGTCCATGAAAGCCAGATACATCATCCCCCTTGATGCTACTGTATATTTGCTCAGTGTGAGGAGTAGATTTAGGCATTGGTCTTCTGTGCCTCTGGCAGATCGAAAACCATACTGAGCCTCGAACAGAATATCTTTATTAGTGGCCCAAGCTGAGATTCTTTCTAGGATAACCTTACCTAGGATTTTAAATGAAGAATCTAGCAATGATATGGGCCTATAGCATCTTGGGTCCCCCCTTTGGCCCTTCTTAAATATGGGGATAATGATGGATTGTGACCATGTAGTTGGGGGTCTTGTCTTATCTATACTGACTACATTAAAGACATTTGTGAGTACAACTGACCACATGGCCGAGTTTACTTTGAACATATCGGCAGGTACGCCATCTGGGCCGGGGGCCTTCTGGGCTGCCGTGTCCTCAATTGCCTTCTGTACCTCTTTAATAGTAAAACTTGGTAGAGTGTCTTGTATGTCAATCGGTATTGGTTCCATGGGTCCTAGATTAAGATTACTGCCATAGATCCTTTGGAAGTGATCCAGCCAGTCCTACTCAGGAATATTTACCTCTAGTGGCGCATTTTCTTTCCCATTAAACAAGGGGGTATTAACAATGGTCCAGAATTTTGCGCTATCCCTCAGGGTAGCCTTCTCGTACAAATCATCCCAAGCCTGTCTTTTTATTTCTTTTTTTCTCCTTAGAATATCCAAGTTATACTGTTTCCTAAGCCTGGCCACCTCAGATCTATCTCGGGGTACCATTTTCAAACCTTTATGTAATTCTCGGTGAGATTTGGAGCATTTATTATTAAACCACCCCTTTACCTTTTTCTCCCTGTTTTTCGTTTTACATTTTAGATCATCTGCTGCCTGGCGGCAGATGGATTCAAAAGACCGGATTATATTCCCCTCAAATGTAAGTGGTTCCCTACAGATGTTAATTTCTTTACCCACTTTTTGATTTAAGGAGTGGAAGAAATCCTCTGGGATGACTTTGCTCCATTTCACCCGCCTCCCCTGGTCCCTTGGAATTAAGTCTGCAGAAAATTCTGCTTTAGTATTTTGTATTAAATAAAAACAGGTTATTATCTTCTACTTTCAACACAACCGGGTTATGATCACTAAATGTAGTGTGTATAGCATTATAAAAAATAAAATTATGTAACATAGCCGGAGAAATTAATATATAGGTAATAATAGTGTTGCTGTCCCTGGCACTGTAAGTTGGGACCCTTTCATTACTATCGAAGAACTCTGGTTCAAATAATTCATTCTCTAGAAGAAGTTCTTCTAGGGCAGACCCTTTTACAGAATGTTCGAAGTGTGGGAGTGGCAACATATCTATATTTACAGTATCTCTTAACTGGCAATTCTGTTGACGTAAATGTACATTAAAATCTCCCATCAGGGTGAAATATACCGGAGTGGTTTGACCCTCTTTAAAATTACACATGAACTCAGTCAGAGAGTTGATATTTTCATTGGCACCTGTATTTTGGATGGCATTATAAAAGTTGATATAAACACATTTAGATTTATTAGTCATTGTGACTTCCAGAACTAAGTAGTTTTGGGATGGTGTGTGTAATACCTTAACAGTTTCATTCACTTTAATTGAAATCAAAAACTGCAACCCTCCTTTATTTCGGCCTGAGCTCGATGTCTGTGCAGCTAAAAAATAAGATGTATATCCATCTAACCAAAAATCACTATCCCAAGTTTCCTGTAAGGCTACCACATCATATTCTTTTAATAAACCCAGCCATCTTGTGTCATCCCTTTTCGAGCGTAGTCCTGCGATATTCCAGCTCAATATTTTGACAACATTACCCTTTTTGTTTCTAGTAGACAGTGTGGGCAATAGATGGCTACAAGTATTATCACAAGAAGTCAGTCAATCGTTTTCCTCTAAATTTGATAGGGCAGAAACCCTATTTGTAAGCACCAGACTACTTCTTGCTTCGCTTCCCTGATTATCATGGGTTTTTGGTAGCATGCCAGTTGTTTGCGTGGCCCAAGAGCTGGAACAGGAGATATTAGTGGGAGTAACGTTGCGAGTAACCCTTCCTGGAAGCATCTTATGTGGTGCAGGTGGTGGGTAGAAAAAACCTAGGGGTACCGCTCTAATCCTGTCTTCTTTGACCTCTGTAGCATCCCAAAATAAACGCGAGGCCTCATGGGGTCTATTAAAGTTGACGATCATACAGTCACCAGCAAATTTTTTTTCTGTGTATCCCACCCAATCAACCCGTCTACCTGTCTGAATGCACTCTGATATATTATTCGGGCCTGTACAATTTGCATCACACCACGTCTTAATATTGACCAGCTGTGTACCATTTGACTCAAAATCGCCCGGTTTTAATACAGGTATATTCACCAGAACAGCGACATAGGGTGTAGCTTCTGGGGGAAGGTGAACTGGAGGTCTGGGGCGCTGTCTCCTAGGCCCTGCTGAGTTATGCTCATCTAAAAGGGGTGCCATAGGCTTAGCCTGAAGAGGACATGATTTACTTATCAAATGTGCCCTAGATGTAATTTTACTATCTATTTGCCTAGTACCACAACCTTTAGACTCTAGTGGTAGGGCGGATGGAATCAAAGGGCATGTTGGTACAGTATTCCCCTGCTCCTTAGGGGATTGGGGTTGCCTCTGTTGATTAATAAATGGCCGTGATGTCGTTTTTGATAATGGACCCCGAGTATCTTTCTCAAAAGACGTTATGTAATCATTAATCCTATCACATTTCCCCAATATTTCAGTAACACATTCCTTAAGTGTATCTATAATGTCAGTGGAGATTTGTATGAGTACCCCTTCAAGTTTGTCTACAAGGACCTTCTCCACCATGTCCTTATTTGAGATTTCGAGGGCACTCAGTGGAGTTCCTTGTTTCTTTCGAGAAAGTGCGCCTTGAGCCTTCAGATTTATAAAGAATCCGTTTAGGGCGCTTAGTAGTCTGCGGTTCAGGCTCCTGAGTACAATCATGTATGGGTTGCTGAAGGACTTGATTACTATTCACTTGATCATCTTGTTCCGGGATGTTGGCTATATCTGGTTGCCTAATAATGGGGTGGAGAAGTGTGGCTCACTGGTTAGAGCAATTCAGAAAAGGGGGTGGTGATGAACAGAGTGTCTGAATTAAGCAGACCACTCTTACCCAGTCCAAAGATCAGGGCTTGATCCATCACCGTTATTTATCTCACTGCACCATCCCAGCTCAGAACCTGGCTATATGCAAATCAGTCTGTCCCTGGCCCAGTGCATCATGGGAACAGGGCAGACTAAACTACCAAGCCAATTCTTAACCAGAAAGGAGACAAGCTACCGGGGACCGGTTTCTGGCATTTCAGCCGTCTTCGGCCCGGCTTGCTTGAATCCTGATGGTGCAGTGAGAAAGGGACTCATGTCTGAGTATACCCTGCCACACCTACAGTGGCCAAAAACGATTCAGAAAAGGGGGTGGTGATGAACAGAGTGTCTGAATTAAGCAGACCACTCTTACCCAGTCCAAAGATCAGGGCTTGATCCATCACCGTTATTTATCTCACTGCACCATCCCAGCTCAAAACCTGGCTATATGCAAATCAGTCTGTCCCTGGCCCAGTGCATCATGGGAACAGGGCAGACTAAACTACCAAGCCAATTCTTAACCAGAAAGGAGACAAGCTACCGGGGACCGGTTTCTGGCATTTCAGCCGTCTTCGGCCCGGCTTGCTTGAATCCTGATGGTGCAGTGAGAAAGGGACTCATGTCTGAGTATACCCTGCCACACCTACAGTGGCCAAAAACGATTCAGAAAAGGGGGTGGTGATGAACAGAGTGTCTGAATTAAGCAGACCACTCTTACCCAGTCCAAAGATCAGGGCTTGATCCATCACCGTTATTTATCTCACTGCACCATCCCAGCTCAGAACCTGGCTATATGCAAATCAGTCTGTCCCTGGCCCAGTGCATCATGGGAACAGGGCAGACTAAACTACCAAGCCAATTCTTAACCAGAAAGGAGACAAGCTACCGGGGACCGGTTTCTGGCATTTCAGCCGTCTTTGGCCCGGCTTGCTTGAATCCTGATGGTGCAGTGAGAAAGGGACTCATGTCTGAGTATACCCTGCCACACCTACAGTGGCCAAAAACGATTCAGAAAAGGGGGTGGTGATGAACAGAGTGTCTGAATTAAGCAGACCACTCTTACCCAGTCCAAAGATCAGGGCTTGATCCATCACCGTTATTTATCTCACTGCACCATCCCAGCTCAGAACCTGGCTATATGCAAATCAGTCTGTCCCTGGCCCAGTGCATCATGGGAACAGGGCAGACTAAACTACCAAGCCAATTCTTAACCAGAAAGGAGACAAGCTACCGGGGACCGGTTTCTGGCATTTCAGCCGTCTTCGGCCCGGCTTGCTTGAATCCTGATGGTGCAGTGAGAAAGGGACTCATGTCTGAGTATACCCTGCCACACCTACAGTGGCCAAAAACGATTCAGAAAAGGGGGTGGTGATGAACAGACTGTCTGAATTAAGCAGACCACTCTTACCCAGTCCAAAGATCAGGGCTTGATCCATCACCGTTATTTATCTCACTGTACCATCCCAGCTCAGAACCTGGCTATATGCAAATCAGTCTGTCCCTGGCCCAGTGCATCATGGGAACAGGGCAGACTAAACTACCAAGCCAATTCTTAATCAGAAAGGAGACAAGCTACCGGGGACCGGTTTCTGGCATTTCAGCCGTCTTCGGCCCGGCTTGCTTGAATCCTGATGGTGCAGTGAGAAAGGGACTCATGTCTGAGTATACCCTGCCACACCTACAGTGGCCAAAAACGATTCAGAAAAGGGGGTGGTGATGAACAGAGTGTCTGAATTAAGCAGACCACTCTTACCCAGTCCAAAGATCAGGGCTTGATCCATCACCGTTATTTATCTCACTGCACCATCCCAGCTCAGAACCTGGCTATATGCAAATCAGTCTGTCCCTGGCCCAGTGCATCATGGGAACAGGGCAGACTAAACTACCAAGCCAATTCTTAACCAGAAAGGAGACAAGCTACCGGGGACCGGTTTCTGGCATTTCAGCCGTCTTCGGCCCGGCTTGCTTGAATCCTGATGGTGCAGTGAGAAAGGGACTCATGTCTGAGTATACCCTGCCACACCTACAGTGGCCAAAAACGATTCAGAAAAGGGGGTGGTGATGAACAGAGTGTCTGAATTAAGCAGACCACTCTTACCCAGTCCAAAGATCAGGGCTTGATCCATCACCGTTATTTATCTCACTGCACCATCCCAGCTCAGAACCTGGCTATATGCAAATCAGTCTGTCCCTGGCCCAGTGCATCATGGGAACAGGGCAGACTAAACTACCAAGCCAATTCTTAACCAGAAAGGAGACAAGCTACCGGGGACCGGTTTCTGGCATTTCAGCCGTCTTCGGCCCGGCTTGCTTGAATCCTGATGGTGCAGTGAGAAAGGGACTCATGTCTGAGTATACCCTGCCACACCTACAGTGGCCAAAAACGATTCAGAAAAGGGGGTGGTGATGAACAGAGTGTCTGAATTAAGCAGACCACTCTTACCCAGTCCAAAGATCAGGGCTTGATCCATCACCGTTATTTATCTCACTGCACCATCCCAGCTCAGAACCTGGCTATATGCAAATCAGTCTGTCCCTGGCCCAGTGCATCATGGGAACAGGGCAGACTAAACTACCAATCCAATTCTTAACCAGAAAGGAGACAAGCTACCGGGGACCGGTTTCTGGCATTTCAGCCGTCTTCGGCCTGGCTTGCTTGAATCCTGATGGTGCAGTGAGAAAGGGACTCATGTCTGAGTATACCCTGCCACACCTACAGTGGCCAAAAACGATTCAGAAAAGGGGGTGGTGATGAACAGAGTGTCTGAATTAAGCAGACCACTCTTACCCAGTCCAAAGATCAGGGCTTGATCCATCACCGTTATTTATCTCACTGCACCATCCCAGCTCAGAACCTGGCTATATGCAAATCAGTCTGTCCCTGGCCCAGTGCATCATGGGAACAGGGCAGACTAAACTACCAAGCCAATTCTTAACCAGAAAGGAGACAAGCTACCGGGGACCGGTTTCTGGCATTTCAGCCGTCTTCGGCCCGGCTTGCTTGAATCCTGATGGTGCAGTGAGAAAGGGACTCATGTCTGAGTATACCCTGCCACACAAAACGATTCAGAAAAGGGGGTGGTGATGAACAGAGTGTCTGAATTAAGCAGACCACTCTTACCCAGTCCAAAGATCAGGGCTTGATCCATCACCGTTATTTATCTCACTGCACCATCCCAGCTCAGAACCTGGCTATATGCAAATCAGTCTGTCCCTGGCCCAGTGCATCATGGGAACAGGGCAGACTAAACTACCAAGCCAATTCTTAACCAGAAAGGAGACAAGCTACCGGGGACCGGTTTCTGGCATTTCAGCCGTCTTCGGCCCGGCTTGCTTGAATCCTGATGGTGCAGTGAGAAAGGGACTCATGTCTGAGTATACCCTGCCACACCTACAGTGGCCAAAAACGATTCAGAAAAGGGGGTGGTGATGAACAGAGTGTCTGAATTAAGCAGACCACTCTTACCCAGTCCAAAGATCAGGGCTTGATCCATCACCGTTATTTATCTCACTGCACCATCCCAGCTCAGAACCTGGCTATATGCAAATCAGTCTGTCCCTGGCCCAGTGCATCATGGGAACAGGGCAGACTAAACTACCAAGCCAATTCTTAACCAGAAAGGAGACAAGCTACCGGGGACCGGTTTCTGGCATTTCAGCCGTCTTCGGCCCGGCTTGCTTGAATCCTGATGGTGCAGTGGGAAAGGGACTCATGTCTGAGTATACCCTGCCACACCTACAGTGGCCAAAAACGATTCAGAAAAGGGGGTGGTGATGAACAGAGTGTCTGAATTAAGCAGACCACTCTTACCCAGTCCAAAGATCAGGGCTTGATCCATCACCGTTATTTATATCACTGCACCATCCCAGCTCAGAACCTGGCTATATGCAAATCAGTCTGTCCCTGGCCCAGTGCATCATGGGAACAGGGCAGACTAAACTACCAAGCCAATTCTTAACCAGAAAGGAGACAAGCTACCGGGGACCGGTTTCTGGCATTTCAGCCGTCTTCGGCCCGGCTTGCTTGAATCCTGATGGTGCAGTGAGAAAGGGACTCATGTCTGAGTATACCCTGCCACACCTACAGTGGCCAAAAACGATTCAGAAAAGGGGGTGGTTATGAACAGAGTTTCTGAATTAAGCAGACCACTCTTACCCAGTCCAAAGATCAGGGCTTGATCCATCACCGTTATTTATCTCACTGCACCATCCCAGCTCAGAACCTGGCTATATGCAAATCAGTCTGTCCCTGGCCCAGTGCATCATGGGAACAGGGCAGACTAAACTACCAAGCCAATTCTTAACCAGAAAGGAGACAAGCTACCGGGGACCGGTTTCTGGCATTTCAGCCGTCTTCGGCCCGGCTTGCTTGAATCCTGATGGTGCAGTGAGAAAGGGACTCATGTCTGAGTATACCCTGCCACACCTACAGTGGCCAAAAACGATTCAGAAAAGGGGGTGGTGATGAACAGAGTGTCTGAATTAAGCAGACCACTCTTACCCAGTCCAAAGATCAGGGCTTGATCCATCACCGTTATTTATCTCACTGCACCATCCCAGCTCAGAACCTGGCTATATGCAAATCAGTCTGTCCCTGGCCCAGTGCATCATGGGAACAGGGCAGACTAAACTACCAAGCCAATTCTTAACCAGAAAGGAGACAAGCTACCGGGGACCGGTTTCTGGCATTTCAGCCGTCTTCGGCCCGGCTTGCTTGAATCCTGATGGTGCAGTGAGAAAGGGACTCATGTCTGAGTATACCCTGCCACACCTACAGTGGCCAAAAACGATTCAGAAAAGGGGGTGGTGATGAACAGAGTGTCTGAATTAAGCAGACCACTCTTACCCAGTCCAAATATCAGGGCTTGATCCATCACCGTTATTTATCTCACTGCACCATCCCAGCTCAGAACCTGGCTATATGCAAATCAGTCTGTCCCTGGCCCAGTGCATCATGGGAACAGGGCAGACTAAACTACCAAGCCAATTCTTAACCAGAAAGGAGACAAGCTACCGGGGACCGGTTTCTGGCATTTCAGCCGTCTTCGGCCCGGCTTGCTTGAATCCTGATGGTGCAGTGGGAAAGGGACTCATGTCTGAGTATACCCTGCCACACCTACAGTGGCCAAAAACGATTCAGAAAAGGGGGTGGTGATGAACAGAGTGTCTGAATTAAGCAGACCACTCTTACCCAGTCCAAAGATCAGGGCTTGATCCATCACCATTATTTATCTCACTGCACCATCCCAGCTCAGAACCTGGCTATATGCAAATCAGTCTGTCCCTGGCCCAGTGCATCATGGGAACAGGGCAGACTAAACTACCAAGCCAATTCTTAACCAGAAAGGAGACAAGCTACCGGGGACCGGTTTCTGGCATTTCAGCCGTCTTCGGCCCGGCTTGCTTGAATCCTGATGGTGCAGTGAGAAAGGGACTCATGTCTGAGTATACCCTGCCACACCTACAGTGGCCAAAAACGATTCAGAAAAGGGGGTGGTTATGAACAGAGTGTCTGAATTAAGCAGACCACTCTTACCCAGTCCAAAGATCAGGGCTTGATCCATCACCGTTATTTATCTCACTGCACCATCCCAGCTCAGAACCTGGCTATATGCAAATCAGTCTGTCCCTGGCCCAGTGCATCATGGGAACAGGGCAGACTAAACTACCAAGCCAATTCTTAACCAGAAAGGAGACAAGCTACCGGGGACCGGTTTCTGGCATTTCAGCCGTCTTCGGCCCGGCTTGCTTGAATCCTGATGGTGCAGTGAGAAAGGGACTCATGTCTGAGTATACCCTGCCACACCTACAGTGGCCAAAAACGATTCAGAAAAGGGGGTGGTGATGAACAGAGTGTCTGAATTAAGCAGACCACTCTTACCCAGTCCAAAGATCAGGGCTTGATCCATCACCGTTATTTATCTCACTGCACCATCCCAGCTCAGAACCTGGCTATATGCAAATCAGTCTGTCCCTGGCCCAGTGCATCATGGGAACAGGGCAGACTAAACTACCAAGCCAATTCTTAACCAGAAAGGAGACAAGCTACCGGGGACCGGTTTCTGGCATTTCAGCCGTCTTCGGCCCGGTTTGCTTGAATCCTGATGGTGCAGTGAGAAAGGGACTCATGTCTGAGTATACCCTGCCACACCTACAGTGGCCAAAAACGATTCAGAAAAGGGGGTGGTGATGAACAGAGTGTCTGAATTAAGCAGACCACTCTTACCCAGTCTAAAGATCAGGGCTTGATCCATCACCATTCTTAGAACCGGCTGTCTCTAGTTGGCAGAGGTATACACTTCTGACAAATAGGGACACTCCTTTTCTAGTCAGGGCAAGGGGATCACACCCTTCGATAACCCCTGCTCACCCCCTTGGTAGCTTGGCAGAGCAGAACAGGCCTATCTCAGAGGCTGTGCGTTAAGCAATTATGACCACATACAGTAACACAGTGAATACACTACAAATGGACACGACACCGTAGTATTATAAAAATAAGTATTTTTATATAAGGCTTAGCACCAGACCAAATAACGGCAAAACTGTACACAATCGGAATAAATACGTTCGGGAAGGAAAAAGGATAGTTCAAAGGTAGTTTCTTCTTTAGCACAAAAGTCTTTAGTATCAAGCAAATCTTCTTCTTGGAAACACAGTTCTTAGCAACAGGGTAACCCACACGGGAGTTACACAACGTCGAGGCAAAGTTAATCCACAGGTTCGGCGGCGACCGCGAGGAGCGCTACGTCGGGCCTGGAGTCACACGGACCCCCAACAACACAGTACCTTAGGAAAATGAAGCACACGATGACCCACGGCGTCGAGTGATCCGGGGTCGCGTCTTCGGTGTCGATCAGGCCTCAGCAGGCGCCGTCGATGATGCAGTTGCACAGAGCGAGCAGCGCTCACGGCGTCGAAGGGGCACACAGGTGATGCGATCAGCAGCGGTGCAGACACGAGGTCCTCTGGAGTTAGAGCCGTACTCCCACTCACTGGCGTTGCTGCTGGCGTCGGTCGGGCCCAGCGTCCGGTCGTCGTGATTGCTGGTTCTTTCAGAGGGGCTGGATTCACACTTCCAGCAACCAGCACTTTTAGCAGATGAAGTCTTTTAGCCCTGTGACTTCAGCAGGAGACTGGCACTCTTCCAGTCCTTGGAGATTTTCTTAGCAAGCGTGAGAGTACACACACAGTTCCTCTCTCCTGGTTCCTTGGCAAAAATAAAGAAGCACTGCAGGATTCCCCCAACAACAGCACACTGGCAGAAGGGGTAGGCAGTCCTTAGATCAGCAGGCCTCTTGTCCTTGGTTACAGGGTTCCTTGTCAGAAGTGATCTGATTTCCTAGTTCAGGGGTCCTTATCTTATACCCCTTTTCGTCTTTGATCCCTTTGTCTATGCCGGGGATTTCCCAACATCCTGGGTCTGTGGTGGGTGGAGCTAGGCAGTAGCACCTGGCTTATTCATTGAGCCGGGCTGAGTCCTCAGACGCCCCGCAGGAGGTGGAGCCAGCATTGATACTGGCAGGAGCAGAGCTATCGCCCTCCTGGCAGGAGGTGGGGCTAGGATCGTCCATGGTAGGCACAGAGCCATCAGTCGCTTAGCAGGAGGTGGAGCCAGCATTGTATCAGGCAAGGCAGGCTATCAACAACTACTCTCCCCCTACTCTCAATGTAAATGTCCCACTCATCCCATACTGACTCATCCAGACCGGTGGAGCCACCCAGCTCCTGTCACACACACGCAAAACCAGCAGAAACCAGATATGGTTAGACAAGAAAATAGACACCTTCTAAAAGTGCTATTTTCGAACCCAGAGTCCAAAAACCATCCACACCAACGGATGCGTAATTAAACCCCGAGTTCAGGGATACCAAACTCGACATTGCACCATGCTCTCCGAGCCAGCGAGGATCATAGTACTAATAATCCCGGCGGCCCATTCTAATCAATGGAGAGCAGGCTACCTCACAATAGTGAAGGACCAAGATGGCGGTAATTCACTATCAGGACATGCCAACTTGGTCAGGCGTGTCCTACCTTAGACTTACAATGCACCCTGCCCGAAGGCCTACCATAGGGGTGACTAACATGAAGTTAAGGGAAGGTTGGAGGGGCTGGCAAGTAGATATACTTGCGCAGCCTGCGTGACAGTACAAGACTGCCCGTGGGTCTCGCAATGACCGACCCGTAGACATTCTTTTACGAAGCCGCTCCTGTGGGTGGCACAACACGTGCTGCAAGCCCACGAGCGGCATTTGTATTTACAAGCCCCGGCACTCCTGGTGCACTAGACTAGGGACTGACAGTAAACCAAATAAGCCAAACATGGATACAATAGACACATCAATTTAACATCGGGAGCACTTGCGCTATGGCACTGATCAGCAGTGACACGGCGCCCAAAGCATATACCAGCAAAACCTCGTAAAACAGTAGAGGCAAACAGAAAAAATGGAGGAGAGACTCAAGCCAATGAGGTCAGGTCTAACACGTGTCCCCTCCAACTGAAATGTGGGGAGAACTACCCTTAACCTAGGGAGTCCTCATCACTAAGGCGGAAAAATCTGGACAGACCATCAGCATTGGCGTGATCGGTACCAGGGCGGTGTTCCACCGTAAAGTCCATCCCCTGTAGAGAAATGGACCACCTCAACAGTTTCGGATTCTCACCCCTCATTTGCATCAACCATCTGAGGGGCCTGTGGTCTGTCTGAACCCGGAAGTGAGTCCCAAACAGGTAGGGTCTTAGCTTCTTCAGCACCCAGACCACAGCAAATGCTTCTCTCTCTATCGCACTCCACCTTGTTTCCCTGGGAAGTAACCTCCTACTGATGAAGGCTACAGGCAAGTCTCGGCCCTCTTCATTCACCTGAGCTAGAACAGCCCCCACGCCATGCTCTGAAGCGTCCGTCTGAACAATGAATTCTTTTGAAAAGTCGGGTGCTTGGAGTATAGGTGCTGTGCACATTGCAGTTTTCAGGGTGTCAAAGGCCGTTTGACAGGCATCAGTCCAGATCACGTTTCGTGGCTGCTTCCTGGAAGTCAGCGAAGTCAAGGGGTGCACAATGTTACCGTAATCCTTGACAAACCTCCTGTAGTAACCCGTGAGTCCTAGGAAGGCTCTCACCTGCGTTTGGGTTTTGGGCGGCGCCCAAGCCAGGATGGTATCAATCTTGGGTTGTAGGGGGGCAACCTTACCGCTCCCTACTTGGTGCCCCAAGTACACCACCGAACCCTGCCCAATCTGGCACTTACTGGCTTTGATTGTGAGGCCTGCTCCGCGCAGGGCCAACAACAATTCCTGGAGGTGGTGCAAGTGTTCCTCCCAGCTGGCGCTGAACACTGCGATGTCGTCCAGGTAGGCGGCACTGAAATCCTCCAGTCCAGCCAAGACCTGGTTGACCAACCTCTGGAAGGTGGCAGGGGCATTCTTCATCCCAAAGGGCATCACCCGGAACTGGTATAGCCCATCTGGTGTGGAGAATGCTGACCTCTCCTTTGCCTCATCAGTCAAGGCGATCTGCCAGTACCCAGACGTTAAATCAAACGTACTAAGGTATTGGGCAGCCCCCAACCGATCGATGAGCTCATCAGCTCTGGGGATGGGGTGCGCGTCAGTCTTCGTGACCGAATTGAGCCCTCGGTAGTCCACGCAGAACCGGAGTTCCGGTGAAGCACCAGGCGCTGCAGCCTTCGGGACCAAGACCACTGGGCTGGCCCAAGGACTGCTAGAGGACTCAATCACCCCTAACGCGAACATTTTGGAGACCTCCTCCTTAATGTACGCTCTGACCTTGTCAGTCACCCTGTAAGCCTTGTGCTTCACAGGAGGGCTGTCTCCGGTGTCAACGTCATGGACACACCAATGCGTGACACCCGGAACCAAGGAAAACAGATCCGGGAATTGTCCCAACAGTTGGTGACAATCCTGTTTCTGCTCAGGGGTCAGTGTGTCAGAGAGGACCACACCATCCACTGACCCGTCTTGCTCTTTAGCACACAGGAGGTCAGGAAGAGGCTCACTCTCCTCTTCTATTCCATCGTCTGTAGCTAGAAGCATGCCCACTTCGGACCTTTCTAAGTGGGGCTTCAAACGGTTGACATGCAGGACCCGCAAGGGGTTCCTGGGAGATTTCAAGTCCACCAGGTAGGTGACATCACTCTTCTTCTCCACAACCTTAAACGGTCCAGTCCACCTGTCCTTGAGCGCACAAGGTTCCACAGGGGACATGACCCACACTTCTTGACCAGGCTGAAGCTCTACCAGAGTGGCATTCCGGTCGTACCAACGCTTCATCTCCTCCTGGCTGGCCTCCAGATTTGCCTGAGCAAGTTCTCTGAAGCGCCGAGTCTGGTTCCGAAAGGCCAGCATGTAGCTGTATACATCCTGGGGAGGTTTCCTGGGAGATTGCTCCCAGCCTTCCTTGACCGGACTCAAAGGCCCTCTTACCGGGTGACCGTATAAGAGCTCAAAGGGGCTGAACCCTAGAGACTTCTGCGGCACCTCACGGTAAGCAAACAACAGGCATGGCAAGAGGACGTCCCATTTCCGCCTCATTGGTTCTTCAAGACCCATAATCATGCCTTTCAGGGTCCGGTTGAATCTCTCAACCAGCCCATTTCCTTGAGGATGGTAAGGAGTGGTGAACTTGTAGGTTACCCCACACTCCTTCCATAGAGACTTCATATAGTTCGAAATGAAGTTGGTGCCTCGGTCGGACACCACCTCTCTGGGGAACCCCATCCGGGAGAAAACACCCATCAGTGCCCGTCCCACCACGGGGGCCGTCACTGTTCTGAGAGGGATGGCTTCCGGGTACCTCGTGGCATGGTCCACCAAGACCAGGATGAACCTGTTGCCCAGGGCTGTCTTGGGGTCCAGGGGCCCAACAATGTCAATACCCTCCCAGTCAAAGGGGGTACTGACCACTGGAAAAGGTTGGAGGGGAGCCTTCTGCTTCCTTCCGCTTTTCCCACTTGCCTGGCAAGTGTGACAAGTCTTGCAGTGGATGTCTACATCCCTTCGCATCTGAGGCCAATAAAAATGGATGACAAGCCTGTCATAGGTCTTGTCCTGCCCCAGATGTCCAGCTAACGGTACGTCATGAGCCAAACCCAGTAGGAAGGCTCTGAAGCGCTGGGGTACCACCAGCACACGGGCTGACCCAGGCTCAGCAGCCTTAGGCTCGCTATACAGGAGGTCGTTCTCCCAGTACACAAAATGTGACCCTGACTGATCACCTGAGGATTGGGCTGAGGCCTGTTGCCTCATGCCCACAAGAGAAGGGCACACTTTCTGTTCCGCACAGAATTCCTCCCTGGAGGGACCACCATCCTGCTGCCAATGGGTCAGCTCGGGCAGATCTCCCAGTTCGGCAATTTGTTCCCCTGTGGGCTCCAGGGCATCCCCCTCGGGGTCTACCTCCTCCTGGACCACGGGAACTACGGGGGCCGGTTTCCCGTGCCTCCTGCCTCTTCTCTTCACAGCTGGGTCCTGGGCCGTACTTTCAGACTCCGGGACCCCATCAACACCCTTACTCGCTGTCATCGAACGAGTGGTTGCACACACACACTCTGGCACACCCAACATTTTCAAGTGCGCCTCCCTCTCCACCTTAGCCCAAGGGGAGTCTTCTAAATCATTGCCCAGGAGACAATCGACAGGCATGGCGGGCCTCACAGCAACCTGAAGAGTACCTGAAACTCCCCCCCATTCAAAGGAAACCTGAGCTACCTCACACTCTTTCTGGGAGTTGTCGGCAGGTATCACGGGGTAGAATGCGTGGGGAACCACCTGCTCTCTGGACACTAAGTGACACCTGACAGCTGTCACACTCGCTCCGGTGTCTCTGAGAGCTTCCACTCTATGGCCATTAATGGTCACCCACTGCCTATATTTACTAGTGTTACTAGGCAGAGGGGGTGGAGGGACCATTTGCATGTCTCCTAGCGAGACCAGGGACATCTCTGCGGGACCCCTCCCACCATGGACAACCATCTCCTCCCCTCCCAAGGCTACACTCGCCAACTGACGGGGGGTGCACGCGGCGGTGCATTCGAATCCTTTTTGGGACACTGGGGGTCATAAAACCGGTGTCCCACCTGCCCACAACCGTAGCAGGTTAGGGGGCCCCTATGAACAGGTTTACCCGTCGGGGCCCCTGACTTCTTCTCAGGGGGAGGCTGGGAACCTTTCCCTTGGTTCCCTTGGGGATTACTTTGGGGCCCTTTCTGAGACTCCTTCTGTTTTCCCTTGTCCCCCCCACTCTTCTGCTGGGGACCCTGCCCACCTTTGGCTGAGTCTCCCACTGGACCCTTGTGGACCCTGGTACTGACCCAGCGGTCCGCCTCCTCAGCAAGTTTTCTAGGGTTAGATATCTTGCTATCAATCAGGTGCTGGCGCAGCTCTGGAAAACAGTTATTAGACAAGTGCTCCCAAGCAAACAAATCATAAAGAGCTTCATAACTTTCCACTTTGCTGCCCTTTACCCAACCATCCATGGCTCTGCAAAAATAAGACACATATTCAACCCACGTCGTACCAGGCAACTTCTTACATTCTCTAAAAGCTTGTCTGTACTGCTCGGGGGTTAAGCCATACCGCAACATTAAAGCATCTTTCATATGAGCATACGACATCCTATCCGCAACAGGCATGTCTAACAGGGTATCTCTTCCCTCATTCACAAAGCGACCCCACAACCCCGCTCCCCAATTCTTCTCAGGGACCTGGTGGGCCAACAATGCTAACTCATATGCTTTAAACCATTGACCAATATCTTCATTCTTATTGTAATCTTTGATCACATCTTTCGGGAAGTAAAACTTACTTTCTGCAGGCTCGGATGGAATGCTGCCACCAGAGGGATTCAACTCTAACTTTTTAGCTTGGATATCCAGTTCCCTCAACCTGGCTTCACGCTCCAAAGCTAACTTTTCTCGTTCAAACTCCAACTTTTTGATCTCTAAATCAGCTTCCCTTCTACCTCTTGCATTTTCTAACTCCAACTGCCCATTTATTTTTAGCCTTGCCATCTCCTTGTTGTAAGCTCGCTCTTTCGCCCTTTCTTCTCTTTCTTCAGGGGAAAGACCTTTGGAGGAAACACTGCTTCCGGGAGAGGGCATAGGTCCATTCACTGGCACCTCCTCATCCCCTTCCTCTGTGGGTACCACCACCACATCAGAGGGATTTCTGGACTCCCACCAGGCCTGTAATGCTTTATAAAAATCATCTTTTCTCGAGAGGCCGGTGGTAGGAACTTTAAACTGGTCGCAAAAGTGTTTCAGCTCATCTTTCTTGTATTTCTTTAGCTTACTCCTCTCGAACTCCTCCACAACAACGATAGCAGGGGCAGTGACTCCGTTGTCACTCATGGTTAAAACTGGCAGTGTTAAAAAAAAATCAAGCTTCAGGAAAGCGGAGAACAAAAATAGGATCCTTCCGAATCAGATTGTGACTGCGCTATGGTCTGCTTTCACTATGTAGCGTACACTAATCACTGTACATGGGTCATAAATGCAAAGTCCAAATCCTCACCGCTGACCCACCAATGTTAGAACCGGCTGTCTCTAGTTGGCAGAGGTATACACTTCTGACAAATAGGGACACTCCTTTTCTAGTCAGGGCAAGGGGATCACACCCTTCGATAACCCCTGCTCACCCCCTTGGTAGCTTGGCAGAGCAGAACAGGCCTATCTCAGAGGCTGTGCGTTAAGCAATTATGTATTAGCATGAGATTGGGACCCCCTCTATTTGTTACTTTAAGGTCAGGGAAAGAGGGGAAAAGTAAGACACTAACAGAATATATTCCCCCTTGACCTCTCAGACTTTAGCGGTATATATCCAATACTTTGATTCTATTATTTTCATACATAAGGGCAGACAACAAAAAAGGAATTTTTTATAACTTTCTCATTTTATTATTTTTTTCTTTTTTAGTTATATTTCTTAGTACAAAAATTATTTCTCATTTGTCGTTTTGTCACATCAGTTAATATACTTTATCAAAAAAACACATAGTATAAAACACAACATTTTCTAATCTCATCAGTAAAAACACTATTTACTGTCATCTAGCCAATTAAAAGACGAGGAGTCGTCAGTCTTGAGCAAAGGTCTTTCATTTGTTCCATTTACTGCACTGAATAAATTCAAATTACATGTTGACCTTCATGCCTTCTTTCGAAAGGTAAGGCTAAAAAAATTTTTTATGGAAAAAGAAGTAAGTGACGTGGAGGAAAATCTTTCTAACTGCAAACCCCCCTCCATTTTTTCACCAACACTGGATATGGTTGGACCAGAAGTTCAGATTTTTGAAAGACAGGTCCTGGCAGATGTAAATAGACTGTTAACTAAACCAGAGAAATATAAGTATAATCTAACAAAACAAGAGAATCTGGCAATAAAGGAACTTGGAAACAACACTAATTTGGTCATCAAACCCTGTGACAAGGGGGGTGGCATCTTAGTATTTGATAAAATGGACTACAACAATAGATTGAGAGAAATGCTCTCCAACACAGACCACTACAGACCAGCAACTGCTAGAGAACTAAACAGACTAAGTGGGTCAATCCATGAAATGACACAAGCAGCTTTTACCGACGGTTACATCTGCGAGAAGGAATTGCAATTCTTGAATAAAATCTGCCCCATCACACCTACTATGTATGGTCTCCCAAAGACTCACAAAAATGAAATCAACCCACCCCTACGCCCTATTATATCAACTATTGGTTCTAACACCGAACCATTATCAAAGTACGTAGATACCTTCTTGTGCCCCCTAACTCAGAAATATGAGTCTTTTGTGAAAGATACAGGAGATATGATAAACAAAATCGAGGGCCTAGCATTTGATTCGAACTTGGACATTCTTGTAACGCTTGACATTGAGGCGTTGTATACCAACATACCTCAATGTCAAGCGTTACAGGCAGTCTCTGACCTTCTGCAGAGATACCCCCAGAACAGACCAGATGTATTCATTATACAGTGCTTAGAAATCGTCCTTATGAACAACTATTTTGAATTCGAGGGAACCCTCTTTAAGCAAGTGAAGGGTACCAGTATGGGGGCTTCTTGTGCCCCTTCGGTGGCAAACACCTATATGGGTGAGTGGGAGATAAAAAATATCTTCAACCCAAATGCACCTTTTTTCGAGAACGTCTCCGTTTGGAGACGCTTCATCGATGACATTTTCTTCGTATGGCATGGTGAACTCACACAATTACAAGAGTTCATTCTCTGGCTTAATGCCAGTGATACAAACCTTAAATTCACCTCTAACCATAGCCAACAAAAAGTTGAATATTTAGACATCACAATTGAAGGGAATGATGGCAAACTAAAGGTGAGCCTATTCCGAAAGCCAACGGCTAAGAATACCATCTTGCAGTTTGAAAGTTTTCACCCGCACTGCCAGAAGGACTCTATCCCTTTTGGGGAATTTCTTCGCATTCGGCGAAACTGCACCTCCCTCACAGACTATGATTTTCATAGTAGACATCTAAGTGAAAGACTAACAGAAAGAGGTTATCCCCATCGTTTGGTCCGCCAAGCTTTTAAGAGGGCAAGATTCTATGACCGAGACGCTCTCTTGAGAAACAAGAGAAACAAGAGCCAAGATAAAATTGTATGTGTAATAAATCATTCCACACTCAACTACAAAATTAAAAACATAATCAACAAAAATTGGAGGATACTGGAAGTTGAAGGTGAAACTAACCTAGAAAAACCATTAGTAACATACCGACGTAACCAAAATCTGAGAGATCGTTTGGTCCATACTAGAAGCAAAACGGGCACAACAGAGACACAAACTACATTAACAAATGGAGATATGATCCGAGGTAATCACAAATGTGGTAATTGTCACGCGTGTGATGCCGCAATCATAGGCAATAGCCTATCTCACAATGATAAAATGATTACCCTAAGATCCTTCACAAACTGTCGCAGTAAAAACATCGTCTATTATATTGTATGCCCTTGTGGATTACCATACATAGGCGAGACTGGACGTGAATTTAGGCTAAGATTTAGCGAACACAAATCCTCAGTGCGAACTAACAGATTAACATCACCTCTGACCCAACACTGTATGGATCACAACCACGATGAATCAGAGTTAAAGTGGTGTATATTGGAAAGAATCCAGTGCAGGAAAGGAGAATTACCAGAAATAACCCGGAAAAAACGGGAATGCTTTTGGATTTTTTATTTTGACAGTGTCAAAAAAGGTTTAAACGAAAATATCTCGTGGTATGTAACACAATAAATAGGGCAAGTAAAACTTATATAGGGATCCCATTCCGATTGAGAATATAAAGATGCATATTATACTGTGCAAGAGGGCAACCTAAGTACCACTCAGTAATAGCCCCGTGTGATCTTTACTCACATACACGCATAGATATAATAATCTCAATTTCATTGCTAAGTTCCACTACACACTGTGAAATGGGATAACTATAGCACCACTTAACAATGGCCGCCGTCCTTCTTCATGTGTGTTCATATCTAAAGGCACACCTTATGTTCACATACACTCGTTAATATTATGGAGTCACTCCCTCCTATTATACTCTCGTATACCTTTGAATATTGGTCAAAATTTAAACTCAAATCGTCAATAGTGTAAGATTATGTTGCTCATGGCACGCAAAAAAATACACATACTTCCCACTCAGAAATGGCCGCCACGGCGGTTCCGTTTTGGAACGCCAACCTGTCCTTTGGGAAGCCCTAATATCATTGGTCATTAGCTGAGATCACGTGACCTCTTACATGGCGCGCAAATGA
The DNA here is from genome assembly GCF_964263255.1 of Lissotriton vulgaris. NCBI lineage: Eukaryota > Metazoa > Chordata > Amphibia > Caudata > Salamandridae > Lissotriton > Lissotriton vulgaris. The sequence goes on from NC_141694.1 coordinate 579,948,886, forward strand.
CGCATATAAGACACCATAAACACCTTATGTTAACATACACTCGTTAATATTATGGAGTCACTCCTTCCTATTATACTTTCGTATACCTTTGAATATTGGTCAAAATTTAAACTCAAATCGTCAATAGTGTAAGATTATGTTGCTCATCGCACGCAAAACAATACTCATACTTCCCACTCAGAAATGGCCGCCACGGCGGTTCCGTTTTGGAACGCCAACCCGTCCTTTGGGAAGCCCTAATATCATTGGTCATCAGCTGAGACCACGTGACCTCTTACATGGCGCGCAAATGACGCATATAAGACACCGTAAACACACCCTTACGGTAGACATCCTACGAGTACGAGGAAAACACGTCTTTGGACCGGACAAAAGGAGAACTTAGGTAAGCACTATAGAGCATAGATTTTAACTCATAGTGCCGTCTAGACGGCACATTATGACCCTCCAGAGCACGAGACATCAGTCTTGATGAGGATACTAATTTCCATTTCCTCTCCAGAGCAACTAAAGTAACGGCACTCCAATTTGTGCAAGGACGAGCTCTGACTCACGTCGTTTGAACGCTCTGCAGCCATCAAGCTGGTTTTTATAAAAAGAAAAGCGCTAGACTTCCAAACAAGGTAAAATCCGTTACACCTTTCAGATTTTTTGTAAAATCGACAACGTTAAAGCGCACAAGACTAAATCCGTGCCTTTGTTAACTTCTTTGCAGTTATATAACGGTCTTAAGTGCAGCAATTTAGCAGCGTTTGACGTCCATTAACACAAAGAGTGGATCTTCATGACTCAAGTCCCAGTCATAGTGACACTAAGGTTAGTAATATAGGGACCGCACCAATAATTAAGATATTTCTAACCACACTAAACACGAGAGAGTAAGGGGTTGTTCTTCCTTTCTTTTTGTGGTCCTTGCAGTTTTAATACCCAATCCACAATAAACAAGCCTTGGCACTAACAATTAGAAGACAACTATATCGGATAAAATAGGTAAGTTTGTGCCTATCATTTACTATAGAAATTTTCCCCTTTCTTGAAATCACAAAATAATGATAAGCTTCTGTTCCTAATTTTACACAGGAAGTACTACTTTAAAAAATCCAGAAGTCAAAACTTTCAACTTGACAGGAATCCTTTTTCCCAGAATAAGAGGTACATAGTCTGAGATCTGTCATGTTATAAAAAATGTCTAAAATATGAACAATTCTCAAAACAGTTAAATTATACCTATTTATTGATATCATCCCAGTTTTAGTATAAAAAAATTTTTTTCTCTTTATTTGAACATAAACTGTGGATAGAATCCTTCTCTCAAAAATATTCTCTAATATTAACACTAGAGTTCTCAGGCTAATTTAACCCGAGGGAAACTCACTAGGTATGGGTTTTGTGTCACATATGAGAGTCATGGGTTCGTGTTCCTACTGCTCAGTCCAGGTCCAACCACAAGAGAATTTAAGGAATTATAATATGCAAATGAATTATGTCTTTTTTGATTGTACATAGGGCAATACAAACTGAGAAGTAGGTAGAACGTATTAGAATAAATAAAACAATGTATGTCATTTATCGTTACAGATTTTCAACCATGCAGGGGCCATAAAACTTTTGTTTGTGTTTGAGTATTCTGCAAGACAGGTCCTGAGGAAGGCGGTCCACACTGCCGAAACGCGTCGACCTTGCGTACCAATTTGCATTTCCATCTGCGATCCCTCAGACGCAGAATCTAGAATGAATGTAGTATGCATATTAAATAAGGGATGTATGTACATGTGAGAGTGTTGATTGTCTTGTATATCGTTTTCCCCTGCAGTAAATAGTGTTTTTACTGATGAGATTAGAAAATGTTGTGTTTTATACTATGTGTTTTTTTGATAAAGTATATTAACTGATGTGACAAAACGACAAATGAGAAATAATTTTTGTACTAAGAAATATAACTAAAAAAGAAAAAAATATTAAAATGAGAAAGTTATAAAAAATTCCTTTTTTGTTGTCTGCCCTTATGTATGAAAATAATAGAATCAAAGTATTGGATATATACCGCTAAAGTCTGAGAGGTCAAGGGGGAATATATTCTGTTAGCGTTAAGCAATTATGACCACATACAGTAACACAGTGAATACACTACAAATGGACACGACACCGTAGTATTATAAAAATAAGTATTTTTATATAAGGCTTAGCACCAGACCAAATAACGGCAAAACTGTACACAATCGGAATAAATACGTTCGGGAAGGAAAAAGGATAGTTCAAAGGTAGTTTCTTCTTTAGCACAAAAGTCTTTAGTATCAAGCAAATCTTCTTCTTGGAAACACAGTTCTTAGCAACAGGGTAACCCACACGGGAGTTACACAACGTCGAGGCAAAGTTAATCCACAGGTTCGGCGGCGACCGCGAGGAGCGCTACGTCGGGCCTGGAGTCACACGGACCCCCAACAACACAGTACCTTAGGAAAATGAAGCACACGATGACCCACGGCGTCGAGTGATCCGGGGTCGCGTCTTCGGTGTCGATCAGGCCTCAGCAGGCGCCGTCGATGATGCAGTTGCACAGAGCGAGCAGCGCTCACGGCGTCGAAGGGGCACACAGGTGATGCGATCAGCAGCGGTGCAGACACGAGGTCCTCTGGAGTTAGAGCCGTACTCCCACTCACTGGCGTTGCTGCTGGCGTCGGTCGGGCCCAGCGTCCGGTCGTCGTGATTGCTGGTTCTTTCAGAGGGGCTGGATTCACACTTCCAGCAACCAGCACTTTTAGCAGATGAAGTCTTTTAGCCCTGTGACTTCAGCAGGAGACTGGCACTCTTCCAGTCCTTGGAGATTTTCTTAGCAAGCGTGAGAGTACACACACAGTTCCTCTCTCCTGGTTCCTTGGCAAAAATAAAGAAGCACTGCAGGATTCCCCCAACAACAGCACACTGGCAGAAGGGGTAGGCAGTCCTTAGATCAGCAGGCCTCTTGTCCTTGGTTACAGGGTTCCTTGTCAGAAGTGATCTGATTTCCTAGTTCAGGGGTCCTTCTCTTATACCCCTTTTCGTCTTTGATCCCTTTGTCTATGCCGGGGATTTCCCAACATCCTGGGTCTGTGGTGGGTGGAGCTAGGCAGTAGCACCTGGCCTATTCATTGAGCCGGGCTGAGTCCTCAGACGCCCCGCAGGAGGTGGAGCCAGCATTGATACTGGCAGGAGCAGAGCTATCGCCCTCCTGGCAGGAGGTGGGGCTAGGATCGTCCATGGTAGGCACAGAGCCATCAGTCGCTTAGCAGGAGGTGGAGCCAGCATTGTATCAGGCAAGGCAGGCTATCAACAACTACTCTCCCCCTACTCTCAACGTAAATGTCCCACTCATCCCATACTGACTCATCCAGACCGGTGGAGCCACCCAGCTCCTGTCACACACACGCAAAACCAGCAGAAACCAGATATGGTTAGACAAGAAAATAGACACCTTCTAAAAGTGCTATTTTCGAACCCAGAGTCCAAAAACCATCCACACCAACGGATGCGTAATTAAACCCCGAGTTCAGGGATACCAAACTCGACATTGCACCATGCTCTCCGAGCCAGCGAGGATCATAGTACTAATAATCCCGGCTGCCCATTCTAATCAATGGAGAGCAGGCTACCTCGCAATAGTGAAGGACCAAGATGGCGGTAATTCACTATCAGGACATGCCAACTTGGTCAGGCGTGTCCTACCTTAGACTTACAATGCACCCTGCCCGAAGGCCTACCATAGGGGTGACTAACATGAAGTTAAGGGAAGGTTGGAGGGGCTGGCAAGTAGATATACTTGCGCAGCCTGCGTGACAGTACAAGACTGCCCGTGGGTCTCGCAATGACCGACCCGTAGACATTCTTTTACGAAGCCGCTCCTGTGGGTGGCACAACACGTGCTGCAAGCCCACGAGCGGCATTTGTATTTACAAGCCCCGGCACTCCTGGTGCACTAGACTAGGGACTGACAGTAAACCAAATAAGCCAAACATGGATACAATAGACACATCAATTTAACATCGGGAGCACTTGCGCTATGGCACTGATCAGCAGTGACACGGCGCCCAAAGCATATACCAGCAAAACATCGTAAAACAGTAGAGGCAAACAGAAAAAATGGAGGAGAGACTCAAGCCAATGATGTCAGGTCTAACAACCATTATTTATCTCACTGCACCATCCCAGCTCAGAACCTGGCTATATGCAAATCAGTCTGTCCCTGGCCCAGTGCATCATGGGAACAGGGCAGACTAAACTACCAAGCCAATTCTTAACCAGAAAGGAGACAAGCTACCGGGGACCGATTTCTGGCATTTCAGCCGTCTTCGGCCCGGCTTGCTTGAATCCTGATGGTGCAGTGAGAAAGGGACTCATGTCTGAGTATACCCTGCCACACCTACAGTGGCCAAAAACGATTCAGAAAAGGGGGTGGTGATGAACAGAGTGTCTGAATTAAGCAGACCACTCTTACCCAGTCCAAAGATCAGGGCTTGATCCATCACCGTTATTTATCTCACTGCACCATCCCAGCTCAGAACCTGGCTATATGCAAATCAGTCTGTCCCTGGCCCAGTGCATCATGGGAACAGGGCAGACTAAACTACCAAGCCAATTCTTAACCAGAAAGGAGACAAGCTACCGGGGACCGGTTTCTGGCATTTCAGCCGTCTTCGGCCCGGCTTGCTTGAATCCTGATGGTGCAGTGAGAAAGGGACTCATGTCTGAGTATACCCTGCCACACCTACAGTGGCCAAAAACGATTCAGAAAAGGGGGTGGTGATGAACAGAGTGTCTGAATTAAGCAGACCACTCTTACCCAGTCCAAAGATCAGGGCTTGATCCATCACCATTATTTATCTCACTGCACCATCCCAGCTCAGAACCTGGCTATATGCAAATCAGTCTGTCCCTGGCCCAGTGCATCATGGGAACAGGGCAGACTAAACTACCAAGCCAATTCTTAACCAGAAAGGAGACAAGCTACCGGGGACCGGTTTCTGGCATTTCAGCCGTCTTCGGCCCGGCTTGCTTGAATCCTGATGGTGCAGTGAGAAAGGGACTCATGTCTGAGTATACCCTGCCACACCTACAGTGGCCAAAAACGATTCAGAAAAGGGGGTGGTGATGAACAGAGTGTCTGAATTAAGCAGACCACTCTTACCCAGTCCAAAGATCAGGGCTTGATCCATCACCGTTATTTATCTCACTGCACCATCCCAGCTCAGAACCTGGCTATATGCAAATCAGTCTGTCCCTGGCCCAGTGCATCATGGGAACAGGGCAGACTAAACTACCAAGCCAATTCTTAACCAGAAAGGAGACAAGCTACCGGGGACCGGTTTCTGGCATTTCAGCCGTCTTCGGCCCGGCTTGCTTGAATCCTGATGGTGCAGTGAGAAAGGGACTCATGTCTGAGTATACCCTGCCACACCTACAGTGGCCAAAAACAATTCAGAAAAGGGGGTGGTGATGAACAGAGTGTCTGAATTAAGCAGACCACTCTTACCCAGTCCAAAGATCAGGGCTTGATCCATCACTGTTATTTATCTCACTGCACCATCCCAGCTCAGAACCTGGCTATATGCAAATCAGTCTGTCCCTGGCCCAGTGCATCATGGGAACAGGGCAGACTAAACTACCAAGCCAATTCTTAACCAGAAAGGAGACAAGCTACGGGGTCCGGTTTCTGGCATTTCAGCCGTCTTCGGCCCGGCTTGCTTGAATCCTGATGGTGCAGTGAGAAAGGGACTCATGTCTGAGTATACCCTGTCACACCTAGAGTGGTCTGCTTAATTCAGACACTCTGTTCATCACCACCCCCTTTTCTGAATCATCACTGGTTAGAGCAGGCAGACCCTGAAGCAGAGGTCAGACCCGGGACCAGGGTTCGATTCCCGACGCGGCAGGTTGTTGAGCTCAAATGTCCACGGACTCGATAATTCTCGCTTCGGTGCCTGACTTAATCATGGGTTCACACTCTGCAACTCTGGGCATTAAGCTTGCTTAATCTCCACAATGGCCCCCCGCGGCGGGATGCCTGGCTTTCACCTTGGGGATGCCCTGTAGGGGCTATCTCACAGGGAAAAACCAGGACGGGTTCCCAAGGCAAGCGCGGAGATACCCCTTCGGGGGTCGATTCTGGCGCTATATAAGAAATGTAATAATAATAATAATAATAATCAATATTACAGGTTCCAGGGGAATAGGTAGTCTAATTGCTGTGGGCGATGGCTGGCTATCCAACAATATTGGGTCCAAACCCAGTTCGCGTTCTTTGTCAGCAATTTCTTGATTCAATTTGCCCACAGCTGATGTCAAAAATGTCATAATATTAGAAGATGCTGTAGCTTTTCGCGCAATTTTAGCTTTAACTGTACCCCCATTTCTGTATGTTTGCAATTTGCGCTTACCCATTTCCATGGTGCAGTTCGAAGGGGGGATGCCCGTCCCGTCCCCTGTCGTCCCCGGACGGCCACAGGCGGCCCGCCCTCTGCCCGGGCTCAGCCCGGCGACGCCCGCGCGCGTCCGCGACGCGGAGGGAGCTGTTGCCTTTTGTGCGCCTCCTGGCGCTGGATACAGGAAGTAGGCGCTGTTGTGGTGGGGCAGGCTGGGAACTGTGGTCCGCCCCGCTCTGCGGCCGTGCGATGGAGCTGCTCAGCGGCGGGGGCGAACACAGCATCAGGAACCCAGCGGTGCGGCGGTGTCCAGGCAGGTCAGTGCTGCGACCCCTCCTAGCGTTAGGCTTCGCTTGTTGTGCTCCCGCTCCTCAGTGGGAGCTATTGCCTTTTGTGCGCCTCCTGGCGCTGGATATAGGAAGTAGGCGCTGTTGTGGTGGGGCAGGCTGGGAACTGTGGTCCGCCCCGCTCTGCAGCCGTGCAATGGAGCTGCTCGGCGGCGGGGGCGACCACAGCGTCAGGAACCCAGCGGTGCGGCGGTGTCCAGGCAGGTCAGTGCTGCGACCCCTCCTAGCGTTAGGCTTCGCTTGTTGTGCTACTAGCGAGAGTATTAAACTGCAGGGACCGCATCGCTGCCCTGAGGAGGGTGCAGGAGCTGGGGTCACTGCGACATTACAGAGCAGACATATCCTTATTTTCTGACTTCACATTGCAGGTGCAGGAAGCTCGACGACTCTTCATTCCGGCCAAGAAAATACTCCGAGACTTTAACCTAGAGTACAGTATGCAATACCCAGCCAAGCTAAGAGTCAGAGCAGATGGGAAGGTTAATTTTTTCACTGACCCTAAAGCAGTCCTGCATTTTGTGAAGGAAAAGGGACAAGCCTCGAAGAAGCGTGGATTGCCTTCTGGTTCTCATCCAGGTACTGATCCTGCTCTGGACTTTGATGCTGCGCTTGGAGAGTGAGCCCTGCATCCGCTACTGTCAAAAAGGGTTTGTGGGAACACTCAAGGAGGAGTAAAGTACCCCAGTGTCAGTGGAAAAGTTGAACAGCACATGGACACAGATAAGAACTGTACCCCAGTTGGACCTGTCAGCTGCAATGCACTGTAAGTGACTTATAGTCACTGATGTAATGGGGGTCCTAATTTTGGTAGTAATTCTACATATTGTGTACATGCAGAACAAGACTGAGGTGCTCCTTACATAGGGGAGGGATGCCCCTTGTATAATTTTCCACTGATATTGGACCATTTATTCACCACAGTTGTATTCACCACCAGCAGGGTGGCAGCGAGATTCAGGAGGAATGGCAACATCTGCCCCTAAGTGTATCCCACTTTTCAGCACGTTCGGTTTGAAGTTATTATGTTTTAGTGGGTTGATGGGATGGTGGGAGGGACTTGATGTGGCCATGATAGTTGTGGGAATCCATGGCGTGGGTGGGACGCTTATATGCACATGTTTTGTTTTGTTTAGCTTTGTGCACAATAGGCATCATAATTACGCTTGGCTTTGCACACAGGTAGCGGTTCGATATCATTTATTGACAGGCGGTTCTAATGACGTCCGGGAGTAGTAAACCGCAATCCCTGCATCTCTTGACCTGGAATGTCTAGGGCCTTAATGACAATCAAAAGATCCAACGGGTGTTGGCATATATAAAGAAACACTCAATAGGAATTGTAGTACTGCAGGAGACACACCTCGCAGCTTAGAGGAGCGATAGTGTGCAGCGTAAGTTACAGGGCTGCTGTTACACATCTGACTATATGTCGCATGGCAGAGGGTTATTGCTATGGGTGGATCGGAGGGCCAGAGTTGATATGACGGGTCTCTGCAGGGATACACATGGCAGGTTCACAGCCACCCTCTGTATGAAAAGAGACCTTAAATTTCTGCTAGTCTGGTTTATAGGCCTAATCAAGATGATACCCAATATTACGATTCTGTGTAAGTGAAGTTGACAACATAGGCAGGGATCTCACAGATCTGGGGTGGAGATTTCAATTGTATCCTTGATCTAGATATCGATAGATCAGCGGGTCAACTGAGACGTCCAGCCTTTGTGGCCTTGGCTATAATGGATATTATGCGCAGGGGAGGCTCATTGGAGATATGTAGATATAGATCACCAACTGGAAGAGGCTATACACACTACTCAGTTTATGACACACACACTCGCATTGACTATTAGCTACTTTCAAGGGGACTGAGCGCTAGGGTGGGTGCTTGCATCCATTTCCGTAGGACATATTCAGACCATTCTCCCATACAGTTCACACTCGAATACAGATCACCCAGAATCCCAACACCACGATCTGGGAGACGTTCAAGGTGTATATCGGGTGGTGGTGATTTCCACACATGTGGGAGTACTCCGATCCTTATGCAATCGGTTGATGACCCTTGAAAAAGAAATAGGAAGGTTGAAGGGGAAGCTTGTGGGAGGCGGGGGATTTCAAGCAGCTTCAGACATTAAAGAAAAATTGGCAGAGTTTCAGGATACGGCAAATGTCGAGCTCAAGCATATTGGAAAGTACGCTACTGCACATTGCCATGGGGAGAGGGAGAGACCAGCCGCCACACTAGCGGGGCTCCTAAGAGAGACATAGACAAGATGACAGGTATGAAAGATGACTCCGGGCTCCATTTACTCTCACCTGAGACTATGGTAGATCACTTTCGCTCCTATTACCAGACTTTGTACACATTACAAATACCGGCCAATCACAATGCACTTGGCGATTATTTGTCATATAGTAAAATGCCATGGCTGGTGACCGAACACTGGGAGCATTATATAGCACCCCTGGCAGTGGACAAAATCAGGGAGGCGCTGCGAGGTATGTCATCTGGCAAAGCGCCTGGAGTGGATGGTTTAACAGTGGTATTTTATAAAGAATTTCAGGAGCTGCTTATCCCCATCTTAAGATACTCTATGAGGAAATGGCTGAGGCCTGTACGATGTCCCCTTCATTGCGGGAGGCAGTGATCATCACACTATTGAAAGTAGGCAAAGATCCAAATCTGTCACGACCAGGCTTCCTCAGGATCAGGATGATGCTTAAAAGGGGTCCACGTCCAGATTGCCCTATACTCTGACTGTATTATAACACAGAGCATAAAGGAAATCAGGCAAGGGAAAGGTAGGGAAGGGTCTGGAACGGGAAAGGGAGGCTGAAACGAGAAAAGAAGAAAACACACAAAGGTAAGTACAGGAAAGGCTAACTACTCTCATTCATTTCTCGCTAAAATCACCACCTACCAAGTGGACTAGCTGTGGACTGTTCTCCTCCTCTTCCTTGGTAGGTATCAGATAAACGTCTCTATACCCTAACATATGCTTCTGTAATACATAAACAAAAGAAGCTTTCATACATGGGACTCAACACACCAAGCATTGATAATAACTTCACTCCTGTTCCATGCATACCTTCCAGACTTCCCATTTTAATCAAAAAGAAAAAACCCTTCGTCAAAAGTAAGAGGGCAAATAAACGTGTAGGAATCCAAAAGGTCAATTAAAGTCTTGCACAACTGACTCCTAATCAGACTGAAGAACTAACAAGTTTCTTTTTCTTCAATAGAACCAAGTCCCGAACAAATAGTTCCCTGTAATCTTTACTGCCAAGCGCTCATTGTCCAGTTCAATGTAACTCAATATCGGAGCGCGTCTCAGTCGAGAAACGCAAGTACTCACGGTAAGGAGACAACACTTTTTGATAGCAGCATAGAAAAAAGGAACCTAGGGATTCCAAGTTGATTTCAACTCAGACAACTTCTCTGGTGTTGACAAGGTGTTGACGACGTGTCTCAGCCGAGAACACTTTCTTTAAACTCTTTTTCTCCCAAATGATGTAAACCGGTTTCAGGAAAGGCGTTCAGCAGCCGCTGAACACTGTTAGAGAATTGGCTCTGCAACGAACAGCTCCTCTTGTGTCAAAGCCCAAACACGGGAGAATTCAGGGAAGCGCTCGGCAGCCGCCAAACGCAAACAAAAGCTGAAAGCAAACAGCTGCTCTCGTGTCTCAATGATGACACGATGTTTCCCCGACAAGAAACAAAGGCGTACAGCAGCCGCTGAACGCTAACGAAATCCAGAAGGCAAAAGAAATCGAATTAGGGACACCAGGACTCCTAAAACGATAACGAACTGTAACTAGAACTACAATCCAAATTCGGGTAGCAAAATCACGTACAACCCGCAGCACCAAGATGGACAACTTAATAGGACACCAAACTCCTCCCAGGCGCTAGGCATTGTGGACCATGTAGTCCTAAAGTCACATATGGTAATCAATAAACAATTCTGACCTGGTATTCAAGTAGACGCTTTATGTCGGTCAAATGCAGATCGTGACAAAATCACTGTTCGTTATATAGACCATTGTCTTTACTGAATATGGATACTAAGATCTACGCCAAGATCTTGGCCAACAGGTTGGCCTCATTGCTACCAGGCATTTTCCGGCCGGAACAAGCGTGGTTTGTCCCAGGCTGTAACCTGAAGCCAAATCTGAGAACACTGTTTGGGGTGGTGCAGCAACTGAACCCGGATGTCAAGGCCGCTGTGGTGTACCTCGATGCCGAGAAAGCCTTTGAATCAGTGGAGTGGGAGTTCATGTTTGCGGTCCTGCGTTGGATCAGAGTTGGAGAAGTCTTTCTGTGCCTGGTCTCAGTTTTATGTACATCACCAACTGCCAGGGTGCGAATTCGAGATGCTGTCTCTGACGCATTTAACATCACGCGGGGTCCCAGATAGGGTTGCCTGTTGTCCCCGCTCTTGTATGCAATAGTTGCTGAACCACTAGTGTGAGAAAATCATGAATATCCTGCACACAGAAGGTTGAGTTTCCCAGGTTACATCCTAAGTATAACCGCGTATGCAAATGAAACCCTGCTGTATGTTCGAGACCCGGATGAAAATCTTTCCCGTCTATTGCGCGAGGTGGTTCAGTTCAGCAGGCATTTTGGGTTGTGCATTAACTGGGATAAGTGTATTATATTTCCTTTAACCCCCAACCACCACGGCACCTGTGACGGAGTTTCCTTTGAAGTGGACCATGGACTTTGCTCGCTATTGGGGGATCAAAGTCCACACTGACCCTGCAGTGGTCATTAGGGAGAACTACGGCAGGGCTTCACAGAAACTGACGGAGGATCCATCTCCCCTTCTCCCTGGTGGGTAGAATTGCTGTCATGAAGATGGTAGTTCTCCCAAGGTTTCCCTTTTTATTTCTGAATATTCCCGTTGCTGCAACCCTTTTAAACAATTGCATTCACAACTAATCAGGTTAGCATGGGACGGGAAGCAGCCTCACATCAGGTGGGAATCCCTTAATTTAACTTATGACATGGGAGGACTCGGGCCCGACACCTTGAAAAATATTACAGAGCAGCATATAGCACATTTGAACATTATTGGATCATGGCCAAAATGATCTACCATATTTATATTTAGAAAGGAACGCAGTGGATCCGTTCACCCTACCACAGACGCTATTTCGTCCACCGCGGAGATGGTATCAAATATTTGATTCCTTGGCCATTACTCTGCAGGCGTGGCAGGGGTTATTGCATATGCAGGCAGGTTCCCTGTTCTACTCGCCATAGATACAGCTGAGTTGGTGCCTATGGTTTCCACTGGGACAAGAACAAGATCATGGGGCAAGGCAGACACTTCAGACTGTGGGCATTCGTAAGATGGGTGACTTCTTTAAAAATGGGTCGGTTTGCAGCTGGGAGGATCTCCAGGGTCCAGAGACATGTCTGGCTGGTTCAGCATTGTTCCACTTATTCAGGGCCAGTAACACCTGGCACACTCTACTAGGGTATGACATGATAGAGCCACATGTAGCGACTGACCTCACCACTCTTATTAAAGAAAGTGACCCTTCCAAACTGGTTACTAAGTTTACTCCAGCATGCAGGAAACATGTTGGACAGAGGTCTCGAAGGTCAGGCGGGAATGGCAGCAGGAACTGGGCACCCCACTGAGCGATAAGGAATGGTAATATTGCTGCGCTTGCACCAAAACAGTCTCCCTGAAGAGGAAGACGTAGACGTATTCATTATAAGTTCTTCCACAGGGCCTACTGCACCCCTTGGAGACAGTTCCGATACGGGTTATCAGATAATTCTAAATGTCGTAGATGTGGCAGTGAGGGGGCAGGGTTTTGGCATTTCGCTTGGCAATTCTCTGAGATTCATTCATTTTGGAGGGCTGTGTTCCATGGACTCGGTATCATCATGAGTGCAGATTTAGAGCCTGACCCCAAGATGGCTCTGCTGGGTTGGTACCTAGGTGTCAAAAAAATTATGCACCCCTTGGTGGCTATAGGCCTTCTCCTCGCCAAAAAGCGCGTAGCATTCAGATGGGTGGGTGGTCCACGACAGACTTTAAAGGAGTGGCACGCAGATATGCTTTATTGTAATACACAGTCGGAAGCATACAACGAATTACTTCCTCCCATCAGTAGACCTAAAAGTAGCTGGGGCCCCTACCAGACATATCTCCTCAGTAAAGACTCTAATGATGTTCCTAGTGCTACTGCTGGAGTGGACGCATCTGAGGCATAGGATTTGTGGGTTTAGGCCAATGCCGGGTAACTACGTGTCTGGTCTACCTTGGGCATCGGGGGCCAATGTGTCACTGCAGGATAATGCCTGGTGTGGGACTGTGGCCAAAGGTCATTAATTGTGGTAATGTCGGGTTGCTGAAATCAAGCTTGTTTCCAATATGCTCAATTTAATGTTTATTTGTGTCCTGCATTTCCCTTATTGTGTAACTCGCAATGTCCTGTTTAAGAAAGAACAATGTATACTACACTGACATGCCTAGTTGCAATATATCTGCTTGTATTCTGTTTTGTGTATCACAAACTTTCAATAAATGTATTAAATAAAAAGAAAAAAACTTTGCAAGCCCCTGCTACCCCTGTAACCCTTTGGACAGTTTTATTCATAAATACTGTAAGAACATAGCATAGTAAGGCTTAGGTGTGCTTACTTGCTGGCATTAGGCCCTGGTTCCCCGGCGGTGGCACGCAAGTGGCCGGCAGTAGGCCGGCGAGGCTTGCACCACAGCCAAGGGGACCAGATCATTATTTATTGAATTTTTGGGGGGAAGTTGGAAAATGTGAATTGAGAAATGTGGGAAGTTCAAATATATATGCTCTCTAATTTTTTTACTGTAAAAATTGTTTATCTGGTCTTTTATCATTCAAACAGCGTCTTTACCTCCACCATAAAGTTACCTGCCACTACTACTCACCATTGATACTGTCCCAGTGTATCAGCCAACACATTGTGTCTTCCTTAGGCCTGGGCTGTAAATTCCATTCCGATCGCGAAATTTGGGTAATTTCGTGTTCTGCAAAAACCGCAATCCGCGGCTTCGCAGAATTTTTTGCTTGTTCGTGCTTATAAAATGCGTGTTCGCAAGATATTTCTCCCGAAGCACGCACACAGCGTTAGCGAACAGGAAAAAAGCATCACGAAAGGGCGGAACAAGCAATTCCACGTGTTTGCAGAACATTTGTGTGCTTGTAGAGATATTTTACTATTTCGCAGAGTTTTGCATAGCGCGACTTTGCAAATATCACCCAACCCTAGTCTTCCTGGAAGTACTGGTATATTGTTAAGTGTGGTAGCCGAGAAGGACTAACTGTTGCTGCCAATCGTGAATTTCTGCGCCTTGGATGGTAATTGGTGGATTATTATATTATGAGGTCAGGTCATCTACACGGATCCCTACAGCCACAAAAAAAAGGCGGAAGATCACTAGGAAAGTCCAAAAGGCTACATCACCCTGCAACAAGATGGATTTGGAGAAAACGCAAATCTATATTGAGGTGTCATCAAGTAGGGAATTCGGGAAAAAGGTCCCTGAACAAACAACTAAGGGGCATATTTATGTTAACTGGCGCATCCCCAGGGACCGTGCGCCACAGTGCGCCACAGCTCCGCCAACCATGGTGCGCCGCATTTATAATGCAGCGCACCATGGTGCAAAAGCGGCACAGATGCGTGACGATTCTGTGCCGGAAATGTGGCGCATTGCTGGAGTTGCGTCGCAAGCGCGACGCAGCTCCAGCAAGGCTCGGGGGTGCCACATCTACACAATGCTGCATCAAGACCTACGCCTGCTTCAAGCAGGTGCAGGGTTTTGACGCAGCATTGGCCTGAAAGTGACTGAGTGAAATCTCATAGATGAGATTTCACTCAGCCACTTTCAGGAGGCGTTCCTGCGCAGGAACGCCCCCCGCCTGAGCAGGAACGCCCCCCGCCTGAGCAGGAACGCCTCCTTATGGCGCAGGGCTTTACAACGTGACGCATCTCCTAGATGCGTCACGTTGTAAATAGGGCGCATTGTTTGCGCCGCAGTTGCGTCAAATACAGTGACGCAATTGCGGCGCAAAGAGGCGCAAGGCCATCATAAATCTGCCCCTAAGATCTTTAACAAGGATAGGACTCAGCTCTCCCAGTCCTGTATAATGGACTATATCAAACAGCCAAATAAAGTTTATGGTGAGGGTGGGTTGTCTTTACTCATATCAGTCCCAGCAGCTCTATGCTCACCTGCAAAGGATTTAGCAGTGTGTGATGGGGTGTTATCTCAGGGAGCTGCGATGGGTGATTGTTTGCCACAGTTTGCTGATGATGATAACCTTTGTTTAAAAACTACTGCCACAACAGATATTCCATCCAAAAGAGGGTAGCCCCTTTTAATGGTAGTTAAGGCCCAAGTACATTTGGACGCTGATCTCAAAGTCTTTCCATTGAATGTGACATCAGATCAAAAATTGTTGCCTGCTCAATAGACCCGTCCCCTAAAGGAAGGCAAAGTTCAAGTAGTAGCTCACCGTTATAGGGCTCTTAGTAAGTGTGATGTATCTGTCATATGTTTGGATGATATTCAATTAACCCTAAGTTTATCACAAACACCATACAATGTAAAGATATGTGAGAATTTAGGAGAGTCTATAAATCAGTCACTCAAGAAAATCTTTAGTATGAATCCATTCAGCCCTGTAATTTGGGAAAGTGATCAACATTCTGAGTCACAACAATTTCTAACCCCTCAAAAAATTAACCTTAGAGGGGGTTAACACCCCACTCAAGTAGCAACACAATCTCACACAGATACCCAAAGATTAGTGTATGATTAACCATAATGATAAGACATCCATGGCCATTTCAACTACTACAGAGTTCCTCTCAAAATATATTTGAATCTAGTTCCAAATCACAGAGAGCGCCATACTGACAGGAGAGAAGAAGTTGAGTATCCTCAGATGCAGCATATACTGAAAAAGAAAACCTATGGTTTTTTCAATGAATTTCAAAGGTTTTTTAAATGCTATTTCTAACTAGAACGTCCCTGAAACCTATGCTTTTTTCAGTGAATTTCTAAGGTTTTTTACATTTCAAACTATACCTACACAGGTAGGACATGTAAAGAAAGAGGAAGAAAGGCACAGAAAGAAAGAAGAGGAATGCAGAAAGAGGCAACAGAAGTCCAGATAGACGAAGATAAGTGCAGTAAGAAGCCAGAGATATACAGAAAGAACCAAAAGAGGTGAAGAAATAATGGTAACTTACTCAGACTAACCAGGCCCAGAGCCAGTGCTATGCTGAAAGACACCTAGAATACAGTGAAAACACCTACAGACACTAGGGTACACTATGGGTTGGGGTACCCCTGTAATTAGCATGACCTCCCCTGTAAGGCCCAAGTACATAATTGGGCAGGGGGATTAAAAGTACCTCTTACTCAGAGGTGTAGAAAGAGGTAACAGATGTGCATAAACAGGCAGGAAAGGTGCAGAAACAGGGAACATGGGTGCAGAAAGAGGCAAGTGAGTTGCAGAAAGAAGTATGAGCACTGCAGAAGGAAGTTCTCTATGGAAATTAACACTGGGAAAATGCATTTTGGGACCCCCTTTTTTCTCAGCTCCCGCTTGACGAATCACCCCAAAACTTTCAAAACAGGAGCTGACCTGAGCGCCCCATTAGTTCTGAAAATTTTGAAAGGTTCGTTAAACGGCGCCAAAGATATTGTCAAAAGAAAAAACGCTTTTTGAATAGAAACAAGGTCTTAACTATAACTACCTGCTGGTGACCAACAGTAGATAATCTCTCTCTCTCTCTATATATATATATATATATATATATATATATATATATATGTATATATATATATATATATATATATATATATATATATATATTACCTACTGGCGGTCGCCAGTAGGTATATATAGTTAGGATTTTTTCTCTATGGAACTTTTGAAAATTCTATGTCTAATAACTTTGGCGTTTGTGGACGGAATCGGCTGAAATTTTCAGGAAAATGGCACATTTTGTTTCAGAGCAGCCCCTAGAAATGTGGGGGGGTTTCGTCAAGGGGGGGCCGAGAAAAAAGAGGGGTCCCAAAACACGTTTTTAACATTGAGTTTTCCATAGGGCGTTTGGCCTCAGTTTTAGCTCGAACGGCTGAATGGATTTGCACGAAACTTGGCAAAATGGTAGGGCCTGTTAGCCCGATGGTGCCTTTGCTGGGTCTCAATATATGTGCTCCAGTGGATTTTGAGAAATTAACGTTTTAAAAAACAGATATATCTGTGACAGCGTCCCGGATAGCGCACCGGTTCGCGATCTTTTCGCGTAACGGAACTTTGCGTAGCGAAGCTGATTGGCTCTCCGGTGTCTGTCAACATTCTAAACAGTCCGGAGCGGTCGCCATCTTGTCTCTCGGTAGGATCGAGAGACAAGAGGAGGAGAAAAACGAAGGGAGAATTTAATGAAAGGGGGCAAGGTAGACCCTTCTTGACCCCCTAGGAATGATGTTGGGGTTATTAAAGGGTCCCGTGGGGCAAATAAAAAAATATAGTTTTTTTGCGGTAGAAGCGCTTTCCGGTTCGCGAACCGGGTAGTGAACCGGCACGCGAAACGGGAATTCGCCATTTTGTGTTTTGATTTAATTAAATTACAAGATGGAGGAAAAACAATGTGAGAAATGGGTATAAGGGGGTACGGGAGACGTATCTTGACCCCCTATGTTTTCTGAGGGTGGCTGAGGAGGCTCATATATGTTGATACTTGTCTTCCAGCGGCTGCGCGTGAGCGTTTTTTTTTTGTTTGTTTTGCTGCGTGACGTCTGTTAACGTTCGATTCGAAGGAAATCAGGAAGTGTTGACCGCCATTTTGACACTGCGAGTAAATATATTGTTAAAAATAATTGTTATAAATTAATTCGTATTGATAAACATTGTCTGCGCAATCTTGCTTTTTTTCCAATGCCACACTTTTGTCGTGCACGGCAGCCATTTTAGATGCCTTGACCAGACCTACTCTCTTCACGCCGCCGATCCTCCCCACCCTCGCAAGCATCTCCCCCACGCACTGGTCACCCCCGCTCTCTGTCTTATGCATGGGCCATAAACCTCCCCCCATCTGCGCTGCTCTTCCCTGAGAATCACACCCTGTGCCCGCCCGACACCACCCTTTCACCCTATTCACTACCGCACCCTCTGACATTCCTCTTCCTTTGTGTCTGATTGTCCAGGCCGGTCCCAGGCTATCACGTAGCCCTGCGGATGTAGTTTATGGCCTCAACTGTAAAGAATCACCCCTCTTCAAAGGAGTTACAGTAGATCAAAGCCCCCACCCGATGAGATCCGTCACACCACACGCGTTCCTACTATCTGATAACCATCCTGTATTGTGATTGGGGAGGGGATTCTCACTGTGAGGGTGTGTGGGACCGAGCCTGAAGCGGAAGATTCCAGGGATGCCTCTTTGTACATCAAAGTTTTTACAATTATGTGTCACATTAAAAATATATAGCACTCCAACAAAGTAGTAGGATTTAAAAACTTTAATAACTTATAAATATATACAACGCAACAAAAACAGTAAACACATTTAAAAAATTTTTTTAAAACAGAAGCAACAATGGTCAGTAGCTGTCTTTTGTGCGAATAGTCCCAAGGCAGCACAACGTGCTGAGCTCTGGACGGCACCCAGGTGATGTCACCTGGGTGCCGCACTGGTTTTGGTATCCTACAATGCTGCTCCGAAAAACGGCGTGGGGCGCCCCGGGGGGGGGGGAGGCCTCGTCAGTAGCGGTCTATTGTGCGAATAGTCTTAAGGCAGCAGAACGCGCTGAGATGTGGATGGCACCCAGGTGATGTCCAGTAAGTTGCCGCACTGGTTTTGGTATCCTACAATGCTGCTCCGAAAAACGGTGTGGGGTGCCCCGGGGGGGGGGAGGCGGCGTGAACGGGCCTCCCCAGGTGGAGGCTCGTCTGCTGTAGTGGGGCGCCCCTTTACCGTTTCAGTTGCCATTCCGCCCGCTTTTGCTACACTGTGCCTCATCCGCCATTCAGCTGTTTACCGCCCGCTCTTGCGGCTACAGCGTCTCGCTCACCATGTAGTTAAGTTGCGCCCACTCTTGCGGTGCAGCGATAGGCGGCTGCCACAGGACTCTAAAAATGGCGGCCGGCTCTTCGGATTTGGGCCTGGTCCACTAAAATGGCCCTGGGACACCTTGGAACTCGGACGCTTGTCTGCTAGGGCTTGGGCTCCATTCTCGAAAGCGTCCCCTCAGCATTGAAGATTCTACAAAAGTCTTGGGGGCCCCTGACTCCCGCAGGCTTCCGGTGGGAGCGGCTGCCATGATTGCTTGCGGAATGGCCACGACAGAGCTACGAGATGGTGGTGCTCTCATGCTGACGCCAGCTTCAGTCTGAAAAATCCAGAAACACTGTAGACTATCAATTCGATGAGTTTCGGTGGAGCCCCAACGTGACCCGGTAGGGAAGAACTTGCCCTCCCCTTTTTTGAGTGATGGTTCTTGTTGCCTGTCCCCTCTGATGTCATCTAACGGAACCTTTTTTGATTGCCGAGTGAGAAAAAAAAAGGTGGGTCTTTCATCGTTTGGGAAAAAAAATGTTTTAATCCAATGAAAAGTTTTATTTTTAGGTCATATGATCACGCCTTCCATCATTAGGAAACCAAAAGTAAAATGAACCAATGAAAAGTTTTATTAACAAGTCACATGACCTGTTATGCGGCTTTGGGCTATAAAAAGCGTACAAAATCCGTTGGCCCATGAGGCGGCGGCAGTAGCGGACCGATGTGCGTATAGGCCGAAGGCAGCACAACGCGCCAAGATCCGGATGGCACTGAGTTGGTGTCCAGCAAGTTGCACTGGTGTGGCCATCCTACAATGCTGCGCCGAAAGACAGCGTGGGGTGCCCGGGGGAGGCGGCGCGAACGGCCCTCTTCCGCCTCCCCAGGTGGAGGCACCTCATCTGCAGTGCGGCGCCCCTTAGCGTTTCACATGCCGTCCAGCCGAGTTGCGCCCGCACTTGCTGCTACAGTAGGCCGAAGGCAGCACAACGCGCCAAGATCCGGATGGCACCGAGGTGGTGACCAGCAAGTTGCCGCACTGGTGTGGCCATCCTACAATGCTGCGCCGAAAGACGGCGTGTCCAGCTGAGTTTCTCCCGCTCTTGCGGTACAGTGACTCGAACGCGCCGAGATCCGGATGGCACCGAGGTGGTGTCCAGCAAGTTGCCGCACTGGTGTGGCCATCCTACAATGCTGCGCCGAAAGACGGCGTGTCCAGCTGAGTTTCTCCCGCTCTTGCGGTACAGTGACTCGAACACGCCTAGATCTGGATGGCACCGAGGTGGTGTCCAGCAAGTTGCCGCACTGGTGTGGCCATCCTACAATGCTGCGCCGAAAGACGGCGTGTCCAGCTGAGTTTCTCCCGCTCTTGTGGTACAGTGACTCGAACGCGCCGAGATCCGGATGGCACCGAGGTGGTGTCCAGCAAGTTGCCGCACTGGTGTGGCCATCCTACAATGCTGCGCCGAAAGACAGCGTGGGGTGCCCGGGGGGGGTGAGGGGGGAGGCGGCGTAAACGGACCTCTTCCGCCTCCCCAGGTGAAGGCATCTCATCTGCAGTTTGATTTGGTGGATAATCCCCGACCTGCCAGTACATCCACCAATGAAGTGGCAGTGACAGAATCAGAGGCAAGGGAAATGGTTCTAAATCTTCAGAAGAACTTTGGACAAATGAAAATGACATGTTTAACTTGCGGCAAATTAATTTCATGTGGAGAGAGGAGTGTTATTCTAATCAATAGAGCTTATGAACATCATCATAGTCGCCGGTTGGTGGAGACATTTTGACTATATCCTGGAACTGTCCGGCCTCGCCCAAAATGGCGCTGGTATAAATGGGACTCGTAACTCCTTGTTGTGTACTGGTTGCCCAACCTTGATATCACGAGATACGTATGCAGTTTTGAAGCACATGTCGGCGGGGACGAGTACTGATTGAACATTTGGACATCCCTATTGATATTAAGTTCTGATGTGTTATTGATTACTGTACTATTGAAAGTTCGATTTAACGTCACACATGGTACTTGCCCGCAAATGTATATCTAGATAATTTTATTGTAACTGGCCCTGTCGTCCTTTAATTATAAAATGTACGTCCACCGATTCCGCAAATGTTAGACACCTTAGTTCTTGCAACCTAATGGGTCGCCCGTTACGTTGTTCTACAGTGTAAATGTCCCCTCATCATATACGATTCCAGTTTGCTCCGTGGCCGGCCCACGTGGTTATAGGCCCGTATTTGTATACTGACATTTTCACAATAAAGATTTTTAAAACAAAACATGGTAGTAGTACTTACATTGGAAAAGTTTTGAATAATAGCCACTGTTTTCGAATCAGTAAAAGGCAAGTGAAATAAAGCAGTCCAATTACATGACGGTTAAAAGGTATAATACGCAGGAACGCAGTAAAGATAAATGGTCAAGGGCTGTTGTGTTTTCTACTCCTGCAACATAAAGTGATCGATAAGAATCTGATATTCAGGCCTATCGGCGACTAAGACAGCAGGCTGAGCCTCTTTTGCTCAACGGCTCCCTCATGGGACGAAGAAACGCCCTTTTTCTCGAAATAGGAATATTTTACTTGCAGGACAGTTGTAAAGTTCCCGGGAAAATACATTAGCCTGGAACATTATAACATATATGTTTAAGAAAAAAAAATGTTCGAAAGCAATGAAAAGCGTTATTATGACCAAGCCTTTCATCATTAGAATAACAAAAGTAAAATGAACCAATGAAAAGTTTTATTAACAAGTCACATGACCTGTTATGCTTATGTTACGCGCTGGGCGCCGCGCTCTGGATCGCTTCCGGGAAGCTGCGCCTTGCGCACCGGAGTACTTCCGGGTGCGCTAACGCGGCGCGTCATATGACGCATTACGCGACAACGCAGGTCCAGAATATAGTCAAAATGTCTCCACCAACCAGCGGTCGGAACACAACCCCTTTCAGTAGTCCAAAAAGTTCTGTTAAATGACAACAGAAGGGACAGGCTACAAGAACCTTCAGTCAAAGAGGGGAGGGCAAGTTCTTCTCTACCTGTTCACGTTGGGGCTCCATCGGAACTTATAGAATTTCGGCGGGGTGGGTGGCGGAGCCGAGCTGTCTTGCAGCCATCATGGCGTCGAGCTCAGTTCATCTCACTAGTTTCGTATTTCTCATGAGGGGTTGTTCCTAATGTTTCTATTTTAGCGAGGTCAAAAAGAGATCCCATTAGTGGCCTACTGATTTTGCTCGATTCCTTTTGTTTTTTAATACGATTTTTCACTATCTGCAAAGACTAAACAGAGTATTGCGACTCTGTGCTTGTTTGTTATTAGAGAATGAAGCAAAGAGATCCAATTCTAAAACAGTAAATGCTTGGATAACAATCAATCAAATGGAGAGAGAAGCAGGCACGACGGATTACAACGGGGGCAAAGGCCTGCGTTACCTACCCTTCACTATCTGCAAAGAGAGAATACTCCTAAAAGAAAAAAAGGGGGGGGGGCAGCGTTCAAAGCTCATCAGCGTGCATAGACACGAAAATGTTTTTACCTACCACGTACTTGACATTTTAAAGCTTTTCATATTTGCTATTAAAAAACCATTGAAATTCACTGAAAAAACCATAGGTTAAAGACCATATATAGTTAGGAATTAACATTTACAAAACCTAAATTTACTCGCACAAAACCATAGAAATTCGCATATATAGTTAGTTGCAATAACTATATATCGCGCACCCGCAATCCACTGCTGATGATGTCACATATTACATCATTCATGACATGGTCAGTGACATCACTGATGACATCACTGATGACATCTCAAATGACATCACTGATGACATCTCAAATGACATCACTGATGACATCTCAAATGACATCAGTGATGACATCACTGATGACATCTCATTTGACATTACTGATCACATCACTGATAATATCATTCATGTGATAATACGATGAACCTCTTCAGACTTTAATATAACCTTAGATACAATCAGTGTAAACAGACACTCACAGATTGTCACTCATCCATGGAGTTACTCATACATCTAGTCAGTCATGAAAAGAATCAATCACTCCTCCATTTCCTCAACTATACAGTTATACACACCTTACTTATTCAAACATATACTAACACATATTTACTCTCCTATACAATCCCTGATACAAATTCACAATGATCCATGCAGCCACTCACACATTCACTGGCTCTTATGCACAGTTATTTATATATGTCAACTCTCACATGTACTGTGTTTTACATATGTACTTACTTTGACATGTAGCACTGAGAAATCCATTCAATCACCAATACACTCATGCAGACAGTCAACCGCCCATACAGCTGTTTCCACATGCACTTTTGAACCCATACATCTAGTGAATCAACTACTCACACATCTATGCACAGAGTCACACACCTCCCAGCCACCCACACACACACTCAGTCTCCCATACAAATACTTGGGTAACCAATCAATAACCCATATAGTTACTCATATAGCTACTGATCTACACATGCAGCATCTTACACAACAACAGACATACTGATGCACACATTCAGACAGTTTAGTCACTAACCCATGCACTCAGTGAGACACATTTAATCATTTACTCATACAGTCAGTCATGCACCTACTAAATCCTTCATCCAGACACTTATGCATCCACTCATTCTTCAATATGTAAGACATATTTTAACTTTACAGAAACTTACAGTCACTGGATGATGTCATCAGTGATGTCATCAGTGATGTCACTGTCCATGTCATGAATGATGTAATATGTGACATCATCAGCAGTGGATTGCGGGTGCGCGATATATAGTTATTGCAACTAACTATATATGCGAATTTCTATGGTTTTGTGCGAGTAAATTAAGGTTTTGTAAATGCTAATTCCTAACTATATATGGTCTATAACCTATGGTTTTTTCAGTGAATATATATATATATATAAAAATTCACTGAAAAAACCATAGGTTATAGACCATATATAGTTAGGGATTAGCATTTACAAAACCTTATTTTACTCGCACAAAATCATTGAAATTCGCATATATAGTTAGTTCCACTAACTATATATCGCGCACCCGCAATCCACTGCTGATGATGTCACATATTACATCATTCATGACATGGTCAGTGACATCACTGATGACATCACTGATGACATCTCAAATGACATCACTGATGACATCACTGATGACAACATCCAATGACTGTATGTTTCTGTAAAGTTAAAATATGTCTTACATATTGAAGAATGAGTGAATGTATAAGTGTCTGGATGAAGGATTAGTAGGTGCATGACTGACTGTATGAGTGAGTGATTAAATGTGTCTCACTGAGTGCATGGGTTAGTGACTAAACTGTCTTAATTTGTGCATCATTATGTCTGTTGTTCTGTAAACTGCTGCATGTGGTAATCAGTAGCTGTATGAGTAACTATATGGGTTATTGATTGGTTGCCCAAGTATTTGTATGGGAGACTGAATTTGTGTGTGGGTGGCTGGGAGGGGTATGACTCTGTGCATAGATGTGTGAGCAGTTGATTCACTAGATGTATGGGTTCAAAAGTGCATGTGGAAACAGCTGTATGGGCAGTTGACTGTGTGCATGAGTGTATTGGTGAGTGAATGGATATCTCAGTGCTACATGTCAAAGTAAGTACATATGTAAAACACAGTACATGTGAGAGTTGACATATATAAATAACTGTGCATAAGAGGCAGTGAATGTGTGAATGGCTGTATGGATCATTGTGAACTTCAATCAAGGATTGTATAAAAGAGTAAATATGTGTTAGTATATGTTTGAATAAGTAAGGTGTGTATAACTGTATAGTAGAGGAAATGGAGGTGTGATTGATTCTTTGCATGACTGACTAGGTGTGTGAGTAACTCCATGGAGGAGTGACAGTCTGTGAGTGTCTGTTTACACTGAGTGTATGTAAGGTTATATTAGAGTCTGAAGAGGTTCAACGTATTATCACATGAATGATATCATCATTGATGTATTCAGTAATGTCAAATGAGATGTCATCAGTGATGTCATCACTGATGTCATTTGAGATGTCATCAGTGATGTCATTTGAGATGTCATCAGTGATGTCACTGACCATGTCATGAATGATGTAATATGTGACATCATCAGCAGTGGATTGCGGGTGCGCGATATATAGTTAGTGGAACTAACTATATATGCGAGTTTCAATGGTTTTGTGCGAGTAAAATAAGGTTTTGTAAATGCTAATCCCTAACTATATATGGTCTATAACTTATGGTTTTTTCAGTGAATTTTTAAGGTTTTGTAAATGCTAATTCCTAACTATATATGGTCTATAACCTATGGTTTTTTCAGTGAATTTCAATGTTTTTTTAATAGCAAATATCAAAAGCTGTAAAATGTATTCTTATTTTAATGCAAAAATATATTTGATATGTTTTTAATAAACAAAATGTATGCATCTGCCAAACCCTGACCTCTTAATAGTGCACTGTGGTGGAAATGATTTGGGCACTATGACTGGGGTTGGTCTGGAAATGCTTTTAAAGAACACCTTTCATCAATTGATGACACTTTTTCCCCAAACTGCCTTGGTATATTCCAATATATGTCAAAGACAGAAATGGAAGTGGTCCAACCAATTTTTTCCACAATTTGAGAAAGCACGGAAACATGTGAATAAATCTGTTTCTGCTTACATGAGAGACTATGGAATGGGTTTAATATACAACAATAACTTGCGTTACAATATTCAAGACATCTACAGAAGAGATGGTGTGCACTTCTCCGATGAAGGGAATAGAATATTCGTCCTTTATTTAAAAGTGTGCATTGGAACCTACTTGTAGGTACCTAAATTAGCCACAGAACCCAATAGCTCTTTTCAGAGCTACCCTACCTCTGATCATTCAAAACGTTTATCTTTTTCTAACTTTTTTTTTTTCACCAAAGTACGCTCCCCGGTTCGCTTACCGGTGCGCCTACCCGGCGCTCCCCCCGCGAAATTTTCCAAAATTTTTATTTTTTATTTTTGCATATATCAGCGTCCTAATCCCCCCTCAGAAAACCTAGAGGGTCACAAAGTGTCTACCGTGCCCCCTTCTACCCATTCCGAACATTGTTTGTCCTCCATCTTATGTCTCAATTCTACCGATACACAAAATGGAGGACTCGCGTAACGTTGCCGGTTCGCGTACCGGGGAGCGCACCGGTAAGCGCTCGATAAAAAAAGGTGGGAAAGTTATTTACAGAAAAACCACTACAGACACTTTCATCAAATATAAAATAGGCCCTACTACATAGCAGTCCCTACCATTTACCCAAATCTGATGGAATTCCATTGAGAAAATTATGCTGTAAGCCTGACTAAATATCCTGAGGTAACTTACCTAACAAAAACACTTATGAAGTGTTAGAATTGACAACCAATCAAAATGCTACTTTCAATATCTTCTATTATTTCATGACATTTGATTGGTTATGTACCTGAATATATATAAAGAAAGAGAGAGAAGCACAGCTATTTTGACTACTACTTCCTAAGTACATATCAAGTGCATTTCAACTGAGAACTTAAACTTCTTTTTGAAAGGTAAGATGTTATTTTAAAAACTGAAGTATGTTCTGCACTTTAAGTTAATTAGGAAAACATTTTCTGATAGTTATATACTATCCCTCTGTAATACTTATAGAATAAGATAGACTTCTCTGTTTTAGTTATGGATGGAGTTAGGCTTGTCTTGTATAATTAAGAATTGACTTAGGCTTTATCACATACATTTTTTTATATTTCTACTTCCAGTCTGATACCATACACTGCCCAAAGATAAAATCACTGTTTAAAAAACCAAACTACCTGTCTGTACTTAAACCCAACAGTGCCCTATCTGTACTGATATATTTTTTTTAAATTCATTTTACAGCACAAAAATGGAAGGAGAGAAAAAAAATACCTTCGAAATTGTTGCAGAAAGCAACAAAGATACAGAAATTGACTCTGAATTCTTTGATGAATCACGGAACTTTGAACTTCTGCAATGTGTAGAATCAGTAGATTACCTGATTGAAAATGAGAACATTTTATATAGATATAGATATATATATATATATAATTTCTATGGCAAAATGAAACCCCTCATTTTGTTCCTTTTCAAATTAAATGTATTAAGTGTTACCACTTTTGTTCCAATCAAGATGACTTCAGGTGTGCCATACTTTTGTCATAAGTAAGACTGTTAGCGTTCTAGTTGTTCTTTAGAACACTCTGGGACATTCTGTCATTGGGCTATAGCTGGGCTACATCTGGCTGATATTTGGGCTACATTTGTTTTTTTTTTGTCTCTGGTGGCCATCTTTGGGCTACATTGGGCTACATTGGGCTACATTGGGCTACATTTGGGCTCTAACATATATATAGCCCAATGTAGCCCAATATATATTTTTCAAAGTTAATTTTCGGAAAAACCACTGGAGCATATATCTTGAGACATAGCAAAGGCACATCGGGGTACCAGTCCCTACAATTTTGCGAAGTTTGGTGGAAATCCATTCAGCCGTTCGGGCTAAAAGTGAGTCCAACCGCCCTATGGAAAACTCAATGTTAAAAACACGTTTTGGGACCCCCCTTTTTTCTTGGCCCCCGCTTGACGAAACCCCCCAAACTTTCAGGGGACGCTCAGAAACAACATGTGCCATTTTCCTGAAAATTTCAGCCAATTCCGTCCATCAACGCCAAAGTTATTCAACATAGAATTTTCAGAAATCCCTATTAAAAAAAGATCCTAACTATATATACCTACTGGCGACCGCCAGTAGGTAATATATATATATATATATATTGCCACCACTCCCGTCTTGGTACAAAACGGGTCTGACACATGCTTGAGCTTCACTCGGGTAAATTTATTGCCACCATTTAAGCACTGTAGCACATTAACAAAGTCCTGTCCCCCAACTCCTGGCAGACGCGTTTCAGCGTTATGCTTTCCTCAGTGCCGGTTGCAAGTTGGAAGGGGAGAATCTGCTAAGACTTTCGCAGGCAGTTCAAATAGCCAGGTGAGTGACCCCATTGGACGGCAGGTGTTCACACAGAAAGAGGACAGGGAAAGTTCCGCACAGCAAAAGTACTTTTCCCCTCTCTGGTGCTGAGGTTTCTCCAGTGCGCAGATCGTGCTTTAAAAAGGAAATGTTCGCTTTGGACACATGAGTTTGATGCAGTGATCTCCTCAAACATATAGTTATGCCCCGACTTCGTCAGCCATCCAAGCGCCCTGTTCCCTTACATGAGGCACAATCCATGGCGGAATTCGTCACCCGGGCGCAGCTCACCAACAGACAGACTGTTGCTCTTTCCCCAGTGCCTACACTTTCATCCAGGCTGGGGGGACGCCGCATTTGTGCAGTCCGTGCACGAAAAGCACAGGATTGTCGGCCATATGCGGAGCTCCTGAACAAGAGGCGTGCCAGTAATGCAGAGCCGACCTCCGCCATTATATATTTCCACCACTCCCGTCTTGGTACAAAACGGGTCTGACACATGCTTGAGCTTCACTCAGGTAAATTTATTGCCACCATTTAAGCACTGTAGCACATTAACAAAGTCCTGTCCCCCAACTCCTGGCAGACGCGTTTCAGCGTTATGCTTTCCTCAGTGCCGGTTGCAAGTTGGAAGGGGAGAATCTGCTAAGACTTTCGCAGGCAGTTCAAATAGCCAGGTGAGTGACCCCATTGGACGGCAGGTGTTCACACAGAGAGAGGACAGGGAAAGTTCCGCACAGCAAAAGTACTTTTCCCCTCTCTGGTGCCGAGGTCTCTCCAATGCGCAGATCGTGCTTTAAAAAGGAAATGTTCGCTTTGCACATGTGAGTTTGATGCAGTGATCTCCTCAAACATATAGTTATGCCCCGACTTCGTCAGCCATCCAAGCGCCCTGTTCCCTTACATGAGGCACAATCCATGGCGGAATTCGTCACCCGGGCGCAGCTCACCAACAGACAGACTGTTGCTCTTTCCCCAGTGCCTACACTTTCATCCAGGCTGGGGGGGGCGCCGCATTTGTGCAGTCCGTGCACGAAAACCACAGGATTGTCGGCCATATGCGGAGCTCCTGAACAAGAGGCGTTCCAGTAATGCAGAGCCGACCTCCGCCATTATATATTGCCACCACTCCCGTCTTGGTACAAAATGGGTCTGACACATGTTTGAGCTTCACTCGGGTAAATTTATTGCCACCATTTAAGCACTGTAGCACATTAACAAAGTCCTGTCCCCCAACTCCTGGCAGACGCGTTTCAGCATTATGCTTTCCTCAGTGCCGGTTGCAAGTTGGAAGAGGAGAAGCTGCTAAGACTTTCGCAGGCAGTTCAAATAGCCAGGTGAGTGACCCCATTGGACAGCAGGTGTTCACACAGAGAGAGGACAGGGAAAGTTCCGCACAGCAAAAGTACTTTTCCCCTCTCTGGTGCCGAGGTCTCTCCAGTGCGCAGATCGTGCTTTAAAAATGAAATGTTCGATTTGGACACGTGAGTTTGATGCAGTGATCTCCTCAAACATATAGTTATGCCCCGACTTCGTCAGCCATCCAAGCGCCCTGTTCCCTTATGTGAGGCACAATCCATTGCGGAATTCCTCACCCGAGCGCAGCTCACCAACAGACAGACTGTTGCTCTTTCCCCAGTGCCTACACTTTCATCCAGGCTGGGGGGTTGCCGCATTTGTGCAGTCCGTGCACGAAAACCACAGGATTGTCGGCCATATGCGGAGCTCCTGAACAAGAGGCGTGCCAGTAATGCAGAGTCGACCTCCGCCATTATATATTGCCACCACTCCCGTCTTGGTACAAAACGGGTCTGACACATGCTTGAGCTTCACTCGGGTAAATTAAATTGCCACCATTTAAGCACTGTAGCACATTAACAAAGTCCTGTCCCCCAACTCCTGGCAGACGCGTTTCAGCGTTATGCTTTCCTCAGTGCCGGTTGCAAGTTGGAAGGGGAGAATCTGCTAAGACTTTCGCAGGCAGTTCAAATAGCCAGGTGAGTGACCCCATTGGACGGCAGGTGTTCACACAGAGAGAGGACAGGGAAAGTTCCGCACAGCAAAAGTACTTTTCCCCTCTCTGGTGCCGAGGTCTCTCCAGTGCGCAGATCGTGCTTTAAAAAGGAAATGTTCGCTTTGGACACGTGAGTTTGATGCAGTGATCTCCTCAAACATATAGTAATGCCCCGACTTCGTCAGCCATCCAAGCGCCCTGCTCCCTTACGTGAGGCACAATCCATGGCGGAATTCCTCAACCGAGTGCAGCTCACCAACAGACAGACTGTTGCTCTTTCCCCAGTGCCTACACTTTCATCCAGGCTGGGGGGGTGCCGCATTTGTGCAGTCCGTGCACGAAAACCACAGGATTGTCGGCCATATGCGGAGCTCCTGAACAAGAGGCGTGCCAGTAATGCAGAGCCGACCTCCGCCATTATATATTGCCACCACTCCCGTCTTGGTACAAAACGGGTCTGACACATGCTTGAGCTTCACTTGGGTAAATTTATTGCCACCATTTAAGCACTGTAGCACATTAACAAAGTCCTGTCCCCCAACTCCTGGCAGACGCGTTTCAGCGTTATGCTTTCCTCAGTGCTGGTTGCAAGTTGGAAGGGGAGAATCTGCTAAGACTTATATTTTTTTTAAATATTTTTTTTTAAAACAATGTGCCCTGCAGCAAGGACGCACTACACAGCAGGTAAGTTGAAAACTTCCTTATTGCACACAAAAGCAGCATTTCACACCTCATTAGTTGCCAACGCGTTTCAAAGCTGGCTGCTTCTTTTTCCTGGGTATATGTGGCAGTGCAGTAAAATTAAAATAGTCCCACGTGTGCTTGTTACTTTATAGACCTCTGGTGTGTCTGCTGATTGGTTCTTCCTGGCGCACCCGATTGGTTTCTCTTCCTGATGCACCTTGGGACATGTGGTTTATTCCCCGTAGTGGGCTCCGGATATTGCCACAAATTAATCATCCTAAGTGGTTTCAGGCCCTCCAGTGGGCCCCGGTGTGAAGCCTCCTGCTTTCTTATTGTCATTGCTCTGCTGTGCCCCATCGGTTTCGGAACAGTTCCATATCCAGAGGCCCCATCTTTTCTTGGGCGGTGCATCCCTCACGGCCGGAAACGGCGTGTAAATTTTTTTAAAACAATGTGCCCTGCAGCAAGGACGCACTCCACAGCAGGTAAGTTGAAACCTTCTTTATTGCTCACGAAAGCAGCATTTCACACCTCATTAGTTGCCAACGCGTTTCAAAGCTGTCTGCTTCTTCCTGGGCATATGTGGCAGGGCAGTAAAATTAAAATAGTCCCACGTGTGTTTGTTACTTTATAGACCTCTGATGTGTCTGCCGATTGGTTCTTCCTGGCGTACCCGATTGGTTTCTCTTCCTGGTGCACCTTGGGACATGTGGTTTATTCCCCGTAGTGGGCTCCGCTTATTGCCACAAATTAATCATCCTAAGTGGTTTCAGGCCTCCAGTGGGCCCCGGTGTGAAGCCTCCCGCTTTCTCATAGTCATTGCTCTGCTGTGCCCCATCGGACTCGGAACAGTTCCATATCCAGAGGCCCCATCTTTTCTTGGGCGGTGCATCCTTCACGGCCGGAACCGCCAAGTAAGTTTTTGAAAACAATGTGCCCAGCAGCAAGGACGCACTCCACAGCAGGTACGTTGAAAACTTCTTTATTGCACACGAAAGCAGCATTTCACACCTCATTAGTTGCCAACGCGTTTCAAAGCTGTCTGCTTCTTCCTGGGCATATGTGGCAGGGTAGTAAAATTAAAATAGTCCCACGTGTGTTTGTTACTTTATAGACCTCTGATGTGTCTGCCGATTGGTTCTTCCTGGCGTACCCGATTGGTTTCTCTTCCTGGTGCACCTTGGGACATGTGGTTTATTCCCCGTAGTGGGCTCCGCGTATTGCCACAAATTAATCATCCTAAGTGGTTTCAGGCCTCCAGTGGGCCCCAGTGTGAAGCCTCCCGCTTTCTCATAGTCATTGCTCTGCTGTGCCCCATCGGACTCGGAACAGTTCCATATCCAGAGGCCCCATCTTTTTTTGGGCGGTGCATCCTTCACGGCCGGAACCGGCGTGTAAATTTTAGAAAACAATGTGCCTTGCAGCAAGGACGCAGTCCACAGCAGGTAAGTTGAAAACTTCTTTATTGCACACAAAAGCAGCATTTCTCACCTCATTAGTTGCCAACGCATTTCAAAGCTGTCTGCTTCTTCTTCCTGGGCATATGTGGCAGTGCAGTAAAATTAAAATAGTCCCACGTGTGTTTGTTACTTTATACACCTCTGGTGTGTCTGCCGATTGGTTCTTCCTGGCGCACTCGGTTGGTTTCTCTTCCTGGTGCACCTTGGGACATGTGGTTTATTCCCCGTAGTGGGGTCCGCATATTGCCACAAATTAATAATCCTAAGTGGTTTCAGGCCCTCCAGTGGGCCCCGGTGTGAAGCCTCCCGCTTTCTCATTGTCATTGCTCTGCTGTGCCCCATCAGACTCGGAACAGTTCCATATCCAGAGGCCCCATCTTTTCTTGGGCGGTGCATCCTTCACGGCCGGAACCCCCGTGTAAATTTTTGAAAACAATCCGCCTGATTCATGAAGCTGAATTCGGCTCGCAAAGGGCCAGATTCTGAGAATCTGGCCCTTTGCGAGTGAGATTTTTGCATTTGGGATTCTTCATCCCAAATGCAAAAATCGGTAATTGCGTTTTCGCAAATTTGCGATGGATTACATTTAAGGAATCTCTATTTGAGATTCCTTAAATGCAATTCATCATCCATTTAAAAATTGCGAAATCGCAATTTCGGGCCGCTATTTACCGCGAGGTCAAACCTCGTGGTAAATAGCGATAACTCAGAAAAATGCTTTTAAAAGCATTTTTCTGAGTTGCATTTTGCACACACACATGTCCTTTGGGCATGTGTGTGCGCAACCCCTGTTCATATTAGCATTTAAGGAGTGCTACAGGGTGTCCTTTGGACACCCCTGGCACCCTTTCAATCGCTATCTTATTTGCGATTAGCTAATTGCTAATCGCAAATAAGGAATACTCCCCATTCATTCCTATGGGCCTTTTGGCCCATAGGAATGAATGGGGAGTTATTCCTTATTTGCGATTAGCAATTTGCTAATCGCAAATAAGGAATTAGTAGGAATCGCATTTTTTTTGCATATTCCTACATGAATCCCGTTTTGCGAGTCCTTAATAGCTATTCGCTATGAATCGCTATTAGGGGCTCGCAAAACGGGAGTATGATGAATCAGGCTGTATGTGCCCTGCAGCAAGGACGCACTCCACAGCAGGTAAGTTGAAAACTTCTTTATTGCACACAAAAGCAGCATTTCACACCTCATTAGGTGCCAAGGCGTTTCAAAGCTGTCTGCTTCTTCTTCCTGGGCATATGTGGCAGTGCAGTAAAATTAAAATAGTCCCACGTGTGTTTGTTACTTTATAGACCTCTGGTGTGTCTGCCGATTGGTTCTTCCTGGCGCACCAGATTGGTTTCTCTTCCTGGTGCACCTTGGGACATGTGGTTTATTCCCCGTAGTGGGCTCCGCATATTGCCACAAATTAATCATCCTAAGTGGTTTCAGGCCCTCCAGTGGGCCCCGGTGTGAAGCCTCCCGCGCTCTCATTGTCATTGCTCTGCTGTTACCCATCGGACTCGGAACAGTTCCATATCCAGCGGCCCCATCTTTTCTTGGGCGGTACATCCTTCACAGCCTGAACCGCCGTGTACATTTTTGAAAACAATGTGCCCTGCAGCAAGGACGCACTCCAAAGCAGGTAAGTTGAAAACTTCTTTATTGCACACGAAAGCAGCATTTCACACCTCATTAGTTGCCAAGGCATTTCAAAGCTGTCTGCTTCTTCTTCCTGGGCATATGTGGCAGTGCAGTAAAATTAAAATAGTCCCACGTGTGTTTGTTACTTTATAGACCTTATATTCTACTCCACTGTCACAAAAGACCCGACCAGCACTCAGGTTAGATCAAACCTCCCTCACGATTATTGCGCATGGTAACAAATATGTATATATATATGTATGTATATATATATATATTCACTGAAAAAACCATAGGTTTCACACCAGGTATAGTTAGGTAGAAATTTTACTCGCATAAAACCATTGAAATTCCCACGTTATAATTAGTTGGACTCACTATAACTTGCGCGTGCAATGCACTGCTGATGACGTCACATATTACATCACTCATGACATGGTCAGTGACATCACTCATGACATCACTGATGACATCTCAAATGACATCACTGATGACAACATCCTTGTGACAAAGTGGCAGACCTCCTATCAGCATAAAATATCCTTTGACACACACATTCAAAAATAGAAACTAACATTTTCTTAAAAAAGGAGAAACCAATACCAATTACAACAACTTATTAGGTAATTCCAACATCTACATACACATCCACTCATTCACCAACAGTTCTAAATAGTCACTCATGCAAGTACTTACTCATCATATGTACTCATACACCTATGCATCCTGTTACACACTAATACTCATCCATATAGTTACTCACACACAAATTCACACATGCAAATAAACTATCAAAAAACCATTTACTTGATTATACTGCTATCTACACACCACTACACATACTTCTACAGAAACGGAAACATATTTACTCTCTTAAACAATCAATTATAAAAACACATACTCACTAACCCACCCATACACACAATCATCCACCCATACAGTCTTGCACACATGCTGTCTTCAAAATACATACAAATAGTGAGTCACTCATTCATGCATCTGTGCTCTAAGTAATATCCCCCACCGAACCATACAGACACAGATACTGATACTCAAAAAACCAGCTAATAACTCATATACACACTCGTGTAGCTACTCACCAACCCATGAAGCCACTTATACACAAAGTGAGACACAGATACAGATATTTAAATAATTAAACATTACTCGCTAATATATGTATTCACTAAGATACATTTAATAAGTCAGTTAACCAATCAATTTTACACAAAAAAACATCCATTTAGACATTTATTTACCCATTTATTCTTCCATCAACCTTTAGATATACATATATAAAAAATATTTATTTTTCAGAAAGATACACATTCACTGGATGATGTCATCAGTGATGTCATTTGAGATGTCATCAGTGATGTCATGAGTGATGCCACTGACCATGTCATGAGTGATGTAATATGTGACGTCATCAGCAGTGCATTGCACGCGCAAGTTATAGTGAGTCCAACTAACTATAACGTGGGAATTTCAATGGTTTTATGCGAGTAAAATTTCCACCTAACTATAACTGGTGTGAAACCTATGTTTTGTTCAGTGAATTTAATAGGTTTTTTAAATGCTAATTCCTAACTATAACTGGTGTGAAACCTATGTTTTTTTAGTGAATATATATATATATATATATATATATATATATATATATATATATATATATATATATATATATATGTATATATTTTCAAAGTAGCCTGGCAGCCGCCAAGCTCCGCTCTCCTCGAGCCTCTTAGCGAAGGCGGTTCGTGTGTAGGTAGCGAGCCTTCATATAAATTCGAATTCTGACTTCCCCATTCCGGTCAGAGAACACACGAACAACTTCTTGCTGGAGAAACGCTTTTTAATGCAGTTTTAAAGCAACAACAAAAACCCTACGCGTTTCAGGAGCTCACCTCCCTTGCTCACGAGTGAAAGTGTTAGAATCACGATAGGTTTTAAATAAACATGTGACATACTTGTGAATAATCATAGAAAGCAGACTAGCGCTGCAAAGTAAAAGGTGAATAGTTACTAATGAAAACAATTAACCGAGTTTAAACTTTGAAATTTATGATATATATATATATATATATATATATATAAAACTTTTATGGCAAAATGAAACCCCTCATTTTGGTCCTTTTCAAATTAAATGTATTAAGTGTTACCACTTTATTCCAATCAAGATGACTTCAGGTGTGCGATACTTTTGTCGTTCTTTAGAACACTCTGGGACATTCTGTCATTGGGCTATAGTTGGGCTACATATGGCTGATATTTGGGCTACATTTGGGCTCTTTTGTCTCTGGTGGCCATCTTGGGAGACTGCATATCAGAATTTTTCTAATGAAATATAAGAGGATTTGAGAAGTCACTCAAAATGTGCCCTAATTTTTCTTTCTTCAGCACTAATCATAATTTCTATGGCAAAATGAACCCCCTCATTTTGTTCCTTTGCAAATTTATTCCTACAAGATGACTTCAGGTGTGCCATACTTTTGTCATAAGTAAGACTGTTAGCGCTCTAGTTGTTCTTTAGAACACTCTGGGACATTCTGTCATTGGGCTATACTTGGGCTACATCTGGCTGATATTTGGGCTACATTTGTTTTTTTTGTCTCTGGTGGCCATCTTTGGGCTACATTGGGCTACATTGGGCTACATTTCGGCTCTAACATATATATAGCCCAATGTAGCCCAATATATATTTTTTCAAAGTTAATTTTCGTAAAAACCACTGGAGCATATATCTTGAGACATAGCAAAGGCACATCGGGCTACCAGTCCCTACAATTTTGCCAAGTTTGGTGCAAATCCATTCAGCCATTCGGGCTAAAAGTGAGTTCAACCGCCCTATGGAAATTAACATGGGAAAAACAGGTTTTGGGATCCCCCTTTTATCTCGGCCCCCGCTTCACAAATCTCCCCCAAACTTTCAGGGAAGGACCAGAGCTCCGCGAGGCAAATTTGAGGAAATTTTCAGGCAGATTCGTCAACCGACGCCAAAGTTATTCACAATAGAATTTTGAGATTTTGCATTGAAAAAAATCCTAACTATAACTACCTACTGGCGACCGCCAGTAGGTAATATATATATATATATATATATATATATATATATATATATATATATATATATATATTACGCTCCAAAGTCCTTCCCACTTCTCCTGGAAAGAATGACAGCACTCGAAGTAGAGGTCTACAAACGCGCTTAGATTTTAATCAGCGGAGGGGTGCACACAGACGCGTTTCGGCGGTCTGCCTTCGTCAGTGTGTGATGCACTGTGTTTGTAACCGACAATGTTTTATCATACATAGTCACTCCCACTCGCAGTCAGGTGTAGACACAAACAAGGGGACTGAGGCCCAACATGAAACAAAGCGGCCATCTTGTAGTGTATAAAGTTATAGCACAACAGTGAGGTATTCGCTGCATAACGCCCCCAGATGGGCAATTGCATTGTATCCAGTTGGGTAAAACATAATGTATTTACAAAGATTAGCAAAAAATAAAGCCGTGGATCGGCGTACGCAGAGCTGGAGAGAGGGAATCCTGTGCTCACATATATATATATATATATATATATATATATATATATATATATATATATATATATATATATGTGTATATATATATATATATATATATATATATATATATATATATATATATATATATATATATATATATATATATATATATATATATATATATATTCACTGGGAAAAACAATGTTTGCAGGGACGTTATAGTTAGGCTCAAGATTAATTTGTACAAGAACAGTGAAATTCAACTGTTATAGTTAGTGAGTTAACTATAACTCACGTCCCTGCAATACATTGCTTATAACCTCACTCATTACATCACTCATGACATGGTCAGTGACATCACTGATAACATCTCAGCCAAAAGTCTGGGGGTAACAATTAATAGCGATCTTACAATGAAGACCCAAATTGGCTCTTTGATCTCAACCTGCTTCCTACAGTTGAGAAAAATAAGAAAACTTAGTAGATTCCTCATGCAGGAAGCTACAATACAGGTAGTCTTAGCTATGGTAATATCCCACATAGACTACGCCAATTCTCTATACTTTGGCATCCCAGCCTACCTAATCTATTGACTACAATTGTTACAGAATCAGGCAGCAAAACTGATTTTTCAGCAAAACAGGCGTCAACATGTTATACCCCTAATGATAAAGCTGCACTGGCTCCGTATAACTCAGAGACGCGCCTTCAAGGTGGGATGTCTCATCTTTAAACCCCTGAATGGCAGGAGCCCTAAATTTGTTGACAATCTCATTCAAAGGTAAAATCCTAAGTGCAACCTATGATCTGCTTAAATGCATCTTTTATCTACTCCCTCCTTTAAACTGAAGCGCTTTAGTGGAACTAGGTTCGCCATAATAGGCCCCAGATACTGGAAATTTCTGCCTCTAAAATTAGATCCTGTATAGATCTTATGAGCTTTAGGAGGCTCCTAAAGACATGGTTATTTAGACAGGTATGAGTAAAGTCCCAGGGTTCGACACCCCTTAGAGCAGCGCCATGAAACCAATTCAGTGTACGTGCACTTTATAAGTAATATTTAACATAACATAACATCATTGATGACATCATCAAGCGAAGGTGTGTTTTTTAAAAGTCTATGAGTGTTAACTATGTATATATATATATATATGTATAGTATATATAGATATATAGTATATATATATATATATATATATATATATATATATATATATATATATATATATATATATATATATATATATATATATATATATATATATATACTACTATTATAGAGAGAAAACTTGCACCTTTTGGCCAGGTAAACCCGGGAACCACAGCGCCAATCTACACACCCGATACATCTATGAAAATGTCAGGGTGTGTAGATGGACATAGACTATATAAATTTTAAAAAAAAGTAAATTAAAAAAATTAAGTTTGTAAACAAAGTAGTCCCCTGAAAGTAGCGCCCGCCGGGACCTAGCGCTGGCCGCGACGCGCCGTGCGTGATGACGACGAAGGAGGAGCGGCGGTGCAGTGACGAGCGGCTGTGCAGTGAGGAGCGGCGGCACAGGTAAGGAAAGGGAAAGTGAGACTGTGTGATGCAGGGGGAGGCAAGAAGGAGGCAGCAGTAAATAAAAATGTCGGAGCGCGAGTGAGTCGGGGTGGGAGGGGGGCGCGAGTGAGTCGGGGTGGAGGGGGCGGGAGTGAGTCGGGGTGGAGGGGGCGGGAGTGAGTCAGGGCGGGAGGGAGTCGGTACAGGAGGAGGTCGAGCGGGAGCGTGTGTACTGCCCCCACCCCCTTTCTGCCCCAGGCAACGCTGGGGTGGGCTGCTAGTATATATATGTATATATATATATATTCACTGAAAAAACCATAGGTTTCAGGCCTTATATAGTTAGGAATTAGCATTTAAAAAACCATTGAAATTGCTCCTATATAGTTAGTTGTACTAACTATATTTCGCGCACCCGCAATCCACTGCTGATGATGTCACATATTAGATCATTCATGACATGGTCAGTGACATCACTGATGACATCGATCAAATGCTAGTATAGGCCTAGATTGCTATTTCAAGAATATAGATGAATCTATTTTCTAAAATTGATAAACAGTTGTTAAAAGCCACCTCATCCTAAAACATTTGGTTCTGTATATACTAAATACATTCAGGAAATCAAACCAAAAGGGAAAAAAAAGTATAATTAAAAGGCTTATAAAATCAGAGAGTTAATGTGCTTTCATAACGGGCATTCATTAATTTGCTATTTACATAGATTGAACCTAATTGATAGATGAAAACCACAATTTAGCAGCTGAAGTATGTTTTTACAGGAAGCTGTGCATGTCTTCAGTGGTGTTCAATTACAGTCAAGCTCGAGAATATATTTAGTTTCGAGCTGACGGAGTTAGTGTTCTCTATTGCCACCCCTTCTTTTCTTTGCCACAGAATCAATTACAAAGTAGGAAGAGCAATTGATATTATTTGCATGCACCTTCTTAAAATGTCTCGCAACAGGGTATGTTGCGTCACTGTGGAGAATGGCCCTAATATGCTGCAAAATCCTGACGTGCACCTGCAGCTTCGTGCTACCCACGTAGCTCAGCCCACAGGTTCACGTCAGGACATACACAGCATATTCGGTTTTACAATTGTAGGTTCCCGAAATCAATGTAGGTGTAGAACTGAAAGGTGTAGAGTATTTAGACATATTGCACCCAAATTTACAAGCACGACATGAAGTGCATTTTATAAAACCCTTCTTGGGAGCCAGCCACATAGTGACTTGTTTGACTACTGGAGATACTCGGTCCAATACTGAGCCCATAGTTCTACTTCTTCTGAATGTAACTATAGGTTTGTCTGCTATTCTGTTACGGAGGATATTATCAGTAAGCACTACTGGCCAGTGTTTGTTTAATATGGTTCTTATCTGCCGTTCTTCCCTGTTATATGTTGTAATTAATCTTGGAGTATTTTTACTCTTGGGGATTACAGCAGTGTTGGGGACAGGTAAAGTATCTGTTTCAGGCAAAAGAAGGCTCATTCAAGATTT
This sequence comes from Lissotriton vulgaris, assembly GCF_964263255.1. Classification (NCBI taxonomy): domain Eukaryota; kingdom Metazoa; phylum Chordata; class Amphibia; order Caudata; family Salamandridae; genus Lissotriton; species Lissotriton vulgaris. The sequence goes on from NC_141694.1 coordinate 579,989,110, forward strand.
AGTTTTGGCCTTATTTATCGCCTCCTGCAAGATTTTTTCTGAATACCCCCTTACTTTCAGTCTACCGACCAGCTCCTGTTGACATCTGTTAAACTCTTCCTCATTACTGCAACTGCGTTTTAGCCTTAGGATTTCTTCATACGGAATGCTAGCAATGAGGTGTTTGGGATGAGAGCTGGTTGCGTGTAGGGTGATATTGCCAGAAGTTGATTTCCTATGAAGGGTACTTTCAAATTTCTCATTTTTCACAAAGACCTTAACATCCAGGAATTCTGTTTCATTTTTGTGAATGTGGGAGGTGAATTTTAAATTATAGATGTTATTATTGATCTTGTTTATGAAGCTCACTGCTTCCTCCTCCCTCCCCTGTCATAAAATGAACACATTGTCTATGTATCGTAGATATGCTCTCACATGTGCCTGATATTCCACCTGAAAGGCGGTTTTGAGGACCCGCTCCTCCCACCAGCCTACATGTAAACATGCGTAGCTGGGGGAGAAGCAGGCCCCCATCGCCACTCCTCTCACCTGTTTGTATACATGTTTGTCAAACAGGAAGTAATTGGTATTTAGGCACCATTTGATGAGTTCTAGTACAACTTTATTGTGCTCATATAACGTGCTAGGCCTAGTTTCCAAAAAAATGTTTGACCAAGGCCATACCCTGTTGATGGTCAATGCTCGTGTATAATGCCTCTATATCAAGAGTTATAAGAAGCAAATCATCTGACCATTTCAATTTGTCTAATTTTTGTAGGAAGTCACCAGTATATATATATATATATATATATATATATATATATATATATATATATATATATATATATATATATATATATATATATATATATATATATATAAGCTTTTATATATAAAGCTCAGCAAAAACCATGAAGTAATAATCAATAAGTCCGACAAGGGAGGAAATATTGTTTTATGGCGAAAAAAAGATTACATAACAGAAGCAAGGAAACAACTGGAGAATGTTGATTGGTATAAGAAATCGAATGGATTGAATACAAGAAATCTAAAGAAGCTTTAAAAAAGCTACTATTTAGATACAAGAGGGAAGGTTTGATATTACCAATGGAATTTTCCTTCCTACATGCAGAACATCCAGTCCTTCCATTTCTGTATCTAATCCCAAAAGTGCATAAGAGGACGATGCCGGTTCCGGGTAGACCAATCATTTCGGCGATCAGCAGTATGAGTGAGCACATCTCCTAATACATTGATTATTTTTACAAGATTTGGTAAAAAGACTTCCTAGCTACATTAAAGACACAGGTGACTTTTTGAACAAATTAGTGTACAGTGGCAGGAAGGGTGGTGTTTAATAACATTGGACATCGAATCACTGTACACTAGCATTGATCATAAAACAGGGATAAATGCCATCCAGTAATTTCTAGGTAGATGATCTTGTGAGTATTAAAGCCACTATAAAATGCTATGTGACTTGGTGAGCTGGTGCCTTAACAACAACTTTTTCATGTTTGGGAAGGATATTTGGAGACAAATGAGAGGTGTGGCTATGGGATCCTGTTTCTCCCCCAGCTACGCATGTTTACATGTAGGCTGGTGGGAGGAACAGGTCCTGAAAGCAGCTCCAAACTTCAATCTCATACGTCATTGGTTACGATTTATTGATGATGTTTTTTGTGAGTGGGAAGGGGATGAAACCAGTGAAATGGAGTTTCTACATGCCAATGTCGGCATCCGTAACATTTGATTGAGAGCATTCCATACGGGGAACTACTACGACTAAAGAGAATTTGTAGTTCCTTAATTGAATTTGAAAATTGTGCCAAAGCTATGGTGGAGCGACTGAAATCGAGAGGATATAGTCAGAGAACTTTATCTAGGGCCCTCACTAGAGCACAGGAAAGACCCAGAGAACCCCTGCTCATACCAAAAGACCCCTGTGAGATAGATGAGGACAGTACTCCTAGACTCATCACAACATTCAGCAGACAGGAAAGGCAGATTAAGTCAATAATCAAGACAAATTGGCCAATTGTCCTGACTGATGGGGGTTTGGGCAGCAGATTACCAGTAATGCCCATCATTACATATAGGAAAGCAAGGTCCATGCGCTGTCAACTGGTAGAAGCTAGCTCGTAATTGGGCATGAGCAACTCTTGGTTAAGACCAAAAGAGGGTTTCTTCAAATGCTCATCCTATCGAGCGTGTAAGTTTGGAAATAACACAACCCATTACAGCACTCCATTTTCCACAAATCAGATAGCCATTAAGGGGAACTATGGCTGCAGAGTTCGTGGTATATGTTCTGACGTGCTCCTGTGGCTTACGGTACGTGGGCAGCACGAAGTTGCAGGTGAACATAAGAATATTGCAGCATCTCAGGGCGATCGTCAACAACGACAGCTCATATCCATTCGCCAGGCATTTTAAAGCAATTCATGGCAACGATTTGAGATGCCTTTAGTTTTTTGTAATTGATGCAGTGGTACCCCTTAGACGAGGTGGTAATCGAGAAAAACTGCTCAGGAAACTGGAGACACAATATATTCTGGAATTGGATAGTAAAAGTCCAAATGGGTTGAACACGACAGAAGACTTACATCACTTTTTTAATTAGTGCTGATGATTAACACATCAGATAAAATAGATAAACAGCTTTTATAAATATTAAATCAGAGAAGATATGCAGCTTTCCCAGCGCACTTACTGTTTTTTAAAATCTTTTTTTATATTTTTCACATACTGTGAGTTTTAGAAATAAGTTTTTGTTTTTTAGGGTTTTATATAAGTATAACACAGATTGTTTTTGATAGTCTTATACATACAGAGGACTGGTAAGCACTTAAAGCACTTTTTCTAGTATAGATCGCATAATTTGCACATAGATGATGATAGTTGTACTCATGGTTGGAGGATAGAGAGAATGGAAAATGGATATCTGACTATTTTTGCATTTATGCAGTTATAAAATCAGTATTATACGGTTTAATTTCCATGTTGCTTTAATGATAGTTTACATTGCTAGAATTTGCACACTGAGCATATGTTTGCACATAATTTGCATAATAGCAGTTTGCACTATAATATTGAATTTTAGTGTTTAAAGTGCAAAATCAGTGTCAGTACTGCATTTTATAGGATTTTATGAAATGTGGCATGATCATTGCACTTGTCACTTTATTAATTTTCAAGCATTGATGCTGGAATATCAAGTGATACCAATGTTATAATGTTAAAATATTCTTTTTTAATTGTTGGAGCATTTAAACTGTTAATATTTGAGGGCAAACAATGTGAAGTACCCACTGAGTATGTTGCCTTTGTCTACTCATGCGATCATGTGACCCACAGGGGGGTGTAGCACTAAGCAATTATAAAAAAGAATGGCTGACACGTTATCCGCTGTGTGAGCAAGGGCACTTGGTGCTCGAAACGCATAACAGAGGAAAGGTTCAATAAAACAACTACCTGCCAAATCCGCTGGGTCCGTGGATTTCATTTTGCCCACCTGGGAAGTGATGGGATCATGTTTTATATAAATGTGTATAATTTTGAGAAGGTCCGAATAACGTCAAAACAAAATGATGCAATATAATCATAATTGATAGTCGATGATGTATGCATTTTAAAGTATGATAAACAATGCTGAGGTTATGTCAAATGGTTGGATTTGAGAAATTTGCACATTGATGACAAATTTGTACTAGTTAGACAATGTTTACATTATGGTTACCCGAAAGCTTTGGCGTCTGGGTTTTATACATATGTCTTAAAGTAAATGGTTTTTAATGATAATTACACATTTATTTATTGATTACAAATTTGCAAAATGTGATCGATCGATTATATAATCAATCCCAGTACAATTATGAAGCAAGTATTTCACTGATATAATTGAGTACATATGGCATAATTAATCACGGTACAATGTTTTAGATACATTGTATATTTATTTATGGATTTACACATCACAGTCGATATACATATATATGTGAAAACATTCTGTACAAGTATCATGGGTGACATTTGAATATTTTTTCTGTGTCTATCAGTGACTAACAGCATCACGTGCATAGGTTGTGGTCACTTTAAAAGGTGTGTTTGCACTTCTTCACATTGTCATTTGAACAAGGCTCTTCTCGAGCCGAACGTTATGGCGGCTTGCATGCAATTAATGAATAAATAATTTTTCACTGGAATCGAAGTCCGTGTCTTTGTGAATCGAGGCAGGTGTTACCAGCAAGCTTCGAGGGCATCACGGAGTTCAAAGGGATATATATATATATATATATATATATATATATATATATATATATATATATATATATATAAATTCACTGAAAAAACCATAGGTTAGAGACCATATATAGTTAGCTGGACATTTTATTGACATAAAACCAATGAAATTCCATATATAGTTAGTTGCACTAACTATATATCGCGCACCCGCAATCCACTGCTGATGATGTCACATATTACATCATTCATGACATGGTCAGTGACATCACTGATGACATCACTGATGACATCTCAAATGACATCACTGATGACATCACTGATGACATCTCAAATGACATCACTGATGACATCATCTAGTGTCTGTGTGTTTTTGTAAAGTTTAAATATGTTTTACATATTGAAGAATGAGTGGATGTATGGAAGACTGAGTGTGTGTGTGGCTGGCTGGGAGGTGTGTGACTCTGTGCATATCAATGTGTACTTGTATCAGTGATTGTATAAGAGAGTAAGTATGTGTTAGTATATGTGTGAAAAGTATGGTGTTCTGTGTTTAACTGTATAGATGAGGAAATCGAAGTGTGATTGATTCTTCACAGGACTGACTAGGTGTATGAGTGCATATGATAGTCTTGTAATAATGAGTGACTGTATGTATGAGTGATTGTATGGGTGAATGAGTGAATGTGTGTGTAGACGTAGGAATCAGTGAGTGCGTATGTAGTAACTGGTATTGGTGTGTCATGATGTCATCAGTGATGTCATTTGAGATGTCATCAGTGATGTCATTTGAGATGTCATCAGTGATGTAATCAGTGATGTCACTGAAGTATGGTGTTCTGTGTTTAACTGTATAGATGAGGAAATGGAAGTGTGATTGATTCTTTACAGGACTGACTAGATGTGTGAGTAACTCCATGGATGAGTGGCAGTGTGTGAGTGTCTGCATAGGTGTATGAGTGCATATGATAGTGTTGTAATAATGAGTGACTGTATGTATGAGTGATTGTATGGGTGAATGAGTGAATGTGTGTGTAGACGTAGGAATCAGTGAGTGCGTATGTAGTAACTGGTATTGGTGTGTCATGATGTCATCAGTGATGTCATTTGAGATGTCATCAGTGATGTCATCAGTGATGTCATTTGAGATGTCATCAGTGATGTCACTGACCATGTCATGAATGATGTAATATGTGACATCATCAGCAGTGGATTGCGGGTGCGCGATATATAGTTAGTGCAACTAACTATATATGGAATTTCATTGGTTTTATGTCAATAAAATGTCCAGCTAACTATATATGGTCTCTAACCTATGGTTTTTTCAGTGAATTTTCAAGGTTTTGTAAATGCAAATTCCTAACTATATATGGTCTATAACCTATGGTTTTTTCAGTGAATTTCATTGGTTTTTTAAAAGCTAATATCTATAGCTGTAAAATATATTCTTTATTACGTGACGTATCACGTAGCCACGTGAGACGCCTCATGACGCGTCGCATAACCGTGACGTATCGGCTCTGCAGCGCAAACAAAACCCGTAACGTAAGCGTGCCGGAGCACGCTTACAGATATATATATTTTTTTTAACCTTAATTAGACAAAATCCACACGTGCACATATCTTGAGGCCTTGCAAAGGCACATCAAACAAACAGTCCCTACAATTTTGTCAAGTTTGCTGGAAATCTATTCCCTTAATTTTTTTTTTACTGTTTCTCTTGGTTGTCCCCTTGTTACGCTTACCGGGACGCTACCCGGTACGCGAACCTGACGCTCCAAAAACACAAGATGGCGGACTCCCGTTACGCTGCCGGTTAGCTGCCCGGTTCGCGTACCGGGAAGCGCCTCTACCGCGAAAAATCGCGGGGGACTTTAATATCCCCCTCATCAATCCTAGGGGGTCAGGAGGGGTTTACCTTGCCCCCTTTCCTTCATTTCCCCCTTCTTTTTTCACCACATCTTGTCTCTCAAACCTACCGAGAGACAAGATGGCGGCCGCTCCGGACTGTTTACAATGTTGACAGCTACGCTGCCGGTTAGCTGCCCGGTTAGCTGCCCGGTGAGCTGCCCGGTTCGCGTACCGGGACGCGCCTCTACGGCGTAAAATCGCAAAAAAAATTTTTTTTTTTTTTTTGCCCCGTGGGGCACTTTAATATCCCCCTCATCAATCCTAGGGGGTCAGGAGTGGTCTACCTTGCCCCCTTTCCTTCATTTCCCCCTTCGTTTTTCACCACATCTTGTCTCTCGATCGTACCGAGAGACAAGATGGCGGCCGCTCCGGACTGTTTAGAATGTTGACAGACACCGGAGAGCCAATCAGCTTCGCTTCGCGAAGTTCCGTTACGCGTCAGGTACGTAAACCGGGGCGCTAACCGGAGCGCTGTCACAGATATATATTTTTTTTTAAACGTTAATTTCTCAAAATCCACTGGAGCACATATATTGAGACATAGCAAAGGCACGTCGGGCAAACCATATCTACAATTTTGCCAAGTTTCATGTAAATCTATTCAGCCGTTCGAGCTAAAAGTGAGTCCAACCGCCCTATGGAAAAATGAATGGGAAAAACGTGTTTTGGGACCCCCCTTGTTTCTCGGCCCCCCCTTGACGAAACCCCCCCAAATTTTCAGGGGCTGTTCAGAAACGAAATGTGCCATTTTCCTGAAAATTTCAGCCAATTCCGTCCACAAACGCCAAAGTTATTAGACATAGAATTTTCAGAAATCCCATAGAGAAAAAATCCTAACTATATATACCCACTGGCTATCGCCAGTAGGTAATATACATATATAAACATATATAATCTGCATATCTATATAAATATAAATGCATGCATAGATATACATATATGCATACATATGCATGTTATTTACATGAAAGTTTTAAAAACACTAATAAAAGCAAAGCTAAAAAGCCACCTCATTACAAACAGAATGGCTTTAACTTAAACGAGGGCGAGATCTATTGCATTTTCAGTGCTTGTTTACTTTGGTTCTATCAAGAAGGCATTCAGATGTTTCACACATTTGCCATAAATTCTGAATGTTAGCACTCTAGTTGCTCATTAGATCACTGTAGTAAAGCTAGTGCTCACCAGGGAAGTCTGCTGCTAATCATGGTTTGCAGCCATTTTCCCGCATTTTTTATCCCGCAGACTTTCAGTCCGCATACCATTATCCCGCAAGGTCATTGACCTCGCATACCATTATCCCGCATTTTTTCAAAACGCATGTGCATTTATCGCGCATGCCTTTACAAAGAATTACGTTTTAAAGGCATGTATGGTAAATGCATTTGCGTTGTGAAAACCACGATGACGAGAGAGGTAAGTGGGTTTGTGTTAATTTTTTCGTGGGTTAGTGATTGTGTAGTGTAGTGTAGTGTTGTGTAGTGTAGTGTTGTGTTAGTGTAGTGTAGAGTTGTGGTGGTTGTTTAGTGTAGGGTCATGCTGGGGGTAGTGTTTTAGGGTTTAGGGTTGTGTTGTAGTGTTTGCGTAGTGTAGGGTCATGCTGAGGGTAGTGTTTTAGGGTTTAGGGTAGTGTTGTAGTGTTTGCGTAGTGTAGGGTCATGCTGGGGGTAGTGTTTTAGGGTTTAGGGTTGTGTTGTAGTGTTTGCGTAGTGTAGGGTCATGCTGGGGCTAGTGTTTTAGGGTTTAGGGTAGTGTTGTAGTGTTTGCGTAGTGTAGGGTCATGCTGGGCGTAGTGTTTTAGGGTTTAGGATAGTGTTTTTAGTGTTTGCGTAGTGTAGGGTCATGCTGGGGGTAGTGTTTTAGGGTTTTGGGTAGTGTTGTAGTGTTTGCGTAGTGTAGGGTCATGCTGGGGTGTAGTATTTTAGGGTTTAGGGTAGTGTTGTAGTGTTTGTGTAGTGTAGGGTCATGCTGGGGGTAGGGTTTTAGGGTTTTGGGTAGTGTTGTAGTGTTTGCGTAGTGTAGGGTCATGCTGGGGTGTAGTATTTTAGGGTTTAGGGTAGTGTTGTAGTGTTTGTGTAGTGTAGGGTCATGCTGGGGGTAGGGTTTTAGGGTTTTGGGTAGTTTTGTAGTGTTTGCGTAGTGTAGGGTCATGCTGGGGTGTAGTGTTTTAGGGTTTTGGGTAGTGTTGTAGTGTTTGCGTAGTGAAGGGTCATGCTGGGGGTAGTGTTTTAGGGTTTTGGGTAGTGTTGTAGTGTTTGCGTAGTGTAGGGTCATGCTGGGGGTAGTGTTTTAGGGTTTTGGGTAGTGTTGTAGTGTTTGTGTAGTGTAGGGTCATGCTGGGGGGTGGTGTTTTAGGGTTTTGGGTAGTGTTGTAGTGTTTGCGTAGTGTAGGGTCATGCTGGGGGTAGTGTTTTAGGGTTTTGGGTAGTGTTGTAGTGTTTGCGTAGTGTAGGGTCATGCTGGGGGTAGTGTTTTAGGGTTTAGGGTAGTGTTGTAGTGTTTGCGTAGTGTAGGGTCATGCTGGGGGTAGTGTTTTAGGGTTTAGGGTAGTGTTGTAGTGTTTGCGTAGTGTAGGGTCATGCTGGGGGTAGTGTTTTAGGGTTTAGGGTAGTGTTGTAGTGTTTGCGTAGTGTAGGGTCATGCTGGGGGTAGTGTTTTAGGGTTTAGGGTAGTGTTGTAGTGTTTGCGTAGTGTAGGGTCATGCTGGGGGTAGTGTTTTAGGGTTTAGGGTAGTGTTGCAGTGTTTGCGTAGTGTAGGGTCATGCTGGGGTGTAGTGTTTTAGGGTTTTGGGTAGTGTTGTCGTGTTTGCGTAGTGTAGGGTCATGCTGGGGTAGTGTTTTAGGGTTTAGGGTAGTGTTGCAGTGTTTGCGTAGTGTAGGGTCATGCTGGGGTGTAGTGTTTTAGGGTTTTGGGTAGTGTTGTAGTGTTTGCGTAGTGTAGGGTCATGCTGGGGGTAGTGTTTTAGGGTTTAGGGTAGTGTTGTAGTGTTTGCGTAGTGTAGGGTCATGCTGGGGGTAGTGTTTTAGGGTTTAAGGTTGTGTTGTAGTGTTTGCGTAGTGTAGGGTCATGCTAGGGGTAGTGTTTTAGGGTTTAGGGTTGTGTTGTAGTGTTTGTGTAGTGTAGGGTCATGCTGGGGGTAGTGTTTTAGGGTTTAGGGTAGTGTTGTAGTGTTTGTGTAGTGTAGGGTCATGCTGGGGTGTAGTGTTTTAGGGTTTTGGGTAGTGTTGTAGTGTTTGCGTAGTGTAGGGTCATGCTGGGGGTAGTGTTTTAGGGTTTAGGGTAGTGTTGTACTGTTTGTGTAGTGTAGGGTCATGCTGGGGGTAGAGTTTTAGGGTTTAGGGTAGTTTAGTTGTTTAGTGTATGCTAAAGGCATATTCGTTCTAAAAGTTTTCGTTATTTTAATTTGCGGCCTAATAGTACATGCAGGATTTTTTTTGCGGACTGATGGTATGCGGGATTTCGTCATATATTCGCTAATCATACTTTCTATGGCAAAATGAACCCCCTCATTTTGTTCCTTTTTAAATTAAATGTTTTAAGAGTTACCACTTTATTCCAATCAAGATGGCTTCAGGTGTGCCATACCTTTGTAATAAGTAGGACTGTTAGCACTCTAGTTGTTCTTTAGAACACTCTGGGACATTCTGTCATTGGGCTATAGTTGGGCTACATCTGGCTGATATTTGGGCTACATTTGTTTTTTTTGTCTCTGGTGGCCATCTTTGGGCTACATTGGGCTACATTGGGCTACATTGGGCTACATTTGGGCTCCAACATATATATAGCCCAATGTAGCCCAATATATATTTTTCAAAGTTAATTTTCGTAAAAACCACTGGAGCCTATATCTTGAGACATAGCAAAGGCACATCGGGCTACCAGTCCCTACAATTTTGCCAAGTTTGGTGTAAATCCATTCAGCCGTTCAGGCTAAAAGTGAGGCCAACCGCCCTATGGAAAATTGCATGGGAAAAACACGTTTTGGGACCCCCCTTTTTTCTCAGCCCCCCCTTGACGAAACCCCCACAAATTTTCAGGGGCTGCTCAGAAACAAAATGTTCCATTTTCCTGAAAATTTCAGCCAATTCTGTCCTCAAACGCCAAAGTTATTCGACATAGAATTTTCAAAAATCCCATAGGAAAAAAATCCTAACTATATATACCTACTGGCTATCGCCAGTAGGTAATATATATATATATACATATATATATATACAGAGACACTTATGGGGATATGCTGGATGAGCATTTTATGTCATCTGCCCTGACATTGTAAGAATGGTTTCTTGGGTCTCCCATCCACATGGGGTAATTTTATTGAAATCAAGGTCAAACTCAGCCCTGCTCCAACTACAAGTGAGTCTATTCCTGGGTTCTAAGTACATACTGTTTTTTAGCATGACTAATACATGGGGTCTGACATGATATATTTCTACTTATAGGTCGTTATATATGCAGTCCTGATGAAGACCTACCATGATGCAGAGAAAGTACATGCTTCCTAAGAGGGTTGAAACGCCTTGCGGTTTTATACTCAGCCTCTACCAATCAATTTATGGATTATGGGCAATTTATTAACTGACATACTTGGCCCACCAATGAGGGATTACAGATTTGAGAAACTTGGACACATATATGATGTCATTAAATATTTTAGCACAAATTTGTGAGCACGATCTCTCTTGATGCACTGCATGAGCACTTTCTTTCACCTATAACATATAGAGCACCTTAATTCATAAGAATTCATGTTGCTGTATTCTGCAAATATATATAATTTGTAGAAATGCTGTTGTCTGAAATTCCATGTTGCTTTTCTATGTTAACTCTTTGCACGACTAACTACAGAGATATCCACAAGAACAATAGTTTGTTTGTTTAGTATATGAAACCCAGGTTCTGAGGAACATACAGTCACCCCATTGATGTGCAACATAGATTTTTTTATTGGCACACGACATAAAAATAACATTGAAGAAAGAAAATGTGTCATCAATTATACAATGCTGCCATATACTTGAAATAAAAAAAATCAGTTTTAAAAAAATGGATCAATACATAGGTTTTTTTTATTGAAGTGCCTGGGTGCTTCCTAGCAGATTGTTTTTGATTACATGAAGCTGATCAGACAACTAGATGACCAAAGGTCAGACATACCGCAAACAGTAGACCACACACGTGTGGCTCTGGGGTCACTGCTTTCCATACAAATTAGGTGGTGCCTAATTTGTACCGGAGCTGGGTACAAGCACTTATTTGTTATCTTCAGACTTTGTCCCAAAATAAGCAAATAAAAATTAGAAAATGGAGCAAGAAGTAGGAAAAAAACATGGGAAAACAGTGGCAAAGGGAAGAAATTGTGAATGAAAAAGAACCTTAGACCCTTCCTATTCCAAATAAAATTTGGATAATGAATTTGCCATGCTCCTTCAACCAACCTCCATTGCTTTGACATCATTGTATGGATCTAGTGTTTGCTGTTTCTATTGTTCTTATCCCCAATCTCTTCTAGAGCTCTAAGGGCCACGTATCAACATTTCAAATAGCGATTACCTAATTGCGATTCTCTGCAAATTACAATTAGGTAATCACTATTTGAATGTATGAAACTCCATGAGTTTCATTTAGGTTTTCCTAATGGTTTGCAAATCAGCAAACCTCATTAATATTAAAGACGGAGGCCGCAATTTGCGACCCATTTGGAATCGCAAAAATCACCGGGATGGTGGCCTGCTGGTGTCAGCAGACCACCATGTCTGTGATTGTTTAGGTTTTGCCTGAACAGTGCTTGCGCTGTGCTTGAGAAACTATTGTTTTTAATATAAACTTAAAAGGAACTTACATCCTGCCTACCCCCTTCCCTGGCTTTTCATTGGTTCCTGAAAGCGCCACTTACCTTTCCTCCATTTCTATTGTCTTAGCATATTTTCCTGCATTTACCTATGAATGTTCCACGTCTGCTTCTCTTTGTAGTCTCCCACTGCCAAAATACTGTTAACATCCACTTTGGTGATACTATATTTCCATAAAGTTTTGCCTTTTACTCTTGCAGCATATTTATATAACAATTTAGCACCTAGAGAGATCAAGTGATTTGCATAGAATCACAGGATCTAATGCAGCACTGCTGGATCCCCAGCTCTAAAATCAGCTCCACTGGCCGCTGCGCCACATACTCTCCTCTCCCTTGTTATCTGTCAGGGAGCTCTTTCCTTCTGATGGTTGATGAGTGATGAAAATAGCTCTTTATTCATTACATAGGTGAAACCGATCCATTACCAATGCTTATTTTGAATAAAGCAATCATTTTTTTTTAATGCATCCCGTTTTCCTTAAAGGAAAATGGGTTGTATTTATTAAGGTGTAATTAAAAGTTTTCTTTTCATTTTTTTAAGAGGAGACAGTGGTCCATGGGAACACTGCCTGTTCTTAAAAAACATTTTTTATTTAAAAAAATATAAAATGTAAATCCATATTTGTAAAGCGCAAACTATCACCCTTACAGGTCTCAAGGAACTGGGGGCTGTCGTGGAAATTAAGTGAGCAATTGCCCAGAGTCACATGGTGCTGAGCTGAGCTGCCGCCGGAGCCAAGGATTGAACAGTGAACTCTGTGCTCCAAAGACAGGTGCCCTGACCGCTGCACCACACCTCTCCATTCACAACAGGGAAGGGGTCCCTTGGGTACCCCTTTCTGTTTGCAAATGGGTTACCACCCACTTTAAGTAGGTGGTAAAATACGAATGGTGTGTGACCGCATTTTGATTGCAAAACATTCCTACATACTGCTGCGTTTCAGTATTAGGAAGGGATGCCCTTAACACACCCCTTTCTTATACCGAATCGGTAAGTATTCACAATTTCAAATAGCGATTCGGTAGCATGTTACCAAATCGCAAATTTTGGAATTCATACATACCAAAAAGCATTTTACTGGTCGCAAATGGCCTGATTCTGTGAATTGGGCCGTTCGCGACCTGTACACCTCATAATATATGTGGCCCTAATTTCCTTGGTCTATGTTAGCGTTATTGCAAAAGGCAAAAAACAAAAAAAGTCTTAAAAATCAGTTCTAGTTACCCTTCAAATGCGAAATCCAGGCATGTGGCAGCACGGGTTATGAAATTCTAAGAAAACTTTGAGCTCCTTCACTTATGTTTTTTAATAAATTAAGCACTGAAATGTCGGTAGGTGCTCTAAATTTAATGAAAAATGACGAAAATCGGTTACAAATCCGCGTGCAGTAGCACATGGGGAAAAGATGACTTCATTGGCAGTTCGCACTTTCCCATAATAACCCTCTCAGACTTCCGTCGCTATGGCAATCCAAGTACAACACATTGTAACCCATCTCATTCTCAATAAAAGGCGAGGGGCGCAGTACATGGTGTGGGGAGCACTTGGGAGCGGAACAGCGGTTGGCCCTTCCCGGCGCCTGAGTTTTATGAACTGCGAGCGCAGAAGCTGCCTTGTATGCCAGCTTCAAAGTAACAATAATATTCTGAACACGTTTTCACTCAGAAAATGCAGCGACTTTCAAGCGGTCACCTGAGTGAAAACTGAGATTCGCTACAGGAGGGTAAAAATGTCTGTTTAATTATCGTTCCTTAAATGCCTTTTCATAATCAGTCAATAAATACCTTTTGTAATAAAATGTGCTGTAAGCTTTTAAGAGTCTGCCCTGGCCTCGAGTGAAATAAATGAATTAGCAGCCTCGGGCATTGCACAATAACTGCTCCCGCATCAGTGCCAGCAGAAACAAAGGGACTGAGGTGGATTCTGTACGCGCCTCGGTAATAAACGCGCGCAGCAGCCCACAGTTTCTGGCGCGCGAGGCGCAGATCTTATTTATCACTGGATGTGACACATCTGGCGCGCGGATCAGGAAACAACTGCTTCACCTCATCCCTGTCATCACCTTCCAGTAGATTTCTTTCTCAATCCAAACCGGACGGGTTGCCTTGCATTTCTCTAAGTTGCGCATTAGCAAGGATGTGGGCGCGCGCCATTGGCTCTTTCCCATCCTCGGCAATTCCTACTCTTAGATGCATTTTTGAGGCTTTAATTGCAAAGACCATATGACATCACTGGTATTTACTTCTATCTGTTGGCAACATCTTCATGACATGTGGTGCACAGTGGTGGACACATACTGTCATTACCTCGGCTTGGAAATGCTTTCAAGCAGAGTGAAGTTCTAGACACAGATACAAAATCCTGGCCTCTGCTGCCTCCTTTCACTTCTGGAAACGTGGATCCCATTTAGAGAACTGGTTATGTCATTGTGCGAGTCTTGCAGCTGAAGCCGTAGCTTCAGAGTTCGAAACTGCGAGGCATTGCAGAAATGTGTGCAGCTCTAAACCAGCAGAGGCTAGAGTTACACTGAAACCGCAAACAGGTTCAATTTAAAAATCATATTTAAAACTTTCCCACGGATTATGTTCTGAATGGTCTCAAGGGCAGGATAAAAGATCCCCTTCAGCACGTTCACACGCCAGAAATGAAAATACTTCCAACAAAAGCAGAAGTATTGAAATGTTGGCGAATCATTAATCGGTTTTGGGAAGGTTGGTCTCAGAATGCAAAACGACTTAATTAGCAATAAAGACATCTTACAAGTAAAGGGCGTTCTGCCTAATCTCTGTATATCAATGTGCGGATTTTTAGTAATTTGCTCAGTAAAAATCTTCACAGAGAGAAAGCTACTACTGTATTATGAACCTCATTGATTAGTTAAATAGATCTGGGAAAATATTACAGAATACAGCGGGCTCTCTTTGTGCCAGGCACACCTTTCAACTATGCATGGGCAGAGTTCCGCATTGGAGTTCCGCTAAGCAGAACTCCACCAAGTGCCCCAAAAACTTCACTGCGCTATGTGGAGTGCATTATGTCATGCTGTTCATGCTGATTTTTAGCGCTGGGTGTTTGTTCCGCACTGCAAAATTAGTGCAAATTGCCCCGCGCACAGCGCAAGTTAGTGCTGCTTCTTTCTGCCGCTCGAGTAGATCTACTCAAATGAAAGCTTCCTTGACGTGAACAAAAGTTTTCTAAGTACAAGCAGTAGTAATCATCCGTGACCATCCACGTATCTGTCCGGGAGGTAGTCTGCAATAAGATTTTCCTCACTCGCGCTCAACAACTTAACGTTGGCGAGAAAGAAAAAACTCTGCTACGCGCTACGCAAAGTGGGATAAACTCCACAAACTCTGCAAGAGGGGCAGAATTTCATGCCCAGGTCTAGTTTCAACAAGGATAATGCCTCATATTGTATTGAATGCAATGTATTGAACCTACCCCTGGGGCCTGATGTATTGTTTAAGGGGAGGAGGGTGGCCTGACCCCCCTGAACATCTAACGGCCCTGAGGACCCTATCCCATTGAAATGCGAACCTTTCGAAAAGAGAAGGTGGCCATGTCCCCCCCCCCCTTCCCTGAGCCATTAATGCCCCTGGGGACCCCATTACTAGCTATGTCCTAGGGACTTCACCCCTGGGACTTAGCTGATTCCCTCCCTGCACTGGCATGGGCAGGGAAACCTCTGTTTGCTTCCTCCTGGTGGGAGCATTTTAAAAATCTCCTGCCATACAGGAACAAACACAAATTCTTCTCCCAGCCAGCGGGAGCTTTAAAAATGTTCCCGCCCAGTGGGAGCAGACATTTGATCTGTTTCCATGCCCGCAGTTATCGGGCAGGGAAGCAGATTAAAATATTGCTTCTGCTCAGAGGGAACCAACCCCACCCAAGACCCACCCATCCCACCCACAACCACTGCATCCAATGGCTCCAGACCCCAGCAGATCTTGCCCAACTGGACCAGCCTTACCTCTGCTGACACCCTCAGGATCTTGAAGAGCATCTACCCTGGAGACCCCTTGGATACCTGCCCTCAACACATCTTCAACAGAGCCGGCACCTCCTTCGCACTGAACTCTGCTGCAGCATCAACTGCTCCATCAAGTATGCCACCTTTCCAGAACACAGGAAGGACGCAGAGATCAACCTCCTGCTGAAGAAACCCTCTGCCATATTGAAAGTCATCAAGAACTACAGACCTATCTCTCTGCTCCCCTTACCAGCCTAAGTTATTGAGAAAGCCATCAACACCCAACTCACTGAAGTCATCGAAATGAAACACATCTCAAACTTCTACCAAACAGGCTTCAGAAGCAATCACAGCATAGAGACCACTCTCCTCATCACTACAGATGACATCAAACCCTCCTTGACTGACGTAAATCTACTGCCCTCATCCTCTTGGACCTCCTAGCTGCCTTCAACATCGTTTCCCACCACGTCCTCTGCACAAGACTGCCCAGCGCCGGCAACAGTGACAAAGCCCTGGTATGGATCCATTTCTTCCTCACCAGCAGAACACAGAGAGTCAGCCTTCCATTGTTCAACTCAGAACCCACAGTGATCAGTTCCAGAGTGCCTCAGGCCTCCTCCCTAAGCCCCATCCTCTTTAACATGTACATGGCTCTGCTTGCAGCCATCATCAGAAGCCACAAACTCAAAATCGTCTCCTACGCCAGCAACACCCAGCTGATTCTCTCAATCACAGACGTGACCAATAATATCCTTATTTTCCGATCAAGGATGGTCTACTGTACTGTAAAGGTAGCGCAGGGGACCCAGAGCAACTGCTAGGCCCTATGGCTTTCAGGGAGAAAATACTATTTTCTCACACTCTCACCTCACAGTAGAGCATACAGGGGCAGAAAAAACAACACAGAACATGTTAAGATATTTGTTTTGACCAGGAGTATATAAAGACATCAAGGTCCATTGTCAAACCTGTGAAGAATGCCAGAAGAAGAACACTCAAAGGCCAGCAGCAGTACCCCTACAACCCATTCCAGTAATAGGGAATCCATTTGAGAGACTCTGAATGAATTTAATTGGGCCCTTACCTCAGACACAGAAAGGGAATATGTATGTCCTAGTGGTAGTGGATTATGCCACAAGGTTTCCAGAAGCTTTTCCGCTAAAAGCTCCAACATCCCGAAACATCGCCTACAAGCTACTGGAACTATTTTCAAGAGTGGGATTTCCGAGTGAGATCCTTACAGACCAGGTGACACCGTTTGTGTCTAGTCTGATGAAAGAAGTCTTGCGTACTCTAGATCTACAGCACCTTCGAACTTCTGTTTATCACCCTCAGACGGATGGTCTTGTTGAGAGATATAACCGAACAATCAAGACCACCCTAAAGAAAATGTTATCCCTTGAAGGCAGGGAATGGGACCGTTTATTACCCTTGGCGCTATATGTAGCCAGAGCCCAGGTCCAGAGCAGTTTGTGCTGCTCATTGTTCGAACTGCTGCATGGAAGACAATCCAGGTCCTTGCTGGAAATGACAAAGTAAGCATGGGAACGAGAACCAGAAGAAGAGAATAAAGGGGTGTTGGAGTACACCCAACAACTTAGGTCCAAAACCTGGAAATTGAGAGATCTAGCCTATACTCACCTGGGAAAAAATAAAAAGAACCAAAAAAAATACTACGACAGAGGAAAGAAATGGAGAAAGCTATCCATAGGGGACTGGGTCCTAGTGTTACCCCCCTCGTCAACAAAGAAATTCCTCTCAGAATGGTTGGGCCCATACAAAGTTGTGGGGTTATTGGAAATACTTCCCATCAGGTTCAAATCTCTCCAAGGTGTGAGCAAACCTATCATATAAATTTATTTTAAAATTGGTTGGGGCCCTTACCTAAGATGGCTCATCTGACACTTCCTACTACCAACATGAAAGACACCACTCTTTGATACCTCGTAATCAACGATGAACTCTCAGAAACAGCTAAATCCAAATTACATGAGAAACTGCTTCCTTTTTTGCATCTTTTTTCCGACATTCCTGGTAGAACAACTCTCGCTGAGCACTGTATTACAATGGTAAACAGACATAATATCGATTCCAAAATATCGTTTGGACAAAATATCGAGTAAAAAATATAGACTAGCAAAAATATCAACCAGACATAAAATAGACTACAAAAATATCGAGTAATATCGATATTAATAGCCAAAATATCGAATCATAAATATAGACTAGACATAATATCGACTAGATAGAATATAGACACAAAAAATCGAAAATAAGGTAGTTATTAATAATTTTTATTAATTGTGTAATATAAATCTGTAGCGTGGTGTGGGTTTATAGGGGAATAGGGTGGGAAGTCATTTAATTATAAATAATTAATTATGTAAATTATTAATAATTGTTAATTAATTAATAATTGGTAAATAATTAAAATATAATTGGTAAAAATTAATAAATAATTAATAAATACTTTTTATTAAAGTATTTTCTGTAGCGGGTTGTGGGTTTATAGGGGAATAGGGTGGGAAGTAATTATAATTAATTAATTATGTAAATGTATAATAATTGTTAATTCATTATTAATAGGTAATTAATTAATTTATAATTGGTAATTAATTATAAATATTTAATTGATAAATAATTAATATTTAGTAAATTATTTTCTGTAGCGGGTTGTTGGTTTATAGGGGGATAGGGTGGTAAGTAATTTAATAATAATTAATTAATTATGTTAATTAATAATAATTGTTAAATAATTATTAATTGGTAATTAATTAACATATAATTGGTAATTAATTATAAATATTTAATTGATAAATAATTAATATTTAGTAAATTAATTTCTGTAGTGGGTTGTGCGTTTATAGGGGGATAGGGTGGGAAGATATTTAATAATAAATAATTAATTATGTAAATTAATAAAAATTGCTAATTGTTAATTATTTCATAGTCATTTTAACCCCTACGCTATCCAGCGTTTTCCCTACAGTTGCACCCACTGGAGAGGGAATAGTAATTTTAACCCCTACGCTATCCAACGCTTTCCCTACTGTTGCACCCACTGGAGTGGGAATAGTAATTTTTACCCCTACACTATCCAATGCTTTCCCTACTGTTGCACCCACTGGAGTGGGAATAGTAATTTTTACCCCTACGCTATCCAACGCTTTCGCTACTGTTGCACCTACTGGAGTGGGAACAGTAATTTTTACCCCTACGCTATCCAACGCTTTCGCTACTGTTGCACCCACTGGAGTGGGAATAGTAATTTTTAAACCTACGCTATCCAGCGTTTTTCTAGTGTTGAATTCACTATAGTTGTTACACTAAATTTTAAACAATTTGATATGCTACGGTAAAAATATTATGTATGTTTAGTTAATAATATGTATTAATATATATATATATATATATATATATATATATTTATTATTAATTTTTTTTTAATTTACATTATTTATTTATTTATATTACATTTATTTAATCATTTTAACTAAGTTTATATTACATATATTTATTTTAATATTACTTTTTACTTAATTTAAAGACATATAAAAAAAACGATATTTTGACTGTCTATATTATTTACAGTCGATATTTTAGAGTCGATATTTTTGTACTTACCTGTATAAAGATAGAAACTCGATATTTTGTCCCTCGATATTTTTTCATCGATATTTTTGCAAGTCGATATTAATGGGCTCGATATTATTTCAGTGATCCTATTACAACACCACCAGGAAAGATAGTAAAACAATGACCATATTGGATACCTGCAGCAAAAAGAGCGGCAGTGAAGAATGAGGTTCAAGACAAGTTACGCCTGGGAGTTATACGTCCCTCGGTAAGCGATTGGTCTTCGCCTATTGTGATGGTACCAAAACCAGATGGCTCAACACGATTTTGTATGGACTTTAGGGTCCTGAAAGCCATCTCCGCTTTCGATGCCTACCTAATCCCTCGAATAGATGAGCTTATCAAGAAATTAGGGAATGCTAAATTTATAACAACTTTAGACCTAACCAAGACTTACTGGCAAGTGCCCCTGAGGGAGGAAGACCGTAAGAAGACTGCATTTTCCACGGATGAGGGACTGTATGAATTAAATGTCCTACCCTTTGGGCTACACGGAGCTCCTGCTACATTCTAAAGGCTAATGAACAAAGTCCTTCAGAACCATCATACCTTCTGCTCCGCATACTTAAATGACATAGTGATCTTCAGAAGAACCTGGGAGGAACATTTAAACCATCTCCAAATAGTCCTCCAAGCCTTGAAGCAAACAGGTCTACACATTAACTCCAGAAAATCCAGAGTAGCCTATCAGAAGGTGAAATACCTAGGGTATGTTCTTGGCCATTGAGTAATCGCCCCACAATCAGAAAAAGTCAGAGCTATAGAAGAGACCCCTTTTCCCTCCAACAAATGAGACCTTAGGGCATTTTTGGGTCTCGTAGGGTATTATCAACGTTTTATTCCTTAGTTTTCTGAAGTAGCCGGTCCCCTGACCAACCTCCTCCAGAAGGACATCCGGCCCCAACAGTTCCTTGAACCCAGTCCAGAAATGATCAAAGCATTTCAAAGCCTTAAGAAAACCATCACCACAAGCCCAGTCTTATCATCACCCGACTTTGATAAACCTTTCATATTACATACTGACGCTTTTAATTATGGTTTGGGGCAGTGCTATCTCAAATCTCTGACACAGGAGTAGAACATCCTATCCTATATATAAGAGGAAACTGTTTCCTTGAGAAAAAAATACGTCAAGATAGAGAAGGAGTGTCTAGCTGTGAAGTGGGCGATAGACAAGTTAAGTAGCTACCTCAAGGGTCGACCATTCATACTGTACACTGACCATGCCCCATTACGATGGATGTATCAAAATAAATATCAAAACCCGAGAGTGCTGAGATGGTTCTTAGCACTACAACCTTTTTCCTTAGTAGTCCATCATCGAAAAGGAAAAGAGAATGGGAGCGCAGACTATCTATCCCGTGTATTTCCTCTACCCAATCGGGAGATTCCTAGTGAGGGAGTGTGTGACCGGGTGAGGACAACAGACGAGAAAAGCAACAATGAATTAGACAGGAGGAATGGAACTCAACGACCCCATCACTACAGAATATCTACGGGGATATACCAGAAGGTCCCTTTAACTCAGAAGCGTCAGAACAAGAGGCTCCGCCCCTTGATGACATCACCGAGTTTCCAGAGATCAAGAGAAGGGAAATCCGGAAGCTAAGTGGTTCATACACCGGAGAGAAGAAAACCACAAGGAACCTGTCTGCGGCGTTCTGTGGAGTGGCGTCCCTTAGAGAAAAGAATATTCTGGAGGAAGGACTGGCGGGAACCGCAGGTGCTCCTGAGAACACAGCGGTGGCCAAAGGAGCAGTTTCCTGTGATACAACCCGCCACTCTCCAGGAGGAGCATGGCTAAACAAGGTATGAAGACAAGTTGCAAATTGGATGGGAGGGAGGGATGGATGCACGGTGTAACAGCCGGGTCTCTCTCGTATTCTTCCACCTTCACTCTTTCCCTGTGCACTTTTTGCACTTTTTCTCATAGTTGCTTGACACGGTGTTTGGTGCTCCTTCCCTCCCGTCCCTTACAATGCGCTTATATTCCCGCCCTCATACCGGATCTCCGGTTCTCTTTCCCTCACGCCACCACAGAGCTCCCTGGAGACAGACGCGAACAAAGAAGGAAAGAAAAACTAACTGGATTCCGAAGAGGACTAAGTCGAGAACAGAATACAGTTCAAAGCCTAGTCAATAGAAGTTCCTTGGTGTGGAGAAAGAAACAATTATTCAAAAAATAAAACCTTCACTAATTCAGAAAAGACTATGGGGGTTATTAGGATTGCGGATTTTCTGCATCCTCTGGGCCGGCGGAAGCCACCGCCGGCCCGGAGGATGCGGAAAATCCGCAGCGGACCCACCAAAGACCCACCGCCACATTAGGATGGCTGGTGGGTCCTGGTTTCCGTCCGCAGCTTTTCCGCTGCGGCTGGCTTACAACCGCGGTGGAAAAGCTCTAATATGGTGACGGTGTCTGTCTGACACCGTCCGCCATATTAGGATGGCCTATTTCAGATGCTTTTCCGCGGCGGGTTTTCCGCCGTGGAAAAGCATGTGTAACTTCACTGCGGGGGCCCGTTGCGGGCCCCCTAGGTGAAGGGGGGGTGTGGGGTGCACATGGGGGGTACCTATGGTACCCCCCTGCATTTGTATGCGGAAAGCGGCAGGCACCGCGCGGTGCCTGCCTCTTTCTGCATACAAATGCAACACCTGCATTTTTAACATTGCCGCGGGTGCAGCTTGAAGCCGCACCCACCGCAATGTTAAAAATAGAGGATGTGACCGCCAGGGTGGCGGTCACATCCTAATTGCACAGGAGAGAACTCCGCATGCCATGCGGAGGTTCCCTCCTGCTCTGGGGTCGCGGACAGACGCAAATCCGTCCGCGATCCTAATGAGGCCCTATGTCCCGTTCTTCCCACCCCGCAACAGATGTGTAATGTTGTAAATTGGCCACATTGTTTTCTTCGCCGCTGTATCACAAAATTAACACAAATGCGGCGCAAAAGTGTCACAAGGGGCTTGTAAATCTACCCCCTAGTTTTTTTGCTCTATCAATGTGTGGTGCATTCTGCAGCACACATAGAAAAAGCAAATCACCTCTCAAGATTGTTTATGTGCAGGAAGGTGTCCCTTTCTGCACATAAATAATCGACCCTGCAGCGCAGGCACCCTTGCAATAAAGTGCAAGGGTGTCTGGGCTGGTGCTAAGCAGCTTTACTAGCACCAGTGCTAGGGGAAACACTGGGATGCACTGTATTTTTGTAAGTAAGTCTCGCCCCTGAATTTTAAAAATGTCGGAGCATGGCGTTATCAATTTTGGCAAACACTGCACTTCGATATTTTGTTGTAAATATCCCCCAAGGTGTCTGTTCAGTTTCACTATGAAATACTTTAGACAAAAAGCATGTTTTGATTATGTTGCTGTACTGGCTGTACTGACTTTATTTGCGTTCTGTCTGTCTGGCTGTACTGTGGATGCTGTCTCTTGTCTCTTGTGCATCTAAAAGTAGGCAAACAAGTAAAACATTCAGTGAAATGTGGCATTTTTGCAGTTTGAATTGTTCACACAGACATTATAAT
This sequence comes from Lissotriton vulgaris, assembly GCF_964263255.1. Classification (NCBI taxonomy): domain Eukaryota; kingdom Metazoa; phylum Chordata; class Amphibia; order Caudata; family Salamandridae; genus Lissotriton; species Lissotriton vulgaris. Next base: position 580,012,235 of record NC_141694.1, read on the forward strand.
TTAGTGAGGTTATCCCAAATAATTAACAATAGTGTATCCATTCCAAACCATAACATAATATTTCATTAACAACATACAGATTTAAATATTTACTTTATGTGCCTCTAAAGCAGGGGGTGCAGGGGAATAAGAAATAATTCATAAAAAGATGAATGCTGGTGGGCCTGTACAGTAGGCAGGGAAGGCAGGGTACATTGGAATAATCCTTAAATAATTATTGTTGGTGTGCCCTATGGCCTAAGAGACTTACAGCAGGCAGGGATTGCAGTGCAAAATGAAATAACTGTTAAATAAGTAATCCTGGTATGCACCTATGGCCTATTAAATGCAAGCGGCGCAGGAATAAATTGAATAATCCTAAAAAATTATTTCTGGTGAGCGCCTATGACCTAAGGGACCTATGGCAGGCTGTGAGTGCAGGGAAGAATTGAATAATCCTTAAAAATGCTGGTGTGCGCAGATGGCCTAAGAGACCTGTGACAGGCACTGCGTGTAGGGGAAAATAAATTAATGTTAAAAAAAATTCATTGCTGATGTTTCACTAGGGACTATGGGAAATCCTTTGGGAGGCAAGGAGGTGCATGGGAAATGGTAAAAATGCATAAAATATTATGTAAACACTTAACATACATTGAACTATCCTCAAGCACATTAAACTAATATCTGGGAAATAAGTAAAAACTGAACAAAAAAACAAAAAGACATTGCCCACTTCTATCAATGTCTCTAGAAAATGGCTTTGAAAACTGGAAAAAAAAAGGATGTAACACACTGGCAAGCTACACAAAATGGCCACCTGCCACATGTTCAAACAACAACAAACAAGAAGGCATGGACAACAAAGAACACATGCAGAGTTATGGCAACAGCACACTGGCTGACAAAGCGAAATGGCCTCAAAAAACAGCAAGCAAGAAGGCATGGAAGACAAAGAACATGTGTAGGTCTTCAACATAAGCACACTGCCTGGCTACCCAAAATGACTGCAGGCCACATGTACAAACAACAACAAGCAAGAAGACATGGCCAACAAAGAACTCATGCAGTCTGAGGGACACTGACCACACAAAATGGCCGCCAGCCACACGGCATGGAGAACAATGACAAAATGGTAGTCTATGCAAACACACGCACACATACACACACACCAGACTAAAAAAATCGCCAGAAAACGAAGGAGGCATGGTAAACAAAGAAGAAAACTCTAGCATTAATTCAGCAATGCCAAAAACGAAAATGTAGTCAGCTATAAAAAATATTCCAATGAAAAACATCCTCCCAGGGCATCCTCAAAATGCACTTTTTGCAGAAAATAGCGTAAAATGCAGAAAAAGCACATTTTGCATTTAATCCACTGCCCACTCTAAAGCATAGATGTATTAAAACAACATGTACTACAGAAACAATTGTTTCATGTACCAAATGCCTCATACTGGCTGGATGGCCTGTGGGCGGACTAAGTCACATGGTAAAATAAATGAATAATGCAAATTTCACAAACATGGAGAAAAAGCACTTAACTGTGCATCCTTGTTCCCTTATAAAAGCTAAAGTACTGAAAGCAAAAAATAGGCACCTACTGCAACCTCCAGGCCACCAACAATCAGCAAAAAAGGTACAAATATCTACTGGTGCATGCCCTCTATCAAGCATCAAGCTCTTATATAAACGTTTTTTAACTCACTTGTTGTGATGTTGCAAAAACAAAGGGGCATATTACCAAGGCAGGCAAAATGAAATTATTGCCGGTTTTGCAGCCGTTTTCGGCCTCAAAGTGGCGATAATTTCATCACCCTGTTAGCAAGCTGTCGCTAACATCAGTTAGCAACAGCTTTTAGGTGATATCGTGCGGTTTGGGGCCCGCTTTGTCAGCGATATTTATCACTATTGATATGCAAAGTGGGCGTACCCAACCTGTTGACGACTAAAAGCAGTCGCTAACGTCGCTATTGCCTATTATGAACGCAGGTGTAGCTATTAAAATATTTGTGCTAAGCGCGAATATCGCCAAATCTTAACACCTGCTCAGACCACTTCTTAGCCTGTATATCCAATGGGGGGTGAAAATTCAGGTTAATTCCCTATTAGCGATAATGCCTGAATATCGCTGAATTTCCAGCGATATTCACGCATTTCACCGCTATCGCCTGATATTTTATCGCTTTGGAGATAAACGTTGCTAATAGCACGTTACCTCTGCACTAACATCCGGTGATGAGGCGGCGATACATTTTTTTACGCTAAGCTTATTTAGCGATAAATATCGCTAGTTGTTGATAATAAGCCCAAAAGTCCTTAAAATCACTGATAAATGCAGCAGGAATTGCAGACAAAGAGAGTGATCATTTCACCTCGAAATGCAAATAAAAAATGACCAGGAGATGGACAAAGATCTAGGAGGACCCTTCTGGACAGGAAGAGGAAGTTGGAGCCTCTGTGGATCTTCCTTCCTGCTAAAAAAGAAAGTACAAAAAAATGAAGTGTGCTTTGCCCTAAAAAACAATCTGCACCATCCGTTCGGGCAGAGTATCAACTCGAAAGGGTATTTTCTTGTTGATTTAACAAATTTTTTAAGAGTTTTCTGTCACTTATGACAGTAGTTCCTTCTCAGGTCTACTAATGCGGGCTGGGCTAATTTTTATTTGCATATGTCTCACTCAGATTGTAGTGTAGTTCCTATTTTCTCAATAGGCTCTGCGCATTGGAATAACATAAACGATAGTTTAGACGTAGGACTGAGGTCGACTAGGTCTCTATTGAATATGTTAGACTTAATTTAGGTTTGCCAGCTAGCTCAGAGGTCACTAGAAACTTTCTCGAATGAACAGGGAGGAGTGAACTTCCCTGATTAGACAAGAAGGGATTCAGCTTCTGACAACCGCATAAACATGACAACTTTGCTCCCCCAGAATAAGGAGTATATCTCCAGAGTCGTGTGAAAACAATAGATATCTATTTTACTCAGTCAGTTGTGCATACTTAGTTTCACCAGAGTGCAGACAAATAGAGAGACAGGCGTTTTCAATAAAAAAGTGTTATTTATTGAACAGTCTTCTTTCTCATGCAGGAGAAATGAATTGCTACGATTGCAATACTTGTTATAAAGTAAAGTGCATACAGTAAAAGGAGTATTACAAAATAATACTGTAAAAGCATTGATATGGTTTCTCTGAGCCATATGTTACTTAAAAGGTATAAAAAATATACAGTTACATACAAAGAAAAAAGCTTGACTAAACGTACTCAACTGGTGCTTCTAAATACGCCTACCCCGGTGTACCTAACCTATGCCTAGTACGTGGGAAGGGGTAAATGAGTTGCAGTTTAAGTTAAGTTAGTTTTTGCCAAGATTCTGACTCAAGAATTCTCTAGGGTTCTAATCAGCTCCGTACCTTGGTTTTAGAATAGAGGAGGTCTTGTATCTCGCTCTCAGGACTCGATCTCCCAGTACCCCGCAAGGGAAACGGGAAACACCGGAGCTGGATTTTCTCGGCAGGAGCAAAAGACAGCGTCTTTCTCAGTGCGTCAAGGGGGAGGGACGGCTTCCTTCGGCACTCGCATCAGCTGGGCTTCGGATAATTAGATAGCCGCTCTGCTCCACACCACGTGTGTTGGTTAAGGCAAACGCTGGTATATTTATACCTGGACGGTGCTGTGTTTTACGTAAGGTTGGACATAAGACGTCAATTAAAGATGTCACTACGAACTGACCATTCTTTCAGTGCTTGCAGGAGTTCTAAGACAAATCAAAACAAAAGCACGGGGAATTCACCAGTTGCTGGAGGTTTGGTATGTTGTAAGAACTCGTTGTGCTCTCTAGGAGTCTAAGGAAGTAGCCTTGCCGCATTTGGTTTGCCTTGGCTTATTATTAAATATGAAATATTTAATTAGGGTCCAAGATAAAACACAACACCCACTTCACGTATAATGTCTATCATTACTAAATACTAAGCAATATATAAACATATAGGTATGCATGAGTTTTTCCATCCCACCCCAAAATACATTAAAAGCATTTGAAACGGTATAGATACACGAAAATGAGTACTATACTGTACGTATTCAAGCAGTGGTATCATTCAGATAATTCAAACATAAATATCAGCTGAATGAATTGCGAAAATTACATTTATGAAATGGCTCTTAGTACAGAAGAGAAGGCTGAGACCATTTCATAACATATTCATACAAGATTATAAGTGTGCTAGAGGCTGATTCAAAATATTGTTTTTGGAGTCTCTAGAAATAGAAACTCTGTTCTCTAAGAATAGTTCTACTTTAAGCAGAGTACCTTGTGCCAAAAAAAAAGGGTAAATATTTTGGAAGTTCTCGGAGAGAGAAAAAAATAATTTTCTTTTCAGGGCAAAAAAAAAAAGTTCCAAGTCTTTTCAGCAGTGATGTTTTTAAAAAGTTTGAAGGCCGAATTCAGAGTTCAGGGAACGCTGTGTGCTCGCTACTTCAAATGTTATTATCGTTGGTAGGGGAGAACATTATCTCAGATATACCAGCAAAAAACGCGTCTACCACAGTAGGTGAAAGTTGGGCCAACTCCCAAAAAGTTGAAATGGCGCATATATGAGATGCATTGCCATCATCGATGTCTAGAGCAGCAATGTTCACAGAGGGTTGTACCTGTGTGCTGCTGCTTTCATCTCTTACTTCACCGCCACCTACTTGTAATGGTGAAGTCTCAACGAATGCCGTCATCAGAATCGGTAGCTGCTGGGGACAACACGTTGCGTGAGTCGTTATTGGACAAAGCAAAGCGTCGACATCCATTGGTACTGTTGATGGTAGTGTAAGACAGACGTCCAACACGCATTCTTCTCCGCATAGCAGACATCGAAGCACAGGTAAGATGCAATTTTGCCAGATCGGTCTGAATGAAAGAAACCAGGTTGTATTCAGATCTCTTAGCCGGGCCAATCCGAGGACCTTAGTGATACGGTCTCGGTATCGTATTGCTAGGATTGTTTCTTCCATCGAAGCCTGAGTTTTGTTTGTGACTTGGCTTGCCATATCGGAGCAGAAGGAGCAAAAATAAAATTCCTGCTACGAGTCCCAAAATAAGTGACAGGCCACCGAAAAGAGAGTGCACAAAATTCGGGAAGATGCCCAGGACTGTCTCAAAGGGTGTTAATAGTCCCGAAAAAATCGTCTTAAATACATGTGTGATGCCACTGGTATCTGACATGTTTAAAATTTGGCTTAACATTTCTATGAAATGCAGGGGGCAATTTGTTGATAAAAGGGTATGTATCTCTGCTGCTGTCCTTGCAGCTTGCAGGTCATACGTCTCTTTGGACGAGGTTAAAGGCACAGTTGTCTGTAAAAGAATAGACTTCATTCTGCTTAAAGCATCAATTTGAATAGAAGAGATATTCACAGAAGGCCAAATTTCCGCTTCCATGTCTGGATTGCTTTTTGGATACAATACTTGCATACAACAAATGACCCTTGAAGTGACACTCACGAGATAGGGTTTTCCTGGCACCATGCCACAACAGTTGCGGTCACTTAATATAACGTAGCTACCATTGGAAAAATGTCAGAAAAATGGCTCTATCTGTGTAGCCGGGGTTCCGTGCAGGTGACATGAAAGGTTATTTGATAAACCCTTGCAAGGTCCATGCAGGTTTATACCTCTGCATAGGAGTGTACCACTTAGTGATGTTTTGCAGTTACTACCACTAATAAATACCTCTTTCTTTCCCCCACTCCAACACCTATGTGTAAATTGTAAATTCCAGGTTGATTTGATGTACCCTTTACCCAACATTTCATACAGGCCTGCTGGTATTTACTCTTGGCAGTATTGAAACTGAAAAGTCGTTATCGGGATTGTAATGGTGCCATGTATTATCCATTAAATGACAGGTCTTTCTGACATTGTCAATGGTAATCTCTCAAGTTTTTCAAAGCTTAGCACCGTATAGTCCGCTCCTTTCTGTGCCAACAAGATTTGTCTATCAGTAAGGTTAAAAATAGAAAATAATGACGTTATGTTGATTAGACTCAAGGCACGTGACCTGAACGCAGGTTTTGTAACGTCCAGCCTAGCTGTACAATAGAACACTACTGGGACTGACCATGTTGTAACATTATCATATCCTGTTCTATTATATCAATAGCAGATGATACAATGCTATCCAGTGAATAGATTCTGGAGGACAGAGTCGTTAACCCATTGTCCACTACAGAAAATGATTTTTCCAAATTAATACGATCAATTTCTCGTATTTTTTCAGCAGTTTCAATTTGATTTAATTTCCAAGCTTCATTGTATGCTGCGTATATACCGGCGTATATGAAAAGTTTTTGACGCTGTTTGCGAGGTCCCATTATGAAATCTCGCAAGTCAGCACCTTCTTTAAGTAAAGTTAAGTGTTGCTTAATTTCTGGAAGTGTGGATTTCTGTAGCCATTCGAGGCATAGTTTTCCCACACTGTATGTTGTAATAATCCCTGGATGTTGTCTTAGGAATATTTTGGGTCTGGCCTGTTTTGTTTTAACCCCTGTATTTTGTTCAGGAATCTATCATGACAGTTATTAGTGTCTGTTGGCCAGAATAACCATTTTTTCCGAACAGGAAGTGTTCTGTTTTGTTTTAAATTATAGGGCACGTCTAACCCCTCATCTGTAGTGGTGTTTCCATCAGGTATTGGCTTTGGTATAGACGGGTTGTTTAAATCTTTTATCTTGGCTATCCCAAGACAGGTTGTTTGCTGAACTGTGTCATTTAAGAACATTATTTGTTCTGGGATCATGCAGGATCAGAACAATGCTTCTACACCTTGTACCTGCCAAACTTTTGTTCCCCAAATGGTTTTTGTCTCAATGTTATTTTTCCAATATTCAAAACCAAATGTAGACATTTTTTCATAACATTTTTCTGAATAAATCAGTTTAGTGTTTGTCAACATATTTTTCACCCCTGTCTTATTTAACATTTTAAAATAGAATGTTTCCGGATCAGTGACATTAAACCCAGAGAAGTATGGGAATTTTTCAAAAAATGTCTTTGAGCTGCCTTTTGGCGGGGTTGGACAATGTTCCCATTCATTATAAACAAAAGTATTTCTAGGATTTGCGGACTTATGCAGATAATGATGCCCGTAATCGGAAAAACAGTACATTTCCTCATAATTCGACGAACCCTGTAAATAATCATGTGCAGTAAATTTTTCTGACATTTCTAAATCAGACATCATATTATTAATATTTTCAAAGTCCCAATCATCAGAGAATCTACTAGGTGAAACAAAGTCACTCAACGAAATCTTAAATTGGAGTGGCAATTTCAAGAGCTCAACAGGGCCATAAATTTCACAGTCAGTTTTGTCCCATGCTATACCACCAGGTATAGGGATGGCTGTGATGTTCACTGAGGACAGTTCTCTTTTTTCGATGTGTGAGGATCTGTGTGATTTCAGGACCAAGTTGATGTTCTGACTTGCTGTGTCCATTGTACTATATTTTCCATCAATAAATCTACCCAAACTTAAAACCAAGATGAGCCACAGAAAGAGGAAAAGTACACCTAACAGAATCCACAAATTAATCTATTGAGGAGTTAGATATGTTTCTTTGAGTTGATGACAGAGTTCTTTTACTTTTTCTTTGAATGTTTTCGTTGCTGGCTTGTCTCCATGTTCACTTGGATCATAGGAAAATTCATCAAAGTTGATAAAATAACCAGATGCAGTTCTGTCAATTGGTGGGATTGCTTCAGGATTTCCATTGATCTTTGCATTATCTATTGTTACATTTGTATAGTCTGAAGCTACATCGTTGTAGACTGGTGTTTCTTGTTGAACTGTAGCAATTTGGGTCTCAAGAGGCACAAGTTCCATGGCTTTGTTACATAGTCCTTTCTTAATCACCGTAGGTTTATCAAATGTGATTAGTCTCTCAGTTTGAACCTAGTAGCAAGATTTGGTCTTCTGCTATTTCTTGGGATTCCACTGGGCCTACTACTTATTATTGGCCACATGGTTGTGGTTTCACCAGGTCGATTGATACAACTCAGTTCTCCTTTTTACCAGCAAGAGGCGGTAGCACTACTGATCTTATTCCGCTGACAGCTGAGACAGGCTGCTTTTCTGTAAGAAGGCCCAAATTCCTTCTTTACCGCGATCTTTTCTCTGACCAGATCCCCAATCTTTGGAATCCAGACAGGTCTTGCTGGGACAGGTGGTTTTTCTTCAGTGGTAGTTGGCTTTAATTTTTCGTAACTCAGACTTTTTCTTGTTTCATTTAAGTCCTGTAAAACAGCCAAACGATCTTTGATATGAAAAGCTTTTTGTTGCACCACTGAAGTTTGATGATCAAAGTCTAAGCATTCTAGTTCCAAATAAGAGTTCATACGGGCTGACACCTCCTAGAGAATTTCTTGGCATATTATTAAGACTACGTTGGACACTTGTTAGATGTTTGACCCACTCATCACCTGAACCTAATACCCTCGCTGTTATAGATTGCTTTATGTCCCGTTTTTTTCTTTCCACAACCGCATTTCCCTCAGGATGGAAGGGAGAAGAGTACCGCAATGCAATGCCCATGCTGGCCATGGCCTCCTTGTAAGCCCGAGAGCTAAACGCAGGACCCTGGTCAGAATGTAGCATGCCAATTGCGTATCTGCCGATAAAGACTCGCAAATCTTTTATAACAGTTCTGGCGTCAGCCGAGCGCTGGGGCCAAATCCAAATGAATCCTGTCTTAATTTTTATGGGACCGCATTTGTCCGTCCGGATGTCTGCGCATAGATAGCCTGATGCTTTCTAATAGTGGTGTCTGGGCTGATGTCTGGTCCGGTTCACAACTGCGATCTCTGTTGCAGTCCTCACAGTTCATTTCAAATTTCTAAAGATCTACACTCATCCCCTGCCACCAGTACTGAGATTGTAATTCTATTAGAGATTTCAGGATCTCTTGGTGCCTCAGACCCAATCCCATGTGTGCTTCTTGTATCAAGAAGATTCTCCGGTACGTGTTTGGAATTACTCTATCCCCCACTCCAGGGATTTGAGCAAACGGAACGGAGTTTCCATCAATTATGTATGTATTACTGAGTGGATAGTTTAGAGGTAACGCCACATAATTGCCTTCCATTGAGGCTTTTACTGCAAGTAGCGTTTCACCATCTATTTGTGTTTTCGTACGCTTTTTTATAACTACGGAAGCCGATTGGTCAGCCGCCGCTGTGGCTTTGTCAGCCAATGAATTCCCTGCAACGTGAACGCCATCACGTTGAAGAATCTGTGCATGTATCACGTGAGTCTTTTGTAGTTCATTTTTGCAAAAGAAGTACCTGTTCCCAAAGTTTTTTATGCTTTATAATGGCACCTGTCTCATCTTTGTAACCATTTTTTATCCAGGTCTGCATGGAATTATTGTAAGATCGGACGCAGTAATGCGAATCGCACACTATTAGTGTCGGGAATTCACGATCGGCATTTTCAAGCGCCATTTTTAGGGATCTTATTTCAGCTCGCTGAGCTGAGCAGTTTCTGAGTGATTCAGTTTTAGTGACCATCGGTCTGAATTTACCTAAGCGCCAGCGACCTTTATTAATCGCGCATGCTGCATTGTAAATCTGTTTCTCTACAACATAGTATTGTGCAAATCTGTCCATGTAGATAACACAGGTGTACTGTTCGAGGGGTAGAATTTCGATCAGCAGAGGACATTCATTTTCATATTCCAGATATTCTAGTTTTTTCATTTTCGGATCAAATGTGTGTGTCACGTATTCTGCAGCAAGAGAAGTTTCCCATTTTATCCATTTCGAGTCTAGGACTTTAGCATTGGTATTGCCTGGTATTGTTACTGCCTCAAGGGCTGATACAGCAGTTAACACAGATATCCTTTTCCCTTGGACTAGAGCTCTTTCTTTTGCTACAGCCGTTTGAACCACTGTCAGAATTTTTTCTGTTGAACTGAATTCCATTTCAGCTTGTGTGTACAAATGTGATTTGTAAGCTATTTGTACCATTTCTCCCTCATTAGAGGCCAGGTATGTGAATCCGCATCTTCCTGGGATGACTCGGATTACAAGGTTGCGTTCATTTGCGCATGTTTGCAGTTTTGTTTTAGTTAACATATCTGTCTGTAATGATCTTAATAATTCTGAGTGTTTTTGAGTCCAATAAATTGATTTAAAATCAGGTTTTATTAGTTTGTAGAGAGGTTTAACCCTCTCTGCATAATTTAGAATGTATGTTCTTCCGAAATTCAAGAAAGGACAGTTAAATGGGCAATTCTAGATTTTTTAAAATTAAATTTGTACCCTTCTGAAGCGAACCCAAGTATTATGGTGTTCACTCTTTTCAAGTGAGTCTCCAGGTCATCATCTGTAAGATAGATGTCGTCAACATAAGATAATGCTTCATCATCTTAAATTTGTAGTACCTCTGTTACCCTTGCTGAAAATAATCCTGGGCTGTTCTTGAATCCCTGTGGGAGACGACAAAATTGTTAATACGCCCCCATTATTGAGAAAGCGGTCAAATACCTGCTTTCAGGTGCAATATTTTGACAGAAGAATCCATTAGAGATATCTAATGTCGTTATATATTTTTTGCGCACAATATTATTCATCAGTGCTGCACTGTGCGAGTTTTGGACTGTAAAAGTTTTACAGCAGGAGTTTAGATGTCTGTAGTCCAAAACTAGACAATATGAATCATCTGGCTTGGAGACAGGAAACAAAGGATTGTTCATTTGTGAGGTGCATGTTTCAATCACCCCTTGGTATTCAAGTTGATCTAAAATATTTTTTACTTGTATTTTTTGCTTCTTGCTTAACCGGATACTGCCTCTGTGGAGTAGGTTGATCTTTTAATTGGATTTTATGATGAGGAGAGTCCTCATCCCATCCTACCTAATTTTTATATAATGCTGGGGCTTGGGCCACTGCACATTTTCTAGCAAGTGTGTATTTTTTATGTATTGGAATGTGATTTGAGAAGGCAGGCATAATCATTTCTTCGCCATGTGGGCACTCCCTGACAAACTCTGGTGGCCAGTCTTTTTCTGCTAGAAGGATGTCATAGCCTTTAGATAGGTTCTCCCAAAAGAGAACTTTTATTTTCCTAGTTTTATCTCCCTCTATACGTAATGTTATTTCATATAGTTTATGGGGCACGCTCACTCGGGTGTCTGCAGTTTCCACTTGAATGTAATCATTCGTGTCCACTGTCTCCAGAAGATTCATCAGGATCTTGCGAGCTATGCTCACTTCTGCTGCGCTGTTTAGCATTGTCTGGGCCCACTCTCCGTTTTTCAGTTGTGTCCTCAGGATTCTCGGCATGTTACTTGCTACCTTTTTTCTGGGAAATTGTGATTTTTTATTTTGATGAGCAGGTTCTTTGTCTTTGGACTTGACGTGCTCTTCCTTGTGTTCTGACCGTCCTCTTCTTTCCGATTTCTTTGAGGAAGTCTGAAAAGATCGAGAGGAGCGTGTATCAACATCTTGATATCTGTCAGGTTTTCTCAGATTTTCCCTATTTCTAAGGTTATATCTTTTCTCAGAGGGCTCCCTTTGGGGAGACTTGCCACCCCACTCTGGAGTTCTATTTCTCCATTGGGGAGACCTTCCCTTGGACTGAAATAGTTTTTCTCTGGGAGTGGTTTGTTTGTTACCCTCCCAGTTCTTCTTTTGAGAATTGAGGTTATTTTTAATAAAGGTTTTTTCAGGATTTTCAATTAGTTGGGGTTTTACTGGTTTACCACCCAACTATTTCTGCCTAATTCTTCATATAATTTTTCAATTATTTTTGCGAGCTCAAAAGGTTGGTCTGTTATATCTGTCTCCTTTAATTTTTGGCGGATTGCCACACATGCTGCTTCTCCTTTTATGTTGGCTAATAATATAGCCGAGGCCTGCTTAAAGTCTTTCAGTAATTTCATACCCAGAGTTAAAGCAGGTTCTGGACTGTATTCATTTTGAATATGTCTTAGCACATCTGATATAACCGCCATAGATGGAACACCATGTGTTTTTGTGTAGTTAGAAGCAAAGACTGTGCCCCAAGTGTCATAGTCCTCCACATGTGGTGCGGTCCCCATTGGGAGGCAGATAGTCAGAATTCTCTGTTTTTCGTGAGGGGTAGTATCAGGGAATACCGCCTCTGAGTGATTTTTTGAGCTAAACGGAATGGAAATTGTTCCCATTTTGCAGGTGTTTTACCAAGACATGATTGTATATTCTGTGGTGTAATTTTATTTGTGTTCCCCTGATGAGGGGTGTTTTGTGGAAGTTTAATTGCAGGTTGGACTGTTGAAGTCCGCATGACATATTGGACCAATTGTCTATGTATTTTAAGTAGTTGTTTTAGCTGAACTAAAGGTTCTCTGGCTGGCATTGCTTCAATGTCAGGATGTGGTGTATAGCCGGCTAGAACCGGCCATGTGGCTCCTAGTCTACCTAGTGGACCTAGCCTGGTAATGTGATTTTGATGATTTAGGGCGCCATTAAACAAGAGCAGGTGCTCTTGGTATGTTAGTGGAATTTCAACTTCCTCAAAAGGAGAGTATTCCTCTGGAGATTCCGCTACTTTGTAGAAGTGGAACTCATGTGTTACAGCATTTGCTGCTGGAAAAGTTATCAAAGAATACCTCTGTCTGCCGAAACTCATGTGCCTCTACCACAAATACGACCATACCACCTCTTGATGTTACTCCATTTTCTATAAGTTTTATAGTTATGGTTTTTCTTATGTTGGCCGGGATGATTATTGCATCTGCGTCAGTATTTTAGACAGTTGTGTCGTCCGCTGCGAGTTGAGCTGCAAGTCTAACTCTCTCCCTTTTGTTGTCACTTTCTGACATTTTTACTGACTGAAAGTTTTTTGTTGCAGATCAAGTTTCAAGGAAACAAAGATTAGGTGCACAATTATTTGGAACACTGTATCCTTCAACGTTGATTATACCGTAAACTAATACATATGATTCTCATCCTACTAAGTTCCGGCGGATATTAACCTTTTACCCACTCCAGACGTCTATCGGAGTTTTTACGGGAAAAAGGAGTCTGTGTGAAAAAGCACGACTGAGTTACTCTAGTATCTTGCGTTAGATTATTGCCTTACCAAATGTTGGGCACCATGCAGTGTAGTTCCTATTTTCCCAACAGGCTCTGCGCATTGGAATAACATAAACGATAGTTTAGACGTAGGACTGAGGTCGACTAGGTCTCTATTGAATATGTTAGACTTAATTTAGGTTTGCCAGCTAGCTCTGAGGTCACTAGACACTTTCTCGAATGAACAGGGAGGAGTGAACTTCCCTGATTAGACAAGAAGGGATTCAGCTTCTGACAACCGCATAAACATGACAACTTTGCTCCCCCAGAATAAGGAGTATATCTCCAGAGTCGTGTGAAAACAATAGATAGCTATTTTACTCAATCAGTTGTGCATACTTAGTTTCACCAGAGTGCAGAGAAATAGAGAGACGGGCGTTTTCAATAAAAAGGTGTTATTTATTGAACATTCTTCTTACTCATGCAAGAGAAATGAATTGCTACGATTGCAATAATTGTTATAAAGTAAAGTGCGTACAGTAAAAGGAGTATTACGAAATAATACTGTAAAAGCATTGATATGACCAATAATGTGATGCACTCGGCATTTGCGCTGGGTGTGTCGCGCAACCACTCGCATTAGGGACAGCGCTTTCCCAAATGCAAGGGACTTTGTCTTGTGTCGAGATCTCACGAGATCTCTCATACTCTGAACTACACAATGACCTCATATCGGCCATTGTGGTAGTCTAATTATAAATGACGCTTCTAGCAAGGTTTAGCAACCCAGCTCTGTGGCTCACAGTCTTACAAATACGGTATTTGAACCCATAGGGTTTTAGGCATTGCTAAATATTTACATCCATAGTACAAATGCCCACTCAAAATGTATCCCCACAGCAAAGGGCACCAATTAAAGAGAGGAGCATCCTCTTGTAAAACCTGGTGGTTGAACGACGATATTCCCTGGACTCTGTTATAGGGATCCATTTGAGGGATCAGTGTACTGCAACATGACCTCAGAATAAGCCCCTGCTTCCTATGTACTTAGACATACATTTTACCACCTATTAGAGATGTCATAGATCAATGCGGTGTGGCTTTAGGTTCATTACCGTAGTGAGGACCTAAGTGAAGAGATACAGTGTCATATACCATCATGACTATTAGTGACTTCGTTATCATGAAATTCTACATTAAAAAAGGTGTAGATGTACCACAGGAACAGTGTATTCTGTACCGAGTGCATCACATTATTGGTCACGTTGATTGGATCACTGCCATCGATCGGAGCTGGTTGAATGACCGGAAGCTGTAATAGACCCTCGATCATCACTTTATAATATCACCTAATGAACTACCAAAATGGGGCTGATGACCTCATGCTGTAGTTTAGAGCGCGAATTCCCGGGAGATTTAGAGTGTAAAGTAGTGCGCTTTTAACTTTACAACAAACGGGGTTAATAATAATGCTTTCTGGTTATTTGCTACCAATTCAGCAGAGATAAGCACTGGGGATGGCAAAATAATCGCTCTTGAGAGTAAAGAACTGCCATTTATTGTTGCTATTCTGACAAGTGAGGCGGAGGGTTACAATACCAACAAACCCCGAGTTAATTATTTAAGGAGAGACCATCTACAGGTCGGTGCCTCCCCCAAGACTCAGATGTGAGCTTTGAGGTACCGACAGATAGGTGAGTCTATAGCTGATTCATTGTATGAGAAGCCACAGGAAGCTCAGTATGGATAACACAGCCAGACAGAATGTTGTTGTTAGAGTCTGCAACTCAGTAGTAGTCCCACTATGAATAGATAATTAACCTCTATGAGGATATATTTGTGTTGGAAGGTAGACCTGGGAGTCCAAGGGGCTGGGCACACATAGTTCAGTTACTAGAGTCTCCTCACATGTTGGTCCCTAGATGTAAGGGGATCTAATGGACAGGAATGTTGGGCACTGGAATAGACTGTGTAATTATGCTCTATGGGTGCTCTACTTCTGTTTTACCTCTTATATTTATGTAGTGCTGGGCCTCGTAGAACCTGAGCACGGTCCAGGTGAGGTGAGGTCCATTTCCCTACCATAAAGGGTGAGCATAAATACAATATATTCTTTGAAACTGTTTTTGGTGAAACACATTGTATAGGTGATTGACATAGTAAGTTTATAATGACTATGCATTTTCCTCCATAGAATTCGTATTTCCTTTCTGACATGGAGGGTTAATGGCATTGGTTGGTACAGGTTGTATCATAATCAACCCTTTTACATCCTACTTTTTCACTTTGGTGGTGGTGGTGTTTCTTTTGTTTCATCACTACTTAGTGCAACTATTGTAAGAACAGAGGCCCTGACGAATGCCATGGGATAAAATACCCGCTAGGCAGAAACATGTTGGCCCGTTATTAGACAGATATTTGTTGACTGTCCTTTTTTTGCACTGTTCTATGTTTTTAATTAGGAGGTGTGGTTCGTCCGTAGAATAAAGTTAGAAATAGGAGGACACTCCATCCTATTTTAAAGTCACTATTTTTTCTGTTGCACGGTTTCTCACTTTACCATCAAAGATCAGCCATCATTGTTGGTCTGTTGGTATGGGTGGACCAAATCCTTGACCAGCAACTAATGGTGCGGCGCTTGAAGTCCCAATGATCAGGGGACTAGCCTGATTTGCACCGGGGTTTGGCCATATGATAGGACTGATCATTGAGTCAATTTGATGGTAACCCTTTGCTAATTGTTTTCGATTTGTCAACCATGTATGAATGATCTGTACCGTGTTGGTCTTTCCTATACATATAGTGTTCACCTTGTTTAGAAATAAGCTGTCTTGATGTGACTTATTCACCTCGAGATTCTGTTAACTCGGATTGACAGTGCAGCCACATAACTAAGCTGGTAGACCCCCCTGTTTTTTGTGTTATAATACATAAGTAAGTAGCTGGGGATAATAATCAGGTAGGGGTCTTTAAATTAAATATCCCTTGGACCCTCTCTAAACGGTTTGGTTGTTGATTATGCAGGTGTTCATTGCCATATCTTACTAAGAACAAGTCTCTCTCTATGTGACTGGCAATTTCTAAAGGATTTACCTCACTGGCGTTGTTCGTCAGAGGATGTAATGTGCAGGGGGTGTGGTAAGGCGGCTGAAACCTTAGAGCATGTAGTCTGTCTCTGCCCCGCAATTGCGCCACAGCGCAGAAGAAAAGTCGAGTGGAACAGGCTGCGAATCCGGACCTGCAAGCAGGCAGTAATTGCAGCTCTGTATCCAGAAAATACAGTCTTAAATATACGCCTTACAACCCTCATACGCTATGCATACCGTTATTTTACTTAACAACTAGAAGGGCTGGTCAATGGTCTTATCTTAAAGGCATATACTTTACATTAAACTGCACTTTATTATATGCTGCTAAAGTTGGTCACATTTGACTGCACTTTCCTACATTCTGCTGCTAGCTGTTGACCATTTGATTGTATCCATCAGTAGAACACAGCTATTGTTGAGCCCTTTTGTTTCTCTTTTGCCCAAATGCTAATGTTGACACAGTTGTTGTTCTTATTTTGCCTTTCTTTTTTAACACATGTATGCCATTGAAGTCCGCTAATGAAATTTGGAAGTTTTTATTTACTCACTGTTTTTATGCTTGCTATTTTATAATAACCTGTACTGCTGCTGGTATCTTTTTACCTGCACTTTTATGGATATTTTATATTCAAATAAAGTTTCTATTATCTTGAAGTCTCTCTCTAATGCTTCACTTTTATTTGAAGGAAAATAGTGGTCTTGTGAAGGACAGCGAGTAGGATGTGAGTATTTGTTTACAATCTTCTTGATGGTGTTGGACGAGAAGTGATAGATTCTGGCTAAGAGCAAGGTATCATTATTCTGTTTGTTACTGATTGCGAGCAAGGCCTCTCGTTTCTGTGTTTTTCTGATAATCTTCTCAGGAAATTCTTTGCTCTTGGGTGGTAGTTTCACCAGGCTCATGAACTACTAGACTGATCACTCTCACTCTTGGGATACCAATAGATTCGGTGATGACCCACAAGCACTCTTCCTGTGGAATACTGGTATAAAGGGCTTCAACATGGAGGAATAGCATCTTTTCAGTGGTAGGGCCATATTCCAAATCCTTCATCAAGTTTTGCAGGTGCTTAGTGTCTTTAATATATGACCTGGTTTTAGTGACCAGCTGCCGTAACAACCAATTCATGTATTGTGATAATGGTTCAAGGACGGAGCCAATGGCCAACACTATGCGTCTTCTGGGGGTTTCTTCCTTTGTGAATCTTCGGGATAGTATAGAATTGAAGCATTCGTGATTCATTATTCATTAGGAATTCTTGTACTGTCAGGCATATTATCAAGGGGGTTTATCTCCGCTTTTTTGGCTTTAAAAGCCAAGAAAGCGGGGATAATTTTATCTCCCTATTACCTAGCTGTCGCTAACACCAGTTAGCGACAGCTAGTAGGAGATAGCTACCATCTTGGGCCCCGTTTTGCATGTCAGTGATATTTATCACTAATGACATGCAAAGTGGGCGTGCCAAGATGTCGCTATCTCCTATTACCAACTTTTGGAGATATTCGCGGTAAGCGCGAATATCTCCAAAAGCTAACACCTGCCCCTGAGCAGTTCTTAGCCATGTTATCTAATGGGAGGGGGATAACATGGCTAAGAGCATTAGCTCTGTAATGCGTGAATATCGCTGACTTTTCAGCGATTATCATGCATTTCGGGCGATTTTTATCGCTTTGAAGATAAACCTTGATAATAGCAAGGTTCCTAAGCGATAAAAATCTCCGCAACTCGGCGATAAAAATATCGCCGCTAAACCAACATAGCGATAATTATCGCTAGTTGTTGGTAATATGCCCCTGTTTTCATTAAAAAAAGTATCTTCCCGCAGAGACTTAAAGGTTTCTTTTAGGCAACTGGTGGGGTATGCCTGAAGGATTTTGTAGATTCTCCCATCTCGTCGGAGAGTGAGACACTCCTCTCTTCCTAAGATGACTGTGGCTCCCCTTTTGTCTGCAGGTTTGATGACCAGAATGTTCTCTATTCTCTTTACTGATAGATTCTAAGGCAACTTCCCCTCCTCTGGTGAGATTCTGGTAGATTTCTCTTCTGAGATTCAGTTCTTCTACTTCTCTGATCACTGCCTCCTCTTTCATTCAAGTGATATCCTTATGCCTCATAATAGTGCATGTAATGTATCAATAGGCAGGGGCACATACATAGCCCTGATGAATGCCCCAAGACCCGGATGGGCCCTTAGCCCGTCCGGGGATGTTGGCACAATCAGGGGTGAATAAAACACTAATGCTTAATTAGTATCCTGTACCTATTTTTACTCGTATCCAGGGTACTCTTAATTAGAAAAGTAAATCTTTGGGGTGAACAGCAAGACATTTTTAATAGCTTTTTTTTCAACTGTGTTCCTGCTTTATTCAGAGAGGCACTTTATATAAGAACTCCTTATTCAGTTGAGTCTGCCCTGGTGTCATCACCCTACCAGGGTGACAGTAGGTGCCAATGATAAACCATAACACTATTTGGTGTGTGAGGCCTCTATTCCAAAACCTTTGGATTTCCTGCTTTTTTTAAACAGTTCCCTTTCCTTTCCTTGATTCATTTAATCTAGTTGCTCTTCTGTGTATGAGAAAGGGAGATGTAGGAACAGGGGACGGGGCCAAAAGTGTACAGGTGAAGAGAAGATTAATAAAGGCTAAACAGATGCCCGCAAGTGTGAGACAGAGTACAAACATGACAAACCGAGAGACTTTAAAAGTAGGTCTGTGAACAGAGATTCAGAAAAGATTTGAAATCTCCCAAACTAACAAAATAGAGATTCAATGTATGTGTCAGATCTTAGAGGAGAATCTGAATGGAGTTATACAACGGACAACAACTCTGGAGTTGAACATCGGTGAGATGGGGAAGATGCTTAGAGATAACTCATCGTAAATATTGGCATTAAAAAGGAAAAACAAAAGTCTATTAGAGGACCTTGAGAGGTTAGAGAATCACTCACATCAAGATAATCTGAGAATTTTGAATGTCCCAGAGGGAGCAGAGGGGGATGATTTGAAACATTTTGGGGCTGATTACGATGGAGATGAACCTGTTCCCCACCATCGTGAGGCCATTTTCCGCCCGCCATATTATTATGGAGGGCGGTACTGTGACAATTGGAAACTCCAACCTTTACGCATCCGACGGGCTCCTTGAGCCCATTGTTGCTGCGGAGGTCTCCCAATCCCTGAAATGGTAGTGGTGCATGGTGGTGGATTACGATGGTCCATCCCCACCAGCCTTTCCATAGCGGTTCACTTGCAATGGAAAGGCTGGCAGGTATGGACATTGGGGACCTGTAGCGGGTCCCCCTTTCTCCCGGGCAGGTTGGCTTTGGGTTTGGGATAACCCATACCTTTCCCTGCACCATGTGGCAGGCAAATGTGCAGGGAAATGTAAACCATGCCTTTTTTGCATTACGGCTGGTGTTGCAATGCAAAGTATGGAGAGCACACTAATACACCCTCTGGGACCACTGCCTTGTAGGCGGGCGGTCCCACTCCCTGAGACGATGGCAGATGACTGAAGGCCGTCTGCCATCGTCATCACCCCCTTTGTCATTAAATTCCTTAGAGAATGGGTTCTTAATGGCAAGGCAGATTTGCATCTGGAAGAGAGAGATTCATTGGGTACATTGAGATCCTTTTAAATTGAATGAACAGGAAGAGACCCAGGATAACCCTATTGAACGTTTTGTTGTATGCAGTTAAGGAGAGGATACTAGGGCTTGCACTTAGGTCAGTGGGGTAGAATGTGTGTAGTGTTAGGTCAGATATTAGCAGAGTAATGGAGCAGAGACAGTAGGAGCTGGGTCAGAGAATGGACAAAATGGTGACAAGTGGCACTGAGGTGCGATAAAGGCTCCCAGCCACGTTAAAGATTCAGTGGAATAATGAGATGCACAATATTATGAAAGTAGATCAGGCTTTTGAGCTTATTAAGAGCATGTACAAAACGGGTCGAGAAAGTACTTAGGGCACCTTCGGTTGGGTGTCCTCACAGTTATTATAATACGATGATTGAAGCCCCTCCAGCATGTAAAGATCCATTGAGGCATATAAGATCATGCCATTTAGTTTTAGTTGGGTTCTCTGGAGGATGGGGTCGGGAGGACTGGACAAGAAGCAGGTAGGAGAAAATATAAAAATATGGTCCTTGCTCTCTTTATGGCAGATAGGAATAAGGCTAGTCTTGGGGTTATCCTTTCAGTTTCTCAGAGTAGATTGCAGCTTTATATACCTTCTGCCCTGATTGAATTCATTAATGGCATATTTAGAGACAGGATGAGGCAGATAAAGAAAATAGAATCAACGATGGGAGCACACTAATAGCCGCTCCGCCGGATCGACCCTCTGTATTCTGGTATATGCAGTGCGTATGACTAGAAGAGTTGAGAAAAAGTTTGTGAGTGTTTCACCAAGGTTAGTGCAAGTAAGTACTTGGTATTTGCAGTATCTCTAGACACGAGACATGGCTCGTGTTTCGGGAAAGTATCCCTCATCAGTAGAGAAAAGTTCTGGGGTGGCAGAGAAGGCCGCCAAACAACCGTCACAGGCTTCGTTGCCTCTCAGGCGTGCAGGTGCGTCTCCAAAAGCTTGTCAGCCTGGGGGCTCATGGGAGGCCCATAACAGGAATCAACGATGGGAGCACACTGCTAGCCTCTTCGCCGGATTGCCCCTCTGCACTCTGGTATATGCAGTGCGTATGACTTGTAGAACTTTTTCTCAACTCTTCAAGTCATACGCACTGCATATACCAGATTGCATGACACTCTTCTTCATGAAGAATGAGGGTACTGCCATGCCTTTCGTTGTGTGGGATTTCTTTAAGGCATATATGCAAGTGGTTTTATATAAAATAGAAGCTATTATGGTTAGAACATTGCAAGAAGGAGTGAGGAAAATAGAAGAAGAATTTGGAAAGTTAGAGAAATCGATGTTAAACCCAAATTCTTCAGCAGAGTTTCTTTCCATTACTGATGAGTTGTTAGGAAAACAAGAGGCCTTGAGTGGGCTGATTGAGGGGAAGACAAGAGCTAGATGAATAGCAGACCTCTCAGTTAGCTTGCTATCAATATGGAGCAATGAGTGTTCTGAAGCTTACATGGAAAGCAAGTGCAGATAGAGCAAAGAACTACAGGCCCGATTCACGGAACTTACTTAAGACAACATCCTAAACTTAGTACTTTTGGTATTCACAGAAGTTAGGATTTTGTCTTAAGTTTGTTTTAAGACAGTCTTAAGACAGACTTAAGACAAAGTCCTAACATAAGTCTGTCTTACGACAAACTTAAGACAAAATCCTAACGTCTGTGAATACCAAAAGTTGTAAGCTTAGGATTTTGTCTTAAGTTAGTTCTGTGAATCAGACCCAAAATTAGTAAGCTAATGATGAATGAGAGTGTTTCTGAGAACCCTGTAGAACTGAAAGAAGGAAGGTATTTGATTTGTTATGTATCGAGATAAGCAAACCTGATCGGGTGCAGATGAGAAAGTAGCTGAGAAATCAGCAATTTATCAAGTACATATCCTGAAGATAAGAAGCTAATGGTCACAGAAATACCAGCAAAGGAACTACTATAGCAGATGAATTTTTCAAGAAATAGGGAAGCTGCAGGTCCAGAAACACTACTGATAGAGTTTCACAAGGTACTGAAAGAGTTGATTATTCCGGTCTGAGTGGAAATGCTTAACTTAAAACTTAGAAACAATGAAGAAATTGTGCCCAGTTGGAATGAGACCATAACATACCTGATCTGAAACCCAAAAAAGACCCTAAGAGGGCAGAGTTCTACCACCTTATATATCTGCTTAATAATGAACTTATTCAGAAATATTGGCAAGAAGGTTGGCTAAAGTAGTAGGGAAGGTTGTTCATCTAGATCATAAAGGTTTCCTTCCCAGAAGACAAATGCATAATCTCATGATCTAGTTAACATCCATAATAGATCTTGCCAAGGCTAGGGATGAACCATTAGCTATCGCGACAATCAATGCTGCTAGGGCTTTTGATTTAGTTATGTTGTAAGTTAAAAAGTTGTATAGAGCCCCTTCAGCACAGATATTGGTGAACAACTCTCTAACAGATTGAGAATCAGTAGAGGGGCACGTCAGGGATACCTCCTTTGTCCAATTCTGCTCATTTTATATATATAGAACCCTTGGCACAGGCTTTTAGGAGAAATGAGGGGATTATCCCATTTTAGTCCTTTAATTGTACAACCAAGATAGCCTTACATGCTGATGATATCTTTACACAAAAGATCTGCATTGACGATCCCCCGAATGGAGATGATATTGGAAGAGCTTTGGGCCATATTATCAAGAAAGCGACGATAGTCGGCTTTATAATATGGCCTTGTGAATTCCCATAGAAGCCCAGTTTCTGGTGTTAACCTGGGCTTCTATGGGAATTCACAAGGCCATATTATCAAGCCCATTATTGCAGCTTTAACGGCAGTTTCCTGCTGATAAAAGCGGCGATAATGTATCGCCCTTTCTTGATAATATGGCCCATTGTACCTTTTCCGGATATCAGATAAAGAAATCAAAAACAGAAGTTATGACTTTAAATTTACTGCATTATTCTGTCAGAACACAACCATCATTAAGGTGTTTAGGCATCACGATTACAAAACAAATTGGAGGAATTGTCAATGCTTAATCTTATAAAGGTGATGAGGGAGGTTGAAGAAATGCTCAATAGATGGACAAATCTCCCTCTGACCCTCTATGGTTGTCCAAACGTGACCAACATAGGGATATTTCCAAAACCGACACATCTTTTTAACAATATACCTTTGTCTTTCCCTAAAGATTATGTAGCAAAGATATAGAGTATGGTGAGAAGCTTTATGTGGGCAAGTAAAGGCAGCTGGCTCAGTCGGAAGAAGCTTAGGAGGAAACTAGAGAAAGGGGATTTAGCTTTCTCTGACCTTTGGGTGCTCTGCCAGGCTTTCTAATTTAAAAACTGTAGAAAGTTGCTTTCTCGACCAGAAGATTCATGTAGAGGCAGAATGCTTTTGGCTTTGTTCTTTACAATCAGACTTATGAAAAATATTCTTGAAACTTCTTTATTTCATGGTTGTCTGCTACTATAAAGAAGAAGAATTTCTATAGCTTTCACAGAATCTACATGACACCTGGGAGAATGAGCACATTTGCAAGAAGCACAGTCAGAAGCTGTAGGAAGTGTGGTGATCCAAATGCTAATGAAATTCACGTGTTTGCACTGTCCAATGCTTACTCAATTTTGGTAGGAAGTAAGTGGAACCTCTCAGAGATAATGGGTTAAACAGTAAAGGTAAGCCTATGGTTGTTTTTTGGCATGCATACTAAATTAGCAACACTTTTTACGAAAGCAGAGGTAAAATTTCTGTTTCGTGTGATTTTTCTGCCAAGGAGAGAAATATGTCAAAGGTGGTTACACCCCCCCCCCCCCACACCGCCCCACCCCGATGCCACCCCCCGTCCCCCCCGATGCTCTCTCTCCGGTTTGTAATGAATGGCTCAAGATTGTGTAAACAGACTGAAATTAGCCTTTAGCCTCATAACGGTCGTGCAAGGTATATGGTTGAAGTTTCAAACATGGCTAGTGAAATATAGTTCTGTCCTATGATTAGACTAAAGGCCTGATTTCGAGCTTCACCGGGCTGGTCCCGCCATCACTTTTTCAGCCATCTTCCCACTCGCTGACTTGGTGGTCTGCTTGCTCAATTTACATGTTGGTGGGTTACTGGAGGAAAGACTACCACAGTCCTGCCACCTCTGCAGGAATCTTGGCCCAAGTCACCAGCGTCTGAGCCCGAAGCTGCTGGCAGCGGGTCTCCAGACAAGAGTCCCACCATGCTGATTACAATGTGCCTTCCCACCAAGGCAACTGTGGTGGGAAGACATCCAACCTCAACTTGGCAAACTCAAAGAAAAGAGGTCAAAATGTACCTTATTTCCAGGTTTACGCTTCCGTTTCCATCTTGTCCCTCATCGTCAAGGTCCCTCTTTTGCTGCTCCGACTACAGTATGATGCCAAACAACTCCATTGTCACCAAGATCTCAGGTAAGCTTCTTGTGCTATTGTCCTATGTATCGTCTGTTGATGATCACTGTAGGCTTGTGTTGTGTGTATGGCATGCAACATGTAACAAAAAGGGACATAACACATTGCCTACATATGATTGCATGCAACAGTATACAACTGTTACAACAAAGATTTTACCACGCACTACCATTACAACGCAGGCATTACCACGCATACCATTACAACGCATTGCGCTGGGGGGCGCTCTAGGATAGGGAATAAGTGTAATTTTATATCCAACACCTTCCCTAGTGTCCACGGGGACTGGAGTTGGAATATAAAATTATACTTACCACTATCCAGCACCTCTAAGCGCTATGCATTGTAACGGTATTCGTTGTAAATACCGCGTTGTAATGGTATGCGTGGTAAAAGTATGCGTTGTAACGTCATACATCCCATGCAACATGACAGATGCATTTACATATAAATTAGTTGTATTTACCTGTCTCCATTCCCCCATGAACCTCACTCTGCCAGGACTCCACCTCCAGTACAATTGGAACATCTAAATCGGCTCATCCCCGCTGGCCTGTCAACGACAGTGTACTGTGAGCCAGTAAAGAACACCACAACCACAGCGGTCTTCTGTCTCTAGTTGCAACATCTAAATACGGTGGGCAGACTGCCTTCAGCTCAATGGAGAACTTGGAGCACCATTGTGGAGGGACGGCCGTAACACCGCCAAGAACTAAATCAGACCCTTAGATTGGCAGGTGAATTGGACCCTATGTTAATGAGGTTTGGCTATCCCAGTGAGTCTTAGGAAAGCCATTGGATGTGTTTCTGGAAGTACAATGTAAAATCACCTTATATTGGTAGATGAGCACTATTAAAAAACGAAAGAAATGGGAAAAAACACACCTTTTATGTTGCTTGTCAAACCATTTCCTAGCAACAGGCATTTCCTAGTCCAAGTTTTTCTGTGAGTTACATAAGGCACGTTTGTTAACTGAAACCGATTGTAAGCAAGTCACTACGTAGCTCGTCACCCACCACTCCCTACCAAGTCCACTACATTGAAGGACTTTACATCGCTGGCAGTAAGTAACATAAATGAGTTAAAGGTAAGGGTCATTCAAACACATTTTATAGAAGCATTGGCTAAGTCCATAGGTCTAGCACAGGCTGTCAACCTCTTGGCTTGGTCATTTCTTTTTTTGGTTTGTCATCAATACTTCATTTTTTGATAAACTGCCAGGCCCTCATCATCTTAAAAAAAAATTACTAACATCTAAAATTGTTATCAATATTTTTTTGATTTCAAAAGGCACATATTGCAATCAACGGGAATTAGTTTGTGTTTTGGATGTATTCCTTATGAAGGGGCTGAATGCCACTACTCACAGTGACCTTAGCAAACAGCTGGGGTGGACTGACCCTTTTCCCCATGATTTTGTTGTAAAGGGTGAAACAACATGTGAATGACACAATAACAGACCAGTGGATGAAAAAAGCTGGCCCAAAATTCCTATAAGTAAGGATAGTATACATATAATTGTGGAAGAATCATAGGGTTTTAGCTAACACTAGACCTTTGATAGAGGTAGCAGTGTTTATTATTTTGTCTTGTTCTACAGTAGTGTAAGTTTATAGTTAGTGCAGTGGGGGTAGTCCATTATCATTAGCATATTGCATGCTTCTTTTGGACCTGCTGTCATGAACTGAAGGGAGTTTTCCATTTTTTTGCCAGCCATTCTTAATTTTGTAAGCTTTAGGGCAGTGGAAGAATGTTACCTCATTTTGTGCAGGAAGCATCGAATCACACTGCTTGATTGGCTAAACAAAAACATTAAAAAACAATGTACTTATCCGGCAGTATGATCAATTGTTTGCTTTTTAATTTGGCGACAAGGTTATGACATGTCTTTGCAATAAAGTTACATTTGCATGGAACTTGGTCTAGAATTGCACAGACCCCTTAAAGCTGGGAAAACTAAGAGGCAGATTTACAAGCCCTTTGCGCCACTTTTGGGTCACTTTTAACATGGGGAAAGTGACGCAAAAGTGGTGCAAGGGGCTTGTAAATCTGCCCTCAAGGGTCTTTCTCGACCTAAAATTAGCAAGAGATATAACATACATATTCTAAAAAAATATAGGGGCATATTTACAAGGGCTTTATCTCTGCTTTTTTGGCTTACAAAGCCAAAAAAGAGGAGATAAAACCAGCGCCCTATTTACCAGAGGGTGCTAACATGCATAATCGCATGTTAGCACCCTTTTTCCCAACGCCTCACTTTGTATCTCCAATGAGATGCAAATTGGGCGTTACTGGGCGTACCCAAGATGGACTACCTTGCAAATATTGCTGATGTTTACATTGCGATATTTACAAGCAGCCCACATGATTTTAGCAGACATTAGATTTTGGTGAAAACTTCAGTTTTCGCCAAAACCTAACGTCTGCTTAAATCCTGATTTAGCCATCCCTAACATGGGGGGTGGATTATGCTGATATGACACTGTGGGTCGTATCAGCAAGGTTATAGCCGTTTTGCAGGGAACATCACTGGAAAACCAGCGATGTTCCCTGCAAAAGGGCGATAATCTCGCTATCTCTGGTATTTTTATTGCCCTGGAGTAACGAGTTGTTAATAACGAGCTACTCGGGCGATAAATACCAGCGATAACCTGCGATAATATAATTATCACTAAGTACGTCCAGAGATAATATCCCCCGAAGTTAGTTATTACTGGAAGGAAATGACATTATAGGTGGTATATGCTAGTAAACAAAACAGTGCTTCCAGCTTTCTCCCTCTACAGCTGTCTGGTCCCTTCACTTCTTGGCAAAACAATAGTGCCCTTTCTACCTTCTTTCAAAAAAACAATTGTGTGGAAAATTACTTATGCAAAAATCGCGTGACACATTGTTACCATCTGTTGCATAATAGCTGTAAACAACAGGAACAGAATAGCTTTGTACTTGGGAATTATTTACAAATAATCTTGCAAAATTTGTTTAGCGTTCAGCGCTGACTTGTGTGGCATTGCAATCAGTTACGTTTTTCTGTCTCAATTTCTCTATTTAAGTGGCAGTGTTCCACTCTGGTTTGTTATGAATCTAGTATTTTTACATTACTGAAAATGCTGCCTGGTCAAAAGATGGTTTGATGCAAGGTTATGGTATTTTAGGGCAGAGGATGTGGGTAACAGCCAGAGATACCGACTTTGGATCTGGGGAACCGGGTTTGGGTCTCTGCGTTGGCTCAACATTCTGTGATTCTGTGCAAATCACTTACTATCCCCATGCCTACAAAAATATATATGTATACAGGTCCGATTCACAGAACTAACTTAAGACAAAATCCTAAAATTACTACCATTCTGGTATTCACAAAAGGCACTTACTCATTTTGGTATTCACAGAAGGCACTTACTCATTTCGGTATTCACAGAAGTTAGGAGTCATAACTTTAGGACTCCTAAATGCCTTCTGTGAATACCGAAAGTCTTAAAGTTAGGGGGCATATTACCAAGCAATAGCGATAATTATCGCTATTTCTTGGTTAGAGACAAAAATTTACCGCAGCGCTGCGGCGAATTTTACCGCAAATAAACCTTGGTATTACCAAGGTTTAACGCAAATGCGGTAAAAATCGCCGCAAAGCATGAATATCGCTGAAAAGTCCGCGATATTCATGCATTAGCGAGCTAATGCTCTTAGCCATGTTATCCACCTCCCATTGGATAACATGGCTAAGAACTGCTCAGGGCAGGTGTTAGCTTTTGGAGATATTCCCACTTAGCGCGAATATCTCCAAAAGTTGGTAATAGGAGATAGCGATGTTAGCGACTGTTTCCAGTCGCTAACATCTTGGCACGCCCACTTTGCATCTCATTAGTGATAAATATCACTGACATGCAAAGTGGGGCCCAAGATGGTCGCTATCTCCTACTAGCTGTCGCTAACTGGTGTTAGCGGCAGCTAGGTAATAGGGAGATAATTCTATCTCCGCTTTCTTGGCTTTTAAAGCCAAAAAAGCGGAGATAAACCCCCTTGATAATATGCCCCAGGATTTTTTCTCAGTTTAGTAGTAGTAAAGTTAGGACTCCTAACTTTAGGACTCCTAAATGCCTTCTGTGAATACCGAAAGTCTTAAAGTTAGGATTTTTTCTCAGTTTAGTAGTAGTAAAGTTAGGACTCCTAACTTTAGGACTCCTAAATTGAGAAAAATCATAACTTTAAGGCTTTCGGTATTCACAGAAGGCATTTAGGAGTCCTAAAGTTAGGACACCTAACTTCTGTGAATACCGAAATGAGTAAGTGCCTTCTGTGAATACCAAAATGAGTAAGTGCCTTCTGTGAATACCAAAATGGTAGTAAGTTTAGGATTTTGTCTTAAGTTTGTTCTGTGAATCGGGCCCTACATTTTTATGGGGGTAGGTCTAACTTACATTATTAAAAATATGTCAAAACATCAACATCCTTGTAAACTGATTCACACAAGTCCCAGGAGACACCATTTGTATAGTGCTTGAATTGCATTTAATAGTCTGTAGAATGAATAGTACTGACCTGATGTGTAAAAAAAATATGCATTAGATGGCAGCTGTATTACAGATGGTTCAAGCTACACAAACCTGAACTGAGGAGGCCACAGATGTGGCTGGGCTACCTAGGTCCATTTGGAAATAGGAAGAATGCACCGATTTCTGCAGGATACCATATGCCTGCCCCCCCTGCCTGTGCTCTGTCAACAGAGTGACAGGTATTTAGAAGAGTTCTGAAAAAACAGCACACACTCAATAGAAACAAATAATCTATACTAATATAATAAAGAGAGAGCCCAAACCTTTGAGGTGGGTAATCTCAGGAACCACAGCACCAATCACAACACCCAATACAGCGTTGGAAAGGGCAGTTGCAGCAGAAGGACATAGGCTATGCAGATGCCCACTATATACATTTAAAAGGTAAAAGAACCGTGCCAGCAAAGAAGTCCCTTGTGGGCATGTCTGCGTTGTGCTGTGGGCGTGTGCTGGGGGCGTGACAAATGCTGGGGGTGTGTGGTACTTTCCGCCCTTCATGCCATGTCTCATATCGTGTGCTAATCCCACCCTGCTCCCTTTAAATACCCCTTGTGAGAAGTTGGCCTGGTATATAATGCTCACTAATTCTAGTGATCACTTTGTACCATGCCAAGCAACCCTTATGATGATTGGTTGTAATTCAACCTTGTAGACCAGTTATCCTAGTGGTAACGTGGACAAAGCTGTCTTAGGCTAAACTCTGAAAGGCATGTGAAGCCAGCTGTATTACATACACAACCCCCTTGAATACCAAATGAAAGGACACCACACAGATATATATTGAAAATATATATTGATTTATTAACTACAAAATCCCCTGGACTCTTTATGAGCACAGATACACAAGCGTTAAATCACAAGACAGTTTAAAATACACAAAAGTTGCACAATATGGATGAGCCCTAGGGGCCACCTAAACCATATACTAAGAAAGTGGTATAAGAGATACCAATCAGAACGGAAACAGGCCTAGGGCCTTGGGAATCGCTGGAGCTATTCGAGACTAGCAGTGATTAAGTCGGGAAAGGCCCGCGGGACTCGGGTGCAGTGTTTAAAGTGCACGCACTCACCAATGTAAAGTCTATTGTGCGTAAAAAGTACAAAGTTAGTTAGTTCGGAACCTTCCGAGTGACCTAGAACGCTGAAACTTAAGACACAGGCCCTTGAGAGGTGTACCAGTGTAGGAACACCGGCGGAGCTGAGTTACCTCACCCACAGGAAGCGGGTGCACAGGGTCGAAGTAGTGTCGGGTTTCGTCACGCTGGTCGATGGTGCTTGGAGCTGAAGATGCTGCAGGCGGCTCGATGTGAAGAGTTCCGGTGGATCCAAGGGTGGATCTGAAGATGTGAAGACCTGAAGCAGAGGGGACAATGTTCAAAGTCACTAGCCAGTGACTACCGTGGAACCAGATTGGAACCAGGCGATGTCGGGTGCAAACAGGCGTTGAGGTGTAGCTTCTCTCTGCAGCCACGTGGACACCGGGGTCGAGGACGTCCAGGAGTCGGTCACAAGCTGTCTGACGCAGGCTTCTCGCTGTTGGCGGTGTCGGCAACTTGATCAGAGCAAACTGGCCTTGGCTAATGTAAGCCACGAAGGAATCGAAAAATGCTTACCACTCGGACCAGCAAGGTCAGAGCGGGGGCTCCTTTCTGCAGGAGCTAGGGCAAGTCTAGAGCAACCATACCCGCAGTGTAGTTTGTCGGTTTCGTTGCCAAGATGGCCGCTGACCACGTGGCTAGTGGCCGGGATGGCGCGTCGAGTGGCACAATGCAAAAGGGCCCCACGCAGATCGTGGAGATGCTGGGGGGTTGATCTTCGGTGCAAGGGCTGCTCGGTGGTAAGGGTTCTCAGTCCCCAAAGCACAACGTCGAGGATGCCTCGGTTGCTGTGCAGTCAGTTTTTCGAGTGTCTTCCAAGGGGTCCGGTCCCACATCTCTCGGTGCCTCCACGGGTCCCTTCTTTGCAGGAACTGTGGATCGGGCTGTGAGAAGTCTGGGAGTCTGGGTCTTGTCAGGCTCTGGGCTCGGGCTCCGGCGGGAGGTGGCGGCAAAGCAGACGTCGAGTTGCTGGTTGGTGCCTGCTTTCACAGGGTGGCCACTCCTAGGCCACAAGGGAGATTCTCTTCAGTCTTCTGAGCAGCAGAATGTCGAAGTCCAGTCTTCTTCTTTATTTCAAGTTGATTCAGGATGATCTGCTGTGCAATGGCACTGCTCCCACTCTTATTCCCAATCTGAGGGGTGGATCACCTACTAGGTCCCTCCTCTGGGAGGAACCAGGAAGGGGGGCGTTTACACCCCCTTTCCTTTGTCCAGGTCCTCGCCAGGCCTGGGTCTGGAAAGTCCCAGGACCGGTTTGGACTGGCTTATGCACGGGGACACCTTGTGTGCCCCGGGCATGTCTCAATCTATTCAGCCCTGTCCTACCCAATACACAAAATCCTGTCTGGGGTGGTGCTCGCACCTCCCAAGGCAGGAAACCCTTTGTCAAAGCCTCCCTCGCTGGAAGGACTCCCAGCAGCAGGAGGTCAGACTCGTGTCTGTGGTGGCAGCATCCATTTTGTGATGCTAAGGCTCTGGTTAGCTTTAACCGGGGTTAAGGCTACACACATGTCGTGTCCCTCTAGAAGGGTGGAATGCTATCCCCGTCGACAGAACTGTTGAGGGGATAGTATTCCAATTCGTATGACACCTTACTCGGCATGTTTTGATAAAGCCAAACCAAAGATAGCATTTAACCGTGAGGATTATAATGCACTTAAGAGTATATGGTATGGCAATATCCCGGAACAGCTTAGGGAGTTGTTCCCGACAGCTGCAGACGGGCTCAGCTCATGCTAGAGCACCATCTCACATATTTCCAAGCACTCTGCCTCCAGGATTGATGAGGCCTTCCATAGGAGTGGCTGATAGGAACATATGTGTCCAGTTTAGGGTTAGATACAGGGATACTATATCTAAGTAAGAGGTGATTACACCAACTTACCCCAGCTGAGTGATCAGCCAGTTGTGTCAAATATGGAGGCCAGGCCAGGGGTGGCACAATACATGCTGCAGCCCCTGGTAGGCCTTGGAAACACCTATGCCCTGGGTACCTAGGGTACACTGTTACAGGGGCCAATAAGGTGAACCAGTTCCAATTCGTAATGCACCTAAAGTGCATTCGCAGTAATTAAGAGAGAAAACAGCAGGCTGTGGGTCTGATTAGCAGGCCCACAGCCACATTAAGTCAGAAACCAGTGAAGCAAAAAACAAAAAATTTGGGGTGACCATAGGATAGCAGACCCTACTCTCCTACACAACCCCCCCCCCAAACGCAGGGACATTAGACTAATCTTGACCAGTTGTGACTTCATGTTCTAAGTGGAAGTACCTGGAGAGACCATCTGCGTTGCCATGGTCAGTCCCTGGGCGGTGCTCCACTGTAAAGTCCATCCCCTGTAGGGAAATGGACCACCTGAGTAGTTTGGGGTTTTCACCCTTCATCTGATTAAGCCATAAGAGGGGCTTATGGTCGGTCTGAATCTTGAAGTGAGTGCCAAATAAGTATGGTCTCAACTTCTTCAGGGCCCACACCACAGCAAAGGCCTCCCTCTCAATAGCTGACCAACGTTTCTCTCTGGGGGTCAGCTTTCTGCTAATAAAAGCAATGGGCTGGTCCTGGCCATCTACATTAAGCTGTGAAAGCACTGCTCCCACTCCCAACTCAGAAGCATCTGTTTGGACAATGAACACTCTTGAGTAGTCAGGACTCTTCAGGATAGGTGCAGAGCACATGGCCTTCTTCAGGTCATCAAATGCCTTTTGACAGTTTTCTGTCCACTGAACCTTTTTGGGCATCTTCTTAGATGTCAGATCATTAAGAGGAGTCACAATGGACCCATAGTTCTTAACAAACTTCCTGTAGTACCCAGTCAGGCCCAAGAAAGCTCTGACCTGAGTCTGGGTAGTTGGAGGGGACCAGTCCTTTATGGTCTGGATCTTACTCTCCAGTGGTTGAACTTGGCCTCCACCTACAAGGTGGCCCAGGTATACAACCTTGCTCTGCCCTATCTGGCACTTTGTTGCCTTGATAGTGAGGCCTGCCTTTTGCAGAGCCTCAAGCACTTCCTTCAGGTGGACCAGGTGATCCTCCCAGGTGGAGCTAAAGACAGCAATATCATCCAGATAAGCTGCACAAAAGTCATCCAACCCAGTGAGGACTTGATTCACCAACCTTTGGAAGGTGGCAGGTGCATTTTTCAAACTAAAGGGCATCACCACAAATTGATAATGCCCACTAGGGGTAGAAAATGCTGTCTTGGCTTTAGACTCCTCAGCTAACCTGATTTGCCAGTAGTCAGCTGTCAAGTCAAATGTGCTCAAATATTTGGCAGAAGCCAACTTGTCAATGAGCTCATCTGCCCTTGGAATAAGGTGTGCATCTTTCCTGGTGACAGCAATGAGTCCTCTGTAATCCACACAGAACCTCATCTCTCTCTTGCCATCTTTGGTGGGAGGTTTGGGGACCAGAACCACTGGGCTAGCCCAGGGGCTCTCTGAAGGCTCAATGACACCTAATTCCAGCATCTTTTGCACCTCAGTCTTTATACAGTCCCTGACGTGGTCAGGTTGCCTGTAAATCTTGCTCTTTACAGGAAGACCAGTGTCCACCACATGGGTACACCAGTTAGTCTGACTGGGTGTCAATGAGAACATATGCCTGTATGCCTGTAGAACTTGTCTACAGTCATTTTGCTGATGTTCAGTGAGGCTGCCATCTAAGGCCACACCATCAACTGAGCCATCCTCAGGGTTCTGAGTGAGCAGGTCTGGGAGAGGGTCACTCTCTTCCTCCTGTCCCTCATATGTAGCCATGAGCAAGCCCATGTCTTCGCTGCTGACATATGCCTTTAGTCTGTTGACATGGAGCACCCTGTGGGGGCTCCTGGGAGTTCCTAGGTCCACCAAGTAGGTAACCTCTCCCTTCTTCTCCAGAATTGTATGGGGTCTAGACCATTTGTCTTGGAGTGCTGCTGGGGCCACTGGCTCCAACACCCATACCTTCTGTCCAGGCTGAAACTCAACCAGGACAGCCTTTTGGTCATGCCAAGCTTTCTGTAATTCTTGGCTAGCCTCAAGGTTTTTGGATGCCTTTTCCATGTACTCTGCCATCGTGGAGCGGAGTCCAAGTACATAGTCCACTATGTCTTGCTTAGGCTTTTTGAGAGTTAACTCCCATCCTTCCTTCACCAGACACAGGGGTCCTCTTACAGGGTGCCCAAACAACAATTCAAAGGGGCTGAAGCCAACCCCCTTTTGAGGGACCTCTCTGTAAGAAAACAAAAGGCAGGGCAGTAGGATGTCCCATCTTCGCCTGAGCTTTTCAGGTAATCCTTTGATCATGCCCTTTAGGGTCTTGTTAAATCTCTCAACAAGCCCATTACATTGTGTATGATAAGGAGTGGTGAACTTGTAGTTGACACCACATTCTTTCCACATAGCTGTCAAATATCCTGACATGAAGTTGGCACCTCTGTCAGATATTACCTCCTTAGGAAACCCCACTCTGGAGAAAACTCCAAGTAAGGCCCTGGCCACAACAGGAGCTGTTGTGGTCCTAAGTGGAATTGCCTCTGGGTACCTGGTGGCATGGGCCACCACCACCAGTATGAATCTGTGCTCAGATGCTGTAGGGGGATCCATTGGACCTACAATATCAATCCCCACTCTTTCAAAGGGAACCCCCACCACAGGTAGTGGTATTAGGGGGGCCTGCTTTACCACAGGCTTGGCAGGTTTCACAGGAGCGACAAAACTCCTTGGTGTCTTCAGACATGTGGGGCCAGTGAAAGTGAGGGACAAGCCTGTCCCAGGTCTTATTCTGGCCTAAGTGTCCTGCTGAAGGAATATCATGGGCTAAGGTGAGAAGGAAACCCCTAAATTGCAGAGGTATAACCAACCTCCTGGTTGCACCAGGCTTGGGGTCTCTACCCTCTGTGTAAAGGAGTCCTTCATCCCAATAAACTTTATGGGCACCTTGAGCATTCCCAGCAGCCTCAGCAGCAGCCTGCTGTCTGAGGGGTTCAAGAGAAGGACAGGTTAACTGAGCCTGCCCCAAGTCTGCCCTAGAAGGTCCCCCTGTCCCCAGAAACTCAACCTGATCAGGTTCAAGTTCTTCAGAGACAGTTCCTTCAGGGGTCTCAAGACCAGCTTCCTGTGAAGCTTGATCCTCACTTGCAGGCAGTTGGGAAGGCACAGCCGTAACCCTCCTGTTCTTCTTCTTGGAAGGTGCTTGGTCCATTGTTCCAGGATCCAAGACCTGAGGTTCAGAGAGGCACTTTTTGGCCTGTGACCTGGTCACAGCAAGGACATGTGATGATATCCCTAACATCTCTGCATGAGTCCTGTACTCAACTTCTGACCATAGAGAGTTCTCCAGGTCATTGCCCAACAAACATTCAACTGGGAGATCAGCACTAACCACAACTCTTTTTAGGCCAGTTACCCCTCCCCAGGAAAAGTTAACAAGTGCCACACTATGTGTAGTAGTGACATTGCTGGCATTGGTCACCATGTAATTATCACCTGGCATGTACTGTCCAGGGTCCACAAAGTTAGGTGTCATCATAGTGACACTGGCACATGTGTCCCTGTAAGCTTGAGCCACTTTGTTATTAATCAAAGGCGTCTGTCTGTATTTGCCCAGGTTACTGGGACTTATGTCAGGGGTCAAATCTATGTCCCATTCACAAATCAGAACAGCCTGTGTAAGGGTTCTGACTAGGTCAGAATCTCCTTCAGTTCCCAAGGAGATACCCACTACCCGCTTGGTTTGTGGACCAGCACTGCTAGCTGTACTAGTGGGTGCAGTTGCCTTAGGGGCTGCAGTGCTGGGGGCTCCACCCTTTTTACACTCACCTGTCCAGTGAGAGGTGTTTTTACAAGTTTTACACCAGGGTTTCTTCTGACCTTCTTTATTATTTTTCTTGGAAGTTTGGGACCCACCCTTTGTATCAGTTTGGGGCCCTGTTGAAGACTTCTGGTCTATAGCTTTCTGCTCCCCACCCTTCTGGTCTGTTTTCTTCTGGTCACCACCCTGGTTCTGGTTCTGGTTCTTTTGCTTAACTCTGGTTCTTACCCATTTATCTGCCCTCTTTCCCAATTCTTGGGGAGAGGTCAAATCTGAGTCAACCAAATGTTGATGCAACTGCTGGTTCTGACAATTATTTAAAATGTGTTCTCTCATCAGCAAATTATACAATCCTTCATAGTCTGTAACCTTGCTTCCCAGTAACCATCCCTCCAGAGCCTTAGTGGCAAACTCAACAAATTCAGACCAGTCCTGAGTCTGTGTCTTCTGGGCATCTCTGAACATTAACCTGTACTATTCAGTGGTTAAGCCTAACCCATCAATCAGAGCACTCTCCAGGACCAGGTAGTTTCTAGAATCCCCATCACTGACTGTGAGGAGTCTGTCTCGGCCTCTACCTTCAAAGGAGAGCCACAAGATTGCTGCCCACTGCTCCTGAGGGATCTGCTGTACTCTGCAGGCTCTCTCCATTGCAGTTATCCATTTCTGGATATCATCCCCAGCTTTGTAGGGGGGCACAATCTTACTCAGGTTTATGTTATCAAAAGACCTGTCTTTATCCTTGTGGATATTGCTGCCACCAGTGGGTTCTATTACCCCACTCTCTCTAGGCTGTCTTGCTCTATCAAGTTTCTCTTGGGCCAGGGCAACCTCTAACTCTTGTCTCTGGATCCTCAATTCAGCCTCTCTCATTTTGGCCTCATGTTCCCTTCTCTGAGGGCTAGTCATCTCCCTTCTGGAGTGACCATGAGAACCTCTAGA
This sequence comes from Lissotriton vulgaris, assembly GCF_964263255.1. Lineage (NCBI taxonomy): Eukaryota > Metazoa > Chordata > Amphibia > Caudata > Salamandridae > Lissotriton > Lissotriton vulgaris. Next base: position 580,048,779 of record NC_141694.1, read on the forward strand.
AGCATGGGAGTTGTTAGAGTCACCTGAGTGAGTCCTTCTCCTCCTAGGCTTCTGGTTAAGTCCACCTGGGGGTCAGAATGGGTTGTTACCAGATTCAGTCCCAAATAGGCTTAAGTTAGCCTGGTTCAGTCTACTGACCAGCACCTGACTATTTCTGTCATCATCTGACTCACTGCTCCCCCCTTCTGCCTCTTCTTCCTCTTCTTCCTCCTCATCTACCTGAGGAGCTCCAGTGATGGGGGCTTCCTCATCTACCAGGATGATAGGGACAGGGGTGTCTACAGTGTCATCCTCAGAAGGATGGCCTCCTTCAGCATCCCCTGTGGGGTCTGCCTTAGAGGTCTTTAGAGTCTCAGACTGGTCCAAGATCTCTCTAAGGTGGTCTGTGGTAGGGGAAGGCCCTGTCCTCAGACCCCTTAAGACACAAAGCTGTCTTAATTCCTTAAAGGAAAAAATAGCAAATTTGGATGGTGCCCTTGGAGGGTCACTCTCAACAGGGATGTTCCCAGTGGAACCCTCTGCTCCAGACATTGCTCTAGTGTGGGTGGATGTGTTGCAATCTACCTACACTGGTGTTTACCTACTAAAACTATCTAGTAGTTGTAGTCAGAGTGTGCTACTCCCTTTGCTCTACAACAACTAAGTTCAGTAGAACTTAAGTATACTAGTCTTGTTTTATATGTCCCTAGCAGGTACCTGTATGATCTTTCAAATGATAATCTCAAAGATTGTAATGGTAAAACAACAGCAAGCTCAGATCCCAATCCGCTGCTCACCAATGTGAGAAGTTGGCCTGGTATATAATGCTCACTAATTCTAGTGATCACTTTGTACCATGCCAAGCAACCCTTATGATGATTGGTTGTAATTCAACCTTGTAGACCAGTTATCCTAGTGGTAACGTGGACAAGGCAGTCTTAGGCTAAACTCTGAAAGGCATGTGAAGCCAGCTGTATTACCATACACAACCCCCTTGAATACCAAATGAAAGGACACCACACAGATATATATTGAAAATATATATTGATTTATTAACTACAAAATCCCCTGGACTCTTTATGAGCACAGAAGCACAAGCGTTAAATCACAAGACAGTTTAAAATACACAAAAGTTGCACAATATGGATGAGCCCTAGGGGCCACCTAAACCACATACTAAGAAAGTGGTATAAGAGAAACCAATCAGAACGGAAACAGGCCTAGGGCCTTGGGAATCGCTGGAGCTATTCGAGACTAGCAGTGATTAAGTCGGGAAAGGCCCGCGGGACTCGGGTGCAGTGTTTAAAGTGCACGCACTCACCAATGTAAAGTCTATGGTGCGTAAAAAGTACAAAGTTAGTTAGTTCGGAACCTTCCGAGTGACCTAGAATGCTGAAACTTAAGACACAGGCCCTTGAGAGGTGTACCAGTGTAGGAACACCGGCGGAGCTGAGTTACCTCACCCACAGGAAGCGGGTGCACAGGGTCGAAGTAGTGTCGGGTTTCGTCACACTGGTCGATGGTGCTTGGAGCTGAAGATGCTGCAGGCGGCTCGATGTGAAGAGTTCCAGTGGATCCAAGGGTGGATCTGAAGATGTGAAGACCTGAAAGCAGAGGGGACAATGTTCAAAGTCACTAGCCAGTGACTACCGTGGAACCAGATTGGAACCAGGCGATGTCGGGTGCAAATAGGCATTGAGGTGTAGCTTCTCTCTGCAGCCACGTGGACACCGGGGGTTGAGGACGTCAAGGAGTCGGTTACGAGCTGTCCCACGCAGGCTTCTCGCTGTTGGCGGTGTCGGCAACTTGATCGGAGCAAACAGGCCTTGGCTAATGCAAGCCACGCAGGAATCAAAAAATGCTTACCACTCGGACCAGCAAGGTCAGAGCGGGGGCTCCTTTCTGCAGGAGCTAGGGCAAATCTTGAGCAACTAGACCCGCAGTGTAGTTTGTCGGTTTCGTCGCCAAGATGGCCGCTGACCACGTGGCTAGTGGCCGGGATGGCACGTCAAGTGGCACAATGCAAAAGGGCCCCACGCAGATCGTGGAGATGCTGGGGGGCTGATCTTCAGTGCAAGGGCTGCTTGGTGGTTGGGGTTCTCAGTCCCTAAAGCACAACGTCGAGGATGCCTTGGTTGCTGCGCAGTCAGCTTTTTCAGTGTCTTCCAAGGGGTCCGGTCCCACGTCTCTCAGTGCCTCCACGGGTCCCTTCTTTGCAGGGACTGTGGATCGGGCTATGAGAAATTTGGGAGTCTGGGTCTTGTCAGGCTCTGGGCTCGGGCTCTGGCGGGAGGCGGCGGCAAAGCAGACGTCGAGTTGCTGGTTGGTGCCTGCTTTCACAGGGTGGCCACTCCTAGGCCACAAGGGAGATTCTCTTCAGTCTTCTGAGCAGCAGAATGTCGAAGTCCAGTCTTCTTCTTTATTTCAAGTTGATTCAGGATGATCTGCCGTGCAATGGCACTGCTCCCACTCTTATTCCCAATCTGAGGGGTGGATCACCTACTAGGTCCCTCCTCTGGGAGGAACCAGGAAGGGGGGCGGTTACACCCCCTTTCCTTTGTCCAGGTCCTCACCAGGCCTGGGTCTGGAAAGTCCCAGGACCGGTTTGGACTGGCTTATGCACGGGGACACCTTGTGTGCCCCGGGCATGTCTCAATCTATTCTGCCATGTCCTACCCAATACACAAAATCCTGTCTGGGGTGGTGCTCGCACCTCCCAAGGCAGGAAACCCTTTGACCAAGCCTCCCTCGCTGGAAGGACTCCCAGCAGCAGGAGGTGAGACTCGTGCCTGTGGTGGCAGCATCCATTTTGTGATGCTGAGGCTCTGGTTAACTTTAACCGGGGTTAAGGCTACACACATGTCGTGTCCCTCTAGAAGGGTGGAATGCTATGCCCGTCGACAGAACTGTGGAGGGGATAGTATTCCAATTCGTATGACACCTTACTCGACATGTTTTGATAAAGCCAAACCAAAGATAGCATTTAACCGCGAGGATTATAATGCACTTAAGAGTATATGGTATGGCAATATCCCGGAACAAATATATCTTCCCATTCCGCAAAAAAAAATCCCGCATACCATCACTCCGCATTTTTAAGTCCGCAAAAACCATTACTCCTCAAGCCATAATTCCGCAAATTTTCACAACACATATGACTTCACTCTGCATGCAATTATAACGCAAATGCATGTGTGGTGAAGTCATATACTTTGTAAAAGTACTTTATCTTTAAAAATATATATATAAATATGTATATATATATATATATATATATATATATATATATATATATATACACACATATATAAATATTTTTAAATAAAATGAAGAATTATTTCTTTAAAATTACATTATATATAGAACTATATTAATAATACACACACACATATATATATATATATATATATTCACACTCCTCGGTCGCTCCAAAAGGTTGCGGTCGGCCCCGCGGGAAGTGGCGTGAGCGCCGGCAGAGCACGCCGGTAAATTCAATTGCCAACACCTCGTCACAAGTTGTATCACGCTCTCAGGCACTCAATAAACGCCAGACATCAGCAAGTTCCAAGGGTGTTTAATGACCCCTTACAACATGTTTCGGCTTACAGGAAGCCTTGTTCACGTAAGTTTGTGCAACGCGTTTGTGCAGTGTAAATACTGAAACAACAACAACATAGACAAAGGACACAGGTCGCAGGTCACAAGCCAAAAGTTGGGTCGGCCATGTTGGAATGGTCAAACTACGTTGTTAATACATCTTAACAAACACAGTAAGGGCGCATATTAGAAACATAATTCAAAGAGTCATGATTATGACAAATAACAATTGCATGCATGTAATTGTCTATACATTGTGACAAGACACGAGCGGTCTGGATAAGCGCTCTCGTATTGTGGCCAGGCAAATTTATGGAGATGACCAACATGCATGGTATTTATGCTAAAAAAAAATTTCATGATCCAATTAAAGTGGCGAGGACAGTCAGTAGGTGAAATACCAGGAGTCATAAAGTGCCTACAGTGTGGAACAGTAGGCAACGCTTGCCAGAAAACAGTCGGGCGACCAGGTCAAAGTCAATATTAGAAAGTGAAGCCAGTGACGGCGTGCTCTTATCTTATATCAGGAACGTGTAGGGAAGATAACTGGTGCAGGTGCAGTGAAGGGTCTCAATCCCAGTGAGGTTCCTGTGAATTAAAATGACAGATGTTAAAATCTAACATGAAAAACAGCGTATGCATTACGTCAATAAACCTGATGGTAGGCGCTAGGAAGAGGGGATGAGAATACGCAGAGCATATACAAACAGATTATACATAATCATTCTTAAGATGAACTGCAAGCTCTTCATCATGGTTGAGCCCCCCCGGGGTCTTGGTTTGGAAATTGATTATGTGTCTCGATTCCCTCTGTCTCATTTTTAGGACACGGTTCCCACCACTAGGATTTCTCTCTATTTGTTCCAGAATGAAAAATCTCAAAAGGGTGGGGTCAGAGAAGTGAAATTCGCTGAAATGGCGTGCCACAGGGTATTTAGCATCCTTGTGGATGATGGCACGATAGTGCTCTAGGATGCGTTTCTTAGCATGGGCGGTGGTACTGCCAATATACCAGAGTTCGCATGGACAGACAATCACATAAATGACAAACATGGTGGTACAAGTCAGGAATTGGGTTATCTCTTTCTTTATGCCATTGTATTCCACTCCTTTGACCAAGGTGCTGTTTTTACAAGCTTTACAATGCCCACATGGGAAAAATCCCTTGAGGTCAATGCCCTGATTTTTGGAGTAGTCAGTGATGTCACTGCGGACACAAATGTCTTTAAGGTTTTGACTTTTTCTGTAGGTGATGCTGGGTCTTTCCGGAATCAGATTACCGATTATGCTATCACTTTGCAGAATGTGCCAGTTTTTATTGATTATTTTTTGGATCTGCTTGGATTCCTTATTATAGGTGAGAATAAGGCATGTGACACTATCCGTAGATGCACTGTCATCTTTCACGGCGTTGTTAAGAGTGTCACAGCGTTTTACGCTGTCAGCTTTTCGTTTGGCCTTTTTAAGTACCCAGGCCGGGTAGTCACGCTGCTTGAATCTATCTAGCATGTCCTTGGCCACCAGTTGGTAGCTGGCATCAGTGTTGCAATTTCTCCTTGCCCTCAGCAGTTCCCCGTAGGGGATGCTCCATTTCAGGGGTTCAGGGTGGCTGCTCAGGGCATGGAGAATGCTGTTGCCTGCAGTTTCCTTTCTGAAAAGTGATGTTTGAATCTGATTGCTGACAATGTCAATTCTGACATCCAGATATTCAGCCTTATCCTTGCTTATATTGCTCGTCAGTCTGATGTTCTTGCCATTGAGATTAAGACGGTCAATAAAGCCGGAGGCTTGTTCCTCAGTACCATGCCATACCAGGAAGAGATCGTCAATGTATCTCCACCAGGTGATGACATGGCTGATCTCATCACTGTATGATGGGTCCGCAAATATCTCTTGTTCCCATTGGCCCATAAAGAGATTCGCGAAGCTCGGCGCAAAGCTTGAACCCATCGCCGTCCCCGTCTCCTGCCTGTAGATCTTACCATCAAACAGGAAATAATTGTTAGCGAGACAAAATGTCAGCATTTCAAGGAGCATTTTGTTATGTTCCTTGAAGCGCAGGGGACGGTTCTTGAGAAAATGATCACAGGCCTCTATACCTTGTTGGTGGTTAATTATGGTATAGAGAGCCTGGACATCCATGGTAATGAGCAAAAAGTCTTCATTCCATGTAAGGGTGTTAAGTTTAGTCAAAAAATCTTTTGTGTCTTTTACGTGGCTATTGAGACTGCGCACCCACTCTTGCAGATAATGGTCAATATATTTGGACACATGTTCTGTCACACTACCTCTGGAAGAGACAATGGGTCTCCCGGGAGGGTTTTCTCTACACTTGTGAACCTTGGGGAGGAGATACAGGACAGGCAAGGTTGGGTTGTTGTTTCTCAGAAATCTATATTCTTCCCATTCAATTATTCCCTTGTCCTTCCAGCGTTCCAACATTTCCCACATTGCAGTTATACTGATATTGTATGCTTCATAGTTACTGGAAGCATAATAATTTACATCAGATAATTGTCTGTGGGCTTCCATCGTATATTGTTCTCTGTCTAAGATGACAATATTGCCCCCTTTGTCAGCGGGGCGTATGACTATGGACTGGTCATCTGTTAGAGAGCTGAGGGCTTTTCTTTGGTTTTTAGACAAATTGTCTTGTCTCCAGAGTTGTTTTTTATTTTTGGATCTATGAGTGCTGAGCTGCTTGTTGACACACTCATGGAATGTGTCGATGGCGTCATGTGCCATGATAGGGATAAACGTCGACTTGGGTTTAAATGCAGAGGCTGAGCAACTGTCAATCGTGAAGCCTGCTTCACATAAGAGCTGTGTGTTGGTCATCTCTGGTCTGGACAGTTCCTCTGGGCCGGACTCATTGTTATTTGACGCCTGGCTATGTTCTAATTCGGCTATGTTGACAATGGCATCAATGTCACTTATGAGGAAGGTATCTATGTCCCTTCTCTCATTCATATTGTCATTGTTCTGAGGACGGTGTCTCAATTTGTGCCATTTTTTTTTTAATTTTAACTTACGAATATATCTGAATAGATCTATTCTAGTTTCACAAAAATTGAAAGAATTAGAGGGGCAGAAAGATAAGCCAAGGCCTAACACAGTTTTTTCATTGTCAGTTATGGCTCTCTTGGAAAGATTAATGATAGTTTTGTTTACCATTGAGGCCTCCATCATTGTCCTCTTCCAGAGCGGGTTTTCATGTGTCCCACGTTGCCCTTTGTGTTGCCTCTTCTTCCACCTCTGGAAGAGCCTCTTCCCCCGGTTCCTGCGCCTCCTCGTCCTCGTGGGCGTCCTCTTCCCCTGGTTGGGCTCATCGGTGTTGCCGGAGTCTCCTGGCTCGTCCGCCTGCTCCGGCGCAGGTGACGGTACTCCTCTAAAAAATTCGTTTTGCGTGTTGATTTTTTCGCCTTGTTGGTGTCTTCAATAGAGATGTTGGAGACATCTGATTCTGGTTCACTGAGTGTTAGAGAATTTTCTTCTCCTCCTTGTGCTGTGGGTTGTGCGGCTTTCTCATCCGTTTCATAAAGGTGGTCATATTTTCGGCTGAAAGTGAGGATGCGGCCTGTATCATAGTCTTTGTAGTCGCGGTCTAGTTTCCTCTCTTTGCGAGCTTTGATGTCCTCCTCGTATTTCTTGAGGCGATCTTTCATCTCGTCAACCAGTTTGGCTATTGTATTGTCATCGGCATGTTTCTTAATGTCTTCCATCAAATCCGTTATTTGCTTTAATAACATATCCCTGTCAATCCAGGCGTATTTGATCAGTATCTCAAGCATACGCCTAGAACTGCTTGCCGAGTTCTCCGACCATTCAGCGAGCATCTCAGGGTTGGGGGCTTCATAGGTAGGGGTTGTGAAGATTCTTAATCCTCTAGGGACCATCTCTTGGTCGACGTAGTTCTGCAGTGAGATTGCCTCCCACCATTTAGATATCTCTCCCCTCTTGAGTTTTTCAAGCTTGCCAATTTTCTCTTTGATTGTCTGGGGAGGATCAGATTTAGTTGTGGTTGAAGCGCCCGTGACAGCCTTTTTCCTTTTGAACAGAAGTTGAGCAGCCGCTCTTCTCTCATCTTCCTCTTCCATTGTATTGCGCCCCCTTGGGAGTTCCAATGTGCCTGCTGCTGAGCGCGAATTGAGCGTCCCTTCTCTGGAATGAGAAGTTCTTCCTGCCGGCAGACGCTGGAGCGCCGAGTCTTTTGCTCGGACTGGGGAGAGACAGCCGCAGTGCAGCCTTGCACCCGTTTGGGTGATGCTGGGTCTTTCCGGAATCAGATTACCGATTATGCTATCACTTTGCAGAATGTGCCAGTTTTTATTGATTATTTTTTGGATCTGCTTGGATTCCTTATTATAGGTGAGAATAAGGCATGTGACACTATCCGTAGATGCACTGTCATCTTTCACGGCGTTGTTAAGAGTGTCACAGCGTTTTACGCTGTCAGCTTTTCGTTTGGCCTTTTTAAGTACCCAGGCCGGGTAGTCACGCTGCTTGAATCTATCTAGCATGTCCTTGGCCACCAGTTGGTAGCTGGCATCAGTGTTGCAATTTCTCCTTGCCCTCAGCAGTTCCCCGTAGGGGATGCTCCATTTCAGGGGTTCAGGGTGGCTGCTCAGGGCATGGAGAATGCTGTTGCCTGCAGTTTCCTTTCTGAAAAGTGATGTTTGAATCTGATTGCTGACAATGTCAATTCTGACATCCAGATATTCAGCCTTATCCTTGCTTATATTGCTCGTCAGTCTGATGTTCTTGCCATTGAGATTAAGACGGTCAATAAAGCCGGAGGCTTGTTCCTCAGTACCATGCCATACCAGGAAGAGATCGTCAATGTATCTCCACCAGGTGATGACATGGCTGATCTCATCACTGTATGATGGGTCCGCAAATATCTCTTGTTCCCATTGGCCCATAAAGAGATTCGCGAAGCTCGGCGCAAAGCTTGAACCCATCGCCGTCCCCGTCTCCTGCCTGTAGATCTTACCATCAAACAGGAAATAATTGTTAGCGAGACAAAATGTCAGCATTTCAAGGAGCATTTTGTTATGTTCCTTGAAGCGCAGGGGACGGTTCTTGAGAAAATGATCACAGGCCTCTATACCTTGTTGGTGGTTAATTATGGTATAGAGAGCCTGGACATCCATGGTAATGAGCAAAAAGTCTTCATTCCATGTAAGGGTGTTAAGTTTAGTCAAAAAATCTTTTGTGTCTTTTACGTGGCTATTGAGACTGCGCACCCACTCTTGCAGATAATGGTCAATATATTTGGACACATGTTCTGTCACACTACCTCTGGAAGAGACAATGGGTCTCCCGGGAGGGTTTTCTCTACACTTGTGAACCTTGGGGAGGAGATACAGGACAGGCAAGGTTGGGTTGTTGTTTCTCAGAAATCTATATTCTTCCCATTCAATTATTCCCTTGTCCTTCCAGCGTTCCAACATTTCCCACATTGCAGTTATACTGATATTGTATGCTTCATAGTTACTGGAAGCATAATAATTTACATCAGATAATTGTCTGTGGGCTTCCATCGTATATTGTTCTCTGTCTAAGATGACAATATTGCCCCCTTTGTCAGCGGGGCGTATGACTATGGACTGGTCATCTGTTAGAGAGCTGAGGGCTTTTCTTTGGTTTTTAGACAAATTGTCTTGTCTCCAGAGTTGTTTTTTATTTTTGGATCTATGAGTGCTGAGCTGCTTGTTGACACACTCATGGAATGTGTCGATGGCGTCATGTGCCATGATAGGGATAAACGTCGACTTGGGTTTAAATGCAGAGGCTGAGCAACTGTCAATCGTGAAGCCTGCTTCACATAAGAGCTGTGTGTTGGTCATCTCTGGTCTGGACAGTTCCTCTGGGCCGGACTCATTGTTATTTGACGCCTGGCTATGTTCTAATTCGGCTATGTTGACAATGGCATCAATGTCACTTATGAGGAAGGTATCTATGTCCCTTCTCTCATTCATATTGTCATTGTTCTGAGGACGGTGTCTCAATTTGTGCCATTTTTTTAATTTTAACTTACGAATATATCTGAATAGATCTATTCTAGTTTCACAAAAATTGAAAGAATTAGAGGGGCAGAAAGATAAGCCAAGGCCTAACACAGTTTTTTCATTGTCAGTTATGGCTCTCTTGGAAAGATTAATGATAGTTTTGTTTACCATTGAGGCCTCCATCATTGTCCTCTTCCAGAGCGGGTTTTCATGTGTCCCACGTTGCCCTTTATGTTGCCTCTTCTTCCACCTCTGGAAGAGCCTCTTCCCCCGGTTCCTGCGCCTCCTCGTCCTCGTGGGCGTCCTCTTCCCCTGGTTGGGCTCATCGGTGTGGCCGGAGTCTCCTGGCTCGTCCGCCTGCTCCGGCGCAGGTGACGGTACTCCTCTAAAAAATTCGTTTTGCGTGTTGATTTTTTCGCCTTGTTGGTGTCTTCAATAGAGATGTTGGAGACATCTGATTCTGGTTCACTGAGTGTTAGAGAATTTTCTTCTCCTCCTTGTGCTGTGGGTTGTGCGGCTTTCTCATCCGTTTCATAAAGGTGGTCATATTTTCGGCTGAAAGTGAGGATGCGGCCTGTATCATAGTCTTTGTAGTCGCGGTCTAGTTTCCTCTCTTTGCGAGCTTTGATGTCCTCCTCGTATTTCTTGAGGCGATCTTTCATCTCGTCAACCAGTTTGGCTATTGTATTGTCATCGGCATGTTTCTTAATGTCTTTCATCAAATCCGTTATTTGCTTTAATAACATATCCCTGTCAATCCAGGCGTATTTGATCAGTATCTCAAGCATACGCCTAGAACTGCTTGCCGAGTTCTCCGACCATTCAGCGAGCATCTCAGGGTTGGGGGCTTCATAGGTAGGGGTTGTGAAGATTCTTAATCCTCTAGGGACCATCTCTTGGTCGACGTAGTTCTGCAGTGAGATTGCCTCCCACCATTTAGATATCTCTCCCCTCTTGAGTTTTTCAAGCTTGCCAATTTTCTCTTTGATTGTCTGGGGAGGATCAGATTTAGTTGTGGTTGAAGCGCCCGTGACAGCCTTTTTCCTTTTGAACAGAAGTTGAGCAGCCGCTCTTCTCTCATCTTCCTCTTCCATTGTATTGCGCCCCCTTGGGAGTTCCAATGTGCCTGCTGCTGAGCGCGAATTGAGCGTCCCTTCTCTGGAATGAGAAGTTCTTCCTGCCGGCAGACGCTGGAGCGCCGAGTCTTTTGCTCGGACTGGGGAGAGACAGCGACTGTCCTCGCCACTTTAATTGGATCATGAAAATTTTTTTTAGCATAAATACCATGCATGTTGGTCATCTCCATAAATTTGCCTGGCCACAATACGAGAGCGCTTATCCAGACCGCTCGTGTCTTGTCACAATGTATAGACAATTACATGCATGCAATTGTTATTTGTCATAATCATGACTCTTTGAATTATGTTTCTAATATGCGCCCTTACTGTGTTTGTTAAGATGTATTAACAACGTAGTTTGACCATTCCAACATGGCCGACCCAACTTTTGGCTTGTGACCTGCGACCTGTGTCCTTTGTCTATGTTGTTGTTGTTTCAGTATTTACACTGCACAACGCGTTGCACAAACTTACGTGAACAAGGCTTCCTGTAAGCCGAAACATGTTGTAAGGGGTCATTAAACACCCTTGGAACTTGCTGATGTCTGGCGTTTATTGAGTGCCTGAGAGCGTGATACAACTTGTGACGAGGTGTTGGCATATATATATATATATATATATAAAAACCCTAAAAACTAATTCCACCCTAGTCCCTTTAAATACCCCAGCACCCTTAAACACTAACCTATCCTGACCCTAAAAATACCCCTGTACCCCAAAACCCAAAAAAACCCCTTAACCCCAAAAATACCCCTGTACCCCAAAACCCAAAACAATCCCTGAACCCTAAAAATACCCCTGTACCCCAAAACCCAAACCTACCCCTGAACCCTAAAAATACCCCTGTACCCCAAAACCCAAAACAACCCCTGAACCCTAAAAATACCCCTGTACCCCAAAACCCAAAACAACCACTGAACCCTAAAAATACCCCTGTACCCCAAAACCCAAAACAACCCCTGAACCCCAAAAAAACCCTGTACCCCAAAACCCAAAACAATCCCTGAACCCTAAAAATACCCCTGTACCCCAAAACCCAAACCTACCCCTGAACCCTAAAAATACCCCTGTACCGCAAAACCCAAAACAACACCTGAACTCTAAAAATACCCCTGTACCCCAAAACCCAAACCTACCCCTGAACCCTAAAAATACCCCTGTACCCCAAAACCCAAAACAACTCCTGAACCCTAAAAATACCCCTGTACCCCAAAACCCAAAGCAACCTCTGAACCCTAAAAATACCCCTGTACCCCAAAACCCAAAACAACCCCTGAACTCTAAAAATACCCCTGTACCCCAAAACCCAAACCTACCCCTGAACCCAAAAATAACCCTGTACCCCAAAACCCAAAACAACCCCTGAACCCTAAAAATACCCCTGTACCCCAAAACCCAAAACAACCTATGAACCCTAAAAATACCCCTGTACCCCAAAACCCAAAACAACCCCTGAACCCTAAAAATACACCTGTACCCCAAAACCCAAAACAACCCCTGAACCCTAAAAATACCCCTGTACCCCAAAACCCAAAACAACCCCTGAACCCTAAAAATACCCCTGTACCCCAAAACCCAAAACAACCCCTGAACCCTAAAAATACCCCTTTACCCCAAAACGCAAACCTACCCCTGAACCCTAAAAATACCCCTGTACCCCAAAACGCAAACCTACCCCTGAACCCTAAAAATACCCCTGTACCCCTTAACCCTTAAATACCCCTGCACCCCATAACCCAAACCCACCCTTAAAATACCCCTGAACCCCCCAAAAAAACATATACTTACCTTACAACTTACCTTAAAACATATACTTTTACCAATCATGCTTTTACAATGATTTTCGTCATAAAAGCATGCGAGATAAAAGCATATAATATATAAAGGCATGCGGAGTGAAAAAATGCGGAGTAAAGGTACCTGCGTACTAATGGTATGAAGAGTGAAAGTATGCAGAGTAAAAAATGCGAGTGACTGTATTTTACCTCCCGGAACAGCTTAGGGAGTGGTTCCCGACAGCTGCAGACGGGCTCAGCTCATGCTAGAGCACCATCTCACATATTTCCAAGCACTCTGCCTCCAGGATTGATGAGGCCTTCCATAGGAGTGGCTGATAGGGACATATGTGTCCAGTTTAGGGTTAGATACAGGGATACTATATCTAAGTAAGAGGTGATTACACCAACTTACCCCAGCTGAGTGATCAGCCAGTTGTATCAAATATGGAGGCCAGGCCAGGGGTGGCACAATACATGCTGCAGCCCCTGGTAGGCCTTGGAAACACCTATGCCCTGGGTACCTAGGGTACACTGTTACAGGGGCCAATAAGGTGAACCAGTTCCAATTCGTAATGCACCTAAAGTGCATTGGCAGTAATTTAGAGAGAGAACAGCAGGCTGTGGGTCTGATTAGCAGGCCCACAGCCACATTAAGTCAGAAACCAGTGAAGCAAAAAGCAAAAAAATTTGGGGTGACCATAGGATAGCAGACCCTACTCTCCTACACCCCTGCACCCCATAACCATAACCCACCCTTACTCCTTAAAATACCCCAACACCCTTAAACATTAACCCATCTTAACCCTATAAATATACCCTGTACCCCAAAAGCCAAACCTATCCCTAAACCCTAAAAATACCCATCTACCCCAAAACCCAAACCTAGCCCTGAACCCTTAAAATACACCTGTTTTCCAAAACCCAAACCTACCCCTGAACCCTAAAAATACCCCTGTACCCCAAAACCCAAACCTAGCCCTGAACCCTAAAAATAACCCTATACCCCAAAACCCAAACCTACCCCTGCACCCTAAAAATACCCCTGTACCCCAAAACCCAACCCTAGCCCTGAACCATTTAAAATACCCCTGTACCCCAAAAGCCAAACCTATCCCTAAACCCTAAAAATACCCATCTACCCCAAAACCCAAACCTAGCCCTGAACCCTTAAAATACACCTGTTTTCCAAAACCCAAACCTACCCCTGAACCCTAAAAATACCCCTGTACCCCAAAACCCAAACCTAGCCCTGAACCCTAAAAATAACCCTATACCCCAAAACCCAAACCTACCCCTGCACCCTAAAAATACCCCTGTACCCCAAAACCCAACCCTAGCCCTGAACCATTTAAAATACCCCTGTACCCCAAAACCCAAACCTACCCCTGAACACTAAAATAAATTTACCGGACTATTTTTCTATACATTACATGACAATAAGGATAGCTCAAAAAATGAGAGGCAGAGTCCGTGGTATCTGAGTCATACGGGCTTTAATTAAGTATCCCGGGATACTGGACATCGAGTTCCATCACCGCTAAGGTTCAGGAAGGGATATTCAACATTTTATTAACATCACACATTATATATAGTAAAACTGTATAATGGAAATGAATACAGTAGGCGTAACAAGTGAAAAGAGAGATGATAAGAACACATGTGCGTAAAAGAAGGCGTGTACAGGGGCGTACACGGAGGTGTGTGCAGGAAACGTCACAGAAGTGTCATAGGTGGGTGGATGCATAGAGAGATTCTGCAGGGTCAGCAGAAACCTTTGTCCTGGATGCGTGCGCAGCTTGAGCATGACGTGTAACTGGGGTGAGCTGGGGGGCTTGACTTTAGCACTAGTAGAGGAGTCTGGTGTCTGTGGTGTCAGAACGACCTGCACTTATAACATATCAGATATCTTATGTTTGGAGGATGTGCTGTCTGAAGTAAAAAGGTCTCTCGGGCAGAGGCCGTTCAATACTGAATGCTAGTGCGTGTCTATAGTTCTTCATGCAAAGCGCGGGGGCCATGGGTCTACCATGGTCACGGGTGCAGTAAATTACGTGCAAGGAGACAGGAAAGCTAGGCCCTTTGCTCTGCAGTCTGGAATATGTTTACCTATTTCACTGAACTGGAATGTGTTTTTGCGGAGGCTGAACAGATAACTTGTAGGCAAAATACCGTCTTGGCAGGCAGACCAGGTCGAGCCGGGCACCGCTCGCCTGAGCAGGAAGTAAGGTAAAGGTCAGGGATGCATACCTAAACTCTAGCTTTCAGAGGCAGAAAAGACTCGGAGCCTCAATTAAGGGCCTGGCTCGACTGAGCCAGGAAAACGTGAAGAACGTGTGCGTTGCGATATTTTAAAAGTGTACCATGTAAAGACGTTGGCACCGTAGGCCTAAAAGCCAAATTAACGTGGTTTTCTTGGAGAACTGAATAACTGACATGTTAACGTTGGACGCAAATGCATATGCGTCTTCATGGCAGGTACGGGAAGGTAATTATACAACATACATGGAACATGGGTGCATGGATGGGGTGCGAGTGGGGGACACATTGGCTACCTAAAAATTTCTATTTCCTTTTTCCCTCCCTGGCCCCTACGGCGCCCCTCAAGATATATCTATTTTCATGAGACCATCTATCTGTTCATATAACATCATTTGCTCATCTTTCTTCATTCGGGAACGGGAACGTGGACTTGGACGGGGAATACAAGACGTGGCGCACAAGCCGCAAATCAACAACTGAATACTATGAGCAGTATTATTCCTAGGAATGACAGTACTTTCCATCCCCAGGCGGATATCACACTCCAGAACCAGCCGGACCATGTCCAGGTGCCTGGATTCTGGTGCATCTGATGAGCTATTTCATGAAGCCTTGTTATTGCTTTATATACTGATGCTGCGTTCCATCCCAATCTAAGGCCAGGCGTACATAAGCTGTCTGACCACAAATAAAATAAGAATGGCGGGAAGCTTTGAAAGTAGACTTTCCTTTATCACTGAATTCGACCACAGTATTACAATCACTGTGTCCTAGATGAACTGAACCATTCTTTCTAACGCATAATTCGCCTGTTACTGGTAAAACTGTTATAAATGGTAAATCCGAATTAGTCTCGGACTGAACGTTCAGAATCATGAGATTGAGGGTAAAATTTCCTAATCCATAAACTTCATTTTCTAGATCGGTCCCTGTCCTTTGGGGAAGACCGTCCTTATCTGGGAAACATGCTTTATTCATAACCGTATTCAGATTTCCCCATATCCAATTGCCTTGGGAAACTTTGGACTTACTGTCTAAAGAGGACATTAAAGTAAACCATGCACAGCACGAACCATTATGTGTAAACGGGTAAGGATAGAGGGGCAGAGCTCCCTTGTATTTCTGATAGGGAGGGAGTCGGCCACATACCAAGCAATTCGTGGCATTGCTGGTTTGATGTGAATGGTGTAGCATACGGATAAAAGTGTTGTTGCGCAGTGCTAAACAATAGGACAGTTCATGAGGGGGCAGGTCACTAAAAGTGTGCTCAATGTTGTTATTAGAAGAAGAATGTACATGTGAACCAAGAGGAAAGAAAACATGTAATGTCCAGCTTATACATATGATCGTAATACTCAGAAAAAACATAAAAAGTAATGTTATGATACATCTGCTTCGCAGATCTTTACAGTATTTCATTTTCTTGACTTTCTGTCTATCTCTCTGACTATTGGGGTCTATCTCATACATGTCAGAAACCTGTCTAACCGCTTCACCCGAGGGGGACTTAAACAATTAAACGCTGTCTGACTTACTAGACCTCAACTTTAATTTATACTCCTGCTGCGGAGTTTTCTCTAACAGGGGGAGTTTAGAGTCCGTGTCAGAAACGGGGCAGTCCTTGGGAGCAGTTTCTGGTTTCAGTCCATGAAAGCGTTTTATGTGACTGGAATGAATCCAGCCTTTCCGCCCTTCTATCTTCACTGCGGTCCTCGTGGTCATCAACACCAGTTTTGGTTCTCTCCACCTGGGCTCCAGAGGGCTTGAACGGTCAAAGTTGCGGATAAGTACATATTCTCCAGGACCGATTTCATGCGGTTTCACTTGGGTGTGGTCCGGGAAGGCAGCCGCGACCTGTGAACGACATGATAGTAGTGCAGACATCAAGGAAGCCAGGTAATCTGTCAGCATATTACAGTTAACATCAGTAATTTTACGCGGCATAGGCGTCCCCCACATATTCGGTGGTCTGCCAAAGACCACTTCGTACGGGGATAGCCCTGTTCTGGAATGAGCTACCATTCGCATGTAAAAGAGGGCAACCGGCAAGGCTACCATCCAATCTACACCTTTTTCTGCACAGACTTTCGCTAAACGTGTTTTCGGGGTCTGATTATGTCTCTCAATGAGACCTGCTGCTTCGGGGTGTCGTACACAGTGAAATTTCCACTGGTAACCTAACAGGAGTGATACCTGTTTCATGAGTTCGGACGAGAATGGCTGTCCATTATCTGAGTACACGACACGGGGCAAGCCGTATCGCTGGAAAAATTCACGAACCAACTGCTTGGCAGTGGTTACAGCAGTGTAATCTGGGACTGGGTAAGCTTCTGTCCATCGGGAAAGGGCACATACGACTACGGGGACATACTTGAATCCTCGGCATCTGTCCATCTGGATATAATCCATCGGGAGGACTTCAAAAGGATGGTCAGGAGGATGAAATCCACCTTGTTCCACGGGAATGCCTTTACCTGGATTGAACTGACAACAGATCATGCAGGTACGCACTTTCTGTTTCGCTGCTGCTCGTAAATGCTTGTTGAACCAAATATTCTGAATACTGTCTAACATGGCTTTTTCTACTAAGTGTGCTGGACTATGTGCTGTATTAATGATAACTTGAACCATAGAGTCGGGGAGAAACCATGTGGCTTTTCCCTTCGTCATCCATCCCTGATCAGTCTGGATCCCTCCTTGTTCAGTCCATTTCTTGATTTCGTCCGGAGTAGCATGTGTCTGTATATCGAGTACATCTTGTGTGGGATCCCTGACTGTCATGCAATGTGTCAGTGGCGTTACTTCAGTCTTTGTCATGTCAGTCGATGTATCTGTTTGAGTCTGAGCTGTGAGTTTAGCTGTTCGATCTGCCAGGTCGTTACCCTGGGAAATAGTGTCTGTGACCTTAGTATGTGCTTTGCACTTCATGATGGCTATGGCTGTAGGCAAATGTATTGCTTCTAACAGAGCTTGAATGAGGGGACCATGCTGGATCTTGGCTCCGTGGGAGGTCAAAAAACCTCTCTCTTGCCAGAGAACGCCGAAGTCGTGTACAACTCCGAATGCATACTGTGAATCTGTGTATATGTTTACTTTCAGGTTCTTGGCTCGTATACAGGCTTGGGTCAGAGCGATGAGCTCTGCTGCTTGAGCAGACAGTGTGTCAATATGATGTGTTTCTATGACTTCAGTCTCAGTGGTCACTGCATATGCGGCCACTAACTCTCCTGTGCTTGTTCTCATACATGAACCGTCCACATAAAGTGTCAGGTCCGGGTCGGGTAAGGCAATGTCTGTCAAGTCTTGTCTTGGTTTCGTAATTGTGTCAATGACTTCCACACAGTCATGTGGTGTAGGGTCTGTTGTGCTTGAGGGTAACAATGTAGCAGGGTTTAATGTATTGCAACGTCTGATCTCGATGTGTGGCTGAAACAGTGTCAATTCATATCCTGTCAGTCGTGCTATGGTCAAGTGCTGAGTCTGTGTCCTGTTTAGGAGAACTTCCACGGAATGTGGAACTTGTACTGTCAAGGGATGTCCTAACACTATTGAATCGCTTTGTCTGATTGCTAGAGCTGTTGCTGCAACTGATTTCAGGCACGCAGGCAGAGCCTGGGCTACTGGATCCAATGTACTAGAAAAATAAGCACAAGGCTTGTGTTTTCCTGCTTGATCTTGTGTCAGAACAGATAATGCTGTGCCATCACGTTCAGTAACAAAAAGTGTAAAAGGTTTGCTGTAACATGGTGTCGCTAAAATAGGTGCTTGACATAAGGCTTTCTTCAATTCATCAAAAGCTTGTGTATGTTCCTGAGTCCAAGGGAGGACAGTCGAAGTCGCTGCCTCCTGTGTTGTTAACTGTATGAGTGGCTTTGCTAGATATGCATACTGGGGAATCCATTGTCTGCAGTAAGAAGTGAGGCCAATGAAGGCCCGTACTTCCTTTTGTGTCTTGGGCTGTGGAAGATGTGCGATTAACTGGATACGGTCAGGTGTCAACTGTCTACCCCTCTTGGACAGCAAGTGTCCAAGGTATACCACTTGCTGGGCACAGAATTGCAGCTTGGAAGGGGACACCTTGTGTCCCTTTTCGGCCAGGAAATACAAGACAGTCAGTGATGCACGTTCGCAGTCACGTTCGGTCCATGCTGTAATTAACAGATCATCAACATATTGGAGTAGGGCAGAGTCAGTAGGCATGTGAATACTGTCTAGCTGTCGTTTCAAAGCTTGGCTGTAGATACTAGGGCTTTCTGTGAATCCTTGAGGAGCACGTGCAAATTTGAAGCTTCGGCCATTTAAACAGAAACCGAAAAGATATTGGCTTTCCGGGTGAATGGGGACACTAAAGAAGGCGTTCTTGAGATCGATTACAGTAAAGAACGCAGCTTCTGAGTCAATAGCAGTCAATAGTGACGAAATATCGGGAACCACAGGGTACTGCGGTATAATGCATTTATTTAATTCTCGAAGATCAATCACCAATCTGTAGACTGGTGGCGCATTTGGGTCAGTTCGTTTAAGAATCGGGATGATAGGGGAATTACATACATTGGAGTCAGTTTCTACAACCACTCCTTGTACAATGAGCTTGTCAACAATTTTCAGTAAAGCCACTACAGCATCAGGTGGTAACTTATATTGTCGGATTCGGGGTAGTACAACTCCTTGTTTGAGAGTAACACGGTATGGTGTAATGTGCATACAACCTACATCAGTTGGGCCTTGCGCCCATAAATGCTGTGGAACATTCTGAAGTCTTGGATCGAAATCTCTCAACACATAATGACCTTTAAAATCACGTAAAAACAATCTCACTCCTTCCGGAGAACAACAAATCACTGCACCTAGTGCTTTCAATGTTTTAATACCAAGCAGATTTTCAGGGAATGATTTCGTAAGCAACAAATCTGTAGTACGGGACAATGGACCAATTTCTTGGGGAACTGGTTTTGACACTTCATTAACAATAGGCTTTCCTGAAAATCCCAGGGAAACATTCTGTGAGCCTGAGAGGGGTGCCCCTGGAACCTCGTCAGGACTGATGGTAGTTCTGCTCGCCCCTGTGTCAATCAAAAATTTTCTGTCTTTCCCTAATACCTGACTATGTACATAGGGACCCTCTTGATCTACAGGAACCTCGATAAGGGGCAAGCCAACCTCCCTCTCTAGGCTGTTTCATGAGTATTGCTGATAATCTGGGTAATCTGACTGTGCATACTGGTACATTTGTTGCGTGACATGTTGTGTGGCAGCAATAGGTTGAGGTTGGGGTACAGCTACTGTCTGTTGTGGATTCTGAGGAGGTTGCGCGTTCTGCGGAATATTTTGTGGAACATGTTCTTGTCTAGGTGGACGCGGTCTTTCTTTTGTTTTGCATGTAGCTATATTATGTCTCAGAACGGCACATTCATTTATATAATGACCTGGCTGTTTACAGTAGTTGCAGTTCCCTTTAACAGGAGCTGCAGGATGACTGGACGATATCGTACCCCTCTTCTGACCATCAGCTGGGACAGACTGGGCAACTAGTACTTTCATTTTCGTGTCTTTCATGCGCCTCTGTTCATGTTCGTGTTCATCTCTAATTCGGTTTTGATGGTACTGTAACATTTGTAACATTTGGGAAGGGGTATTAGCTTGCCAGGTACTCTCTACCTTTAGTACTCTATTCTTAACTTGGGGTAAGGAATTCTCTACTAATTTGGTCACAAAAAGATGTGGGTAAGATTCACTACTAGTTTTCAGACCGCTATTAATAATAAAACATTTCTCGAATCTGGAATAAAAATCGCTAGTGTCTTCATCTTGTTTCTGTTTGCAGGCTGAGATTGCATCCCAGTCTTCCTTTTTAGTTGTCAATAACCTCGGCAAAACCTGTACTAATAATCCTGGTAATGCTTTGGCTTTGTCCCCAAGACCAGTACCAGGGACTCGCGTATTTTCTTCGTCTTCTAATTCTGCCCAACCAATCTTTTTATCTCCCACCTCCCATTCTTTTTCTTTAAGTTTTTCGTAAATGCCAGCAGGCAACAGAACTTTCAACATTTTAAGGATATCGGGATACGTATACTCCCCCATGTGGAGCATGTCTTTTAATTCACGGTGAAACCCTGTTGGATCTTTATCGTGATAGGGTACTAATTTTTTCGTTTCCAATAATTCCATTTTCGTTAGAGGTGTGTATACGAATACTCGTTCAAGTGTATCATCTGCCCTAGGGACTGGATGAACTTCTCGTAAAGGATTCTGTCGGTCTATGTAAAAAGTTTTTCGTACCGGGGGTGGAACGGGAGCAAAATATGGAGTCAGGAAAGTTCTGTACTTGTGTCGTTGTTCTAGAATGATATTAATTAAATCGGTACCTAGGCCTCTCCATCTACCTAGGAGTAACTCGTCCAATATATTATATAGGGGACCTGGATCAGAATGTTGACTTTCATACAATGTAATCAGGTGTTGAATCATGTACATACCAGCTTATCGCTGTTCGTCTGGGGAAAGATTCAAAAATGTTTGCGCTACTGAATCATCTTTATATACGTTAGTATTGCCAGCCCATTGTACTGCTGACCGGGCTAGTTCTTGTTCATGCATGGTGCTAAGTTCACTATAACCTATTCGTTGTTTCAGGACTTTATCAGTGGCTTGGAATAAATGCTCAAGAGAACATTGTTCTGGTGTGGGAGAGAGAAAACGTTTCCTGCTTTCTAGGCGTATGGGTTTGTCAAAGGGTCTCACCCTACCTACGTACGCTATTTTATCCGGGTTATCGGGGTTTTCGATTTGTATATCATCATCTTCTGAAATTACATCATCAACTTCTCCAACGGCCTCTCTCTCTACTCTTTCCCTTTCGTGTATGTCTATAATTACCTTACGAATCTTTCTGTACATGGCTTCTATACAAGCCTGTCTACTATGCTTGCCATCGGCTATGTTGTCACTCCATTTAGTCAGAACTCTCATCTCCTCTTTATTGTAACCGGTCTGGTCTCGTTCCCTTATTAAACAATTTATCAAAAACTGTAGGATCATATTTTGAGTCAACACCTTTCTGTGTGCCATGGCTTCCTGAATACTGTCTGGTCTCTCCCCTGTTCTAATAAAATGGTATATGTTATCTAGATGTTCTTGCATATCTGGAAAAATAGTCAAGTAGTTTGTAACCCGTCGTAAACGTATTGAATATAGGATCATCTGGTCTTCGCCAGGTACTGCATCATATCTACAATCAGTAAGATACTGTTTAAGGGCTGCATACGTAGTTACTTTTGGTGTGCGTTGTAATGCTGCTTCTCTGAGCGTGGTTCGTTTTACTTGAGGCGGGGTGATAGGGAGACCTCCAGCAGCTCCTCCTGGAGTGTGATCGTCAACTAATACTGGTTGTGCTGTCGGTGGTAGTAATGGAGCTGGTAAAGTAGGTGTAGTAGTAGTAGGTGAAGGCAATGTAAGTTGGCCCTGGGTTGGTGTCGTAAAGGGATTGCCAGGACCAGTGGCAGCGGGAACAGTAGGGGGAATCGTGTCATGAGCAGGGTTGGGAGGATTATTAATAGTAGGTGGTACACGTGCATTAGCATAATCTGGAGCAACGTCATCTAAATAGGAAGAAAGGAAAATGTCCGCTGCGGTCTGTCTATGACGGAGTTTAGTCGGGACCAATGGTGCCGGTAAATTACTGGGCACTTCCGGGGTCGCCTTGGGTAGGCCCTCAGCGAGAACAGGATATAGACCTGTAATAAGGGCATTTCTTTGTCGGTCTAATTGTTCTGCTCTAATGCGTTCACCTTCTTCTAATAAATCTTTTTCTTGGGCTTTTTCAGATTCCTCTCTACTTTTCTCTGCTTTTCTAAGTTCTTTCTCTGTTCTTCTATGCGATTCTTTACGCCATAATTCTATGGCATCTTTCTGGGATTGTCTGGCTTTCTTTTTCCATAATGCTTCTTCTACTCTCATGATGCATTCAGTATCCCATGTCCCTGAGACAGGCCATCTATACTTCTCTTCCAGATCCTTAGTGTAGTCAACCCACAAGTCTAAGTACAGTATGGCATCTAAGCCATGCTTGTGGTACATAAAATGTCCGGGAGTGTCCCTAGGCGGGACGGGAACTGCTTCTTCGAGTATCCCTTTCCTGGTTCCTATCTGATGTAATTTCGAAAACAACGGCATAGTTGTATTTTACTTGAAACTGAACGCAATAAACACAGTAATGAGAAGCAAACAGTCATTCATACCACGACATTAAACACATTATAACATTTCAGACTGATACTACCTGGTACATAGAAAAACATAAATTCTGAAACTCTCGAGAAACAATACTAGAATACTGAATCACTAGATGCACTGCTAAAACAGTACAGACATACCGGTCCCATTAAGAGACACGTCATACCGTATTCACCTAAGTGAACACGTCCTGACCGGATCTGTGTACCCAGACCCGTCTTGACCGGGCACAAATTAATGAACCCGTCTAGATGCTCCACAGCAACGGTACTCACCGGGAAAACAGAACTGAAGGCCTCGGAAACTCGACACCGGACTGGACTGGACTGGACTGCTACTACATCTGGCTGCTACTGCGCATGCGCTTCAGAACAGGTGGGCTTCCAGATACCTCGGACCTTGCTCACTCGGCTTGGGCTCTGGTCGGGATCCTCCGCATTCCTCACCGCCTCGTCTGGATGCTGGACCGCAGTCTCCGTCTCCTCCGTGGGCCTGAGGGAGATATCAGGAAAACCCGCAGGTGTGCACTGGAGTCCGTCACGGCTATAGAAGGGGTCAGGGGCCTGCGTTACATCGCCGGCGCATGGGGAGGGGGAGGTGTCCTTATTCGGGCGCCAGATTATGTGGTAAATAAATTTACCGGACTATTTTTCTATACATTACATGTCAATAAGGATAGCTCAAAAAATGAGAGGCAGAGTCCGTGGTATCTGAGTCATACGGGCTTTAATTAAGTATCCCGGGATACTGGACATCGAGTTCCATCACCGCTAAGGTTCAGGAAGGGATATTCAACATTTTATTAACATCACACATTATATATAGTAAAACTGTATAATGGAAATGAATACAGTAGGCGTAACAAGTGAAAAGAGAGAAGATAAGAACACATGTGCGTAAAAGAAGGCGTGTACAGGAATGTACACGGAGGTGTGTGCAGGAAACGTCACAGAAGTGTCATAGGTGGGTGGATGCATAGAGAGATTCTGCAGGGTCAGCAGAAACCTTTGTCCTGGATGCGTGCGCAGCTTGAGCATGACGTGTAACTGGGGAGAGCTGGGGGCTTGACTTTAGCACTAGTAGAGGAGTCTGGTGTCTGTGGTGTCAGAACGACCTGCACTTATAACATATCAGATATCTTATGTTTGGAGGATGTGTTGTCTGAAGTAAAAAGGTCTCTCGGGCAGAGGCCGTTCAATACTGAATGCTAGTGCGTGTCTATAGTTCTTCATGCAAAGCACGGGGGCCATGGGTCTACCATGGTCACGGGTGAAGTAAATTACGTGCAAGGAGACAGGAAAGCTAGGCCCTTTGCTCTGCAGTCTGGAATATGTTTACCTATTTCACTGAACTGGAATGTGTTTTTGCGGAGGCTGAACAGATAACTTGTAGGCAAAATACCGTCTTGGCAGGCAGGCCAGGTCGAGCCGGGCACCGCTCGCCTGAGCAGGAAGTAAGGTAAAGGTCAGGGATGCATACCTAAACTGTAGCTTTCAGAGGCAGAAAAGACTCGGAGCCTCAATTAAGGGCCTGGCTCGACTGAGCCAGGAAAACGTGAAGAACGTGTGCTTTGCGATATTTTAAAAATGTACCATGTAAAGACGTTGGCACCATAGGCCTAAAAGCCAAATTAACGTGGTTTTCTTGGAGAACTGAATAACTGACATGTTAACGTTGGACGCAAATGCATATGCGTCTTCATGGCAGGTACGGGAAGGTAATTATACAACATACATGGAACATGGGTGCATGGATGGGGTGCGAGTGGGGGACACATTGGCTACCTAAAAATTTCTATTTCCTCACCCCAAAACCCAAACCTACCCCTGCACCCTAAAAATACCCCTGTACCCCAAAACCCAAACCTAGCCCTGAACCCTTAAAATACCCCTGTACCCTAAAACCCAAACCTACCCCTGAACCCTAAAAATACCCCTGTACCCCAAAACCCAAACCTAGCCCTGAACCCTAAAAATAACCCTATACCCCAAAATCCAAACCTACTCCTGCACCCTAAAAATACCCCTGTACTCCAAAACCCAAACCTAGCCCTGAACCCTTAAAATACCCCTGTACCTCAAAACCCAAAGCTACCCCTGAACCCTAAAACTACCCCCATACCCCAATACCCAAACTTAGCCCTGAACCCTAAAAGTACCCCTGTCCCCCAAAACCCATACCTATCCCTAAACCCTAAAACTATCCCTGTACCCCAGAACCCAAACTTATATCTGAACCCTTAAAATACCCAAACACCCCAAAACATATACCTCAGTACCCCAAAACATATACCCCTATATCCATACTTACCTTATCCAAACATTTAAAAAAAGATGCTTTTACCATTCATGCATTTACAACGAATTTCGTTGTAAATGTATGCGTGGTAAAAGCATATAAAATGTAATGCCAAGCGTTATAATGGCATTGCGGAGTCATGGTACTTTCGTAATGAAAATATGCAGAGTGATGGTATGCAGAAAGAAAGTTGCGGAATAATGGGTGTTTACCCTCCCCCAGTGAGTACATTGGTGGCACGGCGGCCCATATCTCCAGCAACATACTTACATTTTTTCACCACCCATTTGAAAAATGCACAGGTCTCTCGCATTGATGGCCAGCACCGACATACACTTTTAGACACACCTCCGGCCGCAAGTTCTAGAATTGTGAACTTTAGAGCTGGGGAGCTACGTTCGAATCTCGGCATCAGCTCAACATCCTGTGATTCCAGGCAAATCGTCTTGTCTCCCCGTGCCTACCGCAAATGAATGTGTTCTTCTGTAATGTAAATTGAGCTCATGCAAAGTTGTCGAGTTTGCGCTATATAAAATTGCAAGGAAAAATAAAGTAGGTAACCTCGAGTTCACACACTACTGAACGCGCACTCTTAAGTGCATCAGCAGTGCACTGTGAATCGGAGCGTTTCACAGGCCTGTCACAGGTAAGAAATGCTATGAAAACGAAATCCTACAAAACAATATACTAGTGGCCGGCAGTAATTCATACCCGGACAACGTCGGGACTGGCTGCTAGTATAATATAAATGTAGAGGATCACTGACATAATATAGAATGACAAAATATAGACATACCAAAATATAGTCACCAAAATATAGAATGACAAAATATCGAATTCCTATGTACAAACAGGTAAGTACAAAAATATCGAATCCAAAATATAGTCTGTAAAAAATATAGTCAGTCAAAATATCGAATTTTTTTAAATGTCTTAAAAGTAATTTAAAATTAATGAAATAATAAATATAATTACCTAAAACATACTTAAAAATACTCAAATAACCTTAAAATTAAGATATAATTATTTATTTATAGTTATTTATTTATAATTATAATAATAATAATTATAATTATAAATATTTATAATTATTTATAGTTATTAATAAAAAATGTACAATATTTTACCGTAGGATAGCAGGAGGGTAACATTTAATATTACCACTCCAGTGAGTGCAACAGTAGGGAAAGCGTTGGATAGCGTAGGGGTAAAAAATACTATTCCCACTCCAGTGAGTGCAACAGTAGGGAAAGCGTTGGATAGCGTAGGGGTAAAAATTACTATTCCCACTCCAGAGAGTGCAACTGTAGGGAAAGCGTTGGATAGCGGGAGGGTAAAAAATACTATTCCCACTCCAGTGAGTGCAACAGTAGGGAAAGGGTTGGATAGCGTAGGGGTAAAACATACTATTCCCACTCCAGAGAGTGCAACAGTAGGGAAAGCGTTGGATAGCGGGAGGGTAAAAAATACTATTCCCACTCCAGTGAATGCAACAGTAGGGAAAGCGTTGGATAGCGTAGGGGTAAAAATTACTATTCCCACTCCAGAGAGTGCAACAGTAGGAAAAGCGTTGGATATTCGAAGGGTAAAAATTACTATTTCCACTCCTGAGAGCACAACAGTAGGGAAAGCATTGGATAGCGTAGGGGTAAAAATTACTATTCCCACTCAAGAGAGTGCAGCAGTAGGGAAAGCATTGGATAGCGTAGGGGTAAAAATTACTATTCCCACTCAAGAGAGTGCAACAGTAGGGAAAGCTTTGGATAGCGTAGGGGTATAAAATACTATTCCCACTCCAGAGAGTGCAACAGTAGGGAAAGCGTTGGATAGCCGGAGGGTGAAAATTACTATTCCCACTCCAGTTAGTTTAACAGTAGGGAAAGTAATGATTTAATATATTATTAAAAATAAATTAAATATCAATCCCAATAAAACATTAATTGAAATTAATAACCAATTTAATATTATGTAATAATTAATTAGAAATACAACTACATATTAGTTATTAAAAATTAATAACCTATTCATAATTATTTAACAACTAATTAATTGTCAATAACAAAAACTAATTAATAATACAAATTAATACCAATAAAAAATTAAAAGTAAATTAATTATCAATACACAAAAAGTATTTTTAACATGTAATTAATTACAATTACATTACTTCCCACCCTGTTCCCCTATAAACCCACATCCAACTACAGAAAATACATTAATACAATTATCATAATTATCAAATATTTAATTAATACAAAATAATTACCAATTAATAAAAATTAATTGCCAATTATTAGAAATTAATTACCAATTAAAAATTAATTAACAATACATTTAAAATCAATACCAATGAATGATAAAAAATATTTACTTAATTACAATTAAATTACTTCCCACCCTATTCCCCTATAAACCCACAACCCGCTACAGAAAATAAATTTAGAAAATTAACATAATTATCAATTAATCAATTAATACAAATTAATTGGCAATTAATAAAAATGAATTACCAATTAAAAAATAACAAAAAATCAAAATGAATACCAATAAATAAATAAAAATATTTAATTAATTACAATTAAATTACTTCCCACCCTATTCCCCTATAAACCCACAACCTGCTACAGAACTAAAAAGCAAAATTTAATTAACAATTAATAATAATTGCTAAAAATGAATATTTAATTTAATATAATTAAATTACTTCCCACCCTATTCCCCTATAAACCCACAACCCGCTACAGAATTAAATTACGCAAAAATTAAATAACATAAAATTCATTACTTAAATACATTAAACATACATTACAAAAATTAATATACACTTTTCACACATATACTAACATACAAAACACTTTAAAAAAAATTATATTATTAAAAAATCGATATATTTAATGTGTATATTGTATTCTTCGATATTTTGACTTCTATATTTTGAAAATCAACATTACTTACCTTAAATTCGATATTTTTAACCACTATATTGTGTCCATTCGATATTTTGTCCATTCTATATTTTTACTTCGATATTATGTCCAATCTATATTTTGGAATCAATATTATGACTGTTTACCAAATGTGGAACACAGAAATAGGTACGGTCCACAGAGTCGCTTCCAAGTGGAGGAGAAAGAAAAGAAAGACTAAAAGCCCTGCCACTGCATGGAGGAGTTCTCCATCCAAGGTATGTGAAACAAACGGGTTTCTGCGTGTTTACCCAGATCTGAAAAGTACATATTTATTCTGCTCTGTTTTGTTAAATGCTGAGCAGTTCATATGATGCTTTCAGTGAATCCTTGAACCAATGGTGTAGCTACTGTTCACCTTATCAGCTCTAACAGCCTGCCTACTTGAGCAGCAATCGCCACTGAGGCATAGAGGTTGCGTTTGTTTTACATTAGAAACAGGACAAGAGAGTGCAAACCTAACATAAAAAAACACAGGCTAAACACGAGTAAGAGGCTGGGAGGAACCAGAGGAAGGCGGAGCTTTAGCAGGACTTGAAGAACGTGTCCGCAGATTAACAATATAATCAGTGTTTACTTACACAAAACTATGGGGCAGAACTACAAGAATGTGCCGCAGCACTGCACCGCAAGCCCTTTGGCTGCGCCACGCTGCGGTACTTTCAAAGCACATGAATGTGACATATTTACAATAATATGTTACATTCCAGTGCTCTCCCCTGTGCTGGCGCAGAAGCAGCTACCATGCGCCGGCGCAGGTACCCTTGCACCATGGTGCAAGGATACCTGCGTCATGGGGCGATTGTTTTCGTGCAGGAAGGGGCCCCTTCCTGCATAAAACCAATCACTACATGCATTTTCCTCTTTCAATGCAGCACGCATGGAAAGAGGAAGAAACGAGGAGAAATGAAAACATTTCACCTAGTTGCAACTGCTACGCTACCCCTAGGGTGGTGAAGCATTCTAAAGAATTTTCAGGTTTACAATTTATCGTAAATCTGAAAATGTTTCAGGGTACATGGGTGTTGCGTGGGAACTCCCACAGCAACACCCATGGAACCCCCCTTTCATGCAAAGTGTTGCATTTAAAGGGGCTGTATTTACAGGGACAGGAAAAGTCATGCAGGGCGGCATTTACTGTAAATATGGGGCAGTGAAATGCGCCACTGGCAGCGACACAAAAAGTGACGCACTGGTGGCGCAAGGGGCTGTAAATCTGCCCGTTTGTTTTTAATCTACTGCACAGTGAGGAAAATCAAGCAAAGCCTGCTCTTCGCTGCTCATTCCCACAGCAATACTCCATGGGAGTTAACTTGAGGAAGAAAATGGTGGGATATGCACCAACCATTAGCCACTTGGAGGCTATCATTTTTTAATCGCACACACAAAAGCCACACGCACCAAAGCCCGTCGCTGCTGGTCAATTTTCTATGGGAGCTAACTTGCTGAAAAAGTTTGGACATGCACAAAGAATTAGTCATTTGCAGGCCACGATTTTTGAACAACACACATAAAAGCCAATCCAAAATGTCGGAGCAGTCAGACCCCACACAGTACATAAACAGATCACTTGACAGCTGTTTAGGCTCGACCTAAGAAAAAGTTGGGGGGTTCTTCCTCATATATGATATAACGTCACACAATGTAGTGAAACTCAGTGTAGTGGCATAGACAAGTCTACTCGTATAAATGTAAGTCCCATCGAAATAAGGTTAGTTGCATATAGAAAAACACTTGTAATCACTCCTGTATATCCAGGTGAAACTCAGACTTGAGCTTATATTAAAAGCACACATAAACTGTGAATCTGACTGCCAGCTTTCTGAAAGATCATCTTTATGAATTGTCTTCCCGCTCGGAAGCACTGGATGGCGGTAAAGAGACACGAATCGTAGTATCGTCCTTCAGTTGTACAGCTTTCCAAGCTCAGTAAGCATAAACTCCTCCAAGTCATTATTCCAACTAATTAAATGATCCATGGAATATTTCATGCTCGGGCATCAGCGATGCTACTCGTCAGAACGTATGTCGAGGCTGATTTTTCACTCACAAGGAATCCGTCTCAAAAAGACGCAGGTTAATGTTCATTTCGTGCTGCGTAACATCCAGTTCTTTTGAGTTTTTTAGTGGGTTGGATCGTGTCTTGATAGAACAAGGAACATTAAGATGCTAGAAAAGCTCAAGAATTAAATCGTGCACGCGCCGGCTGAAGGAGGGACTAGACCACGATGGTTTAAGTATCTTTAGGTGGTGCGATCATTCAATGTTGAGCAGTCTCCTTTCATCGCCTATCCTTCAGTGGAGGGGGCCTCTGCCTGGTCGGGTGGAAGGGCACTGAGGTAGCTTTGCAGCAATTCCCATATATTCTAGGGGCGCGCCAGAGTGGGCATTAGCTCCCAAAACTCTGCTAGCTGATTATGACAGAAAGCTGTATCTTTAATCCAGTGAACCAAGTGTGGCTTTCCCTTGTGACCCCAGCAGATTGCCACCCGCCTTTTAGTCAGTAGTAGAAACATGGCAGCCAGCTTCCTATTATCAATCAGCACTTTAGTACATAGCCAAGCAAGGCAACCAGCGGGGATCGCTTCCATCTGTACCCTATCACTTCTTCCAGTACATCAAAGATTCCTACCCAGTAGACCGCTACATCTGGGCATTTCCACGCCAAGTTCAGGAAGGAGACATACGGCGTCCTGAAACACACACAGCTTGTGCCTTCACTCAAACCAAATTTATGCATCCACACAGGGGTCCTGTATAGCTTATGAATGAACTTAAAATGAATCAACCATAGTTTGTAATTGGGCGAAAGCTCTGTAGCCTGCGCGCGACAGTATTCCCACACACCTTCCTCAAAGAGGACTCCCAGGCTTTATTCTCATTCGTGCTCTGCAGGGGGGGTGCTTATCGGGGGTGACGCTGCATATCAGAGAATAACGGGAAATAAGTTTGCGAGGTGAGGGGTTGGCTACAAACTCTTCCAGTACTCAGAACATCAGTGGCACTATCGGGAACAATTCATAAATCGTGCGTAACGCGGCTCTGAGCTGGAAATACGTCATTCTGTCCATTAGTCCCATGTGGTCATCCCTTAATGGGGATATTACCAAGCAATAGCGATAATTATCGCTATTGCTTGGTTAGAGATAAAAATTTACCGCAGCTCTGCGGCGATTTTTACCGCAAATAAACCTTGGTATTACCAAGGTTTAACGCAAATGCGGTAAAAATCGCCGCAAAGCATGATTATCGCTGAAAAGTCAGCGATATTCATGCATTAGCGAGCTAATGCTCTTAGCCATGTTATCCACCTCCCATTGGATAACATGGCTAAGAACTGCTCAGGGCAGGTGTTAGCTTTTGGAGATATTCCCGCTTAGCGCGAATATCTCCAAAAGTTGGTAATAGGAGATAGCGATGTTAGCAACTGTTTTCAGTCGCTAACATCTTGGCACGCCCACTTTGCATATCATTAGTGATAAATATCACTGACATGCAAAGTGGGGCCCAAGATGGTCACTATCTCCTACTAGCTGTCGCTAACTGGTGTTAGCGGCAGCTAGGTAATAGGGAGATAATTTTATCTCCGCTTTCTTGGCTTTTAAAGCCAAAAAAGCGGAGATAAACCCCCTTGATAATATGCCCCAGTGTGTCCAAATGTGCCCTACAGCGAAGCTCCTGCCATGCCTAGACTTTGCAGCCAACCGGGTTAATTTTGGCCGAAGGGTGGCTTTGTCACCGAAACAGTGCCATATTTAATGGGACTGGGTCTGCCTGGTTACTTTCAGGGGGTGTACAGTTATAGTACAATTCTATGTATGGAGCGCCTAAACCCCCTTGTTCAAACGGGAGCTTGAGTGTCTCCCATGCAATTCGTGGTTGCCCACCCAGACAAGATTCGAGAGGAGTCTCTGCTTGAATTCCACAGTGAGAGGCAGCAGGAGGTTGATAAAAACATATATGAACTTGGGCAGCACCACCATCTTGGTGATGGCCATCCAGCCTGCCAGAGACAAAGGGAGCAACTTCCACCGAGTCAGCTGGCTCTCTACCCATTCCATAAGTTTGCCACAATTGTATTGCCAGAGCGCTTCAGAGTCCCGACTGACCCATATGCCCAAATATTTCACTGGGTAGTCTGACCATTTAAGTGGGAACTCTGACTGGAACTCGTCAGTGGCTGCAGTTTGTGGAAAGATTGTGTACTACCCCCAGTTGATGGTGATGCCTGGGAGGCCACCGAACCTAGGGGCATATTACCAAGCAATAGCGAAAATTATCGCTAGAGAGAGGTTAGAGAGAAAAAATTATCGCAGAGCTGCGGCGATTTTTATCGCAGATAAACCTTGGTATTACCAAGGTTTATCGCAAATGCGATAAAAATCGGCCGCAATGCATGAATATCGCTGAAAAGTCAGCGATATTCATGCATTACCGAGCTAATGCTCTTAGACATGTTATCCACCTCCCATTGGATAACATGGCTAAGAACTGCTCAGGGCAGGTGTTAGCTTTTGGAGATATTCGCGCTTAGCGCGATTATCTCCATAAGTTGGTAATAGGAGATAGCGATGTTAGCGACTGTTTCCAGTCGCTAACATCTTGGCACGCCCACTTTGCATGTCATTAGTGATAAATATCACTGACATGCAAAGTGGGGCCCAAGA
Organism: Lissotriton vulgaris; assembly: GCF_964263255.1. Lineage (NCBI taxonomy): Eukaryota > Metazoa > Chordata > Amphibia > Caudata > Salamandridae > Lissotriton > Lissotriton vulgaris. The sequence continues at coordinate 580,081,684 of NC_141694.1, forward strand.
TGGTCGCTATCTCCTACTAGCTGTCGCTAACTGGTGTTAGCGACAGCTAGGTAATAGGGAGATAATTTTATCTCCTCTTTCTTGGCTTTTAAAGCCAAAAAAACGGAGATAAACCCACTTGATAATATGCCCCCTAGTAATTTCATGAATGAGAGGGCTCAGATTTATTGCTGGGTGTTTAACATACAGAGTCACGTTATCCGCATACATTGACACTAAAGTCACCCGGGGTGTGTAGCTAAGGCCTTTTTGAGCATGGTGCTGCCGTAATCTAGCTGCTAATGGCTCCATAGCTGCAGCAAATAGGAGGGGTGACAGCGGACAGCCCTGCCTTGCGCCATGTGCCACTTTGATAGGAGGGAGACCACTTAATTTATCCACAGCCTAGCCATCGGGGTGAAATGTAGAAGTGCAATCTTGTAAAAAAAAGAGAGGCTCAGGCTGATGCGGGCGAGAAGTTTAAAAAGAAAAGGCCATTCCAAGGTGTTGAATGCCTTGACGGCATCTAGAAAGATGGCGGCCGCAGGGAGAGAGGAGTCAACCTCCTGCATTGTGGCGAAAAAGGTGCGAATATTATGCGACGTACTCCTACCAGGAAAGAAGAAACACTGATCCCCCCTGAGCACCGTGGGGAGCAAGGGGAGCAGCCAGGTAGCCAGCATTTAAGTGAGGAATGTATTATCAAGGTTAATCATTGACAGTGGCCTAATAAAAATCCCACCACTAAGGGTCCTTGACCGGCTCAAGAATGGTCATGATCAGTGCCTCTCTGAGAGAGGGGGGAGAAACCCTGCTCCAGTGCTTCCTCATACATGTTGAGGAGGTGGGGTATAAGGAGTGGGATGAACTCCTTATAGAATGCGGATATGAGTCCGTCCAATTCGGGCACTTTGTCCCCGGGCATTGCCCGGATTACACCGATCACCTCCTCCTCTGACAATGGCTCTTCCAGGGACCTACGGTGGCCGTCACTCAGCCATACCAATTCAAATGAGTCAAGGAAAGGGAGCAGGTCAGGGTGTGCTTCTGTCTGGTGTGCAGTTTATAATCAGGAGTATAAGGCAGGCATTTCTGCTTTTACAGCCTCCTGTCTGATGGCTAATCCATATTCACCGACCCCTAGCTCACTAATATAGTAATTCGCCCATGTTTTTTTGAGAAGTCCAGCCAGGGTTTTCCCGGCTCGGTCCCCTCCACCATACTGGCAGGCTCGAGTGTCCTTTCCTAGGTAGAGTGTCGCTTTGTGTGCTGTCTCTTCAAATTCCGTCATTTGTACCCGAATTTGTCCTAAAGATGCTAACTTGTTAGATGCAAAAATCTCTGATTCTTGCGCCTGTATCTCCCTTTCCAAGCACCGGAGGTCACCCTTGAGCGAACGCAGGATCCCCAGCTGCTTAGCGATACACTTGCCTTTATGATATCAGTTTTAAAAGTCTCCCACAGCGTGGACGGGGATTCCACTGAGCTGGTGTTTATGCCAAAATATTTAGGGATTGTGGACCTAATCTCTTCCCGGAATACTTGGTCTCGGAGGGTGCCAGCGGGGAGCCTCCAAGTGAATGCCTTGCTCGGAGCATCAGGCAGCAAGAATTCTAGTAGGGAAGTAGTGTGATCCGAGAGGGTTCTGGCGAGATGAGCACTGTTTCAGACCCAAGTGTCCACGTCACGCGATGTTAACCATTAATCGATTCTGGACCACTTGGGTCCCGCTGTCGATACACAAGTACCTTTCCTGCTGTGGGGATGTCCACGGCACCAGAAATCCACCAGATCATGATCCTCCATGAAGACCTGTAGCTATTCCACTACCTTGAGATGAGGCCTACGAGATTCACCCAATCTGTCCTTTTCCGAGTCAAGGACCACATTAAAATTCCCCCCATAGAGCCCCTCCAGGGACTCTGCCAGCCACCAGACCTCAGCAAAAAAAGAAGGGTCATCTGTGTTGGGGCCATATACTTGTATCAGCCTAACCGGGTGACCGCCAAGCACCCCTGCCACTATACCATAACGACCCTGGGGATCACATATCGCATCTCTTGTGTGCCACAGGAGCCCCTTCCTCATAATATTGGCTGTGCCCCTAGCATAATTGGAGTAACCTCTATAAATGTGTCTCCCATCCATCCTGCACGCACGTTAAATGCAACTCCTGTAGGAAACTGATGTCCACCCCATGACAATTGAGATACACTGCATTCAATCACATCTTTCTCCAGTCATTCATACCACGCCCATTCCACGTAACAGCTTTCAGTGTGGTCACACTATTGGAATTCTCATCCATGCCAACGGCCCCATAGATCGGTGTATGTTGGCATTGGGATATCATCCTCCATATGCAGATGTGAGGCCAGAGAGGGGAAGGGGAGAGGGGGAGGAGCTAAACAGAAAGACAACAATGCAACTGGTATGAACCACCCATAACCCAACAGTCCCACCCCCACCCACAACAGCCACCCAACAAGGCTGAAAGACATTTCCCCTAGCCCAAATGGGCCGCAAATGGCCAACTGTAAGGCAGATAATGGGACTCATCCCTGAGAGTAGTGCCAGGGGGCTCGGCTTACCCCAGTGAGTTAGTGCTGGGTGGCTGGAGAGGTTGTACAGAGAGGGGCTGTCTTTCCTTCAGTCAGGCTGTCTTGTTCGTTTTTTGCATGATTAGTGTGCAAAGGCAGGTGTAGCCAGTAGTTGGGAAAAGAGTAGTTTCCGGCCCTGCCGGACTGTGGAGATCCATACCAGCCCGTCTGCCAGCCCGTCTGATGGTGCATAGTCAGGTCTTTAATAGTTTTCGCTGAGGGTCTTCAGTCATCTGTTCCCTGTCCTTAGGCGCAGCAGGTTTGGCAGGACAGAGGCCCTCATACGGACTTGCCGGCCAGCTTAGGATCCGTGAAGAATGAGGTTTTGCCAGAGTGGAATAGCAGGATAGAGAAGAGAGTACCCAATGTCCTGTTGTTGCAGCATTCATTTTACTGGCACAAACTCTCTCCTGGCAGCCTGTACGGACATAGTAAAGTCAGGGAAAAAGGCAACTATGTTGCCCTGCTATCTAGTTTCCTGCAAGTCTTGCAATTATTGGTCTTGCCATGGCCCCTGAAGGGGATCTCGGGCCAAGGGTCCTGTGGGCACGCTCAACTCAACTATACAGACCGCAAACAGGGCATCACCAAAGAGGGCGCGAAGCATTTCTTCAACATAGTCCTCTACCCTGGTCATTGCTGTGGTTTATGGAATTCCAAGGATCTCAGATTTTTGCACCGCGACCTAGCTTTAAGGTCTTCATTTTTGTTTCTCCAATTGCAGCAGTTTCTCGCAGTTTTGTTTGTAGTGCTTTCATCCTTTTGCGTCGCAGTAAGCTGTTCAACCTCTGCGATGCGCCCATCATGATTTGACACCTTGTCTTCGAGCCGGTCCAGTCGGTCAGACATAGAGACTATTTTGAGGTCGATCGCAGAGAGAGATTGCTTCAAGTCTGTAAACATTTCACAAATTGTTGGCTCAGGGTGAGATGAGGGTCCATGCTTTTAGTAGCCTTGTATTAGTTTTGCTCATAACTCACTTTGTGCTTCACGAGCAGGGGCATGTGGTCAGCTAGAGCAGCTGTGCCGGATGCAGCAACTCTGTCTCACTTGAGTGCAATTTCACACCGGGCCTGCCTGCCCGGGCCACCCCTCCCCTCCACTAGCTGTGCCTGGGCCGAAGTGATGACCAACTGAGTCCTTTTCAACCAGGCACAACTGCGGCTTCACTCCACCCTGCAACGCGGCCCGGTCTGCCAGTCCGCCACCACTACAGGACAAATCCCCTGTGGGGTTTGCAACCAATTCAACTGTCCTGGAGAGGTAGAGGGGAAGGACGCCCGCCTTCCGCCGATGTGCACTGTTCCACTGATCCAGTATGCCATTTTCAGGTGCCTTCCCCTGCCTCAAGGAGGGTCCACACCCCAGCCAGGGATCGCAGCGGTCCAACAACACTGCCATCAAGGTTACCTTTGAATCACTCAGTGCGTCCAACAAATCACCTACTCATCACTTAGGGCCGTCTCAATGGCGTCGGCCAGGTTCCCCATTGCACTTCTCACGCATTACAGGGAGGGGGGCACTTTTCACCTATTCCCATCTCTTCTTCCCCCGCTGCTGTTGCTGCTGAAACTGGTTGTCTATCCCAGGTGTGTGTGCGGCGGGTCCACATTTCTTCCAGCTGGGCTACCCGCGGTTCAGGGTTCCCAGCACAAGGAGGCAGAAGAGGTCCCAACCAAGGAGGACTGTGGCCATGTCCATCCTGACTGTCTTCAATTTCCTTCAGGCATGCACAGCTTTGCAGGCGGTCCCCACATTGGGCGGTTTCCTGGCTCATCTCCTGCAGCCCTGGCGCACCCTGTCCCACCTCTGCCCCGGACCTGCAGGGGGGCAATTTTGCATGGGAGTCCAGCGCAGTACATGTCTGCTGCTCCTGCACCTCTTTGGCCTCACTGCTGCCTTCAGCCGCTCTGCAGTGTCAAGGATCCAACTTGAGGCACGTCTGTCAGCAGACTCCTTCAGGCCAGGTGTAGTTAGGGTCACAGGGTGCCCCTCACGAACCTCCTCCTGACAAAGCGGCTGCACTTTCAGCCACCTAGTCCGCTGACCTCTCCATGGCCCTCGCTCCGGCGGGCTTCTCTGCGGCTTAATTGGTCCGGTCCACCATCTTGCCATCCCAGGCCACACTCACGGATCTTCTCTTCTGCTGCTATCACCCCTTTCAGGCAGTGTACATCAGCGAGACTGCAGTTATTGGCTGCATTATCATCACAGGAACACTTCCTGACTTTTGTAGGCTATATTGGCACCCCGATCCGCTGGATAATTGACAAATAGTCCGTCCAGCCTGCAGAGCCTCACTACAGCTGGCACTCTAGCGCACCCCCTTGTTCACCCTAAGCTGGCAGAGTATGTCCAGAGGTGGGTCCCTTGCTCACTTTGCCACTCGATTCAAGCTAGCCTGGCTGATGAGGGGTGTTACCCCAAAACCTGTCCCAGGAGGCTTGTTTCCGGTTCAGGGAAGACCTGGCTTGGCAGTTCAGGATGGACTGTTCCCATGAGACACAGGGTCAAAACTGATTTGCATATGGTTGAGTCTGAACTGAGGTGGCGAAGTGAACTAAAGAACGATGAAGGATTCAACCAAGATCTGTGACTGGGGGTGAGTGTTTGAAAAGTTTCAGCACTCTGTTCATGATCTTCTTCTGTTTGCTTAGCTTACGCTGGAATGGATCCAGACAGTATAATTCATTTGATGTTCTCTCCACTCCTACAGTGTAATACCTTCCCTGTCAGGCTGATGCCATTCACCACTACTCCCAACCCAGGGCCCATATTTATCAAGGATTTGTTCTTTGTCTTGGCCTTGAAGATATGGATTGTTTATGTGCTGGGAGGTATCCCCTTCCTGCACAAACAATCTAGGGTGCTGTGTAATGTATGTGGCACCCTTGCACCATGGCGCAAGAGTGTCTGCATTAGTGTGGTAGGCAGCACTTAGTTACACCAGCGCAAGAGAAGGAATGAGACACATCTTGATAAATTAATAAATATGTCACATTCCTGCCCTGTCCCTTTGACGCAGCACATCAAGTTGTCTTGTTGCCCTGCTCTGCATGAAATACATTTTAAAAACTCTGTGACTTGATGCCCTGAGAAAGTGTATGGATGATAAACCCTGGTGCATTACTACATTGCATGCTCACTACTTTCAGAAGAAAGAGAGTGGGCACAGTGGTGCAGTGCACACTGCAGCAGCTGATGCAATGCTGGGCTGACATCGTAGACGGGGAGTAGAACCTGCTAGGTGTTGAGGTTTTGGGGCTCGCTAAGCAATATTTATTCTATATTTTTTTATGTGTTTACATGATGATTGACTATACATATATATGTAGGACCACCTCCTGCATTAGAAGGGAGGGGGGACGCGCACGCCCCTTCCTGGGACTCTCGATGGCATTGGTGACCACCAACCCCCAGGGCCAGCTCCAGCAATGTCCTGGGGTGCCCACCCCCGGGACATTGCCGTTTGCCATGGCAGGGCGGGAGCACAGCTCCCACCCTACCATAGCAAACATTGCTTTGCTTCTTGGTAGAGAGAGCAGGAAACTTGCTCTTGCTTCCAAGTAGCAAAGAAGAATTGCTTTGGGACAAGGGGAGCTACATGTCAGCAGCTCCAAAAGCAATGCCGGCTCCCGTAGGAAGCGGGAAGCCGGCATGGACCGCAGGGGCATTGGGGACCCCCTGCGGTCCCCTTCAAGGAGGCCAGGATGGGGTGCCTGGATGGGGTCCCTCGGCCAATAGTGTCCCAAACGAAGGAAGCCACTTGCCCCCCTTCCAATTGGATTTTTTTAAAACCAGGTAAGGCCGGGCCCCAGGGGATGGGATCTCGGTGCCAAAATTGGCCTTAGGAGGGGTCCACGTGGTCCTCCTCCAAAATAATAAAAATAAAGTCTGGGTAGGCCCAGGGGGATGGAGTTCCCGGGCTAAAGTTGGCCCTTGGAAGGGGGCCACATGGCCCCCCTTTTTAAAAAAATGTTATGCTGTGGCTGTGTGGGATGGGGTCCCCGGGGCCGAAACCAGCCTAGGGAGGGAGCCTGCATCCCCTAGAAATGAAAAAATAAAAACCAAGGCCCAGCCCTGGGTGATGTAATCAGCTGGGGGCAGCGCTTGTCACTCTCCCTCTTCAAATTATTAATATTATTTTTTTAATGGTGAAGCCCCACGGTATGGGGTCCCTGAGGCCCAAAAGGGTTAATGGAAGGGGGGCACACAGCTTTCTACTTTCTCTCCCTTCCCAAAATAAAATAAATAAATAAAAGAAACCCGGCAACTCGCCGGAGGCCCCACCCCCTCCAGCACACTCATGCAAATGTGCCTCATGGTGCGCTCTGGGTTGAGAGATTAAGACCCTTTTCATGCTGAGGGTCCCTGGGGGCTAACTAGCCCACCAGGTACCTCCAGTAAGCCTCACACAGTGGGGTTGCTGAGAGGTTTTCCGAGGTCAGGCTCATTTTTACACCACTCTGCAAACGTACCTCTTGGCGCACTGCAGGTAGAGTGATGAGATCCTCTTGTGTCCTGAAGTCCTCAGAACTAAAGTTGACTTCATCCCCCAAGCAGCAGTGCGCCCAGAGGAGTGTTTGCAATGCTGTTTAAAAAGGGGGCTTGGCCTCAGACCACTCACAGCAATCCCGCTGTGTGGGGCTTACTAGAGATAACAGGAGGGCTACTTAGCCCCCTGGGACACTCGGGAGGCAAGGAGACTTCTTCCCCCAACCAAGAGCACGCCAGGAGGCATGTTTGCAGAGTGCTGGAGAAAGGGAGCATGGCCTGTGTCCACCTCTCAGCAATCCCACTATCTAGGGCTTACTGGAGGTATCAGGTAGGCTAGTTGGCCCCTAAGTACCCCCAACAGCATAGGAGACTTTAATCACCTTCCCAGAGCTCATCAGGGAGTATGTTTGCAGAATGGTGGGCAAAGGGGGAGTGGCCTTCGATGATTACTTACCAATGCTGCTGTGTGAGACTTACTCGAGGTAATAGGAGGGGTAGTTGGCCCCCAAGGACGTTCTTAGCCGCTAACTATCCCTCCTGTTACCTCCAGTAAGTCCCACACAGTGGTATTGCTAAAAGATCTTCAGAGGCCGCGCCTCCCTTTCTCCACCACTCTAAACGCGCCTCCAGGCACACTACGTGTTCGGGGATAAAGTCTGATTTACTCCTGAGGGACTTTGGGGGCCAAGAAGTCCTCCTGGCACCTCCTGCAACTTCTATGCAGTGGAATCCCTGAGCCCTGTTTGGAGGCCCAGCCCCCTTTCTCGACCACGCTGCAAAAGCGACTACCAGTTGAAGAAGCATTTGTAATGTAATAGGTCTTGCATTTGCAAGAGTTAGTGCTATTGGCGTTGTAAATGTAAAAGCAGTATTCTACATATAGGATTATGTGTTATGGGAGTAATTATTTGGTATGGTAGTCTGTCATGTGGAGTGGTAACCTCAGGTTTAGTCTTCCTCGTTTCCATAGAAGCTAAACTATGAATGAAATGAGATAAAAAAAAGAAGGAATCACTGAGGAGCAGTTCTGGACCTAGTCAGAGGGATGAGCAGGGCCACTGGAATTATGCCACTGTTTGACTGCACCGACTTTCGCACAATTATAAATTTTCCGCATTATCCGCATAATCCATCATCTGCTGCCTAGTCTGGAGATTTGAACAAAAAAAGCTGTGTTTCTAGCTCAAACAGCTCAAACGCTACTAAAAATGTAGCGACAAATGTTACAGCGTGGTGGAACGTCCTTTGCAAACCTAGAATGGTCACCTGTTACTTATTACTAACTGTGGGTGCTAAATTGGTACTTAAGGTGTACAAGCCACTCTTGCTTCTTTCTGTGCCTCTCTTGCCTCTTTCTGCATTTCTGTTGCTTCTTTCTGCAACTTTCTTTCTTTTTTTGAACCTCTTTTATCTCTTTCTGCACCTAACTTGCTTCTTTGTGCACCCCTCTTGCCTCTTTCCATACCTCTCTCCCCTATTTCTACGCCCTTCTTCCGTCTTTCTGGACTCCTCCTGCCTCTTTCTGCAACTCTGTTCATTGAATAATGGTATGGCAAAAAAAAAGGAAAAGAGAAAACATCAAAGAATTTTTTAAATTAAAATAGTTCATAGAACAGCGACAACTTACACATACACAACTTAAATGTAGTGGTCACACATGCTATTTTAGCCATTCCTCGACTGGGGCCCAAACCTTCCAAGCCCGCTTCAGCCTCTGCCTACCTTTTAATGTAAATACTGAGAACTCCTAATTATAAATAGCAAGCAACCTAGCTCTCCAATTAACAAATGTAGGCGCATCTGGGCTTAACCATTGTGAGGTAATACACAGCCGAATCATAGACATGGCTATGAACAGAAATGCAGAAAAATACCGCGATTTTCTAGTCTCCACTGAGCCTTCAAATCCCATTATCACCATCTCTGAAGACAATGAGCACGGAATATTAAGCGTAAGGTTAATGAAGCGCTCCACATCTAACAGAAAGTCATACAGGCTCGGGCAAGAATAAAACATATGGATAGCATCCGCTGCTTACAACCCATACCTTGCACAGTGATACCCCTTTCTACAATCCCATTTCGCTATTTTTGTAGGGGTGTGATAGAGATCGAACACTGCCATGTAACTTTGAGTCCGGAGGCTGCAGGAGGTCAGGAAATCACTAGCTAACTCCAATGCAGGACTCAGATCAACCCCAGTCTTTCCATTTTAGCCTCCCACTTTAACCTCCAAATCATCCGGAAGACTAGACAGTAGATGTTGCTACACTGCCCCTATTCGAGCTTTCTTTAAAATCAGTTCACATATAACTAGCTTATCTAACAATGAGGAGGTTTCACTAAGACGTTTATGAATGAAACTTCTAACCTGAAGATATTAAAAAAAAATCATGAGTGTTCAACTGAAATGTATCCTTCAGGAGCAAAAAAGAAAGTATTTGCCCGCCCTCAAATAAATCACCCATAACTTGAATACCAAGTGCCTACCATCTAAACACAGTCTGATCCTGAAAAACAGAGGGTAGGAGCTGAGTGGCTTTGAATGGAGTATAAATATTAACATTGGGAATAAACAGTTTCCGCCGAATTTTCTGCCAAATTAGAAACATGGCAATGATCACCTTAAACCTGGTCTTTTTGAAATAAGTCGGCTCCAGAACATGCGTCAAGATTCCCTTAGCAGCCTGCCAATCCCAATCTAAATAATAGTAGGTCTGATACATGGCGGGATCACAGCATTATCTCCAAACAGCGGAACTCCCAAAAATTGCACCATCACTGGCCAATAATATAATACAGATTGGGTACTGTCCAGCCGCCCCGATCCTGGGGAAGACATATCCACTTAGCAGCCCTGCGGGGACAGCGATATCCCCAAAGAAACCTATGACAGATCCTATCGGCCTTTTCCAAACTACTTTGTGAGATTTCTAGGGGAATGGTCCTGAAAAGATACAAAAACTTTGGGAGTACCAACATTTTAAGAACACTGCAGCGACCATAGAGGTAATGATGTAAATGGTCCAGCCATTCCAGCTTGGTGTTTACTGCGTCCACTACCGGAAGAATATTCAAATCCGGAATACTTTCTACTACAGCCGTGATCTTAACTCCTCTATAGGTTGCTTCGCTGACCGCTGGGGCCTCAGAATGTGGCATGTTGGGCGTTTGAACAACCTGAGTTTTTGCCACATTTAACTTATCCCCTGATGCTAACCCAAACTGTTCAGCTGACGCTTTGAGGGCCGAGAATGCAGAAGAAACATCTGTTGTTAAGACGACAATGTCGTCCGCGTAAGCCAGGGCACGGTATTCTGTACCATTGATCCTTATCGGTGATATACCCGGTTGCCCTTAAATTTTGCTAAAAAACGGATCGATATACAGAGCAAAGAGCAGGGGTGAACAAGGGCACCCCTGTCTAGTGCCTCTACTAATGTTAAAGTACCCTGACTCCTGACCGGAAATGCGTAGGGCTGCTACTGGAAAAGTATATAGTGCCCTAATTGCCTGAACAAATTCAATACTGAAACTCTTCCACCGAAGCACGGGCCACAAGAACCCCCAGGAGACCCTGTTGAACACCTTCTCGGCATCCAACAGGATCACCCTGAGGGGAGAGGCCGTGACCTGGGCCCAATCCAATAGGGAAATGACAAGCAGGACATGGTCCGCAGTGTCCCAGCCCGGGATAAACCCATGTTGATGCAGGGAGACCAATGGAACAATGACTTCTGCTAGCCTAGATTCTATAATCTTTGAATATATTTTACTGTCACTGTTAATAAGGGAGATTGGTCGGAAGAATGACGGGCTCAACTCGGACTTTCCCTTTTTTTTAACAGAACAATTGTGGTCTGAAGCCACAAGTCAGGGACAATCCCTCTCTGTGTGGCCCTGAGAACCTTTAAAATATCCCGTTGTATCTCCCCGAGAAAAATCTTATAAAACTCCAAAGCATGGTGTCTGGGCCAGAGGCCTTCCCATTAGCTAAAGCTTTAACAGCTAACTCAACCTCCTCCCAAGAAATAGGGGCTGGCAGCCATTCATTCTGTTCATAAGAAATCTTTGAAGTGTCCAAACCCAATAAGAAATCCTTGAACTCAGACTCCCCCTTAGTGTTCATGATATCTTCAGTATAAAGTGCAGAATAAAACCTTTGAAACACATCAGTCACTCCATCCTGAGTATCCTGAACCACCCCATTTTCGTCCTGGATTTTAACAATATGGCTCTGTGTATTTTTCCATTGGAGTCTCTTGGCCAACACCCTGCCCGAATTTGTTCCGTATTCGAACATCATTGTGCAATATTCAAGATATTTAGCAGCAAGGTCCTGCCCAAAAGACTCCAAGAGTTTAGCCTTCATTATAGCAACGGCCTGCTGACACTCCTCTATGTTAGAGCCATTCTTAATTTTAGAAGTTAATTCTAACTCTGCTAGTCTAAGTTCCTCCATACGGCTCATCACCAGTTATTGTCTGGTTATCCCAGGGCGGCAGTCCAGATACACCTGCTGCCACTCTTAAAGCACCCTGGGCTTTTAAACTATTACCTTTACGGACAGTACGAGGACCGCGAGGTGAGATCTCGTCGCTAAGGACTTCATTTAGACGCCAGTCTCCAATATCACTACAATCGTCAGTCCATTCTCTTTCCTGATCTTCTTCATCGTCAATTGACGAGCCAGTGTGTTCTGATAGGGAGAAAAATGTGTCCCCCCTTAAATCTCCCTAGAGGATTCATTACCTTCCATTGAGCAAATAGAAGCAGCCTTGTACTCAGGAATATTTAAAACTGGATGCACCGGAATTAAGGCGTTCTCCATTTGATGTACTACAATTCCCATACTCCCATTCACCCGGAGACTAGACTAAGGCTGTGGAGTTCTAGTTACAAAACCCTCTGCATGGGTAGCAACCACTGGGCATTCCGTAATGAGCCCAGACTGCGGAGGATGAGCTTGCTCAGTCAAAGATGCCTGCACGGGCCCCCCATTAATGTAGAGAGCGTCAGTCATGGAGTCCGATAAGACTGCCACCTCTCCTGCTGAAAGCACACCATTGACAGTTTTTATGGGACTCAGGTGTATTTGCTTGCTTCCCCCGCCATCAGCCGGTATTTTAGTTTTAAGAGTCACATTTCTTAAAAGAGCCAGCAGGGTCTGCTTAATCTTACCGCTTGCTGTGGAGGCTGTGGGGGCTGCCCGGTTGCTGCACAAAACTCCATCTCCGGTAACTTCGCCCCCTGGTGCTGTCTGGAGGACTTTATCTGAGTCAGTCAATTCCACTGGACTGTTGGCTCAAGCTGCGATAGCAGGGGATGGAGCCCTTGCAGCTGCTGTCTTGGCTGCAAGCTTCGGAGCCATGCTGCCACAAGAACGCCTCTAGGGACTGCGAGCACAAGAGAGTGCTGCATGGTAATGGAAGGCCGGCAGGTAGAAAACCGTTGCACGCCAAATCCTGAACGCGCTGTCAGTTACAGCGCTTGGAAACCGCCAGATAATTCTGAACATAACACTTGGGCCACCAGCATAATCTGTATCTTACAAGGGGGGGGGGGGTACCCAGCAGCAGGAACACTCAGAGGGGGTGATTCGTCCAGGTGAGACACACCAGCAAACTGTGGTACCCAATGGAGCTTTTTCAGTGATTCCTTTGAAGGAATAGAAGCTCTGTCTGCAGTCCTGTTGCCTCTTTCTGCACCTCTCTTCTTTCTGCACTTCTTTTGTTTCTTTCTGTTCATCGCTAGCTTCTTTCTGCATGCTAAGTGCCTCTTTCTGCACCGCTCTTCCCTTTTTTGCATACCTCTTGCTTCTTTCTGTATTCCTCGTGCCTCTTTCACACCACTCTTCCCTCTTTGAGCAACTCTCTCGCCTCTTTCTGCACCTCTGTTCTTTCTGCACTTCTTTTGTTTCTTTCTGCACCTCTCACTTCTTTCTGCACCCCTTTTGCCTCTTTCTGTACCCATCTTGCCTCTTTCTGTACCTTTGTTGCTTCGTTTCTGCACTCCTCTTGCTCCTTTCTGCACTCTTCTTGCCTCTTTCACACCACTCTTCCCATTTTGTGCACCCATATTGCCTCTTTATGCACCTCTGTTCTTTCTGCACTTCTTTTGTTTCTTTCTGCACCTCTCGCTTCTTTATGCACCCCTTTTACCTCTTCCTACACCCCTCTTGCCCCTTTCTGCACCTCTGTTCCTTCTTTCTGCACTTCTTTTGTTTCTCTCCTCACGTCTCTTACTTATTCCTGCACCCTTCATGCCTCTTTCTGCACCTCTCTTGCTTCTTTCTGCACTTCTCTTGCTTCTTTCTACACCTCTCTTGCTTCTGTCTGCACCACTCGTGCTTCTTTCTACACCCCTCATCCATCTTTCTGCACCTCTGTTCCTTCTTTATGCAATTCTTCTGTCTTCTCTTGCCCCTTTCTGCACCCCTCTTCCCTCTTTCTGTACCTTTGTTTCTTCTTTCTGCACTTCTCTTGCTTCTTTCTGCAACCATTGTGCCTCTTTCTGTACCCTTTCCCCCCTTCTTCACCTTTCTGCAGTTCTCTTGCTTCTTTCTGCTGTTCTCCTGCTTCTTTCTGCACCTCTGTTCCATCCTTCTGCAACCCTTGTGCCTCTTTCTGAACCCTTCTCCCCTCTCTCTGCACTTCTCTTGCCTCTTTCTGCACCTCTGTTCCTTCTTTCTTCACTTATTTTTGTTTCTTTCTGCACCTCCCTTGCTTCTTTCTGCACCCCTCTTTCCTCTTTCTCTACTCTCTTCCCCCTTTTCACATCTCTGTTGCTTCTTTCTGCACTTCTGAAGCCTCTTTCTCCACCCCTCTTCCCTCGTTCTGCACCTCTGTTGCTTCTTCACTCACTTTTCCTTCTTCTTTCTGCACCACTCATGCCTCTTTCTGAATCATGTGTGCCTCTTTCGGCACCCCTTGTGCCTCATTCTGCACCGCTCTTCTCTTTTTCTGCACTCCTTTTGCCTATTTCTGCACATCGGGTCCTTATTTCTGTACTTCTTTTATTTCTTTCTGCATCTCTCTTGCTTCTCTCTGCTTCCCTCTTGCATCTTTCTCCACCCCTCTCCCCTCTTTCTACATCTCTGTTACTTCCTTCTGTACTTCTCTTGCCCCTTTCTGTACCCCTCTTCTCTCTTTCTGCACCTCATATTCTTCTTTCTGCACTTCTCTTGCTTCTTTCTGCACCCCTTGTGCCTCTTTCTGTACCTCTTTTCCATCTTTCACTACCTTTCTTGCCTCTCTCTGTACCTCTGTTCCTTCTTTCTGCACATCTTTTGTTTCTCTCTACAGCAAAATTCTTGCTTATTTCTGCACTTCTGTTGCCTCTTTCTCCACCCTTTTTTCCTCGTTCTGCACCTCTGTTGTTTCTTTCTTCACTTTTCTTACTTCTTTCTGCATCGCTCATGCCTCTTTCTGCACCCTTTGTGCCTCATTCTGCACCCCTTGTGCCTCTTTCTGCACCACTCTTGCTTCTTTCTGCATCCCTGTTCCTTGGTTCTGCACCCTTCTTCCCTTTTTATGCACCTCTCTTGCCTCTTTCTGCACCCCTGTTCCCTCTCTCTGCACCTCTCTTGTTTTTTTGCAATTCTCTTGCTCCTTTCTGTACTTCTCCTGCCTGTTTCTATATCCAAATGGGAAATGCAAGCTGTCAAGTTTAAAGGTCTGCATGCTCTCATGACTGAGGTATATGTCTACTTGCACATGTATTTTCACATGTGTTTTGCAACTGAAGATGGTAGCTTAAAAAAAGGGGGTAGCTTCTCTCATAGGTGGTCAAATCTTTTTAGTTCTACTCTGTCATTCGATTACCCAGACATACATGTCTTGTGTATCTATATGTTATAGAGTCCCTCAGATATACTATTGAATACCAATGTGCCCTATATTGTGAGCGGAAAGAAATGCATACACCTTTTTTTACACAAAATTATGGAGTATTCAAGGTATTCAAGTCTTTGCATGTTTATTTTCATTTAACATGTCACTATGGAAAAGCATAGACACACATGCATAACTTCTCAAATTTGGTCAGACTTACAACAGGGATATCCTTAGAATTGCTGTTTTATCTTTCGTACGCCTAACATTCTGACCAATTGCTTAATAGTGAACCTTCAAGAAAAAACTGAGGTTTAAGACATCTTCGGAGAAGGATTAGTGATTAGGGTACTCTGTATGAGTCTGTTGTAAGGTACAGTCAAAGTCGACCTCTTTCTGCACCTCTATTGGTTCTTGCTGCATATCTCTTGCTTCTTTCTTTATATTTCTTCCTCTTTCTGGACTTCTGTCACCTCTTTCTGCATTTCTTTTGCTTCTTCCTGCACCTTTCTTCCTCTTTCTGCACTTCTCTGGTGTCTTTCTGCACCTTTCTTCCTCTTTCTGCACATGTCCTACCTATGTAGGCATAGTTAGAAATTATCATTTAAAAAACCATAGAAATTCACAGAAAAAAACATAGGTTTCAGGGACGTTATAGTTAGAAATGAGTAATTGAAACACCCTCGAAATTTACTGAAAAAATTACAGGTTTCAGGGACGTTATAGTTAGTTGGACATTTCACTCGTACAAAACCAGAGCAATTCAGCCGTTATATTTAGTTGAGCTAAGTATAACGCGCACCCCCGCAATGCACGGCTGATGACATCACACATTACATCATTCATGACTTGGACAGTAACATCACTGATGACATCTCAAATTATATCATTGATGACATCATCCATGTGATAATCTGGTGTACCTCCTCACACCCTAATATAACCTTTGATATACCCACTCTAAAATTCAGACTACCATTCTCGAAACTATAGACACACCAATAAGAACTACTACATACCCACTGACTTATTTCTAGGTCTATACACACATCCACTCACTAACCCATATAATCACTCATACATGCAGTCACTCATCAATACAGCCACTATCATATGTACTCATACACCTATACAGACACTCACACACCGCCACTCACCCATAGAGTTACTAACACAGCTAGTCAGTCATGCAAAAAATAAACCACATTCACATTTACTCAATTATACAGTTAAACACATAACACCTTTCTTATTCATTCAGATAATAACACATATTTACTCTCTTATACAATCACTGACACAAGCACACACTCATCCACACAGCTACTCTCACAATCACTCACTCTCACATGTAGTCATTTATATACTCCAACACTCACCTATACTGTCTTTTACATATGTAGTTACTCACAAATGTACCACTGAAACATCCATTCACTCACCAACACAGCCATACACAAACTCACTGACCAATACAGCCCCTCACTGATGTACCCTTTAACCCATACGCCGAGTGAATCGCCCACTCACATATCCTTATAGGGAATCACACAAACCCCACCCACCCTCACAGAAACTAAGGCACCCATACAGATACTCAGACAACCAATCAATAAACTATATAGACACTCATGTAGCTACTCACCAACCCATGCAGCCGCTTACACACCAACAGACAGACTGATACAGAAATTCACACAGTTTAGTCACTAACCCATGCATTCAGTAAGACATGTTTAATCACTCACTTATACAGTCAGTCACCCACCAACTAAATCATCCATTCAGAAAGTCATACACCCACTCACTCTTCAATACACCTTGGCCTATACATATATATATATATATATATTCCAAGTTGCTTGGCAGCCGCCAAGCCCCGCTCCCTCGAGCCACTCAACGAAGGCCGTTCGCGTGTAGGCAGCGAGCCTTCACATAAAATTGACTTTTGACTTATTCCTTTTGGTCAAAAACACACGAACATCTTCTTGCTGAAGAAACGCTTTAATGCAGGTTTCAGGCAAAAAAAAAACTCTACGCGTTTCAGGAGCTCACCTCCCTTGCTCACGAGTAACAGTGTTGTGCTCACGATAGGTTTTTAAACAAACATGTGACATTCAAGTGCATAATCATAGAAAGCAGACTAGCGCTGCAAAATACCAAGTGTATAGATACTAATGGTGATATTTAGCCGAGTAAAAACTTGACAGCATCTTCAAGTTAATCATTCTGTGCAGGGCATTCTGACCAGTTAAAGCATATGCAATTACATATTTGATGTTCCATATTTGCAAATGTAAAATTGTCAACATAAATCGTTTTTTATAATTTACCATTGGTAATCGCTATTTAGCTGATTCGTATAGCAATTTCATATCTGAGTTCCACAGAGTTATTCTGCCCAAGTGGGCTTACATTCATAGCTCCTTTTGCTGTACAATCTGAAAACATTTGTTTTTCAACCATCACCATTACTTAGCAAATGCATTGCTGCGCTCTTGCAGATGTTGGGGGTATTAATCATGATGTCACCGCTTATCAAAGGTTATAATGATTAAATAAGCCAGCGCCTGGCTGGGTTACCTCACTACCAAATCAGCATAACTCTACTGATGTGGTTAAGGAACTAAAAATCCTTTTGCCCTAGTGGGCATATAACCATTCGTAGCTTGTCTGACAGTTATTCTGCCCTGCTGGGCATATATTTAAATCCTTCTTTCTCAAAAGTCTGTTTTAGGTCAACATTTCCTCTCTTTTCCATCCTCTTATACTCGGCAGACATGCATCCAAATTTTCTTCCTCTTCTATTCTTCATTAGTATCTATATATAATCAAAGAAAAATGTGCCAGCTGCTCGGAATGCACTCAGTAACAGGTCAGGCTCCGTTCGAATTTAAAAGGGTCCTTTATTTCAGCAGGTCAGCTTGCTTCAAAGTCCATTACAAATGCCAGCAAGCTGACCTGCTGAAATAAAGGACCCTTTTAAAATCGAACGGAAACCAACCTGTTACTGAGTGCATTCCAAGCAGCTGGCACATTTTTCTTTTATATATATATATATATATATATATATATATATATATATATATATATATATATATATATATATATATATATATATATATATATATATATATATATATATATATGTGAGCACAGGATTCCCTCTCTCCAGCTCTGCGTACGCGGTCAAAACCTCCACGCCAACCACAGGAAGGAAAAACGGACCACCAATCTAGCAGGCAAATATTGTTTATTGCAGTTCACAAGCCATGTACCAGCGACGCGTTTCGAGCACGGATGCCCTTGCTCACGCTGCAGTGCAAGAATAAAACAATCACAAGCCATTTTTAAATGCAGGTCACCTGTGTAAGTTACCACCCCCTGGTGGTAACTTCCCATATCACGTGATAAATACTAGTGAAGAAAGACTGTCGCTGCATAGTAAATTCAGTCACGCTTTAACGCATTGTAAACCGAACCGGCCAGCCGATTCAGGGCTGACTCGGCATTCGGTTGCCAGGGCAACGCCGCGTCACTGTTGCGGACACGCCCACCCACGTGATCTACACGTGACCACGCCCACCTATCCTACTTGAACGCGCGCAGACTGCTTTCGCGCGTTCAAAGGAACTCCACTCCTGAGGCGGAAGCCGGGAGTTAGCTTGCACTATTTTAACTTGTATTTGTGTCCTTACTTTTAAAAATCCATCTGCTAACTCAGTCACGCTTTAACGCATTGTAAACCGAACCGGCCAGCCGATTCAGGGCTGACTCGGCATTCGGTTGCCAGGGCAACACCGCGTCACTGTTGCGGACACGCCCACCCACGTGATCTACACGTGACCACGCCCTCTTCCTATGCTAGCCCATAGACTTAAAAATGTGCTGCAACAGGAAGCGCAGCGGACGAGCGCAGCGGGCGCGACGAATGCGCGCCGAGGACGGGCCAACGGCCATCCCCCATGCTACTCCAGACCCGCGGCCTCATCCACATACGGTGAGATTAACCTACTCCGCCGATGAACTACGCCAATTAAAACATCTAGCGGACCAACCTCACTCAATTCCCACTCTAAAACACTCCAACCATATCGTAGGCCCAGTGTCATGTCCATCTTGCACCAAACGTCCCAGAAAATCCTCAATAAATAACACACCTTCCATACAAGCGGCACTCATAAACGCCAGATCCCTTCCTAAACACAAAACTGAAATAGCCGACTTGATCGAGGAGCATAAACTCGACCTATTGTTCATTACTGAAACTTGGGGCGACGAGGCCTCGGGACCCGACTTCGCCGAAGCCACTCCTAACAACTTTAATGTCTGCAGACTCGACAGACCAATAAAGAGAGGTGGCGGCATTGCCATCATTTATAAAAACCGTTTTAAACTCATAACCAAAGCACATATTTGTTCAGAATACGAGTCTCTTACTTTCACTCTAGGTTTATCAGCAAATACATCCTTTAAGGGGATGCTGATGTACCGCCCTCCTGGCTCAAGAACGAAGTTTCTTTCTAACATTGGGAATCTTCTGGAAGCAGTCGCTGGCACCCCCCAGTTTACGCTATTAGGTGACTTTAACTTTCACCTTGAGATCTCAAACAACCAAGACACCACACAACTAATTTCAGATCTTGAAGCTGTGGGACTAATACAGCTCATTAACTCGCCGACCCACCAAGCCGGCCATACTTTAGACGGCATATTTACAAATAACCCTCTGGTAAATATCTCCCAGATAATTCCTTTGATTTGGTCTGACCATTCAGCCATTTGTTTTACAATACAAACCACTGTCACTAAATCGAACACTGATGTACCAGCTCGTCTTACATACAGAGACTGGAAAAATATTGATATATCTCAATTGTCAGATATGATACAAGATACTTATATCCCTACTGAGCAAGACCCCACCAAAGCATCTTTAAACTACCAGTTCAATCTAGACTTAGCCTGTAACAAACTAGCCCCTTCCAAAACTATACACCGAAATAGAACAACTCCTTCAGCCCCATGGTTCACGGAGGCCCTACGCATGCAAAAACAACATTGCAGGAACCTGGAAAGACAATGGCGCCGTAACTACAGCCCGGCAGACAAATCTACCTACAAAAATGCCCTCGCTATCTATAAAAGAGAGATAACTACTGAGAAAAGTCACTACTATGTTACTCAGATCAACCAGGCAAAAAATTCATCCGGAGAATTATTTAGGGTAGTAACCACCTTATCCAACCCCCCGACGCCGCCCCTAGAGACTTCTCAAGCACTGACCGATGCCTTGGCTAGCTTCTTTGAGCAAAAAGTCAGTTCCATCTTTCAGACTTTTTCACGCTCTAACCCGCGACAACCTGTGACTTTCTCCTCTACCAGCAATTCACCAACCTTTGTATCCTTTCAACCGGTAGACAAAGATCATATTCAACGTCTAGTAGTCAGCACCAAATCTGGCTCCCCCCGGGATCCCTGCCCCCCTTCCATTCTTAACCGCATACCAGAAGCAATATCCCCTTCATTAGTCACAATATGTAATGCCATGTTCTCTACGGGAACATATCCTTCTGTCTGGAAAGAAGCAATAATAAAACCTTTGCTGAAAAAACCCACGCTAGACCCTCTCATACCAGCAAGCTACAGACCAATTGCTTGTCTCCCGTTCCCAGCCAAGATTTTTGAGAAATCCATGAACCAGCAGCTGTCAAAATTCATAAACACCAACAACCTGCTGGACGACACTCAGTTCGGTTTCAGGCAGGGACATGGGACTGAGACGGCACTACTGAAAGCCGCTGATGAAATTAGAATAACTATGGACAAGGGAGGATCAGCTGTCTTGATACTCCTGGATCTCTCCGCTGCTTTTGACACGGTCGATCATATCATTCTGATCGACCGTGTCGCAGCCCTGGGAATAGGAGGAATGGCCAAAGACCTGATTGCCTCATTTCTCGCCAATCGGCCTCAGATTGTCAAAATGGGTAACTACACCTCCCAGACCTTTTCTCTCCCTTGTGGAGTCCCACAAGGTTCCTCGCTAAGTCCGACGCTTTTTAATATCTATGTATCGGACTTGGCGAGGGTGATAAAATCGTACGGCATTGCATTGACCACATATGCCGATGACACGCAATTAGTGCTATCGGTACATGACAACGGAACCAGCGTGGCAGCCAATTTCCGGGAAGGCATGAAGGCAATAAGCTCCTGGATGTCATCAAATTGCCTCAAACTTAACTCTGATAAAACGGAGGTGATGACATTCGGGAGCTTGAGACCAGCATGGTCCCCACA
Source organism: Lissotriton vulgaris (assembly GCF_964263255.1). Taxonomy (NCBI): domain Eukaryota; kingdom Metazoa; phylum Chordata; class Amphibia; order Caudata; family Salamandridae; genus Lissotriton; species Lissotriton vulgaris. The sequence continues at coordinate 580,102,895 of NC_141694.1, forward strand.
ATGGTGGCCACCGGAGTTGGGATCCCCCCCCGAACCTGTGACTAAGGTCCGTAACTTAGGAGTTATCTTTGATAACAAACTGACCTTCCATCACCACGCCAATACGGTGACATCATCTGCATTCTTTATACTCAAAAGAATTAAGAAACTTCTCCCATATCTCCCACAATCAGCGGGCAAAACCCTCATTAGTACTCTTGTATTCTCAAAAACGGACTACTGTAATTCCTTGCTTCTCAACGCGCAGGAAGGAGTCCTTAATAAATTCCAAACCGTCCAGAACGCGGCTGCAAGAATTTTACTCTCAATCCCCAAATTCACCTCAGTATCCCACCGTCTCAAAGAACTCCACTGGCTTCCAATCAGAAGCCGAATAAAATTTAAGGCTCTTTGTATAGCTTACAAGACCCTAAATTTTCCAGGCCCTAAGTTCCTTAAAATAGCTCTTCATCCTCTGGAGCACCGCAGAACACTTCGATCCTCAACCACTTGCATGTTGTCTGTTCCTCGGACAAAAAAAGCGACTTGGGGAGACAGGTGCTTCACTACAGCTACTGCCAAGTTATGGAATACCCTCCCACTGCACATCAAAACTGCCCCCACCCTCATTAAATTCCGAAAGAGCCTCAAGACTTGGCTTTTCTCCTCTGTTTAACCATCCTCATAGAGTAAGAGTTCCTTGAGCAATAGCGCCGAGACACCCGTATGGGTATTTGCGCGCTTTAAAAATAGCAAAAAATAAATAAAATAAATAAATAAATAAATTCTTTCTAAACACACTTAAAACAAGAGGGCAAATGTCAGGTTAAATCCTGAATTGTTTAACAACGTTTTTAAATTGCACTGGATGACTGGTTAAATCCACATATTTACTAGATCTCTCACTATTATCATTGCATAAATAACACATTGTGTGAACAAAGATGTTACTTGTATAGGGATCGGGATCTAATAAGTGCAAAAACGTCAGAACCATAGCGTAAGTGTGCAAAATATAGCAATGTTATCTTAGCAGCAAGTAGACCATAATAAAGTGCATATGTGACAAAAAAGTGCAAAAATAGTGATTGCGACGAAAGGTAATAATCATCTATGGAAGTACAAATTGAGCCACGAAACCACCAAACAACGGAAGCCAAATCAGCAAATATAACTAAATTCAGAGCCCTGAATTAAAATAGGTCATAAATACATATAGGCAATCGATGTCATAAATGGTAAAAGTAGTATCAAAAGTGTAGAAAAAGTGTTAAAAATGTGTTAAAAAACGGGTATCAAAATTTATAGATATAAGCAAATATATCAATATATACAGTCAAATTGGACAGATCAAATTGTCATAAATACGTGGTTGGGTCGCGCAAATGTGCAAATAGTAGGTACATAAAGTACTTTACACAGTGCAAAAGTCAACACGCTAACATCTAAACACAGAATTTGAATACTCCAAATTTACAACACGGCAGAGATAGAAAGAAATTCAGATTAATCAGTACATAAATAGGGAACCTAACTTATGTAGAATTTGTAATCTAGCAGAAAAATGAATGAATAACTGGGTAAGGAATGGGCACACATATCTAGACATCACAAATAGGGAACCTAACTTGAGATGTCTATGAACTTACAAAGAAGTTCCTATGAGCTGGAAGAGAAATATGGGATGGAATATTATTCTAGAAAGTGGTGCATTTCTTCAATGTTGTTAAGCCCGTTGGGCCAACGGCTATCCAACTCAAGTATAAATCTCGATTCCAACTTCCTTAGTAATAGCTCTCTATTGCCACCTTTCCTAGACAAAGGTACAGAGCCGATTACAAAATAAGAAAGGCAAGACAAGTCTCTTTTGTGGGTGTGATTGAAATGCCTAGCGACCGGGTAGGCCGGATCGTTATGAAGTATGGCTCGTAGGTGCTGTAATATGCGCATGTGTACCTGGAGTTTGGTACTCCCCACGTACCGAAGTCCGCAGGTACATACCAAAACGTACACGGCATAGTCAGTTTTAGATGAGTAGTTACCCAGTATAGGTTTGTCTTCAGAACTAAATGGGGTCGTGTAGTGGGTAGTGGACATGCCAAATTTACATGCCCGACAGCTGGAGCATTTAAAAAACCCTCTAGAGGGTCGTAGCCAGGCTGCTTTAGTTTTTAGTTCAGGAGCAGCAGTATCTAAGTAGCTACCCATAGTTTTTGCTCTCCTAAAGGTCACTAAAGGAGCGGGAGGTAATACTGAATTGAGAATATGGTCACTTAAAACTATTGGCCAATTTTTGTTCAGGATGGCCCTGATTTTCTTTTCTTCCCTACTAAAGGTAGTGACCATGCGAGGGCCAGAATCTAAAGGCCTACTGGTGGTAGTATTCTCAATATCAGGGTTGTTCTCAGGAAATAGGCTTTCTCTTGTACGGGATAAAGATTTTTTGTAGGCTTTTTCTAGCAGTACCTCTGAATATCCCCTAGCTTTAAGACGGGATTTAAGGTCCTTTAAGCATGATTCAAAGTCAGAATTAGAGCTGCATATTCTTTTGAGCCTTAACATTTCACCGTAAGGGATGCCTGTGATGGTATGTCTAGGGTGCATACTGGTACAATGTAATGTGGCATTACCCGCTGTCTTTTTTCTGTGTAAGGTGGTGTTGACCTTGTTATTTTCTATGTACACTTCCACATCTAGAAATTGAATTCTCTCTTTCTCTACATAGGCGATAAAATTGAGATTGAGATTATTTTGATTAATGTCATCTATAAATTCAATTGCTTCCGCCTTAGTGCCTTGCCAAGCTATGAAAATGTCGTCAATATAACGTAAAAAACTGATGACATGTGTGTCCATCCAGGCTTTGTGGCGTGTCATGAGGACCTGCTCCTCCCACCAGCCTACGTGTAAACACGCATAGCTGGGAGAGAAGCAGGCCCCCATCGCCACACCCCGAAGCTGCCTAAATATATCTTTGCCAAAGGAAAAGAAATTGTAATGAAGACACCAGTCCATTAAGTTGATGATGACCTTATTATGTTCGTATAATTCAATGGGGCGCTTGGATAAAAAGTGTTGTACAGCCAAAAGTCCTTGCTTATGATTTATGCTGGTGTAGAGCGCTTCCACATCGAGAGAAATGAGCCACGTGTCTGTGTTCCATGTGATGTTCTCAATTTTCTTAATAAAGTCACTAGTGTCTTTTACAAAACTGGGTAGTTCCTTGACAAAGTCTTGGAGAAAAAAGTCGATGTATTCTCCCACCTTTTCTCCCACACTTCCTATGGCAGGCACAATAGGTCTGCCGGGCACAGGTGTAACAGCCTTATGGATTTTTGGTATGAGGTACAAGGAGGGCAATATCGGGTGATCAATGCACATGAATTTAAATTCTTCAGATGAGATGAGGCCCTCTCGCTTCCACTGGCCTAGCATTTTGTGCAGTTTCGCTTTGGCACTCTCATAATCTTTTTGCGAACTTTTCTTGTAGCAGCTAGAATCATCGAGCTGTCGTTTAGCTTCCAAGATATAGTCTACTTTAGGCCAGATCACCAGGTTGCCCCCCTTGTCTGATTTTTTGACGACGATTTCATGGTTCTTGCTTAATTTTTTCATTAGTGCGTCAAATGCTTTTCTTCTGTGTATTTCTTTTTTGCGAAACTTGTTATTTGATCTTATATACAGCTTTTTCATATCATTAACAACGCAGTCATGGAATATGTCCGCAGCGTCTCTTGTCATCATGGGGATATATTTAGACTTACTGCGGAATGGACTTAAACCAGCCCCTATTTGTTCCATAGATATTCTGCGTAGGCGGTTTTGAGTGGCTGTATCAGAATCTGCTTCTATTGGATCAGAGTTGGTGGTTAAATCATATGCGTCCAAGAAAGTATGAGTGTCTGCTGCGCTTAGTAGAGCGGTGCCATCTGAGTTATTTACAGGATTGGCGATGTTTGTTTCATCAGTTGTTTTTAGTGGTTTTGAAAGCAAAATGTTTTTTTAACTTCAATTTGCGTATAAAACAAAATAAGTCCACTCTAGTCATCGCATAATTGAAACTTTGTATTGCTGCCTGAAATAAATCTTTGAAGCACAGCAACCTTGTGTGTCGTCGTGCATTTCCTGTGAATGGGGAAATTCTTCGTAGTGATATATATATATGTGTATATGACTCCATTTCCTGCGCTGGCGGGAGTTTGTGAAGATATTCGGCGGCGTGGTTCTGCCGCGGGAGGACGCACAGTCAGCAAGCGCGCCAGAGGCTTTCCCGACTTGAACCTCCCTGTTTTCTGGTCGTGACGAACGCATAGGGAAAGCGGTTGCCACCGGTGACCGGCACCGGTATGACTCTGCAAGCGAACTTTAAAATGGTTTGCCAGCAGCCCACGGAACAGACAGACACTTTTAATTGGAACAACTAATATTGAAAACACCGCCTAATGGAGGGCAGGAACTACTGTTGTTAAAAGGACTACAATACCCAGCATGCCTTTGAACTACGCAATGACCATTGGAGGTCCTGACCATTGGGGGTCAATAAAATAAATTGTGGCAAATGCTTGTGGGACTGAAACAACAGCGATGGTGTTAAGGGGTGACCTTTGATAAAGTCCAAAGGTGGACGAAACGCGTCAGGTATTACACCCAAAAGAAAATAAAGTACCTGCTTGTCAACCCGTGAGTGTGCGACTCCATTTCCTGCGCTGGCGGGAGTTTGTGAAGATATTCGGCGGCGTGGTTCTGCCGCGGGAGGACGCACAGTCAGCAAGCGCGCCAGAGGCTTTCCCGACTTGAACCTCCCTGTTTTCTGGTCGTGACGAACGCATAGGGAAAGCGGTTGCCACCGGTGACCGGCACCGGTATGACTCTGCAAGCGAACTTTAAAATGGTTTGCCAGCAGCCCACGGAACAGACAGACACTTTTAATTGGAACAACTAATATTGAAAACACCGCCTAATGGAGGGCAGGAACTACTGTTGTTAAAAGGACTACAATACCCAGCATGCCTTTGAACTACGCAATGACCATTGGAGGTCCTGACCATTGGGGGTCAATAAAAGAAATTGTGGCAAATGCTTGTGGGACTGAAACAACAGCGATGGTGTTAAGGGGTGACCTTTGATAAAGTCCAAAGGTGGACGAAACGCGTCAGGTATTACACCCAAAAGAAAATAAAGTACCTGCTTGTCAACCCGTGAGTGTGCGACTCCATTTCCTGCGCTGGCGGGAGTTTGTGAAGATATTCGGCGGCGTGGTTCTGCCGCGGGAGGACGCACAGTCAGCAAGCGCGCCAGAGGCTTTCCCGACTTGAACCTCCCTGTTTTCTGGTCGTGACGAACGCATAGGGAAAGCGGTTGCCACCGGTGACCGGCACCGGTATGACTCTGCAAGCGAACTTTAAAATGGTTTGCCAGCAGCCCACGGAACAGACAGACACTTTTAATTGGAACAACTAATATTGAAAACACCGCCTAATGGAGGGCAGGAACTACTGTTGTTAAAAGGACTACAATACCCAGCATGCCTTTGAACTACGCAATGACCATTGGAGGTCCTGACCATTGGGGGTCAATAAAAGAAATTGTGGCAAATGCTTGTGGGACTGAAACAACAGCGATGGTGTTAAGGGGTGACCTTTGATAAAGTCCAAAGGTGGACGAAACGCGTCAGGTATTACACCCAAAAGAAAATAAAGTACCTGCTTGTCAACCCGTGAGTGTGCGACTCCATTTCCTGCGCTGGCGGGAGTTTGTGAAGATATTCGGCGGCGTGGTTCTGCCGCGGGAGGACGCACAGTCAGCAAGCGCGCCAGAGGCTTTCCCGACTTGAACCTCCCTGTTTTCTGGTCGTGACGAACGCATAGGGAAAGCGGTTGCCACCGGTGACCGGCACCGGTATGACTCTGCAAGCGAACTTTAAAATGGTTTGCCAGCAGCCCACGGAACAGACAGACACTTTTAATTGGAACAACTAATATTGAAAACACCGCCTAATGGAGGGCAGGAACTACTGTTGTTAAAAGGACTACAATACCCAGCATGCCTTTGAACTACGCAATGACCATTGGAGGTCCTGACCATTGGGGGTCAATAAAAGAAATTGTGGCAAATGCTTGTGGGACTGAAACAACAGCGATGGTGTTAAGGGGTGACCTTTGATAAAGTCCAAAGGTGGACGAAACGCGTCAGGTATTACACCCAAAAGAAAATAAAGTACCTGCTTGTCAACCCGTGAGTGTGCGACTCCATTTCCTGCGCTGGCGGGAGTTTGTGAAGATATTCGGCGGCGTGGTTCTGCCGCGGGAGGACGCACAGTCAGCAAGCGCGCCAGAGGCTTTCCCGACTTGAACCTCCCTGTTTTCTGGTCGTGATGAACGCATAGGGAAAGCGGTTGCCACCGGTGACCGGCACCGGTATGACTCTGCAAGCGAACTTTAAAATGGTTTGCCAGCAGCCCACGGAACAGACAGACACTTTTAATTGGAACAACTAATATTGAAAACACCGCCTAATGGAGGGCAGGAACTACTGTTGTTAAAAGGACTACAATACCCAGCATGCCTTTGAACTACGCAATGACCATTGGAGGTCCTGACCATTGGGGGTCAATAAAAGAAATTGTGGCAAATGCTTGTGGGACTGAAACAACAGCGATGGTGTTAAGGGGTGACCTTTGATAAAGTCCAAAGGTGGACGAAACGCGTCAGGTATTACACCCAAAAGAAAATAAAGTACCTGCTTGTCAACCCGTGAGTGTGCGACTCCATTTCCTGCGCTGGCGGGAGTTTGTGAAGATATTCGGCGGCGTGGTTCTGCCGCGGGAGGACGCACAGTCAGCAAGCGCGCCAGAGGCTTTCCCGACTTGAACCTCCCTGTTTTCTGGTCGTGACGAACGCATAGGGAAAGCGGTTGCCACCGGTGACCGGCACCGGTATGACTCTGCAAGCGAACTTTAAAATGGTTTGCCAGCAGCCCACGGAACAGACAGACACTTTTAATTGGAACAACTAATATTGAAAACACCGCCTAATGGAGGGCAGGAACTACTGTTGTTAAAAGGACTACAATACCCAGCATGCCTTTGAACTACGCAATGACCATTGGAGGTCCTGACCATTGGGGGTCAATAAAAGAAATTGTGGCAAATGCTTGTGGGACTGAAACAACAGCGATGGTGTTAAGGGGTGACCTTTGATAAAGTCCAAAGGTGGACGAAACGCGTCAGGTATTACACCCAAAAGAAAATAAAGTACCTGCTTGTCAACCCGTGAGTGTGCGACTCCATTTCCTGCGCTGGCGGGAGTTTGTGAAGATATTCGGCGGCGTGGTTCTGCCGCGGGAGGACGCACAGTCAGCAAGCGCGCCAGAGGCTTTCCCGACTTGAACCTCCCTGTTTTCTGGTCGTGACGAACGCATAGGGAAAGCGGTTGCCACCGGTGACCGGCACCGGTATGACTCTGCAAGCGAACTTTAAAATGGTTTGCCAGCAGTCCACGGAACAGACAGACACTTTTAATTGGAACAACTAATATTGAAAACACCGCCTAATGGAGGGCAGGAACTACTGTTGTTAAAAGGACTACAATACCCAGCATGCCTTTGAACTACGCAATGACCATTGGAGGTCCTGACCATTGGGGGTCAATAAAAGAAATTGTGGCAAATGCTTGTGGGACTGAAACAACAGCGATGGTGTTAAGGGGTGACCTTTGATAAAGTCCAAAGGTGGACGAAACGCGTCAGGTATTACACCCAAAAGAAAATAAAGTACCTGCTTGTCAACCCGTGAGTGTGCGACTCCATTTCCTGCGCTGGCGGGAGTTTGTGAAGATATTCGGCGGCGTGGTTCTGCCGCGGGAGGACGCACAGTCAGCAAGCGCGCCAGAGGCTTTCCCGACTTGAACCTCCCTGTTTTCTGGTCGTGACGAACGCATAGGGAAAGCGGTTGCCACCGGTGACCGGCACCGGTATGACTCTGCAAGCGAACTTTAAAATGGTTTGCCAGCAGCCCACGGAACAGACAGACACTTTTAATTGGAACAACTAATATTGAAAACACCGCCTAATGGAGGGCAGGAACTACTGTTGTTAAAAGGACTACAATACCCAGCATGCCTTTGAACTACGCAATGACCATTGGAGGTCCTGACCATTGGGGGTCAATAAAAGAAATTGTGGCAAATGCTTGTGGGACTGAAACAACAGCGATGGTGTTAAGGGGTGACCTTTGATAAAGTCCAAAGGTGGACGAAACGCGTCAGGTATTACACCCAAAAGAAAATAAAGTACCTGCTTGTCAACCCGTGAGTGTGCGACTCCATTTCCTGCGCTGGCGGGAGTTTGTGAAGATATTCGGCGGCGTGGTTCTGCCGCGGGAGGACGCACAGTCAGCAAGCGCGCCAGAGGCTTTCCCGACTTGAACCTCCCTGTTTTCTGGTCGTGACGAACGCATAGGGAAAGCGGTTGCCACCGGTGACCGGCACCGGTATGACTCTGCAAGCGAACTTTAAAATGGTTTGCCAGCAGCCCACGGAACAGACAGACACTTTTAATTGGAACAACTAATATTGAAAACACCGCCTAATGGAGGGCAGGAACTACTGTTGTTAAAAGGACTACAATACCCAGCATGCCTTTGAACTACGCAATGACCATTGGAGGTCCTGACCATTGGGGGTCAATAAAAGAAACTGTGGCAAATGCTTGTGGGACTGAAACAACAGCGATGGTGTTAAGGGGTGACCTTTGATAAAGTCCAAAGGTGGACGAAACGCGTCAGGTATTACACCCAAAAGAAAATAAAGTACCTGCTTGTCAACCCGTGAGTGTGCGACTCCATTTCCTGCGCTGGCGGGAGTTTGTGAATATATATATATATATATATATATATATATATATATATATATATATATATATATATATATATATATATATATATATATATATATATATATATATATATATATATATATATATATATATTACCTACCTACCTAGGTGTATATAGTTAGGATTTTTTCTCTATGGAACTTTTGAAAATTCTATGTCTAATAACTTTGGCGTTTGTGGACGGAATTGGCTGAAATTTTCAGGAAAATTGTACATTTTGTTTCTGATCAGCCCCTAAAAATTTGGGGGGGTTTCGTCAAGGGGGGGCCAAGAAAAAAGGGGGGTCCCAAAACGCGTTTTTCCCATTCATTTTTCCATAGGGCGTTTGGCCTCACTTTTAGCTCGAACGGCTGAATGGATTTGCACGAAACTTGGCAAAATTGTAGGGACTGTTAGCCCGATGTGCCTTTGCTGGGTCTCAATATATGTGCTCCAGTGGATTTTGAGAAATTAACGTTTTAAAAAACAGATATATCTGTGACAGCGTCCTAGATAGCGTACCAGTTCGCGTGCTTTTCGCGTAATGGAGCTTTGCAAAGCGAAGCTGATTGGCTCTCCGGTGTCTGTAAACATTCTAAACAGTCCGGTGCGGCCGCCATCTTATCTCTCGGTAGGATCGAGAGACAAGGGGAGGCCAAAACGAAGGGGGAAATGAAGGAAAGGGGGCAAGGTAGACCCCTTCTGACCCCCTAGGATTGATGAGGGGGATATTAAAGTGCCCCGCGGGGCCCAAAAAAAAAAAAAATGTTTTTCTTCGTGGGGTGCGCTCGGTTCGCATACCGGAAAGCGGTCTGGGGAGCGTACTATAAGGAAATAAGAATGATTGACTTTTAACTTGTTGTATGTTTATTGATTGTTCGTTTTGTTGTTTTTTTGTTTATTTTTATTTACGTAGCTACATGTAGGTATCAATGTAGAGTCTATAATTTAATAAACGCCGTCTCCTTTGTAGATATCTTGCTTGTTGTTAAAGAAGTTATTGTGGTATATGGAATTCATACCATAGTCTGTCTGGAAAGCCGAAACAACATGGTGGCAGGAGATGATAAAGAGATGTTAAATACACATTGGGGATTATATAGTGGGAGAAAGGAAGTAACTATGAACAAAGTTAGTATGTAACACAAAAAAGTTGCACAGTATATTTTAAGTCTCACTTTATATTATATCTATTTTGGTACTATTTCATAATTTACATATAAAAAAGAACAATGTCTCAAACTATTTTTAATTTTTAAATAAAAATGTATTGTTGTGATTTTTCAAAATCTAAAAGAATTTCCAACATTAATTCATCAGGTATGTCCTCCTTTTCATTCCATGATTCAATTTCTTCTACACAATTAATTAAGTCTTGGTCCAGAGATTGATCCAAAAAGTCTATTTCATCTTTGTCTTCCTTAGGATTGTTTTCCATATTAATTTCAAATGAAATATTAATTTCATTTTGTTGTCCTTCCATTTTCTTGCTGTAAATTGCAAAAAAAGTAAATATATCAGTACAGATAGGGCACTGTTGGGTTTCAGTACAGACAGGCAGTTTGGGTATTTAAACAGTGGTTTTTTTCTTTGGGCAGTGTATGGTATCAAATTGGAAGTAGAAATATGAAGAAAATTATTAAATAAACTCTTAGTCAATTCTGAATTATACTAGAGAAGTCTAACTCTATCCTTAACTCAGGGCCGGCGCTAGGCATGGGCAGCGTGGGCTGTCGTTCAGGGCCTCGCACTCAGCCCACCGGCATGGTGCCACGCATTGGTGATGTGTCCTTTTGTTTTCCTGGAGATCTATCACAAAGAAAGGTGTCGCCTGCAATTAAGGTCTATTGCAGGGGGCCCCCTCCTTGGGCCTCTCATGGATGGTGTCAGGAGGTATAGGGGAGGAAGAAGGAGACGCTACCTCAATTGCAAGGAGACCATTCACAGACACTGTGGGGGTCCCATTGTCCAGCATTTTGACGCACCCTCAGTTTTATCTTTTAGACCACAATCAATTCTCACACCTATGAAGGTGTGAGAAATGCGTGTGGATTAAAAGTTAAAACTGTGGGGGCGTCAAAATGCTGGACAATGGGGCCCCCACAGTGTCTGTGAATGTTCTCCTTGTAAGTGGCCACTTATGTAATTTTGAGGGGGCCTTGCGCACGTTCCCTTTTAGCCCAGGGCCTCGCAAATCCTTGGACTGGCCCTGCCATAACTGAAACAGAGAAGTCTATTTTATTCTATAAGTATTACAGAGTGAAAGAATAAAACTGTCTGAAAATGTTTTTCAAATTAGCTTTCAGTACAGAATATACTTCAGTTTTAAAAATAATATCTTACCTTTTAAATATAACTTGAAGTGATCAGTTGATTTTTTGTTGTTCTGCAGTTCACGAAGTAGTAGTCAAAATGGCTGTGTTTCTCTCTCTTTGTTTATATATATTCAGGTACATAACCAATCAAATGTCATTATATAATAGTAGAAATTGAAAGTAATATTTTAATTGGTTGTCATTTCCAACACTTCCGATATGTTTTGTGAAGTATTTTACCTCAGGGATTTTAGAGAGTTCTACATGCTAAATGGCTAAATGGTATTCCCACTAAATTTGTGTAAATGGTAGGGATTGGTATGTAGTATGAGCTACTGTTTAATTGTTGAAAGTCTCTCCAGTGGTTTTTCTGTAAATTACTTTCCCACCTTTTTTGAGCGAGTGCTTGTCAGTGTGTTTCCCGGTACGCGAACTTGCAGCGTTACGGGAGTCCTCCATTTTGTGTTTCGGTAGAATTGAGATATAAAATGGAGGGTAAATAATGTTCAGAATGGGTAGATTGGGGTACTTTAGACGTATGCTGTTTCCCTAAGTTTTCTGAGGGTGGCTGAGGAGGCTCATATATGTCGATAAAAAAAATTGTTTTTTTCGCGTGGTTAGCTGCCGGTACGCGAACTGGGTAGCGTACCGGGAAGCGAATATAAGTGAAAAAAAGTGAAAAAAAGGTACATTCGAAATTTCAAAAGAGTACACTAAGAGCTTTTGGGTTCTGTGTATGTTCTAGAAACTTATAAGTAGGAACCAATACACATTCTTAAATTTAGTATGAAAACTCTGTTTCCCTCATCTGAGAAATGCACGCCATCTCCTCTGTAGATATCTTGCATGTAGTAACGCAAGTTATTGTTGTAGATGCAGCCCATTCCATGGTCCCTCATGTAAGCTGAAACAGACTTATTTACATGCTTCCTCGATTTCTCAATTTGTGGACAAAATTGATTTGACCACCTCCATTTTTGTCTTTGGCATATATTGGAATATACCAAGGCAGTTTGAGGAAAAAGTGTCATCAATTGCTCAAAGGTGTCCTTTAAAAGCATTTCCAGACCTACCCCAGTCAACGTGCCCAAATCGTTTCCTCCACAGTGCACTATTATGAGGTCAGGGGTTGGCAAATGTAAAAAGGTTTTCACCAATGGTAACAATTGGTGACATTTCAATCCTCTTCAACCAATCCATTTGATTTCCACATTTTGTAAATCGAGGTTGTGTAAATTTCTGTTATCAGCATACCTGTGAGCCCAGTGGATGTAGCTATGTCCAAGAATCCAGACTGAAAACATAGCTAGAGGAGTTTTTGCTGCAGTCAGATGAAGTGTGGGAATGAAATGGCAGTTGAAATAGTGATGTTTGTAATGTAAAAAACTGTGGAGTTTAAGTGCAAATGATTCATTAGCAGTGATTGGTGTATTTCTATTGCTGATAACAGAAAGTTAGGGTGCATGGATGTGTTCTTTGAAAGATGTATTTTGAATGGTTATTTAAAAATGTTGTTATGAAAGATTGCAGTGGATTAGCAGGTGTACTGAGAGTTCAGAGTTCATTTGTAACATTGTTGTGTGAACTTGTGGCCATGACAGGTCAGGCAGGCGGGAGTTGCTATGGAAAAGAGGTAGAAAGGGCAGAGGGGGGAAGGGTGTTGATTTGAAAAAAGTGAGGGAAGAGTTTTTATTGGCTGACATGAGAGATATGTGTGTTGAATATCAGCGTTTCGGTGCCTTTGTTGGTTCCAGCCTCTGGAGTGCATACCTTTAATTCTGGTACAGAATAATTGGTGTGTTTCGGAGACTGTTTTCAATTTCAAAAAGAATTTGTAAAGGTGAGTTATCATTTATATATTTTAGATAAAGAGTAGTATGCTTTTTTGCGTAAATAAGAAAGTCAGCTGTGTATTTAAAATGATGTTTTGCATCAAGTGTTTGCATTCCGCTTTCAAAGGCGATTTTGCATTCTTCATTTACAGAATCGGAAAAATTATTGGTTTGGTAAAATACCGAATCGGTAATTTTACCGATTCTGTAAATTTGTTATGTAGGGGGGACTCTTCTGAGTCTCAAATGACTTAACGAATCGGTATTTTAGCATGAAATCAAACTTCATGGTAAAATAACGATTCTGGTGTGCATGCACATGTGTGCATGCACACGTATGTCATGTGAAAGGCAGACCTGCCCTTACATGAATGTAGGTGTATTATTGTTTTACATAAAAGGTTTTAAAACTTTGTTTGAAATCAAATGCATGCACACTTAGGGCCCGATGTAGGTGGTCGTTTAGGCCATTTACCGACCGGTTACGGCCGATTTCGGTCGTTTCCGACCTGTAAATGGCGAAAAGGTATGTAGGCGCCTAAATCCAGGGCCACATGTAGGTAAATCTACATTTACAGAATCGATGAAATTGTTTTTGATGGTAAAATGATGTGACTCCTGCAATGCGTCGCTTTTGCGGAACAGATATATGATGCAATTGTGTTGTTAATGTTACGGTGTACATGTAAAAAATGATGCATAAGTGTTGCACGGGCATTGTAGATACTCTCCTATGTGTGCTTAGCAATTTCAAGTCACTTCCCCCGGGTTCAAGGGCCTTGTAAATACGTCCCCATGTGTGTCTGGTCATTTGAAGTCACTTTCCTCGTAGTGCAAGGCCCTTGTAAATACGGCCCTATGTGTGCCTGGCAAATTTTCATTTTGATTGTTTGAGTTACATAGCCATGTTAAAAGTTATTGAAAAAAAGGTGCAAGTTCCTTAAAAAAACGTTTTCATGTGTATTAGGGCATTTTAAGTCTGTTCCCCTTGAATGTAGGTGTATTATTGTTTTACATAAAATGTTTTAAAACTTTGTTTGAAATCAAATGCATGCACACTTAGGGCCCGATGTAGGTGGTTGTTTCAGGCCATTTACCGACCGGTTACGGCCGATTTCGGCCGTTTCCGACCGGTAAATGGCCAATCGGTATGTAGTGGCCTAAATCCAAGGCCACATGTAGGTAAATCTACATTTACAGAATCGGAAAAATTATTGGTTCGGTAAAATACCGAATCGGTAATTTTATCGATTCTGTAAATTTGCTATGTAGGGGGGACTCTTCTGAGTCCCAAAGGCCTTAACGAATCGGTATTTTAGCATGAAATCAAACTTCATGGTAAAATACCGATTCCGGTGTGCATGCATATGTGTGCTCCCACACCTATATCATGTGAAAGGCAGATCTGCCCTTAGGGCAGGTGTGCCTGCCACATGGCACCTGTGCCTGTTTTGAGGGTGCCAGAGGGTGTCAAAGTGATACCCCCTGCACCCTTGTGAATTCTTTAATTACCGATTCGGTAAATACCGAATCGGTAATGCCTAATCATTCCTATGGACTTCAAAGCCCATAGGAATGATTATTTGTTTGAGTTACATAGCCATGTTAAAAGAGAATGATGCATAAGTGTTGCACGGGCATTGTAGATACTCTCTTATGTGTGCTTAGCAATTTCAAGTCACTTCCCCCGGGTTCAAGGGCCTTGTAAATACGTCCCCATGTGTGTCTGGTCATTTGAAGTCACTTTCCTCGTAGTGCAAGGCCCTTGTAAATACGCCCCCATGTGTGCCTGGCAAATTTTCATTTTGATTGTTTGAGTTACATAGCCATGTTAAAAGTTATTGAAAAAAAGGTGCAAGCTCCCTAAAAAAACGTTTTCATGTGTATTAGGGCATTTTAAGTCTGTTCCCCTTGAATGTAGGTGTATTATTGTTTTACATAAAATGTTTTAAAACTTTGTTTGAAATCAAATGCATGCACACTTAGGGCCCAATGTAAGTGGTTGTTTCAGGCCATTTACCGACCGGTTACGGTCGATTTCGGCCGTTTCTGACTGGTAAATGGCCAATCGGTATGTAGGGGCCTAAATCCAAGGCCACATGTAGGTAAATCTACATTTACAGAATCGGACATATTATTGGTTCGGTAAAATACCGAATCGGTAATTTTATCGATTCTGTAAATTTGCTATGTAGGGGGGACTTTTCTGAGTCCCAAAGGCCTTAACGAATCAGTATTTTAGCATGAAATCAAACTTCATGGTAAAATACCGATTCCGGTGTGCATACACATGTGTGCATGCACACCTATGTCATGTGAAAGGCAGATCTGCCCTTAGGGCAGGTATGCCTGCCACATGGCACCTGTGCCTGTTTTGAGGGTGCCAGAGGGTGTCAAAGTGATACCCCCTGCACCCTTGTGAATTCTTTAATTACCGATTCGGAAATACTGAATTGGTAATGCCTAATCATTCCTATGGACTTCAAAGCCCATAGGAATGATTATTTGTTTGAGTTACATAGCCATGTTAAAAGAGAATGATGCACAAGTGTTGCACGGGCATTGTAAATACCCTCCGATGTGTGCTTAGCAATTTCAAGTTACTTCCCCCGGGTTCAATGGCCTTGTAAATACGTCCCCATGTGTGTCTGGTCATTTGAAGTCACTTTCCTCGTAGTGCAAGGCCCTTGTAAATACGCCCACATGTGTGCCTGGCAAATTTTCATTTTGATTGTTTGAGTTACATAGCCATGTTAAAAGTTATTGAAAAAAATGTGCAAGCTCCTTAAAAAAACGTTTTCATGTGTATTAGGGCATTTTAAGTCTGTTCCCCTTGAATGTAGGTGTATTATTGTTTTACATAAAATGTTTTAAAACTTTGTTTGAAATCAAATGCATGCACACTTAGGGCCCGATGTAAGTGGTTGTTTCAGGCCATTTACCGACCGGTTACGGTCGATTTCGGCCGTTTCTGACTGGTAAATGGCCAATCGGTATGTAGGGTCCTAAATCCAAGGCCACATGTAGGTAAATCTACATTTACAGAATCGGACATATTATTGGTTCGGTAAAATACCGAATCGGTAATTTTATCGATTCTGTAAATTTGCTATGTAGGGGGGACTTTTCTGAGTCCCAAAGGCCTTAACGAATCAGTATTTTAGCATGAAATCAAACTTCATGGTAAAATACCGATTCCGGTGTGCATACACATGTGTGCATGCACACCTATGTCATGTGAAAGGCAGATCTGCCCTTAGGGCAGGTATGCCTGCCACATGGCACCTGTGCCTGTTTTGAGGGTGCCAGAGGGTGTCAAAGTGAAACCCCCTGCACCCTTGTGAATTCTTTAATTACCGATTCGGAAATACTGAATCGGTAATGCCTAATCATTCCTATGGACTTCAAAGCCCATAGGAATGATTATTTGTTTGAGTTACATAGCCATGTTAAAAGAGAATGATGCATAAGTGTTGCACGGGCATTGTAAATACCCTCCGATGTGTGCTTAGCAATTTCAAGTTACTTCCCCCGGGTTCAATGGCCTTGTAAATACGTCCCCATGTGTGTCTGGTCATTTGAAGTCACTTTCCTCGTAGTGCAAGGCCCTTGTAAATACGGCCCTATGTGTGCCTGGCAAATTTTCATTTTGATTGTTTGAGTTACATAGCCATGTTAAAAGTTATTGAAAAAAAGGTGCAAGTTCCTTAAAAAAACGTTTTCATGTGTATTAGGGCATTTTAAGTCTGTTCCCCTTGAATGTAGGTATATTATTGTTTTACATAAAATGTTTTAAAACTTTGTTTGAAATCAAATGCATGCACACTTAGGGCCCGATGTAGGTGGTTGTTTCAGGCCATTTACCGACCGGTTACGGCCGATTTCGGCTGTTTCCGACCGGTAAATGGCCAATCGGTATGTAGTGGCCTAAATCCAAGGCCACATGTAGGTAAATCTACATTTACAGAATCGGAAAAATGATTGGTTCGGTAAAATACCGAATCGGTAATTTTATCGATTCTGTAAATTTGCTATGTAGGGGGGACTCTTCTGAGTCCCAAAGGCCTTAACGAATCGGTATTTTAGCATGAAATCAAACTTCATGGTAAAATACAGATTCCGGTGTGCATGCATATGTGTGCTCCCACACCTATGTCATGTGAAAGGCAGATCTGCCCTTAGGGCAGGTATGCCTGCCACATGGTACCTGTGCCTGTTTTGAGGGTGCCAGAGGGTGTCAAAGTGATACCCCCTGCACCCTTGTGAATTCTTTAATTACTGATTCGGTAAATACCGAATCGGTAATGCCTAATCATTCCTATGGACTTCAAAGCCCATAGGAATGATTATTTGTTTGAGTTACATAGCCATGTTAAAAGTTATTGAAAAAAAGGTGCAAGTTCCTTAAAAAAACGTTTTCATGTGTATTAGGGCATTTTAAGTATGTTCCCCTTGAATGTAGGTGTATTATTGTTTTACATAAAATGTTTTAAAACTTTGTTTGAAATCAAATGCATGCACACTTAGGTCCTGATGTAGGTGGTTGTTTCAGGCCATTTACCGACCGGTTACGGTCGATTTTGGCCGTTTCTGACTGGTAAATGGCCAATCGGTATGTAGGGGCCTAAATCCAAGGCCACATGTAGGTAAATCTACATTTACAGAATCGGAAATATTATTGGTTCGGTAAAATACCGAATCGGTAATTTTATCGATTCTGTAAATTTGCTATGTAGGGGGGACTTTTCTGAGTCCTAAAGGCCTTAACGAATCGGTATTTTAGCATGAAATCAAACTTCATGGTAAAATACCGATTCCGGTGTGCATACACATGTGTGCATGCACACCTATGTCATGTGAAAGGCAGATCTGCCCTTAGGGCAGGTATGCCTGCCACATGGCACCTGTGCCTGTTTTGAGGGTGCCAGAGGGTGTCAAAGTGATACCCCCTGCACCCTTGTGAATTCTTTAATTACCGATTCGGTAAATACCGAATCGGTAATGCCTAATCATTCCTATGGACTTCAAAGCCCATAGGAATGATTATTTGTTTGAGTTACAAAGCCATGTTAAAAGAGAATGATGCATAAGTGTTGCACGGGCATTGTAAATACCCTCCGATGTGTGCTTAGCAATTTCAAGTTACTTCCCCCGGATTCAAGGGCCTTGTAAATACGTCCCCATGTGTGTCTGGTCATTTGAAGTCACTTTCCTCGTAGTGCAAGGCCCTTGTAAATACGCCCCCATGTGTGCCTGGCAAATTTTCATTTTGATTGTTTGAGTTACATAGCCATTTTAAAAGTTATTGAAAAAAAGGTGCAAGTTCCTGAAAAAAACGTTTTCATGTGTATTAGGGCATTTTAAGTCTGTTCCCCTTGAATGTTGGTGTATTATTGTTTTACATAAAATGTTTTAAAACTTTGTTTGAAATCAAATGCATGCACACTTAGGGCCCGATGTAGGTGGTTGTTTCAGGCCATTTACCGACCGGTTACGGCCGATTTCGGCCGTTTCCGACCGTTACATGGCCAATCGGTATGTAGGGGCCTAAATCCAAGGCCACATGTAGGTAAATCTACATTTACAGAATCGGAAATATTATTGGTTCGGTAAAATACCGAATCGGTAATTTTACCGATTCTGTAAATTTGCTATGTAGGGGGGACTTTTCTGAGTCCCAAAGGCCTTAACGAATCAGTATTTTAGCATGAAATCAAACTTCATGGTAAAATACCGATTCCGGTGTGCATGCACATGTGTGCTCGCACACCTATGTCATGTGAAAGGCAGACCTGCCCTTAGGGCTTGTTTGCCTGCCACATGGCACCTGTGCCTGTTTTGAGGGTGGAATATGCAAACATATGTGTGACATTGATCCACATTCGGTCCATCACCTGTTTTGAGGGTGCCAGAGGGTGTCAAAGTGATACCCCCTGCAGCCTTGTGAATTCTTTTATTTTATTTATTTTTATAGCATTGTTGAATCTAGTTCTTACTGTTATTGATTTACTGTTTGGTAATAGTGGTTAATAACATTTTTTATTATATTTCACCACAGATTCAACTGCAGATTATTTGGAAATTAGACAATGCCGTCTAAGGATAGAATTCGAAAGGCTACGAAACGTCAAAGACAGCAGTTACCTAACATTTTGCAGCAGTCCTCTACATTAGTATTACCTCAACGGACGAAGAGAACACCGGGTAAGAGAACGAAATCATTCCTTAAGAAGATTTGTAGAAACAAAAGTATAACTACAGAACAAGTTTTAGTCCAGAAAAAGAGAGCCAATTTAAATGGAAAGGAAAGGCCCGTGAAAAAAGTTTGCGCTAGAGCAGGAGATAACTCTGTGCATGGCAGTAGAGGGGCAAATATTTTCAGGGACATTCGTAAGCGAATGTTCCGCAACAGGGTAATTGTCAATTTGCTAAAACAATTAAAAAAAGGTCAACAGAAAGTGTCATTTTATAAGAAAAAGAAAAATGTAGAGAAAATTATTGATCAGGCTTTCGAAATCAAGCGAAAGTTATTTATTTTGGTAATTAATAGAATTAGGAAACTAAACAAGGTAATCTATGTTTTCAAATCTAATAGTAGATGGAAGAGAGAAGTTAATCGAAGTAATTTTTGTGAAGTTTTCTTAGGAGAATGGATGCATAGTTCAAATAGTGAGGCATTTTTTAATGAGGAGAGTTATTTTCAGGACAATGTTTTGGTGCATGCAGTTGACAGCAGTGGTCGAGCATATGAGGTAAAAGATGGTCATCCGGTTGAAAAAGAAATACTTGTGTCTGCAGATGCAGAAGAGGCGCTAAGTGATGAGGTTTTAGGGAGACGTCCTAAGGGACCAGTGTACACCTGGAAGTGTAGTTCTATTTGCAGTGTGCGACAGGATTCCATCAATTTGCTTTGTGATTTTATACGGACATTTCATAAGAAAAGTGTTAAACAAAAAATAAAGTTGTTGCAAGAATTAGATCCTTGCAGAGTGAGACAAGTGACAGGTTTGCGTGGTCATTCACTGGCTTGTCTTTCTAGGAGAGTATGCCAGAGTGTATTTCATCATTTCAGGATGCTAGCAGTGCATCATAATAAAGTGAGGAAATTAGTTAAAATGTTGTATTATGCTAAGAGTCCAGCAATTATGCTTAAAAAATTAAGCAGAGCTCTTTTGCATGGTTCTGAAGTAGATGTGAAGAATATTTGTCAAGAAATTGAGTTCTGGTATTTTGCTGGTAAAGAGAACAATGTTGATATTGAACCACTAGAAGAAGGTAATGTGGAAGACAGTGAACAGATTTTCAGTACAAATAAGTTTCACAAGGAAATTTCCTCATTTATGGTGAAATCAAGTGAGAGGCCTAATTTCACTTGTGTGTGTTGTCGACAGACTTATTATAAGAATCAGACTAAGTTAGTGGATATATATGCAAAGAGTGATATGGAAAACAATAGTGAATGGAAGGATTTTGCCACATACTTGATGGTAGAAAATTGTTTTGATTTGGGAGCAGACCAACGTATGTGTACTTATTGCTATAACAAATTAAACCAAAACCAGATGCCTGCTAGAGCGGTTTATACCAATCTGGAATTAGATGACATTCCTTATGAATTGAAGGATTTAAATACTTATGAATCTATTTTGATTCAAAGTGTCCATCCCTTCCAGGCTATTGTACGAATGGAGCCAAAGACAGGGAAGTTGCCTCCATCAGATTTACAGAGAGGATTAAAGGGAAGGGTTGTTTATTTGCCTTTGGATTTGAAGAAAAACATTAATACAATTGGAGTAGAGAAAGTGGAAGAGGAACCTCCGGTTATCATAGTTAATGGTGTTCCGACAAAGAGTAAGAAAATTTGGCAAGATTTAGTGGATGTTAGGAAAGTTAAAAAGGCAACATTGTATTTGATAAAAAATAATAAGTACTACAAGAATGTATGTGTTGCAGAAGAGGAAATAAGTGAAGAAGAGGACAGCGATTTGTGTCCTGGTCAAATTGAGAAAGTAGAAGCCTCTAAAAAGGAAGAAATATATGAACATTATAGTGTTCATCCTTTGCATTCCAAGGAAGTAATGGGGAATGCTATTGAGTTGTTTCAAATGAAACAAGCCAAAGGGAGTCCCATTAGTGTTTGGGAGGAAAGTTTGGAAGCTCGGTGTTTCCCACAGTTATTTCCCACAGGTCGAGGAGGACGATATGATGAGCGACCTGTTCAAATTCCTGCTTCAGAATACCGGACTTTACGATTGTATACAGAAGATCCTAGGTTTCGACAATGCATTCCCTATTTATTTCATCTATTGTTTGAAAGTGATCTCTCTGATTGTCTTATGCAGTGAACCACATCTTGAAAAGTGGTATACAACTGCGAAATATCTCGGCAAGGGACTTTATGGATAAAGTCAATGTGCAAGACAGTATTTCGGATTCTCACCTGATTAATCTCATGGCTTGTCAGCGTGGTAGTAATGAGTATTGGTACCGCCGTCATGGTGACTTAAAAAGTATGCTGAGGAACTTAGGAACTCCCACATGGTTCCTCACTCTCAGCTGTGCTGAGTATGGCTGGGAAGACTTACTTGAATTTCTACAAGAGGTAAATGGAAACATTGAAAATATTGAATTCAAGACACCCGGAGAACTGTGCTCTTTGGATCCTGTGAATGTATGCAGGTACTTCAATCATAGATTTGAAGCTATGATGTCTTTCATCACAAACAAGAAAAATCCACCTCTTGGAGAGGTGTTGGATTTCTTCTGGAGAAAGGAGTATCAAGCAAGAGGTGCTCCTCATATACATATACTACTATGGATCAAAGATGCACCCACATTTGGAACAGATCCGGATGACTTAGTGATGAGTTTCATAGAACAGTATGCTACATGTGCTGTTCCTTTTTTTTTTTTTTTTTTTATTGAGCATGATCTGTAGTATAAAACATTTTCTTTACAAAATAAAGAATACATTTTTAATAAAGCAATAATACATCCGTAAAATTATTAAGAACAAGATACATACGGAAAAAGAAAAGCAAGAAAGTAACACAGAAAAGAAAGAAAAAGAAAGAGAAAAAAGGAAGAAGAGCAATTATAATAATTTACACAGTTTACCTCTTCTTAACATGTCGGCCCATGTCGGCCCTTCTCATATCAGGGGGAGGATCTTATATTGGAGTACCAGTTAGAAATTGGGGCCCAGATCTGAGTGCCCCGGGCTCTAGTTTTCCTACCCCTTGTGCGATATATAGCTATCTCCTGCTTATAAATGGCAAGAAATCGACAAAGCCACATCTGAAAGGTGGGTACATTGGGATCTTTCCAGCATGCCGCCAGAATAATACGAAAGACGGCAGTACCCAAAAAGACAATCCTCTGTTCCTCTAAACTGTAACCTAAGGATTCATCGTGACCTAGAAGATATAGGGTGGCGGAGGATCTAAGATTCCTCCCGAAAACTTGAGTCCAAAATCCTCCAATCATTGTTTGTAGGTTATTTAGTTTCGGACACTCGGCAAACATATGAATTAAATTTGCTTGTCCCTGTCTACATCTGGGGCAGCAGTCATCTACTCGCATACCCCAGGTGAAGAGTTTAGCTGGAGTTAAAATAGAGGTTGTAGATGGTTTTAAAGTATTGTGCTTTAAGGTTCGGTGCTTAAAATAATGTTGTGTAAAGAGTTATAGAATAATTAATATCCACATCTGGGTTACCAAGTTTTTGTGCCCAGGATCTCTCCACACTATCTAAATCATCATTAAGGGATTGAGAAAATAAATCATATAGAGTACCTATTCTAGTAGCTTGTTTCCCTATAATAGAAAAAAAATAAAAGCTATCTAAATTAATAATAGATTGAAAGTTACGAATGTTGGTATATACTTGAAGATATTTTAAATAATCTATAGTTGGTATATCAAATCTCTGTTGTAATCCCTCAAAAGATGGAGCAACACTCTGCCCGAAAAATTGACCAAGTGTATATATACCTGAGTTCTCCCATCTCCTGGAGACAGTATCTATTAGAGATGATGATATGATCTTGCTATGCCAGAGAGAGGTATACCTTGTTATTTTTGGTATGCCTAATTGTTTGGAGGCAAGTTTCCAGACTTTCCATGCATCTTCGATTACCTTGAACTTGGTCTTTTTATAATAAGATGCTTCGAGCTGTTTCAACAATATCCCTCGGCATTTATCTCCTAGACCAAGTTCAAAAATAGAAGGGATGTAAGAATCTATGATGGGTAAGTTGGAAGGTTTTACTTTAAAGAGCAGGCCCATTTGTTGGAGTAATGTCGCCCAGAGATAGAATGTCAAGTTCGGGATACCTAGGCCGCCTCTATGTAGGGGAAGAGTTAAAGCTGGTAATGCTCTCCTTATTTTACCATAATTCCAAATAAATTTAGAAATTATTGAGTCAAAGATTTTAACAGTGGTACCGTCAACCATCAATGGAATAGCCCGGAATAGATAGAGTATTCTAGGAAATATACTCATTTTAATATAATTTGCTCTCCCTATTATTGAAAGGTGTAAGTTATCTACCCTCTTCATATCTGTTTTTATTGAGTTGATCAGAGGATCATAATTAAGCCGGTTAATTTCTTTTATCTCAGGAGAGATATTTACGCCTAGATATATTGCGTTTTTAACTTTATAGGGACTGTCATATATGATATTGTTTGTACACAACACCATAGTTTTATCTCTGTTGAGTGAATAGCCAGAGTGGAGTCCGAAATTTTGAGTTATTTGCTCTATTTCAACTACTGCGTCTGCTGGTTTGGTTGTGAGAACAGCAATATCATCGGCGTATGCCAATATTTTAGTAGAATACGGACCCACCTTAACCGGTTGAATTTGAGGGGAGTTAAGAAGCTTTAAAATTAAAGGATTAATTACTAGGGCAAATAATATTGGGGAACAAGGACAGCCCTGCCTAGTACCTCTTTGTACCTCTACAAACTCTGACTCAAAACCCTCAATAGATAATTTAGCCCTAGGATTGATATATAGAGCTTTCAGGGCTTTAATGAAGCCAGGGCCGAAGTTGTTAAATTTCATAATTTCCCATAAAAACCGCCAAGACACTCGATCGAATGCCTTTTCGGCGTCGAGTAGGACCATCGACATTTCTCCCCCCGTGGCACCCATGATGTCGAATAGGGCAATGACTCTACGAGTATGATCAGTCGTTCCCCTCCCTGGGATAAAGCTGTGTTGCCACGGGGATACAAGGTGTTCGATGACCCCCCTTAGACGGTTTGCAAGTATCTTCGAGTAAAGCTTTGAGTCAGAGTTTATAAGTGATATGGGTCTATATGAAGAGGGGAGTTGGGGGGGTTTTCCTTTTTTAGGAAATATTGCTATATTGGTATGCTTCCATGAATCTGGTGTGGCTGAATGATGTTGTACCCCTAGAAATAGATCTAATAAGTAGGGTAGTATCTGTTTACCCAACAATTTATATAGCTCTAATGGGATCTTGTCGGGCCCAGCCGCCTTCCCGTTAGCTAGATCTGATAGTGCATTTTCTAATTCTTCCATTGTGATTTCTTTCTCCAGTTCTTCTCTATCAACTTGATCGAGTATTCTAGACATCCCTGGTTCCGGTAACCACTCTCTAAGAAAGATTTTCATATCTCTTGTAGATAGATGTTCATTCTCATTTTGATATAATTTTTGATAGTATTTTCGAAACACTTCTACAATATCTTGAGGGGAGGTATACTGTTGACCCTCATATTCGATGTTCTTTATCCTATTATATGTTTGCTTTTGTCTGGTTTTGAGAGCTAATTGCTTCCCTACTTTTTCCCCTGCTTCATAGATTCTAGCTCTATTCGCTTGATATATTTCTGCTGCTTTTTGAGTTATCGAGCTATTGATTTCTGTTTTTAAAATCAGTAATTTTTGTAATGTATCGGAGGTTGATATTCCTTGCTGGATTTGTTTGGCATGTACTATTTCCAGATTGGTGAGTTCTATGTTTAGTTGTTTATTAATACTGTCTTGAGTTTTCTTGTGGTTTGCTACAAACGCTATCGTCTCTCCCCTGATTGCTGCCTTAAAGCAGTCCCATACACTGAATCTTGGTGCGCTGTATTGGTTATTATCAAAAAAGTATTGAGCATATAATGTAATATAATTAATATAGTCTGGGTTGGTAAGTAGCTTTCGGTCAAATGACCATTGGATATTAGGTCTATTAAAACTATCCAGTTCAAAAGTTAGTGTTAGTGCATTGTGGTCAGAGATGGTTTTGGGGGATTTTATGATATTTATTAAGGCTGTCTTGTGTAATGATGTCATAATATAGTCTAATCGAACATACTTAATAAGAATAATAGGTAAAGCCATTTGCATTATGCTTCAACATATCCCAAACGTCAAATAAATCGTGACTGTCCATCAGATGGGATAATGCTTTATAAACTTTGGGTTTACGGCCTCTATAATTCTGTGGGAGTCGATTATTTACTAATTTTTCGATATTTATATTGAAATCCCCACACAAAATTAGTGGACCGACCCAGGAGGCCAATTCTAGTTCAAGTTCAATAAAGAGTTGTGGGTCATCCAAATTAGAACCATAAAGTGAGCAAATGGTTATTTCTGACTCTAGTTGAACCACAACCCATCTGCCATGTTTATCAACAAGTTGGCATCTAGGACTCCCCAATCCAGGTCTTGCTAGAATGGCGACCCCCCGTGTTTTAGACGTTTGTGATGTTGCTGCTAACAGGTTAAACCCAGGAATTTTTAACAAGTTTTTATCACAGCCTGCTATGTGGGCCTCCTGGATACAGAGGATGTCTACAGGGTCTTGACGTAACAATTGAAAGAGTTGGGCCCTTTTCTCCCATCATTAAGACCTGCTATATTCCAACATCGCAATTTTACTCTCCCCATTCAGAATTATTTCCTATTGAACCAGTACCATCTCTGTAATATATTTTGTGCCACCACCATCCTACTTTACGTTCATTATATAGATTGACATTCCTCTCCCGGTTTAGGTTAATCAAAATACAAGGTAAAATACTCCAGTTATTTAAAGAAATTAGAATAGCCAAAACTCCTTTGAGATTTCTTATACCACAGATCACACTCATTTTTGTAATTTTTTCTCCCCCCCTTTTACCCTCCCCCTCCCCCTCCCACTCCCTCCAAACCCCTGTAACCCACCCCCCGCCCTTCCCCACCCGCAATGTGAGGCAATTAGACTCTATGAGAGTCTTTAGTGATGGAGAGACACTCCCAAGCCAGGCCCAGACTGAAAATGAACACAGTGAAAAAAAAAGAGAAAGAAGGAGAGATGGGGTGAAAAGAAAGAATAATGAGAAAAAATTTAGGGAAAAATAGAGAGACATAAAGAGGCGAATTAATCTAGTATGTTCATATGGAGTTTCAGTACTGTCCAATACGCTCTCTATATTCTCTATATTCTCTATTCTATTTTCTCAGTTTCCTCTTTTTCTCATTCAACGGTTAATCAAAAAGTCATCTATTCTAGTTTTATCATTAGTGAATCATTAAGTGAGACTGTCTAGAATTCGTCTGGCCATTGTATATAACTTTCAGTTTGGCAGGATTATTTAAGTAGACTTGTGGTTTCTTCTCCATAAAGGGTTTAATAAGTTGCCGCAAACGCCACCTCCTTTCCACCGTCGTGTGGCAGAAATCAGGTCTTACAAAATAGGAAATGGAGTCTCTGGTCCTACGTGCTTCTGGCCTGCCTTTTTCTGAGATGGCTTGCCGGAGAAGAAAATTCCCAAAAAATACAAGGACTGCTCGTGGATAGTTCCCCTGCTTCCCAGTGGGTTTCAAAGTGATTGGAGTTCTATGGACTCGTTGTACTTCAAGCTCCCAATTCCATGAAGAGAGTTCTGGAAGAGTGTCTTTAAAGAGTTGGATGATAAAGGCTCGGATATCGGAGCCTTCAATATTTTCTGGTATTCCAAGGACGCGCAGGTTGTTACGCCGTAGGCGATTTTCCATGTCCTCGAGCTTCCATCTGACATCGCTTAATTCTGCTTCATGTAATTCTACTTTTTCCCGTGTGGCTGTAGCCTCCGCCTCATTAGTGACTATTCGCTCTTCCATCTCTGTCATTCTGGTGTTGAAGGAATTAACTGATTTTGACAATTTACGCACTACACCCTGAACCTTATGTAGCGCTAATTGTGCTTTGCGTCCATCCCTTGATGTCTCTTCTCGGTGCGAGGCGATAGCCTGGAGGACTGTATCCATTACCGTGGAGAGCGTAGCATCCTGTTGGTGTATAGAGCTCCGTTGAGCTGGACGAGGGCCGGTGGTGGTGGCATGTTCTTGAGACCCCAATGCGATCGAAGGGGAGTAATCCCACGTCAGCCCCTGGGCCCTTTTTTTCCATATAATAGTCCTTTTATTTTCCCTGGATTCTGCCGTTCTCGTCTCTTGATCACTCTCCGTCTCGGAGCCAGTGTTAGTTTCGATTTCCAGTTCTGAGTCATCTGACCATCTTGCATCTTCTATCCCTTCTGATAGTGAGTAAAAGTCTGATGGATCCCTATCAGTGTCGGTGGGGTCAGGAGTTAGCGCGTCTCTGTCACTCCTCTCCTTGCCATCAGTGACCTCCAGCAACTCCCCCAGATTTCTTGTAATATCACCAAAGTCTGTGTCCCAAGATCACTCTCTAGGGCATTGCATGGTGGTTCATTTTGCAGTATTTCCTGCGCAGCTACAGTCTTCGGGGCTTCATGGACTGTTGGTGTAGTTTCCAGTCCTGTTTCTGTTACTGGCGCTGATGTTATTACGCCTGCTGGACTGGTCTGTACCACAGAAGTTAAAGAGGTTAACGTGATAGTGGAAAAAACAGGAGTTTCACACAAGGAAAGATTCTCCATACCTTGTATTCCTGGGTCTGAGTCCGCCCCAACCTTGGGATCTAATATTCCTGCCACCACAGCTGTAGGCTCCATACATTTCACTGAGGGACCCTCTCCTGTAGTTGATGGAGTATTTACACTGATATTCCTATTCTCATTTTCCATGGTTTTGCCATTTTCTCTTTGCCCACTAGATGTCACTGTAGACCTTGAATTGCCTCTCAGGATAGCATCGGTTACCGGCAGAACTGCTGGGTTTTGTGGTGTAGGAGCCAGAATCAGGACCGGAGCAGACGTTGGAGCTGGAGTTTTCCGAAGCAATTCAATCACGGAAGGACCAGCAATAGGTGTGCTCGGCTGTTGTTTCGAAGCTTTTCTAGGTTTGCCAGCTCCTGCTCCCACATCGAGGTCGGTAAAGTCACTGCTGCCCTCCAGACGTATGCCGCCTCGTTTTGTTGCTAGTTCCTTGTCCCGAAGAAGAGGCTGCTTTGCTGCCCTCGTCTTGGCTGCAGCAGCGGCTACAGCAGCGGCGTTTTTCGGCGCCATACCGCTGGAGATGCTGGAAAGACTCAGTATAGGTGAATCTGTGAACATAAACCGAGCCGCCTGTTTAGACTCCGGGGGTCCGTCCCGCCTTACTCGGGCAACTCCTCCATTGGTCTGCAGGCGGACTATGAACCGTAGAACAAGCACACCGATCAAGGAAGTGCAGAACGAGAAACGCTGCTGCAGTACACTCGGGTCCAGCTGGTCCTCCGTCCCGATCCTGGACATCACGCCAGTTTCACCATACATGTGCTGTTCCAAAGACAAACGAAGACAAAATTCTAAGAGAACAAGTTTTACGGTTTCAAAGTCATCGTTGTGGAAAGTACTGTCGTCGTAAATTCAGAAACAAGGACAAATACTGCACCAAATGTCGTTTTGCATTTCCACGGTCGGTGTTATCAAAAGGAAGAGTTAACAATATGATGTCATCGCTGCGACATAATGTGACGAGGAAATCACCCAAAAACATATACAATTTGAAAAGAAACGAAGAGTCCAAGTACATCAACGACTACAACCCAGTGATTTTGTCCATGTGGAATGCTAACATGGATATACAGTTTGTGGCTGACAACTGTATGGCTGTGGCTCGGTATGTGATGTCTTACATCACTAAAAAAGAAAAGACAGAACTGAAGGATATGTGGGAGGATATTTCCCATGAAAAGAGCCTCAGTAAGAAGTTGTACAGTTTCAAACTGAAGATGTTGTCGCATCGAGAAATCGGAGCTTACGAATGTTCTGACCGGTTATCTTCAGCAAGTCTCTATGCCAAATCTAGGAGTATCATTTGGGCGAGTCTCGGTCTTGCTGCAACGCGTAATCGAGTTCTGAAACCTGTACGGGAAATTGAGTATTTGGCGGAGAAGGAGCCAAACAGTACAGATATTTTGAAGAGCAACATGTTGGATACATATTATCCAAATAGAAGCAGTCACCTGGAGAATGCTTGTCTGTATGAAGTTCTTCAAAATTACGTTTTCAAGAGGAACATCAAAGAAGATATTGATAAAGGAGTGTATGCTGTAATTGGAAGTGATATTCAAAGAAGGGGATTGGCCCAGCAGGTTTGGGGAAGGAAGGTAGGGCCGATTAATGCTAAACAAAGAAGATGTACCTTCACAACCACTTAGTTTGAAAAAATATTTAGAACGGAAATAAATGCAAATCAATCCGTTATTCCTAGCCTTTGACTTTGGCTAATTAGTATTTAATTATTCAACACTTTTATAAAAAGAAGGACATGTAATCAACTCAACAGAGAATACATTATTGGTGATGTCCTACTAACAATACAATACACAAAGTGACTAAAAAAATCACAAATCAATTATACACATTTACAAAAAAGAATATACACAAACATCACAATTCTTATCAATAATATCAACAACTATAACATGTAGTGATCTAATCATCTACCTGGTGAAAACAGTTGGAATATAATGAAATCATTCTTGCATGTTTACACAATTCATGAAAAAGGAAAATGTAACTGTTACAAATACAATTACAAATTGATGCAAAGATTTCTATCATTCGAGATTCAAACTATACTTAATATAGTGGCCGACGCGTTTCAAGTCTCGGTTTTTGGAATTACCGGACTCTCATCACGGCTGGATGAGTCTTTCGGGAGAAAGCCAACTGTTTACAAGAAAAATAAAGAAACTGATTGGAACTACTCTTCCCAGACAGTCTATAACACAAAGCAGTCATTTAAAATTTAAGAATGCTTCATACCTGGTCAGTGACCAGCGGGACTTTAGGCGTCTCCTATTAACTGTTTATGCAGTGCTCACCTGTAAATAACAAGGTGACAGAGGCTAAGTCGATTTTAGGGCAATATAGAAACCTAACAAGGTTTAGTGAAAAAGCGGGATTTACCTAGTGTAGGCTCACACAGGGCATACCGTCTCCAATTCTCCGTGCTCTAAGGGACAACGTGGCAAGTTTTTGCATCAACTCTGGTGAAAAATATTAAACAAAGCCTGACGTTAAAATTTGCATGCGACTGCTGATGGGCGCGTGAAGCGCTCGACAGACCAGTACTTACGTGAGTGAATAATAAATTCATGTCACGAGTTGGGTGGGTGCGTGCCAGCGCCGATATTAGGGTTCTGAAAAAGGAAAAGGAATTCGAGTTGGAAGAAACAGCCAACCGATTGAGCACTCGTCAGCATGTCTATTATTTGATGAAAGCGGCAGAGCGCACTTACCTTCCAAATGTGGTTGAATCTCAAAACTGAATGTCTTCTACTCAGTCGAAACGAGGACCGACCTCCATACTACCTTCTTTGTTACTACTTGGTAACTACAGACTGGAGTCACGTGACGGGGGCGGGGCTAAGCCACCTAGTCATGTAAGTGCATTCTGGGAATTGTGGTCCATAGGTATTAGGGGTCTGATTGATATTGCTAAATTTATCACTGGTTCGCCAAGTATTTAAACCATACTCAAAGTGATCGGAGGAAGGGGTCCAAACAGTAAATTATACCCTATTCAGCTCACTCATGGAATTCAACCCTTTGTTTATGCTATCGAACTTCAAAATTAAATACGCCTCTTTGCGTAGTAAGGCACTGTCTACGCACACAGATCCATGTTTTGAGTCAATTGTAGCCAAAACAGTCCACTTGAACTGATTCTCATTGTGATTTAGACTCAGGAAATGTTCTACCATTGGTGCCGATTGGACCTTTTTCCTGATTCTTGAGCGGTGTTGGGTTATTCTGATGTTAATTTGTTGACTCGTTTTGCCTATGTACCCCCTGTCACACGGGCATAGCACTGCATAAACCACATTTTTAGTTTTACAATTAGTGAAATTGGTATGTTTCCATGAAATTCCATTGTGGTTAAAGACCTCCCCCTCCAGTGTTGTTGGGCAAGCAACACAACTCCCACAGCGGTGATGACCCACGATGGGTGGTAGGTTCCGTTGCGTTGTCAAGTTACTTATGGGTTTCGGGATGTAGCTGTCAGCACGTATTAGTTGCTGCCCAATACTGAGGTTTTTCTTCATGGCGAAGATAGGCTTGGGCCGCTTTCATCAAATAATAGACATGCTGACGAGTGCTCAATCGGTTGGCTGTTTCTTCCAACTCGAATTCCTTTTCCTTTTTCAGAACCCTAATATCGGCGCTGGCACGCACCCACCCAACTCGTGACATGAATTTATTATTCACTCACGTAAGTACTGGTCTGTCGAGCGCTTCACGCGCCCATCAGCAGTCGCATGCAAATTTTAACGTCAGGCTTTGTTTAATATTTTTCACCAGAGTTGATGCAAAAACTTGCCACGTTGTCCCTTAGAGCACGGAGAATTGGAGACGGTATGCCCTGTGTGAGCCTACACTAGGTAAATCCCGCTTTTTCACTAAACCTTGTTAGGTTTCTATATTGCCCTAAAATCGACTTAGCCTCTGTCACCTTGTTATTTACAGGTGAGCACTGCATAAACAGTTAATAGGAGACGCCTAAAGTCCCACTGGTCACTGACCAGATATGAAGCATTCTTAAATTTTAAATGACTGCTTTGTGTTATAGACTGTCTGGGAAGAGTAGTTCCAATCAGTTTCTTTATTTTTCTTGTAAACAGTTGGCTTTCTCCCGAAAGACTCATCCAGCCCTGATGAGAGTCCGGTAATTCCAAAAACCGAGACTTGAAACGCGTCGGCCACTATATTAAGTATAGTTTGAATCTCGAATGATAGAAATCTTTGCATCAATTTGTAATTGTATTTGTAACAGTTACATTTTCCTTTTTCATGAATTGTGTAAACATGCAAGAATGATTTCATTATATTCCAACTGTTTTCACCAGGTAGATGATTAGATCACTACATGTTATAGTTGTTGATATTATTGATAAGAATTGTGATTTTTGTGTATATTCTTTTTTGTAAATGTGTATAATTGATTTGTGATTTTTTTAGTCACTTTGTGTATTGTATTGTTAGTAGGACATCACCAATAATGTATTCTCTGTTGAGTTGATTACATGTCCTTCTTTTTATAAAAGTGTTGAATAATTAAATACTAATTAGCCAAAGTCAAAGGCTAGGAATAACGGATTGATTTGCGTTTATTTCCGTTCTAAATATTTTTTCAAACTAAGTGGTTGTGAAGGTACATCTTCTTTGTTTAGCAGTAATTGGAAGTGAGGGATGTCTGGTCAAGCAAAAAAAATGTCAATTGATAAATCATCGAAAATTGGATTGCGAATCTCCCGAAAGAAAAGAGTTTTTCTATTTAGCTCTTTTGCAACTTTTTAAGCCTTGGCGTGCAGAAGAGGAACTGCTTGGGGATTTCCTCTGTTACGAAGACTCTTTCAATGCAGCCAAGGAGTCCATAGAATGTCCTGTTTTTCCAAAATATCTACAAATGTTGAATGCAGAAATTGAGCAGGAAGCAACAGTTGCAGCCGAGATTGCTAGAGACAGTTCTCAGGACAGTCAGAGTTCTGTTTCATTGAGTCAGGATCCACTAGGAGAACCAGTTATTGAAAATGAAGCTGCCACTGCCATGAATGAAGTGGAAAGAGCCATGGCACATGCTCAGAAGGATGCGGTTAACTTAGAAGAATTGGAAAGACAACTTAACATTGAGCAGAGGAAAATATATGTCGAAGTTACCAACCAAATTGAGCATGGATTAAGTCATGAGAAGGAAGAGTGCTCATGTATGTCGTTGAAGCCTGTCCGACTGTACGTGAGTGGAGAAGCAGGAACTGGAAAAAGTTTCCTTATTAAAACAATTTCATGTTATATGCAGAAAAGGACTGATTCATCGCTGTCTTGTGTTGTGACCGCTCCAACTGGACTGGCAGCTCATAACATTAAAGGGATTACTTTGCATCGGTTACTGATGCTGCCAGTGGAGCATGATAACAAATTACAATACCACAAGTTATCTGGAGATGCTTGTTGTGAAGTATCTCGAGTTTTGAAGAAGATGAAACTTCTTATCATTGACGAAGTAAGCATGGTTTCCAATCTCATGCTTGCTTTTGTGCATTTGAGAATGCAGGAAGTTCTTAAAACAGAGTATGATGTGTTATTCCGTGGCAAACACATCATTGTTTTTGGTGATCTTCTGCAGCTGACACCAGTGAAAGGACAACCAGTGTTTAAACTGCTTACACATGAAGATACCAAGAAGTGCCTAGGGAGCATTGGCAACGTTAACATATGGTTAAACTTCAGTTATGCTGAGCTGCGTGAAAATATGCGTCAGGCGAAGGACGAAGATTACAAGAATATTCTACAAGATATTAGAATCGGGAAAGTGACTGAGCATGGTAAAGAAGCTTTACATGCATGCTTACTGTCAAATTTATATCCAGAAGAAGATGTTTTGCCAGAGGATATTTTTCAGAAAATTACTGTGAAGAAATCTGGAATATGTTTGATGCCAACTCTTGCAGAATGTTCCAGCTTCAACAACAACATGTTGAATTTAGAAAAACAAGAGATTGTGAAACTTGAAGCTATTGACAAAATAGAGCATATGGGAGCAACAATTATTTTGTCAGAGAATTTGAAATCTAAATTGGTTTCATTAGAGAAGACTATATCTAAAACTGCGGGTTTTGAAAAGACTTTGAATGTGTGCTTAAATTGCCGAATCATTTTGAGAAGGAATTTACATGTTGAAAGAGGTCTGGTAAATGGATCAATGGGTAATGTTGTTGATTTTGAGAAATACAGAAATAGAGATGGAATTGAATTTTTAAAAATTAAATTTGATGGCATTGAGGAAGTACAGCTAATTGGTTGTTGCTCTGCTAGGTTTTTGCTTGTTAAAGACTTATATGTTCGCCGTAAGCAGTTTCCTGTTTGCTTGGCATATGCGGTGGCAATTCATAAATCGCAAGGTTTAAGTGTAGACACTGCTTTAGTGAATATTGGCAGTTCTGTATTTAAAGAGGGTATGGCTTATGTAGCATTGTCACGAGTCAAAACTTTATCCGGTTTGTACTTGATTGACTGTGATGTCACAAACATTTGTGCAGATCTAGATTGTGTTAAGGAATACAATAGGTTAAGAAGAGAGTATGCGCCACATTTGCCTCAATATCCTTTGATTGAGAAACGTGTGGTAGGCCGGAAACAAAGAAATATCAGTAATAGTAGGGAGGTTGTAGCAAAAAGACCAAAAGTCGATGAACCCAAAAGTGGAAGCAGGAATAAAATGAATTCTGTTGAAAATGTTGTTGGTTTTAAATCTGAAAATAGTTCTGGTGTCAACTGCTATGCTAATGTAGTTGTTAATGTTCTCTTTTCACTAGAGACTTTCAAAGAACAGATTGTGATCAATTCGGAACAAAGTTTATGCTGTTTGTTGAATTCTGTGTTAGAGAAATGTAGTGCTGATAAAACGAGAGTAGAAAGTGTGTCTGAAATTCGTTTTCTGTTAGACGAATGTTCAGGTCAAACAGAATTCTCTGAAAATATTCAGCAGGATTGTCAGGAGTTTTTTAATGTATATGCTTGATGTATTGCAAGATGAGGGTGTAGATGTAGATTATCTATTTGGCCTTTCTTATCAATGGCAGCATGACTGCGAGAACTGTAGGCTATCAAGTACTACTAGTGTAGACTCAGAAAGATTTATATATTTAACTTTGCCTGACAGTAAATCAGTATACTTCAATAAGCTAGTAAAGGCAGCCGATCAAAATATGCAGTGCAGCCAATGTAAGTCTGCAATGCTGTCCACATTATTTATACGAAGATATGGCCAGTATGTCATTTTAATGTTTCAACGATGTAGGCCTGATGGAACTAAATTGACAACTTTAATTAATAATTTTGTGGCTTCGCAGTTGTCAATATCAGGAAGGACTTTTAAAACTACTGCAATTATATATCATAATGGTCCTTCAACTAATTCAGGACAGTATACAGCTTATTTGAAATCTGGAAACAGTTGGTCATTCTGCAATGATTCTGTTTTAACTTTTAAAAAAAGATTGCCTTTCCATCTTCAAAATTCGTACCTCGTGTTCTTACAACCAAAATTTTAGGTAAGGAAGCTTGAGATTTGTTTAGAGGAATTTACAGAGGTTCTAATGGCTCCTACTATATATGGCCTTGTGGATAATTGTAGTACAGAGCGAAAACTGTTTGTTTTTATAAGCAAAGTCAAGCAGCAGATCAAAATAAGGAGTAGAGGAAATGTAAGTCTGCAATGCTGTCCACATTATTTTTGAAAACTTATGGATGAAATGTCATTTTACAATTTCAGCTACATAAACTGGAAGAAAATAAGTTGTTCAGTCTAATTAAAAATGTTTTTGCTACACAGTCATCGATTTCAGGAAGAACATTTGCAACTGCAGTTATTACATAATATGCTGGTCCTTTGACAACATCTGGATATTACACAGCTTATTTAAAATTAAAAAAATGGCTATTCTTTCAGCAAACATTACTAATTGAGTATGAAGCAATGTTGCCTTTTAACTTGATTTTTGAAGTCAGAATTTAGGGTAGGTAATTGGACTATAATGATTCTAGGTGTTGCTGTAACTTAGTGTGCTGTTTCAAATTGCTTTGTATGTCTCAGTTTTCTTAAAACAATTGAGTTTATCTTTCAGAAAGTGGCGGGCAGAAAATAGTAACAGCACAACAGAGTATAAGCTGTTCATAGGATATCCTTTGATGTCATAGAAAGTAAGTTACTTTGGAGAAGTTCCTATTTCTGCTTATTTATATTATTTGGGTTTTTTAAACACAATCATTTTGATTGTGGTTTTTTTTCCCCGCTGTTATATGATGAATACCTTCAACTCACTGTTTTCAGTGAAATTTGATATTTTCTGATAACAGCAAAAATAAACCATTAAATATGTTTAATTAATTTTCTACTTTGAATTGTGATTTCTAATATGTATATGGATTGGTGTGGCTCACTGGTTAGAGGTGGCAGACCCAGAAGCAGAGGTCGGCCTGGGACCAGGGTTCGATTCCTGACGTGGCAGGATCTTGGGCCTTGGTCAGCGGGCTCAATAATTCTCGCCTCGGTGCCTACTCCAACCATGGGTCCCATTCAGCAACTTTGGGTAATAGCTTGCGTAATCTCAACTAACAGCCCCATCAGCGCCGGGGATGCCTGGCATCACCTTGGGGATGCTCAGGAGGGACCATCTCACAGGGAAAGCCAGGATGGGTTCCCCAGCGGTATACAGCGCCGGGACGCCTCTTTGCTGGGTCAGCTGTACGCTTTACTAGTATACAACATTTAACATTCATTTTGTCTCATGCTCACTCTTTTTTACCATCTTGTATTAATTTAAATTTTTTTGTTCTTTCTTACACAGATTAAAAGTATGAAAATGATAATACAGTACGGTAATGACAATTATAAGGTAAGCGTTTAGTACTCTTTACGTTACATGTCTGTCAGATTTAACTTTTATTAGTTCCTCTGCTTTTTTTTTTTAACCCTAAGTTTCCTGTCTTTGCTACTTCCTTCATTTCTTTTTCTATTACTTATTTATACTACTCTTTTCACTTCTTTTATCAGTCCCTCTTTCAACAGTAACTGTGTGTTACTCCCTCTATTTTTCTTTCTTTTCACATTACTCTCTGTTTATTAACTCGTCTTTTTTTTAAAAATATTTTTTTTACTTCGCTCCCGGTTCGCGTACCCGAACGCTAACCGGGAAGCGTATCAAAAGAAATAGAGGATGCTAGAGTGCTAAACATTCTAGCAATTTTTTTTAAAAGGGAAGGTAGTTCTGAAAAGAACTTTTTTTATTATTTTTGATGTTTTATATTTTTTTTGTATTTTTTTTGAGGAAGGGGAAACAAAAATGATTTACTTCAAAGGGCTCAACAGGAGCAACAAAAAAAAAATTACTTTCTAGGACGTTTTGGACATTGATGGTTTTCATTTGATCTATTTATTAAAGTAATACTCATTTCTCCGCATGAAATTAATTTTCCACACTCTACACAAGTCAATCTCATCTGCCCAAAGTTCTTTTGCAGATTTGGGACCGTTTCCCTTGCCTCTGACTCACTTATTGCTAAGTCATTGGTGGATGTTTTTGCCGGTCGGGGGTTATCCACCAAATCTCGAAGTTGTGCTTTGGAATAATTAAGAGGGTGCCAACTCTCCATGTGCCGATGCATGGTATGATTACCAAAGCTATATTTTTTTCCGGTCCCTCTCGAGAGTGTTTTTTTGCAGATGAGGCAGGTAACGTACCTGGCATTAACTTTCTTTTCATGAGAAGGAAAAGAAAAAAATTGCCAGATAAAATTCACTTTCACACGGGACGTTCTTGGCATTTCTTTCAGAAAGCCACTTGTCCCTTGCTCCTCTTCCTCGTCTTCCTCTTCTTCTTCTTCCTGGTCGAAGATGACCTGGCTAGTCGGTCCTCTCTTCTTTGGTGGTGGTGAAGGTGGTGGAGATCCACCAGCTGCAGCTAATACAAATGCCATGTCTTAGCAAACAAAAACAGGTCTTTCTCTCATAAAAATGAAAGTCGGAGTGAGGAAAAAAGGTGGGACTTTCATCATTTGAGAAAAGAAAATGTTCTAAACCAATGAAAAGTGTTTGTTTTACGTCATATAATCAAGCGTTCCATCATTAGGAAACTAAAAGTAAAATGAACCAATGAAAAGTTTTAAGAACTAGTCACATGACCTGTTATGCTTACGTTCCGCGTTCCGCGCCGCGCCTCGGATCGATTCCGGGGCTTTACGTTTCGCGCCTTGGTTCGTGTTCCAGAACGCTTCCGGGTGCGCTAACGCAGCACGTCATAAGGGGCATTACGTAGTAACGCGATATGTTGCGTTTACGGGACGCGTCACGATGTGCCTTTCTAACGCGGTATTTGCACTAACGGAACGTTTACCGGTTCGCGGACCGGCAACGAAACAAGAAAAAATAATTTAAACTATAATATAAATTGAATTAAAAAATATAATACAAATATATATAAAATATATTTGTGAATTAGAATAAAAATATATGTTACAGCTATAGATATTAGCTTTTAAAAAAACAATGAAATTCACTGAAAAAACCATAGGTTATAGACCATATATAGTTAGGAATTAGCATTTACAAAACCTTGAAAATTCACTGAAAAAACCATAGGTTATAGACCATATATAGTTAGGGATTCGCATTTACAAAACCTTATTTTATTCGCACAAAACCATAGAAATTCGCATATATAGTTAGTTGCAATAACTATATATCGCGCACCCGCAATCCACTGCTGATGATGTCACATCTTACATCATTCATGACATGGTCAGTGACATCACTGATGACATCTCAAATGACATCACTGATGACATCTCAAATGAGATCACTGATGACATCACTGATGACATCACGGATGACATCTCATTTCACATTACTGATCACATCACTGATGACATCATTCATGTGATTATACAATGAACCTCTTCAGACTCTAATATAACCTAAGATACACTCAGTGTAAACAGACACTTACAGGCTGTCACTCATCCATGGAGTTACTCACACACCTAGTCAGTCATGCAAAGAATCAATCACACCTCCATTTCCTCAACTATACAGTTATACACACCTTACTTATTCAAACATATACTAACACATATTTACTCTCTTATACAATCCCTGATACAAGTTCACAATGATCCATACAGCCACTCACACATTCACTGGCTCTTATGCAGAGTTATTTATATATGTCAACTCTCACATGTACTGTGTTTTACATATGTACTTACTTTGACATGTAGCACTGAGATATCCATTCACTCTCCAATACACTGAAGCACACAGTCAACCGCCCATACAGCTGTTTCCACATGCACTTTTGAACCCATACATCTAGTGAATCAACTGCTCACACATCTATGCACAGAGTCATACACCTCCCAGCCACCCACACACACACTCAGTCTCCCATACAAATACTTGGGCAACCAATCAATAACCCATATACTTAATCATAAAGCTACTGATCAACACATGCAGCAGTTTACAGAACAACAGATATAATAATGCACAAATTAAGACAGTTTAGTCACTAACCCATGCACTCAGTGAGACACATTTAATCACTCACTCATACAGTCAGTCATGCACCTACTAAATCCTTCATCCAGACACTTATACATCCACTCATTCTTCAATATGTAAGACATATTTTAACTTTACAGAAACATACAGTCACTGGATGTTGTCATCAGTGATGTCATTTGAGATGTCATCAGTGATGTCACTGACCATGTCATGAATGATGTAATATGTGACATCATCAGCAGTGGATTGCGGGTGCGCGATATATAGTTATTGCAACTAACTATATATGCGAATTTCTATGGTTTTGTGCGAATAAAATAAGGTTTTGTAAATGCTAATCCCTAACTATATATGGTCTATAACCTATGGTTTTTTCAGTGAATTATCAAGGTTTTGTAAATGCTAATTCCTAACTATATATGGTCTATAACCTATGGTTTTTTCAGTGAATATATATATACATATATATATATATATATATTTTTTTTTTGACGAAGCTTTTGTAAGCGAAACGCGTCTGTCAAAGGTGATGGGGTTACAATAAAATCTACAAAATCGGAGACCTGTGTGCTGGCTTAATTTCAGCCTTATTGGAGTGAAAGTGTTCGAATATATATATATATGTATAAAACAAAGTCAAAGTTGTGAGCAAAGGCTCACTGTGCCTTTCTCCAGCCACTCCATGGCGGCGGTCCGTGATGAGGCAGGCAGCCTCAAACAAATACGCCAAAGCCGTCACACACTCCAACCGGGACAGCAATCACGGACACAAGATCTGCTGCAATAAACCTCCATTTTATTTCACTCGGGTCTAATGGCAAGTAGCACTCAACGCGTTTCAGGAACACTCCCTTGTTCACAAGTGCCTGTCTTCGCACTGTTTTGACTTAATACTGGGTGCTCCCTTGTGTCTGGACAAAGCTATACCTCTCTGAAGAGCTCTAATTAGAGCGAAACTCTGTGTCAGGGGTTGCTTTTACTCATTTCCGGTTGGCTTGAGTTGGTATTTCACTAATTCAAAGCTGTAATACTGTGCCTGGAGTGATGAATGGCTTTTGTAATTTTACAGCTCGGCAAGGACAGCACTGTACTAGTCCTATGCTTAAAGACTTTGCTGTATAAATTGCAAAAGACTTTGTCATTTTCTATCTCGGCGAGGATAGCACTGTGCTAATCCTATGCTTAAAAACTTTGATAGAAAAACAGGCATTTGAG
Organism: Lissotriton vulgaris; assembly: GCF_964263255.1. Taxonomy (NCBI): domain Eukaryota; kingdom Metazoa; phylum Chordata; class Amphibia; order Caudata; family Salamandridae; genus Lissotriton; species Lissotriton vulgaris. The sequence goes on from NC_141694.1 coordinate 580,143,574, forward strand.
GTGAGCAGATCTAGAGTGTCGCTGGTGTTGAGAGTGCTCCAACAGGGGCTACTTTCCACCTAAACTTGAGAACTACCCAGAGTTCTCTCCTTCTTTTTTGCATAATTTATGCGTCACTCTATGCCTGAAAAGGTTTTGTTTTGACTTAATACTGGGTGCTCCCTTGTGTCTGGACAAAGCTATACCTCTCTGAAGAGCTCCAATTAGAGCGAAAAACTGTGTCAGGGGTTGCTTTTACTCATTTCAGGTTGGCTTGAGTTGGTATTTCACTAATTCAAAGCTGTAATATTGTGCCTGGAGTGATAAATGACTTTTGTAATTTTACAGCTCGGCAAGGACAGCACTGTACTAATCCTATGCTTAAAGACTTTGCTGTATAAATTGCAAAAGACTTTGTCATTTTCTATCTCGGCGAAGATCGCACTGTGCTAATCCTATGCTTAAAAACTTTGATAGAAAAACAGGCATTTGAGGTGAGCAGATCTAGAGTGTCGCTGGTGTTGAGAGTGCTCCAACAGGGGTTGCTTTCCACCTAAACTTGAGAGCTACCCAGAGGTCTCTCCATTTTTGCGTAATTTATGCGTCACTCTTTGCCAGAAAAGGATTTCTTTTGACTTAATACTGGGTGCTCCCTTGTGTCTGGACAAAGCTATACCTCTGTGAAGAGCTCTAATTAGAGCGAAACACTGTGTCAGGGGTTGCTTTTACTCATTTCAGGTTGGCTTGAGTTGGTATTTCACTAATTCAAAGCTGTAATATTCTGCCTGGAGTGATAAATGGCTTTTGTAATTTTACAGCTCGGCAAGGACAGCACTGTACTAGTCCTATGCTTAAAGACTTTGCTGTATAAATTGCTAAAGACTTTGTCATTTTCTATCTCGGCGAGGATAGCACTGTGCTAATCCTATGCTTAAAAACTTTGATAGAAAAACAGGCATTTGAGGTGAGCAGATCTAGAGCGTCGCTGGTGTTGAGAGTGCTCCAACAGGGACTGCTTTCCACCTAAACTTGAGAACTACTCAGAGTTCTCTCCTTCGTTTTTGCACAATTTATACGTCACTCTATGCCTGAAAAGGTTTCGTTTTGACTTAATACTGGGTGCTCCCTTGTGTCTGGACAAAGCTATACCTCTCTGAAGAGCTCTAATTAGAGCGAAACAATGTATCAAGGGTTGCTTTTACTCATTTCAGGTTGGCTTGAGTTGGTATTTCACTAATTCAAAGCTGTAATATTGTGCCTGGAGTGATAAATGGCTTTTAAAATTTTACAGCTCGGCAAGGACAGCACTGTACTAGTCCTATGCTTAAAGACTTTGCTGTATAAATTGCAAAAGACTTTGTCATTTTCTATCTCGGCGAAGATCGCACTGTGCTAATCCTATGCTTAAAAACTTTGATAGAAAAACAGGCATTTGAGGTGAGCAGATCTAGAGTGTCGCTGGTGTTGAGAGTGCTCCAACAGGGGTTGCTTTCCACCTAAACTTGAGAGCTACCCAGAGGTCTCTCCATTTTTGCGTAATTTATGCGTCACTCTTTGCCAGAAAAGGATTTCTTTTGACTTAATACTGGGTGCTCCCTTGTGTCTGGACAAAGCTATACCTCTGTGAAGAGCTCTAATTAGAGCGAAACACTGTGTCAGGGGTTGCTTTTACTCATTTCAGGTTGGCTTGAGTTGGTATTTCACTAATTCAAAGCTGTAATATTCTGCCTGGAGTGATAAATGGCTTTTGTAATTTTACAGCTCGGCAAGGACAGCACTGTACTAGTCCTATGCTTAAAGACTTTGCTGTATAAATTGCTAAAGACTTTGTCATTTTCTATCTCGGCGAGGATAGCACTGTGCTAATCCTATGCTTAAAAACTTTGATAGAAAAACAGGCATTTGAGGTGAGCAGATCTAGAGCGTCGCTGGTGTTGAGAGTGCTCCAACAGGGACTGCTTTCCACCTAAACTTGAGAACTACTCAGAGTTCTCTCCTTCGTTTTTGCACAATTTATACGTCACTCTATGCCTGAAAAGGTTTCGTTTTGACTTAATACTGGGTGCTCCCTTGTGTCTGGACAAAGCTATACCTCTCTGAAGAGCTCTAATTAGAGCGAAACAATGTATCAAGGGTTGCTTTTACTCATTTCAGGTTGGCTTGAGTTGGTATTTCACTAATTCAAAGCTGTAATATTGTGCCTGGAGTGATAAATGGCTTTTAAAATTTTACAGCTCGGCAAGGACAGCACTGTACTAGTCCTATGCTTAAAGACTTTGCTGTATAAATTGCAAAAGACTTTGTCATTTTCTATCTCGGCGAGGATAGCACTGTGCTAATCCTATGCTTAAAAACTTTGATAGAAAAACAGGCATTTGAGATGAGCAGATCTAGAGTGTCGCTGGTGTTGAGAGTGCTCCAACAGGGGCTGCTTTCCACCTAAACTTGAGAACTATCCAGAGTTCTCTCTATCTTTTTTGCATAATTTATGCGTCACTCTATGCCTGAAAAGGTTTTGTTTTGACTTAATACTGGGTGCTCCCTTGTGTCTGGACAAAGCTATACCTCTCTGAAGAGCTCTAATTAGAGCGAAACACTGTGTCAGGGGTTGCTTTTACTCATTTCAGGTTGGCTTGAGTTGGTATTTCACTAATTCAAAGCTGTAATATTCTGCCTGGAGTGATAAATGGCTTTTGTAATTTTACAGCTCGGCAAGGACAGCACTGTACTAGTCCTATGCTTAAAGACTTTGCTGTATAAATTGCAAAAGACTTTCTCATTTTCTATCTCGGCGAGGATAGCACTGTGCTAATCCTATGCTTAAAAACTTTGATAGAAAAACAGGCATTTGAGGTGAGCAGATCTAGAGTGTCGCTGGTGTTGAGAGTGCTCCAACAAGGGCTGCTTTCCACCTAAACTTGAAAACTACCCAGAGTTCTCTCCTTCTTTTTTGCATATATATATATATATATATATATATATATATATATATATATATATATATATATATATATATATATATATATATATATATATATATATATATATATATATATATATATATATATATATATATATTCACTGAAAAAACCATAGGTTATAGTCGATATATAGTTAGGAATTTGCATTTACAAAACCTTGAAAATTCAATGAAAAAACCATTGGTTTTAGGCCATATATAGTTAGGGATTTGCATTTACAAAACCTTATTTTACTCGCATAAAACCATTGAAATTCCATATATAGTTAGATGCGCTAACTATATATCGCGCACCCGCAATCCACTGCTGATGATGTCACATATTACATCATTCATGACATGGTCAGTGACATCACTGATGACATCACTGATGACAACTCAAATGACATCACTGATGACATCTCAAATGACATCACTGATGACAACTCAAATGACATCACTGACAACATCACAGATGACATCATTCATGTGTTAATACGATGAACCTCTACAGACTCTGATATATCCTTAGATACACTCAGTGAAAACAGACACTCACAGACTGTCACTCATCCATGGAGTTACTCATACACCTAGACAGTCATGCAAAGAATCAAACACACCTCCAATTCCTCAACTATACAGTTATACACACCTTACTTATTGAAACATATTCTAATACATATTTACTCTCTTATACAATCCTTGATACATGTTCACAATGATCCATACAGCCACTCACACATTCACTGGCTGTTATGCACAGTTATTTATATATGTTAACTCTCACATGTACTGTGTTTTACATATGTACTTACTTTGACATGTAGCACTGAGATATCCATTCACTCACCAATACACTCATGCACACAGTCAACCGCCCATATAGCTGTTTCCACATGCACTCTTGAACTCATACACCTAGTGAATCAACTGCTTACACATCTATGCACAGAATCACACACCTCCCAGCCACCCACACACATACTCAGTCTCCCATACAAATACTTGAGCAACCAATCAATAACCCATATAGTTATTTATATAGCTACTGATCAACACATGCAGCAGTTTACAGAACAACAGATATAATGATACACAAATTAATACAGTTTAATCACTAACCTATGCACTCAGTGAGACACATTTAATCACTCCCTCATACAGTCAGTCATGCACCTACTAAATCCTTCATCCAGACATTTATACATCCACTCATTCTTCAATATGTAAGACATATTTTAACTTTACAGAAACTTCCAGTCACTGGATGTTGTCATCAGTGATGTCATTTGAGTTGTCATCAGTGATGTCATCAGTGATGTCACTGACCATGTCATGAATGATGTAATATGTGACATCATCAGCAGTGGATTGCGGGTGCGCGATATATAGTTAGCGCATCTAACTATATATGGAATTTCAATGGTTTTATGCGAGTAAAATAAGGTTTTGTAAATGCAAATCCCTAACTATATATGGCCGAAAAACCAATGGTTTTTTCATTGAATTTTCAAGGTTTTGTAAATGCAAATTCCTAACTATATATCGACTATAACCTATGGTTTTTTCAGTGAATTTCAATGGTTTTTTAATAGCAAATATGAAAAGCTTTAAAATGTCAAGTACGTGATAGATAAAAACATTTTCGTATTTATGCACGCTGATGTGCTTTGAACGCTGCACCCCCCCTCCCCTCTTTTCTCTTATTAGTACTCTCTCTTTGCAGATAGTGAACGGTAGTTAACGCAGACCTTTACCCCCGTTGTAATCCGTCGAACCTGCTTGTCTCTCCATTTGATTGATTGTTATCCAAGCATTTACTGTTTTCCAATTGATTCTCTTTAGTTCATTCTCTATTTACAAACAAGCACAAAGTCGCAATACTCTGTTTAGTCTTTGCAGATAGTGAAAAATCGTGAAAAATCGTGTAAAAAAATAAAAGTAATCGAGCAAAATCAGTAGGCCACTAATTGGATCTCTTTTTGACCTCGCTAAAATAGAAATATTAGGAACAACCCTTCATGAGAAATACGAAAATAGTGAGATGAACTGAGCTCCACACCATGAGGGCTGCAAGACAGCTCGGCTCCGTCACCCATCCCGCCCAAAATAACGACAAACCCTATGCAAATATTAAAAATATAGACAACACACCAGCAAAGAAACAGGGTAAAACATTTTATTAAATAACTATTTACATAACGTTGGTTTATAAGATGATGTCAGTAGTGGACCGATGTGTGAATAGGTCGGAAGTAGCACAAGGCGCCAAGATCCGGATGGAAAGTCCTGGATGTTGGGTGCCATAGTTCAGAGTTCTGAGTTTGAGCCTTTTTCAATGCCTGTGCTTTGTTGTTTCCCCTCCATCAAAAACAAAAAAAAATATAAAACTGTGCAAAAATACAAAAAAATCAAAAAATGTTTACAAAAGCAGTGCTTGTAAGACTGTCTGAAGCTTATTTCCACCTACTGCAGCTTCACCATTCTCAAAGTAAGTGAGGGTCGTTTGTGGACCTGACTGCATTTGAAAACAATGTTATATGGTACCCCCCTAAACCGCTTGACGGAGGCCCCCGAGGGGCGGTGTGATGGCACGGACTCAGAGAAGACGCTTGGCTCCGACCCCCTCCCCAAGTCTTATAGCACTGGTGTAGCCTGAGATCGCCCCCGACATAGGCGGCCGGCTCCCGGGGTCCGGCGGAACTTTTTGCCTTTTGATGACTCTTCTATTCTGGACTTTGTCCCACAATCCGTTTGACCTGAAGACACGCTGTAGTGGGGCGCCCCTTTACCGTTTTAGTTGCCATTCCGCCCGCTTTTGCCACACTGTGCCTCTTCCGCCATTCAGCTGTTTACCGCCCGCTCTTGCGACTACAGCGTCTCGCTCACCATGTAGTTAAGTTGCTCCCGCTCTTGCGGTGCAGCTATAGGCGGCTGCCACAGGACTCTCAAAATGGCGGCCGGCTCTTCGGTTTTAGGCCTGGTCCACTAAAATGGCCCTGGGACACCTTGGAACTCGGACGCTTCCCTGATAGGGCTTGGGTCCCATTCTCGAAAGCGTCCCCTCAGCCTTGAAGATTCTACAAAAGTCTTGGGGGCCCCCGACTCCCGCAGGCTTCTGGTGGGGAGTGGCTGCCATGTCTGCTCGTGAAATGGCCACGACGGAGCTACGAGATGGTAGTGCTCTCATGCTGACGCCAGCTTTAGTCTGAAACATCCAGAAACACTGTAGTCTACCAATTCGATCAGTTCCGGTAGCGCCCCAACATGACCCGGAAGAGAAGAACTTGCCCTCCCCTCTTTGACTGATGGTTCTTGTTGCCTGTCCCCTCTGTTGTCATTTAACAGAACTTTTTGGACTGCTGAAAGGGGTTGTGTTCCGAACGCTGGTTGGTGGAGACATTTTGACTATATTCTTGACCTACGTTGTCGCGTAATGCGTTATATGACACGCCGCGTTAGCGCACCCGGAAGTGATCCGGGGCGCGGCGCGCAGCGCGTAACGTAAGCATAACAGGTCATGTGACTTGTTAATAAAACTTTTTATTGGTTCATTTTACTTTTGTTATTTTAATAATGAAAAGCTTGGTCATATGACCTAAAAAATACGCTTTTTATTGATTTCGAACTTTTTTTTTTAAACATATATGTTATAATATTCCAGGCTAATGTACTTTCCCGGAAAATTTACAACTGTCCTGCAAGTAAAATATATTCCTTTTTCGAGAAAAAGGGCGTTTCTTCGTTCCATGACGGAGCCGTTGAGTAAAAGAGACTCGGCCTGCTGTCTTAGTCGCCGATACGCCTGATTATCAGATTCTTATCGATCACTTTATGTTGCAGGAGTGGAAAACACAACTGCCCTTGACCATTTATCTTTACTGCGTTCCTACGTATTATACCTTTTATCCGTCATGTAATTGGACTGCTTTATTTCACTTGCCTTTTACTGATTCGAAAACAGTGACTAAAAGTAAAAACTTTACCAATCTAAATACTACTACCGTGTTTTGTTTTAAAAACCTTTATTGTGAAAATGTCAGTATACAAATACGGGCCTATAACCACGTGGGCCGGCCACGGAGCAAACTGAAATCGTATATGATGAGGAGACATTTACACTGTAGAGGAACGTAACGAGCGGGCCATTAGGTTACAAGAACTAAGGTGTCTAACAGTTGCGGAATCGGTGGACGTACATTTTGTAATTAAAATAACACAGGGCCACTTACAATAAAATTTTCTAGATATACATTTGCGGGCAAGGAGTTACGAGTCCCATTTATACCGGCGCCATTTTGGGCGAGGCCGGGCAGGTCCAAGATATAGTCAAAATGTCTCCACCAACAATCGGCCAGACCAGAACCCCTTTCGGCCCTTTATGCTACAAGATGGTGTCTTCCATTCAGAAAATATTTTTGGCAGCATTTTGAAAGGAAAGATAAACAGCCGTTCTCCTAGTGAGTCTCACATTGTTACATTTAGGAAGAATGTTGAAGAGTAATATGTGGAAAATCTGAAGCCATTTTTCTACAAACTCTCAATCAGCCTTGGATGGAAAAAAAAATCCTGAAGAATGTACAAACTGAAAACCAATTTTTGTCTGTATAGCATCAACAGCAACGCTTGAGTCAGCTTTGTGTCAAGTCGCCATTTTCATTCAATCAATAGCGTCCCCCTGCACACATTCAGGAACCTGGTCGTGTCTTCAGGTGAAACGGATTGTGGGACAAGCAGAAAGGAAAAGGAAAAAAGTTCCGCCGGACCTCGGGAGCCTGCCGCCTATGTCATGGGCGATCTTTGGCCACACCAGGGCAATAGTGAAGCTGCAGCAGGTGCAAAAGAGCTTCAGACAGTCTTACAAGCACTGCTTTTCTAAACATTTTTTTGTATTTTTGCACAGTTTTATATTTTTTTTTTGTTTTTGATGGAGGGGAAACAACAAAAAACAGGCATTGAAAAAAGCTCAACAGTGCAGGGCGCCTTGTGCTGGTTCCGACCTATTCACACATCGGTCCACTACTGACATCACCTCATAAGCCAACGGGGCACCCCACACTGACTTTCGGCGCAGCATTGTAGGATGGCCACACCAGTGCGGCAACTTGCTGGACACCACCTCGGTGCCATCCGGATCTCGGCGCGTTCGAGTCACTGTACCGCAAGAGTGACCGGAACTCAGCTGAACACGCCGTCTTTCGGCGCAGCATTGTAGGATGGCCACACCAGTGCAGCAATTTGCTGGACACCACCTTGGGCAATAGTGAAGCTGCAAAAGGTGCAAATAAGCTTCAGACAGTCTTCAACTTAGTCTGATTCTTATAATAAACTTCAGATAGTCTTACAAGCACTGCTCAGAACTCTCAACTATGGCACTCAACATCCAGAACTTGCCATTCGGATCTTGGCGCCTTGTGCTGGTTCCGACCTATTTACACATCGGTCCACTACTGACATCACCTCATAAGCCAACGGGGCACCCCACGCCGACTTTCGGCGCAGCATTGTAGGATGGCCACACCAGTGCGGCAATTTGCTGGACACCACCTCGGTGCCATCCGGATCTCGGCGCGTTCGAGTCACTGTACCGCAAGAGTGACCGCAACTCAGCTGGACACGCCGTCTTTCGGCGCAGCATTGTAGGATGGCCACACCAGTGCAGCAATTTGCTGGAAACCACCTCGGTGCCATCCGGATCTCGGTGCGTTGTGCTGCCTTCGGCCTACTGTAGCCGCAAGTGCGGACGCAACTCAGTTGGACGGCGAGTGAAACGCTAAGGGGCGCCGCACTGCAGCCGAGGAGCCTCCATCTTGGGGGAGACGCACAGCCCCCACTGACTGACGCGACCTCACAGGCCAACGGGGCGCCCCACGCCGACTTTCGGCGCAGCATTGTAGGATGGCCACACCAGTGCGGCAATTTGCTGGACACCACCTCGGTGCCATCCGGATCTCGACGCGTTGTGCTGCCTTCGGCCTATTCGCACATCGGTCCGCTACTGACGCCGCCTCACGTGCCAACGGATTTTCTACACTTTTTGTAGCCCTATGCCGCATAACAGGTCATGTGACTTGTTTATAAAACTTTTCATTGGTTCATTTTACTTTTGGTTTCCTAAAGATGGAAGGCTTGGTCATATGACCTAAAAATAACACTTTTCATTGGTTTAGAACATTTTTTTTCCCCAAACGATGAAAGCCCCACCTTGTTTCTGGATCATTCAGACTGAAGCTGGCGTCAGCATGAGAGCACCACCATCTCGTGGCTCCGTCGTGGTCATTCCGCGAGCAATCATGGCAGCCGCTCCCCACCGGAAGCCTGCGGGAGTCGGGGTCCCCCAAGACTTTTGTAGAATCTTCACGGCTGAGGGGATGCTTTTCGAGAATGGAGCCCAAGCCCTAGCAGGCAAGCGTCCGAGTTCCAAGGTGTCCCAGGGCCATTTCAGTGGACCAGGCCCAAAACCGAAGAGCCGGCCGCCATTTTAAGAGTCATGTGGCAGCCGCCTATCGCTGCACTGCAAGAGTGGGAGCAACTCAACAACATGGTGAGCGAGACGCTGTAGCCGCAAGAGCGGGCGCAACTCAGCTGGATGGCCGCCACCTGGGGAGGCCCGTTCACGCCGCCTCCCCCACGCCCCCCCCCCCCCCCGGGCCGCCCCACGCCAATTTTCGGAGCAGCATTGTAGGATACCAAAACCAGTGCGGCAGTTTACTGGACATCACCTGGGTGCCATCAACATCTCAGCGCGTTCTGCTGCCTTGGGACTATTCGCACAACAGACCGCTACTGACGAGGCCTCCCCCCGCACCACCCCGGACGCCCCACGCCAATTTTCGGAGCAGCATTGTAGGATCCCAAAACCAGTGCGGCACCCAGGCGACATCACCTGGGGGCCGTCCAGAACTCTGCACGTTGTGCTGCCTTGGGACTATTCGCACAAAAGACAGCTTCTGACCATTGTTGCTTTTTTGGGTGAAAAATGTTTAAATGTTTTTACAGTTTTTGTTCCGTTCATTATATTTAAAAGTTAATAAAGTTTTATAATGTTACTTTGTTGGAGTGTTATAAATTTTTTAAAAAACGGGTGAATGGGGCCTTGAATCGGGTTATTGTCATGTGTGGGCTTTGCAAGTGTACTGCTACAGGATCGGACATTTCAAACTCAAATGCACGTTCTTTTTCTTACCTTTCCGAAGCATGGAGCGCAATAGCAGGCAGAGAAAGGGTGATGCACGTGTTGAACACTACCTGACCTGGCAAGTTGCTGGCAGTGCCCCCCCGCCCGCTCCTGAAAGAGGGCACACACACACCGCCGCCCCGAGTACTTCACAAATCTTTAAAAGACCATGCGCTTGTTCATGAGGCTTAAATGGTTTATCACCTCTTCTAGAACACCTGCATCGACCCTCTGATGTTTCCTGGAAAAATTACCACGTAACACAATACCAAGCCCTGTCAGCTGAAACCCCCGAGGAATCGTGGGGCATATTATCAAGGGGGTTTATCTCCGCTTTTTTGGCTTTAAAAGCCATAAAAGCGGAGATAAAATTATCTCCCTATTACCAAGCTGTCGCTAACACCAGTTAGTGACAGCTAAAAGGAGATAGCGACCATCTTGGGCCCCGCTTTGCATGTCAGTGATACTTATCACTAATGACATGCAAAGTGGGCGTGCCAAGATGTTAGCGACTGGAAACAGTCCCTAACATCGCTATCTCCTATTACCAACTTTTGGAGATATTCGCGCTAAACGCGAATATCTCCAAAAGCTAACACCTGCCCTGAGCAGTTCTTAGCCATGTTATCCAATGGGAGGTGGATAACATGGCTAAGAGCATTTGCTCGATAATACATGAATATCGCTGACTTTTCTGCGATAATAGCAAGGTTTATCTGCGATAAAAATCGCCGATGTGAGGCGAAAATTTTTGTCTCTAAACAAGTTAGAGACAAAAATTATCGCTAGTTGTTCGTAATATGCCCCCGGGTTTTTGCTTGCAGAAATCGGGAGGCGGGAGACTAGCACTGAAATCAGTAGTCTCACGCCTGAATCGGGAGGGTTGGCATGTCTGGATTCTCTTTAGCTGGGGCCATAAACTACATCCGCAGGGGTAAGTGATAGCCTGGGACCAGCCTGGCATCTAAAATGGCTGCCGTGCACGACAAAATTGTGGCATTGGAAAAAAGGCAAGATGGCGCAGACAATGTTTATCAATAAGGATTCATTTATAACAAAATATTTTATCGCAGTGACAAATTGGCGGTCAACACTTCCTGATTTCCATCGAATCGAACGTTAACAGACGTCACGCAGCAAAAAAAATAAAAAGCTCACGCACAGCCGCTGGAAAAGATGTATCAACATATATGAGCCTCCTCAGCCACCCTCATGAAACATAGGGGATTAGGATACGTCTCCCGCACCCCCTTATACCTAGTAATTTAATTAAAACGAAGCACAAAATGGCAAATTCCCGTTTCGCTACCAGTTTGCGGCCCAGTTCGCGGCCCGTGAAGCGCTTCTACCGTGAAAAATCATTTTTTTTTTATTTTCCCCACGGGACCCTTTAATAACCCCAACAACATTCCTAGGGGGTCAAGAGGGGTATACCTTGCCCCCTTTCATTAAATTCCCCCTTCGTTTTTCACCTCTTCTTCTCTCTCGATCCTACCGAGAGATAAGATGGCGGCCGCTCCGGACTGTCACGCAGCAAAAAAAAAAAAAGCTCACGCACAGCCGCTGGAAGAGATGTATCAACATATATGAGCCTCCTCAGCCACCCTCATGAAACATAGGGGATTAGGATACGTCTCCCGCACCCCCTTATACCTAGTAATTTAATTAACGAAGCACAAAATGGCGAATTCCCGTTTCGCTACCAGTTTGCGGCCCAGTTCGCGGCCCGTGAAGCGCTTCTACCGTGAAAAATCATTTTTTTTTTTATTTTCCCCACGGGACCCTTTAATAACCCCAACAACATTCCTAGGGGGTCAAGAGGGGTATACCTTGCCCCCTTTCATTAAATTCCCCCTTCGTTTTTCACCTCTTCTTCTCTCTCGATCCTACCGAGAGATGAGATGGCGGCCGCTCCGGACTGTTTAGAATGTTGACAGACACCGGAGAGCCAATCAGCTTTCTGCGCTCAAAGTTCCGTTTCGCGAAAAGTAAGCAAACCGGAGCGCAGCCTGGAGCGCTGTTACAGATATATATCTTGTTTTAAACGTTAATTTCTCAAAAACTACTGGAGCACATATATTGAGACCTAGCAAAGGCACATCGGGCTAACAGTCCCTACAATTTTGCCAAGTTTCGTGCAAATCCATTCAGCCGTTCGAGCTAAAAGTGAGTCCAACCGCCCTATGGAAATTAACATGGGAAAAACGTGTTTTGGGACCCCCCTTTTTTCTCGGCCCCCCCTCGACAAAACCCCCCCAAATTTTCAAGGGCTGCTCAGAAACAAAATGTGCCATTTTCCTGAAAATTTCAGCCGATTCCGTCCACAAACGCCAAAGTTATTAGACATAGAATTTTCAAAAATGCCATAGGGAAAAAATCCTAACTATATATACCTACTGGCGATAGCCAGTAGGTAATATATATATATATATATATATATATATATATATTTCACACACAAACAGGAAACCCTTTGAAGAGATGTGCCACACGAAGGTTTATCAGGAACTCACGAGGAACAGCTTTTCAAAGTAAAATGCCAGACGCATGTCAGGTTAAGACCTTTCTTCAGTGGCATGTAGTTATAAGAGACTGCAAGCGCAAATGGAACTGCACAGTTTATAATTTCCAGCACCTGTCCTTGTGGGCGTGGTAATTCGCATGGCCTTGTGGGTGATGTAGTGCAGACATGTGCAATCCCCCGGGTAGGCCCATTGTAGCTTCCAATGGGAGTCTCACCGAGAACCTTTCTATTTATGTGGATGCGTTTCTTTCACCTTTGGTCATGTCGCTGCCTTCCTATCTAAGAGACACAAAGCATTTCTTGACCTATATTGACAAAGTCATTTGGAAAGACACTTATTGTATGATGGTGTTAGACATCACCAGTTTATACACGTGCATTGCACATGGTGATGGTTTGAGGGCCATGGCGAGTTTTTTGGATAAACGTCCTGTACGCTTTTATGAGCACAACAAAATGTTACTGGAATTTATGAACTTTAGTCTCAATAACAATATTTTTCTTTTCAGCAAACAATTGTTTAAGCAGATGTCCGGAGTTGCTATGGGAGCCTGCTCTGCTCCCAGTTTTGCCAACCTTTTTGTAGGTTGGTGGGAGGAACAGGCGTCCTGGGGCAACACCAACCAGGAGTGGGTTAACCGGATTATAGGGTGGTATCGTTATATAGACGATCTTTTCATCATTCTAGAAAGCCCTGTAGAAACTGCCAGTGCCTTTATAGACGTACTTAACAACAGTGATGTGAACCTTAAATTTTCTGGCAACATCAGTAGGACCACTGTGAACTACCTGGACCTCACTGTGTATATTGATAAAGATGGGATGATACAGACTAAACTGTTCAGAAAAGAGACAGTGGGGAATTCCACGCTCTTTGCCACCAGTAGTCATCCTCGCCAATTGATAGAGAGTATCCCTTATGGAGAACTTCTAAGGTTAAGGCGGAACAATTCCAATGATGATGACTTCAAGAAGGCAGCGGATGCTAGCCTTCAGAGATTCAAGATTAGGGGCTACAGAGAAGATGTTTTAGCTCGTGCCTATGATAGAGCTAAAAAGATGAAGCGAAAAGATCTGTTGAAACCCAAAATAACAAAAAAATCCAGTAATGGGGCGTTTCGCCTCATCACTACCTTCTCTCAAAATGCGGGGCAAATTAAGAAGATATTCAAAATGAATTGGAATATCTTACTGTCTGATAACATCATTAAAGCTGACCTACCCACCAACCCGTTAATCACTTTCAGGAAGGCTAGATCTCCTAGGGATCACTTGGTTTCCAGCCATTACTCTGCTCCTGAAAGAATCTCTAAATTACCTACACTGAGTGGTTTTTACCCCTGTGGCCGGTGCAAGGCATGTAAATATAGTAAGCAGACGCTTACTTTTAAGATACCTGGTTTGGCCGTTCCTAGAAAAATCACGAAATTCTTGACATGCTCCACCCCCTATGCGATTTACTGCCTCACCTGCCCTTGTGGTTTGAACTACATTGGCAGCACGACCAATGCAGTCAAACTGAGAATTTTAGAGCATATGCGTGCTATTGCCAAGAAAGTCGAAACCTACCCTGTAGCCAGGCACTTCGAGAGGATGCATAAAAGTAACAGGGATCTGTTATCCTATACCTGTCTCCACAGTGTCCCGGCCAATATCAGAGGAGGTGATCGTCTCCTCAAACTTAGACGGTTGGAATCAAGGTACATAATCGATTTACAGAGTAAAAATCCTAACGGCCTGAACATGCATGAAGAGCTATCAGTACACTTGGGTTAAATAGAGTTGTACAGTCGTCATGTATTTATATTCTGTCTGATTTTTGTTTTATTCACTGCATCATCACAACTGTCTCTTTCCTAGCTTTTAATAATCTGGGCTATTATAGACTCTATGTTTTGAACATTCATCTTGGCGAATATATTGATAATACAGAGACGTCATCTGGTTATGTACTCTCAGGCTTATATCTTTGCCCATCCAGGGCGAGATTCTTCCATTTCGATATCCATGAGGTGTGATAACTTTGACACAGTATTAACAGCATCTGTGCTTGAATTTTTTGCAACTGTTTTATACATGTATTCTACATAGGTAGATATGGCACGTGATTGTCATCTTCGATGATGGGACTATTTTTCTAGAGTGTCATGCTATATTTGTTGATCACCAATGGATATGTTATGCTTGTATGAGTGCCCATCGAGGGCAGCATTTTACAAGAATTGCAGAGTTGGACTAATTGTGCCCATCCCGGGCTGTATTATTCATGAATTAGAAACAGGGCATTATTGCTTTTATGTTTGTTGTCGAGCCATGTTCTATAATTTTGATTCACAAGTGTCCATTACGAAGGTGTATAAGTTTATGTGCTTGATGATGTACACCGTCCCAACATGGCGGCCATTCACGACAACAACACTGTAGTCCTTCTTTGCTTGTGATTATGCCTCATGACGTCTTTTTAAAGAGACGAGTTTCGATACTCTTTGCACAATTTGACAAAGCCCTATGGCGAAACGCGTCGTTGCTGTTTAGTTCCCTGAAATAAACCTGCAGTGGAACTACCCCCTGAGTGTGCTACTTTCCTTTGGATACATTGTCTCAAATGACATCACTGATGACATCACTGATGACAACATCCAGTGACTGTATGTTTCTGTAAAGTTAAAATATGTCTTACATATTAAAGAATGAGTGTATGTATAAGTGTCTGGATGAAGCATTTAGTAGGTGCATGACTGACTGTATGAGAGAGTGATTAAATGAGTCTCACTGAGTGCATGGGTTAGTGACTAAACTGTCTTAATTTGTGCATCAATATATATGTTGTTCTGTAAACTGCTGCATGTGTTGATCAGTAGCTATATGAGTAACTATATGGGTTATTGATTGGTTGCCCAAGTATTTGTATGGGAGAGTGTGTGTGTGTGTGGGTGGCTGGGAGGTGTGTGACTCTGTGCATAGATGTGTCAACAGTTGATTCACTAGATGTATGGATTCAAAACTGCATGTGGAAACAACTGTATGGGTTGTTGACTGTATTCATGAGTGTATTGGTGAGTGAATGTATATCTCAGTGCTACATGTCAAAGTAAGTACATATGTAAAACACAGTACATGTGAGAGTTGTCATATATAAATTACTGTGCATATGAGCCAGTGAATGTGTGAGTGGCTGTATGGATCATTGTAAACTTGTATCAGGGATTGTATAAGAGAGTAAATATGTGTTAGTATATGTTTGAATAAGTAAGGTGTGTATAACTGTATAGTTGAAGAAATGGAGGAGTGATTGATTTTCTACATGAGTGACTAGGTGTGTGAGTAACTCCATGGATGAGTGACAGTCTGTGAGTGTCTGTTTACACTGATTGTATCTAAGGTTATATTAGAATCTGAAGAGGTTCATCGTATTATCACATGAATGATATCATCAGTGATGTGATGAGTAATGTCAAATGAGATGTCATCAGTGATGTCATTTAAGATGTCATTTGAGATGTCATCAGTGATGTCATAAGTGATGTCATTTGAGGTGTCATCAGTGATGTCATCAGTGATGTCATTTGAGATGTCATCAGCGATGTCAACAGTGATGTCACTGACCATGTCATGAATGATGTAATATGTAACATCATCAGCAGTGGGTTGCGGTTGCGCGATATATAGTTATTGCATCTAACTATATATGCGAATTTCTATGGTTTTGTGCGAGTAAATTAAGGTTTTGTAAATGCTAATCCCTAACTATATATGGGCTAAAACCTATGGTTTTTTCAGTGAATTTCAATGGTTTTTTAATAGCAAATATCAAAAGCTGTCAAATGTCAAGTACATGATAGGTAAAAACTTTTTCGTGTTTATGCACGCTGATGTGCTTTGAACGCTGCCCCCCCCCCTCTTTTCTCTTATTAGTACTCTCTCTTTGCAGATAGTGAAGGGTAGTTAACGCTGGCCTTTGCCCCCGTTGTAATCCGTCGTGCCTGCTTGTCTCTCCATTTGATTGATTGTTATCCAAG
Organism: Lissotriton vulgaris; assembly: GCF_964263255.1. NCBI lineage: Eukaryota > Metazoa > Chordata > Amphibia > Caudata > Salamandridae > Lissotriton > Lissotriton vulgaris. Next base: position 580,160,235 of record NC_141694.1, read on the forward strand.
CATTTACTGTTTTAGAATTGATTCTCTTTGGTTCATTCTCTATTTACCAAGAAGCACAAAGTCGCAATACTCTGTTTAGTCTTTGCAGATAGTGAAAAATCGTGTAAAAAAACAAAAGTAATCGAGCAAAATCAGTAGGCCACTAATGAGATCTCTTTTTGACCTCGCTAAAATAGAAACATTAGGAACAATCCTTCATGAGAAATACGAAAATAGTGAGATGAACTGAGCTCCACACCATGATGGCTGCAAGACAGCTCGGCTCCGCCACCCACCCCGCCCAAAATAACGATAAACTCTATGCAAATATTATAAATATATACAACACACCAGCAAAGTAACAGGGTAAAACATTTTATTAAATAACTATTTACATAACTATTTTATACTTTTTGTTGCCTGATCCGGCTAGCTCAATCGATCGAGCATGAAACTCATGCACTCTGATAGCAAGCGTTGCTGCTGATGCTATGCAGACAAAAACTGGTTTTCAGTTTGTACATTCTTCAAGATTTTTCCATCCAAGGCTGGTTGAGAGTTTGTAGAACAATGGCTTCAGATTTTCAACATACGGTGTGGTGGCGCGGACTGGGAGGGGGCGCTTGGCTCCTGCCCCCTCCCCAAGTCTTGTTGCCCTGGTGTGGCCTAAGATCGCCCCCGACATAGGCGGCCGGCTCCCGGGGTCCGGCGGAACTTTTTGCCTTTTGATGACTCTTCCATTCTGGACCTTGTCCTACAATCCGTTTGACCTGAAGACAAGCTGTAGTGGGGCGCCCCTTTACCGTTTCAGTTGCCATTCCGCCCGCTTTTGCTACACTGTGCCTCTTCCGCCATTCAGCTGTTTACCGCCCGCTCTTGCGACTACAACGTCTCGCTCACAATGTAGTTGAGTTGCTCCCACTCTTGCGATGCAGCGATAGGCGGCTGCCACAAGACTCTCCAAATGGCGGCCGGCTCTTCAGATTTGGGCGTGATCCACTAAAATGGCCCTGGGACACCTTGGAACTCGGACGCTTGTCTGCTAGGGCTTGGGCCCCATTCTCGAAAGCGTCCCCTGAGCCTTGAAGATTCTACAAAAGTCTTGGGGGCCCCCGACTCCCGCAGGATTCTGGTGGGGAGCGGCTGCCATGATTGCTCGTGGAATGGCCACGACTGAGCTACGAGATGGTGGTGCTCTCATGCTAATGCCAGCTTCAGTCTGAAACATCCAGAAACACTGTAGACTACCAATTCGATCAGTTCCGGTAGCGCCCCAACGTGACCCGGTAGGGAAGAACTTGCCCTCCCCTCTTTGACTGATGGTTCTTGTTGCCTGTCCCTTCTGTTGTCATTTAACAGAACTTTTTAGACTGCTGAAAGGGGTTGTGTTCCGACCGCTGGTTGGTGGAGACATTTTGAGTATATTCTTGACCTACGTTGTCGCGTAATGCGTTATATGACACGCCGCGTTAGCGCACCCGGAAGTGCTCCGGTGCGCGAAGCGCAGCTTCCCGGAAGCGATCCGGGGCGCGGCGCGTAACGTAAGCATAACAGGTCATGTGACTTGTTTATAAAACTTTTCATTGGTTCATTTTACTTTTGTTATTCTAATGATGAAAGGCTTGGTCATATGACCTAAAAATTACGCTTTTTATTGCTTTCGAACATTATTGTTTCTTAAACATATATGTTATAATGTTCCAGGCTAATGTACTTTCCCGGAAAATTTACAACTGTCCTGCAAGTAAAATATATTCCTTTTTCTAGCAAAAGGGCATTTATTCGTCCCATGACGGAGCCGTTGAGCAAAAGATGCTCGGCCTGCTGTCTTAGTCACCGATACGCCTGAATATCAGATTCTTATCGATCACTTTATGTTGCAGGAGTAAAAAACACAACAGCCCTTGACCATTTATCTTTACTGCGTTCCTGCGTATTATACCTTTTATCCGTCATGTAATTGGACTGCTTTATTTCACTTGCCTTTTACTGATTCGAAAACAGTGACTAAAATTAAAAACTTTACCAATGTAAATACTACTATCATGTTTTGTTTTAAAAACCTTTATTGTAAAAATGTCAGTATACAAATACGGGCCTATAACCACGTGGGCCGGCCACGGAGCAAACTGGAATCGTATATGATGAGGAGACATTTACACTGTAGAGGAACGTAACGAGCGGGCCATTAGGTTGCAAGAACTAAGGTGTCTAACAGTTGCGGAATCGGTGGACGTACATTTTGTAATTAAAATACGACAGGGCCACTTACAATAAAATTTTCTAGATATACATTTGCGGGCAAGTACCATGGGTGACGTTAATTCGAACTTTCAATAGTACAGTAATCAATAACACATCAGAACTTAATATCAATAAGGATGTTGAAATATTCAATCAATTCTCGTCCCCGCCCGCCATGTGCTTCAAAACTGCATATGTATCTCGTGATATCAAGGTTGTACAACCAGTACACAACAAGGAGTTACGAGTCCCATTTATACCGGCGCCATTTTGGGCGAGGCCGGGCAGGTCCAGGATATAGTCAAAATGTCTCCACCAACCAGCGGTCAGACCAGAACCCCTTTCAGCAGTCAAAAAAGGTTCAGTTAAATGACAACAGAAGAGATAGGCAACAAGAACCAACAGTCAAAAGAGGGGAGGGCAAGATCTGAAGCCATTGTTCTACAAACTCTCAACCAGCCTTGGATGGAAAAATCCTGAAGAATGTACAAACTGAAAACCAGTTTTTGTTTGTATAGCATCACCAGCAACGCTTGAGTCAGCTTTGTGTGAAGCCGCCATTTTGATTCAATCAATAGCGTCCCCCTGCACACATTCAGGGACCTGGTCGTGTCTTCAGGTCAAACGGATTGTGGGACAAGATGCAGAAAGGAAAAGGAAAAAAGTTCTGCCAGACCTCGGAAGCCGGCCACCTATGTCATGGGCGATCTTTGGCCACACCAGGGCAATAGTGAAGCTGCAGCAGGTGCAAATAAGCTTCAGACAGTGTTACAAGCACTGCTCAGAACTCTCAACTATGGCACCCAACATCCAGGACTTGCCATCCGGATCTTGGCGCCTTGTGCTGGTTCTGACCTATTCACACATCAGTCCGCTACTGACACCACCTCATAAGCCAACGGGGCACCCCACGCCGACTTTCGGCGCAGCATTGTAGGATGGCCACACCAGTGCGGCAACTTGCTAGACACCACCTCGGTGCCATCCAGATCTTGGCGCGTTGTGCTGCCTTCGGCCTACTGTAGCCGCAAGTGCGGACGCAACTCAGCTGGATAGCGAGTGAAACACCAAGGGGCGCCCCACTGCAGCCGAGGAGCCTCCACCTTGGGGGCGACGCACAGCATCACATTGCTTTCCAATTCAGTCAGATCCTCAAACAGCCCCCACTGACTGACGCGACCTCACAGGCCAACGGGTGCCCCACGCCGACTTTCGGCGCAGCATTGTAGGATGGCCACACCAGTGCGACAACTTGCTGAACACCACCTCGGTGCCATCCGGATCTTGGCGCGTTGTGCTGCCTTCAGCCTATTCGCACATCTGTCCGCTACTGACGCCGCCTCACGTGCCAACGGATTTTCTACGCTTTTTATAGCAGCGCGTAATGTAAGCATAACAGGTCATGTGACTTGTTTATAAAACTTTTCATTGGTTCATTTTACTTTTGGTTTCCTAATGATAGAAGGCTTGATCATATGACCTAAAAATAACACTTTTCATTGGATTGAAACATTTTTTTTTCCCAAACGATGAAAGCCCCACCTTGTTTCTGGATGTTTCAGACTGAAGCTGGCGTCAGCATGAGAGCACCACCATCTCGTGGCTCCGTCGTGGTCATTCCGCGAGCAATCATGGCAGCCGCTCCCCACCGGAAGCCTGCAGGAGTCGGGCCCCCCAAGACTTTTGTAAAATCTTCAAGGCTCAGGGGACATCCGAGTTCCAAGGTGTCCCAGGGCCATTTTAGTCCCTGATTCCAGTTGGTGACCGAATAACTAATTTGAGAAGGCTTGAGTCAAAACTAATAATCAGATTCAAAACGAGAAGCCCTTGGGGTCTCAACGCCGATGAGGAACTTTATGTACATTTATAAGTCCGGTGCTTGTTCCTACTTTGCTTTATTGTGTTTTGTTTTGTTTTGACGAAGAAATGAAAAAAGTCGTTGAAATATGGAGAGAAGGGTACATTGCAACAGTAAAGAAATTTCTGTTTCTACAACTTTAGCAACATGAATTCAATGTATGTGACAAGTAGAAAATGATTTGATTTTAATTGTCCATGCACTGTGATTACTGTTGATCTACAGCAGGTAGCGACATAATCAATACTCTAAGGCACTTAGCCATTACTAAAACATGGACACTCAGTCCACTACTGTATAACTAAATATTCAGAGGTGATAATTCGCGCAAAATGATGTGAGCAAACTCAGCCACATCACTAATGGTCCGTGGACCACACCTTGCGCCTTGGCACTCACCATTAAGTACAATTAAGAGAGTACAAATTATGTCGTGAAAATGCTGGGATCCGGTATTCTATATTGCATGGTTTGGAGTTACATCAATCCATAAGACTACTGTGCCCACAATGCACCATAATTGCCACGTGGTGACTACAGGTATTTAACATGGAAAGTAATGATGGACTAATGTTTGTACCGTGACCAGGGACAGATTGTTGTCCGAAACGCGTAGGTGGGGATCCTACAGAAAATAAACCCAAGCATTTAACTAATGGAGTAGTGTGCGGCGTGTTTCTTTATTGAAATGTTTTTGCTGAAAGGTATTCTGCGAGGGTGTCCTGAACCTCGCCGCCGGCACCAGCTACAGAAGCTCCTCTCATTCTTGGGACATTTGCTCGTAAAATATATATACATATATATATATATATATATTCACTGAAAAAACCATAGGTTTCAGGCCTTATATAGTTAGGAATTAGCATTTTAAAAACCTTTAAAATTCACTCAAAAAACTATAAGTTTTAGGGGTGTTATAGTTAGCTGGGCATTTCACTCATACAAAACCATTGAAATTGCTCCTATATAGTTAGTTGTACTAACTGTATTTGAGGCACCCGCTATCCACTGCTGATGATGTCACATATTACATCATTCATGACATGGTCAGTGACATCACTGATGACATCTCAAATGACATCACTGAGGACATCCCTGATGACATCATCCAGTGAATGTGGTTTGCTTCGTTATTTAAATATGCATTATATATATATATCAATTTGCATTGAAGAATGAGTGGATATATAAAAATAAATATTTGGATGGAGGATTTAGTCTCAGTGTAATTGACTGTTTACTTGACCAATTTATAGTGTCTCACTAAATATAGTGGATAGTGACTAAACTGTTTGAATATATGTATCACTTTGTCAGTTGTTGTGTAAACTGGTTCTCCAGTTGGTTACTAGCTATGTGAAAATCTATATTAGTTATTGATTAGTTAACTGAGTATTTGTATGGGAGAGTGAATGTGTGTGTGGTTCGGTGGGGGGTGTGTGACTGCCCAAAGATGTGTGAATAGTTGATTCACTAGATATATGAAGTTAAAACTACATGTTCCAACAGTTGTTTGGGTGAGTGAATATCTTTATGGGTGTGGTGATGAGCAAATATATTTCTCAATGGTACATGTCCAATAAACTAAAAAAATAAAAGGCAGTGTATGTGTCAGTTGTTGTATATAAATAAGTATACATAAGACTCAATGATTGTGTGAGTGACTGTATGGATAACTTTATACTTGTAATAATGATTTTATAATTCACTAAGTATGACTTACTATCTAAATGAATAGATGAAGTTGTGTTTGTACAAGTGTGTAGCCAAGTAAATATGTTCGTATGATCCATTGTTTGCATAAGTGAGTAGGATGACTTCATATGTGAATAGGATGTGTGCTGGTGTGTAATGTAATGTCGATTTAGGTGTATAAGTGTTTTTGATAGTGTTTTGATAGTGTTCTATTGTTCATTGACAGCATGTATGAGTGAATGTACAGGTAAGTGATTAGATGTGTGTATACATCTATGAATCACTGAGTGGGTTTTTAGATACTTGTATTGCTGTAACAATGGATTCAAATATGATACTCTGTATTTTACAAAGAGTGATGAAAGATTTTACTAGAGTAGGAAAGGGTGTATGTGCTTGTCACGTGGATGATGTCATCAGTGATGTCATCAGTGATGTCATTTGAGATGTCATCAGTGATGTCACTGAACATCCGGACCAGAGGGACACAAGTAGGTGCCTAAATGTAGGAGGTATCCGGTGCACAAAGTTGCTAGGATATCGAACCCCTCCGAATCCATTGGGCCCAGTTAGGTCTCAGGAAATGAACCACGTGTTTTTGGAACTAAATACGTAGGTATCATTGCATGCACTTAATAGAGTTTGCTGCAGTTAAATTTAATAATTAAAAATTTTCAATATCTCATTGAAGAGTTAAGGAGTGGCGAACACAGGGCTGGTCCCTGTGTAGTCCCGAAGAAGTGCTTGGGGTATGCACGAAACATGTCGACTATAGAAGTTGATAGGTACATCTGGACACATTACGTTTAGGGCAGCCTATCTTTCCACCCCGTTTTTAATATTACCACCTAGAGGCAAGAATAAAGTTTATTGAAAACCTACTGGGCAGGTATTTTTAACACACATCACATAGTCCACTCCCCACAATATACATGCACCACACATAGTCTTAAAAAGTGCTCCTACGTAACTTCGCAAGTCGCAGCACGCCCTAGCCCGTAGAGGACTGGGATGGCCCCAATGATGAAGCATGTCACCGTGGGGCAACCCCGGTGAGTGAGGGGACACCTAAAAAAGGAGCAATTCTCCTTTTTTGTACACAATAACATATTTCCACAGTCAACCCCAGTGTGTGCTGACTGCTATCTAGCAAGGCTCTTAGGTATCTGGAAACAGAGACCTTTTTTTGTTTATGTCACTGACCATGTCATGAATGATGTAATATGTGACATCATCAGCAGTGGATTGCGGATGCGCGAAATATAGTTAGTACAACTAACTATATAGAAGCAATTTCAATGGTTTTGTATGAGTGAAATGTCCAGCTAACTATAACACCCCTAAAACTTATAGTTTTTTGAGTGAATTTTAAAGGTTTTTTGAATGCTAATTCCTAACTATATAAGGCCTGAAACCTATGGTTTTTTCAGTGAATTTCAAAGGTTTTTTTAATGCTAATTTAATTTTAATCCTCATCCTCCTAGACCTCTCCGCGGCATTCGACACGGTCTGCCACCGCACCCTAGTACGGCACCTCAGCAACATCGGAATCCAGGACAAGGCGCTGGAATGGATCATCTCCTTCCTCGACGGAAGAACACAGAGAGTCCGCCTACCACCGTACAAGTCAGAGGCCTCCGAAGTCATCTGCGGCGTCCCCCAAGGATCATCTCTGAGCCCCACCCTCTTCAACGTCTACATGAGCCCCCTCGCGGCCATCGTACGCAAACACAACCTCAGCATAATCTCCTACGCCGACGACACCCAGCTGATCCTCTCCCTGACCAACGACCCCGCCGCCGCCAGAGCCAACCTGCACGAAGGGATGAAAGAGGTAGCCGAGTGGATGACGACCAGCCGCCTGAAACTGAACTCGGACAAGACGGAGGTCCTCATCCTGGGCTCCTCACCCTCCGCCTGGGACGACTCCTGGTGGCCTCCCGCCCTGGGCACCGCACCCAAACCGACAGACCATGCACGAAACCTGGGCTTCATCCTGGACTCCTCCCTCTCCATGACCAGGCAAGTCAACAACGTCTCCTCGGCGTGCTTCAACATCCTACGCATGCTACGGAAGATCTTCTGGTGGATCCCCACCGAGACCAGGAAGACCGTCACCCAGGCCCTCGTCACCAGCCGACTGGACTACGGCAACGCCCTCTACGCCGGTACCACCGCCAAGCTCCAGAAGAGACTCCAGCGGATCCAGAACGCCTCAGCCAGACTCATCCTCGACATCCCACGAACCAGCCACATCTCCGGACATCTGAGAGACCTTCACTGGCTCCCCGTCAACAAAAGAATCACCTTCCGCCTCCTCACCCACGCACACAAAGCCCTACACGACCAAGGCCCGAGCTACCTCAACAGCCGAGTCAACTTCTACGCTCCCAAACGCCACCTCCGATCAGCCAACCACGCCCTCGCCGCCGTCCCCCGCATCCGAAGAGCGACTACAGGAGGAAGGTCCTTCTCCTACCTGGCCGCCAAGACCTGGAACTCCCTCCCGACCGACCTGCGCCTGACCCAAGACCACCTCTCCTTCAGGAAGAAGCTGAAGACCTGGCTGTTCGAGCAGTAGCGGCACCCCCCCTCCCCCCCCCCCAGCGCCTTGAGACCCTACGGGTATGTAGCGCGCTTCATAAGTGTCACTGATTGATTGATTGAACTATATAAGACCTGAAAGCCCACCAGGAATCTCCAGTATGCGCCAGGGGACTGCATTGCAGAGAGGTGTAATGAAGCCACGCCCCTTTTTACACCTCTCTGCAATGCAGCCCCGTGCATGTTTAAAGAGGGGGAACTAATTCCCCTTGCATACTGGGGGCCCCTGGGGGCCAACTAGCCCACCTGGAACCTCCAGTATGCGCCAGGGGACTGCATTGCAGAGGTGTAATGAGGCTCTGCCCCTTGTTACACCTTTCTGCAACGCAGCTCCCTGCCGCGTTTGCAGAGGGGGAATTAATTCCCCTTACATACTGGGGGTCCCTGGGGGCCAACTAGCCCACCAGGAGCCTCCAGTATGCGCCAGGGGACTGCATTGCAGAGAGGTGTAATGATGCCACGCCCCTTTTTACACCTCTCTGCAACGCAGCCCCGTGCGTGTTTTAAGAGGGGGAACTAATTCCCCTTGCATACTGGGGGCCCCTGGGGGCCAACTAGCCCACCTGGAACCTCCAGTATGCGCTGGGGGCTGATTTGCACAGAGGTGTAATGAGGCTATGCCCCTTTTTACACCTCTCTGGAACGCAGGTCACTGGCGCGTTTGCAGAGGGGGGACTATTTCCCCTTGCATACTGGAGGTCCCTGGGTCATATCTGCCCAAACGCCGATATTCCGAACGATTGAAAATGACTTTTCTTGAGAAACATTTGGATTTGGATTATCATGTCCTATTCTTTGGAAGTTTTGAAAGACTGACTTTGAGGATGCTATAAATTACTCAAGTCTGCCCGAATTGTCTGGGTAAAATTGAGACCTAGTCACTTTGAATAAGAATGTACTTATGTCTCGTCTAACATTTGGAAGAAATATCTATTTATATGACAACAGGATACCAACATAACTTGAAGGAAATAAGAACGCCCTGAAGAGGTCCTGTTGTACAGAATGAAACGTGTCGGCTGGCTGTGGTACATAAACTTAAGGAAAATAAAAGCATTTGAATATACACCAAGATTCAGCGCTTCAATAAGGACTCTAAGTGATATGATTTGATTGGACTTATTGTGCAAGTGGTGTTGTGCCAAACTTTGGAATATTCTCCACTATTCTCTACTACTTACTCTCTACTACTCCACTACTCTCTAATACTCACTCTCTACTACTCATTCTCTACTGCTCTACTACTCTCTACTACTCTCTCTCTACTACTCACTCCCTACTACTCACTATAGGCTAATCCCTACTACTCACTCTCTACTACTCTCTACTCTCTACTACTCACTCTCCACTACTCTCTCTCTACTACTCACTCTTTACTACTCACTCTTTACTACTCACTCTCTACTACTCTCTACTACTCACTCTCTACTTCTCACTCTCTACTACTCTACTACTCACTCTACTACTCACTCTCTACTACTCTCTACTACTCACTCTCTACTACTCTCTCTACTACTCTCTACTACTCACTATACTACTCCCTCTCTACTACTCTCTACTATTCTCCCTCTTAGCTACTCACTCTCTACTACTCTCTACTACTCACTCTCTACTACTCACTCTCTACTATTCTCTACTACTCACTCTTTACTACTCTCTACTACTCACTCTCTACTGCTCTCTACTACTCACTCTACTACTTACTCTCCACTACACTCTACCACTCACTCTCTACTACTCACTCTCTACTACTCACTCTACTATTCACTCTACTACTCTCTATTACTCACTCTCTGCTACTCTCTCTACTGTGCTCTACTACTCTCTACTACTCACTCTCTAGTCTCTATTACTCACTCTCTACTCTCTACCTCTCCCTACTTCTCTCTCTACTAGTCTCTACCTCTACCTCTACCTCTCTACCTCTACACCTTTACCTCTCTACCTCTCTCTACACGCACACATATACACATATACACATATGTACATATGCATATATATATGCATATGCATATATATATATGAATGTGTATATATTACCTACTGGTGGTCGCCAGTAGTTAGTTATAGTTAGGATTTTTTTTCAATGTTAAATCTCAAAATTCTATTTGGAATAACTTTGGCGCCGGTTGACGAATCTGCCTGAAAATTTCCTCAAACTGGCCTCTCGGCGCCCCAGTCCTTCCCTGAAAGTTTGGGGGGGATTTGTCAAGCGGAGGCCGAGATAAAAGGGGGGTTCCAAAATGCGTTTTCCCCATGTTAATTTCCATAGGGCGGTCAACCTCACTTTTAGCCCGAACGGCTGAATGGATTTCCATCAAACTTGGCAAAATTGTAGGGACTGGTAGCCCGATGTGCCTTTGCTATGTCTCAAGATATGTGCTCCAGTGGATTTTGAGTAATTTAGGTTCAAAAAAATATATATATCTATAGGCGTGCCCCAGTACGCGCACCGGGGAGCGCACCGGGCGCGCCACACGACTTGCGCACGGAAAGCTGATTGGCTCACGGGTGTCTGTAAACATTCGAAACAGTCTGGAGCGGCCGCCATCTTGTGTCGAGACACAAGAGGTGGCATAAAAAAGGGGGAAATGACTATAAGGGGGCAGAGTAGACCCTCCCTGACCCCCTAGGTTTGATGTGGGGGCTTTAAAAGGGCCCCGCGGGCAAAAAAAAAAGTTTTTTTTTTTTTTATTTTTGCGGGGGGAGAACCCGGTACGCGAACCGGGGAGCGGACCGGGAAGCGTACTATGGGGAAAAAAGAATGACAGACTTTTAAAAATTGTATGTTTATTAATTGTTGTTTTTGTTGTTTTTTTTTATTTTGTATTTAAGTACCAACATGTAGGTATCAATGTAGAGTCTAAAATTTAATATACACCGTCTCCTTTGTAGATATCTTGCATGTTGTTACAGAAGTTATTGTGGTATATGGAATTCATACCATAGTCCGTCAGGAAAGCAGAAACAACATGGAGGCAGGAGATGATAAAGAGATGTTAAATACACATTGGAGATAATATAGTGGGAGAAAGGAAGTAACTATGAGCAAACTTACTATGTAACACAAAAAAGTTGTATAGTATATTTTAAGTCTCACTTTATATTATATCTATTTTGGTACTATTTCATAATTTACTTATAAAAAAGAATAATGTCTCAAACAATTTTTAATTTTTAAATAAAAATTTATTGTTGTGATTTTTCAAAATCTAAAAGAATTTGCAACATTAATTCATCAGGTATGTCCTCCTTTTCATTCCATGATTCAATTTCTTCTACACAATTAATTAAGTCTTGGTCCAGAGAGTTATCCATAAAGTCTATTTCATCTTTGTCTTCCTTAGGATTGTTTTCCATATTAATTTCAAATGAAATATTAATTGCATTTTGTCGTCCTTCCATTTTCTTGCTGTAAATTGCATAAAAAATAAATATATCAGTAGAGATAGGGCATTGTTGGGTTAATGTTCAGCAGGTACTTCTGAGTTTTTAACAGTGAAGTAATTTTTGGGCAGTGTATGGTTTCAGGCAGGAAGTAGAACTATTAAAAAAGTGCCTGTGATGAAGCCTAAGTAAATTCATAATTATACCAGAGAAGCCTAACTCAATCCATAATTATAATAGTCAAGCCTATCTTAATGTCTAACCCTTACAGAAGGACAGTATATAACTAACTGAAAACGTTTTCCCAAATTAACTTAAAGTGCATAACATAGTTCTCCTTTTAAATTAACAACTTACCTTTTTCAAATTAGTTGAAGTTTTCTGTCAAACTTTTTTCCAAATGTACCTTAGGTAGTGTTAGTCAAAATGGCTGTGTTTCCCTCTCATTTTTCATATATATTCATGTACTTAACCAATCAAATGTCAGCACATAAAAGTACAAAATGTAAGTAACATTTTAAGTGGTTGAAAATTCAAACAGTTTCATATGTGTTTTTGTCATGTAATTTACCTCAGGATATTTAGACAGGGCTCAATGGAATACATCATTTAGGACACTTATTTAAACATGTATTTTTCCATCGACCTTTACATATACATATATAAAACATATTTATTTTTCGGAAAGACACACATTCACTGGATGGTGTCATCAGTGATGTCATGAGTGATGTCACTGACCATGTCATGAGTGATGTAATATGTGATGTCATCAGCAGTGCATTACACCTGCAAGTTATAGTGAGTCCAACTAACTATAACATGGGAATTTCATTGGTTTTATGTCAGTAAAATTTCCCGCTAACTATAACTGGTGTGAAACCTATGGTTTTTTCAGTGAATATATATATACATACATACATATACAAACATATATAATCTTCATATCTATATAAATACAAATATAAATGCATGCATACATATACATATATGCATACGTATGCATATTATTTACGTGAAAGTTTTAAAAACACTAATAAAAGCAAAGCTAAAAAGCCACCTAATTACAAACAGAATGGCTTTAACTTAAACGAGGGCGAGATCTGTTGCATTTTCAATGCTTGTTTACTTTGGTTCCATCAAGAACGCATTCAGATGTGTCACACATTTGCCATACATTCTGAATGTTAGCACTCTAGTTGATAATTAGATCACTGAACTAAAGCTACTGCTCACCAGGGAAGTCTGCTGCTGGTATTCGAAGTGCATGTTTCAGTCTGCATGTCAGAATTTTTTTCATGAAATAGAAGAGGATTTGAGAAGTCACTCAAAATGTGCCCTAATTTTTCTTTTTGAAGCACTAATCATACTTTTTTATGGCAAAATTACCCCCTCTTTTTGTTCCTTTTTAAATTAAATGTTTTCAGACTTACCACTTCATTCCAATCAAGATGGCTTCTGGTGTGCCATACTTTTGTCATAAATAAGACTGTTAGCGCTCTAGTTGTTCTTTAGAACACTCTGGGACATTCTGTCATTGGGCTACACTTGGGCTACATCTGGGTGATATTTGGGCTACATTTGGGCTCTTTTGTCTCTGGTGGCCATCTTGGGAGACTGCATGTCAGGATTTTTTTAATGAAATAGAAGAGGATTTGAGAAGTCACTCAAAATGTGCCCTCATTTTTCTTTCTGCAGCACTAATCATACTTTCTGTGGCAAAATATACCCCCTCATTTTCTTCCTTTTTAAATTGAATGTTTTAGGAGTTACCACTTTATTCCAATCAAGATGGCTTCAGGTGTGCCATACCTTTGTAATAATTAGGACTGTTAGCACTCTAGTTGTTCTTTAGAACACTCTGGGACATTCTGTCATTGGGCTATACTTGGGCTACATCTGGTGATATTTGGGCTACATTTGGGATCTTGTGTCTCTGATGACCATCTTGGGAGACTGCATGTCAGAATTTTTTAATGAAATTGAAGAGGATTTGAGAAGTCACTCAAAATGTGCCCTCATTTTTCTTTCTGCAGCACTAATCACACTTTCTATGGCAAAATATACCCCCTCATTTTGTTCCTTTTTAAATTAAATGTTTTAAGAGTTACCACTTTATTCCCATCAAGATACCTTCAGGTGTGCCATACCTTTGTAATAAGTAGGACTGTTAGCGCTTTAGTTGTTCTTTAGAACACTCTAGGAGGCAGCAGTAGAACACAAAGGAATCAACTGACAGTCTCTGTCCTTGTTGGATGTACATGTTTTACTGAGAATGTCAGACTTCATTCTCACATGACTGAGAAAGATAATGTGAATTTACAGAAAATATGCTTTCAGTTTAACTTTTAGATCCCCTTCCAAACCACTGTGGGAAAAGCATGAGATAATAGTTTTCTTTCAAACATGATTCATGATATCCCAGCAGAAGGCTTTTTCACATGGTAAAATCACCTTAGAACACACCACAATTCCTAAAATGAGCATGGTACCATCAACAAATGATTTATAATGTAACTAAAGTCCTAAAACCCTCTATTAACTACAATGTTTTTTAATGAGGTGCTATCATGTATATTGGTCCCAAGATGGCTGCCAACACTTCTTGGATGAAGTGCTGACAGCCAATCACATTTCACTATGAGATGTTAATTTTCATAAAAACTACTGGAGCAATTTTCACCAAATATTGCAAAGGCACTTCTGCGTACCAGTCCCTACAATTTTGCCAAGTTTGGTGTAATTCCGTTCAGCGGTTCGGGCTGTAGACTTGTCAGAACGTCCTATGGAAATTAACATGGGGAAAACACGTTTTGGGACCCCCCCTTTTTTCTCAGCCCCCACTTCACGATTCCCCCCGAAACTTTCAGGGAAGGAGCGCAGCGGAGCTGGCCAAAACTTTGGAAAATTACACGCAAATTCGTCAACCGGCGCCAAAGTTATTCCCAATAGAATGTTGCGGATTTCTTATGGTAGCCAATCCTAACTATATATACCTACTGGCTACCGGATTGTTTACAATGTTGACAGCCAATCAGCTTCTCCTCAGACTCTCGTTACGCTGCCGGTTAGTTGCCCGGTTAGCTGCCCGGTTCGCTGCCCGGTTCGCGTACCGGGACGCGCCTCTATGGCAAAAAATCGCAAAAAATTGTTTTCTTTTTTTTTTGCCCCGCGGGGCACTTTAATATCCCCCTCATCAATCCTAGGGGGTCAGGAGGGGTCTACCTTGCCCCCTTTCCTTCATTTCCCCCTTCGTTTTTCACCACCTCTTGACTCTAGATCCTACCGAGAGACAAGATGGCGGCCGCTCCGGACTGTTTAGAATGTTGACAGACACCGGAGAGCCAATCAGCTTCGCTTCTTGAAGTTCCGTTACGCTTCCGGTACGCGAACCGGAGCGATGTCACAGATATATATATTTTTTAAAATGTTAATTTCTCAAAATCCACTGGAGCACATATATTGAGACATAGCAAAGGCACATCGGGCTACCAGTCCCTACAATTTTGCCAAGTTTCGTGTAAATCCATTCAGCCGTTCGAGCTAAAAGTGAGTCCAACTGCCCTATGGAAAAATGAATGGAAAAAACGTGTTTTGGGACCCCCAAATTTTCAGGGCCTGCTCAGAAACAAAAGTGCCATTTTCCTGAAAATTTCAGCCAATTCTGTCCACAAACGCCAAAGTTATTCGACATAGAATTTTCAGAAATCCCATAGGAAAAAAATCCTAACTATATATACCTACTGGCTATCGCCAGTAGGTAATAAGCATATTCTATCTTTACAGAACACACAATCACCGGATGATGTCATCAGTGATGTCATTTGAGATGTTATCAGTGACGTCCCTGACCATGTCATGAGTGATGTAATATGTGAAGTCATCAGCTGTGCACTGTGGGGGCTCGAGTTATACTTAGCTCAACTAACTATAATGGCCTAATTTCTCTGGTTTTGTACGAGTAAAATGTCCAACTAACTATAACGTCCCTGAAACCTGTTGTTTTTTCTGTGAAATTCTATGTTTTTTTTAAATGCTAATTTTTAACTATAATGACCCTGAAACCTATGGTCTTTCAGTGAATATATATTTAGGAGAAACTGCAAATCCAAAATAAATTACACGTATTTTAGTATAAAAAATTAAAAAAAACTGAGTATTTTAATTAGGTATGTGAGTTATAGAAACTAAGCTAAAAGACTGGTTTGTAACATATCTTTCAGGATGGCTAATCCCCACACTTCTGTGGGTTTGTGTTTCTAATTTTCTCTATGCCAATATAGTTTATTTTACTCCAGAGCTACTCTCTCTGGTGTTCGAGAATTCTGAAATAAAACAAATTTTACTTCAACCACCTTTGCGGGTAACACCAGCCCTGAACTTAGACTTTATCCTTCCAGCAAGCGTCAGCACGAGCTGACTTATGCCCAGTGATGGCTGCAAATGCTCCAATAAAAACACAAAGCCACACACATGCACAGGAATTTGCTTTGAAAACAGTTTTGGCCGCTGCTGAACTTCAAACATGTTAAAGGTGTTAAACTAGGCCCCCGTCCAATAAAAGCAGTAACAAGCTTGGTCTCCTGTCGTGCTCTAAGGTTTATAATATTTTCACACTTGCAGTAGTTTTGCTTTTCTTCTGATTAATGACAGAAGCGCAAAGTGTTGCTTAACATCATGGCCTCTTAATTTCCAAGTATATACTTTCTTCACTTATGTTTTCTGCACTGGTGCATGTGCAAGGGATGTGGAACTCCTTATGCCTCTATTAAAAATGCATTGTATGATTAAGGTTTAACTATGGGGAAAAGATAATATTAGCAATTTTGAAATGTCTTGGAGGGTACGCTGTTGTGGATTCTGTATTAAGTCAACAGATGTGACTGCTGTACAGTGGTGTTGCATTGAGCGAGAATTATCGATAACTACGTCAATCAAGGAAGATTCTTAAAAAACGCATTACTGTCGGAGGTGTATCTCTCCATATGGAGTAAATGTTTGCCTTTTTTTTTATTCACAGTCTATGCCAGGAGTACTTCTAGCAGGCTGTGACAGGCACAATTTTCCGGGAGTCGTCTGGAATTCTTCTTTGAATTCCAAGTTCTTCTGAGCGCCAGATGCCATATTATGCATTGGCAGTGGTTCCTGTGGACACCAACGAATAATATCACAATATAATTCTCAGCACAATCGCAGTTACCTGGGAGTCTATCAATGTCAGGGAAAGAAGAACATGTAACACAGGAGGTATAGAGAAACAAGCTCTTTAATATATGAAAATTCACACATTTGTTATAATTTTATCTGTGTTGAGTGTCCCAAGTGAAAAAAAGCGTGAACCCTATGAGTATCAATTGTGACTTTTGTGACATGAAAACAAGGTTTCAATGTTGTTACAGAAAATGACCATTCAATGGATACACGATCAATGTTAACAGTTTCTTAGTTTAATAGTAGGGACTGGGATTGGCTTGCTTTCAAATTGTCAATGACGTTTTGACCCAGCTACTAAAGTGGGGTCTTATCAGGACCTAACAATGCAGAGACACCTGTGGATGACTGATTGTGAGTGCAGGGAACACCTGTGGGAGTACGGAGTGGTTAAGGATTCTCACATAGGGCCTGGCTGGGCACCTATGGAGGAACGGGTATTGGCAGTCACAGATATATGAGATAGTCATGAATGGAATCCTACATCCAAGAAGGGTGTTGTATGAATGGACAAGGTCCAAGGATAAAGGGGGCCTTGAATTATTCAGGGAAACATCAATCCGTTTCTGTAGTGATTCCATATGAATGGACAAGGTCCAAGGATAAAGGGAGCCTTAAATTACTCAGGGAAACGTCAATCCATTTCTGTAGTGATTCCGTTATTCATGAAGTGAATGTAGAATTCAGACTCAATCTGTAGCGGAAACATTCCCGCCTTGGATTCCCTGGAGAACTGCTCTTGTTTGTCTCTGTTCCATTTGCATGGGTGCATGGCCCCATGCAAATGAGGGAATCACTGCGTCTGTGTCCTCACCATATTGCCAGCATGGACGTAAAGGCAAACATGCCTTTAGGAAGTGCACTGAAATTGCACCACAAAAAGGTGGTGTACTTTCAGTGCACCGCGTAAATCCAGCCCTTTGGGGTGGGGGAAAATTGAGGTTTCAATGGACCACCCATATCCCCTTGTAGGTGAGTGAAGTCACTCACAGCATCCACCTGCAAGGAGATCTTACTCCCTTCTTGAAACTGCAGGCGACTTGCCGCCTGCACTGTTAAACATGGAGCGACTTGGAAGCAGCACTCTGTGTTTCACTTGAACTGCGCTGCCCCCAGGGCAGCGCGAGTTCTTGTCTTTTCTCGAGACAGCACATTCTGCATAATACAGTGCGCTTTACCTGTTTGCATCCAGCGCACTTTTTGAAAGGTACGTCTTGGTGCAAACAGGGAAAGTGCATATTATATAGAATATGCCCCCAGGTAGGTAAATCGGTATGTTTTAGTTAAGAAATTCCTTCCTGTGCATCACCATAATTGTTGAGGTTCTTTCTTCCCCATTTGCCCCTTCATAGGGACTTGCTCCAGTCCTTAAAAGGAATAAGGGCTTCATTCATGAAAATGCTTGCATCACTGGAAAAAACAAAGTCGCAAGACTTGAACAGATAAGTCAGGAATCATGTCATATTTTTTGTCTGAATAATGACACATTGCTGAAGTGTGTCATAAAACAGACACAACTCCAGCAATGTCTCATTACATATGGGCGCGTCCCTTGCAAAGGGGCTGCATCACCCCTTACTCCTGCTGTGTAGCAGGTGTAAGGATTTGACGCAGTGAAGTCGTAGAAGTGGCCCAGTGAAATATTATAGATTTTAGTGCACCACTTCTACAAGCCTTTTTGTGAGGGAACGCTCACCCTGCATACATTATACCTGAAGCAGGTATAATGTAGTCCAGGGCTTTACAAAGTGACACATCTGCCTAGATGCATCACTTTCTAAATAGGTTACAGTGTGATGCATTTTTTAAGCTGCCGCAGCGTCACAAAAAAATGATGCAACAGCAGGGTAAGACCTCATGAATGAGGCTCTAGGTCTTTAGGGTGAAGATTTTTCTTACAAAATATGAAATAACTTTAAAATCCTAGATTTGTGGGTGTTCACCTACTTTCCAAGGTAGTCCCTTTGTGTAATGCTCATGTTCTGGCCCTATTGAATAGACTTTCTCAAAAATAATATTCCACCAAATGTTAACGTTTGAGTACATTGCTTTGTGAGTGCACTCTTAACACAAACAATTTGCACACTGAAGTCTAACTAAGTCTAACATATCAAGATCAGGTTTGATACTTTGGAACACTGAGATCTCTTAACATATGCTCCAGGGATCTCTGGGGGTCCACAAATCCTACTCAAGGGGTCTGTGACTGCTTAGAAAATTAAATACGATTATAAGATTAATAAAGTATACATAAATAAAAAAGCAAAATGTAAATGTTAAACGTTCTATAAATATGAAGGAATTTGACATTTGAGGCTAAAAATTAAGTTAGAATCCTCAGAAAGTTTTTGGGGAAGAACATCAATGCATCAAACCGATTATAAAATGAACAATAAAACTGATTTTAGGAAAGCTCCAAACTTTCCAATAAAATTAAACATTTGAATTGTGTATATGCATTTGTGAATTAAATACAATATTTCATAGTTTGTGCATTTGTTTGTTGAATGCTTAATTGGTATTATGTGTATTATTTTGTGGTTCAAATCATTGAAAATGCTTATGCGGGAGTCCCGACTTTAGTAATTAGTGGGGTTTCCCTAGATTCCCATAATGATTCAAGGGGGGTGCCCAGGTTCTAGTATTGATTAAGTGGGGGGCCACAGAATTTAAAATGTGAGGAACCACTGTTTTAAACTGTAATGTAACATTTATTATATATCCCTAGTATGGTTTCACTTTTAGAGCCATGCCATGTATTGATCATTCACTCAGGTGTTTTAAAAAGTGACATGCATTTTCTAAAGGCCATTTTAGAGTGTTCACTTACAATTTTTTACAACCTTTTTTTATTGCATTTTCATTGTACAGAAGTAACCTTATATAGCATCGGAGCACCATTGTAATCCTCTTAAAGTTACAAAATCAGCTACATTTTTCATTTTCAACCTCCCTTGCATACATCAATAACATAAAAAGTAACAGAAACAAGTAGCTGTCCCTATCTTATTGTAATTTCCTGTTATTCTTGTTGTGATAATGGCTCCAGAGGGGTAACAGAAATGGTGTAGCAGTACTCCATGATGGTGTGGGGTTTGTTCTCCTTTATCCATTCCATTAGATTACAGACCGCGCAGTGTCTATCCTCTCACTTTCAACCAGCTGCCACCATCCTCATGTCCTATGGTGCTCATGGCTGCTCTCAGTCCGCACTTTTGAAGCTAACTACTACCTTTTGCCACATATCTACCAGTGGGTTCCTGAGATGCCCCCTATAGTCCTCTAAACATAGCTGTACATCTTCCGCCCCTGCCCATGCTACTACCTCCACCTTCTATCAGCTCTATTTTGGACCCTCCTCAGAGTTCCAGTACTTGGATATGTCCCTACAGGCCACCACTAGCGCAAGGTCTAAAAACATATTGCCCACTTTCGCATCCGTCCATCAGCTTTACAATCCTAAGAGACTAATCTCTGCCATCTTTAGCCCTTGCCACTTCAAGGGACATTCTAGATCGCCTGTCACCAATTTCCAGAAGAGTGCAATCACTGTGCAACTCCACACCATGTGGCCAAAGTCCACATCAGTGTGGGCACACAGTGGCAGCCCCTGTCTTTAAGTTGGTACATAGCATTTACCTGGTGTGGAATAAGGTAGGTAGTATGGAGACAGTTGAATTGTCTAAACGTAAAATGTGTGTTTCTCAAGATCATCTTGGTGCATTCCAAGGTAAGGTCCCACTCTTTACCTACAAATTACATCCTCATGATCAGCTCCCATCGGACCAGGAATCCATGGTCACCATCAAGCGGTACAGCCATAAACCAAGGTGTCAGGCACTGCCAAATATCAAGATCAGTTCAAGTAAATCGTGGGCAGGGGTTTCCCTATCAGGGTTCCCGTATAGTTGGCACAGAGCCTGGGTAACAGCTCTGTACACCAGAAACCGTGCTCCTTGTACTTGACAGTCCTCTACCAGGGCATCTAACAACCAGAAAGGGCCCTCTTCATAGCAGTCCCCTAATGTCTTCAAGTCTGTCTCCGACCTAGCCTCCATTTGGTGTGCCGTGAGGTAGCCCCCGACCGTGGGCAGTCTGACTAGGGGTATTGCCAGGGCATTCAACAGTTGCTCGCCCCCAGATGCGTATTCACCCCTATCCAGCAGTGCAGTACCACCACCAGTAGCTTTTCTCTTAAATTTACCTCTTTTCTGAAGAGCAGTGCAATAAGGGCTCCTTCCCTGTGATTGTCTCCCGAACTCACCCAGTACTTTCCTGTCTGAACCAGCCAGCCACTGAGCCATCTATTGAATTTGTGCTGCCAGAAGGTAAAGCTGGAGCCTTGTCTCCCCAGGCCTCCCTGCCCCAGCGGCATCAAAAGAGTCCACAAGCCCCCCTGAGTGAACTGAGTGGCCGGCGGCTTGATGGTGAGCTGGGTGTTCTAATATTCATCGGGGTGGGCGCATCACCAGGCGCAAGATGGGAGGCAGAGGCCCTCATACAACCTCTCACAGTAGCCTGGAGAAATACATCTACAACAAAGACTTCCCTTCGCTATCTCAGCGTAAGGACTCCACAGACAAGGCCCCGAATGGTGGCGGAGCTCCCAAGGTAACGCTGGAGGATATCATGGCGAGCCTCACCAGTGTTCAGTCCACTGTCGGATCTATATCTACAGATGTTGGTCTCCTGAGGGCTGAATTTAAAAAAATGACCTCCAGGGTCACGGAGGTAGAGCACGTAACCCAATCTCTGACAAAGGACATTTCCACATTACTTAAAAAAGTGTTGCAACTTGAAATGGACAACAAACTACTGGCGGCATGGGTAGACCATCAGGAAGGGTGCACCCGCCGCAACAACGTGAGGATCACGGGTGTTCCGGAAAGTGAAGGGGGCCTGGCAATGGACTTATATGTAGAGGACCTAATAAAAACTAGACTCCAGCCCAGGGGTCTTTCCACATTCTTCTCGGTTGAAAGGGCGCACAGGGTGCCGGGAGGCAGGCCCAGACTCGGGGCCCCCCCTAGACCAATCCTTGCTCGAATTTTTAATTTTCGAGACCGAGACGCTATATTACAGATGGCGTGGGTAGCGCCGCCATTGCGGATCCAAAACTCAACTGTGTTCTTCTTTCCGGACTACACAGCGATGGTGTTGGCACGGCGCAGGAGTTTCATGGAGGTCGAGAAGGAATTGCGAGCCAGAGATTTGCCCTACTCAATGCTCTTCCCGGTAAGACTTCGGGTGGTGGCGGATGAAAAAACCTAATTTTTTTAGACACCTGAGGAGACACATGACTGGTTGAAAGGCTGGCGGAGAGCGGAGGGCGCTGGTCGACCTGAAAGATGTCAGAAACCTCACAAAGCAGAGGACAGCCACGATGATCTGGAGCAAGTGGTGGAGGGAACTCGTCAGCAGCAGGAGGAGGCGGGAGAGTGAGGGGCTGTGAGACGGTCTGCGGCCGACTTGACAACTACAATGGTGCTGTGCACCTGAGAACACAAGCGCAGGAAAAACCATTAAACCCTTGAGTAATTTGAGCCTTTGCGGAGGGGAATGATAAGGATTCCTCTGGACTTCTCCCCCCCTTACACGCAAGTACTGTACATGGGAACGGGGTTTAAGCACTCTGCTGGGTTGGGGTGGCGGGCAGTTCAGAGTCCATTAGGCAGGGAGGCATGGTGGAGGGTGGGTAGGGGGAGAGGGACTGTTCGAATTCTTGTATGCTTCATTGTTCTTGTTTGGTTCACGCAGTTCTTCAGGGCACACATGGTCGAACGCATAGCTACGGACGATCTGCAGTTGTATGACTGGATGTTATTTTGCTATTTAAACAATACAAGGGAACCCAGGGCGCAATAAGCTAAGGACCTTGGGTAGATACTTATTATCAAAGACAGTGGCTCTTAGACAAGAAAAGAAATGTACAGGGAATAAATATAGACTAAATAGAACTATATTTCTTTTTTGAAAATGTCCAGCCGGACAGTTTCATATCTTGATAAGGATAATACACAAGGAGTTTATCACAGAGTGTGATGGACATGGGACACCAGCCGATGTCCGACTAACACACTGGGGGGGACACAAACAGAAAAGGGGAATAATAGGCAGGGTCGGGTCATCTGAATATCATAAGTCATAAGCAGATAATCCACAATATACACATATGCATGCACAATTTTTGTCAACTATGCATTTACTGCATTTTCGGTTGACGACGTTTCGAACCATCCATAATATCGGTTTATCCTCAGGACATTAATAATTGCCTAAAGAGAAAACAGTTTCACTTTAACCCACTGTGTGGGAATCAATATGCCATACAATACCAATGGGAAATAAACGGTGAGGGTAAAAGAGGGGGAGACTAAAGAAAGATAAATCATGTCAGTTAGACGGTCCCATATATCAGCTGCATAATAATAATAATAATAAAACCACTTTTAGAGCGCCTGGTTACACTCAAGACAGTGTGTCCCCGCGCTTAGAAATGCTACTGCTCCCTGAAGAGGCCGAGGTCCGGGACCGGTCTGGGTCCTAGGCTACAAAGAGACAATTATTGGCTTGGGAAAAGGTAAGCTTTTAATTTTAGTCTGAATCTCATTTCTGAGGGCTCCATGTGCAAGTCAAGAGGGAGATTGTTTCAGTGCTTACTTACAAGAAAGCGAAAGGAGCTACCTCTCATTCTAGTCTTGCGTCTTGTGTGCATACGATGTGCACAACTCATACCATGCCAAAAGTGTCAACGGCGGCGGAGTGTGGTGCACGGCTGTTACATGCAGTGCACTTGGGGTTGTACAGGGCAGGTGGGTACCTTAGGAGGCGCATCGTCCAAAGTGCGACAAGGACTGGCAGTGATGATAAAAAAGTGAAGGGTGTCACTGTGGTGAAAAGGGAACATCGTTCGGGCAAGTGGTAGAAATACATATGAGGTTGCCTATGTCTCACGAGAACACCGCACGAAGGTCAGTGAGTGATGGGATGTGAACAAGTGCAAGGGCAAGGAGCTGTGAAAATATGGTCGACTGCGGGGGCCATCTTGGGTGTACTGAGGGCAAAAGAGCCGTGGTGGTAATAACATGCAGCATGCGGGAATAAAAACACGAGCAATAAAGCGCTAAAAGTGAATATGAAAGGTGTGCCATTCAAAGTACCGCAGTGAGCAGTCAGGCAGTGACATATAAAGAATAAACAGTAAAGCAAAGCAACATTAGGCAATGTCCTAATAAAGTGGTGAATATAGTGAAAAGACATTTTTACAGAATTTTTCAAAAAACGGGTTTAAGAGAGCCAGTCAAAGTCTTATACTGAATGCAAAAGTCAGGTGTGCTGCTTTACCTTCTTTTTTGTAAACTCCCATTCTCTCCCACAGATTTACTGAATAGGGCATCGCTCCCTCTGGTAAGCCCTCCGAGCACAGCGCTTGGCTGTTCACTCGTTATTTGTCTCCGGCTGCCCTATCGTAATCTCCTCCCTTTACCCATAGGTCCTCACGTTTTTCACGCCGGACCCTTCCCGTGGTAAGTTTTCTCTCCCACGTGGCAGGGTTACTGCCAATGGTATCTTCACTTTTATGTAACCACTATTCTGTTTTCTCATAGAAATCCACCTAATCAATCGCCAATTCCGCGCTGATTGATTGCCAGCTTACCCCACCGGTAAGCCTCCGAGCTCCCGGCTATCGTGACTATATTTTCACAGTTCCTTGCCCTTGCACTTGTTCACATCCCATCACTCACTGACCTTCGTGCGGTGTTCTCGTGAGACATAGGCAACCTCATATGTATTTCTACCACTTGCCCGAACGATGTTCCCTTTTCACAACAGTGACACCCTTCACTTTTTCATCATCACTGCCAGTCTTTGTCGCACTTTGGACGATGTGCCTCTTAATGTACCCACCTGCCCTGTACAAACCCAAGCGCACTGCATGTAACAGCCGTGCACCACACTCTGCCGCCGTTGACACTTTGGCATGGTATGAGTTGTGTACATTGTATGCAGTTTGATATATGGGACCGTCTAACTGACATGATTTATCTTTCTTTATGTCTCCCCCTCTTTTACCCTCCCCGTTTATTTCCCATTGGTATTGTATGGCATATTGATTCCCACACAGTGGGTTAAAGTGAAATTGTTTTCTCTTTAGGCAATTATTACTGTCCTGATGATGAACCGATATTATGGATGGTTCGAAACGTCGTCGACCGAAAATGCACTAAATGCATAGTTGACAAAAATTGTGCATGCATATGTGTATATTGTGGATTATCTGCTTATGACTTATGATATTCAGATGACCCGACCCTGCCTACTATTCCCCTTTTCTGTTTGTGTCCCCCCAGTGTGTTAGTCGGACATCGGCTGGTGTCCCACGTCCATTACACTCTGTGATAAACTCCTTGTGTATTATCCTTATCAAGATATTAAACTGTCCGGCTGGACATTTTCAAAAAAGAAATATAGTTCTATTTAGTCTATATTTATTCCCTGTACATTTCTTTTCTTGTCTAAGGGGCACTGTCTTTGATAATATGGATGTTATTTTGCAACAATAAGCTTAGTTTCTGTGACATATGTCTGCACAAACTCAACAAGACACTAATCGCCCATTGACTCAACTAGCCCCGGTGACCCCGTTGACCGTGTTGACCTGGAATGTGCGTGGGTTGGGGGACAAGGTGAAAAGAAGTTTGGTACTGCAATATTTAAAACAATGCACACCTGCGGTAGCCCTTTTGCTGGAGACGCACCTGATGGGATCCACTTACAAGGCCATGGACAGACTGGGTTACAAAATGGTGGCCCATGTCGAATTCTCCTCCAGGTCTAGAGGGTTGGGTGCACTAATAAAAAAGAACTTCCCACTTATAATACACCAGATGAGGATAGATGACCAGGGCCGCTTTGCAGCCATTACTTGCCAGTGGGAAGGGACATTGTTTAACTTTGTCTCCATATATATCCCACCAACCTTACATACCACAGCACACTCTGCGCTTACAGTGTTCCTACTTGCATTGCCGGTGGCAGTGATGGTGATAGGGGGCGACTTTAATGATATAGTGGACGGTATAATAGATAGACACCCCACGAAACTGACATCACCACATAGTCGCCGTATGACAGGGCTTATGGACGCCTTGGGGCTTGCAGACGCATGGAGGTATATGCACCCCAATACTAGACAATACACTTTTCACTCCGGGGTTCACAACTGTCTCACACGTATAGATTATTTTCTGGTAAAGGCGGATGGCCTGGGGGAAATAGATAAGGTAGATATCCGCCCTAGGGGTATATCGGACCACTCGCCGATACTGCTAACCTACACACACCATCTGATGCTTCGGCGCCGTATATTTCCCATCCATCCTAGCTATTTGAATGTACCGGAGGTATCAAAGGGTATTGCAGACACTACTACAAATTTCTTCCAAGAAAACTCAGGGTCGGGAGATTCCTCCAGTACTCTTTGGGAGGCCTATAAAGTGGTCACACGTGGGCAAGCTATAGCATTAATTACGGGGCACAAACGAGGCAAACGGGCTGAACTTGATAAGGTGGAAGCTGACCTGGAGGAGGCAACGGTTCAACATGCAGCCTGTCTGACGCCTTACACTGCACAGCGAGTGCGCTCAAACAAACTGCATACGTGGCGTACCAGAGGGAAACGGTATTGGATAGACTCTAGGCAACGAGCCACAGGGTATATGAGCTAGGTGACAAGGCAGGGAAAATATTAGCCTGTCTAGATAAAAAGGAGAAAGCAGGTAGGGTAATTGCACAACTGGATACCCCTGATGGCTCCCCGGTGACGGCCACCAATGATATCGTAGACACACTGGCTGACCATTTTGAAAAGGTATATGCCTCCTGCACTACGTTCACGGTTGAGGAAGCGCGTGGCTATATCAAGGATCTTGCTATGCCACAGCTTACACCGGAGGCCACGCTACTTCTAGAGGCTGACCTCTCAGTCGAGGAAGTGCAGATGGCCATTGGCTCCCTAGCGTCCGGCAAGGCGGTGGGCCCAAACGGCTTCCCAATCGAACTATATAAGCGCACCGCGCAGGTGCACCCTACCTTTTGAATATGTTTCAAGACAGTCTTCAGGTAGGTGAACTGCCGCGTGACCAACGGCTGGCCACAATTGTTGCAATCCATAAACCAGGCAAGACACCGACGGATTGTAGCTCCTACCGCCCGATTTTGTTAATCAACGCTGAGCCAAAGATACTAGCCAAGCTATTAGCGATGCGGCTGACCCCCCATCTTACGTCCCCGATAGGTCCCAATCAGTCAGGATTCATGCCTCACTGCAGTACGGCACTTAATTTACGGCGGCTCCATGCTGTACTGTCTAGGCGATCTTATATTCAAGAACTTGCGGTTATCCTTTCCCTTGACGCCAGTATGGCGTTCGAAACGGTGGAGTGGCCGTACCTGTTTGCTGCACTACAGCACTTAGGATTCGGCCCCAAATGTTGTGCCTGGATCCGCTTGCTTTACAACAACCCAATGGCGCATGTAGTGGCCAATGGGCACATTTCCAGAGATTTCCCGCTTGCATGAGGTACACGACAGGGGTGCCCGTTATCCCCCCTGTTGTTCGCACTGATGTCAGAACCGCTCGCAGCATGGCTTCGATGGGAGCCCTCTATCAGAGAGCTCCAATAGACCGATACCTGTGAGGATCGCATATCTCTGCATGCGGACGATGTTCTTTTATACCTAACCTCCCCTAGAAAATCCATCCTGGAGCTACTGAATGTTTGCGAGAAATTCGGTAGGGTATCCAGATACAGGATAAACTGGTCCAAGTCGGTTTTGTACGTACTGGTTGGCCCGCCGCCGCCGCCGCTGCCTGCGGACTGTCCACTGCGAGTCACTGATGAAGCCTTTAAGTATCTGGGCATTTATGCAACATCTGACTTCAATGAGTACTATAAGAAAAATTTAAAGCCCCAATTAGACCGATTTCAACGCGATGTGGTGGTGTGGCATAATCTCCCCCTTACACTGTTAGGAAATGCGGCCCTCCATAAAATGATGGCGCTTCCATGCTTTCTCTATGCTCTCGAAAACACACTATTCTTACTCCCACAAGCCTATTTAAGGGCCATGAATAAACCAAACATTAATCAAAAACCATTAATCAAAAGTACTTGTAACAGGTATTGTCCTTTATTTAACAATACCAGATTTCAATAAAAAGAAGAGCCGTTCACTTGGGACCTCCGGCACATGCCCCTGATTGCTCTGAACTATGTATGTGACCGTTGAATGTCCCCAGTTTAACAGTGTTTCAATGGATGCCTTAATTGTTTAGGCTTTTCGTATTTGATTTGTTTCAATTCTCATTTAAAGACTGTTATAATTTGCCTTCTTTTTGACTATGTTTATTCTCCTTTGACTTTACACCGCCCTGAGCACACTCTTCCCTTCCTTTCTTCCCTTCCCCAACTGGGGTTATTTATTTATTAAATGTGAATGCTTTTTCATAATGATTGAAATCTGGTATAGTTAAATAAAGGACAGTACCTGTTACAAGTACTTTTGATTAATGGTTTTTGATTAATGTTTGGTTTATTCATAAATTGTGTCAGCGTGTGTTGTACACAACACGTTCTCCTTGCGGGGACCCCTTTCTCACACATACCACATAGCGCCCAGGTCCCCGCGACTGCATGGGTTCAACCCTCTTTTTGTAACGTATTTAAGGGCCATAGCGGCGGAGGTCACCAGTTTATTATGGGGAAATAAGCCAGCACGGATCGCACAGGACAACTAGTACGCAGCTGGTACGATGGAGAGATAGCACTTCCGAACATGCAACTGTACAACTGGGCGGCGCACCTTAAGATAATAAATCATTGGTTGCCTGCCCCACAAGTCGAGCCGGTGTACCATGCAGACAGGCAGAATTTGAAAGAGAAAGGACTGATGGCGAATCCTTATAGACGCCATAAGCCCCCGGGGCTGATTGGCCCTACGCACACACAGTACATATTTGGTACCAGGCGCATACTCGATTGCAGTGAGCAGGGAAAATCACGCAAATGACACTGCTGTGGGACTCCCAACAGCTGAGTAAAGTGTTCCAAAACTGGGACAATATTGGTCTCTCAGTGGTAGGAGATCTTTGTAAAAAGGAGGCGGTGGTCGATTTTGTACATTTACAAACACAGTACGGCATGGTGCACACAGAGAAATTTAGATATTTACAGATCTGACATGCGCTTCAAACAGTCGTACCACCGGGCACTTCACTACAGTAAGCCACCTCATTGGAAGATAGACTTCTGACGGAACACATGACGAATAGGGCAACATCCTTAATGTACCGTAAGCTGGTCAACAACTTGCCGAACCCAACATCCAAGCTGAGACAGACCTGGTCCCGGGAAGTGGGCGACTTTGAAGAATCAGAGTGGCAGGAAGCTCTGTCCTCGCCCTGTGAGACGGCGATACCGTCCAGGCTCCAACTGGTCCAACTCAAAGTGCTGCACTGCACGTATCACACTAGGACAAAGCTCCATGTAATGGGAGTGGCAACGCACAAATACTGTCTGTGCAGTTGTGGGGGGAGGGTACATTTTACCACACCATTTGGGACTGCCCCCGCATTGCGGCACACTGGGTCAAAATAATGCGCACTATTTCTCAGGCACTAGAAATCTCATCCTACCGGAGCTGAGGCGCTGTCTACTAAATGTATGGGAGCCGAATGACCTCAATTATCAGGAACAGGATTGGGCTATGCTTGGTATGATGGTACGAAACGCTGCCTACGCTTCAAAAATGGTGTAAAGATACGGATGGAGCGAAGGTGGCGGAAAAAGCGGTCTTTATGCATCGCGGATGTCCTCGAAAGTGGGAAAAAGTATGGGGGGCTTGGAATAAGTTTAGGGGATACATCTGTGATCTGCCAGAAATTTTGCAGAAAATGTCACCTTGTAATGGGGCACTTGTGTTGCGGGTGGCGGGGGGAAGGGGTTGTATGTATGGGTCTGATTCTATGATATGTGAATATGCAGAATTGCTTTGCTGTTTTATGGTTTTTATATTAATGCAGACAAAGATGGCTATTGATATATGTACGTTTGCCCTGACTTATACTTTAATAAAAACAAATAAAAAAAATAAAAAAAGATTCAGCAAGGACACTCTGATGCGTTTACCATATCAGTTCCCACAACAATACATTGAGGGAGTGAAACCAATACCTCAAGAGCCAAACTGGGGGATTAGCAAAGTAGTAAAGTAGTATTGATGGTATACTCATCTTGGTCAGTGCAACCCTGGCCATAATTGGGATCTGTAGAGTATGCCAGAAGGCCAGACTGCTCCTCAGGGCCTGTAACATGACTCCCAGTTGTTCTCCCAAATATTTGCATCAGTGTGGCACATCCTGACCCACAGGTAGAGAAACACCTGCGATTTCCAACAGATCCCATTTTCCATCACTACTTGAGGCAGTTCTGGACCTACAACCACCAGAGGAAAGGCACCGGTCATGGTCCACTTTGTTTGTGTCCGAACACCTTCCCCAGGTTCGCCGGAACCTCCATCACCCACGGTATACTCATGCACACTTCCCACAGATACAGTAATATTTCATCCATGTACAGAGATATGGCATGCTCACCCTTTCTTTAGGGGTATACCTCTCCCCTGCCTTTCAGTCCTCATCATGCTGGCAAATGGATTGACCGCTGTCCGAAGAGCACTGCGGATAGAAACAGCCCTGTCATTTGCCCTTTTGGATTTTTAGCAGGTTAGAGATGCAGCGGCCCATGCAGACCCGCACAGTACGAGTACCATAAAGAAGCAACACCCACCTGCGCCATCCCTCCCCCAGCACCATCCTGTCCATGACCTCCCTCGAATAGTCATAAACCAGGGTGTCAGATGCCTTTCTAATGTCAAAGGAGAGTACCACTCCCTCCGGAAAGTGGCTCATTGGTGGGTCTCACATTACCCGATACAATTGGCAGAGGTTAGCAGAGGTGCTGCTCTGCTGGGTGAAGCCATTCTGGTCTGCATGTACCAGGCTTGTGGGTGGGGGTGCTTGCGGGTAGATAGCACCCTACTGAGGTTGTTATAATCCACATTTAGCAGGGACAGAGGGTGATAAGACTGGACCCCCAGCACCTGGCTAGCCGGCTTAGGTATGGCCACTGTCAGGGCTTCCCTGGTAGTAGCAGGCAGCATCCCACAGGCAAACGTCCTTAAGTACATGTTCACCAGCTGCTGCCCTAGTATGGAGGCATAGGTTTGATAGAATTCAACAGATCACAATTGGAGCCTGGAGTCTTAGCATACCCCAGGTCCAATAGAGCTCCCTGAATTTCAGATTCAGTGATCAGGCGGCCAGGGCCTCCGCATCCTCTCTCACAAAATGTGAAAGCATCACCTGACCAAGGAAGGAATCCATTGCTTCCAGCTGGGTGGGAGAGGCTGCCCCATAAAGAGTTTCAGAATAGTTTCCATGTACGTCACTGCAGGTAAGACATTTCAGAGGTAGGAGTCCTAATTTGTGTAATGAGACACCCCCTCTCTTCTGTTTGCACCACCCAGGACAAGAGCCTCCAAACTCTGCCCTCCTCTACATGCATCAAGGCAAAATATTTATTTTTGTCTAGGAGCTGCAGCGAATCCAGAATTTCAGTGTGGGCTTTGCGCTTCTCCTATATCTGATCCCGTACCCGTGTGTTTGCTTGCACATCTATCTCAAGGAATTGGAGCCCCATCTCTGCCAACATGAGCTCCACCATCTGGTACCTCCAGGCCCAAACTGCATGTCTAATGCAGTGTCCCCACACCACCACTTTAAATGTGTCTAAATCAATGTTGCTATTCAACTCTGTTTGCTCATTGTTCCGAAAGTAGTCAGTACTATATCTGTCATTGGTTCCCTAAACGTGGGTTCATCTGGTAACTCAGACCTGAACCTCCAGGTGCGAAGGGGGGAAATATGCCTGCCCCAATTAAGGCGCAAGAGAAGGAGTTGTGATCCAAGCACATGCGCCCTGGGTGTTCAATGCTCTCAACTTGCCCCTAATCTCCTAAGTTCTCAACATCATGTCCAGCCAGACATGCAAGTCATGCAGTGGAGAATAAAATAAATACTCCCGCCATCCGAAATTGTGTAGTCTCCAGAGAGCACTCAGCTCTCAGTGGCCCACCCACTCTGTAAAGTTGCACACAAGATTGACTGCCAGTGAGTCAACTAAGGCTTGCACAGATCTGTGAAGATGTATGTCCTCCATGCAGTTGTAGTCCTCCTCCAAGAGAAGCAGCACTGACTCTTCTCGGTTGACAAGCATAGACAGTGTTGCAGGGAAGGGCGCCTGTCCAATATATGTGGCACAAATACTGCCAAGCACCACTCTCAGGCCATCCAGCACTCTAGACAAGATAACATAACACCCCTCCTTGTCAGTTCCTGATTCAGTGAACACCAAAGGAAATATCGTTCTCACCCACATCATGGCTGCCCTACAGAAAGCAGTGTACAAGGTTGCATATATCTGATCCCGCCATCTGCATGGGCAACTTTTAATCCAGTCCCCAAT
The DNA here is from genome assembly GCF_964263255.1 of Lissotriton vulgaris. Taxonomy (NCBI): domain Eukaryota; kingdom Metazoa; phylum Chordata; class Amphibia; order Caudata; family Salamandridae; genus Lissotriton; species Lissotriton vulgaris. Next base: position 580,192,800 of record NC_141694.1, read on the forward strand.
CTCATGTCTCTCTTGCGGGAGTGCATTGTAACCACCTCTGCGCTTCAGGTAAGCAAACTTTTTATTACATTTGAACACCAATCCCATTCCCCTGACAGGTAATAATAGTGGGCCCGATTCACAGAATGAACTTAAGACTAAATCCTAAACTTACTACTATTTGGTATTCACAGAATGCACTTACTACTTTTGGGATTCACAGAGTGAACTTACTACTTTCGGGATTCACAGAATGAACTTACTACTTTCGGTATTCACAGAATAGATTTAAGACTACGAACTTTATGTCCGCACTCGGGCCGTAAATTCCGGCCCGGAGGTGGAGTTTCCGGCTTGGGGCGGAGCTTACGGCCCGGAGGCGGAGCTTTCGGGCCGGAGGCGGAGATTGCGGCTTGGAGGCGGAGCTTCCGGCCCAGAGGTGGAGATTTCAGCCATGGCTAAATACCCACCTCCGAGCCGGAAGCTCCGCCTCTAAGCCGCAAGCTCCGCCTCCAGGCCGTAAGCTCCACCCCCAATCCAGAAACTCCGCCTCCGGACCGGAATTTAAGGCCCGAGTGCGGACATAAAGTTAGTAGTCTTAAATCTATTCTGTGAATACCGAAAGTAGTAAATTCATTCTGTGAATCCCGAAAGTAGTAAGTTCACTTTGTGAATCCCGAAAGTAGTAAGTGCATTCTGTGAATACCAAATAGTAGTAAGTTTAGGATTTAGTCTTAAGTTCAGTCTGTGAATTGGGCCCAGTGTACTTAGTGCTTTGGGAACTGCATCATAGTGTAGTTTCACGGGCACCATCTAGTGGCACTACTCCCAAAACAAGTGGGTTCAGCCACCCTACCGCGAACCAACCAGCAACCTCTTCTCCAACCTCTTCAAGCTCTTCTCCAGTCCCCACCTCTCAGTACCCCAAACAGGAAGTGGCCAAACAATTTCAAGCAACTTTGGATGAATAAATAGTCCCAACTCTCACTACCCGAACCCAGGCCGAGTTGGCAACGGATGTCCATCCTAATTCATATTACACAAACAGGTTGAATACATTCAAAATTCTAATACCAGTTCGGAGGTCAGGATTCTTAACGGAGGTGTCATTTTCCAGGTCAGCCACAGTGGTGCTCCAGCAGTAGTTTCCTTATAGCCGAATAGCTGAGCAATGTCAATGCTTTTCAGTTCGATGGGGGGAGCAAGCAGTAAGTTCCTAGGTACGAGATTTCCCTTCATCTCTTCCCTTTTCTGCCACTCTCTGCTCTCGCAAGCTGCTACCATTCAATAAGACGAAAACCCTCGCTATTTCAGTGTTTGTGTAGTGACTTAAGGTATACAGCTTTTGGATGCAGTGACACTGTTAGATTCCATTGATCCAGAGGTTGAGTCTGTCCAATCTACATCAAGTGCTCCTGCACGGTAGGCATGGATGATGGATGCTGCATCCAGTGCTGCAGCTCTCTCCAGGGCTGTCTGTGAATCTGTGGGCTTGGTTAGGCACCCTGTCTTGTGCCTCCTATGCCTTTTTCGTTGAGGCAGTGCTGGCCTGGTCCATGGCTCAACCTCGTTTCTGACCTTGTGTTTCTCCAGCCACTCTCAGAGGCTCTGAGGGTCATCAAGGAACCTGGTCTTCTCCATCATCATGACCTTTAGGTGAGGCCAAGAACAAGAGAGCATAACAGAATCCTGCCTTCCGAAGGTCCTTCTTGACTGTCCGAAATGAGGATCTCCTGCTCTAGACTGCCATAGTGTAGCCTGAGAAGATAACAACTGTGATTATGAGGACTTTGATAAGGCCAAGCATGTGGTCCCTGTAGCATGAGGTCCCTATATCTCAGTGAAAAAGGTGCACCACCACCAACTGTGTTGGGGCAAATAGCGGAGGTGCATGAGCTGGCACTCTATGCGCATGCTCCAGGGTAAATTATTGGGAAAGCACCTGCAGCTCTAAACTAAGCCCTAGCAATTGCTCCATGTAGGAGACCATGTCTGACTCCTCCGCTCCTCCAGTAGGCCAACAATTTGAATGTTATTACGCTGACAGCACCCCTCTGCATCCTCTGCACGTCTGTCCAGCTGCTCCACTCTTCACGCCAGGTGGTGTACTTCTTCTCTGAGATCTTTCAGCTGTGGAGAGACGTCAACCAGAGTGTGAGCATGATGTTTAACTTTGTCCATCAACTTCCTTTTGTCATCCCGGAGTATGCTCAGGTCAATGGCCATCTTAAAGTTTTGCCTTCCAGTGCTTCGCACATGGGATTAATGGCCTCAGTTTCTGGTCCAGTTTATCTGCTGTGCCTGGGGGGTGCCCCGTGAGGACTGCAACTGTGGGTCACCCCGTTGTAGAGATGTTCCCCAATGTTCTTAACGTTTGGCCCCCAGTCTGTCCCTCACAGTGTGAGATTGCCGCAATCCGTCAGGAGTGTATACAGTATTGGTAGAGGTACAGATGCCTTGGGCCCAATATGTTTCACTCTTTTTATATCCCCCCTTTCATTGTCTCTGTTTGCTGGGGCGGTCACGCTGCCAGTTGTCAGATCCCACTGCATATTGACATCACCGGTCCAGTCTCACATCCGTTCTCAGCTGTATCACAGCTGGACTACTCTTGGGCCATCCCTTACCAGAACAAGGCAGGCCCCCCAGCGTACCCAAGGCCTCTCCAGTCCTAGCATATGGACAACCAGGTAGTCCACGCAGTTTGCCTACTTCCATGCAGCAGTGGGGTCCTCTGATCAGCGGCCCTCATCCACACCACAGCTCTCCTCATCATTTAACAGTGAAGCCTTCCACTGTTGCCACTGCTCTCTGCTCTGCCTCCAGCAGTGGCGGCCTGTAGTCTGTTTCTCCTGGTGCTGAGCGGTACCTTGGTAGCCCATCTCCAAGCCATTGTCTTTACCGGCAGCCCTTGTCTTCCCTCAGTGAAGAGTCTGGAACATGCGTCTGTCCACTGTGCATCAGGCAAACGCAATGGGTGCCATCTTGAGCAGCAAGGCTGCCCGCCTCCTTGTCTCTGTTTATCCGCTGTGGACCCACACTCCCTGCACCATCAGATGCTCTGCATTGTCCACTCACACCTTGCCGCCTGATGTACTTCAGGTATCTCTGTCTACCCCCCCAGGGCTTATAGGATGTCCGGGTAATGGGGAGCAGCCCGCAGGACTTACAGGCATGCAGCCATTTTGTCTCGCGTTCCCAGAGTGCTCCCTTACATGACAATGCATGGTTCATTGGTAACTTACCTCTACAATGGCAGTTTACTGATAACACAAAAATCAAAGCAGAAAGTTATTTTAGATATTCATTCAAGGAATGTATTAATACAGCATTATTGAGGGTGGAAGAAAGGCAGTACTAGACACTAATTGGGAGGAGGCTGTACAACTGGGCGGCGCACCTTAAGATAATAAATCATTGGTTGCATGCCCCACAAGTCGAGCCGTCGTACCATGCAGACAGGCAGAATTGGAAGAGAAAGGACTGATGGCAAATCTCTATAGACACCGTAAACCCCCGGGGCTGATTGGCCCTACCGCACACACAGTACATATTTGGTACCAGGCGAACACTCGATTGCAGTGTGCAGGGAAAATCATGCAAATGACACCGCTGTGGGACTCCCAACAGCTAGGTTTCCTCCGCAGGAGTAAAGGGTTCCAAAACTGGGACAATATTGGTCTCTCAGTGGTAGGAGATCTCTTGAAAAAGGAGGCGGTGGTCGATTTTGTACATCTACAAACACAGTACGGCATGGCGCACACAGAGAAATTTAGATATTTACAGATCCACCATGCGCTCCAAACAGTCGTACCACCGGGCACTTCACTACAGGAAGCCACCCCATTGGAAGATAGACTTCTGACGGAACACATGACGTATAGGGCAACATCCTTAATGTACCGTAAGCTGGTCAACAACTTGCCGGACCTAACATCCAAGCTGAGACAGACCTGGTCCCGGGAAAAGGGCGACTTTGAAGAATCAGAGTGGCAGGTAGCTCTGTCCTCGCCCTGTGAGACGGCGATACCGTCCAGGCTCCGACTGGTCCAACTCAAAGTGCTGCACCGCACGTATCACACTAGGACAAAGCTCCATGTAATGGGAGTGGCAACACACAAATACTGTCTGCGCAGTTGTGGGGGGAGGGCACATTTTACCACACCATTTGGGACTGCCCCCGCATTTCGGTATACTGGGTCAAAATAATGCACACTATTTCTCAGGCACTAGAAATCTCGTCCTACCGGAGCTGAGGCGCTGTCTACTAAATGTATGGGAGCCGAATGACCTCAATCATCAGGAACAGGATTGGGCTATGCTTGAGATGATTATGGCGAAACGGAATATTGCTATGTTGTGGGGGTCTGAAACGTTGCCTACGCTTCAAAAATGGTGCAAAGATATGGATGGAGCGAAGGTGGCGGAAAAAGCGGTCTTTATGCATCGCGGATGTCCTTGAAAGTGGGAAAAAGTATGGGGGGCTTGGAATAAGTTTAGGGGATACATCTGTGATCTTCCAGAAATGATCGCAGAAAATTTCACCTTGTAATGGGGCACTTGTGTTGCGGGTGGCGGGGGGAAGGGGTTTTATGTATGGGTCTGATTCTATGATATGTGAATATGCAGAATTGCTTTGCTGTTTTATGTTTTTTATATTAATGCAGACAAATATGGCTATTGATATATGTACGTTTGCCTTGACTTATACTTTAATAAAAACAAATAAAAAAAAAATCTGCAAGAACACTTTGTTGCGTTTACCATATCAGTTCCCACAACAATACATTGAGGGAGTGAAACCAATACCTCAATCGCCAAACTGGGGGATTAGCAAAGTAGTAAAGTAGTATTGATGGTATACTCATCTTGGCCATAATTGGGATCTGTACAGTATGCCAGAAGGCCAGACTGCTCCTCAGGGCCTGTAACATGACTCCCAGTTTTTCTCCCAAATATTTGCATCAGTGTGGCAAATCCTGACCCACAGGTAGAGAAACACCTGCGATTTCCAACAGATCCCATTTTCCATCACTACTTGAGGCAGTTCGGGGCCTACAACCACCAGAGGAAAGGCACAGGTCATGGTCCACTTTGTTTGGAGTCCGAACACCTTCCCTAGGTTCGCCGGAACCTCCATCACCCACGGTATACTCATGCACACTTCCCACAGATACAGTAATATTTCATCCATGTACAGAGATATGGCATGCTCGCCCTTTCTTTAGGGGTATACCTCTCCCCTGCCTTTCAGTCCTCATCATGCTGGCAAATGGCTTGACCGCTAGCCGAAGAGCACTGCGGATAGAAACAGCCCTGTCATTTGCCCTTTTGGATTTTTAACAGGTTAGAGATGCAGCGGCCCATGCAGACCCGCACAGTACGAGTACCATAAAGAAGCAACACCCACCTACGCCATCCCTCCCCCAGCACCATCCTGTCCATAACCTCCCCCAAATAGTCATAAACCAGGGTGTCAGACGCCTTCCTAATGTCAAAGGAGAGTTCCACTCCCTCCGGAAAGGGACTCAGTGGTGGGTCTCCCATCCCCCGATACAATTGGCAGAGGTTAGCAGAGGTGCTGCGCTGCTGGGTGAAGCCATTCTTGTCTGCATGTACCAGGCTTGTGGGTGAGGGTGCTTACGGGTAGCTAGCACCCTACTGAGGTTGTTATAATCCACATTTAGCAGGGACAGAGGGTGATAAGACTGGACCTCAAGCACCTCGCTAGGCGGCTTGGGTATGGACACTGTCAGGGCTTCCCTGGTAGTAGCAGGCAGCATCCCACAGGCAAACGTCTCCAAGTACATGTTCACCAGCTGCTGCCCTAGTATGGAGGCATAGGTTTGATAGAATTCAACAGATCACAATTGGAGCCTGGAGTCTTAGCAATCCCCAGGTCCAATAGAGCTCCCTGAATTTCAGATTCAGTGATCAGGCGGCAAGGGCCTCCGCATCCTCTCTCGCAAAATGTGAAAGCATCACCTGAGCAAGGAAGGAATCCATTGCTTCCAGCTGGGTGGGAGAGGCTGCCCCATAAAGAGTTTCAGAATAGTTTCCATGTACATCACTGCGTGTAGGACATTTCAGAGGTAGGAGTCCTAATTTGTGTAATGAGACACCCCCTCTCTTCCGTTTGCACCACCCAGGACAAGAGCCTCCAAACTCTGCCCTCCTCTAAATGCACCAAGGCAAAATATTTATTTTTGTCTAGGACCTGCAGCGAATCCAGAATTTCAGTGTGGGCTTTGCGCTTCTCCTATATCTGATCCTGTACCCGTGTGTTTGCTTGCACATCTATCTCAAGGAATTGGAGCCCCATCTCTGCCAACATGAGCTCCACCATCTGGTACCTCTAGGCCCAAACTGCATGTCTAATGCAGTGTCCCCACACCGCCACTTTAAATGTGTCTCACTCAATGTTGCTATTCAACTCTGTTTGCTCATTGTTCCGAAAGTAGTCAGTACTATTTCTGTCATTGGTTCCCTAAACGTGGGTTCATCTGGTAACTCAGACCTGAACCTCCAGGTGCGAAGGGGAGAAATATGCCTGCCCCAATTAAGGCGCATGAGAAGGAGTTGTGATCCAAGCACATGCTCCCTGGGTGTTCAATGCTCTTAACTTGCCCCTAATCTCCTGAGTTCTCAATATCATGTCCAGCCAGACATGCAAGTCATGCAGTGGAGAATAAGCCATCGTCTTTACCGGCAGCCATGTAATGGGAGTGGCAACACACAAATACTGTCTGCGCAGTTGTGGGGGGGGGGGGGCAGCCCTCGTCTTCCCTCAGTGAAGAGTCTGGAACATGCGTCTGTCCACTGAGAGTCAGGCAAACGAAATGGGTGCCACCTTGAGCAGCAAGGCTGCCCGCCTCCTTGCCTCTGTGTATCCGCTGTGGACCCACACTCCCTGCACCATCAGATGCTCTGCAATGTCCACTCACACCTTGCCGCCTGATGTACTTCAGGTATCTCTGTCTACCCCCCCAGGGCTTATAGGATGTCCGGGTAATGGGGAGCAGCCCACAGGACTTACAGGCATGCAGCCATTTTGTCTCGCGTTCCCAGAGTGCTCCCTTACATGACAATACATGGTTCATTGGTAACTTACCTCTACAATGGCAGTTTACTGATAACACAAAAATCAAAGCAGAAAGTTATTTTAGATATTCATTCAAGGAATGTATTAATACAGCATTATTGAGGGTGGAAGAAAGGCAGTACTAGACACTAATTGGGAGGAGGCTGGGCAATGATGCAATAGCATTTACGTTGAGATTAAATTTGATTTACAAATGACTCCATGAAAAACTAAAGTTGAAGGGGAGTTCAGGTTAATGGGGGTTTTGTTATAATCCACCTTGCTCAAGAGCAGGAGGGAGCATTTGCACCCTAACCCCTTGCATACTTCAGTGTGCATATTTGATTATACCCCAGCCTTGCCTATTGGTGAGGGTCAAAATATTTCCTCCAAATTCCACATCACATTGGGGAAGAGCAAGAGGAATTCATAGCACCCATGTCTTGCCTAGGAGCAGGGAGGTAAATATTGGCACCCATCGTCTTGCCCACGTGCAAGGAATGACTTAAAAGGGCAACAGTACAGGACCTAAAAGGCATCAAATTCATAAATTAAGGTGCTACCTTGATCTTTGTTTCCATCCAAGTTTTACTCATTTAATCCTAACTCGCACAAACTATAAAAAAATAGTGTTGATATCACTATGAAAATCCTCCAATTTTAGGTTCTCATTTTATAAGCTACGCCCACACAGCTACTTCTTTCTTTTTATGTAACAATGCTATGGTTTTATCATTGGAGACTTTAATTGCCTACCTTAATTCATACTGTTTTACAATATAATAAAATGTATTATTATTATTCCCTTTGTCTTCCCCCCTTCTTTTTATCTCCCTTTTTGTAACTGTATAACCCCTAAAAAGATGGATTGCATAATTAACAGTGTACCTTGTAAAGTGAGTTGTTGTGCATGGCAATCCTGAAAGGTCTTCATTTCCCTACATAAACAATCACTGTAAGGAAGGGGGGATTATGTGCCTCTTTTACATATTCAATGGCTAATACAACAGAGACGAAGGGCTGCTACCCAGAATTACCCATTGTAGGGGACAGATACCCAGCTTCTTCTTATTGATTGGGTATCACAGAAGGCATTAAGTGGTACTCCCTAGAACACACCTTTTTGCATAGAACCTTAAATCAGCCCTCTAGGGGAAATCCTGCAGCTGGAGATATACTTTTTTATCCTTTTAACATACATAAAAGTAAATATTGTGCAGAAAATTTAACACAGTACATGGAAAATGCTCCACAATTGGGGTACATGTCCATCAATAGCAGAAACCAAGACATTTGAAAGACACCCATGCCATTTTAACAACCTTAACATTAAAAATGAGATAATATAATTTTAGGAAAGTTGTCAAATAGCTCTATCAAGAGCAAGATTATTTAAGAAAGCCAATGAGTATGTCTTTACTACAGACAAAGACAGCAGGGCGTACATAGACAACATTCAAAACGACACACATTCCATGATCAAAAGCACATGTGCGCACAAAATCTATGCGATAGACACCCATGCTCACACAAACTTTAAGCACCCATGCACACCTTTAATCAATGAATGATTGAAGACATTTGTTGAGCGCACAGCAACTCAACAAGAGTGTCCCAGCGCTAACAAGACTCCTGATCAACCCAACTAACACCCCTCGAAGTGGGAAACCAGGGTTTAAGCTGCTTCTTGATGTAGGTTAGGTCAATGACAGAATAGGCAGGTTTTAAGCAGTTTCTTAAAAGTGGCTAGGTCGGTCACAGTTCTGAGAGACAAAGGTAGCAGGTTCCAGCATCCCAAGCCCAAGCATCCTGGGACCGGTTTCGTATTCATAATCCTCATCAGCCAGGCAATGAGGATTATGAATCCGAAACCGGTCCCAGGATGCTTGTTTCCGGTCCGGGGAAGACATGGCTTGGCAGTTCGGGCTGGACTGTTCCCATGAGGCACAGGGTCAGACTGATTTGCATATGGCCATGTCTGAACTGGGGTGGCGGAGTGAGCTAAAGAATGGTGATGGATTAAACCCAGATCAGTTGACTGTGGATGAGTGTTTGATTTGCTCAAATGCTCCGTCCATCATCCCCTTTTATATTGCTTTGATATAAAGAGAGGCATATAAAATTATTAAAAAAACAATGGGATTTTTGTCACAATAAATGCTACGAAAATTGAATAAATCATGAAATCTCAGTTGCTTTGTGATGATTGCTTGAGCAGCCATCATTAATGTAGTCCAGCTAAAAAGGTAAAACTAAATATTTGGGATGAAAAGGATGATAACGAGGCGTCAATATATGAAAGTACTAGAACATATTCTTAATCATGGGAATTTTTAACACAGCTTACTTAGAGGGGCAGATTTATGTCGGACTTGCGCTACGTTTAAGCCACCGTTGCCTCATGCAACGGCGGCGTAAACGTGGTGCATCCCTGCGACCCATCCCATTTACAAAGTGGCGCATCTAGGCAGATGCGTCACGCTGTAAAGCCCTGCGCCACATGTGGGCGTTCCGGCGCAGGGTGGGCGTTCCGGGGCAGGTGCGCCTCGCAAAATTGCCTGCGTGAAATCTACAAGATTTCACGCAGGCACTTTTAGGCCAATGCTGCGTCAAAACCCTGCGCCTGCTTAGGCGTAAGGCTTGACGTAGCATTGGACAGATATGGCCCCCCAGAGCATTGCTGGAGCTGCGTCGCGCTTGCGACGCAACTCCAGCAATGCACCGCCTTTATGGCACAGATGCGTCACGCATCTGTGCCGTTTTTCCCCCATGGGTGGCGGAGCTGTGGCGCACAATAACTGGCGCATCCCTGGGGATGCGCCAGTTATTGTAAATCTGCCCCAAAATGTTTTATAAAATGTTTTTGCAACAAATTACTTACTGGATATTATAGTGTTTATCTTTACACTACGGGGCTCATTGCGATGAGCGGACGGTCTCCGCCCGACACCGGCTCGGAATCGGGACCGACTGACTTGCACTCAGCAGTTCCGACCTCCGGATTACAATGCGACCAAACACTGTCCTGTCAGATTCCCATTGTTTCCTATGGGAGCTTGTGTTATGCCTGAGAACCAGCTGTAACACAGGCAGCTCCAATGATGAAATGGTGTGTGTGTGTAAAAGCCTGCACCCTGTCGCAGGCACCCCATGGTGATTGTCACACAGTTCAGGGTTTTACAGCGGGGTACCTTAGGTACGCCCTCAGCTACCAACTGTAGTTCGTGGGGTCTAGGGGGCCTGCCAGGGACCCCAATGTCACTTTCCAACTGCCTTTCCATGTCAGAAAGGCCGGCGCAGAAAGGCTGTTGGAAGCCAACATGGTAATCCTGACAGCGGAAATTTTGTCCAGTGTGGGATGGTGCTGTTCTGACCGACTAAAATACTCTGAGAGTCAGTCAGAATTGAGTAGGAATGACCAGCCGGTTTAAGTTCCGAACATAAACATCGTAATCAGAAGGTCGGACTGTAAACTGACCGAGTCGCAGGCGGGAAGATTCCGACTGTCGAGCGGAGGCTTTCCACCCAACATCATAATGAGGCCCTTCATGTTTCACAATTGTTCAATTTATCTGCAATAATTATATGTCTTTGATATGATAGAACAAGAATGTAAGCTTGTTGAGGGGACTATAATGATGATGTAACCATATATTAAAGAATAAAATACCCTTTGCCCTATGTGAAAAACATACTTCAAGTCACCTTGCAGTCTAATGCACTTAAGTGGGAATTCAGCATTTAATTTAATTTCTCTATGCGGTTATGGAACTCCTCTGTGACTTACTATACCCTTATAATCTATTGTAAGGGGATATCCCATGTATAAGGTTTCTCTATACAGAGTAACAATATTGACCATCTACACAAACGTTAAAGTACAAAATGAATTGTCTCCTACTTCATTCATGGCAAGGTCCTCTGGGTTATTGCAGGGGTGAGTCTTGAATTTTTCTAAGTTCATGTTTCGAATGTTTTCTTTTAAGTAATGTCACTTTCAATCTAGAAATATACTGCAGTAATAAATACTTACTAATCTTTTACTTTTTAAAGAGTTTTTTCATATTTTACCTGACATTTGCTCTGTGAATTACATACATAGGGTCTGATTATGAATTTGGAGGTCCATCAGACGCCGAACCCATGGTAGAATGTGCAGTGGTGGTCGGGGACCGCCGCACCAGCTGTCCAATCCTGTATTACGAGTATGGCGGTTAGAGCATTTTGGAACAGAATCAACCACCAGGGATCCACTATCCCTGACAGTGGAGCAGCAGTCTGGAGAAGCAGTATGCATGGCGGTGCGACTGTAGCACCTCCATACATATTACAAGTTTCCCCATCACCAGCATTTTCATGGAAGTGAGCCTGCCACGAAAAGGCTGTCAGTGGGGAAATAAAGGGGGCCCTACAGGTCTCTCTGTTACCCCTGTGCATGGGGGTGCGTGCAGGGGCACTTGTTGTGCTCCCCTATGTGAATTCACCCATGTTCCTACACTGCATAGACTGCTCAGTCCATGCTGTGCAGGAACATCCATTGGAAGTGCAGCAACGGTACAGTTATAAGACTCATTATGAGTCTTTAAACTGCACCACTGCAGGACCGTTACGCCGCCCGCCAAACAACGAAATTACTCGTAATCTAGCAGGCATGCAGCGATTGAGTTTGGCAGTCCTGGGTCGGGCGCTGGTGTGACGGCCAACTCCAGGACCACCAAACATGTAATCAGGCCCCTAGTCTTTAAATGACTCTACTCCTATCTGTGACCTTTTGTCCAGGGCAGATCCTTAGCTTAGCACAGAGAAGGCTCTTCCTATGATTTTACTGGCTTGTCCACCTCTATAGTTAGTTAACAAATGACAGAATGTAAAGCACAGAGGGGCAGTACCACCTACCAAATGATTATATTGCTAAGCAGCAGCCAGCTCCCCTTCTTACATTCATTCCAAACCCATTCTAAAACTCTTTGAGATCCATAATCTAACTGGAAGAGCAGTCCACCAATGCAGCATTGCAAGCCCATCTGTGAGCAAAGTCTGCCTTACCTGGCTAACCTTCTGTCAACCTCCGGTGGCTCAAAGGAGCTGAAAAGTTGAGACACTCCTCCTTGAAATCTCCAAGTTCAAGCTCATTTTAGCCTGCAGACTATCGTTCTCGGGACAACAATTAGAGCATGGAAAATTCAAATATGACAAAGCATGGAACACTCTACCACCTGACATATAAAAGCTAACCTTCCTGACTACCTTCATTTACCACCTTAAATGATGTCTCGATGGGCAGATCCCGTCTTTATTTCCAACTCTCAAAATAACATACCTATTTGAACAGTGGAGGTTCACCCCATGAATCATCCTGGGATGTATGACGTTACAGCGCATGCTTTTACCACGCATGCCTTTACAATGCGGTTTTTACAACGCATGCCTTTACAACGCATAGTGCTTTGGGGCGCTGGATAGTAAATAGTTTAATTTACTATTCCAACTCCAGTCCCCGTGGAGAGTAGGGAAGGTGTTGGATAGTACATTAACCTAGTCCCTATCCTAGAGCGCCCCCCAGCGCAATGCGTTGTAATGGTTTGCGGTGTAAAAGTTGCGTCGTAATGGTAGTGCGTTGTAAAAGTTTCGTTGTAAAGGTTGTTTACCGAAAGCGTGAGTCGACCCTGTAAACATGATCTTAAACACAGTTTCTTGAAGTGGATGCATTAATCCACTGAATCACGAGACTCTCCTCCCAGGTACACGCATCACAGTGCACACGGTAGAATTGCTTTTCCGCGATAATTATTTGGTAATGTATTTATGAACGTACGCACGAATTTAAGAAAATAAACCCACGCTCAGAATGTGTGATTTGGAAACCCACACGCAAAATGAGGAATTTGTAGTTACGATGAAGATTTACTGTCATGCTTTTTTGAAAGCCAAAAAAGTCTATATTGCTATTGAGCCCGTCCGTAGCTGTCACGAGACAACAATTCGCTTGACACTTAGGCCTATCTCCTTGCCCTGCGTGAAAAGGGCGGATGACTGCGCGCTCGTGCTGGTATTAGGTGTCACGGTCACTGCCGGCAGTTCAGAGACATGAATTGACGACGGTGTATCGGGTTTGGTTAATAATCCACGGCTTGTATCTGCTTGAGCACACCTGCGTGACCGTGGCCGGGGATCGGCGATGAAAGGTTTGCCTCAGAGGGGGCAGATCCGCGGAAATGCAGGCGGCTCCCGGCTCGGCCGGTGATGTGTCGGTGTCATACCCGCTCAGGAATTGGTATTAATCACCTGCTGAGGCTGGGGAACTGGCTTCGTTTGTACCGCGCGCTGCCAGGGAGCCGGGCAGGGCCGAGGATGCCCGCAGCTGCCAAAGCAACTTTGGAGGCCCTGGTAACAGGCTCGGAGACCGTGCAGAGGATACTGCCCGAAGGAGAGAAAACTAGCAGGGACTTCCAGATCCCGGCCTGCTTCAGCAAGCTACCACAGGAAGCGGCGAAAAACTTTCCTCACACCAAACGAGTTGGAAACTACCTGGTGGGCAGAATGATCAACAAGGGTTCGTTCGCCAAGGTGATGGAGGGACTGCACATTCCAACCGGACAGAAGGTAATAGCCTTGAAAGCGACCAATTCTGAATATTTAACAGCAGCCTCAATGGTTCCTATGATTGTGCGTCTCAATCAGTCCCTTTTCCGATATGGCACGCTATATGCGCATTATATCCAAATCACTTTCTTCATGCAGGGGCGTAACACAGGGTCATGAACCCTGAAGCTTCTGCGACGCAGGGTGGAGAGGGCAACTCTTCAGCGCCACCCAATCAGCGCAGGCCAATGAATAGCTGTGAAACATCGGTATGGGATACTGGGGTGCCCTCATCACAGTCTGCAAGAGGCCCACCATTTTGTGTTACGCCACTGTCTTCATGTAGCTGCACAGCTTAACTGTGAGGAAAATCATGTTGAATGATATTTTAACACGCAGATCAGTGCAAGAATGGCATTTGCAGGACTGGAAATTGCATTTTGCACAAGGTGAATATTGCATGTAACTTTGCACTTTTGCCACAACCAGTACACAATTATCTGCCAATTGTGCAATGCACGTAATCCGGGTGTGCTTATCTGAGTGTTTGCATTAGGGACTATTGGTGAGTATGAAATCGAATTCTTTGCCTGATCCTTACAGCCCTGTTGAACCTTTTTTAATCTGCTGCATACATTTTTTAGGGTCAACCCATCTACAAGCGTTGTCTTTTCAGTGAAATCCCATGAAATTGACTCTCTTCTGAATTATGTCATAAAAGGTCATGAAACCCAAGCTGACATCATCAAACAATGAATGTTGTAGGATAATTCTAGGATACTTATTGTTGGTGATTTCTTGTGATGGAGGACTGTGTAGGGAATATTTATTTTCTCTTCACCGGCTGACGCCTCAATGTCCAGTCTCTCAGAGACCCTCCAGGATCCATGACATATTATCAAATACATCTAAATCTCGCCAAATGTTTCACAAAACGGCTAAAACGGATGTGGCCAAGTTACGTGCCTTGCACTTGTGACTAAACAAGTTAGTAATGGCAACAGGGCTTTTTTGCACAAGTATTTGCACTGTTCAGTGCGGGAAATGTATCTCTGGCAGTGCTGAGGTTGAGCAGATGGTTGCTGGTGAGGGCCACCAGCACTTATTTTGGGGGCTGACACTTATTTTATATTTTTCCACTTCAGGCATTTCCTGAGAGTAATGAGAGGGAAAACAACTCATAACGGAAAGAAGGAGGAAAAAGATGAAAAATCGGCAGAAAGGGAGCAAGCAGAAACCTGCAAGAGAGAGAGAAAGTGATAGGGATTGTCTGGTAGTGGATTAAAGAGGCATGAGGTGGGTTTAAGAGTACCAGCCTTGGTATTCAGTAGGGTTAAATTTAAATGCACTGTCGCTGGCTTCAGATCAGAGCTTTCAGCACTTGCACTTTCCCATTTTGATTGATTGATGTACGAAATAAGCACTGTTAATCTGTCAATATAAATGTTATTTTACACTTGTAGGTCAGTGCAAATGCAGGTTCAAAATAGCCAAGGCAGCAGTGCAAACTAGTGTTGTTACTGTTTCAATGCTTGTTCTCTTGCCACCCACACTCACATCACACCACACCTGAAGGAGCTCCACTCGACCCCCATTGACAAATGATCCCAATTCAAACTCCTCACCAACACTTTCAATTAAATACATAACACTAGCCCAGCCTCCCTCAACAATTTCATCTGCTTTCACAAACCTTCCAGACCCCTCTGCTCGTCCGGACTCATACTTGCACAAATCCGAGGAATATGGAAAACCAGATCTGGCAGTCAAGCCTTCTACTACAACACTCCTAAAGAATTGAACGACCTGCTTCCACGATAAAACCCTCCTCTTCACTTCTTGAATTACACAAGAAGCATAGGACCTGGCTTTTTGAGTAATCTCACTAGGTATGCCTAGACTCACACCTGCTCAACATCAGGCTACCCTCTTGAGTGAAAGTGCGCTCTACAAATGCGCATAACATAACAACATTTAAACCCTGGAAAGGGCACTGTGGATTATGCTATTACAAGCATTATTATTATTATTATTATTTAAAATCTTATATAGCGCGCAGCTACCCTTGGGCATCCCGGCGCTTCCAGACAACATCAGATGGTAGAGGGGAAAGCATGCTTTTGATTGCCTGTTAAAATGGATCCAGATGTTTTTGAAAGGCTGCATACATATTTCCGTGCCACCTAAAAGTGGAATTTCTTTGACAGTCCATCGCTGCCGGACTCAAGTCTTTACAGTATCAATATACAGTGAAAGTTCATATTTAACGAATAGCATGACAATTCATGTTTTTTAGTTTAGTTTTGTCTATGTTGACGAAATTGTAGACATCATTTCAACCATTTCACATGTTAAGAGTCATCAATTGGATGGTGAAGTATAAGCCTGAGCACAAGGTTTGTTGATTCAATACTGGCAAAAAAGTCAGACATAAGCAAGATTTGGAATGCTTGAAGTACTTTTGAGTAAAGTTGGAAAATTGGTCATTCAATTAATAGCTGCTAATTTCTTTTGGAGGACAAAAACAGTAATAAAGTGAAAACACAACACACAAAAAATCCCAAACCAATTTAGAAACAGAGAACATTCTAATAAATAAAATCATACCAGAACAAAAATATCTAATCAATAGAAACAGAGATATTGGGTTTTAAAGTGAAAATAGCACCTAAAGCACAAAGTGCCACTTGTGGTCGTCTGGTCACACTAGATCGGTGGGAAGTCACAAATTGAGGCTTATGGAGTGTGGGTTGGATACAGAGAGCAGGTTATTCCTGCAGAAAAGTTTCCTTCAAAGTGTGGCTCAAAGTCTGGCGGTGGAGGATGCTGTGAGAAGGAGGCTGAGCGTTACGGATGGTTATCAATGGAGCACGAAGAGTAGGTTGAGCATCGCAGACAGTAATTTCTGTAGCATGGAGAGACAGTCAAGCATCTCAGAGTAGTCATTTCTGTGTGTTAGGTGTCTTTGGGGGCTGTCATTACTGTAGCCCGAAGTGTAGCTCTCGCATTGCCAGTCGTCACTAGAGGTCACTGGAGGCGTAAAGAGGCGGTTTGACTGGAACTTTGTGTTGATGGTTCGGTAGTTGTGGGCAACAGAGTTTTGATGTGAACAGGCCCGTTTGTGGTGTCAAGTAGCCTAAGCTTGAGTATTTTCACCTTTTCTTTAAGATGAGTACACTTTTGATGCCAGCAAGAGTCCCGGACCTGGTGAGGCACCACTTGTGGATCAGGCACTCACTCCAGCAGAGACCAACAGGACTCTAGTAGATCCAATTGCAGGTCCAAGCAAGTCCAGTAGCAGCAGGTTAGCAGGGCAGTTGCAGGGAGGCCTCTGAAGCTTGTTGTCTCCCAGAAGAGGTGTGGCGCAGTGGCCAGGGTGCCCGACTCTGGACCACAGGGTTCAGGGTTTGATAGCCAGGCATCATGAGACTCTGGGCAATAGCTTGCTTAATCTTAACGACGGCCGCCAGCGCTGGGACACCTCCGCCGAAGGTAGCTGTGCACTTTACAAATGCTGGCATTCATGTACCTCACACAGGAGGTTAACCAGCTGACCAATGAAGTCACTCTGGTTAGCCTGGGATGAAGGCAAGCAGGTCCAGTCTTCCTTCTCAGACAGCAAAGCAGTCCTTCAAGCAGCAGGCCAGTCCTCTGGCAGTGGGGCAGTCCTTATCCTGCAACTTCCACAGGTTCAGTAGTGATCTGAGCAGTGGTTCTGAAGATCCAATATTTATATATTTATACCTTGTGCTAGCTTTTGTGTTGGGAGGCTCCCTGTCCAACTCACACATCTGGTTCTGAAAAATTCATCTTTCCCTGTCAAAGTTCCAATCTGTCTTGGGTGACAAAAGGCTGGGATCGGGGCCCCTTCGTACATGCTGGGCCTTTTAAGTGTAAGTGCCGCAGAGTAGAACTCTGCCCACAGCCGTCCTGGCTGGATGGTCCATCCTGTCCAAACCTAGCCCCCTTTGTCAGATCATCCATCTGCGATACACAACCCAAAACAGCAAAACTATTCCCAGTCATGTGATTCTGGATGCTTGCAGCTGGCCGGAATGGCGAGGAAAAGAAAAGGCAATCTGTTAACATTTTCAGAATTGTGACCTAAAATCCCACTTTGCCATTAAAGAGGACTTACAATTACAATTCATTTGAGTCTAAATGGCATATCTCTGTCTTCTCCCAATCTAAAGTTGGCACTTATGTAGTAAGGTAACCCAGTGTTAGTCAATTGGAGAGATGGGCTTTACAATAGTGAGAAACAACTTTAGGGGGTTTTCACTGTCAGCACATATAAAACTTACACACATGTCCTACTTTATAAACACAATGCGCCCTGCCCTATGAGCCTTTAGGGACTATCTTAAGAACAACTTATACATATAAAAAAGGAAGTTTGAGGCCTGCCAAAATGTTTATTTTGCCAGGTGGAAATGGTAGTTTAAAGCTTTCCTAGAGGCTGCAGTGCCAGGCCTGACACATGTTTTAGAAGGCTACTGTAGTGGGTGGGACAATGAGTGCTGCAGTCCCTTTTGTAGCATTCTATTCACAGGCCCTGGGTACATGTAGTACCATTTACTAGGGACATACAAGTAAATGAAATGTGCCAATTAAGTGGTGACCATTTTTATCATGTTTGAAGGAGAGAGCACAAACACATTGGCACTGGTTAGCAGTGTTAAGGTACACAGAGTCCTAAAGCTAACAAAAACAAAATCAGCAAAACAGGAGGAGTGAAGGCAAAAGTTTTGGGGAAAGACGACACCAAGGATGTCAGTTCTAACAGCTAGCATGCACTATTTTGCTGTGTATTCCCTTTAAGTTCACCACTTTCAATTCAAACTTCCTTTATGCTTTTATTTTCATAATACTCCTTTTTAAGGGTATAGCTTTTCCGTCAACCAGACTCACATTCTTTTGCAAAATTGAGGACCAAAGGGAAATAGAGGAGTTGTCTGGCATCTCTTTTGCTACAAAGGCCTTTTTGGAATATTCTACCACAGGTTTGTATTGGTGGGGGCATAATCATAGGAACTGTCAACCAACTGAGAGCTAGATTTGTCTCTGCCAATTGGCATGGAGTAAACAGAACACCACTCCTCCTCCCCCTCTGTATACATATTTCACATAACGTACCCGGTCAGCAAAATTAGGAGAAAAATATGTTACCCTGTTTCTACAGATCTGATCTCTTGCCAACAGATTTAGATAAACAACAGCTTCTTTGTGTGAACTGGTATTGAGATATAGTTAGCTGGCATTCAAAAAATGCTTATAAAATAGTTTACTTCAATTTCCTAATTCAAATACTCCAGCAATTATGTGACTCCTTATTCGAGAATGGTTGAAGACCTGGTACAAAAGGGGGTGGTGATGGACGGAGCATCTGAATCAATCAAACACTCACACCCAGTCAAAAGATCTGGGTTTAATCCATCACCATTCTTTAGCCCACTCTGCCACCCCAGTTCAGACATGGCTATATGCAAATCAGTCTGACCCTGTGCCTCATGGGAAAAGTACAGCCTGAACTGCCAAGCCATGTCTACCCTGGACCGGAAACAAGCTTCCAAGGACTGGTTTCTGGCATTCCAGCCGTCTTCAGCCCGGCTTGCTTGAATCCAGTGGCAAAGTGAGCAAGGGACTCACGTCTGACTATACCCTGCCACACTTATGGCGGCCAAAAGCGGTACAAAAGGGGGTGGTGATGGACGGAGCATCTGAATCAATCAAACACTCACACCCAGTCAAAAGATCTGGGTTTAATCCATTGCCGTTCTTTAGCCCACTCTGCCACCCCAGTTCAGACATGGCTATATGCAAATCAGTCTGACCCTGTGCCTCATGGGAACAGTACAGCCCAAACTGCCAAGCCATGTCTTCCCTGGACCGGAAACAAGCTTCCGAGGACCGGTTTCTGGCATTCCAGCTGTCTTCAGCCCCGCTTGCTTGAATCCAGTGGCAAAGTGAGCAAGGGACTCACGTCTGAGCATACCCTGCCACACTTATGGCGGCAAAAAGCGGTACAAAAGGGGGTGGTGATGGACGGAGCATCTGAATCAATCAAGCAGTCACACCCAGTCTAAAGATCTGGGTTTAATCCATCACCGTTCTTTAGCCCACTCTGCCACCCCAGTTCAGAAATGGCTATATGCAAATCAGTCTGACCCTGTGCCTCATAGGAACAGTACAGCCCGAACTGCCAAGCCATGTCTTCCCTGGACCGGAAACAAGCTTCTGAGGACCGGTTTCTGGCATTCCAGCACAGGGTCAGAGCTGATTTGCATATAGCCAGTGTCTAACCCAGGGTGGTGTTGAGTGCAAAAAAACGATGTATTTAGGCCCAGATCCTTGTACTGGGGTGAATGTATGACATTGTTCTACATTCTATCCATCAACTGTGTTTTTTGCAATTTTCACCCCGAGTGTGCTGGGTATACTCAGACGTGAGTCCCAGGCTCTCCACACCACTGGAGTCAAGCTATCAAGGTTGATAGCCAGAAACCGGTCCTTGGATGCTTGATTGCGGTCTGGGAAAGACATGGCTTGGTAGTTCGGACTGGACTGTTCCCATGAGGCACAGGGTCAGAGCTGATTTGCATATAGCCAGTGTCTAACCCAGGGTGGTGTGGAGTGCAAAAAAACGATGGATTTAGGCCCAGATCCTTGTACTGGGGTGAATGTATGACATTGTTCTACATTCTATCCATCAACTGTGTTTTTTGCAATTTTCACCCCGAGTGTGCTGGGTATACTCAGACGTGAGTCCCAGGCTCTCCACACCACTGGAGTCAAGCTATCCAGGCTGATGAAGGCTGATAGCCTGAAACCTGTCCTTGGATACTTGATTCCTGTCTGGGAAAGACATGGCTTGGTAGTTCGGACTGGACTGTTCCCATGAGGCACAGGGTCAGAGGCGATTTGCATATAGCCAGTGTCTAACCCAGGGTGGTGTGGAGTGCAAACAAACTATGGATTTAGGCCCATATCCTTGTACTGGGGTGAATGTATGACATTGTTCTACATTCTATCCATCAACTGTGTTTTTTGCAATTTTCAACCCCGAGTGTGCTGGGTATACTCAGACGTGAGTCCCAGGCTCTCAACACCACTGGAGTCAAGCTATCCAGGCTGATGAAGGCTGATAGCCAGAAACCGGTCCTTGGATGCTTGATTCCGGTCTTGGAAAGACATGGCTTGGTAGTTCAGACTGGACTGTTCCCATGAGGCACAGGGTCAGAGCTGATTTGCATATAGCCAGTGTCTAACCCAGGGTTGTGTGGAGTGCAAAAAAAGTTGGATTTAGGCCCAGATCCTTGTACTGGGGTGAATGTATGACATTGTTCTACATTCTATCCATCAACTGTGTTTTTTGGTTGAAGAACTGGACACTACCTAAAGATGTGAATGTCACTGGGGATCATCTGCTTGCATTTAGGGCATGCTTTCTCTTTGTTCGTTCTGAACGTGGCATCTGCAGAGGTCCAAAACAGTGGGTAGCATAACTATGCTCCACTCCCAATCACACTGCGTTACAGGATATTTAATCCTACTCCATATTTCTACATTATATTTACTCCATTTTTAATCCATGTTCATACACTTTTTTCTTAATGTTATTCCATTTATACTCCACATGCATGAATTGAATTGTGCGTTTTTAAATGCTTCACATATTCAAAATGTGCCGATCCGGACCTCTTCACGAATACGATCAAAACACATATTTTGTCCAAAACAGCATATCTTTATTGGCACCCAATGCCTTTCAGGCTTAGAATAGCCCTTCATCAGGGGTTACTGCAATTAAATCATTTTAACACCAAACATTACTGTGTTGTCCTTTTGTCAAGCATATACAATTGATCATATAACCTCTCTTATATTAGTGGAACATTACAAATACACAACATGTGCCCTGTGCATCAATCTAAAAACACAAACAAAACAGCTGTCCAATTTTCACAAATGCAATCTCCGCCCCGTGAACCCACCATTGGAAGCCAGCCCTCCTTCTCTCATGTGTAAAACAATCAAACACCTGCCTCGAAACCTCACTTGTTCACGCATCTTTGATTCTCCATACTTGTGGGTTAAAACCAAGGAATACACCCACTTCCTTGTACTCCACACGTACCTGCCACAAACCACATTGTTCTTTACTTAGCTTCAGAGGTCCACCACAGCTTTGAACATTGAAAAATGATTCTCCCTAAATAAGGCAGTTTTCACAATTCCGTAAAGATAAATCTATAAGTCTCTTAATATTTTCCAGTTATTCCCAATCTTTGACATTGCAGGCATCCATCTCAGACCTTCAAATGTGATTTTATTTCATGTTTGATGGTGTCCAGGAGAAGGTTGCAATAAATCGCTAATACTCTAGTTTCATCACTTGGAAGAATGGCAGCACACTTCAGATCAAGGTGGCGCTCTTTGTACTCATCCTACTTTATTGTCTTTGTCCACATAGATAATTGATTACATCTCAACAGTTTTGCAATCTATATATTGATCTAGGTTGTCCCACGGGCATAATACCCTTCTAGAAGTAAATCCCCCAGACCAGAAATCCAGTTTGTCTTATAGGAATACTAGGGTGTGACACAACCCTTCTTGAGTGCCAGGTGAATTCCAAATAGGTTTCTTATCGCTGTAATATGGCATAGCTTCTACTTGCCCAATGCCACTCCATAAATGTATTTGTGTAAATACAGTCTTCAACCTGACTTTTTTTTTTACAAATGTAGGAGCAGAATCCGTAAAGAGAAAGTCATGCCCTAATAAGGCCTTATTAAGACAGTAGCCACAGAGTCCATAAAACTCTTACAGACGATCGCATATTTAACTCTAATGCTCTTGAGCTGGACTCCCCAACAAAATAATTTAAAGTCTTGCACTGTATGCCACTTTCTTCAAAGACTTTCCCAGTTTCTTCCATGACAGAATAGAACCCCCACTAGCACCAACACAAGTGTTGTAGGCAGAATTGTTTTTGTGTAGGAAGGAATACCTCCAAATAAGGTAGAGTAAGCAATTCTAAATAATAATAAACATGTGGTTTGATATTCCTTGAGAAAAATAATGGTCAGAGAGTGTGTACTAATCATTGACCATCATGCCCTTTGAAAATGATTTCAAAATGTATGGGTATCAAAATATTACAATGTGCTGTTTTTCCTCTCACCACTAAAATAAACAGTATTGTGGCCAAATGGCAAATCCAGATACCGACATTAACTTGTGGAATCTCAGAGGAATTTATCATATTTCTTGTAATGTCTAGACTGAACATAAAAGCACTCAGATGGAATTCATTCTCTGCAACATCTAACACACCAAAACCAGGAATGACTTTTTAACATACCAATGAATGAATTAACAAAACAGTCACCATAACACATCACTCATACTCATAGTTAAGTTATATTTCTATTAAGTGAACTTCAAACTCACAGTCCAAGCACTGGTTCTCTCCTAACTAATGGTTAGAACAACTTGTCAGCGTTCCTGACTCTACTCTTTCCCAACAGAAAAGCAAACCCCAAGCTGTTTCATGACTGGTAAAAAAACTGCCACATGACTTCCACAAGGGGAATCCGAAATGTCTGTCCTACAAGCATGCCTCATCTTCAAGACCAATTGCATCAAACACAAGCAGTTATGAATGGTATCTAATCCGAACCTGAGAGAAAAGCAAACCTTTCTCATGAGCCTATGCACCAACAGATTTTAGGGTATTGCTAATCGGAAGTCAAGGAATCCAGAGATGAAAAACTCAGATGCGAGCCTTCTGCAAACACATACTAAGAATAAAGAACCACATCACTCAAAGCATTAGGTCTGTTGCTGCAGTTCAGAACAGGACTAAAAACGTATTACACTTAAATCTGTCATTGTGAATGCAGCTTCCAGCTTCCATTATCCACCAGTCTCCATACAGTTTCCAAACACAATGGACTCCGCTATGCCTTTCACACATGGAGCATATGTACCAAAGTTTTGCATCGCCCATGCACCATGCAAGGGAAAGCAAGGGTGATACAAAACCTAGATGAGATTGACCAAGCCATGAAAGGCCACCTCATGTGGCCCTGGGGTGCTTGGTAAATCTTGAAAGTCACTGCCTTGTGTTACTGTACCCCAGAGATGCATTCCAAGGGTGGAGAGTGGGTCTTCCCACGCATCCACCCACGGATTTTGACACTTTCCCATATTTAATATGAGCCATAGACATGGGCATGTGTCAAACTGCTACGTCTTCTCAGGGGAGCCGTAATACAAAGAAATATCTTTATTTCAGCACACGTAGAAAGAGGAAAAGGCCTTAAAGGACTGTTTTTGTGCAGGAAGGTGCAAGGGCGCCTGAGTTGGCACTAGGCAACCCACAGGGTGGCAGCACAAGTAGAGAGCAGGAACTCGCCATATCTTAATAGATATGGTGCATTCCTTCCCTCTCCGTTTCAAACAGCCCAGTATGATGTCTTGCTGCATTGCTTTGCTTTAAAAAGTGATTAATATGGCCCTCCATAGCCATAATCTCTAATCATCTCCCTAGACCTAATCGATATACACTGGTCTTTAGCTCGCTGGTTAGGTTTGCTATGCATACTCTCACATAAAGACTAGCTCCAGAGGTCCTAAGAAAGCAGACGGCAGGCAGAAAAAAATCCCTGGAGTCTAGGAGTGTAATTTGTAGACAAATCAGGAGCAGGAACAGTTAACAAGAAAGAACTACATCTAAAAAATAATACATAAACGCAGAGGGAGACGACTAGGCAGTGCATGATGAAGGATAGTGTCTGTTTATATTAAGCAGGTGCCATCCCCCAGACCCTGAAACCCCAAGAAGTGTAATAGGCAGGCTGTGAGCTTAGTGACTGGGGAAACAACAGCAACTCCTAAATAATTGGATCCTATTGGTTCAGAGCAAGTTAAAGTTATTGTCTATGGGGCCCTCTGCACAGCCTAAGTAAAGCAGCATTTGACATTTTAATCCACTGCGTGTAAATCATAATTAACACACTCAGCATATTTATTTACAGAGTACATTGTTACTCCAGCATATTGGTCAGTTGTGCACTTTGACAGCTCCTGTCAATTACTCCTACAAAAGAGTATCTGCTGCTAGCGCCTACTCCCTTTTCCTCTGTCTGTGTTAGAACTGATCCAAATAAAGCTGAGAGGGGTCCTACTTACCCAAAGTGACAGGGTACCGTGTTAGACTATTAAGTCAAATAAAAGAATCCCTTTGGGCTTTTATAATAAATCTCAGGCACACTCAACATTCATACTCCAATCTCATTCTACACTTCATAAACACCTCCGATGGCATTAAGGATCAAACATCACACCTGTATGTTTAAAAAAAATGTTTTCCTCTTTGACACTTTAATAATATACAAATCCCCAAATCTAATCTAAAAACAATAATCAATTCACATATCACTGCCAGAAACTTTTGTGTCAAAACCACAGTTGTTTAAATATATATATATCGTTTGCCCTATTTCACAATAAAAAACAATTCATTACAAAAACACATAAACGCTGAAAAGGAGAGTACAGTAGATAGTCACATGTCTTTACACCCACTAATCGTTCTAGATCATTGCTCGTGGCAGAGTATCTTCAAATAGTAAGTATCTACTGTGTTAGAACTGAGCCATCCTCCTGGCAAACCCGATAAAATGAAACCGCAGATGCTCAGAGCGGCAGGCTCAAATTGGCTGGCATAGACAGCAACTTTTATAAGTTGATGGGAAATATTCACTTCACATTAATGCTTTTCGATATCTAATGATTTTTTTGCACAGCCATCAGAAGTGATTACCTAAGTTCAACAGAGTGTTAGTCTGAAAGATATGTCACCAGATTCAACAGTATGAACTTCTCAGTGTATCAAACTTTAAGGGCATTTTTAGTACACTTCCTCAGTTCAAATCCCAGCACTCCAGGGTGCTATTATCTAAGACAGACCACATTTCTCAGACTTCTTTAGAGTACTTGGTCATTGCTTAGATTTCTAGAACTACACACCAATTTCAACATGAGATATTTCAATCCAAAGGAACACCGAAATTGTAGCACGCTGAAGCGTCTAGGACAAAGTGCAAAGCATTACAAAACTCCTAACCAGGGTCTGACTGGCCTATTGGGAAATCAGGGAGTACCCGGGGTGCTGGTCTGATAGGTCAGTGTGTGGCCGTTTTCTTTCCGGTTTGTTGGTCTGTTTTATGGTCTGTTGACTGGTTTTTATTGTTCATTTGTCTGATATTAAAACAGACATCGCCTGCAGCAAATACAAATGCATGCAATATACCACTCCTGGCAAAACACTTTATACAGCATGTCTTCACCAGTTAAAAACTGCAATATTTCCAAATGGGCCACTTTTTGGGCTCTCTGACCTGTTAATGGGAGCCACTTTTATTTCTATGCCCGACCTACTTTCTGTCACAATCTGGCCCTGCTGCTAACCAATAAAAATAATTGTCATTGTGATGCAGCAACACTGAAAACATTACTCTTCATATTTTTAGACTTCGTTATGTTCAGAGTTTTTTCAGACCATGAATTTTTTTTTTAAGTTTGAAAGCTTTATTTGAAGCAAAGTGTTCAATACAATAAGGTGACATCAGCAGAGCAACCAAAGGAAAGGGAGATTATGGGAGAGATAAAACATAGGCAGCCGATGGCACAATGAAAAAATCAAAGCATTTTTTAATTTTACAAGGGGGGAAGGGAGGGGAGGGAAATAAAACCATAATAATACAATATAAGAGTAAAATAGAAAGAAGCGTAATAAATGTTGGCAATCAAGTACAGTAAATGCACAAAAAATCTAACAATATATGGATTGAGAACATTAGAGAAAACCTGAATAAAGAAAGAAACTGCATCAGTGAAAGTCAAAAACTGAAATAACAAGCAGGAGTACATATGTTCAGGGGGGTTTAAAATTTTCAGAGGAAGATGGAGAATATTTGTTCTTGGTGGATTGATCTAAATATAGTGTAAGAGGTAACCAATAGAGTTCAACATTGCAAAGAGGTTTGCAGGAGGATGCAAAAGCAACATCAAGTCTATGGGAGTGACATAATAAGTTCCACCAACAAATTAAGGAAAGTTTGGTCAAGGATTTCCAGTTAGAAGCAATATGTTGTAGTGAAAGGGCTAGCATAAGGTCAAAAAGACCATGTGAATGTGGAGGGAGGTCAAGAGACTCTGAAAGACTACCCAGAAACACCAAAGAAATAGAAAAAGGAATAGAGATATTAAAGATACGGGAAAGACGAGACCATATCTGTGTCCAGAAAAGTCGAACTGAAGGACAGAGAAAAAAGAGATGGAAGAGATCAGCATTGGGAGCATTCCAGGTCCAGCAAGTAGCAGTAGAAGAAGAAAGAAAACGAGAAAGAGAGAGGGGAGAAAGATAGAGTCTATGGTAGAAGAAAATAGGGATTGAGTGAGAGATGCATTGCGGGAAGTCTTCAAGGATTTAGTCCAGATTTTATCCCAGAGAGAAATCGGCCAGGAGAGACCTAAGTGTTTTTCCCAAGAGGATTCCAGTTTTGATTTGGAGCGATCAGGATTAGGAGCTGAGAAGTATTGATAAATAAGAGAGGCTTTAGGAGTAGTAGAAAGAATTGCGAGTAGAGAGGAAGGCAATGCGGGTGATACAGCAGAAATAAGGGAATAATATCGATCAAGAACAATTTCCATAAGAATGAAGTATTTCTTCGCGAATGAAGAAGAGCAGTGAAATTGGGATTGAAATTGGGGGAAGGAACAAGGAGATGAACCGTCAAAAATATGATGAACCCAGGTAATACCCTTTGATCTCCACGAAGGCCATGCAATAGGTCTATTTCGTATTACAATGAGTGAGTTATACCAAATGGGCAGTAACAAGAAGGATTCTCGAGAAACAGAAACTGTAGATATCAAGGGTCGCAAAAGGGAAGAAGTGTGCTTGAATAATGGAGGATTAAGACATGGAGCTTTAGTTGTGAAGCGAATGACCTCTTGAAAAGAATAAGGTAGTAACAATTCATGCTCAACAGAAAGCCAAAGGGGGGAAAAAGGAGAGATGTCTTCTGATAACCAGCAAGAAGCTTGGCGAAGAGAGAAAGACTTATGATAAAGGCGGAAATCTGGAAAATTAACTTCACCATTGGATTTAGACTTACGGAGAGCTGAGAGAGAAATTCGAGCTTTCTTCTTCTTCCAGAGAAACTTAGATAAAACAGAGTCAATACGACGGAAGTAAAGGGCTGGGATATGAATTGGAAGCATGGAAAGTAAATATATTAAGATCGGAGCAATCATCATCTTGATGGAATCAAGACGACCCCACCAGGACAGATATAAAGGATTCCAAGAGGAAAGTAAAGAGTCAATCCTGGAGATAACTGCATTCATGTTAAGTTGGATAGACGATGAAATAGAGTTAGAAAAAAGAACACCAAGGTACTTTATTTTCTTAGAATTCCAAGCAAAGCCAGTGGAAGCAAAAAAATGTGGAAGGCAAAATTTAGTTATAGGAAGAATCTCCGTCTTATCCGAATTTATTTTATATCCTGAAACCAGGGAACATTTCTCAAATTCATTTAATAAGGAAGGAACTGAATTAACTGGATCCGAAATGAATAAAAGTATGTCATCAGCATAGGCAGATAGTTTAAGATGATGCTCACCGTACGTAAAGCCAGAGATGGAAGAATTGTTACGAATAGAAGATAGGAAGGGTTCGAGAGCTAAAATAAATAAAAGGGGCGAAAGAGGACAGCCCTGACGAACTCCACGTTTAAGTGTAAAAGGGGAAGTAAGTTGACCGTTGACAAGGACTGACGCCTTGGGCATAGAATATATTAAAGAAATATAAGAAACCAAAGCCATGCCATTTCAGGGAAGCCAACAAAAAGGACCAGTCAACCCGATCAAAAGCCTTTTCAGCATCAACTGAGATAGCCACCAGGGGAATAGACAGAGAAGGGGCATTACTGAGAACATTAAGGAGGAGTCTAGAGTTGTCTGAGGTGAGGCCGCCCTTAACAAAACCACATCGCTCTTTCCCAATGAGATGTGGCATGAGTGGGTCAAGACGAAGAGCTAATAATTTTGCAAAAACCTTATAGTCTACATTAACTAGAGAAATTGGTCGATAATTTTTACAAAAATGGGGATCTCTACCCTCTTTAGGGATGAGGCATATGGTAGCATCTTGAAATGAGCCTTGGGCCAGACCAGTAGAACAAAAAGACTGAAAAAGAAAAAGAAGTTTGGGTAAGAGGAGATCAGAAAAGTGTAAATAAAATTCAACTGGAAGCCATCAGGCCCCGGAGTCTTGCCTTTGGTTAAAGAAGACAAAGCTGTGGACAATTCAGAAAGGGTGAGGTCAGTATCAATGCACGAGAAATCGAGTTGGGAGGTATTTGGCTTAGGCAGGTTATCAAAATATGATTGGAGGAGATCTGGGGTAGGTGGTTTTTTCAGAGGAGTACAAAGACTCATAGAAAGAATGAAATTGGTCCAAAATTTCTGCATCGGTATGTAGAAGGACATTAGAAGGTGAATAGATAGAGTCTATGATGGTACGCTCTTTACGCGATTTCAAGTAGTTGGCAAGTAGTTTGCCCGATTTATTGCGACCTCCATAATATCGTGCACTACTCCGGAGTAGAAAAGAGGATGCTGAATCTGTAGTAAGTTTATTAAATGCAATTTTAGCTTGAAGGAGGTCAGGAGACATGTGATTTGGAGAGGAAGTGTAGAATTGATGTTCTAATGATTTAATATGCGCAAGAGCAACCTTATGTTTTTGAAGAAACTTTTTCTTTTTTTTAGAAACAAAGTCGGTAATAAATCTGGGGGCTGTGGCCTTAAAAGAATCCCAAAGAACATGGGGCGGGGATTAGAATTAAGTTGGAAAAATTCAGAGGTGAAAGTGCGAAAAGAGGAGGAAAAAAGAGGATCAGTGAGAAGAGAAGAGTTAAAGCGCCAGCGAGAAGATTTAGGAATAGGAGGAAGAAGATCAAAGACAGTGATAATAGGAGCGTGATCGGAGATAACAATAGGCTCAATAGAAGAGGATAAAAGATTTTGAGATAAAGAGGAGGAGAGAAAAATATAATCTAAACGAGAAAAAGAGGCATGTGGATGAGAGAAAAAAGAAAAATCTATAGTGTCTGGATGAGTAAGTCTCCATGAATCCACAAGATGAACCTGGGTAATAGTATCAAGAAACTGTTTATGTGGCTTGTGTGGGGTGAAACGAACAGAGGACTTACGATCTAAAAAGGGGTCAATAATCTGATTACAGTCTCCGCCTAATAAAAAAGAATCATCTTTGTGTTGGATACATTTTGCAGTAATTGAGGGCCAAAAAGAGGAATCAAAGGATGTAGGACCATAAACATTAAACAGAGTGAGTGGGATATTATTAGCAAGCAATTTAGCTAAAATCCAACGACCCTCATCATCCTTTTCTTCAAGAACCACTTTACATTTGAGACGTTTGTGAATTAAAATAGCAACCCCATTCTTTTTATGAGAGGCTGCAGAAAACAGGACAGTACCAACCCACAATCTTTTTAATTTCATAGATTCAACATCTGAAAGATGGGTTTCCTGAATGAGAACAATATCAGGATTGTAAGAGGAGAGGTGTGAAAGTACTCTCTGCCGCTTAATAGGATGGTTAAATCCTTTCACATTCCATGAAACAACTTTGAAAGTAAAAACATATTAAACTGTTCAAACTTGAAAAGTGCAAAAATATACTGTGCAAGCAATAACTCAAATTTACGTAATTTAGAGAATAAATGAAACATTAAAGGTTTGGAAGAAAGACTAGGAGGAAGGAGAAGAAAGGGGGAAAGAAAAAGGAAAAAGAGGAAGGTAAAGGAAAGAGGGTCCGCAAGGAAAGGAGGAGAAAGAAAAGAAATGAGGCATAGAAGACAGTACAAATCCGTAAGGATGACTGTAAAAGACATACCTGAAGGGGGGAAATACACAAGGGAAGGTGGGGAAGTGGTGATGCGTTACAAGACGGGTAGACCAGGAGGAGAGGCACAACCGCACCGAGACCTCACAAAAATTACAAAGGGCGGAATATGATGATAAAGGGAACAGCCAACACGTATCTGCATGAGGGGAGAAAGAAAATAGTTAATATACTATGAAGCATGTAATACAGAACACATAACCATAGAAAGGATAAGAATAGAGAGGAATTGAAAAAGGAGAATATCAATGGAGAACATGTTCGGGAAGATTCAAGAAAAAGAAGTAGATAAGGTGACAACAAGGAATCCCGTGCAAGAACAAAAGAAAGAGAGGAAAAAATAAGAGAAGGATTAGGTAGAAACACAGGATACTAGAGAAAACAATTAGAGAGCATTACACAAAAACAGCAATAATATTTCAGCCACTGTTTGAAGGAGAGGCTTCCATTCCCTCTTCACCCTGCAAAAGAAGGAAGTTACGTAATTCACCAGGATCTTGAAATGACCATGTCTTATTCCGATGAGTGACTCGGAAGGTACAAGGATGGAATAGGCCATATCGTGCCCCAATTTAGCGCAAAGAAGGGCGGAGAGCTAGAAATTCCTTAAGCCTGGAGGCAGTAGCATTAGAGACATCTTGAGACAAGTAGACTCGTTGACCCATCCAGGATATTTGTCGCTTGGATCTTGCTGCTGAAAGAATTGAAAGAAGATCTGTGAACTTCAAAAAGAGAATAATAACACCACAAGGTTTTGTAGATGAAGATGTTCGTGCTCCCAGTCTATGAGCTCTTTGAATACTGATGGACGTAGAAGGAGGCATGTCAAGAAGCTTCGGGAGGAAGGAGGTAAAGGAGGTTACCGGGTCGTCACCTTCAAGATTCTCTGGTAAACCATAAATACGAAGGTTGTTTCTTCTGTTGCGATTTTCCAAATCCTCCGTATGTTGCTGTAAAGAAAGGACAGTCTTTTTCAATATAACAATGCGTTGCGTGTTGGATTGAACTTCAGGTATCTGCTGTTCAACTGAGGATAGCCGAGCATCCATGGACTCCCATTTATCTTTTAAAAGTTGCATATCTTTGCTTGTCTCCTCGATGAAAGGACGCATTGCACGAATTTCTTCCAAAATTTGATCAATGGAGGACAAAGAAGAAGGGTTATCTGGTGGAGGAGAATCTTGTTTAGGTCGTTTGCTGGAAGTGGCAGGAGGGGAGGATCTATTGGACGACGAGTGTCCCGAAGGGGAACGCTGAGAAGATGGAGTCGTCATCCTAGTAGATTGACTAGAGGTAGATGCACTGGTTGAAAGGCTCACAGGGGTGATCACAGATTTGAATTTGAATTTAAAATATTTATATAGCGCGACGTTCACCGTGCGGTTTCTTGGCGCTGTGGAGGCAAATTTAGCAGTAGGAACGAAGGCTGGAGAGGGGGGATCAGTATACATTAAGAGAAAGCCTGAGTGAACAGAAATGTCTTGAGATCTTTTCGAAAGATGGAGTATTGCGTGGCCAGGCGTAAGTGGTCGGGGAGGGAGTTCCAGAAGGATGGTGCTAGAACTGAGAAGTTGGCTCCGCCCCATTTCTTACGTCTGTACCGGGGAACCTGAAGGAGAGATTGTGTAGATGAGCGGAGCTCACGAACAGGGGTGTAGTCTTTTAACAGAGAGGAAATGAAGGCAGGGGCAGTGCCCTGGCGCGCCTGAAAGACCATGCAGCCTGTTTTAAAGAGGGATCGCTCCCTGACAGGTAGCCAATGTAGTGCCCTCAGGAGGGGAGTAGAGTGGTGGGAACGGGAAAGGCCATACACCAATCTGGCCGCCTGGTTTTGAACCAGCTGGAGCTTCCGCAGACTATACGCTGGCATGCCGTTATAGAGGGCGTTAGCGTAATCCAGCCGGGAAATAACCAGAGCGGACATGATTAACTTGAGTGCAGGGGGAGAGAAGAAACGAGAAACAGAGCAAATAGTTCGAAGAACGAGAAAGCAGGAAGAAACAACAGAACTAATTTGTGAGTGAAGGTTAAGGTGATTGTTAAGTTTGATGCCCAGAGTCTTAACTGAGGGAGAAGGTGTGGGAGGGGATCCTAAAGCAGAGGGCCAAAAAGAAGAATTCCAGGGACTGGAGGGACCACCCGTAAGGACCAATTCTGTTTTATCAGGGTTCAACTTCAGATGGTTGTGGTTCATCCAGTCCCTGATGAAAATCATAATAGACTGAAAGAGGACAGATTAAAGATGAGCTGGAGGTCATCTGCATAATTATAAACAGTGACCTCCAGTTGCTGAAGTGCTAAAGATAAGAGGATAGATGTAGAGATTAAACAGAAGGGGGGAAAGAGAAGAACCCTGGGGGACACCACATGTGACTTTGAGTTGGGTGGCCGAAATGGAGATGGAGACAGATGGAGCAAAAACAAACTTAGGTTTACGTAGTCTCACCATAGGAAATGTGCACTCTAGTCAATTGATCAGTCACAATGCCTCGAAAGACAAACCAGAGTACGCAGAAAGCACGCTGTTATAGTGGGGGTAAATGAGTTTCAAAGGGTCATCCCAGCGCAATTAGGAGCAATATGCGAGTGCAAGATGCCAGAAACACAGCACATTTAAATATCCAAGAATAACTTCAGGAGGAAGAAAAATGTGGGTGTTGAAAGCGTGAGGAAACCATAGCAGGGTGCACTAGAAGACCTCCAGAAGGTTAAAGGTTTGCGTATAGCTGAAATTCAGGGGTGCATACATTGAGAGTAAAGGACTTGAATATATAATAACATGAGGTGCAGGAATTAAAAACTATTTCCTCAAGATATACTTCAAAAGTTGCATTAGGAACTCCTCTGTTGTCTGCGTAGATTGTACATTAGGAAAGCCAACGTTGCTGAATAGCCAAAGGTGCTGAAACGCATTAAAATTGCGGCAATGCGCTTGAATGCTGAAAATAGCGTAATGTAAGGCACGATATCATGAGGCTCAGTGCTATAAAACATGAAGTCATGAGGAATCCATTAGAAATGGCACTCAAGCACCGTAAGCGAGCAGGAGGGCATATAGACAGGAAGAGCCTGCAGCGCTAAAAAAGCAGAGCTTCTAAAATGGTGATTCTTACCCAAGCGGCGCCATGATGCAGATTCCAAGCAGCTGCTTCACAGACCAGACAGAGTAGCAAAGGGCACAGGAAAAGTTCATGAAGAGCCCGGTTGCTCACCCTAAAGTCCGTTGATGCAGGAGAGTGAAGAGAGAGGAGTAAATCCTGTCAGGCTGCATAGGCGGAGGTCCGGTAGCGTGAGGAGCGCTGAAGATGGCGGTTCCGTGAGGCGCGATACACACGCTGCAGAATTAAGATGAAAAGCGGCACTTTGAAAGCCGCAAAACCGCTCCGCCTGCTCTCCGCATACTCCAGTGACGAAAGCCGTGAAAAAGATACAGAAACAGTCCCCTTCACATCGGGAAAACTGTTTTGAGGAGATACGGTGCATCCAAGCCACCCAGTCTCCCAGACCATGAATTTAAATCTTTGAAACGTAATCATATTGTAAAGCATACAATTACCTAATTTCTTGGCAAACGAGCACATACCACAAAGATATCCGAGGGTGCATTGGGGGGTCTAAAATATTTAGAGAGAACAACTATTTGCATGTTGCTAGACCTCACATCCTTGGCATGGTATTCCCCCAATCTTTTTGCCTTCACCCCTCCTGTTTCCTGAATTTGTTTTTGCTGGCTTTAAGACTGTCAGCTCTTTACTACTGGTAATCAGTGGTAACATGATTGTTCCATCCTCTCCTTACAACATGGAAAATTCGGACTACACCTAATTGGCACATTTATTTTACTTGTAAGCCCCTAGGAAATAATACTACCAGTATCCATGGCCTGTACATTAAATGCTACTAGTGGGCAGCTGTACTCACCATGTCATCCACTAAAGTAGCACTATAAAACATGGCTGTGGCCTTCCAAATCAACCCGTATGAGCAGTTTTAGATTGCCATTTCAATCTGGCAAAATAAACCTTTTGCAAGGCCTAAACCTTCCTCTTCAATACTCATAAGTCACCACTAAGGCAGGCTCAACGTTTTTAGCATTAAAAACTCCTAAAGTATTTTTTTACTGTTGAAACAATCTCTTATTGTCTAATACTGTGTTATCCTATTACATTTAATAAGTGCTAACTTTAGATTGGGAGCTAACAGGGATATTCTGTTTATACTCAAATGAACTGCTAAGTAAAATCTTATTTATTGGTGGTCAGAGTTAAAGTTAAATTAAAATGGGTCACATGACTAGGAATAGTTCTACTGTTGGGGCTTGTGTATTACTTCCAGGCAGTGACACAAAGGGGGCTTAGCTGTGGATAGGATGGGCCATCCTGACAGGATGACTGGGGAGGGGCTGTACCCATACTCACACTTCAAAGCGCTTTGCCTATCACACCCACAAAGGAACCTGGCACCAGGCCTTCCCTTCCTTTTGTCACCCCAGACAGTGTGGAGCCCTGACCAGGGAAAGGGAAATAGCATTTCAGAACCAGTGTTGGGGGAAGGACAGGGAGTCCCTCCACACAAAGGCTGGCACAAGCAATAAATATTGGTCGTCCAGAGCCACTCATCAGAACAGTCCTGTGCCTGTGAAAGTTTCAGAAGAATTATTGCTCTGCTGCAATAGGACTGCCCTGATCCTAAAGGACTGCATTCCTGACTGAGAAAGATGACTGATTCTGCCTGTCTTCACCCCCAGGCTACCAAGAATGACTCCAAGGGTCAGTCGGCCTTCTTTCTGTTTGAGCTACAGGAACACAACAAGCTTCAGAGACCTCCTTGCACCTGCCTAGC
Organism: Lissotriton vulgaris; assembly: GCF_964263255.1. NCBI lineage: Eukaryota > Metazoa > Chordata > Amphibia > Caudata > Salamandridae > Lissotriton > Lissotriton vulgaris. Next base: position 580,228,292 of record NC_141694.1, read on the forward strand.
TGTCCTGCTGCAATTGGACCTGCCTGGAGCTGCAACTGGGCCTGTCGGAGCCCTGCTGCTAGTCTCTGCTAAAGTGAGCCCTGATCTCCAAGAGTTGCCTGGTCCACGCCTTCCGGCTACACAAGACCTGCACTTTGCGCTACAGCAACAACAGCCGGAGATGAACAGCAACGCAAAATTACAGCATTGACTGTTCACAACGATTGATTGGCTCTTCACCCTACAGCAACAACTGTCAATGACCCCCAACCTGCTCTGCGAGCTACAGCAATGACTGTCCACAACTCTCAGGCTACCCCTTGCTTCCCCTTCCAATGCAAATTGAACTCTTTGCTCTAAACTTGAGAAGGTAACTCTACAGCAGGACTAACCTTGTCCTGGTAGCCGACACACACTTCATCAAGGTTGGCGAGAACATGTGACTTTCCCCCAGTCTTGCACTACCAGAGCGGTGCTTTGTGCCTTTAGATGCTATGTTCACAAAAATCTTCAGAATTGAATATCTCCGTTTCTACTAACTGGATATTTGTCATTCTGGTATCATTTTATTTATTAAAATGTAGTCTATGTTCCTAAAGTGGATTAGGATTTTTCTTGCATTTTATTTTCACTTTATTACTGTTTATGTGCTGCTTAAATAACTTACACATTACCTCTAAGCTAAGCCTGACTTCTTTGTGCCAAGCTAACAGTAGGGCTTCCACCTCCCTCAACCAATAACCCAATTTTTCAGACATGTAATTTATTTACATTGTATCACTAAGTGAGTCTCTGAGACTGCATTGTGGGGCCGATTCACAAAGGCATGTTGCAGCATGTAAAGCAGTACTCCTCTAGGTACTCATATGCCTTAAGAATTGACTCTAAATCACCAAAATTTGACTAAAATGGCATTATTCAGGGAATACTCATATATATTTCGTAATAATAGAAATGACCTCTTAATGGAGAAATAGAAATTTAGGAGCTAATTCACAAAGGCATGTAAAATTGTGTAAAAGAGTACTTTTGTAAATCAGTCCCTTACTGTGCAGCTACATACAGCCTACCATCAGTTACAGCCAGTATTTTAGATTTGTGTGCAGAGGCACACTGGCATGCATAGGTGTCTATCTGATAATGTTAGAGAGTGTGTGTGTGTTTGTGTTTTGGATGAGATCACTGGTCATAGGCTATAAACGCATGCGTTAGGTCACTGAATGATCTAATTAGCACATGCATATCCCCTCACACTCTGTCAACACGTCATTGGATCTGCCTGTGTTCAGCCCTTTGCCCTGTGAAACTGATCCATTCTCTAGCTCTTGAACAGAAGTTGATACTGTAACTAGATGTTGAACAATTTACAGGACTTACAAATTGAAAAACTTGTGCTGATCTTGACCCTCAAAAACAGACCTTTATCATTGCTACTACATCTGTAATTTCATTATCTTCTAATTGTAATGTTTACCGGTCAAAATCCTTGCTTTTCATACATAAAAACACACACACATACATACACACATTCACTTGAGCGTAGATAGATAGATAGATAGATAGATAGATAGATAGATAGATAGATAGATAGATAGATAGATAGATAGATAGATAGATAGACAGATGCTCAACTGATAAGAGAATTAGAAAGAGCTAGAATTTCGGAAACAAAGAAATGGTGGAATATGACTTCTTTGACAAAATACATAAAAAATGCAATGATCCAGAGGGGCAAAGAATAATGTTAATTCCCACATATAATGATGTGGATTCAGATCTGTTAGAAGAGTGGCGAAAGCATGTTGAGGGATGTTACCTTAACCTAATGTGAACCCTTGCAAAATAGGCAAAATTAAATTGAAGATAGAAAGGATTAAGGAACTGCTGAAGGAATAAACAGAGTAAAGGAGAAGGAAAATGTGAATTATCTATCACTTAAAATGGGGAAAAAATTGTATCGCGGGTACCATGGTAATACACTGGGTCCCCAAATGGCCCTGGTTTGTGGTGGTTGGCTGCAGGGTCTGTCCCCAGGGTGCTGTATGCAGGGACTAACCTCAGACCAGGGCCTGCGGCCAACCACACACTACGTATGGCAGAAGGGCATGCATAGCTGCAGGTTGGCTGTCCATAGGGGGTGAGCTCCCTGCTGCACACCGAGGAAGGCCTTGCGCAGTGGGTGAATGGCTTCCTACAAGAGGTTGGCTGTAGGGCTTGGCACTAGGCCACGCTTGTGGCCAAATCCCTGCTATGCATGGCAGGGGATTGGGTGCCCCCAGGGTGCTGGGTCCTGGGCCTGGATGCAGGCCAGGGCCTGTATCCAGCACCACACCATGCATGGTAAAAGGTCATGCACATTGGGGGCTGGGCACCTGTGGGAGTTAGGTATAGGGTAGCCCAACTTTGCAACCAACCAAAAGCTTTCCTCACAGTGGAGTTAGGTGAATATGAGTAGAAAAACAAGAATGTAAATTAAAAAAATATAGGTTAAAGTCAAGTTATAGGTAGGTATGGTAATCAGATCCTACCTTACGTTAGCAACATCTCAGATATTTTTTGAAAAAAACAAATGTTAAAGTGAGATTATAGTTAGGTATGGTAATAAGAATTTAGATTAGGTTAAAAAAATAAGAAAAGCATTGAAAAAAAGAAAGGTTAAGGTGACAATATAGTTAATTGTTCAAACAACACAAAATTTATGTTTGCAAATAACCCCACTGGGGCACTAAGTGAACTAATGATTTTCAGCATTCTGTTCATTAATAAACATTCATTTTTGTGCTATTTTATCACGTAGCTACAGAGTATCTAGGGTAGATATAGTTAGGTCAGTGTTTCCATAATGTTGGAATGGCGAACTGTTTGCCATTTGACAAATTTCCACAGAACTTTCCAAAAAAGTTCTCTTTTTTGCCTAGTTTGTGCATAAAAAGTTTCGAGATGATCTGTCAAGCGGGAATCAAGAAAAAAGGAGGGGCCCCAAATGCAAAATCCCAGTGCATTTTCCTTTATACAGGGCTACAGCAAAAACAGAATTACACCAAATGTGGCCAGGCAGCTAGATCTTGGGCCACAGAGTGCAATTTTTATGATTTGGTATGTTAGATCTGTCATCATTGGCGTGAGTCTCCCTTCCATTTTGACGGACTTCATCCTCTGTTTTGATATTTTTTTGGTGGTTAAACGCTTTGGGCATTGTGCCACTGCTATTCAGTGCCACAGTGCAAGTGCTCCCTATGTTAAACTGATGTACTAATTGGTGATTCCATGATTGGGTTATTTGATTTACCTGTCAGCCCCTAGTATAGTGCACCATATGTGCCCAGGGCTAGTACATCAAATGCTGCTGGTGGGCTTGCAGCACTGGTTGTGCCACCCACAGAAGCAGCTTGTAAAGTGTGTCTCAGGCCTGCAATTGCAAGGCCTGTGAGCAGTCTAGTACTGCCATGTCGACTTGGCAAGTGCACCCTCTTGCCAGTCCCTAAACCTTCCCTTTGCTTCATATTAGGCACCCCCCTATGGTAGGCCCAAAGGCAGGGTGCATTGTAAGTATAAGGTAGGACATGCTCTGGTGTGTGTAGCATGACCTAATACGGAATTACACCCATTTTAGTTTTTCACTATTAAAGGCTACCTGTCTCCATAGGCTAGAATGGGCAGTTCGATTATTACATTTGTATAATCCTAACTGACTCAGGGAACACAATAGAATTTCAAATTTAGTATGCCTGAACTCAGAATAATAAAATACATCTTTTAGTAAAGTTGGGTTTAATATTCTGTGTTTGAAAATACCACTTTTAGAAAGTAGGAATTTTCGTGCCTAACTGTCCAGTCCTGCCTCTGCTAGGTTGTGTATTCCTTGTCTGGGTCTGTGAGTGACAGGGCTGGGGGATTCCAGAAGACAGGCTGGGGCAGCCTAGTGGTGAATAGAGAGATCTGCATCTACATGTGGGGAGGAGTTGCACCTGAGACCTGAATAGGGCTGGGCCTTCCCTCTACAATGCTGGCTCCAACTTCTGTGGCTTGTCTGATGTCTCTGCCCTACACTGTGAAAGGAGATGAGGAATCATGTCAACAGAAACTGTTACCGCCCACAATGAGGGAAGCCATGCTAATTGCTCTTTTGAAGCCAAACAAAGACCCTGAATATTGTGAGTCATATAGACCACTGCCGCTTATCAATGTAAATACCAAGATACTGGCCAAACTTCTTGCCATTAGACTACAACCACTAATGACCAATTTAATTTTACCAGATCAATCAGGGTTTATCCCTTCAAGGTCAACAGCCCACAACACCAGAACACTCTTTGCACTCTCGCATTATCTGATTCCCGGTACTAAAGCCAATGCGATTCTATTAGATGCTGGTAAAGCATTTGATTCTATTGAATGGTCATATTTACACTGTACGAATGGGATTCCCCCCTATTTTCTTGCAATGGATACAATAACTGTACACTGCTCCAACGGCACGTATTATAGGTAATAAATACATATCTAATGCCATATCCATCACCAGGGGAACACAAATAGGGTGCCCACGGTCCCCACTACTATTTGCAATAGCACTGGAACCATTGGCATGTAAGTTCAGGCAGAGGCATCATTACTCAGCGCTCCAATTCCCACAAAGACCTTTGCATATATCACTATACGCAGACGACATGATGTTATATGTACGTGACCCGGAAAACCATTTAAATCCTCTACTAAGATAATACATTAAATTTGGACAACAGTCAGGCCTCAAAATAAACTGGGACAAATCGCTAATTATACCATTAACAGGCACCACACACCCGCACCCCACGGACTAGCCACTAGAATGGCAATCAGAGCCCGTAAGATACTTAGGTGTTTGGTATCATCGTGACCCAGAAGTTGTAGTTCGCACCAATTATGGCAGGGCAATTAGCGTACTGGAAGAGAAAATAGGGTGATGGGTTCAACTACCATTTTCATTAGCTGACCGGATTGCCATTGTAAAGATGGTTAACCTGGCCAAATTATTGTACCTGTTCAATAATATCCCGATTAAACCCTCAGCAGAAGTATTTCGTAGGATAGCTACTTTGGTACTTTGCCTGATATGGGCAGGTAAACAGGCCTGAATCAAACTGCGCCACCTCACTTTGCCCTATTCACAGGGAGGATTTTAGGTTCCAGACTTTTTACTTTATTATTTATGTGGACAAGCACAATATGCGCATTTCTGGTATCATAGGGTCCCATATCTAACACATGTCGCAATTGAAGAGGGTGAAGCCATGCCAATCCCGTTGGATGCTATCATAACACATTGTAGACCTCCACTGCATAATCGAGACATAAATACCATAGATACGACGAATGATGCTTGGCGAACAATTGGTCGAAAGGCCAATAAATTACAGCTTTATGCACCATCACTGCCACTACACTATCCTCCAGGAATATTGGTCACACAGGAAGAGGTGGCAATGGGTCTATTGCATCAAGTAGACATCATATAGTGCACACTACACACAAGGCATTGGGGAGGTGGAACAAAAGTCTAGATGAACCGTTAACGGAGGAGAAAAGAGCTATCACCTGTTCACTGACGGGTTTATTAACGCCCAATTGTAGTTTACGTATGTTGCACTATAAATACTTGCACCAGACCTATTATACCCCCGCAAGGCTTTGTAGGTGTGGTTTACGTATGGATTCTAAATGCCGAAGATCCAACACAGAAATAGCAGATTTTCTACACCTAGCCTGGTCCTGTGTAGCAGTGCCTGAATTCTGGGAAGCAGTAACACAGATGTTGGGTGATATGTTGGCCATCACTGTTGATTGTTCATTTTGTACATGTTTACTGGGACTCGTTCCAGGGGTGCGAGCCACCAAGCGCAAATTTTGTGTAATTGCATTACTGCTAGCCAAGCGCAGAATATCATTATGCTGGGGTAGCAGACAGGCCCCAAAGGTTAAACAGTGGATCAAAGATCTAACGTATTTTAAAGACACCTTGCAAACATATGAGGAGGAGCTAGCCACTGGCTCAAATCCTAGAGATTACTGGAAATATTTGGTTGAATATTTGCAAACGCACCAAGATAACTAAATGTAATTAATAGTAGTGCTGTAAAAATGCATTCAAGGATAATAATGTAAAGTTGCCACTGGATGATGGATGTTGTTGTACAACGGTCTGTATGTTAATTACATGTTGGACATTGTATTTCTTTTAAAAATGCTAATAAATAAAAATGTTAAAAAAGATCGTCATATGTGGGGAATATCTGAGACCGTAGTCCCCTGGGGACCCTGTTCAATCGCAGATACTCTTTAAGAGTGGCTTCATCCCACCATCGTGAGTTTTCTTTTTTTTTAGCCTTTCTAGCTTTATGAATTTCTCTTTGAGACCTTCATTAAGTCATGGATTTTCACTGGCAACACTGGTTATGTTGCCTTTGGCGAGATTTTCAAACAGCTCCTATGTTGCCTTATCCCTATCCATAGTTGGGGTTGTCAGGTGTTAGAGAAATCAGCACGTTGCAGCTGCCATTCCTAAAGCTATTAGTGTAATGTCAAGTCAAGTCAAGTCAAAAAGCTTTATTTCGATAAAAGTCATTATCATAAAAGCAGCTCAGTGTATAAAAAGTTACAGTTAAGAACAACAGTAATACATTTAAAAAGATTTTATATCTCTGTTCCAAACATTTAGAAAAGACAATAGTTTCAAAAAGTGTTTGTTCAATTAAACTAGCCAACTAGTTGGTTAAATTTTAGAGGTTAAGCGATTTTGACAGCATTTTTAGTTTAAGAAGTTTTTCTAAAAAATAATTAAACAGATTGTTTTAGCTTTTTGGCTCGGATAGCCCAGGCCCAGGATAAAAATTTGGCTAGGGCACAAGCATAGGGTACGCTACAGTCCGAGATAAGTATCCTGATTGCCACATCATGACTCCTAGTCCCCAGCTGGCGGCATAGATTTTTGAGCCAGACCCTCCTTGGAGTGGCGTATTCGCCGCACACAAACATAACATGTGCTAGTGTTTCCGATTTGTCAAGACACGATGGGCATAGCTCAGACGTTTCCATACAGGATTTCCATCTTTTAGTGAAGGTGTTAAGTGGTAAGGTTCCCATTCTAAATCGGAAATACAAGGCCCTATCAGAGGGTTTTCCAATTGCATCCAGGTACAGTTCCCGCCTGGGACAGTCTTTGAACCTCAGAAAGTCCTCTGTTAGCCTGCCCAGGGTGGTGCTAGAGTTTCTTTGAGAACAAATCCAGTCCCAATAGAGTTTTTTAAGAATTTGCTTTGGGGGTGAAGTTCTATTTAACCATGAATCAAGTTGACCCAGCTTAGTTAATACATTTTTCATGTCTTTTAGCCATTTGATTTTATGCCAGCTTGGTGAGGACATACTTTCCTTGAGGCCTCTGGCATATCCGCTTAGTTCTTCTACCCGCCAAATACGGGCCCATAGTAATAAAGGGCGAAATTTCGCGATTTCGCCAATCTGGGTGCAGCCAAGGTCCATAAATAGAGGAAGTGTCGGGGTGCCTTGTGGAAGGGACATTATTTCTCTGCAGAATTTGTTCTCAGATCTCTGCAGAGCATCAGTAGACGAGGAACCCCAAAGTTCCGCCCCATAGAGGGCAGAGCTAACGCCTTTAGCTGTGTAAATCTCAAGGACTGTTCCTATCGGCCTTGTTGTACTGGAGCGTTGCTCTCTCAATAGGGCACCTGTAATCCTTTTGTGGCTCAACAGCATTTTATCTAGGTGTGGCGTCCAGTCCATTTTGTCCGAAAGGCGTATCCCAAGGTAATCGAAGACCTTTACCCTTTCCAAGAGTTCAGCGTTCAGGGTGGGGGAACGCACATGTTGTTTCGGTGGATTGAGGACAAGGTACTTCGTTTTGTTTGTATTTATTACCAGACCTCGCTTGGTACAAAAGGATTGGAAATTGTCCAAAAGTCTCTGGAGTCCCATTGGGGTTTTGGAGATTAAAAGCGTATCATCCGCGAAGAGGAGGGTCGGTATGCGTTCGCCAGCCAGGGATGGCTCGTCAGATGGATGCTTGAGGAGATGCTCAACCACCCCATTGATGTAAAGAGAGAAAAGGGTGGGAGCCAGAACGCATCCCTGGCGGACTCCTCTCTCGACCGGAATACTGCCCGTTTTCTCCCCTCCAGGGCCCCACCTGATTTGGGCAAAGCTGTCCTGGTGCAGTTTGACTAATAGGGATAGTAAATAATGTGGCAGCCCCATGTCAGCCAGTACTTTCCATAGTAGGTCCCTAGGTACAAGGTCAAAGGCAGTCTTTAAATCGATAAACGCGAGATAAAGACTGCCCTTGCCTATAACCACAACCTTCCAATATACCATCATGAGTCTGAATGCTTGCTCAATCATTCCAGTACCCACTCTAAAACCTGCCTGAAAGTCGGAAAGGATTTTGTTTTCTTCTGCCCAATTTAAGATTCTAACTAACAGGACTTTGCCGACAACTTTTTGGCTGGTGTCTAGCAAGCTGATCGGCCTATAATTAGATGGGTCATCCCTCGAGCCTTTCTTATGGATGGGGACCACCTCTGCCCCTTTCCACGATGAGGGAATAGGGGCACCCCTACAGATGGCAATAAGGAGGGAGTGAATTAATTTACCCCATTTGGCGCTGTCGGATTTTAGCAGGTCCCCGGGAATCCCATCAGGTCCGGCCGCTTTTTGTGGAATGATGGAGCTTATTGCGTATTCCACTTCCTTTAGCGTAAAATCAAAGTCAGTGGGGCAGAGTGCATAGTTTGTGGTAAGCGGGGGTGTGACAGGCCTTCTCCCATCGAAGCCGTCATGGCAGGAGTAGAGCTTGGAGAAGTGATCCTCCCACACCTGGCTTGGAATGTTGCAGGTTAGCAGGTCACTGTCTGGTCTGTTGCGTGCCCTTATAGTGTCCCAAAAACATTTAGAATCCTTTTTCAGGCTGGCTTCATTAAGGGTTAACCAGTAGGCATCTTCCCACTCCCTTTTGGCTAACCTCAAGGCCTTTTTATGTTCCCTTCTAGCTATTTGAATTGATAGGGCGGACTTCCCTTTAACTGCCTCAATTAGACATGTCTTGGCCTTCCTGCACGATGCAGAGTACCAGTCATGTCTACCTTTGGGTTTGGTTGGAGGTTTGGTTTTCCCTATGGTCCCTTTTACCCAAAAAAGGTCCCCTATAGTTTTTATGGCTACTTCGTAGATAGTTGTTACCTTATCTGCTGCCAAAAGTAAGTCTATGGAGCGGATTTCATCTTGTGTGCCTTTAATCACCTCTTCAATAGTGGTCAGTTTATTAGTGTTACACAAGATTTTATTCCACTTAAGGCGTCTCCCACAAGAGGAGACAGTAATCTCCTGTGGACAGCTCGGTGGTGCCAGCGGCGCTCCGGTGGACCAGGAATTCATTAGGGTTAGGGAAAGTGAGTTGTGATCACTCTCTATGGTAGGAATAACAACCATATCGATGACCGAACTCCAGAGCCCCCGGTCCAACAGAATATAGTCTATCCTTGTGGAGTGACCAACTCTGTTGAACGTTGGAGCACCCATCTGATCAGAGCGTGTGCGGCCATTGGCTGCTCTTAATCCAAACTCTAATGTAAGTGCATTAAGCTGTATTGCACTGCGAGTCCAGCGCTTAATGGGTGGAATGGAGAGAATGGGAATACCCCACCTACTGTCCTCTTCTCCTAAATCAGGTATTCCTTCTAGGGGGAGTGGCTCATATGTGCAGTTAAAATCTCCTGCTATTATGGTGTGGCCAAGTTCGCTATGGTCCCCTAGTTGGGCCTCCAGCTCCGATACTGTTGGTGAGATGCACCCATTTTTGGAGCCTCTAGCGTAGACATCGTAGATATCTACAAGTAGTCCCCCACGTTGGCCCGATAGAGAGATACCAAGAATATCTGGGTTTCCTGCCTTCTTTATGGTTATCCGACAGTTGAGCGAAATGCTCACCCAGATGATAAGCCCCCCTGATGGCCGCCCCTTCCCTGCCTTAGGTTTTACAGCTGGTGTAAAGAATGTGACGAACCCAACACGATGCAGTGGCTCAGTGATCCAGGTCTCTTGGAATACACAGATATTGTGGGCGTCAATCAGGACGTTCCACTCCGGGAGGCCTAGTTTCCTAGAGATCCCCGCAAGGTTCCAACTAAGAATTTTTATCTCGCCATGTGTTGGATCACCGTCGGGGATGGTAATAATTTTAGAATTTGGTGGGACTACACTATCCCTAGTTAATATGTGGGGAAGTGGTATTGGGGGTGCCACTGTTGGGGATTCGGGACATATGGGGAGAGATGTAACTGGCGGAACATCCTCCATATCATTGGTGATGATAGTAAGACGTGAATCTGGAGCTTCCATGAAGTTGAGTCAGTCTACCTCATCTAGCACACAGTATCTATTTGGATGAGTGAATTGCGAATACAAGGGGTCGAAAGAAGGGGGCAAGTCCTGCCATGGCTGTTGCCACTGATGATTTGCGGGTTGTGGGGGCTGAAGAGGTTGCTGCCACTGCTGAGCGGACTGATATAGGGGTGGTGGGTGTTGGAAAGGTTGTTGCCACTGAAGATTAGCATGGTGTGGGAATAAAGATGTGAAATGTGGTGGTTGCTGCCAGTGTTTAATGGTATGCTGCGGGGGATACACAGACCCTCTGTTGGTTGGAAAGGTAGGCCGATGCGGATTTAGTCTTGGCGGCATGGGAAGGAAGTAAGACAAAGGGAGTGGATTGATTTGGGTAGCAGGACCACTGTTGGGTGTATTGCATATGTAGCTAGCTGCCCCTATATCCCTAAAGTTAACTGTAATTACATCCCCTGCTATTGTTTTCTTACTCCTGCCCACCCAGTCCCCTCTACGCACAGTAAGAATTTCACCACTCATATTGCTAGGTAAAGGTTTGTGTAGCTGAAGCCACTGGGCACATTTGTTTCTTAACTCTACAAAGGTTTCTTTTACTCCCTCTTTCAGTGGGGGAACGGCTGTCAACACAACCACAAAAGGAGAGACTTCCGGTGGCAGGCTAATTGATTTAAAGCGCGCCTGCTTTGGCTTAGAGCCTTCGGGCTTGGTTGTAGAGTGAGGAGCTGCAAGGTTAGTAGACTTTCCTGTGAGATCTTTTGCTTGCGAGATGGTAGTTTTATTTCCACCAGCAGATTGTTGCAAAGCCGAAGTGGGACCCACCGTCTTCGGAGTAGATAGGGGTGGGGGTTGAGCAGAATTATTCCCTGTTTGGGACAGATGTAATACGGCTGAATCCTTGGTAGCTGATGGTATTTTTACCTTGTTAGATGCATCTTTAGAGAGCTTGACGCAAGGTGAAAGCTTGGGAAGTGTTTCTTTAACCCCTTGTGGCTGAATAGACCCAGGCCCATTCAACTTATTAGGCCATTTCGAGTTTATTAGCGACGTGAGTCTGTCAAGTTTGGAAATTAAAGGTTTAATTTGCGCTGCTATTGTGGTCTCAAGGTCCAGTTTGAGATCTGTTACCATGTTTTCAACCCAACAGGGTATGCCTGGCGCCAGGTGCGGAGTAGGCGATATCAAGTTGTGATTCCTGGCTTTGGCTTTGGGTTTGGGTTTTTCCTTAGACTTAGTCTTGGACGCAACCTTTGTGAGAATAGTAACCCTTCCCCCTGAGTCGATAGGTACAAGAGGTGTTCCTTTATCCATTTGCCCAACTAGGCTTGGCTCCGTCCTGTCAGATGTCTGGCAGGCTTCTAGATCTGGGGTAGCCTCAAGATCGACATAGGACGGATCCAAATCAGATTGGGTGACTGACAAATCGACAGCGTTCGGTACTGTGAATGTGCCAGCGGTGGTCAAGGGTAGGGGTAAGGAACGATTGTTCAAAGCTTGCTGGGAGGGTGAATTTGCGTTTGCAAGAGAACCCAAGGAGGAGCGCTTTGCGTTCGTGAGGTCCAAGGAGACTCTTTTTTCCAGCAATATAATACTTTTATCGATAGTCTCATTCACCCGTGAGATGAAAAGATCTATAGGTCCAGTCACTTGTGCTACCGCCATGGCTTTTTTAGTACAGCATCTGGTTCTATTCCGCATGGTTGACATTTGTGGTACTGGGCCAGATGCAAGAAGGGGCCTCACAAGAGCGGTAAGTGATAAGACTAGGTGGCGGCCACTAGGTGTTAACGGAAGAGATGAAAATCACGTGCCGCCTACCTTGCTGACAGATTGAGGGCGAAGATACAGGGGTTCAGGGCCAGGGCCGTCCTCTGCCGTCCTTGAACTGCCTTAAACGGCCCGCTCTTTGCCCGGTCTTCGCCCCGGCCTTAGCCCCGCGCGCGTCCTGCGTGCGCGTTGTTACCACAGCTTATCTAGGGAGAGGTCAAGTGAAGGGGGCGGGAAGAGGACCAGCTGCGGCCGATCCGCGCCGCTAGGCACGCTGGTCCTCGCAGTCCCGCCTCTGCCCTTGGTGACCAGCTGTTGGTATCAGGAAGCGCGTTGGTGCTCAGATGCACGTCGAGGGACAGGAGACTAAGTCCACAGCAAAAGAGGGTCTTTGCCTGCGAGCGGCTCCCGCGAAGCGGGGGCCACGAGGCGTGGCGAAGTGGCCGGAGAGCAACAGCAAGCAGCAACAGCACTCCAGGCAGTAAGGGACCCAAGGCACACTCACTCCGTGCAAGTTTTTATGGGAGGAGGGGGCGGGAAGAGGACCAGCTGCGGCCGATCCGCGCCGCTAGGCACGCTGGTCCTTGCAGTCCCGCCTCTGCCCTTGGTGACCAGCTGTTGGTATCAGGAAGCGCGTTGGTGCTCAGATGCACGTCGAGGGACAGGAGACTAAGTCCACAGCAAAAGAGGGTCTTTGCCAGCGAGCGGCCCCCGCGAAGCGGGGGCCGCGAGGCGTGGCGAAGTGGCCGGAGAGCAACAGCAAGCAGGAACAGCACTCCAGGCAGTAAGGGTAATGTAGCCATTGTGTACCAATGGCGTTAAAGGTGGATATGGTGCTAGCCAGGTAGGGGAGACCCCTGTAACCCCTATATCTGTGTGGGAAAATGCCACAGCAATATCGTACAGCCAAGTCCCGACCAATGTCACCTGACTAAGGATTCTGATTCCTCAGCAAGTTAGTCTCCAACCTGTTGTGCTTAGGCCACTTTTGTATAATTTCCAGCCCTGAAGAGTCAGAGGTTCACCGATACCCTGACGAAACATGTGTCGGCTGGTTGTTCCATGCTGATTGATTGACAACACATAGAAAATTAAAATAAATAAGAAACAACTCCTCTGCGATTGTTACTACTGTATGTGAGTGCCCGGAACTTGGTCTATACAGGAGTTACTCTCCACCTAAACTTGGGAACCACCCAGAATTCTCTGATTCTATTTTGCATTATCTATGCGGCACTCTATGCCTGAAGAGATATTGTTTTGACTTATACTGGTGCTCCCTTGTGTCTGGACAAAGCTAAACCTCTCTATAACGAGCTATCGTCGTAATGAACACACATGTCAGAAGTTGCGTTTGTTCATTCCAGGTTCACTTGGATGGTATTGTACTAATCCGGAGCTGGTATACTGTGCCTGGAGTGGTAGAAGGCTTTTGCCATTTTACAGCTCAGCGTTGATGGCTCTCTGTTAACCCTATGCATAAAGGCTTTGCCATAGAAATGACAAAAAGAGTTGACCCTTTTTATCTCGGCATGAATGGCAAAAAAAAATTCACCTACCGTGGCCGAGACCATCCGCAAACCATAGAGGAGTGTGAAAACGCTGTTCTGGGGTTGTTTGTTCATTTCGACGACTGGGGATGGGATTCCAAGTCCTCCGGGCGGATGCAGTGAATTGCGGCTCCCACACGGCGTACTCCGGGTTGTGGGCAGTGGCTTCTGGATCCAGCAGAGGTTAGCAGAGCGCGATCGCAAAGGTCTCCTTTCTCTTCCGGGGCATAAGCGGCAGTGGCGGCGCAGGCAAAGCGGACACCTCAGCTGTTCTACAGACACGCTTCCGGGTGAGAAGTGGAAGCGCTGCTGGACCAAAACCGACGAAGGCAGAGGCAGAGGCTGCACGCTGCAAAGGGGAGTGCAGGCTAACGATCCCTGTAGAGGTGAAGGTCGTGGAAGCACCGACTACCTGGAAATCGATTCAACTGGAACCCTTGAGCAAGGTACAGGGGGGGGGATGGAGGTGAGGGTGTCTTTTCATTAGATTTACTCGCTGGACGTGGGGGAAAGAAGCAAACAAGGGGTAACACCGAAAAAAGGGAGAGGGGGCCAGAGTTGGGAACTGTCACATATACTCCAGTTGCATCTGCAATAGAAACGAAATCCCCACAAGCAGATTTAGGGGCTAGGGGTAGAGCACACACCCTAGTAGGAGTAGAAGACGGAGTAGGGAACAGGCTATGGTCCAGCTACTGCCTAAGGAGTAGCCAGTTCTCCAAGCAAGTCCTCCCGACTAGGCAATCTGTCATACCAAGGAACACAAAATCAAGCTAACCCCCAAACTACAGCAGAAAAAGGACAGAATTGTAAAGGGAAAAGATCAAACAGAGCAGAAAATTAAGTAACCCCCTCTCTTAGGTCCTTCTTCAAAGTACAGCAGCAAGTCCAGACAGGGGGTAATCACCCTAATCACCCTAATCATCTTAATCACCCAAACTCACAGGGCAAAGTCAATCCTCCAGACACAAACGCAGGACTAAACATAGACTTTAGCACAACCTCCGCAACCCCCGAAACAACCCCCGGAATAAAAGGGGATCTGAGCAACAGAGAATCTCGGGACATGAGCCAAGAAACAATAAATCTCACAGGTCCGCAAATGGAGGCATCAGGAGGCACTAACGTACTATACCTGGAAGACTCATTAGCAACAGAGCCCCCCTCCATGTTAGAACAAACAGAGAAGCTCTTGGAAAAATTCATGGACAAAGTTTTAGGTGAAATGAGAAAAAAATTCTCAGTCTCAGAGGCTAATCAAAATAAGATACAGGAGGTGTGTGAAACTTTGGACCAAAAGTTGAACACTCTTGGAGAAAAAGTGACTGCAGTCGAATCAGTAGTAGAAGATCTCAGTAAGAAAGTTGATATAAACCAGAAAGAAATAAGGCAGCTCAGAGATAATGAAAAAAGCATGAACGAGAAGCTTGAATTGCAAGGAAACCAGGCGGGAAGAAATAACCTGAGGGGGTTAAATGTTCCTGAAAACCTGGAGGGAACGGACATTAACAAGTTCATCATTTCTCTTCTCGAAGAACATTTCTCATGAGCCAAAGAAGTCAACCTTACTGATGACATACAGAGGGTACACCGAGACCCTTTCAGGAAAAACAAAGAAAGGAAGACACCGAGGAAAATCCAGATAAATTTTAAATCCTACACACTGAAAGAAAGACTGCTAAGCAAAGGTCTAAAATGTGGCACCATGAAAAAGGACAATTGGTCCTTCAGGATTTGCTCAGACATGTCCAAAGCAACTCAGGACAGACAGTGGGAGCTAGGGCAACATATGGAAGAACTAAAATCCCTTGGTGCCACTGTCCAGATGAAATTCCCCGCCGCACTGAGGATCATGTGGAGAAACAAAATGCACAACAACAGGGATCCCAGAGAAGTAGAAATGTTCATAGGGCAAATAAAAGATCAACTGCGGTCTGATACAGAAACTCAAGAAAGGTGAAAATCGCAAATTCTAGGTGAAGCAACGAGCTCAAAAAGGGCGAATAATACCGCCCAAAAAGAATAAGGGAGGCTTCCTCAGGGTGGGAAACAATGAACCTCACGAAAAAACACAAATACCTTACAAAAAGAGAGCACGGGTAGGGAGCAAAATAGGGAAAAAAACAAAAAAGATGTCCTCAGAAATTATAGTAAAAGGAATATTCGGGACCCATAAACACGAAATGAGCAAAGATACTCCTAATAGGAATGGCGACAAACTTTAAACAATTCAGAGTCCTCTCTTGGAATGTCAATGGACTTAAAACACCCAGTAGAAGGAAAAGGATTCTTGAGTACCTGAAGGAAGTAGACAGCAAGATAATCATATTGCAGGAGACGCACCTCCTAAGTGAAGAAGGGGATCAAATAATGAAAAATCTCAATTGGGTTGACGCCTATGTCTGTACCAACCAGGACTGCAATATCAAAGGCATAATAATAATCCTCAAAAAAACACTCAAAGCCAAAATTGAACACAAAGTAGTTGACAACAAAGGAAGATGGGCCCTAATCAAAGTAAGAATACATGATACCTCGTTCACTCTAGCAGGATATTACGGTCCTAATGTAGACGACCCAACTCCTCTGCAAAAACTTTATACAGAATAACTATCAACAACCTCACCGATAATCTTAGGGGACGATTATAACATTTGATAGACCCAAGCCGGGATAGATCTCCCCCAGACAAACAATCAAACCTACCCAAAATGAGGGAATGGCTATGTAACTATAAAAATTACCTGGGACTGTTGGACATATGGAAAGAAAAAGGTGATAAAAATATCCTTATACCTTCCATAATAAAAAGCTTGGCCATAGATCAAGAATAGATTATTTCTTAATAAACGCGAGTCTACTAAATAATGTCAAGAGTATAGAACATTTACCAGAACATTTGTCCGACCATTCGGCAGTCCAACTAACCCTACAAATAACGAAAAACAACATACAACTGAGATGGACGGTTGACCGTACAATACTACTAGACCCCCAGGCAGCAGAAGAACTAGGGATAACAACAGCCAATTTCTTTGAGGAGAATCAAATTTGCACATCAAAACAAAACACCTGGTACACATATAAAGTGGTCATTAGGGGAAAGTTATTAAGCATGGGATCCTATAGATCTAGATGTACAAAATTAGAAGTGGGAGGTATGGAAAATGATAACAGAGTGATTGATCTTCAAATAATGGCGGACAATACTCCATATATGAAAGAAACATTAGAGAAAGAAAGGACACAACTAAAGGAGAGACTAGTTGATCTTCTGGAAAATAAAGTGAGGAAAAGATGGGAAGCCAGCAAATGATAAAACCACGAATATGGAGAAGGATGCGTAAAACTGCTGGCTTGGAAAACGAAGAAAGACCAAACTAGAAATAAAATAATCTGCATTCAACAAAACAATCAAAATGAACCATGAACTGAGGATTCTATAATAATGTAGGAATTCATGAATTTCTTTTCCAACTTATACAAGGAGGATGCAAATCCCACAGAGGAACAGATCCGGAAGTATCTAGACCTCAGACCATTTCCTCAACTAACGGAATTGGAAAAAGAGGAACTAAACGCTGATATTACAACTGATGAAGTAAGAACCATTATAACAGACCTGAAAAAAGGGAAAGCAGCAGGCCCAGACACCTTACCAAATGAGCGCTACATAATTCTGAGAGATTCCTTGGCCCCGCCCTTAACAGAGCTGCTAAATCTAATTTACAAAAAACAGGATAAAATTCCCAACTCCTGGAACAACGCGACCATTAGCATAATCTTAAAACCAGGAAAAAACCCAGCATTATGTGAGTCGTATAGACCCATTTCATTACTCAATTGCGATTATAAAATCTATATGCAGGTCATGGCGAAGAGACTAGCCTCGATAATGACTAAATTGATTAATCCCGATCAAAAAGGCTTTGTAAAAGGAAGACAACTACAAGAAATAGCCCATGAGCTTTTTGCTGCAATAGACATAGCCATCTCTGAAAAAGTCCCATTAACCATAATCCCTTTCGATGCTGTAAAAGCATTTGACAGGGTCAACTGGACATTCCTGAACAAAGTCATTAGTAAATATAATCTAGGGGACAATTTTGGCCACATGGTGGCAGAGATATACAAAAAACCAAGGGCTAAGATACTTGTCAACGGGGGTCTTACCAGTAATATTGCTATACAAAGAGGGACAAGGCAAGGGTACCCGTTATCACCCCTACTTTTCAATCTATATATTAAAGCCCTTGCAAGCTCCCTGAGAAATCACAGCACAATAACCCCCTTCCAACATTAGGAATGGTCCAAAAAGGTGGCACTATATGCCGACGATCTGATGATTTTTACAAATGACTATCAGAGTTCTACTGCAGCAATAGAGTCTACAATAGCCAACTTTGGCAGAGTATCAGGGTACTTGACAAACCAAGAAAAAACCGAGGCTATGAGCTGGAACACGCATTACAACACTCCATACTCTAAAGATAAAATAAAATACTTAGGTATTACGCTAGTGAAAGATATAGAAAAAGTTCCTCAGCTAAACCTGAATAGAATCATTGTTGAAACTAGGAAACTGCTCAAAGTATGGGACGGGCTTCCCCTTAGTTTCCTGGGAAGGTCAAATATAATGAAAATGTCCATTGTTCCCAAATTCACCTACCTCTTTAACACTATTCCATTGGAATTCAAGAGAGATGCCTTAAAGAAGATTCAAGGAGAAATCACAAGCTTCATATGGTCATCCAAAGGAACAAGAATCGCATGGAAAAAATTAAGGAGAGGAAAACATGAGGGGGGAATTGCAAGCCCTGATCTTATCGAATAATGTAAGGCTTTCCACTTTAAAAATATGAGACCTCTTCTTAAGAATTTCCAGTTTTACCCCGACTTCCTGCAAAATATGACAGGCAGAAAAGATCACTTTCTATATAAATTTGGACACCCAAAATTTTTCAAAAAGATAAAACTAAAGATCCTAATCAATGCAGGAAAATTATGGTATCAAGTTAGAAGCACTCTAAATATACCATATTATAGCTCACGGGCCCCCATTTGGGATTCTCCAGGCACACCAGATTGCTTAAATACTCTTTGGGCCGGATGTAGGCCGGTCGGTAACGGCCGAAAATCGGTATTTTCGGCTGTTACCGACCGAGTTTCACAAAATGGTTTGTAGGGCCACATATTTTACAGATTCGGTAAATTTACCGATCGGTAAATTTACCGAATCTGTCAAATACCGAATCGGTATTTTTACCGATTCGGTAACAATGAGATGTAAGTGGGACTCTTCTGAGTCCCACAAGCCTTACAGAATCGGTATTTTACCATGAAATCCAACTTCATGGCAAAATACCGATTCCGGTGTGCATGCACATGTGTGCATGCACACCTGTGCCCTATGACAGGCAGACCTGCCCTTAGGGCATGTATGCCTGCCACATGGCCCCCGAATCTTTTTTGGGGGTGCTAGAGGGTGTCAAAGTGACACCCCCTGCACCCTTGTCAAAATCGGTATTTACCGATTCGGTAAATACCGACCGGTAATGCCCCATTCATTCCTATGGGCTTCAAAGCCCATAGGAATGAATGGGGCATTACCGGTCGGTATTTACCGATTCGGTAAATACAGATATTTACCGATTCGGTAAAAGGAACATCTGGATGCTCCTACATATCCACCCCTTAGATTTACCGATTTTTAATTACCGAATCAGTAGAATTCGGTAATTAAAAATCGGTAAATCGATTTTACCTACATCTGGGCCTTTGGCCCTACCTCTGAAAGTAGCTGGTCTCGAAAAGTGGAGCCAGCTGATGTCAGGAAACTACATAATCCCCTGGAACCAACTGGTCGCAAATACAAACTCATCAGTGTCCAAATTTAAATATTACCAAATGGCAGGCTGGGCGAAATCGCTTACAGAGAAGAAAGAGGGAAATTAGGACATAGAGAAAGAAATGCTGAAAACCAACCCAATAAAAAAAGAAATATCTAGGTGGTATTGGGCTCTAATCACAGCACGAGAAGTAGATGTACTGAGCCCAGAGACAGTTTGGAGGAAAGACATATCAGACTTAGATCTACAAAACATCTGGATAAAATCATTGGAAAAGTGCTGGACTTCCATAAAACCAGCTGCTCTGAAGAGAAATCACCCGTTTACTATACATAGGGCATATTGGACCCCGAAAAAATTCAAAGGAGCCAGCATAAAGACCTGCCCAAAATGCAGACTGGAAAGGGCAAATGACCTACACATGTTCAAAGAATGCCCCATTATCAACACTTTCTGGAAAGAAGTCGGTAAGATGATAACACTAGTTCTGGGAAAACAAGTAGAAGTAAGTATAATTCTTATTATCTTTGGGATTGACACCAATATTGAACCAGGAAAACTTACTGTTTGTACTGACACTTCTAGCTAGGCGAGAAATATGCATAAATTGGGTTAAACCTACACCACCACAGCACGGGGACTGGCTAAACTCAGTAATAAAAACCAATAGAAGCGATAGACAAGGGAAACCGAATAAAAAGTTTAACTTCTGGGAAATCTGGGAACATTTTTATAAAATGGATAACTCAACGTGAGAATGTGGCCCTGAAATACAAAGTCCAATGATTAAAGCGGAGACAATAATTCAGATGAGAAGAATTCCCGCCGAGTAGCCAGGTGGGCTAGCTCACCCCACAAAAACTGAATTATTGATTATGATAAAGGTCACAGGAGACCCCAAACCAAAAAACAACCGGTAATGGGAAACTCCCCTCCTCAGGTTGGCCAAAAAGGGGCTATGAAGGCACAAAAGTTTGAAGGAATGGGCTCCCGATACAAACCTTATACATACAATGGCAAAATGCGAGATAAAAAAAATTAATGGCAATGTACCAATTCTGTGCTTAAAAACTTTTATAAAAAAGGAGGCTTTTGAGGTGAACAAATTCAGACTGTTGCTCGTGTTGTAGGGGGCTCTTTAGAGATTCTGCTCTCCACCTAATCTTGGAACTGCCTAGAGCTCTAGAGTTCTCTGATTCTTATATATATATACCTTTTGTTACGGTTCATTAAATACATTATGTAATAAATTTAATGTACCATAACAAAAGGTATACCTTATGACCGATACACAGTTTAGGTTTTTTTCATAAGTTACATTCACATGTCAAAATGAGGAATGATGATCATGAAATGTATTACGACCATTATGAAATAATGTGCAAATACGATTGCAAATTTTCTCATACAGATATGTGTTTGTTACAGTGAAATAATTCATTAATGTATTGATACATGTAGAAACATGGGGCAATAAACTCATTACAAAATGGCGCTCACGTTAGATCGATAGCGCTAGTCCTTTCCTTGTTTTGATGAAATTGGAAATGTTGAAAAACATGGCGTTTCCGATGTGTCATTGACATCGAAAAAGGCATTTCCGCCGAAATGCGTCTGTTGCTGGTCATTGAATAAACTCTCTTGATTATGACCCCCGGGAGTGCTATATCTTCTTTCTGGATTATAAGGAGTAGAGCAACATATATATATATATATATATATATATATATATATATATATATATATATATGTATATATATATATATATATATATATATATATATATATATATATATATATATATATATATATATATATATTCACTGAAAAAACCATAGGTTATAGACCATATACAGTTAGGGATTGGCATTTACAAAACCTTATTTTATTCGCACAAAACCATTGAAATTCCATATATAGTTAGTTGCACTAACTATATATCGCGGACCCGCAATCCACTGCTAATGATGTCACATATTACATCATTCATGACATGGTCAGTGACATCACTGATTACATCACTGATGACATCTCATATAGTATATAGTTATATAGTATATAGTATAGTTAGTGCAACTAACTATATATGGAATTTCAATGGTTTTGTGCGAATAAAATAAGGTTTTGTAAATGCTAATCCCTAACTATATATGGTCTATAACCTATGGTTTTTTCAGTGAATTTTCAAGGTTTTGTAAATGCAAATTCCAAACTATATATGGTCTATAACCTATGGTTTTTTCAGTGAATTTCATTGGTTTTTTAAAAGCTAATATCTATAGCTGTAAAATATATTCTTTATTACGTGACGTATCACGTAGCCCGTGAGACGCCTCATGATGCATCGCATAACCGTGACGTATCGTCTCTGCAGCGCAAACCAAACCCGTAACGTAAGCGCGCCAGAGCACGCTTAAAGATATATATATATTTTTTTAACCTTAATTAGACAAAATCCACACGTGCACATATCACAAACGTTCAAAAAACACAATATGTCGGACTCCCGTTACGCTGCCGGTTAGCTGCCCGGTTAACGTACCGGGAAGCACCTTTACCGCGAAAAATCGCATTTTTTTTTTCTTTTGCCCCGCGGGGAACTTTAATAGCCCCCTCATCAATCCTAGGGGTTCAGGAGGGGTCTACCTTACCCCTTTCCTTCATTTACACCTTTTTTTTTTCCACCTCTTGTCTCTCGATCCCACAGAGAGACAAGATGGCGGCCGCTCCGGACTGTTTACAATGTTGACAGCCAATCAGCTACTCCTCAGACTCCCGTTACACTGCCGGTTAGCTTCCCGGTTAGCTGCCCGGTTAGCTGCCCGCTTCGCGTACCAAGACGCGTCTCTACGGCGAAAAAATCTGATTTTTTTTTTTTTTTTTGGGCCCCGCGTGGCTCTATAATATCCCCCTCATCAATCCTAGGGGGTCAGAAGGGGTCTACCTTGCCCCCTTTCCCTCATTTCCCCCTTTGTTTTGGCCTCCTCTTGTCTCTCGATCCTACCGAGAGACAAGATGGCGGCCGCTCCGGACTGTTTAGAATGTTGACAGACACCGGAGAGCCAATCAGCTTCACATCGCAAAGTTCCGTTACGCGAAAAGTACGCGAACCGGAGCGCTGCCCGGAGCGCTGTTACAGATATATATCTTATTTTGAACGTTAATTTCTCAAAATCCACTGGAGCACATATATTGAGACCTATGTCATTTGAGATGTCATCAGTGATGTCATCAGTGATGTCACTGACCATGTCATGAATGATGTAATATGTGACATCATCAACAGTGGATTGCGGGTGCGCAATATATAGTTAGTGCAACTAACTATATATGCGAATTTCAATGGTTTTGTGTGAGTAAAATAAGGTTTTGTAAATGCTAATCCCTAACTATATATGGTCTATAACCTATGGTTTTTTCAGTGAATTTTCAAGGTTTTGTAAATGCTAATTCTTAACTATATATGGTCTATAACCTATGGTTTTTTCAGTGTATATATATATATATATTCACTGAAAAAAACATAGGTTTCACACCAGTTATAGTTACCTGGAAATTTTACTGACATAAAACCATTGAAATTCCCACGTTATAGTTAGTTGGACTCACTATAACTTGCGCGCCTGCAATGCACTGCTGATGACGTCACATATTACATCACTCATGACATGGTCAGTGACATCACTCATGACATCACTGATGACACCATCCAGTGAATGTGTCTTTCTGAAAAAATGTTTTTTTTATATGTATTTGTAAAGTACGATGCAAGAATAAATGGTTAAATAAGTGTGTAAATGGATGTTTGTTTTTAAAAGAATTGATTGGTTAACTGCCTTATTAAGTGTATCTTAGTGAATACATATATTAGCAAGTAACTTTTATATATTGAAATGTATGTATCAGTGTTTCACTTTGTGTATAAGTGGCTGTATGGGTTGGTGACTGACTCACTGTTTGTTTGTGTTTTGAAGACAGCATATGTACAGGACTGTATGGATGTATGAGTGTGTATATGTGTATGTTAGTGAGTAAACGACTGTCTCACTATTGTCTTTTTCAGTAACGACATATGTTTTAATCTAGTATATGTGAGTATTGATTTATAAAACTGAGTATATGTGAGAGTGAGAGATTATAAGAGTTCCTGTTTAAATTAGTATGTGTTTATATAAGTGATTGTTTAAGAGAGTAAGTATATGTAAGTATTTGTAGAAGTAAAGTGGTAGTGTGTGTATAGCTGTATATGCAAATAAATGAATGTTCATTAGTTTATTTGCATGTGTGAATATGTGTCTGAGTAACCTTTGGATGACTGTCAGTGTGTAACAGGATGTATAGGTGCATCACTACATATAATGAGTGAGTATATGTATGAATGACTATATAGAACTGTTTGTGAATGAGTGGATGTGTATATAGATGGTGGAATTACTGAATTGTTTGTTGTAACTGGTATGGGTATCTCCACTTTTTTGAAAATGTTAAATTCTATTCTTGAATATGTGTTTCAAGACTTACATTACACTGAAAGGAGGACTCTCACTCTGTCACAAGGATGGTGTAATCAGTGATGTCATGAGTGATGTCACTGACCATGTCATGATTGATGTAATATGTGACGTCATCAGCAGTGCATTGCAGGCGCCCAAGTTATAGTGAGTCCAACTAACTATAACGTTGGAATTTCAATGGTTTTATGTCAGTAAAATTTGAGATTTGAAATTTGAGATTTAACATTGAAAAAAATCCTAACTATAACTACCTACTGGCGACCGCCAGTAGGTAATATATATATATGTATATATATATATATTATAAGTTATAGTGAGGAAAGATAAAAAAGATTTTCTGTTACATTTAGAAAAAAACTAAGAAATTCACTTTGAATTCCAAAGGTTAAAGTGATGTTATTGTGACGTTATTCACCAGTGAGAGATTACTGAGTTAACTATAACTTTCGCCCAGCCATGCACTGCTTAAGACCGTACGAAATCGATGAACTTGAAGATAAAATCAAAAAAATGGGCAATATAGAGGATGCAATGAAAAAAATTGCTTAATGCAATAAAGAATTAGAATCATTCTCCAGCTATTTAGATAAAAGAAAGAACGATAAATTACTTAAAGATAAACGTTATGCCACAATTGAAAATACTTACCCCTATTTAAAAGCAGACTTTTACAATCTAAACCATTTCACTACAGACAACAGTGAAGTACAACAACGGGTCAATACCTTTTCCCAAAGTTCAGATTCTGAAAATGAGACTGAAGGATACTATGAACCTGAACCAACCTATAGCTACAACTCAGGTAGAGGAGCTCGTAGACAGCCTTTTTTAGGGAACCGAGGGATGGGACGGGGTCGGCCCAGAGTGCATTTTCAGGGACAACCAAGAGGGAATTACAAACCCCAACATCATCAGCAACAACAACAGGAGGAACCTCAATTCATAAGGGAAACAAGGAGCAGACAGTATTGGAAGCAAGGAATATAATTCCCATTTTCAATCTGTCAAAAGTAGACTTAAATCCTTCCAGTACTGCTTTGCTATCTAAGGGTCTCTCCTTTGTGCCCCATTCAACTCCAAATCTCTTCGAACTACACTGTGACTTAATTTCATTCTTTCGTAAGATACGCCTTAAAAAGTTCTTTTCAGACAAAGATGATACTAATACAGAATTGTTTAATAGTAAAACTTTAAGCCTTCCATCGACCTTCAGTCCATCTTTGGAACAATTAGGACCAGAAGTGGCTACTTTTGAGTTGGTCGTTTTAAAGAAATTAGACCAGGCCTTGAGATACATCCCCAAGCCTATCTACAACATAGATAAAGAAGAACATCTAGCCTTGTCAACCATCTCCTCAAATATAGAGCTTACTATTAAAAGTTGTGACAAGGGAGGAGGAATTGTCCTTATTGACACCTCCCAATACGAACAAAATATGTTAAAAATGTTAGACGACAAAAACTTCTACATCCCTATTCAAGCGTATTCTTCATTGAATCTATCGAAAAAAATAAGATCCTTAACCAAAACAGCCTTGGACGAAGGTTATATTAACCCAAAGGAATTTGAGTTCCTAAACCATAACTCAGGAAAAACAGCTTGTATATATGGACTCCCCAAAATCCACAAAAACACCTTAGACCCTCCTTATAGACCTATAGTTTCAACCATTGGCACAGCAACTGAGCCCCTCTCCAAATATATAGATAACTACTTACGTCCATTTGTATCTAAGATTAAGTCCTATGTGCGTGACACAGGGGACATGATTCAAAAAATGGAAGGCTTAACTTTTATCCCTGGCCGTGACCTTTTAGTCACATTAGACGTCGAGTCTTTATATAGCAACATTCCTCTCATTGGAGCAATGGAAGCTACATCCTGGTTCATGGATTCATATAACATCTTTTGCCCCAAATCATTTCTACTGGCATGTCTGAAAATTGTCCTGACGGACAATTTTTTCGAATTTGGCTCACACACTTATCGCCAAATAAAGGGCGTGAGTATGGGCGCATCTGTAGCGCCTTCAATTGCAAATATATATATGGCGGCCTTCGAAGCGAAAAATGTCTATAATGAACTAGCCCCCTTTTTTGAGTCTGTCTCCCATTGGTCCAGGTACATAGATGACATTTTCTTCATCTGGACCAATGGGAGAGAGGCATTAAACGAATTTGTCTCTTGGATAAACGAAGCGGATCCTAACCTCCACTTTACATCACATATCAGTGATAATAAGGTGGAATTCTTAGACATTGAAATCATAAATGATGAAGGCATTTTAAAAGTCGACTTACATACAAAACCCACTGCCAGAAACACGCTACTGCATTATAGCAGTTTCCATCCTAGATCACAAAAAGATTCAATTCCCTTCTCACAGTTCCTAAGAGTCAGGCGGAACTGTACAAGCTTAGCAGACTTTGACAAACAAGCCACCGTGATGAGAAGCAAATTTATCGAGAGAGGCTACCCTCACCGATTAGTAAGACACTCCTATAAGCGGGCTCGCTATTACGATCGCAACCACCTGCTCCAACCAAAGCAAGCGAAAACCACTAATCAGGTTGTATGTGTAACTAAACACTCCACCCTCGATACAAAAATTAAACAAGTGATAAATTCAAACTGGCACATTTTGAATAGCAACTGTACTCCCGAAACGAAACTAGCAAAACCACTCTTTGCCTATAAAAGGAACAGAAATATCAAAGAACGTATTGTTCGCTCACGCTTCCAACCTGTATCTGACAAAAATTATTCTATACAAAGGTCAATTGTATCAGGCAATGCAGTAAAAGGAACATTCCCTTGCTCTTCGTGTTCCTCCTGTGCCAACATTCTAAGAGGTAAAGAATTCACACATAATGGCCACACCACAGTGGCAAAAGAAATGTGGAACTGCAAAACCTCTAATCTGATCTAGCTCCCTCGGGTATATAGGAGAAACATCCCGTGCAATACAGATACGGCTAAATGAACATCGTTCAGCGATCAGAACTCGCAAACTTGCGGCTCCGATGGTGAAACATTTCCTAGAAATGGGCCACCAAGCAGAAGATTTTAAATGGAGAGTTCTCGAAAAAATTCATACTCCAGACTCCAATGGTGGTTGTGCCATCAGAAAAAAGAGAGAGGTGTTCTGGATATTTATCTTTAACACATTCCGGGAAGGAATGAACAGCGAATTGCCATGGGAGCATGCAATTTGTTAATATTGTATTCTTCCGATCACAAGTATAAATATTTCTGCTGTCATTACTAACTTCTCTGGATCGATAGCTATACAAAAATCTGTCTTCAGCGCCACTAGATAAATGACAATGATGCTCAATTACAATTCTCCCCTTGTTTTGATGAGATTGGGAACCTCATCTTATATGATTCAGTTCTCTTTCTTTTATCCGTACCCATTACCATCAGAAATGTTCTTTGAGTCATTCAAAGGTGCCTAATAATGGGCATAAATCATATATGATCTGGAACCCCATCATGTAGATCGCCGAGGGTTCATCAATTATATTTACCTATTACGTTTCAATTAATATTCTTCCTTAATCCAGTTGCATTATAAATATATAATCCCCCAAAACAATAATTGATAAACGAGTGACTAAATTTGAATGCCTCTCCAAGGATGGCCTCTCAGATTCCATATTAGTAGTTATAAGAAAATTGAGTGCCATTAGATGAAGGATAACGATGCTCTATAATTATTCACCTCTTCGAAGAAATTAGGAGCCAAATCTTATATGATTCAGCTCTTTTTCCTTCTATCTTCAATCATTACTAATAAAATTGTTCTTTGAAGTAATCAAAAGTATTTGACAATGTGCAAAAATTGCATATAACGTAGATCCGCGTGTCAATTAAGTATATTTTCTAATTGCGCTTTAGTTCATAAACCGCCTGATATCCTTCCTAGATTTAGTTGCGTTACGAACATTCAAATCTTCGCAATAAATAAACATAGAATTACGATTTTCGAACGTCCTTTTTAAAAATGGCGCCTTTGTTTTCATCTTGTTTTAACAGTCCACTCTGGTCATTGCAAGACATCTTCTATGTCTATGTAATGACTGATCTCTTAGTAATTATTGGCGATATCGCTTTAAGTAAAATCAGTCTTCACTCCATCTCCTCTTTTACTCTGTGGTCCTTCTTTTGTGTTTACACACAAATCACCTGAATCTACTCCTCCAATTGAGTAGAATATATAAACAGCACGCCGAGAGACCATTCTACCGCTATCGTTTAAGGAAGGAGCACAGAACCCCCGAGTCCCGCCGCCGGAATTTTCGAGCCCTGTAGAAACCAATCGGGTAAGTCCTGCAGAAACCGTTGGTGGGATACAACTACTCTAGTTACTTCTTTTACCTTGTAAACCCCTACTAAACAGTAAATAATACAACTTCCCCATTATCTTTTGTCTCTCACAGACAGGGAGTTATTTTATACTAGTTGAAATCAACCATCGCTTGGAACACAAGCAAAAGGGTAATTATTATTCCTTCCTTTGTAGAACTAACCAGGCTAAGAAGTTGTTACTCCTCAATTCCACCGCATAGAATTTTATGTTAGGATTTTTTCACCCATTCTTTAGGCTATCCATGCCACTTACTATCCCCATATCAGGAGGATTATATCTGGAAGTCCCAATATAAATACGTACCACTGAGGTCATTATTTTAGTCTCCGGTCGGCGGGTCCAAATGAACTTCAACTTGTAATACAAGGTACTTCCATTCCTCTGAAATAACTGTTCGATTTCTTTGGTAAAATATTGTACCCTAGTCGATTATCAAATGTCAATATAACTTCATAGATTTATAGAACCTGTTAAATAAAATATTGCCTAAAAATCTCTCTAGGAAATAACAGAAGAATATTTTAAATTGAACACTCGAGATGAAGCAAACATATCAATAATCACATAATCTCCCTCGGTATCAACCATTACAATAGGTAATATAACAACACTTATATTAAATATCAGTCAGAAGGAAACCACAAAATAAGCAAGAATAATAACTATTGTCTATGTGCTGCTTTCTATGATTTAGAATACCCTCATCTACCATCCAAAGGAAGGATTCTAGATATACTGACAAACAAGACTGCTGCGTCGCAATTGAATAAAAATTATTCGTGTTCTTAAAGTAAGTGTTCGTATTTAAAATACAAATACTTTGTATATTAATCTTCAGGCCTCAGTACGATAACCTCTATATAACCGGTATCAGTTAGAAGGTAGTCTAACTCTGTAGCATCAACTTCATTTATATGACTAGATAAAGAGATACAATCATCAGAAATCTGAGATTAGACATCCAACTAAAATACCTTTCAATCTCCAGATAATCGGGTACGAGCTTATCTATACCATGAGACTATGTCTTTTCTTACCTTTCACCTATTTGGCAGATGGATTATTAAGGCAAGGAAATGAAATCTTTAAAAATGTCAATGAAATCTTCAAAAATGTCCTTGTAACAAAATAGGTTGGTCATAAGAAAATAGAAAGTCTGAGACTAGTAGAATAACATTGGATTGTTTTTTGTAAATTGTGCAAATGAAAAAATGAACAGAATATTCTGTTTTTAAGGTACTTTTTCACCCTTCTTTTTTAGATATTATCGTGGCTGCTCCAGAAGAAGGCGCTGGTTCGCCGAAACGCGCGTAGAGATTAATTTAGCCACATTTCTCTCATTTCATTGTTTATGTATTTTATATAAACCCCATCTGTTGAATTAATTGCTTCTTTTAATGCTGGTGTTATATTTCTGATTTATTAAGATATATGTGTTATATATTATTTGTGAATGTATATATTTTTTCCTATGTGTTTTTAAAGAATTTTTTGTGAATAAAATTGCACTTCCCCTCTTTTTACAAAAACCTTTGTTTCTAGCTCAGTTCATTTCAACCAACTAATTTGCTGTGTTGCCTAGATTGATACATATCATTTGATTTTAAGACCGTACATGTTACACAACTCATGACATGTTAAATTACATCATTGATGACATCACTGATGATATCTCAAATTACATAGTTGATGATATCACTAATGACATATTCCAGTCATTTTGACAGAGTCCTACATGGTTTGTGGACTTGAAGTAACTCAGTACCCCACACCTGTGGGCAATTTTGTATCACCTATTACGTGATAATGAACATAACGTTTGACCATATGTGGACACATTGAATATCTGTTGAGTCGCCCACAAGTGGAGGATTTTACTCTTTTTACTGGTACTCACATATTTAGCTAACAAGATGCCGTCATAGATTTAAATAGGGTCACCCCCTTTTTAAATCTTGATCACCCATCAAAAAAGAGTTTTTACATTATTCACCTTAATGAGATCTCCCTCTTAACGAATTCACATGACTCCAATTTTAAGTCAAAAGATTGACAGGAATGCAATTACCACTGATAATGCATTTTTGCCACTCCCTATGGACATCCTTCCATTGTTTACTAAAATACACTACACACTTTCCTGAGATGAGCTCAATGACACATAACCTTAGAACCATGCTTACAACTCCGCTGTAAGTTTAACCACCTGCATGTAGCTCAACCCTAAATTCTACATTATTCAACAATCTTTAATGCCTCAAAAAGTTCCGGAAATAAACATCCAAACCTCATAAATATCCTTGTTACATAGAATTTGTCTATAGCACTGCAGTACAACTATGTAACATAGGCATGCACCCAGACATCCTCAGGTGGATAGTGAATTGTCAACAGAAACGTTGGCTTTTCTCACAAATGTTTTGCAACAGACTTTGGCTTTAGGCCACAACCAAACTATGAAACATACCTCTGCAGCTCATATCAGGTGCACTCAGCCTTTACCTTGCCCAGCATGGGGGCTTGCACTTCAAACTTTACTGGTTTGTATACCGTTCACCATATACTTTTTTTTTTTTTTAAGGATTTTTTTTTTCAATCATCAGTACATCAGTGAAACACATCAGTCAACTGGTAATAAATGAAAATAAATGGCCAGGCAAAGGCTTAGAAACAGTAACATGGAGAACAAAGAACATGCCTAACTTACCCATGGTGAAAGACAGTGAAACAATAAACAAAAGACATAAATCTCAACCGCATGCATAGCTAATGAAACAAACCTGGTCCGTAAGACGGATTGCAGATGCTAGCATGAAGCCCGGAAAATGAGACCAGGGGCAAAAATTAAGAGGGTCGGTGTGGCTTGGGCTCTACTCTGGATAGTGGCACTCGACTGAGCTCTGGCAACCCTGCTGCTCTTACTGCTGGTAAATAAAGCCAATTTTGGGCAGTTTCACCCGTTTACAGCCAAAATAGTTGGTGGAAGCTAGCCAGATGATGTGTTATACCTGATAACGTTGACTACACCATCAGGCATTAGAAAGGATTTGTAACTGCTGAACAATGAACACCCAAGATGGCAGTGTCGTAATTTCTTTACGAACCACAGCATTGCTTCATCATTTTCTCTGATGTTACACCACTCTTTCGAAGAGTGGATCGAATGCCATTATGGCTCACCTTTACAGCAAGTCTTCTCTGATGATGACAGGTGTGTGGTTACACTACTTTCATGCTGCACAGGATGAGACATGTTGTGTGGCCCGCTCACTGGCTCCTTGCTCACATGCCACTGCCCATCGGACCTACCACTCATCAGCCCTAATTTAATAAGTATTATTCACATCTCTGAAGCTTCTCTCTAGAAACCAGTGGTCTAATCTATTTGCATTAGTTTGGGATTGAATACCCCATTATGAATACATGTTACAACACTGCCCAACCTTCTCTACGGCACTCTTCCAGTATCAACAGCATCTTTGTGGAAATGCTCGTTGAATGGGTTTTGAAGTAATGATGTATTTGATTGCAGAATTACTAATGCAAAAGGGAGAAATAAGCACATCATTAGTCTCTCTCAAATGCAACATCACAAATTTGGAATACCAAAACCGTAGGAGCAATTTTAGATATTTGGTCTCCCAGAAGCTGTTAAAAACACTGCTCCTTGATGACAACTTTTCTGGAAAAATGGATTCCAACCACTCCAAACATCAACATCACCAAAGCCTTTGAACTACCTTGATGCTATCAATCATCATTATATAGATCAAATGACTACGGTTCACTTAGTTCCCAAGTGAACCATTGTCATTTGGTCTATATATTCACCCTGGTTCTTAGGATAACTAGGTTGACTCCATAAGTTGGTGCAAATCATATTTGAGCATCAACACTCTCAAAGTATCTTAACTCCTATGCGGAAAGTTAAATCTCTAACTTGGCTAGGAGATAGGAAATCTAGCACACAAGACTTTGCTAGAGATATTGTTATCAGAAGGAAAAGCTCTGTATCCTTTGGAAAAAGTCTTATGAAGAGATCAATCCAGCACTCTTTTATTGGTCCATCTGAATGCAAAATCATTTTTAAAGGTAAAACTTTGATATTCTCGAAAGCACCAGATCCAGAATCATTCTTGAATAACACTTTGAAATTCATATAGACAATGATGAATTGGATCCTCTTCATTTCCTCCTACCTGAACATTGCCTAGATTTTCATACCAGTTTCCTCCACTGTTGACCGTTTGCTTGGTCTATTCTCCTATCTGCCTTTTTGGTTGATTTTGTTTGTTTGTTTTCTTATTGTCAATGTTTCAAGTGATCACCGACTTCAAGTAAAAGATTTGAGGAGGAAAACAATATGATTATCATGCCAATCTTTTTTTTGTACTTCCATTGCATTAGAATCTATGTTAAGCCTTGCTGAAGTTATTTACTACTATGTCTGTTACCTGCTTGGTCATTATGCAGGTCCCTTTGATAATCAGGGTGCCATTTGCTTTTGTTCTTCTGTCACTGGTCTATGTGCGTGTGTTTGTATTTCATATAGCGCACTTCTACCCTGAGGTCTCGTAGCGCTGTATTCATACCGCTGTGGAACCCTTCCTGGCTTTCCTGTAAGATGTCCACTCCTGGGCATCCCCAAGGTGAAGCCAGGCATCCAAGCGCTGCTGGGGTCGTTGTGGAGATTAAGCAAGCTATTGCCCAGAGTCACAGAGTGGGACCCATGATTAGACTAGTCACCGAGGCGAGAATGATCAGGTCCGAGGAGATTGAGTCCAAGAGCCGCCGAGGCGGGAATTGAACCCTGGTCCCGGGTCAGACCTCTACATCAGGGTCTGCCGCTCTAACATGAGCCAAGCTTCTCCTTTTCGTCCCTCTGGTTTCATGACTGAGGTAAATGCAGATGTTTATCAAATTTGTTTAAGTTCTTATTACATTACTGCCTTGTAGATGCAGTGGGGGGTGTCCATTGTGCGGTTGCCCTCATAGCTTGGTGTAAGAACTTTGTCTTTTGGGACTTTTCTCCTCCTGTTGGGAGATCTCTTCAAGTTTTTTCCTTCACCTCTAATTATGTTTTATTTTTCTGCTCTTATTTAGTTACCCCCCTGCGTCTTTCCAATTCAACCATGTGGTTCATTTTGACTTTACAGCATTACCTATTTTTCCATCTGCCGTACAATCTCTCATACCATCAGTTCTATCACCAATTGTACTGAATACTACATCATACCTCCTTTCCAAGTGATATTACCTAACACTAAGGGGCTTAACCACCCAGTAAAATGTAAAAAGATAGTTGATTATTGCAACAGACTTAAAGGTGATCTAATAATCCTTCATTAAACTGAAATTAGATACAAAGAAGTCTTGTGCATTCGATACAGTGGGATAATCGATTTGTCTTGCTCAGCTGAAATATAAAAAGAAAATAGTGTAATCACCTTAATCTTGAAAAACTGAGCTCGTTCAGTCTTTGTTGTGAATCGAGACAGTGAAGATAGATGGCCGATTACCCGACAATAGCACGATGACACTGAATTATATGCTGTAAATATCTATGCCAACAAAAAAGACAATCCACTGTTTTGGTCTCGCCTGACAACCAAATTAGCAAATCTACCACGAAAGGCTTGTATCATCTTAAGTATTGACTTCAAGCTTCCAATCGATACAATCCTAGATAGACAATCTGCTTTTAAAAATAGAATTCCCAAAGGACACAAAGCCATGCATGATCTGTGCACCACGTTTGGTTTAGCTGACGTCTGAAAACTTCATCGTCACACAACCGAAGACTTTACCTTCTTTACTACACTACATAAAAGTTACTCAAGGATAGATTATGTGTTAGTTGATTACTCCCTTCTCCAAAATACCACTGACTCTACGATTGAATCCATTTTGGATTAGTGATAGTGACATGATCTTTGCACCATGTTTGGTTTAGCTGACGTCTGGAGACTTCATCATCATACAACCGAAGACTTTACCTTCTTTTCTACACTACATCAAAGTTACTCAAGGATAGATTATGTGTTAGTTGATTACTCCCTTCTCCAAAATACCACTGACTTTACAATTGAACCCATTTTGGATTAGTGCTTCTGTAAATTGAGGAATTTAAAGAAATTTCTGCATTTGCTGCCAGAGGAATGCCGGAAAAGCATAGTACATGCCTTAGTGACATCTAGGCTGGACTATGCTAATGGCCTCTATCTGGGCCAACCAAAGTATTTGATGAAGTGCCTGCAGATGGTGCAAAATGCGACTGCAAGGCGGATTATCAGAGTACCTTTTCGCGAGCATGTCTCTCCGCATATAAAAGCACTTCACTGGCTCCCAGTAGCCAGCTGAATTGAATTCAAGGCTGTGACACTGGCATTCTGAGCTATGCATGAAACATGCCCGAACTTTCTCAAACAAAGATTACGCGGATATAAGTAGGCTAGATCCCTGAGGTCCAACTCACAATTTTTACTGTGTATTCCCCGCTTTAAGAAAGCACGCATGGGGGGTAGATCCTTTATGCTTGGAGCAGCAAAACTGTGGAATTCTTTGCCAAATAACTTCCGTTCCACAGAAACTGAGACCCTCTTTAGGAAAACGGTGAAAACCTGGCTCTTTGAGGCAGACTAGGGGCCTTAGACCGTGTTTCTTTTTCCTTCTGCTGCTGCACTACTGATCTCTTCAGCGCCGGGACACCTCTGTTTGAGGTCGCTGTTCCACTTTACAAGTATCCGTATTATTATTATCTACAAATCTTCTGACAACAGTTGTTCTCATGAAAAAGAAGGAATACTTGTACAGCTCTAAAACACGTCACTGTGTTTTCCAGTACTCGAGGATGTTTTGAAGTGCAGAAGAGTCCACTAGGTTGATGTTTAATAACAACAAGGGTTTTACTGAGCTGTGAGGAGAGTTAGATCTATGGTGTAGATCTTTTTGTATGTTCTACCACACTTAAAGTGCCTCATTTATGAGGCCTTGTGTCAGTTTTGCGCTTCGGATGCGTCACTTTTTGTGACGCATCGGCGGCGTAAAACATGCCTTCTGTTGTGCACTATTTACAAAGTGACGCATCTAAGCAGATGCGTCACTTTGTAAACCACTGCGCTACATTATATCTGCGTCAGGTATAATGTATGCAAAAAGTCTCGTAGAAGTGACTCAGTGAAATCTAAGAGATTTCACTGCATCACTTCTAGGACTCCGATGCGTCAAAATCTTGCGCCTGCCTCACAGCAGGCGTAAGACTGATGCAGGCACATTCAAGGACGCATTGCTGGAGTTGCGTCACTTTTGTGACACACTCCAGCAATGCGTCACTTTTTGCGCTTACAGATACGTCAGAAATACTGATGAATCTGTAACTCCTTGCGACATGATGCGTCATACATTAAATATGACGCATCAGGTATGCTGCAAGGAGTGCGCACTGAGAAGTGACGCATCACTGCTTTCACGCAGCGATGCGTCATTTCTCATAAATGATGCCCTAAGTTTTTAATATCGACCTGCAACAGTATCAACTACAAAATATTGACTGCCACATATACATTTACTATTCTTAACTCCACAGCTTCTTACCTTTACTGTATAGCTAAAGGTAAGTATAAACAAGTAAGATTAGATTGACTATTCTTAACTCCATATCTACTAAACTTGATAGCATTGTCTAAATAAGTAGACCTTGACAATATTGTTATTGTAATTAGAGGTGAAGTTAAGAATAGCAAACCTGTGCTTAACTCTGTATACTTACCCTGCTCATATAGTTTTAGTCAATATTATGGAGTTAATATTTTTGCAGGTTGATATTGTGCATCTCGATATTCTAACAGTACCCTAGATAAATGTAAAAACTTTGAAATAGAATCCTTCCTTGAGAGTAAGAGAGTAGAGAAATAAGGATAGGTTGAACAAAGTCTTCTTGGCCAGAAGTGAGTCATGTGACAGAGTTCTGAGCAATCTCAAGTATTTTTAGGAGGTTTGGGTATTTTTGATGTTGCTCTACTCAGATCTAAGAGAAGTGCCCATGAAAGAAGTCTGGTATCATTTTCACAGAGATATTTAATGTGCCTTATACTTTCAAGTGAAAGTCTGCCATACAAACTGACAGGGTTGATGTCATGCTCAAAACAAACAGAGGTATCTAAGGTTACACCATGGCTTTTAACATATTCATAGCGGAGACACAGTTGTGATTGAAGATCAACTGGTTTTGTCAGGAGAAATGCAAGGGATGGAGATATGTTATTTCTTGGATCAGGAAAGGCAATAGTACATTAAGACGTATCTGGTAGTTGATCTAGAATAGGAAGTGCATTTGGACACTTTGATTTTTATGAATTTTATGCAATAGAACACGTGTGATTACAATGCACCAGTCCTCAGAAGAGAATGGGGGCAAGGAAAATGGACACATTTAATTTTTTGTCCACCTTGTAAGAAATTGGGTTGTTGGTTGACTGGGATGTGTGCCCTGGTAAAGCAGCAACCACAATCCTTGTCAGAGTGAGGCAAAAACCTGCCCTAAATTAACCTGTGCTCAACCCTCTGGTAGCTTGGCACAGAGATGTCAGGCTTAACATAGAGCCAATGAGTAAAATATTTGTGCAACACTACAAACAGTAATTAAACTAAAACAGAACACAAAAAGGGTACCACACCAAGTTAGGCACAAAGGACTCTGTTTAATAAATATAACAATACCCAAATTACAAAAATCCAACCAGTAGAACCAGAGATATACAATTTTAAAGAGTTTAGTGAAAATAGCACAACAAAGCATAAAGCGACAACTGTGGATATCTGGTTGTGATGAAATGGGACAAAGTCACA
Organism: Lissotriton vulgaris; assembly: GCF_964263255.1. Lineage (NCBI taxonomy): Eukaryota > Metazoa > Chordata > Amphibia > Caudata > Salamandridae > Lissotriton > Lissotriton vulgaris. The sequence goes on from NC_141694.1 coordinate 580,265,560, forward strand.
AGTTCAGGCCAACTGCGATGGAGTGCAGGCCAGCTACAGGGATCTAGTTAGGCCCACTCAACAAGTACCTTAAATCCTCGTTTGTGGAGCGTTGCCAGAATCCATGTCAAAGATGCATTGCGCAGCTAGAGCAATGTATTGGTTCTGAGATGTGGCAAGACTGCAATGCGAGGGCCTGCATCCTCATCGAGGATGCCGTCGATGGGGCTTGTGATTCAAAGTCCGGTGTTGGGGATGTGGTGCGCAGTCAGGGTGATACGTCAGTTCCAAAGAGCTGCGAGGCTGCAATGCGGAGTCCGTTGCCATCATCGAGGCTGCCGTTGACGAGGGATGCAAGGGCCTGCAATGAGTATGCGTCAAGCAGTGGTGGTTACGATGGCCTGCTATACAATGTGGCTCTTTGTGAAGGGTTCAATCCATGCAGCAGTGGGGTTTGTCTGTTCTGATCGGGTTTCCACCCCGCAGCAGATGAGATGCATCAGTTTTGCTGGATCCACAGATGCTGGCAGAGCACCCTAATCCCTCTTCCAAGGGTCCAGGACTGGGGTCTCAACCCTTGGCAGGGTAGACTCACAGTTGGCAGAGACCAGTTGGAAATGCAAGGTTACTGAAATCCTGTTGTGCCCCTGAGGTTTTGGATCTTGAGGCCAGTCAACTAGCTCTTGGAGTCACTCTGGGTTTTGGGTTAAAAACATGCAGGTCCATCCTTCTCACATTGGCAAGATGGCAGCAGTCCTTCAGAGTAGCAGTTCAATAGGGTGGTAGTCCTTTCAGCAGCACATCAGTACTTCCTCCTGGCAGAGTATCCACAGGTCCAGACGTCTACTGAAGTGGTGGTGTCTGAGGTCCAGTATTTATATCAAGTTTTGTCTTTGAAGTGGGTAAAAGCTTTTAAAATCATGACTTTGAAGTGCACAGGCCCCCTGACTTCCTAGTTCTGGCTCCAGACTAACTATGGAGGTAGGCAGCCCTGGGTTTGGGGCTGGGTCTGATTCCTCCTTCCCATCCTGCCAGTGATTACCAGGGATTACCGATCCAGTCACACCTAAGCTCCCCATTGTGTGTGGCTGTCTAGGAAGACTATACAAAGCCCAATTGTCACCTACACCCAGGTATGCGACCTAGGGACAAGAGCAAGGCATCAAATGGCTAAGGCAAGAAAATGCCTTTCTAAAAGTGACATTTTCAGAATTATAATTTAAAATCCAATTTTACCGCAAGTTAGGATTTCAAATTGAGATTACAGAGACACCAAACATTAACTGAATACCTGTTCCCATTTGGAAATGACTCTTATAAAATGTAATAAGTTAACTCCAATGGTATCCTATGGGAGAGGTGGGCTTTGCAGTAGTGAAAATGAATTTGAGAGTTTTTTACTACAAGGACATGTAAAGCTTAAAAGTGCATGCCCTACCTCTTAAATACATTGCACCCTGCCCATTGGGCTGTCCAGGGTCTACCCTAAGATTGGCTTATGTGTATTAAAAAAGAAGGTTTTGGGCCTGTCAAAATGTTTGCTTTTCAAGGTCAAAATGGCAGTAAACTAAATTTGCCACTTAAGTGTAAACCAATCCCGCATGTTTTAAGGAGACATCACAACCACTTTAGCACAGGTTAGCAGTGGTAAAGTATGCAGCATCCTAAGGTCAGAGAAAGCAGGAGGTCTGACAGCAAAATGTTAGGGGGAAACCACACCAAGGATGTCAAGTCTAACACACCTTGAAAAGCTCTAGTTCTATTGGAAGCTGTAAACTATATGGAAGGGACATGATTCTTTTTACTTAGGTCATTGGCAGGGATGGAGCAAGTCTGCATAAATCTGTAATATATAGTATATATTCAAGCAGCGAGGAATGGTTTAGGTAGAATGAAAAGTTTGCTTTAGGGCAGTTATCTGTGAAGTGAAGTGAGGCTTTGCTCTACAATTGGCAAGAGAGTGGCCATTTGAGAAAAGAGATGAAGAAGTTGTTGAACCAAATCGCAGCAGTGATGGCCATGTGCAGGATGATTGTAATTAAAGATACTAAGTGTTCCAGGGTGTTTTCTGTTTTATGAATGGAGCATGGACTGATTAGAAAAGTGAAGAGGATGAAATGGCATTGAAGACAGAGCATACATATAATGCACTCATCAGTGATGAAGATACCAATGTAGTCATTGAAGAGCAAAAAGTGAAAATCAAGACATTGTGATTGAAAGTTAGGACTTTTCTCAAGGTGACTCTAGAGCATGGTGAGGATAAAAAGGTGCATCCTTGGTATGCAGCCATTACAAACTAGGGAATCACAAGAAGTGAAGCTATAAATCCCTGAAGGAAATGTGAGGAATATCACGGTGTGTTATTGCAAGGACTCCTCTGAATTTGAATGACTAGTGCTCTGTGGAGTTTTGTAACTGCCCAATCAGAGAAGATCAAAATGGAAAGAATAGAGGTGCATCCTTTTTAGCAGACCTAGGGGCATATTTAGGAGAACTTTGTGTCATGCTTGCACCACGCAATGTGGTACATGTGTGACGCAAAACTGTAAGTCAGATTAATGAAACCACTCAAAGCCACTCTGCATGGCTTTGAATGGCTTAAAAAGGGAAAGCAGTGCAAACTCTGCGTTGCCTTACTCTGAGCAAGGGAGGTGTTCCCTGTGTGTTGCAGTGGGTGTTCCAAAATGAAGTGGAGATGGCGGCACTCTTGAACCGATACATTTAGTATCCTATTCTTTTGTCGTTTTCCTGTCTAAAACTCTACCCCTTATTACTTCATGTTTCACACCCCCACTGCTTAGTAGCTATCATGCTCCCTTTCTGTTATGTAACGTTCATAGTTATCATCCCTTTCCCAATCTTTGGCCCACTCTTGGTCATCACCCTTCAGGTTAAATTTTCCCCTACCTTCTGGCCTTTGAGGTTACTCACTTACACACTTCTCTTTTTCTGACCATCATGACCTTTTTCTAACGTTCCTTTTGACATTCAACACAATTTTATTTTTATGTACTTGGTGTTATCCACAGTGATTACATAGCATGATTGACCATTCTAAGATGGCCGCCATCATAAATGCCAAGGGTTTGTTTACATTTATAAACGCTCACCTATCCGTTGATTTTTGACTTTACTATCATGTTACTGCTTATGGCCACGGCCAGTATTAGGTTTTGCCCCACATATAAGAATTTATAGCACATTCACCGAGTTCACTAATATTCACGGAAGTCCGTCATTTATTTTTAGTAACACAGCCACCTATTTACTTCCGCGTTTACCAACGCGTTCACTAACCCTCGGCAACCCGGCGCTCCGTGTGTTGCTGCCCTGAATCACCGGTAAGCTTACACTTGTTTGTTCGTCACGTTTATGATTGCTCTCTCTAGAATGCATGCCGTCACGGTCCTCCGTACACGATAGAGGGTTTCGCCTCTCGGTTGTCAATTTCACATTTCGCATGCACGCAATGTTTCGTTTCAGTTCCATTATTTGTACCATTGACCCGGTCTTTTTTTCTCTCCCGTTTGAAGTAAGTTTATAGTTTGCCAGGCACGTTATGGGTGCTCCTGTTTCACTTTTTTTAACCACGGACACGGTACTTTCCTCTACCTCCTTCACTTCCCTTCAGTGCTGATTAATGCTCGTGTGGCACATTTCCTTATTTTTTCATTTTTTTGAAATGTCACATACTCCTCGTGGTTGCGAGATCCCCTTCCTGACACCAATTTATTTACTTGCAGATCTTTTGCTATCCCCTGACGAAGGGCTCCGCCCGAAATGCATAGGGATGATGCATTGATCAAAGGATATTGTTCATGAATGCAATTGACGCATTACTTTACTAAAGAGTTACTATGAAGATTTAATATGTAACCTACCAATTAAAAAGAACTTTCCAAAAAAGATTACCATCGACTAGACTTGCTTGATTCATATGAAATTTTATTGATGGAATTATAATTCAGGAGTCCTATCTCCGAACGGAGTGCCTTTGGAAACAGTGCAAGTAGTTCTTGCACTCCTTCCCTTTTGCAGTGGGTGTTCCCACACAACTCCCATGGTTTTTGACACATTCCCAGATTTATAAGGACATTTAAACTAGGGAATACACCAAAAAGATAGCCCCCGGAGAGGTATAACAAAGGGAAATATCTTTATTTCTCCACATTTCTTTCTCTTTCTATGAGTACTGCGCTCTGCAGTACACATAGAAAGAGGAAAACGCCTCCCAGGATTGTTTTCATGCAGGAAGGTACAGGTTCCTGCACAAAAACAATCCTGCCTACAACACAGACATTCTTGTACCATAGTGTAAGGGTGCTCAAGTTGGCGCTAGGCTGTCAAAATGGCCCCCACACAGGGTGTAAGTCCAGGAATGTCCAGTATTGCATAAAAGCAGTGTATTCCTGATCTTTCCCTGTGATGCAAGGCAGCACAGCAAGGTGACTTGCTGCATTGCCCTGCACCCCAAATTTCATAAATATGTCCCCTAGTGTCTAGGTGAGCTATGATGAGGAAAGAGGCATTGAAGTGGGAGGACACATGAATGCCAACTGCTGTGGGACGAGGTTCGTGGTGCTACACAGTAAAACAAGAATGTGATATAGTTTTTGTTTCTTTCTGGTGGCCCGCCTGTTCCTATGTAATTTATTTGCGCATATACACATCTATCCTGATACCTTAGTGAGTTAAAGTACCTATCCCAAGATATCTGTTTGCAACCTTGAATGTCCCTCATTTCAATCTTGGAATATCCATGCAATCTTTCATTCATCCACTGCTTCTTTGTTTTTTTTCATTTTGTTTTTTATGTAGCGCAACATTTGCCATTAAAAAAGCTTCAAGGCACTATTCTATTAAAACAACACATGATAAAATACATAAACATATAAATGACATACATAAAAGAACAAGTTGGGTACAAATAATGAGCAGTGCAATGAAAAAATTGACCATCTGGAGCAGCTGTTCAACAAACTAGATTACTCGAGACAGATGACTGGTTCTAAAGGATGTCTATTAATCTTGACGTAAACGTAAGCAAAGGGCACAGTCAAAAAGAGATTAGTAATAGGTCCTTCGGTGTGGCCCCAGCTACATTTAGAATTATTTTTCCAAATTTTGAAGCCTTCCACCATGGTTAATTTGTGGCCCACGTAGAGCGTCGAACTCACATATAATCTTTTTAATGGAATTGCTTGATTGAAACTGCTGATGAAATGAGAGCCACCGAGCTGTGGTAACACAGTCAACATAGTTGGAAGATGATTTATCCTACAGCAAGTTTAGGCACTGTCAAATTCCCAGTAGCCAGGGAGTCATACACCAATGAGTCAAGAGAAAGCAGCAGTCAAATTCTATTCTTCCATTGAAATAGGAGGGGCACATTCTTTCCTGCCCCAAATACAGTGACACAAATAGTGTCAGCCATTTGGATTTTTTTTACAAAAATTAAGTAATTACCTTTGCCAGGAATCTCTAGGAAAGCCAGATTGGCAATAAAATTAATGCATCTCCAGCTGGGCCTCCATAACATGGGTGTTTGCAAATTAGGTCACTCTTTACTCTGATGTTATTTGGACCTAATAGTTACCTGTACATTCCTAATATACATACATTACTCCCAATTGATTCTACCTTTTAACATATAAAATCCAGTTCTGCAAAGAAAGCACAAACACAACATGGTAACTGAGGGCCAAATTTACAAGCCCCTTAAGCCAGATTTGCGCCGCCGTTGCGTGTGACGCAGCGGTGGCGTAAAGCCAGCGCCATGCTGTGAGCTATTTACAATGTGATGCATCTGGGAGATGCGTCACGTTGTAAAGCCCTGCGCCACATGTGGGCGTTCCTCCGCAGTGGGGAGGGCGTTCCGACGCAGGAACGCCTCCTAAAAGTGGCTGAGTAAAATATACAAGATTTCACTCAGTCACTTTTAAGGCCATGCTGCGTCAAAACCCTCGCCTGCTTGAAGCAGGTGTAAGGATTGAAGCAGCATGTTAGGGATAGGGGCACCCCGAGCCTTGCTAGAGCGACGCAACTCCAGCAATGCGCCGCCTTTCCACCGGGGGATGGGACACGCATCTGTCCATCATGGAGAAGTGTGGCTCACTGGTTAGAGGAGGCAGACCCTGATGCAGAGGTCAGACCCGGGACCAGGGTTCAATTCCCGATGCAGCAGGGTCTTGAGCTAAAAAATGTGCACAGACTCGATAATTCTCGCCTCGGTGCCTACTCGAATCATGGGTTCACACTCTGCAACTCTGGGCAATAGCTTGCTTAATCTCCACTACGGCCCCACCGAGATGGGATGCCTGGTCTTCACCTTGGGGATGCCCAGTAGGGGTTATCTCGCAGGGAAAGCCAGGACGGGTTCCCAAAGCAAGCGCTAAGAGACCTGTTGGTGATTTGCCGCTATATAAATCGAAATTAACATAACATAACATAACATCAGTGCGCCACAGTGCGCCACATTGTAAATGCTGCGCATCATTGGTGGCGCACGGGTGGGCAGATGCGTCACAACTCTTCAGGCTTATCCCTGCTGATTAGCAGAGATGCACCAGAAGTAGTAAAGCTGCCCCTGAATTTAGTGTAGTAGCTCCATGTCCTGGTAAGCCACCAAGCCGCATAGGGAGGAGTGTAAAACTAGACACTGCAGAGGTCTAAGGAGGAAATTTCAGGGGACCAAGAACCAGGGCAGAAGAGGGGTAAGGGCAGGGGTCATTCCTGGACTAAATTAGCCTAACCATAATTTTACTCCTCTGGCACACCAAAGCCTGTGCCCTGGCATGATGCCTTATGACAGATTGATAGTGGGATTGGGCAATAATATTGGAAAATCAGGTGTCATCATCAGGGTTTGTCCAAGGGCTGGTTAAATAGTGTCTGCTATGTGGGATACTTCTGAGACAGTCTGCAATCTTTGAAATTTAGTATTTAAGTTGTTCAGTATTAAAGTTGTTCAGTGATATTGTGATGTGTTTTCGAGAGCTTTAGCCATTGACCCCCCTTTTTTGTCAAACTTTAATACCCTGTTTGTTTTTTGTTTTACAGGTAGCCATGAAAGTCATTGACAAGAAAAAAGCCAAGCAAGACTCCTACGTTTTAAAGAACATGAAAAGAGAGCCACGGATACACCAAATGATTAAACACCCTAACATTGTTCAGCTGTACGAAACGCTGGAGACTGAAAACTCCTACTACATGGTAATGGAACTGTGCCTAGGGGGAGATCTCATGGACCGCATCTGTGACAAGAAGAAACTAGATGAGAGGGAAGTCAGAAAACACACAAGACAGATCATGTCAGCAGTCGAACATATGCACCGCCATGGGATTGTTCACAGGTAATTACCCACTCAGTTATCACCCATATAAAAGACACCGTAGATTTTAGGGATGTAATGCTTCTCCATGTCATCATTGACTTCTGACCAAAGAGATTCCTAATTTTTATTTGTCGAACTAAAGTTCTCAAGTATAGTTTTTCAGAGGTCACACCAAAATGCCGAGGACATGTTCATGTACATGTATGTATGTATGTGGTATATGTATGTATTTATTTATTTAGTAGCTTTGTATAGCACCACAGAATGCTTTTGGGGCGCGCCAGCATGCTTGTAGGAGAGTTTGTGGTAGGTGGCCGGAGTCGGATCGGCTCTAGATGGGACCTTATTCAGTGTTCATCAGTCACACCTCTTGTTCTGTGAGGAGATGGTAGAAGAAGTAGGGGTGAGCTTGAAGAGTCCATTTTAGGCGTTTCCTAAATTCCTTTTAATTTAACGCCGCCACTGTGATAAGGTTCAGGACAAGGGGGGTCTACTGCCTGAGACCCTGCAATTCCACTAAGCATCCTCTGAGTCAGACACTTAAGGGTTTCCTTAGATAGTCATGTGCACAATTTTTTCTACATCAAAATATGCATTTTTTTCGAAACAACGTGACATTTTGTTTACAGACCTAGAGGGCATTAGATAAAACAAAAGTAGTCGTTGCTAATGCAGCCCCATATTTCCATCAATCCAGAATTACTACATAGGAGAGTTTTTTCCCACAAAAATAATTCCATAAAATAACTTTACAAAGTAAATAGAAAATAAAATTGCCATTGAACGAGTATCAAGGGACACAGATTTGACAGTACAGATAACACTTGACAGTTCGTTCATATTTATATTGTTTGATCATATAAAACAGCGAATGTTCTTATTATGGGTATATGTTATGCTGCTTTAACATATTTGTAGATGTCTGACTCACCACTGCTCAGCTGGTAGACAGAACAGTAATGAGAAGTGTTACATAGTGTGATACATTTTTGAAGCGTAGTTTTTAATAAAAACATTCTACGGATCAAAAATTAAATATACTTTTAGGAAAAAAAAACATTGAAAAGTCTCTTCCTGGAATAAAATTACAGCTTTTTTCTGCCCAGTGATACGGTATCTGGATTTTCTATGTGATGTTGATCACATGCGTGGTTGATCACTCACCCAAAATAAATGATAGTGATATCTCCAATAAAAAAAAAAGATAATGTTCTAGACTCAGATAGGGTCAAAACACTGAAAGAAAATCCTGAAGTGCTTTCTTGGGTTTTGGAAAAGGATACAACTTATTTTGAGAGGAGGGAATGATTTTGAAGAGTGTTGAGGAAGAAGGGGCACAAACAGATTTAATGTCAGCCTATCTGAATGAAACATCTAATAGGAAATCATGGTAACAATACATCTAAGTAATTCAAGGCAGTGTACAAGGAAACCTGCAATGACTGGGACTTCTGCTATCGATCCCTGGGATTATAAGAGACTTCCCCAACAAGTATTTCATGTTTTAACCACTCTCTCCAAAATATGGTTGTTTTCATGATTCCATATGAGACTGACATGACTCCAAGCCCGTTATCAGAAAGAAGTTCTCATATTTCAGGCTTCCATAACAAACAACGCGCAAGGTCTACAAAGTAGTGTGCAATGAATATCTATGCAATTTCCTATTAGCTTTCAAGTGAGTTCTTCCTTAAGTGTCAAAACACATATGGTCTGTTTATGATGGCAGTGGGTAGGGCCCACTGCCATCTAGCCCATTGGATCCGACTGCCACATTAGGATGCAGGTGGTCGTAGCTCGGCTGTCGAGGGAAAGACCACATAGTCCGACAGGATCAAGGATCCCGTCAGGGAGGCGGCCAGACTCCTATTCTCTGCAAAGACGGCAGTAACTGCACCGCCGTAGGGATTAGGATGTCCCTTTCCATCTGCCCTTTCAAGGCAGGTGGAAAGTGACTTTGTAGGGCCCCCCCTTACCCTCTGGCCCTCCACTTTTCACTAATCCTGAGGGTAAACAATGGCACTTACTTTTAACGGTCCTTTAAAAGTAAGTACCATTGTTTATCCTCAGGATTAGTGAAAAGATGTGGAGTGTCAGTATTCCCTGATTTCACGGTACCCGCAAAGGGCAAAACAGAAAGCAAAATAATTTCTTGCTTCTTAGTGGGGTGGGGAGCCCTCGTACTCTAAGCCACTATCAAATATCTGTGGCTCCCAAAGAGAGAAGCTGCCAAAGTAATCCTGATTTTCTTCAGCACACCGAGATGTCTTTCAGAAATACATTTCCCAAAACATATTCACATTTAGTGTAAAGCGATTCCAGGAGAAATTGTCTTTTCTGGACCATATGATAAATGTATCATGCTCCAAAATTTGATACTCTGCCATCCACTGATATAGAACATCATCTGACTTACATGCCACAATAAAAAAAGCATTGACATTTGAAGCCTCACTCCCTGGCTGAAGTCAGTTTTTTTCAGTTCAGAAAAGTTTTATTGATAAACATAAATTGAACTTATACAAAGGAAGGATAAATAAGCAAATAGAAAAGTATACAATAAAATGAGTGAAATAGTCATTGTGAAGTCAGCTTTAATGATTTTCCAGTGTAAAATCTACCAACCAATTGAATATCAGTGTAAACTTTCTAAAAACAGACAAGTGCATTTTGCACCCCTATAAATCAAATCATCCCTCACCTATGACAGTGAATAACAGGAGAAGAATGCCTTACTCTTCCAGTTTCCTGAGACGAGACTTAGTCGGCCTTAGTTTTGTATATATGTGTGTTATATGGCCTTTATATGTGTTATGCCCGCTAAACACTTTGTACACGTTTGACAAATCTCAAAGAAACATCCCAGACCTAAAGCTTTTTCTAAGGGGGTGGAAATAATTAAGGGGTGTTCCAAACATAGGTTTCCCCACCAATGCATTTCCCAAAGGATTTGTATCGTACGTAGTGCAACAGTGGCTGTGTGGATTTCAATGAGTATAGAGTATAGATTTTGAGTGCAGATGATCCATTTGGTAACTACACATAAGTAGGGTAAATATATTTAAAGTTATTTGCATTTTAACTTAGTGATATCCGTTGTTGTGGTCGTTTTGTAAAATGTAACTAAAGTACCATGGTACATGACAATGACACGTTATTATATAATTGTCTAATAACTGCCTTTACAAACGTTAAAGGCAATAATGTTGTTTTAAGTACACTAAGTACGTGTTCTGGGTTAGGGCCTCAGGTAGAGGTTAGTGTTAGGTTTTATATTTTTCCCTAACTATACCTCTTCATGAAATAAGTAGTAGTTAGTGGAATTTTTTTATAAGTTTATGTAAATTAAAAACAAAAAAAATACCCAGGGAGTACCGTGGTACTTGATAAAAACAAATAAAATGTAAAAAAATTAAACAAGCATTGTAATGCACAATAATTCACAAATATAGTGTACTTTCAACTTTTTACATATTTAATCTTTTTTAGAAAGTGGATGGAGTGGCGTAGAAATACTAGCAAAATATCGCGCAACATAAAAGAATAAAAAAAAAGTTAACTTTTTTAAAAACACAAGCCTAATTTATGAGGCCCTACTAGCACTATTGCCCCACCGGCACATCACTTTTTTTTTACGTTCGGTGCCACTATGTGCCACTGGCATATTTATAAGGCCACTTAAAGCCACTTTACGTGGCTTTCCATGGCCGTAGAAATATGTGCCCATGTCAAACTGCGTGATAGGGGCGTTCCATGGGTGTTGCTGGGGCGTTACTAGCAACATCCATGGTTTTTTGACACTGCCCATATTAACGAGAAATTGTAACTCTGAAGCAGCACCAAAAACATACGCCTCCCAAGGGGAGGCGTGATGTAGGCACAACGAGGAGAAATGTCTTCATTTCTCCTTCTTTTTCCTCTTTCTGTCTGTGCTGCATTCTGCCGCACACATAGAAAGAGGAAAAAGCCTCTTGCGATTGTTTTTGTGCAGGAAGGTTTCCCTTCCTGCACAAAAATAATCACCCTCTCAACGCAGGCACCCTTGCACTATGGGGCAAAGTTGGCTGCATTGGCCCACAGCTGCCAATTGTGTGACGGCACAGCAGAAAAGTACAAGAATGTGCTTTATATTCGGTCATTCCTGCACTTTTCTTTTGGCATACGGCAGCAAGGCCTACTGCACTGCCCTATGGCAAAAAACCCATAAATGAGGTCCACCGTATTTACTAGTTGTAGCCTTAACTTTTTAAAACATGGAAAAAAATTACAAGCACATTTCCCTATATGTTACTACTGTGGTAATTGGTAGGGAACAGTAATAAAACCTAATACTTACCTATATCTAACACCATAATCTGTCCAATTCAAAAAGGAGGTACTAGATCTGATCCGAATAACTATAGCCTAATAGCACTCCTTGATAATGAAGCTAAATATGCCGGCTTGATTCTGGAGGCTCTATGGCTGTATGTTTGAACAAAATGGTCTAATCCCATGAACCCAAACATGGTTTAGGGCAAAGTCTGGCATGGTAACCAACCTAATGGTGATAACAGTTCTGATGGATAAGGCAACAGCTATCATTTCTTTGATCCACTGCTGCTTCGTCTACTTTAACGCGGCATTGGACAGAGTACCAAGGAGCTGCTGTGGGCTAAACTAGAGAGATTGGGAATACCCTCAAAACCCTTGGAGGCCATAATCCAGCTACATTCCGTACCTGGATCTGCATCAAACTGGTAGATGGTGCCCACTTATCCAGGAAAATTCGGACAACATGGGGAGTGAAGCAGGTGTGCAAGCTAGAACCCTTGCTTTTTAACCTATTAACTGCAGATCTACCACAGCTCCTTGATGCTATCAACAGTCACCTCCCAAAAATTAGTGAGCAACCTCTTCAGTCATACAAGGGTAGGCCTCCAACGGCTGCTCAAACAACTGCACACCTACACAACCATTAATAACCTAGAGGTGAAGATGAGGAAAACAAAGGTTGTAGTATTCGACTCAAACAAATTCCAGGGAGGTGGATGGTTTTACAATGGCAATAAAATGGTGTCAGATCACAACTACTAGTGTCTAGGGGTGCACATCGATGTCAGAGGTTGTTTTGTGAAGCTATGGAAAGTAGTTGAAGCAAAAGCCCTAACACTCCATGTGATGTTAATAAGTTACCACAATCACTACTGGGGCCAAGTCTTTCCCCACTGCTGGAAGTTATGAGGGTCATAGTCTCTCCCTCATTAACCTATGGCAGGACGATTTTACTGAGCAGGGACAACAGTTTGCTGAATAAACTTGTTATAAAGATATATAAACAGGTTTTCTAGCCTCCTTAGTTCTCATCGGCATCCCAGATCAGGTTGGAATTTGGCCTCCCTGACCAACAGGCAGCTGGGCCCTACCTCAACCTGTGTCTCAAGCTATAGGGGTCCCGGGCTGGCTGCCTTGAGGCATTGATAAGATCTAGAATTAGTTCCAGCGGGCCAAGCCAATCACATATTTGGTTTCTTGAGGATTGCCAGCAATTATTAAATGTGAAAGATCTCTGGGTCCGTAACCCTAGCCAATTAACCTTTAAAACAGGCATCAGAAAAGTTGAACGTGTTTGCCTTTAGTCATTCCATTCAGATAGAGAATTCCTCACCAAAGGTAGATATGCCTGGTCAGTCATCAACAGGTACCAGCCAGCCACCCCACCTTCATATTTTACCTACACTTATGCTACCCATATGAAGGGCAAGAGTCATGGGCCTTAGGTTAGGGCAGTGGTTGTTCTTGAAACATCTAGCCGGTTGGCATCGGACAACTGAGGAAACAACCTATAGGGGCTACGGCTGCTACAAAGCATCCTTCAAACATGTTGTGTACTCTGCCTAGTATTACTAAATGAGCGCAGGGCCAGACTACGGGGACAGTGGATTAACAAGAGTTTTCACATGCCGGCAGGTCATCATTGCGTCCCTAAACTCTGACAACAAAATCTTGAACATCCTGTTGACAAAAATTTGCTACCATTGCATCAAACAGGTTTAGTCATCTAGGGTCTTCATTGGTGGGTTCTGCAGACATCCCTAGGGCACCCGCTGAGAGGCCTAGCCCTACCCTCCACATTCCCTAGGACATTAGTTTAACAATTGATCTGTTATATAACTCTGTGCCTACATCTGCACATTTATTCTCTAGTTGATGCAAACCACAACAAACGTTCCTTTTGTGATGCAACTTTAATGCTGACTGCTTCAAGGATCACTTGTTGCCACCCTTGTTGAAAATTTGATGCCATATATGTTGCATTAGCACTCTATCGAATCATCCAGCTGCTACTAATTTGCTGCTACAGCTGTTGCCCTAGCACTTGAGAGAAATTTTGTGCACAGTTGAAGATAACTTTGGTGTTTTTTTAAAGTGATTTTTATGTATTACTTGCTTGTTCGATAGGACAGCTGATACCATCCCACCGCAATAAAGTAATGGTATTCTGATGGGGTCGGACTAAAATAAACAATTTGCAGTGGAATCCCTGCACTAGCACTTTTCTACCTATCAAGCTTTATCAGCTAATCAGTGTGGCACTCCCTGCATGTTTTCATTGCAGATTAAACTGTCTTGATATGTTTACATCTGTCCCCTGTTTTAGTAATTGGAACTGTTTTAAATAAACACATTCAAATGTTGACTGCACCGTTGCAATAATTTTTAATAACTGTTATTGTTTTAAATAGCCACTTACAATAAAGAAATAAAAAATATTTTTTTAAATTAAAATACTGAGTTACGAGGTATACATCAATGTCCTGATTTGCTAGTCCTTAATAGCGATTATTAAGGAATCGCTATTAATGACTCGCAAAACGGGATTCATGTAGAAATGGCAATATTATTTGCGATTTCTACAGCTTCCTTATTTGCGATTGGGCCTAAAGGCCCATAGGAATCAATGGGGAGTCATTCCTTATTTGCGATTAGCAATTTGCTAATCGCAAATAAGGATGCGATTTCAAGGGTGCCAGGGGTGTCCAAAGGCACCCCTGATATGTAAATGTAGACTGATGTTGCGCACACACATGTCCAAAGGACATGTGTGTGTGTAACATACAACTTAGAAACATGCACTAAAGTGCATTTTTCTAAGTTTTTGCTATTTACCACGAAGTCAGACTTCGCGGTAAATAGCGGCCAAAAATAGCGATTTCGCAATTTGAAAATGTTTCATCAATTGCATTTAAGGAATCTCAAATAGAGATTCCTTAAATGCAATTCCTCACAATTTAGCTATTTCGCAATTTGCGATTTTTGCATTTGGGGTGATGAATCCCAAATGCAAAAATTGCGCTCGCAAAGGGCCAGATTCTCAGAATCTGGCCCTTTGCGAGCCGATTTTACAATGATGAATCTGGCTGTTAGACTTTTAATCCAGTTACCAAATTATTGTGATGAATTTTAAACTAGCAATATTTATTACTTTGATATATGTATTTGTTCTATCTTGTCTTGTGTGATGGATATTGAAGGTTTTTTCATATGAGACACAAATAATGGCTTCTCATCGTGAATGATGCCAATTGTGGCTGAAAAACATAGAATCTTTTGCCCACAAAGTTTTTCAAGACTATATCTAATGCCTTAAACCAGAACACAAGCAAAATGTAGTACAAAATAATTAAATTGTGTAGGCACTGCCATTAGCCAATTATATACTGCCTTGTCATAGGCATGTGCCACAGTATGCTGCGGAGTTACCATGGTATACCGGGGCCCAACATATGACTAAGGTCCAGATATATCATTGTATTTTGTTACCCTTGCATCGTGCATGGGCAATGCAATGCTTAAGTCACATTTACAAAGCAACACAATGCCACCATACTTCCCCATGTGTCACTTGGTAAATCTGAGGAAATGCACGGCAGTGCCAATCGCTATCTTGTGTAACACTACACACCATATTATACAGTGCTGTCAAATGTCCTCTACCTCTTCCACACTTCACTCTATATCATTCCACTATACACCACTCTGTGAGAATGATGTGGTGTTATGCTTACATTTCTTTCTTTCCTTTATTCTTTATTTTTACTCTCTAAAATCTGTCTTTTTAAGTGTGTATGCTTGTTTTCATATATGATTCTCAGAATGATGTATTGCTTGGCATACTGATTCCATGACAGGTGGGGCTCTGGCTGGCGAGGCCAGTTACCTCTCTGGTCGTGGGTCCCTGTTCTTTGATTAAAGATGGTTCCCTTTTTTCCAAACTTCACCTCCTGCCTCTTCTGTGTAATCAATTACCAAACTACATTTTGGAACGTGGAGTGGGGTACCATTTTTGGGATTACCTTGAGGTGCTGGAGGCATTCCTCTTGGAGCACTACAGGTTAAAGCAAGAAGTCTACTTTAGTCATGAGGCCTTCAGGAGGCAAGGGGATTTCATCCCCCAACTAGCAGCGCACAAGGAGGTGTATTTGCAGAGTAGTGGAGAAAGGGAGTGTGGCCTCCAAAGACCTCTCAGCAATCCCGCTGTGTGCGACTTCCTGTAGGTAATAGGAGGTCTTTTTGCCCCCCAAGAACCATCAGCAGCCAAGGGGTCTTTATCTCCCAACCAGCAGTGCACCAGGAGGTGCGTTTGCAGAGTGGTGGTGAAAGGGGCCAGGGTCTCCGGTGAGTTGCAGAGTGTGGCCCCCCTGACTGGCCGATTTCAGCCTCTGGTACCCCATCCCCCCGGGCTTGGCCTCTAGGCTGTGTGCCCTGGTCCCTCCCAGGTCACTTGCTGCCAATGTTGGGGACTGCAGGGGGAGCGTGAAGGGCCCTGCAGTCCCTGCTGGCTCCCGTGTCCTGTGGGAGCAGGTATTGCTTTTTGACAGACGGACCTGCTGAACATGCAGCTCCCTGTGTCCATAATTAATTTGGCTCTGCTACTAGTAAGTGAGAGCATTTTTTCTGCTCTTGCTTACTAGAGTCGGAGCAGAGTTTACTATGGCTTGGCGAGAGCAATGAAGCACCCGCTAAGACATAGCAA
The DNA here is from genome assembly GCF_964263255.1 of Lissotriton vulgaris. Classification (NCBI taxonomy): domain Eukaryota; kingdom Metazoa; phylum Chordata; class Amphibia; order Caudata; family Salamandridae; genus Lissotriton; species Lissotriton vulgaris. Next base: position 580,281,892 of record NC_141694.1, read on the forward strand.
GCTGCAGTGTCCTGGGGTGGGAACCACAAGACATTGAAGGAACCAGCCCTAGGTGGTGGCAGTCCCCAAGTCCATCTCGGCTCCGGGGGGGGTGCCCCCCCTTTGTTCTAATTTGCCCCGGAGAGGTACAGGTCTGTGGGGGGGGGGCTGCACAGCCCACCACTTTACATTTCATGAAAGTCCTGTGGAAGTGTTGGACCCCAGGGCTGTGGGGGGTTCTCCGTGGCCACCCGTATTTTGTAAACATTAAGCCCCGGGGACATGGTGGTCCCTGGGGTTGATGGTTCTGAGAGACCCCCCATGGCCAAAATAAAGAAGCCACAGGGACCACCACCTCTTGTACGGGCCTCCCCCACATTTGAAAAATGCAGGAGCCTGCACTTCTAAAAAATATATTCGGTCAGATCTGTGGATCCTGCTGAAAAGTTTTTTAAAATAAATTTTTGGGTCCCAGGCCTACCCTGCTCTGCTCCGTTCCTATCTTTTTTACACTTTTTGTGGGACTCAGTTCAACCAAGTCCCAAGATGGCTGTCAACACTTCCTGGTTGAAGTGTTGGCAGTCAATCAAATTTCAGTAGGAATTTGGGCTCCCAGATATCTATATTTTTAAACTTAAATATCTCTGAAACTACTGAACAGATTTACACCAAATTACTAATTACAAAAAGCACGCTTTCCCCCAAATTTTGTGTAATTCCGTTCAGAGGTTCGGGCTGTAGTCATGGTCAAAAAATGAAAAATGCCCTTAGGCAAAACATGGGGTAAAATAAGTTTTGGGACCCCCTTTTTTTCTTGACGGCAGCTGTACGGATTACACCAAAACTTCTAACACAGCAGCTGAACCAAAAACGGGGGTGTATTTTGAAAAGTTTGTGAAGATTTGTCAAGCTGCACCAAAGTTATTGGCAAAACAAAAAACATTTACGTATGGAAACTTTGGTCCATACTCCTACTGGTGACCACCAGTTGGATGTATACATATATATATATATATATATATATATATATATATATATATATATATATATTCACTGAAAAAACCATAGGTTTCACACCAGTTATAGTTAGGAATTAGCATTTAAAAAACCTATTAAATTCACTGAAAAAAACATAGGTTTCACACCAGTTATAGTTAGCTGGAAATTTTATTGACATAAAACCATTGAAATTCCCACGTTATAGTTAGTTGGGCTCACTATAACTTGCGCGCCTGCAATGCACTGCTGATGACGTCACATATTACATCACTCATGACATGGTCAGTGACATCACTCATGACATCACTGATGACACCATCCAGTGAATGTGTGTCTTTCTGAAAAATAAATATGTTTTATATATGTATTTGTAAAGGTGGATGGAAGAATAAATGTTTAAATAAGTGTCTAAATGGATGTTTTTTTTAAAATAAATTGATTGGTTAACTTGCTTATTAAGTGTATCTTAGTGAATACATATATTAGCGAGTAATGTTTAAATTTCATAGGTTTTTTAAATGCTAATTCCTTTCTATATCGAGTTTGTAACCTACGATTTTTTTAAAAATTTGCTGTTTTGTGTGAGTATTAATTAGTATTATTTTTTTTTATAATAATATTATTTTTTTTTTAAAAATTGTTATCATTTTTTCTTGGGACGCTCTGGGTCCGCGCACCAGTAAGCTCTCCGGAAAGCGCACCCAGAGCGCTACTTGCGTTCGTGTAAAAAAATATGAATGAAAAGTAAATAATAACGCAAGACATTTAGTACCATACATATAAAAGCAGTTTTTTTGAATAAGGAAATGAAAATAATTTAGCATTTCCGTGAAAAAATCAAAACATCACTTAGGCGCGCCGTGTAAGCGCCCCCGGAAGCGCCTAAGTTCGCGCCGCGTATGCGCCCCGCGTCAAGTCATGTGACCTTAAAATAACACTTTTTATTGGTTGCTAACAGTTTTTTTTACAAAGAATGAAATCCCCACCCATTTCCTTCACTTCTTCTTTCACTTTTGTGACTGAAAGGCCTGCCTTTTTGCTGTTGCATCTTTCTTGGATAATCATGGCTGCCAGACCATACAGCAGTGAAGATGAACCTGAATTCATTGATGAAGAGCCTCCTCAGCCAAAGGTCAAAGAGCATTTCATCTGGAATTTTTTTTCCATACCTGATGACCAGAAGAAGGTCAATGCTCCAAAAGAAGAGTGCAGGATCTGTCACACAGTCCTGTCACGGGGTGACCCCACTAAGAAATATTCTTTTGGGAACTCCACAATGCTTCGCCATGTGGAGAGGAGGCACCCCCAGAATTTTGCCCGGGAAAGTGTCAGGGCTCTGGCACAAGAGGTTCCCTGTGATGGGGCCTCTACATCAACCGGAGGAGCAACTACTTCAGTGAGGGGGTGATCGCAAGATCTGGTTCCAAACATTCAGCCTGCATTCAAGAAAGGTGTCCTGAAATGCAGATACAGCGATCAGCTGCTTACCTTTGGGGAGCAAAGTGTTCTGCTCATGGTTCGAGCATTGGAGAACCATCGCTGCCGTTCCCAGCCCTAATTTTTTTTGCTCCTGTTGAGCAGTTTCCATTCCCTGTTTTTGTTTTTGTTCTAAAAAAAGAAAAAAAAGAAGAAAAAAAAAGTTATTTTCAGAACTACCTCCAATTCTCATCAAAGAGCTATATTCTTAAAAAAATTAAAAAGAGTAAGTGAAGTGGAGTGGATTGATAATGGAAAGGAAAATGAGTAAGAAAGAACAGAAAGGTATGAGAGGAGAAAGGAAGTGAAGTAGGGGGACTGAAAGAAGGTGAGTGTTGGGAAGGAAAGTAAGGAGAAGGAGAGTGAACATGGGGAATGTGGATATTCAAAGAAAATGTTGAAAAGGAACGGGGGTGTGGAAGGGTAAGAAAAGATGCATTGCTGGAGTTGCATCATTTTTGTGACACACTCCAGCAATGCATCACTTTTGCGCTTACAGATACATCTGAAATACTGACGTATCTGTAAGTACTTCCGACATAATACGTCATATACTTAATATGACGCATGACTAGAAGACTGAAGGCCTCATTTATGAGGCCATGCGTCACTTTAACGCCACCGGTGCGTCACTTTTTGTGACGCACCAGTGCTGTAAAAAATGCACCTTATTCAGTCATATTTACAAAGTGACGCATCTAGGTAGATGCGTCACTTTGTAAGCCCCTGCACCACATTATACCTACGTCAGGTGTAATGTATGCAAAAGGGACGTATTGACGCAAGAAAGGGTCGTAGAGGTGATGCAGTGAAATCTATGAGATATCACTGCGTCACTTTTATGACGCTGTTGCGTCCAAATCTTGCGTCTGTATCACAGCAGGCTTAAGACTGATGCAGGCCCTTTCACATGGGGCCTGGCTCCATGTGAAAGGATGCATTGCTGGAGTTGCATCATTTTTGTGACACACTCCAGCAATGCATCACTTTTGCGCTTACAGATACGTCTGAAATACTGACGTATCTGTAAGTACTTCCGACATAATACGTCATATATTTAATATGACGCATGACTAGAAGACTGAAGGCCTCATTTATGAGGCCATGCGTCACTTTTACGCCACCGGTGCGTCACTTTTTGTGACGCAACAGTGCTGTAAAAAATGCACCTTATTCAGTCATATTTACAAAGTGACGCATCTAGGTAGATGCGTCACTTTGTAAGCCCCTGGCCACATTATATCTACGTCAGGTGTAATGTATGCAAAAGGGACGTATTGACGCAAGAAACGGTCGTAGAGGTGACGCAGTGAAATCTATGAGATATCACTGCGTCACTTTTATGACGCTGTTGCGTCCAAATCTTGCGCCTGTATCACAGCAGGCGTAAGACTGATGCAGGCCCTTTCACATGGGGCCTGGCCCCATGTGAAAGGATGCATTGCTGGAGTTGCATCATTTTTGTGACACACTCCAGCAACGCATCACTTTTGCGCTTACAGATACGTCTGAAATACTGACAAATCTGTAAGTACTTCCGACATAATACGTCATATATTTAATATGACGCATGACTAGAAGACTGAAGGCCTCATTTATGAGGCCATGCGTCACTTTTACGCCACCGGTACGTCACTTTTTGTGACACATCAGCAGCGTAAAACATGCACCTTATTGAGTTATATTTACAAAGTGACGCATCTAGGTAGATGCGTCACTTTGTAAACCCCTGCGCCACATTATACCTACGTCAGGTGTAATGTATGCAAAAGGGGCGTATTGACGCAAGAAAGGGTCGTAGAGATGACGCAGTGAATGAACTGGGTTTTCCCCATGCTACGCTCCCCGGTCCGCTCCCCGGTGCGCGTACCGGGCGCTCCCCCCGCTCAAATCGAAAAAAATATATATTTTTTTTTCTCCCGCGGGGCCCTTTTATAATCCCCACATCAAACCTAGGGGATCAGGGGGGGGGTCTACTCTGCCCCCTTATGGTCATTTCCCCCTTTGTTTTTGCCACCTCTTGTGTCTCGATCTTACCGAGACACAAGATGGCGGCCTCTCCGGACTGTTTTGAATGTTTACAGACACCCGAGAGCCAATCAGCTTTCCGCGCGCAAGTCGCGTATCGCGCCCGGTGCGCTCCCCGGTGCGCGTACCGGGGCGCGGCTATAGATATATATATTTTTTTGAACCTAAATTACTCAAAAACCACTGGAGCACATATCTTGAGAAATAGCAAAGGCACATCGGGCTACCAGTCCCTACAATTTTGCCAAGTTTGGTGGAAATCCATTCAGACGTTCGGGCTCAAAGTGAGGTCGACCACCCTATGGAAATTAACATGGGGAAAACACGTTTTGGGACCCCCCTTTTATCTCGGCCCCCGCTTGACGAATCCCCCCCAAACTTTCAGGGAAGGACCGGAGCGCCGCGAGGCAAAGTTGAGGAAATTTTCAGGCAGATTCCTCAACCGGCGCCAAAGTTATTCCCAATAGAATGTTGAGATTTTGCATTGAAAAAAATTCTAACTATAACTACCTACTGGCGACTATAGGTAATATATATATATATATACCCATATACCCCTCACTGTTTGGGTTACCACATTGCACTACGTTCACCAGAATGCAACGGGACACAGGCCAGCGCGAGAACCTATGCAGCGCACCTGATAACAACTTCGCCGTGGGAGTGGCCAAGGAACCATTCTGAAAAGACACAAAGCCCGTGGTGGTAGAACTGGCATAGAAATGAGGCACTGAAGAAAGCCTATGCTGAAACACGTCTGCCACAGCGTTTCTAAATACCTGCAATACATGCGCTGTTAAGACTCTCTGAAATTAATCCAGTTGCGAAATTTCATGGTGTGTCGGGCTCATTTTGATGTAAGTGAGCGTCTGGTGTTTATATATATATATATATATATATATATATATATATATATATATATATATATATATATATATATTAACGCTCAAACTCTTCCTCGTTACACAAGAAGGAGGCAGCACTCGTAGTCCAAGAGTCAACCAAAGTTTTAATCTAAGGGAACAGATAAGCACAGACGTGTTTCGGCGTGAGCCTTCGCCAGTGTGTCACTAGTCAGTATCATACATCCCATTAAATAAACAAACAAATTCATGAGCATTGACATAAACATAGGACTATACCCCTTTTGGCCACTGTGGGCGCCATATTGGAAAGGTGTTCTGTCCGAATAGGGGTCTTATCTAATTCATGCGTGACTGTTCTCACGTTGAAAATAAAGCCGTGGATCGGCTGGTGTCCTATGATTTTGTGTACAATGCCAAAATAAACAAACAGTGCAAAAAACAAACATATAACAAAAGTCATCAGGCACATGGAGAGAGTACTACTACCCTTCAAATGGAAATCGTCAAAAATTAATCATCGAAATTTATCCTGATCAATAGAGATTATTGTTCCATGGGATATATAGCAGAAGGGTACTCTTTCAGATCAATGGGCCAACAAAGGAGAAATATATACAAGATATATATACAGAGTAAGACAAAGGCACCATCCGGTGTGTATGTAAATGGGTAATAAAGCTGGGTTACCCAAATGGAGGCTTCCAGGACATGAATTTCAATTAGTTTCTAAATGCAGATATCTACATCAAAGTCCTGGTTCAACTATTGTGAAATACCGTCCATAGTAGTATAGAAAGGCCTCATTTGAGAGATATTAATCACAGCGGACCTCACATATTAGGTCATATTTGCACTGGCTATTTCTATACACATATGTACATGCTTTGCTATATACATATCTACATATTTACACACCTATGGTAGCCTGTCATCATCTACAAAGGGGGTATCACAATTGATATTATTGTCAGAATCAAAGTTCAAAATCAAATTCAAAAATTCATAAATCGAGATCAGAGACAGACACAAGATTGGAATAATATGGTAAAACATTTTAGAAAAACATATTAGAAAAACATGTTTGAGGAATACGGTCTTACAGTGATTCGGTTACAGTACTGTTGGAGGAATGTACATAATATAGTTGGACTGACATTTAATGTACCAGACTTCCTAAGAGAAAGAGTTTCTCCTCCTCCTATAGTCTTACTTCCCCAGATGGCATGCTAATTCCTCACCGCTATTGAGTCCCCCAGGGTGTTTCGTGGAGAGATCTACAATATATCTGGACTCAAGTCTGTGGAGTCTCCTTAACCTATCACCTCCTCTTACATTGGGTGGAACAATGTCCAATCCAAAGAATCGGAGTTGTTTGCGGTCTTTACTATGCTCCTCCGCAAAATGCCGGGCGACCGGATATGAGGTGTCTACTTTCTCGATCGCCCGTTGGTGCTCCAGGATCCTCAGTTTGAGCTCCTTGATAGTACTGCCTATGTAGCGTAAGCCACACGGGCAGACTAAACAATAAACCACAAACTGGGAACTACACGTAATAAAGTGCTATATATATATATATATATCCAACAGAAGAATGGCGTCTTGGAACGCTCTTCCACTCCAGTCGGGGTGTTTGTCACAAACGGACGCCGCTGATTTGTATATAATCCAACACTCATTCCAACTTCCAGTAAGAAACGAGCCACTGCGATTGTAGATGCAAGTTAAAGATTTATTTGGGCAAACAAACGACGCCTTTTGGCCTGGCCAGGTCTTGGTCACATGACCATATTGACAAACTTCCGTGTTTTGAGCATTCAATGCCTCCCACATGACACAACAACATAGAAAAAACACTGAATTTTGTTTGTTTCAGCATATTTGCACTGGATGCTGTAAACAATCTAATTATATGTGCATTAAATTAAATTATTTGTAAAATAAATGTGCAGATACGGTTGACTTTACATTACATAAAACTTATACACTTTGTGCATTCATTACTTTCATATCATTGAAATGTCCCCTTGTTCAATGTGCATGAGGGCTTCCCTTCGAGTTTGCCCCACGTTGGGAACATTACACTTCCCTTAGGTATTTAATTACATCAGTGTTCGTGAAGTTATTTCTCCGCTATTAACTGGAGTACGTATCCGTGTATATTACCCTTGCGTTATCTTTTGGGCTTATCTCTCTCATCATTGCGTTTAGTACCCTTTATTGAAGCCCCTAGCATCCGCCACAGGAATGGAAGTATCCATCTCTCCTTACTTACGGTCTAGTACCACAATTTATCAATGCCATAATCTCCCCCATGGAAAAGGAATTAATGATAAAGATTTCCCTAGTTCAGGCATAGTTCCCCAGTGTCATGTATCATATTTCCTTCAATGCTATAAAGTTAATATTTAATAGTCATTAACCCAAAGTTCCTTACATAGTTGTGCTACTTTTCATGTCCATTATCTTAAGATATAAAATTTGTTATAAGGAGATAAAAGGCTGTTACTTGGAACAGTTTGGGGTCGCTGTGCTTTCAACTTCCTTATTTGTGACTGTTGTTAACCCCTTCGACGCGAATGACAAAGCCAGCTCGTCATGGGCGTTACCTGCGCTGCGCGGATGACGAGCTGGCTTTGTCACGTTACGCGTTTTTTTTAAAAATGCCGCGCACAGCGGGAAAAGCCGCCGCGGCGATGCGGTTAAAGAACCATTGATTCAATGCAGAAATTTGGGGGACAAAAGAATTATATTAACTCTCCATAGAGTACCATGTTGGACACTTTTAAATATCTATTCACTTGTTATCTACTAAAATGATATCAACCTCTTGTTAAAAATGTTGATACTCTCAATATATGCTGAATTTAGCGTGAGTGCAAAAAAATATATAATGATGTGCGTCAAATCAAACAAAAGAAAATTAGTAAGACTGGTAATTACAGTTAAACAAACTCTGTAAACTCCTGTTCTGTAGTCCATACGGGAACCTCTAGCCTTTCAAAAGTGTACATGTAACTCCTCATCATTATTCATCCCTACGGGGAAAACACTGCCAGCCTGCAAGATAAATCTTGATTCTGTTCTGCTTAGAGCTTGGATACGGCTGCCACCGTTCTTAGGAACAGTGTCCAGACCAAAATTCTTAGCATTGGTCCAGTCACCATCATGTGCCTCTTGAAAATGTTTACAACAAGGGGTGGTGAGGGACAGAGTCTCTGAATTAAGCAGAAAGCTCTCACCCAGTCAAGAGATCAGGGCTAGATCCAACACCGTTTTTTAGCTCACTGCACCATCCCAGTTTCAGAACCTGGCTGTATGCAAATTAGTCTGTTCCTGTCCCAGTGCATGATAGGAACAGGGCAAACCAAACTACAAAAGCCAATTCTTACACTGGGAAGGAAACAAGCTCCCGGGGACCGGTTTCTGGCATTACAGCCGTCTTCGGCCCGGTTTGCTTGAATCCTGATGGTGCAATGAGCAAGGGTCTCACATCTGAGAATACCCTTCCACGCTTAGGGTGGACAAAAATATTTACAACAAGGGGTGGTGAGGGACAGAGTCTCTGAATTAAGCAGAAAGCTCTCACCCAGTCAAGAGATCAGGGCTAGATCCAACACCGTTTTTTAGCTCACTGCACCATCCCAGTTTCAGAACCTGGCTGTATGCAAATTAGTCTGTTCCTGTCCCAGTGCATGATGGGAACAGGGCAAACCAAACTACAAAAGCCAATTCTTACACTGGGAAGGAAACAAGCTCCCGGGGACCGGTTTCTGGCATTACAGCCGTCTTCGGCCCGGTTTGCTTGAATCCTGATGGTGCAATGAGCACCTGCTGCTCCATCAGGATTCAAGCAAGCCGGGCCGAAGACGGCTGAAATGCCAGAAACCGGTCCCCGGTAGCTTGTCTCCTTTCTGGTAAAGAATTGGCTTGGTAGTTTAGTCTGCCCTGTTCCCATGATGCACTGGGCCAGGGACAGACTGATTTGCATATAGCCAGGTTCTGAGCTGGGATGGGGCAGTGAGATAAATAACGGTGATGGATCAAGCCCTGATCTTTGGACTGGGTAAGAGTGGTCTGCTCAATTCAGACACTCTGTTCATCACCACCCCCTTTTGTAAATCGATTTTGGCCACTATAGGTGTGGCAGGGTATACTCAGACATGAGTCCCTTTCTCACTGCTCCATCAGGATTCAAGCAAGCCGGGCCGAAGACGGCTGAAATGCCAGAAACCGGTCCCCGGTAGCTTGTCTCCTTTCTGGTAAAGAATTGGCTTGGTAGTTTAGTCTGCCCTGTTCCCATGATGCACTGGGCCAGGGACAGACTGATTTGCATATAGCCAGGTTCTGAGCTGGGATGGGGCAGTGAGATAAATAACGGTGATGGATCAAGCCCTGATCTTTGGACTGGGTAAGAGTGGTCTGCTCAATTCAGACACTCTGTTCATCACCACCCCCTTTTGTTAATCGATTTTGGCCACTATAGGTGTGGCAGGGTATACTCAGACATAAGTCCCTTTCTCACTGCTCCATCAGGATTCAAGCAAGCCGGGCCGAAGACGGCTGAAATGCCAGAAACCGGTCCCCGGTAGCTTGTCTCCTTTCTGGTAAAGAATTGGCTTGGTAGTTTAGTCTGCCCTGTTCCCATGATGCACTGGGCCAGGGACAGACTGATTTGCATATAGCCAGGTTCTGAGCTGGGATGGGGCAGTGAGATAAATAACGGTGATGGATCAAGCCCTGATCTTTGGACTGGGTAAGAGTGGTCTGCTCAATTCAGACACTCTGTTCATCACCACCCCCTTTTGTAAATCGATTTTGGCCACTATAGGTGTGGCAGGGTATACTCAGACATGAGTCCCTTTCTCACTGCTCCATCAGGATTCAAGCAAGCCGGGCCGAAGACGGCTGAAATGCCAGAAACCGGTCCCCGGTAGCTTGTCTCCTTTCTGGTAAAGAATTGGCTTGGTAGTTTAGTCTGCCCTGTTCCCATGATGCACTGGGCCAGGGACAGACTGATTTGCATATAGCCAGGTTCTGAGCTGGGATGGGGCAGTGAGATAAATAACGGTGATGGATCAAGCCCTGATCTTTGGACTGGGTAAGAGTGGTCTGCTCAATTCAGACACTCTGTTCATCACCACCCCCTTTTGTAAATCGATTTTGGCCACTATAGGTGTGGCAGGGTATACTCAGACATGAGTCCCTTTCTCACTGCTCCATCAGGATTCAAGCAAGCCGGGCCGAAGACGGCTGAAATGCCAGAAACCGGTCCCCGGTAGCTTGTCTCCTTTCTGGTAAAGAATTGGCTTGGTAGTTTAGTCTGCCCTGTTCCCATGATGCACTGGGCCAGGGACAGACTGATTTGCATATAGCCAGGTTCTGAGCTGGGATGGGGCAGTGAGATAAATAACGGTGATGGATCAAGCCCTGATCTTTGGACTGGGTAAGAGTGGTCTGCTCAATTCAGACACTCTGTTCATCACCACCCCCTTTTGTAAATCGATTTTGGCCACTATAGGTGTGGCAGGGTATACTCAGACATGAGTCCCTTTCTCACTGCTCCATCAGGATTCAAGCAAGCCGGGCCGAAGACGGCTGAAATGCCAGAAACCGGTCCCCGGTAGCTTGTCTCCTTTCTGGTAAAGAATTGGCTTGGTAGTTTAGTCTGCCCTGTTCCCATGATGCACTGGGCCAGGGACAGACTGATTTGCATATAGCCAGGTTCTGAGCTGGGATGGGGCAGTGAGATAAATAACGGTGATGGATCAAGCCCTGATCTTTGGACTGGGTAAGAGTGGTCTGCTCAATTCAGACACTCTGTTCATCACCACCCCCTTTTGTAAATCGATCTTGAAAATGTTTAGCGGTACTATAAATAAAGTCTTTATTAGTTATAGCCCCCCAGTGCTCTAAAATTATTTTCTTCACTGAAAAGTTTGTGGAACCAATATTTCGCTTCCCACAGGGGCAAGTGATAACATAAACAACAAAATCTGTTCCGCAGTGGATGCTTCTTTTGACCTTCCATTCTCTATTGGTTCTCAGTAGTCTGACCTCATTCACATTCTCACTGTGGCTGCAGGCTTTACACATTCCACATTTGTGGAATTCTCCCCCTTCTCCAACCAATTAGTCTTGTGTTGTGCCATTAGGCTCTTGACTAGCATGTCCTTTAAGTAAAGATTTTTTCTATAAGTGATAGAGGGAATTGGTCTCAATTTGGCCTTTAAAATGGGATCTTGTGTTAGGATATCCCATCTTTTTTGGATGATTTGGGTACTGAAGTTAGTTATGAGCCTAATGGGGCATCCTCATCACCTGTTCCTCGCCCTGTCTTTGGTGTTTGATATAAGGCTTCATCTTGATGGTGTCTGCTTTTCGGGCTCCCAGCTTAAGCATTTGAAGGGGATATCCTCACACTCTGAGTCTTCCCATCATTTCCCTTTTATTTTTCTCATAGCTATTCTTGGAACTGCAATTCCTTTTAGCCCATAGGAATTCCCCATAGTGTATATTCCATCTGAAATTGGGGGGATGGCAGCTAGCTGAGTGCATTATGGAATTCTCTGTTGTTTCCTTCCTAAACAGATCGGTGTATAGTCTGCCATCCTGAACAGTTAACCTGATATCTAAAAAATCCACTGTATGTTGCTGTGTTGCATAGCACATTTCAGATTCACAGTATTGCAATTCAATTCCGTTACAAATAGTTTTAAGTCATTCTCATTGCCTTCCGATACAAAAAAACACATCATCGATGTACCTTAACCACAAATTTACTTTAGATATCCAGTGTTCAATGCTTCACTCCAGAGCACCTGCTTCTCCCACCAGCCTACCAAGAGATTCGCATAGCTGGGAGCAAAGCAGGTACCCATAGAGGTCTCTTGCACCGGTTTGTAATACACGCCATTAAATGGTAACACATTCTCCATCAATCATTTGAAGTAACATGTGCATATGCTCAAGTCGCTGTATGCTTCTAGTTATAAAAAAAGGCTCAAACCATCTCAGTATTTTATGTCTGTATAGGGGCTTTCCACATCTAAACAGACCAACTAGAATTCATGTCCCCAATTCTGTAAGAAATCTTTTGTATCCCTCAAGTAAGTCCCTCATGTATCCTGCTAAGAAATGATCTACATAGTTGGAAACGTTCTCAACCAAGCTGTTGTTTGAGGATACTATGGGGCGACCTGGTGGATTCAGTAGGCTCTTGTGTACCTTGGGAGATAGATAGAACTTGGGTACGGTCGGTGTTTCATTATTCAGGACTTGATGTTCATCCCAGTTAAGTAGTTGGTTTTCAAACCATGCTTTTAGGAGGTAATTTTGTTTAGGAGGTTCTTGAATCTATTCTGCAGGTTGGTCAAATAAGATTTTTTTTGCTCTTAAATAACAAGTGGTGTTGTTTAATTGTTGCAATGCCCTCTCTACTCAGAAGGACCACATTCCAGACTTTATCTGTGGGCTCAATAATGATGTTTTCATCATTTTATAAGGCTAGAATTGCTTCCCACTGATTTTTAGTGACATTGGTTCTTAAAGGTGTTGTCTTTAGAAGTCGTAAGATATCTTGTTTATATATATATATATATATATATATATATATATATATGAGAATTTAATCACATTAGGTGTTTGACTATCCGCTCTAGCTCTTTGGGCATTGTCATCAGTTTACAGGATCAGCATGGCAGAGGCTACGCTGCAAGAAAGGGAAGCAGCAAAACAAGAATTATTTGAGAATCTCCCCTCAGCCTTAGAATTAGGCACAATAAAGGAGCATTGAAATCATCGCCGGATGATCACTGGATGGTGATGGCAAAGCACTTTTGAAAACATTGGAAAAACACATGAGAAACGAAAGGACTAAATGATGTGAGCAGAAGCAGAATGGATACCATGGGGTTAGCGCATTATGATAGCCCCTAATTTTGAGAATCCCAACCCGCCATGTTGAAGTATGGACCGACAAACCGTGAAAACGGACCCCACTTACCCTGTGGCCAGGCATTTTAAAGCAGTGCACAACAATGATTTGGGCTGCCTTAAATATTTTGTAATAGGTGCGGTACCTTCATCTAAAAGAGGATGCAGTAGAGAGATGTCACTCATACTGGATTTGGACTCCAGCATGCCAAATGGGCTCAACACTGGGGAGGAATTGTACAACTTCCTCTGATGAACTGACTTAATGGAAGGTTTTGATGAGCTACAAGTTAGCTGATATGGTCCTTCTGATAGTCATAATGTCTAACTTTAGCTATAATTGGATAGGAATTTAGTACAATGCCCACGTATGAAAAAGAGGAGAGGGCTGTCCCCATTTATTTAGTCTGAATTTAGTAATAACACCTTAATAATATTTTTCAAGTTGTTTTACAATATTGGTGGATGGGGGAAATGTTTCACAAAATTAGGGAGTTTTATCAGGACTAGTTGCCTTATTTGAAAAGGATACATTATACTGCTGCCCCTTCAATTCCCTTTAGTTAATAGGGTTTTTTGAGCACTCAAGCACTGTATTACACACTTTGCCACTTTATAAATATTTGCACTGATTTTTAGGAGAATATAGGTTGGTCTATTTTTGAGAAAATTCATGTATCAATGTTGGTTCTTATGATTAGTATGTTGCTTTGAGCATGTACATTATTATAGCAGGGTTTGTCATGTTGCTATACTCTAAGTATAGACACATTGTGCGAATATTAGGCAAAGAGGCTCTTTAACAAGTGAGAGGCAACATAACCGACTAATTTTAAGCACAAGGCACTTAGATAAATCTATTGTGGAGAATAGCACTATTTCATCAAATGTGTATTTATTATCAATTCTTCTCAGCTTCGAAAGGTTGAAGTAATTTGTTGCTATATCTAATGTTCATGCATTTAAGCAATATCAGTAGTTTACCTTGTAGCAGATTTGCACATTATTTATTGATTATTGCAGTGCGTGACAATTTTGTCAACAGTAGTGGTTATATAAGCGTGTTGCACTCTGACTTTATTCCCAGGAAGGAGTGATATTTGGGATCAAGGAGTATTTTCTTTAAACGAACATAGTGGCACTGCCTCCAGTAGCCAATGTACTAAACTGCGAAACTGATGCATTGAAGCACTTTCAAGTATATATGTACACCGTACAGCTAATTTGCACATGAGTCATGTTTACATTTGTCGCAGTACTGTCAAAACTAGTACTGAATATTGTTAACAAGTATAATCTGTTGTGATTTTACTTTTAGCAACAGTAGCAAAGGGGAAACAGAAATGACGATATTCCTCAAGTTATAGTCGGTTTTTCATGACCATACCTTTGAGTTATCACATGGTGTGTGTTTTTTTATTAAAAAATGTTGGTAGTTTTGTGGCGCGTCTGAGTATGTGAACAAGCCCAGTGTGGTGGGCGAACGCGTCATCTCGTCATGTTGCTAATAAGAGAAATCTAAGCGCAGCACAAATCTAGGAGTCCATGTCACGTATTTGCAAGGAAGTGCATTGGGATCCAACTGTGAAAAAAAAAAAATATACAACCCTGGTGGTCCACCGCCGTCGGGCCACCTTGCAATGATGTAAACAATTACACTCAAGAGGATTGCCCAACAATATCTGAAGACAAATTTTGCCAATATTTGGAATCTTTTCAATAACCAGTCCATAAGTAGAAAAATGTTATTCCAAAATAAATGCTCTTCTCCTTTAATTCAACAAAATCACAGTTCTTTTCAACAAGTCCTTTTCTTCTTTTACTTTAAAGGTCACAGTTCATTTCCACATATATTTTAGACCAGCACATTCACAAATTCAAATCAGCCGACGCATTTCGTCCTATGCGGACATCATCAGGGTTGAAATAAATAATAAGACAAAATATATCAACCAATTGCCGTCTTCTTGCTAGATTGACAAAGTTCAAAGTAAACCGATCCGCAACAATTTATTCATTGAACGTTTAAGATCCCCCTTTGAAGGTTCAATATTTCTTGCAAATTCCCACATTCTCATTCTACCTGCCTATATCTTTTTATTTTTTGTAAATGGTAAATTCGTTTATTGTGTAGTTAATAAAAACCATTACAATATAAAATGCAGCATTATTTTAAAATATATAGAAAAAGACTTTCTTATATAGTGTTAAAACAACCGTTAATTAAAAATGGTAAACATGGTGTTGTTAATGACCTGATGATGCAAAGAGCTGATTCAATGTCAGGAAAAAACAAATTAAGAGTTCAATAGGGTCAAGTTTGTATTAGCTCTGTGCACAATTGTTTTTCCCAAAATTAATAACGTATTTAATTGTTCGGCAAATAAATTGTGAGTCCACTGAGTCCAAGGCTTGGATAATCGCTGAGCGGCATGTGCGAATTCCTTTTTCATTAAATTTTGCCTTAAGTAAGCGCCGGCGTTCACTATCCAATAGAGGGCAAATGCAGATCAAGTGAATAATGTCTTGTACAGCAGCGCCACATAAGTTACACTCCTTTGGACCTGGTGTCCTCCAGCCAGGTTGGTCCGCATTTGTAGGCAATTTGCCCATACATAGGTTTAGGTATTTTAGTTTGAAATGTGTGTCCTGAAGATGGTGGCCTAATAATTGTGGTGCCACCGAAACGCGTTGACGCTCTGAAGTGTGGTTAAATTCTTTTGGGTTCAAGAGATACAGAGGCAGTAAAATTGATGTCCTTTTCCTTGTGCACCACGTTGTTCGAATTAGCTGTGCAAAGGTTAAAAATTGTCTTTGCCTTAGTTACCTTCCCTGCATTATTGAATCATTTGGACTAGTGTATGCAGGTCTTCTCACTATTAGAGTGAACACTGTGATTTTGTTTTTATTATGTATATTGTAATTTTAAATTGACAAATTGTGTTTATCTTATTCAATTGATTCAATTGATTGTGTATTGCTAATTAAATGTACATTATATATATTTTTTATTTTTTTGTGTCTTGTCTTTTTTTGTGTCTTGTATTCCTATGGGGGTGTTCTCAGTAGGGTTGTTTAATTTGTGTGACAGCAGGGTGATTGAATACTTAGCCTGATGTACATTGTTCTATTCCAAAGGGAATGCTAGTTTGACATTGCAAATACAAAAGAGCAAAGAAGCAATAAATAAACAAAGTCATGTGTGCAACATCTTTCACACTGGTAGGGGAAAATGCAAGTTAATTGGTACATAGACTATAAAATATCTTCTAAAAAATAAAGATTTGCAAAATATTGACCTTATAATAAAAATGTCCCTATAAAGATTTTGGCGTGTTGAGTTCTTAAATCCAGCTAATCTTAGATTCCCTCATTCCCTCAATAGTTTCTTTTACTATTTATCATGTGTAATTATTTATTTGTTGCTTTCTTTCTATGCTAAGATTTTTTTTCCAAATAGCATGCGTCACACCTGTCCTAACTTATTGGTAGGAAAGTGGTTGACAGTAAATGTTGATATTTCTGTAGCATTTAGCAAGTTAGCCTCATTTGGACATGTCTGTGGAGATAGTTTCCAATTCAACCAAACATACTCTCATGGCCTGTGAGGTCTATTAGATATCTGTTCTGTCAGATTTCTTAGACTTCATGTCAAATGATACTTCTTATTTTGTATGGCCCACGATCCACTTTGCGTTTTGGTTAATTGGGAAGATGCACTGTTTATTCTGATTGTTTGCCACATCTTAAGTCCCAATTGGAAGGTTTCTTCCTTTCTAATTAGAGAGTGGAATGTTCTATTATATAGTAATCAGAGTTTCAATAATGATTGAACATGTACATCATTCAGGTGTCAGCTATGGCATCTGAGAGAAATTGGGTTGGTTGAGTGAGCTATAAACCCTTCTAAAGCAACAGCCATAGTCCCTCTTAGATTGAACCTCTAAAGTCACTAATTAACATTTGCATAACCTTCTAGTAATTTGTCACCAAAAGCAGTCAGGCTTAGCTTAGAGGCAAGATGCAATGTATGTATGCAGCACACACGCAGTAATAAAGTGAAACCACAACGCAAGAAAATTCCCATACCAATTTAGAACAATACAGTATATTTTAATACATTATTTGAGATTGATCCAGCGCCCCTATAGAAATTCCGTCTCGATATTTCACTACACTCTACCTAATACTCACCGTCATATAAATCTCACAAGGCCCATGAATCTGAGACAGAAATTGAGCAACTGAATAATGTGGCCTAATTAATCAGACTATCTAAATTTTATATATACATTATGTACAACTTCAGTATAACTTTTAACCATGGCGGACTTTACATGAACATTTAATTATGCCACTTTTGGCCAATGAATCAGCTAATGGTAACGACTAAAATAATCATGACCAGCTTGACGTTTTAAGTCTTTTATTTTAAAATGAAAGCATAGAATTTCAAATCACTATTATTAGCTCATTTTTATTAATTGCAAACATTTAATTAAATCATTAGGTTTATTTCAGTTTTAGAAAAAGGCACAAATGTCTGGCATTTCAGGATAGTATCATAAAAGAATTTAAACAAACATAACCTAATTCCCTATGCTAGCTTTCTGACCTGCCAAGGAAAAAGACACTTAGCAAAATATTCTTACATGTCCTAGGAAAATGGACAGCACTGCGCCCTCAGGAACAGTCAGCCCCGCTCCTCTCAAAGGGCTTAGTTTTTATACCTTTCTAACTCACTATTCTAACTAAAATGTAATTATTTTAATGTCTTTCAGCAACCTGATTGGTTGCTAGTAGTCAGACCATCCTGAGGCCACTTTTTCAACACACGAGAACGTCATTGTCATTGTCCTTTCACGTGAAGCGACACCGGATTCCGAGGTTTGATACATTTTATTAAATCATTTCACAGTTTCCTCCATAGCTCGGCTGATCCGCCGCTTGTCACTTCCTTAGCCTTGGAAAATAACTTTTCAGAGCACATTTGCACAGTTGTTCTTGTTTTGACTTCAGTTTATTCAAAGAAATGTCTTTTTGAAAAAGCTTTCCAACATGGCCGTGCTTGGCTCATCTCTGTCAGGCTAACCATCACAGGCCTCAAGCCTCTCACTCGGGCTAGTATTCAAACAAACACAAAATAATAATAAATTTCAGATTATGAAAGTCGTTCTGGTACCCACCCTCCATTGCTAATGTTAGCCCATCAATATATATTACCTCGCAAAACCACAAGAAAAGCGGCATTTTATAATATCTACCATTATTCATAAAGTCCAGCAGGATTCTTCATATATCTGAAAAAGATAAACAGACACAACATAGACAGAAGCACATACAAAATAAGTTCATGCCATTAATTAATCAGCCGCATTAGTGTTTGACAAAGACAATAGGACAAACGAAACAACATTAGTAATGAATTATAAAACATACTTGCAAATGCAACATAAAGCACATAACATTAGTCCCGTGTGTAATAGTGCGTGGAATTTTACTCTAAGTTGATTTAATAACACAAATCATGCAAAAACTTCAATAATAAAATTAGTCAAGTTATGAGAGAATAACATCACGAGCCAGATTAAAATCAATTCTGAAACTCGCTCCATCAAGATGAAAAAAACAATTAGTAGAACCGGAGATATGCAGTTTTGAAGATTCAGGCAAAAAATGTACTTCAAAGCACCAACTGTGGTTATCTGGTCACACCCGGTCAAAACAAATTCACAATTGAGTGCAGGTCAGGTATGAGGACCAAGTTAGGCAAGGTGAAAAAAGGACCTTAAATACTAGTTGTGGAGCAGTGCAAGGTCCCATATCTAGGATGTGTCAGCAGCAGCGGTTCTGTGGAGCTGCATGTCTGCGATGTGAGGTCTTGTGTCGAGATACATCATGTATTGGCTGTGGGATGATGCATCACTCTGCATTGGTTCTGCTAGGACCACAGCAGTCCTGGCAGGGCACCTTCAGGCCCACCTCCAAGGTTCCAGGACTGAGGTGGCACCACTTGGAGGGGCAGGACTTACAGAAGGCAGAGTCCAGGTACCAGGTTAAAGGTGGTTGGAGCCTTTTCTGTCACTGAGGCTCTGACCAGGAGAACAGCCAACTAGCCATTGGTGCCCCTTTGGTGGTCCTGGGTTTAAGATGCGGGTCCAGTCATTCTTAGTCGGGCAGGAGGGTCCCAGAATAACAGGTCATCAGAGTAGCAGTCCTTCTTGCAGCAGAAAAGCACAGAAGTCTTTCTTCTGAGTCTTCCACAGGTCCAGGATAATAATGAAGAGTGGAGCTCAGGGTCCAATTTTTATTCGTGATGCATTCTTTGAAGTAGGAAAGGTTTCTAGACATTCCATTTAATGTACTTGGGATTTCTTGTCTCTCTGCACTTGCTACTGCCTGCCTGCAATGGTTCCTGTGGAATGATATACCATGAGGTTATGATACATAAGCACAATCGTAATATAGAGGGTTAGATAATGGCAGAGCGTGAAGGAATCACTAACACACCGATTCCAGGGTAGTATATTTTATGGATTTTTTTAACAATAAAGTTAGGAGTAAACATTATACATCAAACAACATTTTTGCATAGTGTCCCAAGTGACAAAGGGAATCTAAACCTAAGTGAAAATGTGAATATTGTATATCAATCAATCAATCATATCACTTGTAAAGCGCACTACTAACCCCTGAGGGACTCAAGGCGCTGGGGGTGGGGAGGTGCTGCTACTGTTCGAAAAGCCAGGTCTTGAGGAGTCTTCTGAAGGTCAGCAGGTCTTGGGTCTGCCGTAGGTGGGTTGGGAGGGTGTTCCAGGTCTTGGCGGCGATGTGGTAGAAAGATCTGCCACCAGTAGTCATTCTTTGGATGCGGGGGACTGCAGCGCCGGCGAGGCCGGTGGGGCTGAGCTGGCGGGTGGGGGTGTAGAAGCTGAGTGTCTGTTAAGGTATGCTGGTCCGGTGTTGTGGAGTGCTTTGTGTTCGTGGGTGAGGAGCTTGAAGGGTATCCTCTTGTTGACGGGGAGCCAGTGCAGGTCTCTCTGGTTGGATTTGATGTGGCTGCTGCAGGGGATGTCGAGGATCAGACGTGCAGAGGCATTCTGGATCGTTGCAGCCATCTCAGGAGTTTGGCCGAAGTTCCCGCATAGAGGGCTTTTCCGTAGTCCAACCTGCTGCTAACGAGGGCCTGGGTGACCGTTCTTCTCATTTTGGTGGGGATCCACTTGTAGATCCTGCGGAGCATGCGGAGGGTGTTGAAGCAGGAGGAAGAGACAGCAGTGACCTGCTTAATCATGGAGAGGGTGGAGTCGAGGATGACCCCTAGGTTGCGTGTGTGGTCGGTGGGTGTTGGAGCTGTTCCCAGTGTGGTCTGCCACCAGGAGTCATTCGAGGCCGAAGGGGTGGAACTGAGGATGAGGACCTCCATCTTGTCCGCATTCAGCTTCAGTCATCTGTTCCTCACCCATTCAGCGACAGCCTTCATTCCTTCGTGGAGGTTGGTTTTGGCGGTGAGGGAGAGGATCAGCTGGGTGTCATCGGCATTGCAGACGTGGGAGAGAGGTACCATGTAGATGTTGAAGAGCCTTGGGCTGAGGGATGAGCCCTGGGGTACGCCGCATTTGATCTCAGTGGCATTGGAATGGAAGGGGGGAGGTGGATGCTCTGTGTTCTGCCGGAGAGGAAGGATGTGGTCCAGGCCAGGACCTTTGCTTGGATCCCGGCGTTGTGTAGGCGTGTTCTTCATGTGCGGTGGCAGACCTTGTCGAAGGCGGTTGACAGGTCTAGGAGGATGAGGGCCACTGTTTCTCCATTGTCTAGCAGGGTCCTGATGTCATCAGTGGCGGCGATAAGGGCGAATTCGGTGCTTTTGTTGCTGGGGAACTCAGACTGGGATGGGTCCAGGATGCTGGAGAAGTGTGGCTCAATGGTTAGAGTGGCAGACCCTAATGCAGAGGTCTGGCCGGGAGCAGGGTTCAATTCCATCCCAACGTGACAGGGTCTTGGGTTCAATGTCCACGGACTCGAATAATTCTCGCCTCGGTGCCTACTCTAATCATGGGTCCCCAATCTGCAACTCTGGGATGCCTGGTTTCACCTTGGGGGTGCCCAGTAGGGAGCATCTCACAGGGAAAGCCAGGACAGGTTCCACAGCGGTATACAGCGCCAAGATGCCTGTCAGGTGTTAGTGTGCTTTACAAGTATACATACATACATACACATACATGCTGCTCTCCTCGAGGTGGCGGGTCAGTTGTTTATTGACGGTTTTCTCGATGACCTTCACCAGGAACGGGAATAGGGAGATGGGCCGGAAGTTCTTGAGGTCCTTGGGGTCCGCCTTGGGTTTCCTGAGTAAGGCGTTGATCTCTGCGTGCTTCCGGCTTTCCGGGAAAGTTGCTGTCTCGAAAGAGATGTTGATTACTTTCCGGAGATGGGGTGCGATGGCTGTGCTGGCTTTGTTGAAGATGTGGTGTGGGCATGGGTCTAATGGTGATCTGGAGTGGCTGGTGTTCATAATCTTGCTGGTGTCCTCGTCGTTGATGTTGGTCCAGGAGAGCAGGCGGTTGGTGCGGTTGGTGGTCGTGGGAGCAGAGGTCTCAGTGGTTGTCGGGCGGTCGTGATGTTGAAGCTGTCGTGGATGTCTGTGATCTTGCGGTGGAAGAGGGTGGCCAGCGAGTCGCACATGTCTTGCGAAGGTGGGATGTCGTTGGTGTTGGAGCTGGGGTTGGAAAGATCCTTCACGATGTTGAAGAGTTCTTTGCTTTTGTGTGCGTTGTTATCTAGGTGGTCTTTGAGAGAGGCCCTTTTGGCGGATCTGATGAGGTGATGGTGTCTGCGGGTGGTGTTCTTGTGGGCGGCTTAGCTGTCCGGTGTTCGTTCGCGAATCCAGTTCTTCTCCAGTTTTCAGCATGTTCGTTTGGAAGCATGGAGGTCTTCAGTGAATCAGGTGGCTTTCTTGCTGGTGTGGCTGTTGTAGGGTTTCTTGAGCGGGGCAAGGGTGTTGGCGCCGTCATCGATCCACTTTCTGAGGTTGCTGGCGGCAGTGTTGGGGTTGGTGGGGTTGGCGGGCGAGCTCTGGGTGAGGGTGGTGGTTAGCTGGACTTCGGTGACTTTGTTCCAGCAGTGGCAAGGCATCTGTTGGGTGCGGTGGTGCATGGTGGGCTTCCTGAAGGTGAAGTGGATGCAGTAATGGTCGGTCCAGTGGAGTTCGGTGGTGTGGTTGAAGGAGACGTGGGAGCTTGCGGAGAAGATGGGGTCAAACGTTTGGCTGGCGGTGTGGGCGGGTGTTGTCATGAGTTGTCTGAGTCCAAGGTTGGCAAGGTTGTCGATCAGGGTTCATAAGAGCATGACGAGCCCCCTCGGTCACCCTATATCAGGCTATAGACCCATTCTGGAACCCATTTCAGTGTATATAGATTACTTCATTGAGGAATATGTTACCCTACAAGAAACATTTGTCAAAGATACCATGTATATGATTAACATGGTAGATGGGATGCCATTCAATTTGGAAAATGACACGTTGGCTACTTTAGACATCAGTTCACTATACACCAACATAGCAAAGACTGAGAGTATAGCAATCATTGAACAACTGTTAGAAAGCAGACCTAGACTCATCCAGGTATCCACCACATTTATCATCACACTATTACGGATTGCCCTACAGATTAATTAATTCCTATCAGGTAGCAAATACTACCAGCAGTGCTCTGGCACTAGCATGGGAGCAGTTTTTGTGCCAAATCTGGCAAATATCTATATGAACTATGTGGAGCAAACATTTGCTCTCAACATTGACAATGTGTACCGCTCCAACATTAAATGTTGGAAGCGGTACATAGATGATATCTTTCTGATTTGGACAGGAAGTGAGACAGACTTTGGCAATTTTATCACGTACCTCAACACCATCCAGACCCATCTCACATTTACATCCACAGTACATAAATCCACCATCACATTCCTTAATATAAACATCAATCATGACAAAGGGAGACTATACACTTCCCTTAATAAGAAACCCACTGAATAGAACACCCTCCTTTCATAGCAAAGTCAACATCCACGTGCCCTAAGGGATGGACTGCCCTTTGGCCAATTCCTTAGGATACACCGCAATTTCACCCTTAAAACAGACTACATGCGAGAGGCGTAAATACTAAGGGCCAAACTAGTCATGAGAGGGTACCCCAATAGACTTATAAAAAAGTCTCTCAAATGCGCCTGGCACTGCCCCAGGGAAGAACTTCTCAAGTCAAAAGAGAAACCCAATCTTAACAAGATTGTATGTGTCACCACCTTTGGCACACACACCAATCAAGTCCGAAACCTGATCACCAAAAATTGGAATATTATACAGACTATTGATCCTACAATAGACACACCTCTGTTTGCCTACAAATGAGGAAAAAATCTAAAAGATCATCTGATCAGGTAATCAACAGACTTAATTACCAACAGGACAAACACACTGACTACTGCATGGGGCCTACCCAAAATGAAAGGACATCACAAATGTGGCAACTGTGTTTCCTGCAACTTCACGTTCAATACCAACACATTTGAACATGGTAGGGTAAAACAAGATTTACAATCATCCTCTAACTGCAATGCAAAGAATGTTGTTTATTGCATATGGTGTCCATGTTACCTCCCCTATATTGGACAAACACAGCAACCGGTCAAGGCTCGCATTGGCCAACATTGCAGCCGTATACGCAGATCAGTTGGAAAAGCACCACTTGTGTCTCATTACAATGTTAAAGGGCATACTGCTGATGATATAAAGTGGCATGTTCCTGAGATCGCCACTTTTCCAGAAAGAGGGGGTGACATCCTTCAGATACTCCAACGGAATGAATGCCGCTGGATAGACAAGGTTAATTCAATAAATGAAGGGCTTAATTCTGATGAGGAATGGAGAGGATATGTCATTACCCTTTGCTAAACAACTGTCTGTGATATAACAATTGCGGCCTGAATACACCTGTATATCATCTGACACCCGATTATGCTTGCTTCAACAGCTTTATTTAATTCATTTTTGCTGTGACATTTGAACGGTATATATTAGATCCACTCTCATAAAATACGTGTTCACCAACTAAGAATTACAACTGTGAAATGTCTGCACACATACAATGTTCACACTCCATGAAGTGCTCAGCTTGCATGATTGCATATTATAAATACCAGCAAAATTCAGATTTTTAAAAATATATAAAGTATATATGTCATTGTATCTGTTCTACCCTACTTAGTACCCATCACCAATATTGTGCCTTAATTTCCACCTATTAAACGAGAATTCACCACTGTCATTGTCGCAGCAACATCACCATTGTGCCACACTTCCTAGTTCTTCACCTCCCGCTGAGGTCTTTCTTCACTCTTTCTCGAATACAGAAACGGAGCACAGGATTGCTCGGAGCAGGGGTTTTCTCTAGCTAGGTCTGCCAGTTTCCCTTGGCAAAAAGAGCGGGAAACCCTGTATATAACAATCCTCTCTGGATGAGGATCTCTGTCATTGTACCCGATCAAGCTGACTGATGAAGCTTTTTCTGAATCTACAAGCGGAGCGCTGTCCCACTTTTCCAATCTTCTACCGAGGTAAGAAATGGCACATCCAGGCCACTTAGGTCTTGCGCTCAGCCCTTATTTTAGCATACTGACCCCTATATCATTATTATTTGAATTTCCAGAGAAACTCCCAGTGCATTGTCACTGTTAATCCACAAAGGGATTCTACAATGCTACGGCTGTGGCGTAAAATTAATTGAGACCCTCTGGCCTCCCTACATACCCCATTGGATTGACAGCCTGTCCTCACATTGAGGTAAGAACCTCAGTGAAACTTGTATTTGATTATACATAGCACATTGTCCAATTATCAGTAATTGCAACATTCTACTTTGCATCTTTTCTCACAATCATAGTACCTGGACGGGTCCTCATGTGAGTAAAACCTTTTCCTCTGTTCTTCACGTGTGGCACATCATTTTCACAAGGCTGCACAATCATAAATTCAGGTACATTTTATCCAACAGCCTTTATTTTCCTTTTTTCGCATTTGTGCCAATAAATGGGCGTTATGCTCTTTTTATTTTATTCCCATTTAGATATCCCTTCATCAATAGTCTTGAAGAGACCCCACATTGTTTTGAGGGTTGAAACACCATGGACAAACAGAAGAAGCAAACGATTTTCCAAGGCCATATCATTGTATATATCTGCTGTTTACATGGAATTTATTTTGATAATGGTCAACTTGTACAAACTGTGGAAACCTTGTATATAATATTCACACTGTCACTTAGGTTTAGGTTCCCTTTGTCACTTGAGACACTATGCACTAATGTTGTTTTGATGTATTATGTTTACTCCTAACTTTAATGTTTAAAAAATCCACAAAATATACTACACTGGAATCGGTGTGTTAGTGGTTCCTTCGTGCTCTGCCATTATCTAACCCTCTATGTTACGATTGTGCTTATGTATCATAACCTCATAGTATATCATTCCACAGGAACAACTTATTTCCTATATAACTATTATCCTGGTTCCTTAGTGAGTAGGGTTCGCCTGTTTCTCTTGAACTGCATCCTTGCAGGCAGAATGGACTAGTGTGAAGTTCTTTCTGAGAAGACAGAGCACATCGTATTAACTTGTAAGTGGGTCTGTGCTGAGCTTTCCCCCATCCTGCCAGTGATGTCCCATCCAGGTATACCTAACTCCTCAATTGTGTGACTGTCTGGAGGGAATATACAAAGTTAATATGTCAACTATATCAAGTCATGTGACCTAGAAACAGACTGCAGGTACCAAATAGTTAGAGAAGGAAAATTTCCAACCTTCTAAAAGTGATATTTTTAAAACTGTGCTTCCATCAACTGTTGTTATTGAATTTGTCACCCCGAGTGGGAAGGGTATGCTCAGACGTGAGTCCCGTGCTCTCCAAACCACTGGAGTCAAGCTATCCTGGCTGATGACGACTGATAGCCAGAAACCGGTCCTAGGATGCTTGATTCCGGTCCAGGGAAGACATGGCTTGGCAGTTCGGGCTGGACTGTTCCCATGAGGCACAGGGTCAAGGCTGATTTGCATATGGCCATGTCTGAACTGGGGTGGTGTGGAGTGCAAAAAAACAATGGATTTAGGCCCAGATCTCTGTACTGGGATGAATGTATAACATTGTACTGCATTCTTTCCATCGACTGTTGTTTTTGCATTTGTCACCCTGAGTGGGAAGGGTATGCTCAGACGTGAGTCCTGTGCTCTCCACACCACTGGAGTCAAGCTATCCTGGCTGATGACAGCTGATAGCCAGAAACTGGTCCTAGGATGCTTGATTCCGGTCCAGGGAAGACATGGCTTTTTCAGTTCGGGCTGGACTGTTCCCATGAGGCACAGGGTCAAGGCTGATTTGCATATGGCCATGTCCGAACTGGGGTGGTGTGGAGTGCAAAAAAACTATGGATTTAGGCACAGATTTCTGTACTGGGGTGAATGTAAGACATTGTTCTGCATTCTGTCCATCAACTGTTGTTTTTGCATTTGTCACCCCGAGTGGGAAGGGTATGCTCAGACGTGAGTCCCGTGCTCTCCAAACCACTGGAGTCAAGCTATCCTGGCTGATGACGACTGATAGCCAGAAACAGGTCCTAGGATCCTTGATTCCGGTCCAGGGAAGACATGGCTTAGCAGTTCGGGCTGGACTGTTCCCATGAGACACAGGGTCAAGGCTGATTTGCATATGGCCATGTCTGAACTGGGGTGGCGTGGAGTGCAAAAAAACAATGGATTTAGGCCCAGATCTCTGTACTGGTATGAATGTATAACATTGTTCTGCATTCTTTCCATCGACTGTTGTTTTTGCATTAGTTACTCCGAGTGGGAACGGTAGGCTCAGACGTGAGTCCTGTGCTCTCCACACCACTGGAGTCAAGCTATCCTGGCTGATGACAGCTGATAGCCAGAAACTGGTCCTAGGATGCTTGATTCCGGTCCAGGGAAGACATGGCTTGGCAATTCGGGCTGGACTGTTCCCATGAGGCACAGGGTCAAGGCTGATTTGCATATGGCCATGTTCGAACTGGGGTGGTGTGGAGTGCAAAAAAACTATGGATTTAGGCCCAGACTTCTGTACTGGGGTGAATGTATGACATTGTTCTGCATTCTGTCCATCAACTGTTGTTTTTGCATTTGTCACCCCGAGTGGGAAGGGTATGCTCAGACGTGAGTCCTGTGATCTCCACACCACTGGAGTCAAGCTATCCTGGCTGATGATGGCTGATAGCCAGAAACCGGTCCTAGGATGCTTGATTCCGGTCCAGGGAAGACATGGCTTGGCAGTTCGGGTTGGACTGTTCCCATGAGGCACAGGGTCAAGGCTGGTTTGCATATGGGCATGTCTGAACTGGGGTGGTGTGAAGTGCAAAAAAACAATGGATTTAGGCCCAGATCTCTGTACTGGTATGAATGTATAACATTGTTCTGCATTCTTTCCATCAACTGTTGTTTTTGCATTTGTAACCCCGAGTGGGAACGGTAGGCTCAGACGTGAGTCCTGTGCTCTCCACACCACTGGAGTCAAGCTATCCTGGCTGATGACAGCTGATAGCCAGAAACTGGTCCTAGGATGCTTGATTCCGGTCCAGGGAAGACATGGCTTGACAGTTCGGGTTGGACTGTTCCCATGAGGCACAGGGTCAAGGCTGGTTTGCATATGGGCATGTCTGAACTGGGGTGGTGTGAAGTGCAAAAAAATTATGGATTTAGTCCCAGATTTCTGTACTGGGGTAAATGTATGACATTGTTCTGCATTCCGTCCATCAACTGTTTTTTTGTCTTATAATCTAAAATCAGAAGAATTATGTGTTGGATTGGGTTGGTACTTCGTATTTCAATGTTGGCAGCATATCCAAGTTAGGCGCGTGCACTTGATGAGTACTTGAACAGAACCCTAACCTCCCAGTGGTTCGACACGCGTTGACAATATATTCTTGGGATCCTGATAATATATATTTTTTAAATATTGTTAAGCTAACTGAGAAATAAATACACAGGCCAAGGAAATATAGTTACTTGACCTATTTTTTAAAGAACAAGTTTGAATAATCACAGTCAATATTTTCCATTTTGTGTGATTTTGAAGAGGCCCAATTTGCCTGTTTGTTAATGGGACCAACCTCTTAGTACATCCCAATCAAACGTTAGCATTTATTAAATGTATTAAGGCAACCCAATGTTATCCTATGGGAGAGGTAGGCTTCACAGTAGTGAAAAACACATTTTGAAAATTTTCACTACGAGGACATGTCCAACCTTCTATTTGCAATCAGCTGTCTAGAGCCTTCCTAAGGGTTTACCCATATGTAATAAAAGGGAGGTTTAAGACTTGGCAAGGGGGTTATTTTGCCATGTTGAATTGATAATTTTCATTCCTCCAGCAGGCTGCAATGGCAGGCCTAAGACATGATTTAAGTGGGTGGCACAATAAGTGCTGCAGGTCCACTAGTAGCATTTAATTTACCAGCCTTGTGTAGGTGGTATACGATTTTTCTACAGACTTATAAGTAGATCAAATATGCCAATCAGGTGTAAGACAATTTGATCATGTTTTAGGAAGCAAGCGTAAGCACTAGCACTGGTTAGCAATGGTTAAGCACACATAGTCCTAAAGCCAGAAATAATGAATTAAGAAAAGTAGGAGGGTGATGGCAAAATGTTTGGAGGAAGACGGCTCTAAGACTGACAGGTCTAACAGTATTGCTCCCAGGGAGGGAGTCACCCACTCATCTTTCTGAATGGGTTCTGGTTCTAGTCACATTGAGATCACTTCACTACACTTTCCTGTTCATGTTGTGCTAATTCCCAATGGCAAAAGTCTTTGATCTTGTGGCTCATTAGGTAACTGCATCATCATCTCTGGATTTGGAACATGGGGTTTCAAATCACCAGTGTGTGGCAGATTGTGGGTACTTTTATTTTTTCTTCCTGTCAATTCACCATTTTTGTCTGCTCATGAAACTTTCTGCTTTTAAATTGTTGAATACCTGAATGACAAGTTTCTTGCCACTACTGAGGCACAGACCTATTCCTTTTGTTAATGCTTTGCCTTAAATGTGCTCTAGTTTGCTTTGAGATTTGGCTAACGTCTGTTGATTGCATTTTCAGCCTCACATTACCTTACTGTTTTTAAGATGGTAAAACGTCAGAATGCCTGTGTTAATTTATGCCTGCTTATCCTATTTTCTGATCATACCTTCACATTTAGCTCCATAGATCTGCACAGTCAGAATGTGCTTGATGTAGAGCAAATGTCTTCAAACTCAGGGTACAAGGGGATGGTTTGCATTGCTCGCATGGGGGCTGAGATGCTGGCAAAGAGGAGCATCATAATGAAAACAGTGCTGTATTTTTAGTAAAATAGAGTGGAAGTTAACTAATATTTAGCGTGTGCCATTATAACATCACTGCCTGTGCCAAAGAGGGTAGACTCCAAATAATCCTCAAACTCCTTATACCCATTTCTATTAAAGGATCACTTTGTTGGTACATTTACACCATAGGCATACTAAGCTGCCCATAGTATGTTGACAATCATACTTGATTGTATTTTTAAAAAGGGATAACTAAGCATAAATGCAATATTTGAACTATTGAATATATTTAGAGCTGCCAATTTAATAGAATAATTGTGAAAACATATTTGTCCTTCTGCCCCCCGCCCCAAAGAATGTTTTTTACATAAGAAGTGGTGTAACATTAAAAGTTTGTAGAACATTGGTTTATAGGCTGTAGACCAGTAGTTCTTAACCTTTTGACTTTAGAGGACCCCCACTTAATCATTTCTGGAATTTGGGGACATTACTGAGTCATTACGGGACACCTGAGACCAAGCAGTGAGTAATTGCAATGCTTTGAAATCCAAGCAATACATTAAAACAAGGAAACAAGGAAACAAATATTCATCCAACAAATGCACAAACGATGAGTTATTTTGTTTAAATAAAGAAAATTAAAAATCAAAATTCCATTTGAATGGGGAAGCTGGAGCTTTTCTAACTTTAATTGAGGGCGCCCATCATCCATACTATATTCTATTTGATACACTTCCACTGCTCCCACGAAGCAATCAGAGGATACCAACTTCAAGCCTCCAATTTTAAATTCCTTTAACATTTACAGAACGTTTTGCCTTTTTCAATTTAAATGCTGCTTCTTCTTTTATATGAACTTTATTAATCAGGTAATATAATATAATTACATTTTCTAAGCAGTTGCGCACCCCTGAGTAGATGTTGCGGACCCCCGGACTACAGGGTAAGAACCTCTGCTGTAGACAATTATTCCCTGATAAGTTAAGCTTTCTTTTGAGTCATTTTATTTTTAAAACACGTACTTGCACATACAAAAACACAGGGCCTTATTTATGAGGCCTTGTTTCGGTTTTACGCTGCTGTTGCCGTCACTTTTTGTGATGCAACAGCAGCGTAAAACATGCCCCCTGTTGCGACCTATTTACAATGTGACACATCTAAGCAGATGCGACACTTTGTAAACCTCTGTGCTACATTATACCTGCATCAGGTATAATGTATGCAGGGGGGGCGTTCCCAAGCAAGTAAGCCTCGTAGAAGTGACGCAGTGAAATCTGTGAGATTTCATTGCGTCACTTCTAAGATCCATTGCGTCAATATCGTACGCCTGCCTCACAGCAGGCAAAAGACTGACACAGGCCCTTTCACATGAGGCTTACCCCATCTGAAAGGACACATTGCTGGGGTTGCGTCACTTTTGTGACACACTCCAGCAATGTGTCATTTTTGCACCTACAGATACACCAGAAATACTGGCGTATTTATAACTCCTTGCGACATGATCTGTCATACTGTAAATATGACGCATCCAGCATTTCGCAAGGAGGGTGCAATGAAAAGTGACGCATCACTGTTTTCACGCAGTGATGCATCACTTTTCATAAATGAGGTCCACAGTCTGTCAACATTTCAGGTATTGGGACATTTGCCCGGTGTGAAGCCGCTAGAAAAATTGTAACATTTTTTTTATCAATGATGAATAGAATTAGCATACTAGTGTGTGACTCTATGTGGGCATGATTTCAACCTACATAATTGAAAAAGAACACAGCGATAACAAAACGTATGAAAGTAAATATGACAGAAATAGACAGAATATTTAGGTAATTTGAGTAAGGGCAAGTTGTGGTGCATGATTCAGGAAAGCAGTACATAATGAGTTTTCTCCATATATATATATATATAACACTGGCCCACATTAACAAAGGCATTCTGGGACTTGTAGTAACCAGACAACAGGTTACTAACAGGAAGTGTATGCATGGACTACTCACCTTAGGGGCGGACCTGTGCATTATTTAGCAGGATGGGGCAGGGCATTTATCCCCAGATGGACATCCTGTTACATACCCCGGCGCTGAAGAAGGCGATTAGGCGCCGAAATGCATTCGCCATACTGGGTGTGTTGCTGCTGAATAAAGGTGACTCCACTGTTTCCCCTGCTGTGGCCTCTCTTCTTCATTTGCTTGGAGGAGTTCTGTTAATATATATATATATATATATATATATATATATATATATATATATATATATATATATATATATATATATATATATATATATATATATATTATCACCAAGTTGCTGCAAAAATGATCCTTGACCTCACAACGCTGGCGCCGTTGGTGGCTGTAGCCGCCACACTTTATTTGAACCTGCTTCCCATCCACCTCCAATAGCTGGACACAGAAAACGGCACATCAGGAAAATCCAGCACAAATCCTTTTATTGTGCACTTATGGAACAAGGACGACGCTTTTCGGCGTTTGCCACCATTTTGTTTTCAAACATATTTAAGTCCGTCTTTCATGACAAATTCATAGAGATAGAAAACATACTTTCATCTCAGACATCAAAACATATAATCACAATGTTCAAAAAAATTTCAAAAAATGTATTGAAACAGTGTTGATAAGATATCATATTTACAAATTTACAAATCTGCAGTTTCACAATTCATGCCAATACGGTTGAGGGATTGCCGTTTAGTATATCGGCCTAATCTTGTGAGCAGTCACTAGGCCAGCAGGGTAATGTAGTTCGCCTATTAAAGGCTTGTCTGCTGTTGGGCAAAATGTATTGAATGTCACATGTCTCTACCTAGTGTCACATGATTCGCAACTGATCGCTATACGGCTGGGTAATGTAGTGTCCCGCCGGATGCGAATGGGGTTTCGAGACTGCTCTAAGGTGGAATTCCACTTTGATTATGTGTCCATACCTGTGGCACCGTAAATTATATCTTATGTCCCTGGGAGCTCCCTGGGTTCAAAACCGTGTCTGAATTGATGAATATCCCCTCTAACATAGGGTTGGTATGGGGAATTGGATATTTAAATCTGGTGGTATACCTTAGGTTCAAGTGCTCATAATTGGGAGTGAGGAAGTGGTGACGTTTTAGTGTGAATGTGTAATCGTGTGAAAAGTAAATAACAAATGGAAATAAACATATTTCCACTCAAAAGTGGCTTACGTGGGGCTTACCAATCATAGTATTTTGGCCCTGAGACAGCTAGCGTTCCTATGGTAACACCACAATTGTGGGTTATCATTCTCAACCTTTGTGTGGGTGGGCTAATGGTATGCATGTAAGCCAAATCTTAAAAGTGCTAGTGAATTTAAAATCTTACTTACAATACTCATCATACAACGAGGTAGCTTTCATCGTGTCCCTGACAGCTTTATATGCCTATATGCCTATATGTGAGGATAACTCCTCCCCACAATTGAGCCCCTTAGGGGTCTTACAGTCTAGATGTATAATGTATCTAGATTCTTTGACTCTCAACTGTGTTTCGTAGTCTCCACCACATATATTTTTGGGGATCTTATTGATGCCAAAGAATCTCAGACTGCCATTGTTGCTGTTATGTCTTTCTTCGTAATGGCGTGCCATCGGATAATTGTGGTCCCTATTTGTGATGGCATGCAAGTGCTGTAGGATCCTCACCTTCAGTGGGTGTTTGGTGCTGCCTACGTATCGGAGGCCACAAGGGCACTCCAATACGTAGACAGAAAACTCAGTGTTGCAGTTGATTTGTTGCCTAATTTGCTTCTTTTGTCCTGTGCCATTTAGAAAGTCCTTACAGGATTTTCCGTTGCGGTCAGCCTTGCAGCTACCTCAGGTTGTGAACCAATTAGGTCTGGGAGGCCAATTTGCTCGGGATGTGTCCCCAGGGTAACTGTGCACCAATTGGTCCCTAAGTGATCTTGCTCTGCGATAGGTGATTTGGGGTCCCTGTCCTACATAGGCTCCTATGATTGGATCAGTGGTGAGCAGGTTCCAATGAGCCCTCAAGATTTTATCCAGTGCCGACGCTCCCCTACTAAAATTGGTAATCATACGGGATGGGCAGGGTTGATTCGTTTTTTTCGGCTCATCGTTTCTTATTGCAGAACCTGAAATTTTAAATAGGAGTTCCTCATGTCGCAAATCCTTCACTTTGTCATGTGCTGTTTTAAGGGTTTCCTCACTGTACCCTCGCTGTTTAAATCGCAGTATCATGGCCTTCTGCTCATTCTCAAAGTCTGCATCAGTGCTGCAACTGTGGTGAGCACTCAGAAGTTCCCCATACGGTATACTCTTCTTTAGAGGTATGGGGTGGTGACTCGCCGCATGCTGCACTGCATTGCCAGCTGTGGCTTTCCGGAACAGGCGAGTGGTGATATGTCCCTCCTTTATCTCAACTGCTATATCTAAAAATTCACAGTATTTATCACTCATGTTATACGTGAATCGCAGATTCAAATCATTGACTCCAAGATGACGTATGTACTGTTTTGCTAAGTTTTCGGGACCATTCCATTTTATGAATAGGTTGTCGATGTACCTGACCTACATTAAGATGTGGTCAGTGTACATCTCCGATTCCTGCGACCACACGACCTGTTCCTCCCACCAGCCTAGGAAAAGGTTTGCTAGGCTGGGGGCAAAACAAGTTCCCATTGCGGCCCTGACCGTTGGCGATATACAGTTTTCTCAAAAAGGAAGATATTCTCCTGTAGGCAATACAGCATCATACTTCTCAGCATAGCGTTATATTCCCAATAATCCACATGTCTACTTCTCAAAAAATACATGCATGCCTCTACCCCCTTCACTTGGTCAATACAAGTATATAGAGCATATGTCCATGCTTATCATCAGGTATCCTTCCTCCCATCTCAAATCATGCAACTGTCTCAAAAAGTCTGTGCTGCCCTTACAGTATGAATTTAAGTTGCGTACATATTCATTAAGAAACAAATCCAGGAATATGGAGGTGTCCTCCATTTCCCAGGGACATAAGATATAATTTACGGTGCCACAGGTACGGACACATTATCAAAGTGGAATTCCACCTTAGAGCAGTCTCGAACCCCGTTTGCATCCGGCGGGACACTACATTACCCAGCCGTATAGCGATCAGTTGCGAATCATGTGACACTAGGTAGAGACATGTGACATTGAATAAATTTCGCCCAACAGCAGACAAGCCTTTAATAGGCGAACTACATTACCCTGCTGGCCTAGCGACTGCTCACGAGATTAGGCCAATATAATAAACGGCAATCCCTCAACCGTATTGGCATGAATTGTGAAACTGCAGATTTGTAAATTTGTAAATATGATATCTTATCAACACTGTTTCAATACATTTTTTGAACATTGTGATTATATATTTTGATGTCTGAGATGAAAGTATGTTTTCTATCTCTATGAATTTGTCATGAAAGACGGACTTAAATATGTTTGAATACAAAATGGTGGTAACTTGATAAAGGCAAACGCCGAAACGCCTTGTTCCATAAGTGCACAATAAAAGCATTTGTGCTGGATTTTCTTGGTGTGCCGTTTTCTGTGTCCAGCTATTGGAGGTGGATGGGAAGCAGGTTCAATATATATATATATATATATATATATATATATATATATATATATATATATATATATATATATTACCTACTGGCGTGTCGCCAGTAGGTATATATAGTTAGGATTTTTTGTCTATGGAACTTTTGAAAATTCTATGTCTAATAACTTTGGCGTTTGTGGACGGAATCGGCTGATATTTTCAGGAAAATGGCACATTTTTGTTTCTGAGCAGCCCCTGAAAATTTGGGGGGGTTTCGGCAAGGGGGGGCCGAGAAAAAAGGGGGGTCCCAAAACGCGTTTTCCCCATGTTAATTTCCATAGGGCGGTTGGCCTCACTTTTAGCTCGAACGGCTGAATGGATTTGCACGAAACTTGGCAAAATTGTAGGGACTGTTAGCCCGATGTGCCTTTGCTAGGTCTCAATATATGTGCTCCAGTGAATTTTGAGAAATTAACGTTCAAAACAAGATATATATCTGTAACAGCGCTCCGGGCTGCGCTCCGGTCCGCTTACTTTTCGCGAAACGGAACTTTGCGATGCGAAGCTGATTGGCTCTCCGGTGTCTGTCAACATTCTAAACAGTCCGGAGCGGCCGCCATCTTAACTCTCGGTAGGATCGAGAGAGAAGAAGAGGTGAAAAACGAAGGGGGAATTTAATGAAAGGGGGCAAGGTATACCCCTCTTGACCCCCTAGGATTGTTGTTGGGGTTATTAAAGGGTCCCGTGGGGAAAATAAAATAAAAATTATTTTTCACGGTAGAAGCGCTTCCCGGGCCGCGAACTGGGCCGCAAACTGGTAGCGAAACGGGAATTCGCCATTTTGTGCTTCGTTTTAATTAAATTACTAGGTATAAGGGGGTGCGGGAGACGTATCCTAATCCCTTATGTTTTCTGAGGGTGGCTGAGGAGGCTCATATATGTTGATACATGTCTTCCAGCGGCTGTGCGTGCGCCATCTTGTCTCTCGGTAGGATCGAGAGAGAAGAAGAGGTGAAAAACGAAGGGGGAATTCAATGAAAGGGGGCAAGGTATTCCCCTCTTGACCCCATAGGAATGATGTTGGGGTTATTAAAGGGTCCCGTGGGGAAAAAAAAAATGATTTTTCACAGTAGAAGCGCTTCCCGGGCCGCAAACTGGTAGCGAAACGGGAATTCGCCATTTTGTGTTTCGTTTTAATTAAATTACTAGGTATAAGGGGGTGCGGGAGATGTATCCTGATCCCTTATGTTTTCTGAGGGTGGCTGAGGAGGCTCATATATGTTGATACATGTCTTCCAGCGGCTGTGCGTGAGCTTTTTTTTTTTTTTGCTGCGTGACGTCTGTTAACGTTCGAATCGATGGAAATCAGGAAGTGTTGACCGCCAATTTGTCAGTGCGATAAAATATTTTGTTATAAATTAATCCTTATTGATAAACATTGTCTGCGCCATCTTGCCTTTTTTCCAATGCCACAATTTTGTCGTGCACGGCAGCCATTTTAGATGCCAGGCCAGTCCCAGGCTATCACCTAGCCCTGCGGATGTAGTTTATGGCCCCAGCTGTAGAGAATCCAGACATGCCAACCCTCCCGATTCAGGCGTGAGACTACTGATTTCAGTGCTAGTCTCCCGCCTCCCGATTTCTGCAAGCAAAAACCCGGGGGCATATTACCAACAACTAGCGATAATTTTTGTCTCTAACTTGTTTAGAGACAAAAATTATCGCCGCACATCGGCGATTTTTATCGCAGATAAACCTTGCTATTAGCAAGGTTTATCGCAAATGCGATAAAAAACGGCCGCAATACATGAATATCGCTGAAAAGTCAGCGATATTCATGCATTATCGAGCAAATGCTCTTAGCCATGTTATCCACCTCCCATTGGATAACATGGCTAAGAACTGCTCAGGGCAGGTGTTAGCTTTTGGAGATATTCGCGCTTAGCGCGAATATCTCCAAAAGTTGGTAATAGGAGATAGCGATGTTAGGGACTGTTTCCAGTCGCTAACATCTTGGCACGCCCACTTTGCATGTCATTAGTGATAAATATCACTGACATGCAAAGCGGGCCCAAGATGGTCGCTATCTCCTTTTAGCTGTCACTAACTGGTGTTAGCGACAGCTTGGTAATAGGGAGATAATTTTATCTCCGCTTTCTTGGCTTTTAAAGCCAAAAAAGCGGAGATAAACCCCCTTGATAATATGCCCCACGATTCCTCGGGGGTTTCAGCTGACAAGGCTTGGTATTGTGTTACGTGGTAATTCTTCCAGGAAACGTCAGAGGGTCGATGCAGGGGTTCTAGAAGGGGTGATAAACCATTTAAGCCTCATGAACAAGCGCATGGTCTTTTAAAGATCTGTGAAGTACTCGGGGCGGCGGTGTGTGTGTGTCCTCTTTCAGGAGCGGGCGGGGGGGGGGGCACTGCCAGCAACTTGCCAGGCCAGGCAGTGTTCAACACTTGCATCACCCTTTCTCTGCCTGCTATTGCGCTCCATGCTTCGGAAAGGTAAGAAAAAGAACCTGCATTTGAGTTTGAAATGTCCGATCCTGTAGCAGTACACTTGCAAAGCCCACACATGACAATAACCCGATTCAAGGCCCCATTCACCCGATTTTTTAAAAATATATAGCACTCCAACAAAGTAGGATTATAAAACTTTATTAACTTTTAAATATAACGAACGGAACAAAAACTGTAAAAACATTTAAACATTTTTGACAAAAAAAAGCAACAATGGTCAGAAGCTGTCTTTTGTGCGAATAGTCCCAAGGCAGCACAACGTGCTGAGTTCTGGACGGCACCCAGGTGATGTCACCTGGGTGCCGCACTGGTTTTTGGGATCCTACAATGCAGCTCAGAAAAACAGCGTGGGGCGTCCCGGGTGGTGTGGGGGGAGGCCTCGTCAGTAGCGGTCTGTTGTGCGAATAGTCCCAAGGCAGCAGAACGCGCTGAGATGTGGATGGCTCCCAGGTGATGTCCAGTAAACTGCCGCACTGGTTTTGGTATCCTACAATGCTGCTCCGAAAATTGGCGTGGGGCGGCCCGGGGGGGGCGTGGGGGAGGCAGCGTGAACGGGCCTCCCCAGGTGGCGGCCATCCAGCTGAGTTGCGCCCGCTCTTGCGGCTACAGCGTCTCGCTCACCATGTTGTTGACTTCCGCCCACTCTTGCAGTGCAGCGATAGGCGGCTGCCACAGGACTCTTAAAATGGCGGACGGCTCTTCGGTTTTGGGCCTGGTCCACTAAAATGGCTCTGGGACACCTTGGAACTCGGACGCTTGCCTGCTAGGGCTTGGGCTCCATTCTCGAAAGCGTCCCCTCAGCCGTGAAGATTCTACAAAAGTCTTGGGGGCCCTCGACTCCTGCAGGCTTCCGGTGGGGAGCGGCTGCCATGATTGCTCGCGGAATGACCACGACGGAGCCACGAGATGGTGGTGCTCTCATGCTGACGCCAGCTTCAGTCTGAATCATCCAGAAACAAGGTGGGGCTTTCATCGTTTGGGAAAAAAAAATGTTCTAAACCAATGAAAAGTGTTATTTTTAGGTCATATGACCAAGCCTTCCATCTTTAGGAAACCAAAAGTAAAATGAACCAATGAAAAGTTTTATAAACAAGTCACATGACCTGTTATGCGGCATAGGGCTACAAAAAGCGTAGAAAATCCGTTGGCACGTGAGGCGGCGTCAGTAGCGGACCGATGTGCGAATAGGCCGAAGGCAGCACAACGCGCCGAGATCCGGATGGCACCGAGTTAGTGTCCAGCAAGTTGCTGCACTGGTGTGGCTATCCTACAATGCTGCGCCGAAAGTCGGCATGGGGCGCCCCATTGGCCTGTGAGGTCGCGTCAGTCAGTGGGGGCTGTGCGTCTCCCCCAAGATGGAGGCTCCTCGGCTGCAGTGGAGCGCCCCTTAGCGTTTCACTCGCCGTCCAACTGAGTTGCGTCCGCACTTGCGGCTACAGTAGGCCGAAGGCAGCACAACGCGCCGAGATCCGGATGGCACCGAGGTGGTGTCCAGCAAGTTGCCGCACTAGTGTGGCCATCCTACAATGCTGTGCCGAAAGACGGCATGTCCAGCTGAGTTGCGGTCACTCTTGCGGTACAGTGACTCGAACGCGCAGAGATCCGGATGGCACCGAGGTGGTGTCCAGCAAATTGCCGCACTGGTGTGGCCATCCTACAATGCTGCGCCGAAAGAAGGCGTGTCCAGCTGAGTTCCGGTCACTTTTGCGGTACAGTGACTCGAACGCGCCGAGATCCGGATGGCACCGAGGTGGTGTCCAGCAAGTTGCCGCACTGGTGTGGCCATCCTACAATGCTGCGCTGAAAGTCGGCGTGGGGTGCCCCGTTGGCTTATGAGGTGATGTCAGTAGTGGACCGATGTGTGAATAGGTCGGAACCAGCACAAGGCGCCAAGATCCGAATGGCAAGTCCTGGATGTTGAGTGCCATAGTTGAGAGTTCTGAGCAGTGCTTGTAAGACTGTCTGAAGCTTATTTGCACCTGCTGCAGCTTCACTATTGCCCTGGTGTGGCCAAAGATCGCACATGACATAGGCGGCCGGCTCCCGAGGTCCGGCGGAACTTTTTTCCTTTTCCTTTTTGCTTCTTGTCCCACAATCCGTTTCACCTGAAGACACGACCAGGTCCCTGAATGTGTGCAGGGGGACGTTATTGATTGAATCAAAATGGCGGCTTCACACAAAGCTGACTCAAGCGTTGCTGTTGATGCTATACAGACAAAAATTGGTTTTCAGTTTGTACATTCTTCAGGATTTTTTTTCCATCCAAGGCTGATTGAGAGTTTGTAGAAAAATGGCTTCAGATTTTCCACATACTACTCTTCAACATTCTTCCTAAATGTAACAATGTGAGACTCACTAGGAGAACGGCTGTTTATCTTTCCTTTCAAAATGCTGCCAACAATATTTTCTGAATGGAAGACACCATCTTGTAGCATAAAGGGCCGAAATGGGTTCTGGTCTGGCCGATGGTTGGTGGAGACATTTTGACTATATCTTGGACCTGCCCGGCCTCGCCCAAAATGGCGCCGGTATAAATGGGACTCGTAACTCCTTGTTGTGTACTGGTTGAACAACCTTGATATCACGAGATATGAATGCAGTTTTGATGCTCATGGCGGGCGGGGACGAGAATTGATTGAATATTTTGACATCCCTATTGATATTAAGTTCTGATGTGTTATTGATTACTGTAGTATTGAAAGTTCGAATTAACGTCACCCATGGTACTTGCCGGCAAATGTATATCTAGAAAAATGTTTTGTAAGTGGCCCTGTCGTAATTTAATTACAAAATGTACGTCCACCGATTCCGCAACTGTTAGACACCTTAGTTCTTGCAACCTAATGGCCCGCTCGTTACGTTCCTCTATAATGTAAATGTCTCCTCATCATATACCATTTCAGTTTGCTCCATGGCCGGCCCACGTGGTTATAGGCCCGTATTTGTATACTGACATTTTCACAATAAAGGTTTTTAAAACAAAACATGGTAGTAGTATTTACATTGGTAAAGTTTTTACTTTTAGTCACTGTTTTCGAATCAGTAAAAGGCAAGTGAAATAAAGCAGTCCAATTACATGACGGATAAAAGGTATAATACGCAGGAACGCAGTAAAGATAAATGGTCAAGGGCAGTTGTGTTTTCCACTCCTGCAACATAAAGTGATCGATAAGAATCTGATAATCAGGCGTATCGGCGACTAAGACAGCAGGCCGAGTCTCTTTTACTCAACGGCTCCGTCATGGAACGAAGAAACGCCCTTTTTCTCGAAAAAGGAATATATTTTACTTGCAGGACAGTTGTAAATTTTCCGGGAAAGTACATTAGCCTGGAATATTATAACATATATGTTTAAAAAAAAAAAGTTCGAAATCAATAAAAAGCGTATTTTTTAGGTCATATGACCAAGCTTTTCATTATTAAAATAACAAAAGTAAAATGAACCAATAAAAAGTTTTATTAACAAGTCACATGACCTGTTATGCTTACGTTACGCGCTGCGCGCCGCGCCCCGGATCACTTCCGGGTGCGCTAACGCGGCGTGTCATATAACGCATTACGCGACAACGTAGGTCAAGAATATAGTCAAAATGTCTCCACCAATCAGCGTTCGGAACACAACCCCTTTCAGCAGTCCAAAAAGTTCTGTTAAATGACAACAGAGGGGACAGGCAACAAGAACCATCAGTCAAAGAGGGGAGGGCAAGTTCTTCTCCACCGGGTCATGTTGGGGCGCAACCGGAACTGATCGAATTGGTAGTCTACAGTGTTTCTGGATGTTTCAGACTAAAGCTGGCGTCAGCATGAGAGCACTACCATCTCGTAAGTCCGTCGTGGCCATTCCACGAGCAAACATGGCAGCCGCTCCCCACCAGAAGCCTGCGGGAGTCGGGGGCCCCCAAGACTTTTGTAGAATCTTCACGGCTGAGGGGACGCTTTCGAGAATGGGACCCAAGCCCTATCAGGGAAGCGTCCGAGTTCCAAGGTGTCCCAGGGCCATTTTAGTGGACCACGCCCAAATCTGAAGAGCCGGCCGTCATTTTGAGAGTCCTGTGGCAGTCGCTTATCGTTGCATCGCAAGAGCGGGAGCAACTCAACTACATGGTGAGCGAGACGCTGTAGTCGCAAGAGCGGGCGGTAAACAGCTGAATGGCGGAAGAGGCACAGTGTAGCAAAAGCGGGCGGAATGGCAACTAAAACGGTAAAGGGGCGCCCCACTACAGCGTGTCTTCAGGTCAAACGGATTGTGGGACAAGGTCCAGAATAGAAGAGTCATCAAAAGGCAAAAAGTTCCGCCGGACCCCGGGAGCCGGCCGCCTATGTCGGGGGCGATCTCAGGCTAAACCGGTGCTATAAGACTTGGGGAGGGGGTCGGAGCCAAGCGTCTTCTCCGAGTCCGTGCCATCACACCGCCCCTCGGGGGCCTCCGTCAAGCGGTTTAGGGAGGTACCATATCACATTGTTTTCAAATGCAGTCAGGTCCACAAACGACCCTCACTTACTTTGAGAATAGTGAAGCTGCAGTAGGTGG
Organism: Lissotriton vulgaris; assembly: GCF_964263255.1. NCBI lineage: Eukaryota > Metazoa > Chordata > Amphibia > Caudata > Salamandridae > Lissotriton > Lissotriton vulgaris. The sequence continues at coordinate 580,324,166 of NC_141694.1, forward strand.
AAATAAGCTTCAGACAGTGTTAAAAGCGCTGCTCAGAACTCTGAACTATGGCACCCAACATCCAGAACTTATGCCATTTGAGAATGGCAGTGACATCGAAGCAACTCAGGGACCAAAACCATTAACGTACTTTCACGTATGAAAATCTTACTTGGGGAGGGGGCAGGAGCGAAGCGCCCCCTCCCAGTCCGCGCCACCACACCGTATGTTGAAAATCTGAAGCCATCGTTCTACAAACTCAACCAACCTTGGATGGAAAAATCTAGAAAAATGTACAAACTGAAAACCAGTTTTGGTCTGCATCAGAGTGCATGAGTTTATTGCTCGATTGATTGAGCTAGCCGGATCGGGCAATAAAAAGTATAAAATAGTTATGTAAATAGTTATTTAATAAAATGTTTTACCCTGTTTCTTTGCTGGTGTGTTGTATATATTTTTAATATTTGCATAGGGTTTGTCGTTATTTTGGGCGGGGGGGTGACGGAGCCGAGCTGTCTTGCAGCCCTCATGGTGTGGAGCTCAGTTCATCTCACTATTTTCGTATTTCTCATGAAGGGTTGTTCCTAATATTTCTATTTTAGCTAGGTCAAAAAGAGATCCAATTAGTGGCCTACTGATTTTGCTCGATTAATTTTATTTTTTTACACGATTTTTCACGATTTTTCACTATCTGCAAAGACTAAAGAGAGTATTGCGACTTTGTGCTTGTTTGTAAATAGAGAATGAACCAAAGAGAATCAATTGTAAAACAGTAAATGCTTGGATAACAATCAATCAAATGGAGAGACAAGCAGGCACGACGGATTACAACGGGGGTAAAGGCCTGCGTTAACTACCCTTCACTATCTGCAAAGAGAGAGTACTACTAAGAGAAAAGAGGGGGGGGCAGCGTTCAAAGCACATCAGCGTGCATAAACACGAAAAAGTTTTTACCTATCACATACTTGACATTTGACAGCTTTTGATATTTGCTATTAAAAAACCATTGAAATTCACAGAAAAAACCATAGGTTATAGACGATATATAGTTAGGAATTTGCATTTACAAAACCTTATTTTACTCACACAAAACCATTGAAATTCCATATATAGTTAGATGCGCTAACTATATATCGCGCACCCGCAATCCACTGCTGATGATGTCACATATTACATCATTCATGACATGGTTAGTGACATCACTGATGACATCACTGATGACATCTCAAATGACATCACTGATGAAATCACTGATAACATCTCATTTGACATTACTGATCACATCACTGATGATATCATTCATGTGATAATACGATGAACCTCTTCAGACTCTAATATAACCTTAGATACAATCAGTGTAAACAGACACTCACAGACTGTCACTCATCCATGGAGTTACTCACACACCTAGTCAGTCATGCAAAGAATCAATCACACCTCCATTTCCTCAACTATACAGTTATACACACCTTACTTATTCAAACATATACTAACACATATTTTCTCTCTTAACCAATCCCTGATACAAGTTCACAATGATCCATACAGCCACTCACACATTCACTGGCTCTTATGCACAGTTATTTATATATGTCAACTCTCACATGTACTATGTTTTACATATGTACTTACTTTGACATGTAGCACTGAGATATCCATTCACTCACCAATACACTCATGCACACAGTCAACCGCCCATACAGCTGTTTCCACATGCACTTTTGAAACCAATCATCTAGTGAATCAACTGCTCACATATCCATGCACAGAGTCCTACACCTCCCAACCACCCACACACACACTCAGTCTCCCATACAAATACTTGGGCAACCAATCAATAACCCATATAGTTACTCATATAGCTACTTATCAACACATGCAACAGTTTACAGAACAACAGACATAATGATGCACAAATTAAGACAGTTTAGTCACTAACCCATGCACTCAGTGAGACACATTTAATCACTCACTCATACAGTCAGTCATGCACCTACTAAATCCTTCATCCAGACACGTATACATCCACTCATTCTTCAATATGTAAGACATATTTTAACTTTACAGAAACATACAGTCACTGGATGTTGTCATCAGTGATGTCATCAGTGATGTCATTTGAGATGTCATCAGTGATGTCATCAGTGATGTCACTAACCATGTCATGAATGATGTAATATGTGACATCATCAGCAGTGGATTGCGGGTGCGCGATATATAGTTAGCGCATCTAACTATATATGGAATTTCAATGGTTTTGTGTGAGTAAAATAAGGTTTTGTAAATGCAAATTCCTAACTTTATATCGTCTATAACCTATGGTTTTTTCTGTGAATATATATATATGTATATATTTTAAAAATTTATAATCATATATATATTCACTGAAAAAACCATAGGTTTCACACCAGTTATAGTTAGGAATTAGCATTTAAAAAACCTATTAAATTCACTGACAAAACCAGTTATAGTTAGCTGGAAATTTTACTGACATAAAACCATTGAAATTCCCACGTTATAGTTAGTTGGACTCACTATAACTTGCGCGCCTGCAATGCACTGCTGATGACGTCACATATTACATCACTCATGACATGGTCAGTGACATCACTCATGACATCACTGATGACACCATCCTTGTGACAGAGTGACAGACCTAATTTCAGTGTAATGTAACGCTTGAAACAAATATTCAAAAATAGAAACAAACATTTTCAAAAAAATGGAGATACCCAAACCAGTAACAACAACCAATTCAGTAATTCCACCATCTATATACTCATCCATTCATTCACCAACAGTTCTATATAGTCACTCATATATATACTCACTCATCATATGTAGTGATACACCTATACATCCTGTTACACATCAGCAGTCATCCAAAAGTTACTCACACACATACTCACACATGCACATAAACTATTGAACATCCATTTATTTGCATATACATTTATACACACACTACCACCTTACTTCTAAGGAAACTTACACATACTTACTCTCTTAAACAATCACTTATAGAAACACATACTTATTTAAACAGGAACTCCTACAATCTCTCACTATATATACTATACTCACTTATATACATCAATACTCACATATACTAGATTAAAACATATGTCGTTAGTAATGAAGACACTAGTGAGACAGTCATTCACTCACTAACACACACATATACACACTCGTCCACCCATACAGTCCTGCACATATTCTGTCTTCAAAACACATACAAACAGTGAGTCAGTCACCAACCCCAGCAGCCACTTATACACAAAGAGAAACACTGATACAAACATTTAAATATTTAAACAATACTCGCTAATATATGTATTCACTAAGATACACTTAATAAGCCAGTTAACCAACCAATTTTTTTTAAAAAAAACATCCATTTACACACTTATTTAAACATTTATTCTTCCATCGACCTTTACAAATACATATATAAAACAAATTTATTTTTCAGAAAGACACACATTCACTGGATGGTGTCATCAGTGATGTCATGAGTGATGTCACTGACCATGTCATGAGTGATGTAATATGTGACGTCATCAGCAGTGCATTGCAGGCGCGCAAGTTATAGTGAGTCCAACTAACTATAACGTGGGAATTTCAATGGTTTTATGTCAGTAAAATTTCCAGCTAACTATAACTGGTTTTGTCAGTGAATTTAATAGGTTTTTTAAATGCTAATTCCTAACTATAACTGGTGTGAAACCTATGGTTTTTTCAGTGAATTTCAAAGGTTTTTTAAATGCTAATTCCTAACTATAACTGGTGTGAAACCTTTGGTTTTTTCAGTGAATTTCAAAGGTTTTTTTAATGCTAATTCCTAACTATATAAGACCTGAAAGCCCACCAGGAATCTCCAGTATGCGCCAGGGGACTGCATTGCAGAGAGGTGTAATGAAGCCACAACCCTTTTTACACCTCTCTGCAACGCAGCCCCCGTGCATGTTTGTAGAGGGGGGACTAATTCCCCTTGCATACTGGGGGTCCCTGGATCATATCTGCCCAAACACCGATATTCCGAACGATTGTAAATGACTTTTCTTGAGAAACATTTGGATTTGGATTATCATGTCCTATACTTTGGAATTTTTGAAAGACTGACTTTGAGGATGCTATAAATTACTCAAGTCTGCCCGAATTGTGTGGGTAAAATTGATACCTAGTCACTTTTAATAAGAATATACTTATGTCTCGTCTAACATTTGGAAGAAATATCTAGTTATATGACAACGGGATACCGACATAACTTGAAGGAAATAAGAACGCCCTGAAGAAGTTCTGTTGTACAGAACGAAACGTTTCGGCTGGCTGTGGTACATAAACTTAAGGAAAATAAAAGCATTTGAATATACACCAAGATTCAGCGCTTCAATAAGTACTCTAAGTGATATGATTTGATTGGACTCATTGTGAAAGTGGTGCTGTGCCAAACTTTGGAATATTCTCCACTACTCTCTACTACTTACTCTCTCCTACTCTCTACTACTCACTCTCTACTGCTCTCTACTACTCACTCTACTACTTACTCTCTACTACTCTCTACTACTCACTCTCTACTACTCTCTACTACTCACTCTACTATTCACTCTACTACTCTCTACTACTCACTCTGCTACTCTCTCTACTGCTCTCTACTACTCTCTACTACTCACTCTCTACTCTCTATTACTCACTCTCTACTCTCTACCTCTCTACCTCTCTCTTCTTCTCTCTCTACTAATCTCTACCTCTCTACCGCTACCTCTCTACCTCTCTACCTCTACACCTCTACCTCTCTACCTCTCTCTACACGCACACATATAGACATATATGCATATATATATGTGCATATGCATTTATATATATGTATGTGTATGTATAAAAAAAACAACTAAACATTTTTTTTTCTAAACAGCTACTTTTAAAACTGTCATTCTTTTTTCCCATGGTACGCTCCCCGGTACGCGCACCCGTGCGCGTACCGGGCGCTCCCCCCGCGAAAATCAAAAAAAAAAAAATTTTTTTTTTTGCCTTGCGGGGCCCTTTTATGGCCCCCACATCAAACCTAGGGGGTCAGGGGGGGTCTACTCTGCCCCCTTATGTTCATTTCCCTCTTTGTTTTGGCCACCTCTTGTGTCTCGATTTTACCGAGACACAAGATGGCGGCCGCTCCGGACTGTTTAGAATGTTTACAGACACCCGAGAGCCAATCAGCTTTCCTCGCGCAAGTCGCGTGGCGCGCACGGTACGCGCACCCGTGCGCGTACCGGTGCGCTGCTATAGATATATATATTTTTTTGAACCTTAATTACTCAAAATCCACTGGAGCACATATCTTGAGACATAGCAAAGGCACATCGGGCTACCAGTCCCTACAATTTTGCCAAGTTTGGTGGAAATCCATTCAGCCGTTCGGGCTAAAAGTGAAATCGACCGCCCTATGGAAATTAACATGGGGAAAACGCGTTTTGGGACCCCCCTTTTATCTCGGCCCCCGCTTGACGAATCCCCCCCAAACTTTCAGGGAAGGACCGGACCGCCATGAGACCATTTTCCTGAAAATTTCAGGCAGATTCGTCAACCGGCGCCAAAGTTATTCAAAATAGAATGTTGAGATTTAACATTGAAAATTATCCTAACTATAACTACCTACTGGCGACCGCCAGTAGGTAATATATATATATATATATATATATATATATATATATATTCACTGAAAAAACCATAGGTTTCACACCAGTTATAGTTAGGAATTAGCATTTAAAAAACCTATTAAATTCACTAAAAAAAACATAGGTTTCACATCAGTTATAGTTAGCTGGAAATTTTACTGACATAAAACCAATGAAATTCCACGTTATAGTTAGTTGGACTCACTATAACTTGCACGCCTGCAATGCACTGCTGATGACGTCACATATTACATCACTCATGACAGGAAATTTTCAGGCAGATTCGTCAACTGGTGCCAAAGTTATTCCAAATAGAATTTTGAGATTTTGCATTGAAAAAAATCCTAACTATAACTACCTTCTGGCGACCGCCAGTAGGTTATATATATATATATATATATATATATATATATATATATATATATATATATATATGATTATTAATTTTTAAAATATATGAAATACAAATAAAAATTGGTACAGTATCATAAAATGTGAAATTATCAAGTTAATGAATCAATGTGCAAATCACTAATAATCTGCTAACAACCCGCTCATAGACAACCCACATTGTAGGCTAAGAGGAATGAAGCTAAACAGATTTATGGGATGTTGCACACTAAGAAAGAAAATACTGCCATAGAGCCATCAATGACAAAAAGAAAAAGCTCTATCACAGACTTCATGTTACTTAGTACTTGGATCATCACACCTGAAAAATCCAAATCACAATAAAAACCATCATTAGCAAACCCACCTAGCAAGAAACAAATCCCACTTAGTGATTTACAGTATAAAGGAAAAAGGCACCCAAGCACATGTATGTTATATATAAGCACTAACCTTGCATCCTGGATGTAACAAAAATGATGCATTCTTCTACCCTTCATAAGAATCACTAATGACCACCCTCAGTAATGTATGTGACACAAATAGTACAACTGAGGAAAGGACAATGGCATAAGAGAGAATACAGGAACACTATATATTAACTTCTGTCTTGTCACTGTCCTGGGCACTTACGTCTGCCGGTTGGAATAGATATCTAAATGAAAATAGGCGATTGCAGGAAAATAGCTTTTCCTGTATGGACACCTCAGATTTTCCACCTTTTTACTGGACCCTATTTTTGTTGGTATTAGGGATCGCTGCACTATGATACTGTAATTCAGTACCACAGAAGGTGTGCTCTAACCCTAAAATGGTATTGGGAATGAAGATAGCCTATTTTATTTTCTGTTAACCAAAACCAAAGGGGATAATTGACGAAGTGTTGAGCATTGCAAGCACTCACCCCCAGTCAACTGATCTGTGTTTAATCCATCATCATTCCGGCCTCTGAGGGCTACAAATTCAACTTCCAAAATCCAGAATTGCCCATCTCAATGTCCTTTTCCTAGGATATGAGCTTTCAAGTGAAGGAGAAAGCCTAGCAGCTAACTTCTTAGAAGAGTGTGCGCTTCTCCAACCTCCAAAAACACTGAAAAACTTACAGTCCATTCTAGGTTTCCTGAATTTTGGAAGAACTTACATTCAAAATTACATAGAAAGGTTTAAACCTCTCTATGAATTAATCAAACCTGATTTCAAAATCAAAAAATGGACACAGGAACACACAGATAATCTGCGTTCACTTCAAACTGACATGTTAGCAACAAATCACTTACAAACATGCGTAAATACACGCAATTTAGTGAACCGAATAATTTCGGGTCAATGCGGCTTCACCTACTTAACTTTTAATAAAGATGAAAAAGTACCAATTGCATACAAATCACATTTTGTATACACAAGCGGAAATGTGCTTCACTTAGACAGAAAAAATCTAAGGTAAGTATGGGCGAACTTTGCGAATTCGCGGTTCTCAAATTCGCGCGAATTCTCAAAAAGAAATCAGCAAATTTGCGGATTTCCTCGCGAAATCGCGGATTTTGTTGCAATTGCACAATATACTCAACTGGAGTACTTTCTACTGGCTAATCAGTAAGTGCTACCTCGTTGGGTAAATGTATCGGGCTTTTCCTGCACTACTGCTGTTAAAGGCCCAGAAGAGTTGTCTCCAATGAGCCCGTGTGTCTGTATTTTGCCACCGCGCCCATAGGCGCGAGGTCCCTCGAGTGAGCTGTCCATCACAATGGGGGAAAGGGCGGGTGGAGGTTGCATAGCCTAGTGTGTGTGGGGCCGAGGCTTCTGTTTCCAAGTTGAAGTTAATTTCTTTGTAACCATTTTGTAAATGGTTACAAAAGAAATTAGCTTCAACTTGGGCACCTGCTGTAACCCTGAAAGTGGTTCCTGAGCAAAATTCGTCCTGATCGTGGATTTTGACGCGATTTCACGAGCAAATTCCGTGAGCGGAACGAATTTTCCGCCCATACTTAAAAAAATCTGACAGCAGTTCAACCTACTGTAGCCAAAGAAAGAGGACTAGCTCAGGGGAAACACATTATTGTTGTGACTCTAGTACCAGCCTTAGAGGCTGTTACAAAAGCAAGCATTCCAAATCCAAAAGCTTTACATCCAAGATGGACACAATGGGTTAATTCTCTTGCTACTAAGGATGTTGAATATGTTTTTGATCCTCATTTAAAACACACGCATTCCTGCAATATGAACATGAATGTCCTCTGCCTATTGAGATTTTCCCTCTTTATAAGAATGAATTTATAACTCATACTGACGGATCAGCACAACCCGCTACGCGGAGTAAGCAAGCTTACAGTGCAGCATGTGCAATTGTTAAAAGTCGTATGCGCAATGGTAAATTCCAACCAATGTTCATTAAAACTCAATCTCTAGGAGATTGTACAGCTCAGGGAGCTAAACTACAAGCATTCAAATTGGCACTTGGGAATACAGATATCGAATTCCCCGCACTTATAGTGTGCGATTCTTTTTCTGTGTTCAATAATGTAATGAATATTTACAGAATTAACTTCAAAATGGTTTCAAAGATGCAAAAGGTGGCACAATCAAGCATAAAATGCTTTGGGAACATCAGTTCAGTTGCGAGACGGACTACAAAACACTCATGTGATACACACGCTCATTCATCAAAGTTATGGCGTTCACGTTGCAGGGAATTCATTGGCTGACAAAGCCGTGATGGGGGCTGTGCAAATGGCTTCCATAGCTGCGATCACTCGTTCAAAAACAAGAATAGACAGTGAGATAATGTTGGCTGTCAATGCTTCAAGCAAAGACAGTGGTGCAGCGTTACTTAAAAACTTCCACTCAAATACTCGTATGTAACTTATGCAAACAACGTTCTGTTTGCTCACATAGACTGCAATAGAGATCGCAGTGCAGACCGCCACCAGACACCAGACTACGAAGCAGCCTGCCCAGTACAGACACCATTGTTAGACAGCGTTAGACTATCTACGAGCAGGCGTGCTTTTGGACAAATGCAAGCCCAGAAACACTAAGTCGAGGTTCTTATGGATGTGGCCTCAGCGCTCGGCTGAAGCTCAAAATGTTATGAAAGATTTGCGAGTCTTTATTGGCAAATACGCAATAGGTACACTACACTCTGACCAGGGCCCTGCTTTTACCTCTCGGGCTTACAAAGAAGCCATGGACACTTTTGGTGTTGCATTGTGGTACTCCTCTGCATTCCATCCTGAGGGAAATTCTGTTGTGGGAAAGAAAAACCGGGACATAAAGCAGCCTATAACAGCTAGAGTATTAGGTTCGGGTGATGGGTGGGTCAAACATCTTTATGGCGTCCAAGGTTTATTAAACAGTTTGCCAAGAAGTTCTCTAGTGGGGTTCACTCCATATGAGGTCCTATTTGGGACAAGAATGTGGGTACCAGATCTCGAATGTAAAGGCACAGAGGTGGAAAATAAACCATTTGATATCAAAGATCATTTGGCTATTTTACAGGACTTCAATCATATCATCAATCAATCATATCATTTGTAAAGCGCACTACTAACCCTTGAGGGTCTCAAGGCGCTGGGGTGGGGAATGCTGCTACTGCTCGAAAAGCCAGGTACTGAGGAGTTTTCTGAAGGTCAGCAGGTCTTGGGTCCGCCGTAGGTGGATGGGAAGGATGTTCCAGGTCTTGGCAGCGGGGTGGGAGAACGATCTGCCTCCTGAGGTCACTTTTCGGAAGCGGGGGACTGTAGCGAGGGCGAGGTCGGCGGAGTGGAGCTTGCGGGTGGGGGTATAGAAGCTGAGTTGTCTGTTGAGGTACGTTGATCCGTTGTTGTGGAGTGCCTTGTGGGCGTGGGTGAGGAGCTTGAAGGTTATCTTCTTGTTGACCGGGAGCCAGTACAGGTGTCTCAGGTGGGGTGTGATGTGGCTGCGGCAAGGGATATCGAGGATCAGGCGTGCAGAGGCATTCTGGATGTGTTGGAGCCGTCTCAGGAGTTTGGCCGAGGCTCCTGCATAGAGGGCGTTTCCATAGTCCAACCTGCTGCTGACAAGGGCCTGGGTGACTGTTCTTCTTGTTTCAGTGGGGATCCACTTGTAGATACTACGGAGCATTCGGAGTGTGATGAAGCAGGAGGAGGAGATGGCGTTGACCTGTTTAGTCATGGAGAGGGTGGAGTCGAATATGACCCCTAGGTTGCTTGCGTGGTCGGTGGGTGTTGGAGCGGTTCCCAGTGCGGTCGGCCACCAGGAGCCGTCCCAGGCCGAAGGGTTGGATCCGAGGATGAGGATCTCCGTCTTGTCCGAGTTCAGCTTCAGTCGGCTGTTCCTCATCCATTCAGCAATGGCCTTCATTCCTTCGTGAAGGTTGGTTTTTGAGGTGTGGGGGTCCTTGGTGAGGGAGAGTATCATCTGGGTGTCATCGGCGTAGCAGAGGATGTTGAGGTCATGCTGACAGGCAACTTGGACGAGCGGTGCCATGTAGATGTAAAACAAAGTTGGGCTGAGCCCTGGGGTATGCTGCAGATGATCTCTGTGGCTTTGGAGCGGAAGCGGGAAGGCGGATGCTCGGTGTTCTGCCGGAGAGGAAGGAGGTGGTCCAGGCCAGGGCCTTCTTCTGGATTCCAGCGTTTTGAGGCGTGTTCGTAGTGTGTGGTTGCAGACTGTGTCGAAGGCGGCTGACAGGTCCAGGAGGATGAGGGCCGCTATTTCTATGTTGTCCAGCAGGGACTTGATGTCATCGGTGGTGGCGATGAGGGCAGTCTCGGTGCAGTGGTTGCTGCAAAACCCGGACTGGGAAGGGTCCAGGATGTTGTTCTCCTCGAGGTAGCGGGTCAGTTGTTAGTTGACGGTCTTCTCGATGACCTTTGCCGGGAACGGGAGCACATGATGGACCAGAAGTTCTTGAGGTCCTTGGGGTCCGCCTTGGGTTTCTTGAGTAAGGCGTTGATCTCGGCGTCCTTCCAGCTCTCCTGGAAGGTTGCTGTCTCGAAGGAAGTGTTGATGACTTTCCGCAGATGGGGTGTGGTGGATGTGCTGGGTTTGTTGAAGATGTGGTGTGGGCATGGATCTGATGGAGATCTGGAGTGGATGGTGTTCATGATATTGATGGCGTCATTGTCGTTGATGTTGGTCCAGTAGAGCAGGAGGTTGGTGCGGATGGTGGTCGTGGTGGTGGAGGTCTCAGTGGTTGTCAGGGTGGTCATGGCGTTGAAACTGTTGTGGATGTCTGTGATCTTGCGGTGGAAGAAGGTGGCCAGCGAGTCGCACAGGTATTGCGAGGGTGGGACGTCGTTGGTGTTGGAGCTGGGGTTGGAGAGTTCCTTCACGATGTTGAAGAGCTCTTTGCTGTTGTGCGCGTTGTTGTCGAGGCAGTCTTTGAAGGAGGCCCTTTTGGTGGATCTGATGAGGGGATGGTGTCTGCGGGTGGCATTCTTGTGGGCGGCGCGGCTGTCCGGTGTTCGTTCACGGAGCCAGATCTTCTCCAGCATTCAGCAGGTTTGCTTGGAGGCCCGGCGGTCTTCAGTGAACCAGCTGGCTTTCTTGTTGGTATGATTGTTGGAGGGTTTCTTGATCAGAGTGAGGGTGTTGGCGCAGTCGTTGATCCACTGTCTGAGGTTGCGGGCGGCAGTGTCGGGTCGGTATGGTCAGCGGGTGGGCTCTGGGCGGTATTGGTGGTTAGCTGGTCTTCAGTGACTTTGCTCCAGCAGTGTTGAGGCATCTGTTGGGTGCAGTGGTGCGTGGTGGGTTTCTTGAAGGTGAAGTGGATGCAGTGGTGGTCGGTCCAGTGGAGTTCGGTGGTATGGTTGAAGGAAACGTGGGGGCTTGCAGAGAAGATGAGTTCAAGCGTGTGACCGGCGGAGTGGGTGGGTGTTGTGATGAGTTGTCTGATTCCGAGGTTGGCTAGGTTGTTGATCAGGGTGGTGGAGTTGGTGTCATCATTGTTCTCGAGGTGGAAGTTCTGGTCCCCGAGGAGGAGGTAGTGTGTGGAGGCAAAGGCGTGTGTGCTGACGAAGTCGGCGATGGAGTCGCTGAACTGTGGTCGGGTCCGGGCGGTCTGTAGATGAGGGTTCCTCTGAGGATGGTGTTGGGGTTGGTGTGGATCTGAAAGTGCAAGTGTTCGGCGCTGCTGAGGGTGTTGTCGGTGTTGGTAGAGACTCTGAGAGTGTTCCTGTGGATGATGGCGATTCCTCCTTCCGCTCCGTTGGAACGGTCCTTGCGGATGATCTTGTAGCCTTCCGGGATGGCTATGGCTATGTCAGGTGCTGAGGTAGGTTTCAGCCAGGTCTCCGTCAGGAAGGCTACATCTAGGGAGGTTGAGTCGAGTAGGTCCTAGAGTTCAACAGCATGTTTTCGGGCGAAGGCGGTTGTTGAGAAGGATGCATCTGAGGTGGTTGGGTTCTTTCCTGGTCGGCAGCATGGTGGGGCGGATGCTTGTGAAGCTGCAGTTCCGGCAGGTGAAAGCTCCATGGGTGCGCTTCGGGGCGGCCAGGAAGCAGGTGTGTGATCATCCGGTGTTGAGTGCCTGGAGGGTTTTGGCATTGTAGCGGTGTCGGGCGGTGTGGCGTTCGTGGTGTTGAGGGGTCCTGGCGCTGGGCGCGGTCCAGGCACGGACGGGCACAGACGGGCTTGCCTTAGGTGCACCAGCGGCTTCCATATGAGGGGATGTGGGAGGGAGGAGCAGCTGGGAGGCGGGAGTGGGGTGGCGAATGGGATTGCAGGTGGGCGGGCCGCAGGGACGCAGCGGCGGGAAAAATGGGCAGGGGCAACAGGAGAACTGGGCACAGGAAGGAAAAACAAGTTTAGGTAAGAAAACAAGTACAGGCACAGAGGAATAAAAACAAGTCTGGGCAAGAAAGCAAGTTAGGCACAGGGGAATAAAAACAAGTCTGGGCAAGAAAGCAAGTACAGGCACAGGGAAATAAAAACAAGTCTAGGCAAGAAAGCAAGTACAGGCACAGGGGAATAAAAACAAGTCTGGGCAAGAAAGCAAATACAGGCACAGGGGAATAAAAGCAAGTCTGGGCAAGACAGCAAGTACAGGCACAGGGGAATAAAAACAAGTCTGGGCAAGAAAGCAAGTTAGGCACAGGGGAAAAATACAAGATTAGGCAAAAGCAATGCAGGCATAGCTGTGCAGAGGCATGGGGAGCAACCTGCCTGCGAGCAGGGTCATAAAGGACTTAAATGAGCTAAGATCGTAACAAAGCAATGTATTCCTTAAACCAAACACCACTGGGGAAATTCCAGCCGTGCCAGCAAGGCCTATCTGGATCCCAAAGCTTTGGTATCTAGTCAGAGAGAAGATCGCGGACAAGAAGGAATTTGGGCCTTCTTTCAGACAACCAGTACCTGTCTAAGCCATCCACGGAACAAGAACAGTACTTCTGCCGCCCCTTGCTGGGAAATAGGAGACAAGATTTGTGTCAATCGATCTCATCAAACCAAACTATATGGCCAATACTAAGAAGTAGGCCTTCTGGACTCCAACTAAGTTGCAGACTCACTCCTCTAGCTACTTCCAAGAGATTCAAACTGAAAAACTCATCACCATCAAGAATTCAGCAGTAAGAAATGAAGGACTAAGCAACAATGCTATGGAACTTATTCCTCTTGAAACCCAAATAACAGTTTGTCCTGATACACCTGTCTACACCAACGTAACACATGATAAACTGGTGCCAGTGATTTCAACGAATCCGGATGCAATTCCAACCATTGACAGAACTGCCTCTGGCTGTTTTATTAACTTTGATACGTTTTCTGAGGATCCAAGTGAGCCTGAAACAACACCAGCCAAAATAACTTTCAAAGAACAAGCACAATATTGTTTCATTTCCTGAAAAAGACTCATCTGTTTTTACCGTGGATTGAACTATGGATTATTTCTGGAACTTTTTTCTTTCTGCTTTGGCTAGCTTTAGTGATGACTCTAGCCTGATGATAAATGGAAGATATATTCATTTGGACACTGAAAGTAAAAATGTGAACTTACTTTTAAAACCACACAAATCATCCCATCGTGAAGCAAGAAACTTGTCAGCAGTGAATATCACAGCCGTTCCTATACAAGATGGTATAGTTTGGGACAAAACAGATTATGATATATTCGGCCTGTCTGAACTTTTGAAGATTCCACACCTATTTAAAATTTCATTAAGTGACTTTATTACCTCCAGTACCTATTCTGATGATTGGGACTTTGAGACTGCTATTAACATGATGTCTGATCTAGAAAGGTCTGCTGCATTCTCTAACCATGAATACTTAAAGGGTTCATGAAACTATGAACAACTTTATTGTTATAATCACTATGGTCATCATTTCCTGCATAAATCTGCAACACCTAGAAATGTATTTATGTATCAACAATGGGAACATTGTCCTACACCACCAAGCGGTAGCTCAAATAGTTTGCAATGAGGTTTCCATATTTTTCAAGGTACAGTACATCCAATACAGAAAATGTAAATAAAACAGGAATGAAAAATATGATAACCAATACAAAACAGAATTTATTCTGCAGCCTTTATTGTCCAACTGTCTAGACAAGATTTCGACTTTTGGAAAGACTCAATTGACACAATATCTGTCTGGGCTTCAAAAGAATGGCAAGTGCAGGGGATTGAAGCTTTGTTTAGAGCCTGTGTCATCCTACAGTAATTCATGTTTTTGAATGACAGTGTCCAACAAACGTCTTGCCTTGGATTAGCCAAGATCAAAGGCATGAACACACCGTCTATACCAACACCTGCAAGTAATAGCACTACACAGGGGGAGGTCGACGTACATACTATTTTACAAAACAACAGATCAGATCCTGAATGGAAAAAAATGGTTGCTCTGGCCCACAGACACAAACATCTGTCAAGAAAGATTCCTGAACAGATTACACAGCATCCAGGGGTAGTAACAACATACATGGTAGGAAAATTATGCCTTGATTGGCTACAGAAATCTACACTCAAGGATGTGAAACAGCACTTATCTTTACTAAAAAGAAGGCGCAGACCTTAGAGATTTCTTGCTAAGTCCAAGAAAACTGTGTAAAAAATGATTCATATATGACGGCATCTATGCTGCTTATAATGAAATATGGAAGGTTACCCAAGCAGACGCCGTAGAAAGAAAACAAGAAATTGATCCTATTCATTTAGAGAAATCTCTCACTGTGGTCGACAATGGGTTAACAACTCTGTCATCCAGGATATGTTCACTGGGCAACATTGTATCCTCTGCTATAGACATACTGGAACAAGATTTGGTCATGCTGCAACAGGGCCAGTCTCTATTACGTTCTATTATGTTATTAGGCTGGACATTACAAAACTTGCATGCAGGCTATGTGCCTTGGTGTTTAAACAACACATTGTCTCTGTTTACAGAATACAATCTCACTGAAAAACAGATTGAACAGGCACAAAGGGGAGCAAAGTATAGAGTGCTGAGCATTGAAAAACTGGAAAAATTGCCATTTACGGAAGCAGAAAAAACAGCTACAGAATGGATCATTCATGGCAAAATACCTCTGCCTGTTACAACTTTCCATTTTCAGTAGTGCCTCAAACAAATGCAAGCAGGCAAATGTGAAAGGTTGGGTAAAGAATACATCAAGACATTCTGGTATTTACCTTACACACACAGATGTTGGAGTGTGGGGCGTGAAGTGTTTCTTAGCAGTACACACTGTAAAAATGCACTGAGCGGTTCTCTCATATGTCTGGATATTAGTTTACACGGGGCTCATAGCGGTTCTGCGGCAAGCCTATCCTGCCACCTGCAAGGTTCACCAGCCTTTGTAATTAATCCAACGTTTGGACAACTTTTGAATGGGAGTTGCCTCATGTTGAATGATCACAGTTGCTGTGGCATGTTGACAAGCATCCCATATCTGGTAACGGTTAGCTCCAGGGTCACTTGTTGTATGCAAGTTTTGTTCTTCCAAATAGACACAGTCAGGGAGTCGCCTTTATGGCCTTCACTGAACATCTCTTCTATATGAATTGATACTTTAAGCAGATTATAAGCAATTCTTTTACAACAAACCATGCCTTTGACCTCAGCCAAAGAAACCTATGTTCTTCAAATTGCAAGGACTTCGGCTGAGATACAGGTTCTGTTACGTACAAACTGCCCCACACATTTCACAGAAATGATGGGACGTATCTTAAACATGTCTGATAGGACTGGTATTGTGCATGTATTTAAGACCATATGTTCCGGACTGTGAACATCTTTTCAGACAGTCCTCGGAATCATTCCAAACTTCGTGCACTCGGTATTTGGTGGCCTGAAACTAATTCTAGCACTCGTTGCAGGAATCCTGTTTTTATTCCTACTACTATGCTATGGCAATCCAGTCCACCGGCATCACTCCTAGCACCTTGGAGAAAGCTCTCCTAGAACGGAAGTGTTGTGAGCGCTTAGTACAACTTTTGGTCCTACCTCGTCGACGAGAATTAAATACAACATGGTTTCTGTCGTTCAGACAAATCTGGCAAGATTGCATCTTACCTGTTTTACGCTGCCTGCTTTGCGGTGAAGAATGCGTCCTAGACATCTGTCTAACATCCCATCAGTCATGCCAACGGATATCGATACTCTGCTGGACCCGATAACGGCCCATGCTCTATGTTGTCCCCAGAGTCTACCAATCCTGATGACGTCATTCGTTGAGATCTCACAGACGCAACATGCTACTGCTGAGGTACGAGATGGATCAAAAGGCACACAGGTAACAACGGAAACGAGCATTGCTACTGGCGATGCTTCACATCTATGTGCAGTTAATCTTCTAAACGAAGTATTCCAACTGTCACCGACATCGGTATACAATCTTTTGTCTACAGGAATAGAGGATTTTATGTTTTCACCAGGCCCTTACACTGACTTTTGATTTGGCTCACAGTGTACCAGGAATGCTATGAATTTGGCCTTTAGTTTTTTCAAAAACAAAGACAAACCGTGGAACTTTTTCCTGTAATTAATGTTTTTTTTCTAAATTTGAATTTTTCTTTTTATGGCAAAGTAATCTGTTTACAGTAGAACTATTCATAGAGTACAGCATTCTTTGAACACTTCCAGGGACACAAAGTCACCTTTATTCACAACAATTTCTTTTATGTACCATGACATGAAATGGCTTTCAACTATTCTCATGTACTCGTGAACCATTTCATCATATGTATATATTTATGTTCATTCATTTAGCATTCACTGTAAACATATGCTTAGAATGAAACATTGCTTTAATATGTACAGCACCTTTGCATTTCATGTCTAGCAAAAGTTTTTAACAAAGACTTGTTTTAGTATGCTTTAACAAACTGTTTTAAGCAACTAGTGATACTCAATTTTATATGTTTAGCAATTTTAATGTTTAGCATTTAGTACTATCAATCATTTGTTAGTGGAGTGGCTGTTGTTTCGATTTAGATGTCCGTATGTAGGTTTTCCTGAATCATGTCCTTATATAGGCACAATTCGCATTGCCCTTATTACGCATAGAATCCCAGTCCTTATTTAGGCATTAGCCATGCTATCAAATACAGGCATGGTCACCTACATCCATCCACCCAACATCACAACGAGTTCTTAGAAAGCAGACCCTTAAGCCATTGGGACTTTCCCTAGCCTAGGAATATTGATTTCTCCAAGAACTCATCTATTATGCATGAACTACTATTCTTTTATGGGTTCATTCATGATGTCTTCCTCTGACGACTTTACGTCAATGCTAACATTCCTAAGCACCTTCCAGGTATATAAATATACCTTCCCTTACCATGGCAAACCACAGCTCGGCTGCACAGCTCGCCACGGCAAGTTCAGAAGGAATTTGTGTTCCCGCCTGACGCACTGACCAGACGCTGTCATCCCTGCTCACAGAGAATCCAGCTTCCAGTGTTCTGACTCCCTTCGCGGGGTGTTAGAGTTTGAGATCCGAAAAGAGTTTCCCACCTCTCTCATTCTAAGGTATGGAGCTGACTATAACCTAGAGGGACTCTTGGCATTCAAAACTATAGCTTACCATACTATTGAATACAGCACCGACTTCTTACCTTGTACTACACTTAGGTTAGGTTCACTGGGGTAGAACTAGTTAGAAGCATCAGACGGGTATCCACTTTTTAGCCTGTGTTATTTATGTATTTATTTATGTATATGTATATGAATATGTGTCATAGCTAAAAGACAATGCTATTGCAGTATTATTTCTTCTTACTGCTTACACTGTATGTATTATATCTCGCATACTGTCTTGTGATTGTAAAAGCTCATATCTCTTACACGAGAAATTAGACTGTTCAATAAATCCTTTTATTGAAACGCCCGTCTATCTCTTACTGTGTAACTCTGAAGAAACTAGACATGCACAATTGACTGAGTGAAACTGTTATCTATTGTTTCCATGATTCTGAGACATTGTCTGTTTTTAAAAGGGAAACAAAGATGTCATGTTTATGCGGTTGCCAGAAACTAATCCCATCTTGTTTTTCAAGGAGTTTCTATTGGTCTCTGAGTTAGCTGGCACACAAAGTATTTAAGTTTAATGTACTCGATAGAGGCATACTGACCGCAGTCCTATGCCAAAACTATAGTGTATATTATTCCAATGCGCAGAGCCTATAAGGGAAATAGGAACTACACTACTTATTTTTATTATTATTTATTAGGCGCAAAATGAATCATCTCCAAGGGGATCTCTCGGCACCACAATAACAAGCAGAGCTGAAGCGGAGACAACTAGTTAGTGATTGAACAGCCAGGTTTTAGGACGTTTTTTAACCCCTTCAGTGCTCACGACAGCCCCCGGCCATCACGCGTCACAGTAGGCATGTGCTAATGACTGCCGGGGGCCGTCCAAATCCCGAATACTCTTTAATTGTCTTGCTCAGCAGGAGTATTAACACTGCGCTGATGGGGTTAAATTGCAAGAGGTTGGTGCAGGCGCAAATGTAGTCTGGCAGTTTGTTCCAATGGCAGGGAGCCAGATACGAGAATGAGCGGCCGTCCTATCTGGTTTTATTTATCCTCATAGGGCACAGCAACCGCGGGCCATTAGATCTCAATTGACGGGAAGGAAAATACGGTTTTAGTTTCTTTTTCAGGTAGCCTGGACCATTCCCCTGTAGTGTTTTAAAGACCAGACACAGAAGCTTAAACACTGCTCATTTCCTAATGCCACCCAAGAGGAAGACACACCAAGTAGAATTGCCAGGAACAAACAGGCCAGCCTGACAAAGAATAAGACTGAGAAATAGCCAGCAGAATCCAACGGGACAAGGTAGAGAGAGACTATAGACCCCTCAAAGTCAGGCCACGGGAACAAAACAAGCATCTTATGTGTGAAACACAGAAGAGCGATATAAAGACTCACAAAGAACCCAATGGACATCCAGATAATGTAAACATACTTCCTTGCCAGAAATAGGAGAAGGGAAAATGGCAGGTAAAACAATAACTGAATCCAAATGTTATGTTATGGTATGAATGTATACAGAGCGCTGCCCCCGCTTTCGAATCATCTGGAGCCTTTGAAGTTGCTTCTTCAGCATATCAAGGTATAACCCATTACAGTGATCTAGTCTGGAAAGGACTAGGGATGTGACTACCATTTTCCTGCTTTCTGTAGGAATCAGAGTTAGGATTTTCTTAATGGCTTTAAGCATGAAGAAACTAGATGACGAAATTGACTTAACTTGTGCTTCAAAGTCCAGTCTCTGGTCTGTAATCTCACCCAGGTTTTTTACTTTGGGGACCGGGATAGGTGCTGTTCCCAGGTCATTTGGCCACCACCTCTGGGACCATGAAGGAGAAAATTACTGAACAGAATCATCTCGGTTTTCCCACAATTTAACTTGAGACAGTGAGAACTCATCCATGAGCTGACTGCTGTCATGCATTCCCTGAATCTATTTACTGGCAGTGATGTATTTTTGCTAATGGTTACCACTAAGTATGAGCTTAAAATCCGTTCCGCTCGCGGATTTTGCGAATTTTCTGTAAATTCGCGATCCGCAAACTCCCGCGAATTTACCGAGAATTCGCAAATCCGCGAGCGGCGGATCCGGGGGCAAAAGTTTAAGCGGCCTGTTGTAACTATTTTACAATGGCGCCGGCAAGCTGCCAGCGGATCCACGATCCGCAAATCCGCAAAATCCACGGATCGTGGATCCGCAAAATCCGCCCATGCTTAGTTACCACAATTTGGGTATCATCTGCGTACGATGTTAGTGACATCCCACATGATCTAATAAGGCCTGCCAGTTCTGAAACATAAACATTAAAAAGTGTGGTACTCAAGGAAGAGCCCTGTGGAACTCCACAAGGAAGTGTGAAGGACACAGAAGTCAGGTTCCCTAAAGCCACCGATTGTGTCCTGTCCTCTAGAAAAGAGGATATCAATGCCCAAGCCTTTCCCGAGATGCCAAAATAATTCAAAATTTTAAGCAAGGTTTTGTGGTCTACCATGTTGAAGGCAGCCGACACGTCAAGCAGCACAAGGGCTACAGCACCCCCTGTGTCCATTACGGTTCTTATTTCATCTGTGGCCTTTATTACCGCTGTTTCGGTGCTGTGTTCTGACCTGAATCCAAATTGTGCCTCATCCAGTAGGTTCTGCTGTAGTAAATATAAAGTAAGCTGGTTGTTCATAAGCTTTTCAGCCAGTTTGTCTGGAACTGGAAGGCGAGAGATGGGCCTATATTTGCCTGGATCCAGTGCATCACGGTTGGCTTTTTTCAAAAGGGTTAAAATCAAGGCTCTCTTCCACCTAGTGCAAAAAACACCTTCTGTAAACATGGAGTTAAAATGGAAGTTAATCAAGTTCCAAGTACCTCCGGGGCTTTTTTGAATATCACAGGATGCAGTGGATCGTAAGGTGATTCTGATCTTATTTTGGAAATAAGAATCATTATCTCATCAACAGTTACTGCTCTGAATTCTGCAAAGATGGGGCCATTAGGGTGTGGTACACTTGAGGCGTTATAATTATTTGAATGTGCCCCATTGCCAAAGGTGGTGAAAATTTGCTCCACTTTATTTTGAAAGGGCTGGGCCAGGACGTTACAAAATTCCTGAGAGTGGTCGCTCCCCTTTCTATCGGGGGTGTAGACAGTTTAGTTAACACCCGAAAGAGCTCTGTGGAGGTGTTTTCTTCCTCCTTAATTTCCTTAGAGAAATAGCCTTTTCTGACAGGATCAATTTTTTTATAGTCAGCTAGTAGCAGTTTGTACTTCCCAAATTCCTGTTCATTATAATTAATTCTCCAACATCTCTCCTGTCTTCTGCCCTGCTGTTTTTATGTCTAAGAGTGTCGGGGAACCAGGGGGCAGATGGAGTAGTCCTATTGTCTGAGGACTTTTTAAGGGGGGCTATAAAGTTGGCCGTTGCTGTGAAATGAAATTCGGAAACCACCACAGGCAGAAAGGAAGGGAGAAGAGGCAGACCACTCTCCCAGGACAAAATCTGAAGAAACAGAGGGGAGGACAACAGAGCCTCAATCTCCCCACCAGTTTCCTGGAAGAAAGAGCCAGCGGTCTCCAAAAGCATAACGGGAACACCCTGCAAACTCAGCAGAACCAGGGGCAAGAACACCAAATGCACCAAGGAATGAACAACAGGATGTCCCAGTAAACAACAGCTCAGCAAGCGAGCCATCTTAGAGACAACAAACAACACATGAGCCACAGGAAAAACCTGGAACAGCTGCCCAAAGGCTGCCTAGGGCAGAGACAGTCAAACCCGTCCTGAAGAAACTCCAAGACAGCTGTAAGCTCACCAGAGGAAGACGAGAAACATGTGCCCCAACACCACATGGAAAATGTCCACCAATAGCGAGCATAAGCCTTAATGAAAGATGGTCTCCGGAATTGTGGAAGCAGAGAAGCCACAATCAAAGAACACCTAAGCGCTAAGATCGGATTGCCACTCAAGAGCTAAACTGCAAGCCTCAACGTGCAAAGAGTGTTCAGAGGAAGAAATGGTGACACAGCGGGGACAGAGGGAATGACAACCCCCAATGGGGCCTTACCGACAAATGAAACAGACAGGGGAACCAATAGTGTCCCGTCCCAACTGGGGCATGCAGTAGAAATACCGCCAGGGCCTGTGCCACCATGTGAACCCCCTGAGGGAGAAGGGATTAGAGTAGAAACAAGAAAGTAAAGAGACCCTAGGGCCATAAATGAGCGAGGGTATCCTCATTTGGGAAAGGAGTGCAAACAGCTCAGTTGGGACCAAAGTCAGCCAAAGGAGACTGGACAGAAGAAGATTAGAGCGAAAATTCACACGACCAAACAAAATGTCACAGGATAGAAACCTTCAACACCCGGCAACTGCTGGGCCATTAACCCCCCCCCCCCCCCGGAGGAGAAAATGTATAAACAGCCAAGAGATGGGATCTAGCCCCTAGACAAAAATTCGGAGAAAAGAAATACAAACAGAGGCACGTACCACCCTTCTGAGTTAAAGAGGAGTGAACAACCCTGTAGTTCACCCGAACACACTGCTGCACGAACCACAGGGGACAGAAAAATAAAAAGTCATCAGAACAGACACCAGTACAGTCCATGTGGAACACACAAGCTTCCCCATTCAAAACCACTACCCCTGAGATGCAGAAACTACTAGAATGCACCCCAACCCTACCAACAGGCATATGTCACAATATCCTTCACAGAAGGGGGAACCAACAACAAAAATCCCTGGCCAAATCAACGGGGTCCAGCCACTACACAGAGATTCCTGTGGATCTGAGGATACACTGGGACCAGAGCCTCATACACCCAAAACCACCGGGTCCAATGACACAAGTGATAGGGATCAAGAAGATAAAAGTGCCCAGGGAGAAGACATAATTCCCTGACAATGGAGCCAGAGCTTGGCTGATGCAACAAGGCGAAGAAGGAGCGAGAACAAAGGGAAAGGAGATGAACCTAATGCATCTCTGACACCAAAACCACCCCCAAGTACAATCTGAGGCAGGCCTTGAAGAAGAGAAGATCCAGGGATGGCAGAACCAGGGATACCGCCCAGAAGATCAAGAAGCCGCACCCCAGCAACAGTGCGGTCACCCTGAGAAACTCCAACTGGGCTCAAAAAAGCACCAAAGGCAACTTGCCTACCTAAAAAGACAGAAAGTAAAATTCTCACCAACCGAGTCAAAAGCGTGGAGAACAACCCAGGTGCAAATGACAGTCCAGAGGGCAGAACCCGGAACAGGGAGCGGATGCACTAGACCATAAAACAGAAAAACTGCTGGTGAGAAGGAGGTATCAGGATATGGAGGAAGGTATCCATCATAATGATGGAGGTCAGAAATACAACTTCCCGGAAGGGAGGCCGAATCAGTGGGACAGACATCCAAAACCACCACTCCAACCAGAAGGGCAGAGGAAGAAGAAACTGAGTAATCCCCCACAGGACACAAAAAAGGGCACAACACACTTGACACCATCTGCACCAGGAAAAAACAGGAACAAGCAACCATGGAAAGTCCCCCCAGGAGGCTGCATGGAAACGCCAGGAGCACAACCTGCCATAAGAGAGATCACCCTCCACCAAAGAGGGAAAGAAGTCTGCCAAACTTTCCAGCAGATACCAAAATAGAAAGAAAAAGAAGTTTGACCAATGTCCGCCCACTCTCTACTCTAGAGACCATTAAAGGTAAAGTGTGGGCCGAGAATCAGGCACACACTACCGATACGAGAGACAAATCACCATCCCCTGCCTTAAAATTCGAAAAAGACAAATGGACCAAAAGTTGGGCCAGAAGAACCCATAGAATCGAGCCACAAAAGTGCACGCCAAACAGGAAACCTTATGTATATTTGGGGTCAGAGCTACTACACCAGCAGCAGGAGCTGTTTTCACTGCCTGAAACATTACCCGCAGTAGTTCCAGATAATGAAATGGCCCCTTCCCCACAAGACACTGTGGGCCCAGGACCCCCCTCATTCTGAGGAAACTACAGCAAGGCGTCACGTAGAAGGAAGCACACCCTCCATGGCAGAAAAAGAGAACGGCAAACCTGGACCCAAATAACCTGGCAGACCTTCCTCACCATGTCACTCAGCAATAGAGAGCAGAAGTCACCCTCCACCTGAAAACTGACAAGCAGTGAAGATAAGAATTAGCCTGGAACTAGACCTTGCACTCAGTGTAGCCAATGTGACTTCCCATAACCAAAGCCATGCACGGTCTAAAATCTCCACTCTCAGGCCCCGCAGAGGAGTCATACTACTGTGAGCGAGCGAGCCACCATCACCTGAGCCAGCCCCTTAATCACTTAGCTGGGGTGCAGTATATGAGGACAGCAATTGACATCCGAGGCTCGGAGACCCTAGCCTTCTCTATCACTCTATCGCCCCACCAATCCTTCAAGGGACTGCTCGTGTATAGGCCACCTGGTGCACCCGGCACCTTCTTTGAAGATCTGGATTCGGTGCTGGTGGAGTTGGCCCTGAGAGCTGAACATTTTATCGTGGCAGGCGACCTCAACTTTCGGATGGATGATCCATCCGACCCGGCTGCCACCAAACTCTCTGAGGCGCTGACCCCGCTGGGGCTTATCCCTTACCTTCAGGAGCCTACGCACGAGAAGGGGCATACCCTTGACCAGGTTTTCTCGTCTGTCCCTCTCGAGGGTATAGAGATTACTCCTGTCCTTTGGTCAGACCACTTTCTGGCCAAATTTGTGATCAAGGGCATAGTCAAATCAGTGCCTATCCCGGCACATCAACAGGGTCGTGTCCATAGGGCATTCCACCGAGTAACCCCGGAGATGCTGGCTCAGGCAGCTGTGGCCCACCCCTGTCTCCTCTCAGGCGATCTTGACAGGGATCTGCAGACCATGCAGGACTGGTTTTTGGACAGGCTAAACGATCTTGCCCCGGAATTAACATCTCGCCCGACACCGAAACGGGTCTCTGCGCCTTGGTTTACCGCTGCACTGTCGGCTACGCGGCAGCAGTGCAAGGTAGCCGAAAGAGCCTGGCGGGCACAATATGATACTGTTGCCAAGTTGACCTACAAAACGGTGGTTAAGGCTTATCACTGGGACATTCGCCTGGAAAAAAAAGCTTATCTAGCCAGGAGAATTGATGCTGCCTCCAACTCCTGCAAGGAGATTTTCTCCATTGTGAGAGAATTCACCTCCCCTTGGTCTAACACCTCGGACCAAAAACCATCAGGTACCTGGGCTACGGACCTTGCTGATTTCTTCACGAGCAAGATCCAACGCATTCAGGAGTCATTCCTGGTACCAGTGTCTGCGGGCCAGACTGAACTTGACATCATCACATTGCCACAGGCCGGGCCAGGGGCGACGCTGAGCGTGTTTCCTCCAATCTCTGCTCCGGACTCCCTGGCTCTAATGGGCAATTTAAAATCGGGTTCTCCCCTTGACCCATGCCCTGCTAAATTTCTAGCGAAAGTCGCGGAGGTGATCAACCCGCTGGCTAACCCGCTGTTAAATCTTTCGCTGAGGCTTGGTGTGGTCCCGCAAACCTGGAAGCAGGCGATGGTGATTCCCTTGCTCAAAAAACCTGGTCTAGATCCGAAGGCCCCTGTTAATTATAGGCCCATCTCTCTGCTGTCGGCCCTCACGAAGATTCTGGAAAAGCACGTTCAAGGCGTGCTTTCCAATTTTCTTGAATCTAATGAGATCCTGCATGCCACCCAATCGGGCTTTCGTCCCCATCTCAGCACAGAGACAGCGCTCCTGGAGGTCTCGGAAACCATTAAAGGGGTTCTGGACTCTGGGGGCAAAGTCATGCTGGTGATGTTAGACTTGTCGGCGGCGTTCGACACCGTTCCCCATGATGGTCTTCTCGCTAGACTCTTCGAGATAGGCCTACGGGGGACGGTGTTCGACTGGTTTTCCTCCTTTCTAGCCGGCCGCCGGCAAACGATCTGGGCCCCGCCTGATTCCGCCGTGATGCCGCCTCTGGGAGTCGGGGTCCCTCAGGGCTCTATTTTGAGCCCGACCCTCTTCAACATCATTATGACCCCGTTGGCGGCGTTGGTGGAGTCGCATGGTGCCCAGATCGTATCCTACGCGGATGACACCCAGCTCCTCTTCTCTTGTAAGAGAGGAGGTGACTTTGATGGGGAGAGTATTCGGGATTGCCTTGGGGCTGTTTTTCATTGGTTCCATCTGAACAGCCTTAAGTGCAATTCCGACAAGTCCGAAGTACTTTTCTTTGGGTGTGACACAGAGCCAGATTGGCAGACTTGGTGGCCAATGAATATGTTCCCTCCGTCTTGCTCCTCTCAGGTTGCTAAGAATCTGGGGGTGAAGATGGAGGATGTATGTCGTTACAACGCATACTTTTACTCCGCATACCATTACAACGCGGTTTTTACAACGCATACCATTACAACGCATAGCGCTTTGAGGTGCTGGATAGTGGTAAGTATAATTTACTATTCTAACTCCAGTCCCCGTGGACCCTAGGGAAGGTGTTGGATAGTAAATTAAACTTACCTCTTATCCTAGAGCGCCCCCCAGCGCAATGCGTTGTAATGTCATGCGTTGTAATGCCTGCGTTGTAATGGTAGTGCGGAGTAAAAGTTGCGTTGTAACGGGTGTATACCGAAGATGGATAACAGGCTAACCTTGAAATCCCAGATCCTGGGGGTGTCGGGCATCTGCTTTGGCATCCTTAGGATGCTGCGGAGGTTCCTTCCTCTGTTATCCGTGGAACATAGGACGCTGACAGTCCAGGCTCTGATTGGGTCCAGGTTGGATTATTCCAACATTCTTTACCTGGGCCTTCCAGAGTACTTGCTGCAGCGGCTTCAAGTGGTGCAGAACGCCGCTGACAGGGCAATTTTCGGTCTAAGCAGGCGCTCCAGTGCCTCGGGCCTGTTGGCAACTTTGCATTGGCTTCCCATCCGCAAGAGGATCGCCTTTAAGGCGCTGACCTTGGCCTATAAAGCTCTTCACAAGGGGGGAGCTAAGTACCTCCAAAAGAGACTGGTCTTTTATCAACCGACCAGGTCTCTGAGGTCGGAATCCCTGCACCTTGCTGTTGTCCCTCGGGTAAAGAAAGCGCGCCTCGGAGGCCGCTCTTTTGGATTGCTGGCATCACAGCTGTGGAACTCTTTGCCACTGGCTCTGCGGGGAGCCACTAGCTTGCTGGCTTTTAGGAAAGGCCTTAAAACTTGGCTGTTCACTCAGTAGCCGGTCTCTCGTGAATCTTTGGCTCACACTTCTTTTATTCTTTTATCTGGTGTTATGTTAGTATGTCGCAGTTTTTTTCTCTTTCTCCAATAAAGCGCCGGGACACTCTTTTTGAGTAGCCGAGCGCTATAGAAATGAATAATTAACATAACATAATTAACATAACAATCCATCAAACAGACTGAAAAAAACAATCACAAAAGAAGGAAGCCAAATGCAAACTCAGGAAAATATCAGGGCACCACACAAAATGGCCCATAAGGGCCATAATCACCCCTCCATGGAAGGATCCAACCTAAAAAAGTTTAAGCAGGGTTGTTCCCTCCAGGGCCTGAAAGGAAGCCATTGCAGCAGCCATATCCAGGAGAGCATGGGCCAGAGCTGCTCAGCAGATGGCCCAGCAACCACCACAGTATTCACCGAAACAGTCAAAGTGCCGGAAAACCCCAAGGCCTCTGCAGCATACAGTCTTTAGACAGCAGACCCAAAGAAATCAGAGCAGAGAAAGGACCACTGCAATACCAAGACCTGAACCCTCAAACTCCGAATTGAGAGGCCACATAAATGGACCAGCAAGACTAAAGAATCGGAAACAGACCTTCACAGGAAACTCTACCTGAAAGCCGACTGGGTGTCAGGGTAATGCCATCAACAAGCGTTCCTTATGTGCCTGCAGTTCCATTGGGTTGGACAGGAGGCAGGGCAAGAATGCACCTCCCAGATAGAGTGGAGTCGTAATTTTGAAACCAGGCAACTGGCGGTTCGCATGTTACAAAATGTTTCGACCGCGAAGCGCGACGCTTCAAAATACTTTGGCAGAGACACCACACGCCTGCCATGTATACCCAGACCAGGGGAATAGTTGAACATAAATACCAACCACATAAACAACCCCAAGCCTGTCACAGAGATCTTCCTGGGAGATTATTTAGTGCATTATGCGCGCCATACAAGTGGGCTTACAGTGCATAAGACTCTAGCTGTTAAGGATTGCTTTAAGTAAAGGTTCATTTGCTCCACATCTGTATTGCCCGCTGGCCTGTAATAGACAAAAATTTCACCAGCACCACTCAAGACTGCATTGCATCCATGTACGCCTTAGAGGCGAATGCCGGACCATGGTCAGAATGGAAGGTGCCACATGCAAAAATTTCCACAAAGACACGCAACTCCCTGATGACATTTCGAGCGTCAGCACTGCGTTGTGTCCAAACCCACATGGAGAGGGTGCATGAATCAAATGCAACTAAGATGTATTTATAAGCAGTATCCGAAAAAAAGCACTACAGTGATCAAGATATACACAACAATAGGCTTATTAGAGATGCAGAACTGAGTTTGTGGTGGACGTGCAACCGTAAATGGTTTGATCTGCTGACAGTTGTTACAAGAAAGTATATAATTATGAGTTTGTTTATATAAACCACACCACCAGTAATGTTGCTGCACAATTGAAACACTCGCCGAAACCCCAGCATGTGCCGAAGCAATGCCTTTGTGCGCTACTGTGATCAAAGAAAGTCTGCGGTCCGCGTTGGGAATTAACCTGTCACCAATGTCATAAATTCTTACATAAGGTACTCTATCATGACTTAAATGATACGAATACTTCGAAGGGAACCCTTGCGGGTACTTACCAACTTTCTCAGTGGCAGCAATAGCTGCCAAAATTTCATTATCAATCTAAGTCATGGATCTTGTAATGGCTGCAACTGAACACGTGGCTAATGCTGATTTAGCTGCTTCGTCAGCCAAATTATTACCGACAGCTTATCTAAAACCAAAACAATGTTAATTTCTAATCAGCACTCAATAGACTACAACATCTGCATAGAAGGTAAAAGGCTTGAAAGGGTCTCAAATTATTAATATTTGGGATATTTTGTTGGCGATAAGATGACTCTAAAAGCCCAGAAACATTACCTTACGCAACGAACCGGAGCCTTGATCTTTGCATTTAGCTCTCTGTACAAAAAACTAGAGGGCCCCTCGTTTAAACCACTACTAACGGTAATTGCAGCTAAAGCCCTTTCCACATTAACATACGCAAGCGCAGCAATGCACGGTAAGGATGGTGCCTTGTTAAATACCTTGACTACCAAAATTTATAAGAAAGTTTTTCAACTTCCCGCACTGCTTCACCAGCGCAAATGCGCCTAGAATTTGGTCTCATGAATGAGGCAGTGGGAAGACTATACACGTGCATTAAAACCTGGTACCGCATCAAAATGAATGCCACTGACAATAACTTAAACACATTTTTGTGGCAAGAAGTCGAAATGGGAACCAGATCAGAGGCAAACAAATTCCTGACTAAAGCACTGGAATTAACACGCACCGTCCAGTTATGGGATAAAAATTTGCCAGTTAACTCATTTAAACAGGTAATAAACAAAGCCGCCAAATTACATTCTCTACTTATTGACAAGGAGATCTTTTCCCATCCTTCACATTCTTGGGTTGCAATTAACAGCTACAAACTTCTTACTCCGGCGCTCTACTTGGACTCTACATACTCAGTTTTTACCAAAAAAAGGTTGATGGCTCTAAGATTTGGAAAATACCCAACGCTGGCTGATGCACCAGCCTGGAAACACACGGGATCCATTGCCTGTCGGCTCTGCGATTATAAAAAAGAGGATATAATCCATATTATTTGTCATTGTACAAAGCTGAAACAGGAGCGAATGCTTCTTTTAAAGAATCACTTTCTGACTAAGGGATTACGCACCTGCAGGTCAGCTATTATAGGCTGCTTGGACTCTACGGACACACAAATCAACTGTAAGATTGTAAAGTTTCTGCTTGCCTTTGAAAAACGCTTGATGATTGACTAATACCTCTAATACTGTAGTGTGATTTTCTGAAATCTCATTTTCGTGTCCTTTTAACGAGTATTTGAATTCTATCTTGATGTAAATTTTGAACATGTATTTTTTAACTAATTTTAACATTTTTATATTGTGTCACAAGTGCAAAGGAAATTTGTTATGGTTTTAATTAACTGAACAATAAAGTTTAAATAAATAAATAAATATTACCGACAGCGTGTGCTCCCATGTGCTGGTGGCCAAGAGTGTGAATCACCTGTGTGAGAGGCAGACGTTCTTTAAGATCTGCCACTTGAACCCAAAGCATCTTATACTTAATTGCGCTGCCTTTGGAATCACGATAGTCATTCTGAGACCAGAAGAATAAGTTATCGCTGAAAGACTGTTACTAAAGACAGGGGTCCCTAGAACAAGGAAGTTGAGCATTTGAATCAACATACGGTAAATAGACAGTATGTTCTTTGTCCAGCCGGACAGAGTTTTATTTTGACAGGTATAAATAATAACATATATTTGAGAGGTAATCCTAAGGGGGCACAGCCTGGGACCCAGACAGAACAAGACAAAACATCAATTTTAGGCAAAAACAGGCGAAGCGGTCCGTTTCCTAGCATTCGGGGACAGACTTAATTTAATCAAGGTACCATTGTGCAATACATTCTAAATTTTTAAGAGACATATGGTACGTAGGTGTCGCCGTTTTGATGCCGAAACTTAGATGTGTGGCATCATCTTCAGGACAGTAATATAAAGCATGCCTGTCTTAAATTCATACAATTGCCTTTCAGTCACACATAACATTTAAACGTGAAATTGTCTACAGAAAGAATTGTTTAGTGGAGAGAAATTGAGAAAAGAAGAAAATAAATAATATTGTTTAAAATCAATTTGCTAGGCATGGCATTCATTGACTTGGATTTGACATTCAATGGTTACAAAGTTGTACATTTGATTTAGTTACAAAGCAAGTGGCCCTATTTTTTTATCAAATAATGCTACAGTCGTGAAATAGTTCATAAGATGTGCCTTATACTTCGTGCAAGGTAAGAGAAGGTGGAATCATTATAATTCAGAGGAAGATCATGCTGAGAGGGCAGTTGGGCGATAGCAATATGCTCGGGCGAGTGCGGCTCATATAATCAATGCCGTATGAAGCGCGGTGATGGAAAGGAATGCAGCGCATTTAAGTGAGATAAAGCTTGGTGGTGGGGCTGGCGCGGTGAGACAGTTATTACAGTGTACTACGGCGCAATCAGGAATCTCTTTTAAGCGTGTTGTATTAAAAACTAGTATATGCAGTACTGGCGGTAATACATAGAAATATGGCATAAACAGGTGCCTTTTGAGGCCTAGAAAGAGGCAGTGATTTCAGTGAGACAGGGGACTGCTAAAAAACATAGTGAGGGCGCATTTACAACTAAGACAGTTATTACGGTGTACAACGGCATAATCAGGAGGCTACATGAAGCGTGTTGTATAGAAACAGGTTGGTGCAGTGCAGGTAGCTGATACTAATTAATACGGCGCATACAGATGGAGCAAGTGATTTGGGAAAGATGTGCTCACTACGACGCATAGGGAGTGTACGGAGCAGTGGAACGGGTGATTTGACAAGGGGATAATACACAAAGTAGGGAAGGGAATTACCGTGGATTTCGCCAATCCGTCCCAATTAGCAAAAGTGAGTGGAGAGTTGGCGGGTTAGATCCTTGGTGCGTGACAATACCCTGGAAGAGAAGTTCCACAATTAAGGAGACGTGCGCTTTGGTGGACCAACATGCTGGGGTCAGTTCATGGAAATATGCTTACTCAAATTAGGTGGGTATGTCAGTCTCACGCAATATGGGGAAAGGCCGTCGCGGATAGCGATATTCGGCAGTATCAAATAGAAACTCGAGCCATGTTGGAGCCAGACGAGTGGCTGCCTATTTTTATCATAATTGTACATGTGTAATAGGTTTTCTTACATTAGTAGCTCGTTTTAGGCCTTTAGGCCTATTTATATTTTGTTCCAGGTACAATGGCTTGCTAGAAGCGAAACGAAATCAAGATTTTCCCTTGTATTCCATGTAAAGAATTTTTCTCAATCTGAAAAACCATCATCGCTTTGCATGTAAGCAATTGTTGAAAAAGGTGTAAAATCGATGTCTTGCATTTATTCCAAGCGTAATGCCTGACTGAATGGTATATTTTGTAACGGCTAGCCCAGCCATGCTTCAAAGAAGAGCTTTGTCTTCCGCCCTTGATGTGGATACACGTCTTTCCTTCCGTTCTTGGAATCGAGGCCTAGTGGCCGAGAGCCATGTAAGGCAAAGTCCGGCGGGAATAAAAGACAGTTTTAGCAGAACAAGGGAAAGCGGATGCCGTCCACACCACCAGTGGAAAAAATATCAACAAACCCCTTCAA
Source organism: Lissotriton vulgaris (assembly GCF_964263255.1). NCBI lineage: Eukaryota > Metazoa > Chordata > Amphibia > Caudata > Salamandridae > Lissotriton > Lissotriton vulgaris. The sequence continues at coordinate 580,356,620 of NC_141694.1, forward strand.
CGTGAAACTCGAACTGCCCTTGCACTCGCCCTTTTCTGTTTACAACCACAAAGGGGGTTTCAGGTTGTGGACGGCCGTAGGATAGGATTATACTATTCTGGCAGGGGGGTGCAGCTAAAAATAGGCCTGCGGATTGCAGAGCCGCCAGAGGAATGTGGAACACTTGTACTTCGAACCACGCTGACTTTGGTAATAATTTCCCTAAAGACGAGTTACTAATGTTGCCAAATAGTGAGGCTTTTAATAGGCTTTAATAATGTGTATCATGCGAGCCCAGCCGCACAAAGGCACCGAGTGTAGTTCAGTCATTACGGAAAATAGCAATGTTTCCCCCTCGCACTAATGTGCCTTAATGAAGCAGCCATGGGAAGGCCCAATCCACCTATGGCTTCTTCTGTCTTTGGGCCGTGCTTCTGGTCCAAGAAAGCCATCTTTGCGGAGCAGGTCCCCATCCATGAAACAAGCCTGCCATTGCGACTAACCTTAATGTACCTGTCTGCACCTCATACGTCCTGAGTGGGAAGCCCAGGGGTGGATCCTGGCAAACAGGTTTATCGAGAGACAGAGATAAAAAAAGAGAAACGGGCAGGAGAGCCTGGTGGGGGGCGGGAATACGAGTGAGGGGAGGAGAATGGAGGGGGAGGCAAGGAGTGTGGCAAATGGTTTGAGGGAAGCGGATGGGGGCGGGAGAGCCTACGAGAGAAGCACACAGTCCTCGGAAACTAAATCATGATAAAAAATGCACATGAAATGAAGCAACACAGGGAAAGTGAAAGTAAGAAGCACACAGTCCTCGGAAAGTAAAACATGAAAAAAATGCACATGAAAGAAGCAACACGGGGAAACTGAAAGTAAGAAGCACACAGTCCTCGGAAACTAAAACATGAAAAAAAATGCACATGAAATGAAGCAACACGGGGAAACTGAAAGTAAGGCCGGCCTGATGCCGGCCATGAATAATTAGGGGAGTAGAGGCCGAGAAACTGAAAGTACGGCCGGCCTGAGGCCGGCCATGAATAATTAGGGGAGGAGAAGCTGCAGAGCGCACGCTGGGCGAAGCCCTTTGATGTGCTGTGCGGCCGTGAATGCGCGTGCTTGTTTAATCACGTGATTCACATGAACTTAAAGAAAACCGCGGCTGAAAGCCCGTGGTTTGACGAGGATTTTGCTGACATGAATTCTCGCTCCGCTCAATGCGCTTGCGCGCATTGATAGGTCGCGAGACCTAAAAACTCCTGTGTCTGAAGAGACGAGTCAAAGATATACGTGACATCTGGAGACGTCAAAGAAGAAGGACCCAACGTGGATGCAAAGCTTTAGAGTTAGGTACACTCGCCTTTGTCACTGCTTCAAGTGCAGGGTAAGGTGTCACCCCCAAAATTCGTTTCCCCTGTGCCGGTGCACATTTCTTCAGAATCACCATCTGCACAGCTGTCAAGACTTTTTCAACTGTGGAAAACCGCAACTCGGCAGAAGTGTACAAATGTGACTTGTAAGCAATAGGTACTGTGTCACCTTCATTAAAAGTCAAGTAAGTGAAACAAACCGCGCCTGGTACAATTCTTATCACCAGGTTTGTGTGGTTATCAAGTGTTAACAAATATTTAGATTCAAGAAGATCAGACTGCAATGATTGCAGAATAACTGAATGTCCCGGAAGCCAGGAGGCTTTTGAAAATGTAGGTTGTATCAAAGCGTAAAGAGGCTTGATACACTGGGCATATTCGGGATTATACGTTCACCCGAAGTTCAAAAATCCCAGCAAAGACTGTAGTTTTTTCAGGGTTGTAGGAGGTCGCAAATGTGCGCATTTCTCCAAGAACTTAGGCGTCAAGCCTCTACCTTCATTATTGAGCTCATAGCCCAAAAACAACAATGTGTACTCTGCAATGTGTGATTTTGCAATGTTAACTTCCTATCCATAGTCCACAAACAAAATAATGATGCGGTCCACGCAGAAAAGATGCGGCCATAATTAATTGTTCATGAGATAAATATTGTCAACGTACGAGTACACATCTGAGTCTATGCTGTCTAGCAAAGAGACAAAACTGGTGGCGAATACTCCCATGCTGTTTTTGTAGCCAATTGCTAATCGCCCAAATTGGTTTTGTTTTCTGTCGGTGGTGAATGCGGTCCATTGACTGCATGCAGGGGACAGATTGTGACTGAAAAAGCCATTGGAAATATCAAGTGTAGTTTTATATTTTTATGAACAAGAGCAAAACTATGGGAGTTCAAATGCCGGTAATCCAATACTAAGCAGTAAGACCCATCGGGATCGGTTACGGTAAAAACAGGGTTATTCATTGGTGACACACATGTCTCAATCACTCCTTGATACTCTAACTGAGTCTGAATCTCAGAAATGGGACCTGTAGCTTCCTGCCAGAGGGGATATTGGGGTTGAGGCTGTGGCATAGACCGCAATGGTATCTCATGCGGTGGAGAATCTTTATCCCAGCCCACATGAGTACAGTACAGTGCCCATGCAAGCACCGAAGCCCACTCTTCTGCAAAAGCCTCTGCATGCTCCTTGGAGATGCTATGTGAACAACTCGGAAGTATTACCTCCTCCCCTTTCGGAGAGGCCAGAACAAAAGGTGGGGGCCGATCTGGCTCCACTAATAAAATGTCATACAAAGAAGACAGATTGTCCCAAAAAATCCCTTTAACCACGCGTTGTATGTCACCTTCAATTAGAAAAAAACGATATCATATAATCTGTGAACATTTGGTTTTATTTTTGGCACTCATCACTTTTAGGACAGCGTTTCTGGTCCGTCAAAGCGCATTTTGGCCGTTTGAGCGGAGAAACGCTGTCACAAACCAGCATTTTCACTCACTTCCGGTTCGCCACTTAGGGTTACCGCTTTAGTGGCCAAACTCGGAAGAGTACTTGATTGCAAGCGGAGCAGCCACTCAGCAGGCAGTAGGTCGGTGACAGAGCGGGCAAGTGAGGTCTGAATCTCACTTTTCTTCTACTTAAGGTTCCGCTTGACCATAGGTATATCCTCTAGCAGAAATTTTTAAAAATAACTATTTTGCACTGTGATTTTACCATTTAGTTTTTTTTTGGCACTCAGCACTTTTAGGACAGTGTTTCCGGTACGCTGCGGTGCATTTTGGCAGTTTGAGTGGAGAAACGCTGTCACAAACCAGCATTTGCACTCACGTCAGGTTCGCCACTGAGTGTTACCTCTCTAGTAGCTGAACGTGGAAGAGTACTTCAACACATGTTCCACCGGACGTGCAGCGGACGCGTGCAGAGGGTGCGTGCAGCGGGCGCACACAGTGGGCATGCCAAAGGCAAGCACGTCTGCGCCCGTCCGCGCCCTGAACGGGGCCAGGGCCAGAGATGATGCCAGTTCCACCCCAGCACTCAGATATACAAAAAATGAACTAATGAAGCACAGCAGAATTGATGGGATTTGTAAAACTCTGTTCTGTGTAGCGAATATGGAAGGCCCGATAATATGTAGAACATGTAGGGCGACCTTGGGTGACACTGGTAGCAAGATCGGGCAGGTGTTTCCTGAAGTATTAAGCCCCCCCAAACAACTACACTGTGTACTACTTACTAAGCTGGACTTGGACTGCCATTTTGTCACAGAAACATGGCTGAATGAATGCTCAAACCCAGACAGCGTGCAAGCCCTCCCATCAGACAAAACTTAACCAGACAAGACCGAATTGGAGAGGGAGGAGGGGGGCAAGCAATAATTTTCAAACAACACTTGAATCTCTTGCCTAGCAGTCCCATAGAACTAAGAGAAGCCGAATGTCTGTCCTTCTGTTTTCAACTAGACGGTAGAATTGCGTTTTCGGGAGTGCTGTTCTACAGACCACCAGGCTCTACCACAAATTTCCTGGATAAACTAGGAGATAGCATCAGCTCCATAGTGACCAAATGCACCAAGTTCACTATTTTAGGAGATTTTAACCCCTTCCATGCTCATGACGAGCTCAGCTCGTCATGCAGCACAATGCTCGTGTGCTTATGACGAGCTGAGCTCGTCATGAACAAGGGGTTCAAGGGAGTTCAGCATCCAGGGAGAATTGCTGTAGCATTGAAGGTGTTAACATTCATTTAGAGGCTAAGGATATTCCCAATATCAGATTTTTTCTGGAAACTATCAGCTCTTTTGGTATAAAACAACTAGTAGAGGACCCTACGCACGATGCAGGACACACCCTAGACAGGATATGCACAAACAGGAGCAGCCTCTTCACAGAGCCCCCCATTACGCTCTCTTGGTCAGACCACAAGGTCATTCCATTGAACCTGGAATATAAAATAAACCCAGTTGAGAAATCCATGGGACATACCGGTCCCCTGGGTAGAAGTAAATGGAACAGCATTCTTAACAATCCAGAACTACTATCTTGGGCCGAAGCAAGTAAACCCATCTTCACGGGTAATCCCTCAGTAGATAACAATAGGTTTAACAAATGGCTATCATCCCTAGCGGATAACCTAGCGCCAACTACTCGTCTCAGAAAGTGTACCACACACAAAGAGTCTGCACCTTGGTTTACTCCCGGTCTTAAGGATCGACAGAGCCAATGCAGGAAACTAGAAAGAAAATGGAGAAGGGACTATGCTTCTGAGAACCTTAAGCTCCTAAAAATTGCTCTCAGACATTACCACCATCAAATCAAGACAGAAAAGAAGGCTCACTACTCCAACCTAATTAATCAGGCAGTGGCTGATCAGAAACTTATTGTTAACTCCTTCCATGCTGATGACGGAACCGCTCCGTCATCAGCTACGGTTGAGCTGTGCTGATGACGGAGCGGTTCCGTCATGGCCCGGGCGCTGCGCCTGCGCGGCGCTGATTTCGCGCCTGCGCGGCGCGTTCTATTGAGCGGGGCGGGCCATGACGGAACCGCTCCGTCACCAGCACAGCTCAACCGCGGCTGGTGACGGAGCGGTTCTGTCACCAGCATGCGGCCGCCGCGCGGCCGCCCCGGCCTGATAGCGCTGCGGGGGAATAGCCGCCGCAGCAAAAGGGTTAATATTGTGAAATCCTACATAAACCCAAAGCTATTAGGTCAGGAAATTCAACTCCCACAAGATTAATGTGACCGAATCGCAGAATATTTTGAGCAAAAAAATCACTGACCTGTCGAAAGATTTTATTGAACCTATCTCCCCGTTTAAAAATCTTTCATCTTTAGGGACCACAGGAGAATTCTCTTGTTTTCAAGGAATCAGTATGGAACAGTCCAGACAAGCCAACCTCTCCTGCAAATCAGGCTCACCATTTGTCCCATGCACCCCAAGAATATGTCACGCACTTGTGGATATTATGAACCCAAGGGTAAACAATTTGATTAACTCTTCATTTGAATACGCTAGTTTACCCAACAGCTGGAAGATTGCAGCAGTAAAACCCCTGCAAAAAGGAAACTGCAGACCCCACCACTTTATCCAACCTTAGATCCATATCATTGCTACCTTGGGTGAGTAAGATAGTGGAGAAGCTGGTTAACAAGCAATTAAATGATTTCCTCCAAAAAGAAGATATCTTGCACACCAAACAATCTGGCTTCAGACCTGGGCATTCAACAGAGTCAGTACTGAATCATACCACGGAAACATTAAAGTTTGCCTTAGACCAAGGCAAAGACACAGTGCTGTTTCTGTTGGATTTATCGGCGGCGTTCGACACGGTCTCCCATGATATTTTGAGGGACAGACTCAAGTTGAGCGGCATTACTAATAAGGCGCTTGCTTGGTTCTCATCATTTTTAGACAACAGACTCAAATCCTCAGAAAAACAGCTATCAGCAGGCTTGTCACAGGGTTCTTCTTTGAGCCTGACACTGTTTAATTTATATTTGACCCCATTGCTTACTTTAATTGACTCCTTTGATGTAGAAGCTATTAAATATGTAGACGACACCCAGATTATTCTTACCTTAGACAAAAAGTCCCCCACTGCAGAAGAGAAATTCCACCACTGCCTAACGAATGTCATGAACTGGATGGTACTTAATCATCTGAAGTGTAACAGCCAGAAAACAGAAATCATGCTGTTTGGGAAGGCCAATCCCTTCACACTCAGTCAGTGGTTGCCGGCCAACACAGTTCCACCACCAAACACTTCAGTTACAGCATGTAACCTAGGAATCAAGTTTGATCCAACCTTATCTTTTCACTGCCAAGTCACAGTGGTTGGTATGAGCTTTCACACCATAAAAAATATTGAAGAAGTTCTTAGATATTCTCCCACTGAATGCAAGGAAGACAGTGGCTGTTGCAATAATCTTGGCCCGTTTGGACTACTGCACCAGCCTCTATGCAGGGACAAATAAAGCCATTCTGAAAAAGCTACAGGTGGCCCAGAACGCTACAGCCAGGCTGGTACTTCGTCTTCCAAGAGGATCTTCATCAGAGGCAGCACTCAAACGACTGCACTGGTTGCCAAACCATAAAAGGATCCTATTTAAAGTCCTAGTAATCATGTTTAAAACCCTAAAGGCAGCAGGGACGGCCTATCTCAGGTCAAGAATACACCCTTATATCACGCAACCCCTGCTGCGGTCAACCTCAGGCAATCTCCTAGCAGCCCCCAGTTATCGCCTGAAAAGTAAAGGGGGTAAAACCACTGCAGTACTAGGAACCAAGGCCTGGAATATGTTGACACTTCAGTTGAGATTGGCACAATCAGAACCTCTTTTCAGGAAGCTTCTAAAAACATAGATGTTTTTCGCACATGAAAAGTTGGTACCCTCTCTCATCTGAGCTTCTTCCCTTGCTGTGCCCCTTTATTTGTCCCACACCACACACCCTACATGCCAGCGCCAAGATACTCCGTGGAGTGAATGTTGCGCTTTATAAATTCTTTCATTCATTCATTCATTCATTCAAGGGGAGCCACTGAAGAGTCTGCCGTTTCAACTGTAATATAAGTGTCAGTTGCTGTTGCAACCAGAAATGGATGCAGTGCTTGCCGTACTATGGAAACCGTCGCCGCGCTGTCTAGCAGAGTCACTGCCCAGGTTAGATTCTGGAGCCGGGTGTTCACCGTCTGTGGCATATCTCGCTGTTAAGGCTGCAACTTTCTTTTTCTGAAACTGAGGGCGCTGACGAGGAAAGTTGTCTTGTTTTCCCTTGCCATCAGAATGAAGAGGCTGATCACGTAGTATTGTTGTACCCCAACCTCTGCTGCGATCCAGGCGTAAACCTCCACTGGATTGAGAGCCTGATGTTTCCTGTAAAGAATGAGGAAAACGCTTATCAGGAACCTGAAACCTGTCTGGAGACCTAATTCCCTCATGGTCGCGCAAATCATAAGTGGGCTGAGAAGACTCAGGTGCTGGTGACGCAGCATGTGACTCTTGTTTCTGTTGTTGCTTTCCCTGTTTCTTTGTTTTCTAATTCTTTTTAGAAAATAATGGATGCTCATCTTTATCAGACTGAGACTTCTGTTGTGTCTGTGGTGGTATTTTAGCAAAAGGTGCCATTAAACCAAATGTGGTGTTGCCATGCTGTTAGCGGAACTTCAAGAGTCCTATATGGCCGATATATATAAGGAGGTACCGTGGGAGTGTATACATGGAACAATTTATCGGTTCCATCCATAGCCAGAAAGGTGACCCAAGAATAAAATACCTCAAATCGGTAAGCTGGATCAGCTTCAACCACAAAGATAAGGTCGACACCCGTGCCTGGCATCCCATAATCAGTGAAATGATGATGGAGGGCGGCGCAGGTATGTCCAGCGATATCTATATTAGCCATTAAGAGAAAGAAATAATAACAACCTAATGCGCTGCAGTGCAATAAAGGGTCTAACTATACAAGAAAAACACTTTTTATAATATCAAGCTCGAAAACAACCTATAAAAACATCAATATAGGTAAGTTACACCATCACAGCTGTTTCCAGAAACAGAAGCGAGGGTATTGTGAACAAGCACAAGACATACTCAAGTGTCTCGCAAACAAGTACCAGACCAAACGGTGGGCACCATGTTGCAGGGATTCTGCACATATACAGAACTATGCGCAGGAAACCAGGACCTCGGTGTATAGTGGTGTACCAACAACCCACCTCCCGGAACCCCAATCCGACTAGCTATAGTGTTTCATTTGTTCTCCTTACTACAGCAAAGCTACCAATAATTAGACATCTTAGAACGTGTCACTCCGTCCCACTCACTAATCGCAGAAACAAGAACACTCTTTCGCTCTCTCACTCATACTTGTCCACAACATGAGTAGTCAGAGACAAAGTATAGTTTAAAATGTTTATTTTAACTAACGTGCTCTATAATGCAGTACACAATCCAATACTAGTAGCAAACTGCATAAACACAATATAGTGAGCATTGATACAATTCTATAGAATACAAACAGGGATATCATGTTATAAAGGTAGTGGATAAAGGAGTACTGTGCCTTACCACCCTCACCATGCTAGGAGCTAGTTGATTATAATTATAGAAGACCTCTGGGCTTTGTCATGGGGGACCCCATACCTCCAAGACTAGATGCAAAGGTTTACATCTCCAGACAAGCACAGCTCTTCTCCTCTGAAAAGGTTCTCCAAGTGCCCTAACATGCATGCAATGAAATATTAAAAGCAATCAATTTTCAGTAGTGCAGCTGTGCTCTTGTATTGTGTCTACGTGCGTGGGGCTGACCAAAGCAGATTACCAAGGGATGTTGTTTTTTTTACCTTGAACATTATGTGCAGACGAAGACCACAGAGTACAGCAAGGAACGTGAAAGGCAGACAGTTCTCATGTAAAAACACACAAGCAGAGTATTTTCGAAAACTAAGGCTTATAGTAATGTTGCAAAAGCGGCAGCATGGCTGCCAAGCTTACACTAACTCATGCTAACTTAGCAATGTCCACAGTTAATCCCATATCCTCACTACACCGGATGAGTCAGGGATGGGCTGAATAGACCTGGGCTATATGTAGAGTAGTGGGAGGAGATTTCCTTGCACCTAAATGGGCCTGGCCTACCTTGGACAATGCTGTCTCCGCCTCTTGCCAAGAAGCCGGGCCCAAGCGGACAGAAATGGTTTGGGCTAGGCACAGACACTCTCTGTCCAAAAGAACAAAGAGAAACTGAGTACAATTATTGGGGCCCAGACCCCATAATTTTTGACCTCGCTGGAATCAAGGAACGTGCCAAGACGATGAGCTGGAAGAACTGCCAGAAGGAATACTTCCCCTTTGTAGTGTTGTTGCTTTGTTGGGTTGGCCTGCATTTGCTGCTTCTGCTTTGAGCAGGAAAAGGACTCAACTGACATTTCTTTACTTGTGCAAAGTATTTCCAAGGGTTTGAAGTAGAGCTTACCTCCTGATCTGAAGTCTCAGGGACCACAAAGACTTCACCCTCCTCAGAAACCGCCTCTGGAACCGTGTTTTCAGTTGCCACAGAGGGGGAAAAGCAACCGACTTCATCGCTGACTCCGTGTCCTGAAGGCACCGCAGAAGGAACTGCCGCATCTCACACCACAACCCTGGTCTCACCAACAATGACCACTGCCACCGAGCCGCTGCTTACACCATGACCTGTTGGCACCACCCTCCGCACCGCATTGCTTCACTTCACCGCCCTGGTTTACCAACACCTTCACTGCTTGCTGATTTCAACACCTGTGATCGCATCGTGGCTTGGGGTCACTGCTCTTAAGTTTTAAGATTTACCACCTCTTCCCACACCGCAGTCTGGAGTGTCCAAAGCCAGCACCCACCATCCGGCCCTGTCGCTTACACCGTGATCTGCCAGCACCTCAACAAGCACAGCCTCACTCCACATCACAGCCCTGCTCTTACTCACACCGCTGGGCAACCGTCACCGAGCTACTCCATACACCGCACCTTGAGGGCACTGCACAGTGCACCGTTTCACTTCACATAGCAACTGCGATGGTTACCACAGCAAAAAGGTACTGTTTACAAGTCTTCCAATACCGCGTCCAATATGGTCAGATGGACCTGATGGATTCTGTTGTTTTCAGTATCGCAGTAGCAGCTGACGGAGCTACCGACTCCAAGGAACTGCATTTATAAGGTTCTTCTTGCAAAGTGCATATTTGTAAGTACTCTTTGTTGGGTTCTTATTGTTTTGGTCTTGTTTTGAATATATAAAGCATTGGATAGTTTTCTAAACTGGTGTGGTGTCCTTTTGTAGTGTTTTCACTGCATTACTGCTGATTATGTGCAATTTTATGCTTTACACACTGCCTCTGAGATAAGCCTGACTGCTCGTGCCAAGCTATCAAGGGGTGAGTAGGAGTTATTTCAGTTGTGTATCCCCCTTATCCTGACTAGGAAGAAGGGTCCCTACTTGGACAAATGTGCACTCCTTTGCCAACTATAGACCCCCATTTCTAACACATAAATACCTGTAGCCAAGCTGATAATCTGCTTCAGAAAAAAGAAACAGGAAGTCCTTCCCAGGAAGCCTGGGTATGCACATTCAAGCAGGGAATCTTAGAGGCAGATTTATAAAATACTTGGCACAGTGCAAAGTAACGTAAAGTGAAGCTAACTGCCAAAAAGTCTTTCCAGCACAAACCTTTTCTGAGCTGGAAAGTTGCACTATAAATAATGCAAATAGCAATTTGTGATGCTTTACGATCCTACGTTTTACTTTGCATCAAGGAGGCTTCCCATGGTTGGGTCATGGGTGTTCTCATGCTCCGCCATTGTTTTTGAAGCAAAGTCTTATATACTAAAATTGGTGGACAGGGCTTGAGGCAGGTGCTAAGATTTCATTTTAATTTCCCTCTACTTTTCACAAATGTCATGATTACTGCACTGCACAGCATATATCTAATGTAAAAAAAGTTTTAGATTTAGTCTGAACATAATATATAGTACTGGAAGGGTGTGCTTCCAGTGAAAAATCTGTGCTACACACTATGGTGCAAAGGAGGGTGCATGGGCTAGCCAGCCTGTTTGTGCACTAGCACTGGGGAGGAGAACAGAAGTGCCATATTTTAGTTGATATGGCTCTGCAATGCGCTTTCCCTCTAGCGCAATTCAGTGCAGCTGCATTGAGCACTTTGCTACATTGCTCTACTTGTTAACCAGGGACAGAATGAATAGGAGCCCAGCAGCATCAGTTCCACCTTTGCCTAGGATGGCCTCTCATCTTTTTATAAATTACAGAGAGCTATGTACTTTGTGTAGTTACCTGTAGATTAGAAATAAATGTGCTGAAGTGTGAGCAATAAGGTTTTGAAGATCATTTACTGAATAGTGTTATGGAATAAAGCACAGTTAATATTAATGTATATATTTATCTGTCTTTAGAATTAAATCCTGATCACTCAAAATAAAGTATTGGGATAATGTAAGAGCTTGAATGCTTTTGGAAGGCTTCTTCCTCAGGGTAATAAAAAATGGTGAATTTGACGCACCATAAGGCCATTGTATATGTGAATGCTTTCACACTGAGATTCATCAAATGTTTGTAGCAGCATTTCAGACCATTATTCCTCCAAGAATGTTAGAGTCTGATCCCCTCTTCTGTTTAACGAATAAGATGATAACAAGAATGAAAGGAGGAGTACATTGCAGACCAAGAGCATATCTATATGCATGGTTTGCCTCCAGTGCTACACATGACACTGCACATGCATGATGCAAGCACGCCACAGAAACTAGATATCTATGGAATATCAAAGTTGCCAATTGGCAAATTCTGAGTTACTATGGGCACAGTGCTGTCTACAGGACCTAGGAAATGTACATGAAGTAATACAGTCTGTTTTAAATCAAAGGTGGGACTAGGAGCTGATTGTGAGGTCCAGCAAGTACAATTCTAAATTATCAAAATTACGCAAAAGGAGGACGCTGTTCCTCCAGGAATTATAGAAGAAGGGAGAGAGGACATAAAGCTGTTGGTCTGGACTAGGGAGTTGATCGACTGGTTCTGTGAATCTGAGTGATCAGAAGTGATTCCCCTCACACATCTAGGTGGGTGTCATGCTTCCTCATTGGGCTAAACCCAATCTTTCCTGGAGGAGCAGAATCCCCCTTTTGTGTAACACTGTACATTCCTCTAAACTTGGTGTGGGAAGTCAGATTCCCTTCACTAGATGTATCTTTGCAGTTGCTCTGTTATGTCTGGATGCACTGGGTCTTCTTGAGATGATTTATTTGTAAATGGGTGCCTGGTCCCTCAACTGAGTTCTGTGTAATAACAGTGCCTGTGGGCGAAAAATTCCAGGGCACAATAGATGGAGACCGGACACAGTGAGTTGTGTCTGGTAGTGAGCCCTAAGTGGCCATGCTCCCCTTTATTTAACCTTTCAGCCATGTTGGGTCATCCGAGTGTGTGCAGTGGGACTTTGGTTATGTCCTTAGTACTCTTTCTGATCTCTGGGCTATTCCTTTAGGGCAGCATAATCTTGTAGTACTTGGCTGGGGGCTGAGTTAAGTCTCAAATAATATCATGTGCACTAAAGGGCTGTTGAAAGTTCTTCTTCAGTTTATCATTCCTCTTTGGGGGGAATGGAGTGGTTTAGTTTTGGCATTCTCTGGCCTCTGAGTTAGGCCCACTGGAGTCAGATGGCCTTCTCCGGGTGGTGATGGGGTACCATGCTGGGCTTTCAGGGGCATTTACCCTCCCTCTATTAGCGTCACCCATGTTTTACTCCTTTGGTATCCTCTTGAACTATGATACTTTGTGAGTCACCCTTTCTCCTTGGTAGGATGATTCTATTGTGCCTTTGACTCTCTCCTCCATCCACAGACCCCTCTCAAACTGTGTTTAGAATTTCCAGCCAAGATGCTGGTTCTATATCAACAATTGAGCTTGGAATTATAAAAGAGTCTTCTACTCTTCTGCTGTGACTGGCATACTCATGTGATGATATTGAGAGGGGCAGGCTGTCAGTTGTGTCTTGCTGGAAGGCTGCTGCATGCAGGCCTCTTAAACATAAGTGCCATAGGGGAATATTTAGAGTGCTGTGTGGCATGTTGCAGTGTACCCTTAAGAAATTATGGAGACTCCATTCTAGGTATCCCCCTTGCCTAAGTACCTTTAACAGGCCTTGTTAAGGGTACTTACATCACCCTTAGCTTGTGGCCAATTTGACATTATTTTCCAGTGTTCAATACCAAGTTTTCCAGATTTTCAATAAACATAGCTCCTTGGAATGGTGGTCTGTTGTAAGTTCTTACCTCTGTTGGAATTTCTGTAGTTGACAAACATTTTCTCCAGTAGAAGCCTCACCCTATGAAAAGCAACTCATGTTATCTGCTTGACCACTGTTAGACCGAAACCTGGAGACAGTTTTTCCCTAAATATTTGCTTTTGTTGTTGGGCTTTTCTGATTCTCTTTTAGTGGCCTATGGCTCTGGGCACTTTCCCACTGTAAATACAGTGTGAAACTGTGCACTCCCTTCCTACATACATTAGGAAGGAGTGCTTACCTGATTTTTTAAACATGCCTCAAGTCTGCCGTTGTAGGCCTGTGGATATGCAATTGCTACTATGAGGTTTTTAAACATGTGTCAAGCCTGCTATTGCTGGCCTGTGTGTGAGCCATTGCACTTGTGCTCAAATTGACCTGTCTAAACCACTGACCAATCCTGGGGGGACCTTTCATTGCCACTGGGGCACCCCTGGGGTAAGTCTTAAGAGGTGATGTAAGTGGTAGGTGAAAGGCAGGGCAGGTACACATGTGTGTTCCCTGTCCAGGTAGTGAAGGATACCCATGTGTGTTTTCCCTACCCATGAGGTTTGCCTTCCCATAGGGTAGCATGGGGTAATGGTTGAGATTACTTCAAGCTGCAAGAGTGGCTTGCAATGGAGCAGCCTCATAATGGTCCATACCATTGGATTCACAATGATAAACCCTCCACTGTCATGAAGGGGGATTTGTCATTAAAAGCCTAGAAATGCCACTTCTAGAAAGTGGACATATCTCTGCTCTAATACTCTTTGTGTGCCTTTTAGTTTGACTCCAATCCACACTGGAGGCTGGGGAGCACATCTGTGCATTCCCCAGAGACAGCTACAAACATTGGGCTTGCAACTCGAATGAAACACCTCTGCCATTTGAGGGCCTGGCTGGATAGATTAAAGGGAGAGGTTGATTAAAAGACTATGACCCTCAGCCTGCTTCTGCTTCGCATACCGTGGGTGAACTTTTCGATTAGTGGCTAAACCCCCATTTGTCAACTGCACCTAATTAGTTCTGCTGTCTATCCCCACATTCTTCCCTGGCACCCTGACTAAGTGTGACTTCGGCAGGAAGTGGCCTAGGATCAGGGGGAAGGTTTTTATTATCTCCAGCCTGCACATGTAGTGGATTCAGGGTTAGCTGAATGGTGGAGAATGGCTTGGGCCATGTGTTCTGCATGTGCATTATCTGCTGACCTGCCAGGTATCAGTTGCACCACCGTACAGTGATGTGTGCTTGTGTGTGCGAGTGTGCCCCATACGGATCGGCCTGATATCCGTTGCTATCTGAGTGAGTATGTGGGAGTGACTACCTATTATTAATTACACTGTGCGGCAGTGTTGCTTTACACATTGATTCCCTGCCAAAATAATACTACACTTGACATTGGGTTTTACCCGTGAGGCCTTAGCCCACGGTATTGTTTAAAATTGTACCTTAGCCCACGGTATTGTTTAAAATTGTACACATTTTTAATATTGTTTGTGCACCCTATAACGGTGTGATGTTGAATTATATAATGTGGGCCTCATTTTGACAATGTTTTGTACCGCATATGGGTGCTGGGGGGTAACGTTGGATCTTTTCCCAAGTGTGCATACTACCAATGTCATTTTAAGATGGTGGGCCTAGTACTGCAAATGTGATATTTTCCCAGAAATTCATGATGTTCATGTTGTGTTAATTATTGTGGGTGTTGAATGCAAACTTTATTAACATATACGGTGCAGAGACAGAATATTGAGTAAAAAATATCGAGATGCACAAATATCAAGTCATTTATATAATGGGTCAGAAATATCGACAGCAAGAATTTCATGGTCAAGAAATTCGACTTAAGGTAAGTAATATTGACTTTAAAAATATTGGAGTGTTTAATATCGTTTGCAAAAATATAGTTGTTAAAAATATTGTTTCTTATTATTGTTATGTATTTTAGTATATATTTTATATGTATGTGATGTGTGGTTTTTGTATAAGAATTGTTTGTATTTTTAATAAATGTGTTACATTTTTAGTAGTTAGTAATTTTATTTATCTGAATTCTGCGCTTTTAGTTCCGTAGCAGGTTGTGGGTTTATAGGGGAATGGGTTGGGCAGTCATTCAATTATAATAAATGTATTAAAAACAAATTATTTGAATTTTGTGTTTTTAGTTCTGTAGCAGGTTGTAGGTTTATGTGGGGAATATGGTGGGAAGTAAATTAATTATATTAAATGTATTTATAAATTTTTGTTTTCTTGAGATGTTATAGTGTTAAATGTGTAAAGTAATTTATTATTATTTAATTATTAATTGGCAGTTAATTAATTTTAATTAATTAATTGATAATTAATTATGGTAATAATTTAATAAAATGTACATGTTTATAGGTGTAAAGGGTGGGAAGAAATGTATTTTCTATTTATGAGTTAATAATTGGTTGTTAATTAATTTTAATTAGTTAATGGTTATTAATGTTGGTAATTTTATAATTAATTTTAGGTGTGTTTTGTGGTGTTTATAGGTGTAAAGTGTGGGAAGTAATTTATTTTCAAGGTATGAATTAATAATTGGTTGTTAATTAATTAATTAATTTTAAATTCATTCTGGTAATTGGTTGTTAATTTTAATTAATGTATTGGTCATTAATTATGGTAATTGTGTAATTAATTCTAGGTGTGTGTTGTGGTGTTTAAGGGAGTAAAGAGTGGGAAGTAATTTGTGTTTAATTAATCATATATAGATGTTAATTATTTGATATTTATTTTGGGTAATTGTTTATAATATTGTGTGTTGTTTTTACTTTTAAAGTGTGGGTATAACTACATTTTAATTATTTAATTATTAGTTGTTAATAGTAATAGTTTTTAAAAAAAAATTTATTGTGTTTTATTATTTTATAGTTGAATGTAGGTGGGTGTTGTGGATATAGTGTTAAAGTGTGTGTAGTCATGGAATGGTTTTTATTGATAATATTTTTTCATTCTTTGTTAATAATGTTAGTTATGTAAATACATTTAATTGAAAATGTTGAAGTGTTTTGATATTGGTGTGGTGTTATAAGGTAGGAAATAAAATAAATACATTTATGTTTTAATAAATGTTTTGTTTGTAAATATGTTCTAGTTTAAAAGCAATATTTTTGGTAAATTTAGTGGCCTATTATGATGGTGGGCGGATCGCCACCGCCCGACCGGCGGTGGCAATCCGCCTGCCATAACTCCATGCCACACTGCCGTTTACCCCCGCCATATTACCATGGCGGGGGGTACCATGGCAGACAGAAAGTCTTTCCGCCGCTTTTCATCGGTTGGTATTCCGCATGATTGCTGGCTGGGCGGAATAGGCTCACAATATGGTGGCGGTGCTATTATGATGCTTGCGGTGGGTATGCGTTTCCATGGCGGAGACTCCGCCATGGAAAGGCCTACAGTAAATCACTTTGGGGGCCCGTTGCTGGCCCACGGGGGAATGGGGGGTGGGTGGCTGCACTTGGGGGTACCTATGTTACACCCCTTCATTGCCATGCACAAGGTGGCAGGCACCGCGCAGTGCCTGTCATGTTGTGCATGCCAATGCAAAACATGCCACTTTAACATTGCGGCGGGTACTGCTGACAGCATCGCTCACCGCTATGATAAAGATGCTGGATGCAACCGCCAGGGTGGCGGTCGCATCCTAATTGGCCCTCTGGAGGTCGGTCCCGTTTTCCGTTACCATCGTAATGGAGCCTTAATTACTATTTTATTTTATATAAAATTATAGGTTTTTGTTATATGTAATTAGGATTATAAAATGTGTTCTTTTTATTTGTCTAATATTTTTTATTTTTAAAATTGTGTTAATTATTTTTTTTTATTTAATATATATATATATTTTTTGTAAGTGTTTGAGTGTCAATAGTAATTTTTTTTCAGCTATCTAACACTTTCCCTACTGTTGCATTAACTGGAGTTGGAATAGTAATTTTTACCTCTCCGCTATGCAACACTTATCCTACTGTTGCAATCAGTGGAGTGGGAATAGTAATTTTTACCCCTCCGCTATCCAACACATTCCCTACTGCTGCTCTTACTGGAGTGGGAATAGTAATTTTTACTCCGCTGCTATCCAACACTTTCTCTACTGTTTCATAATGCTTTTTTATATTTTAAATTATTTATATATATATTTTTTTAATTTAATTTAAACGTTTTAAAAATAAATTAAAGATAAAAGTTATTCATTATTTTAAAGTAAATATGTATATGTATAAATTATTATGTTTCTGTGTTTATTTTCTTAATTACGTTTATTTGAAATATTTTGTAAAAATGTAAATTAAATATTTAATTTCTTTTGTTAAAATTAATATTAATAATAATTATTTTAATGTATATTATTTTATTTTATATACATTTTTAAATCAATAATTTTTACATCGATATTTTTGATTCAATATTTTTCTACTTACCTGTGTAGGTATGGGAGCCGATATTTTTGTAGTCTCTATTTTCTTTTCAATATTTTGAACATCGATATTTTGAACATCGATATTCTATCATGAACCCACATATACCATATGTAAAGTCTCTTTTGTGATACTCAGTGTGTTTATTGTGTAAGAGTGCTGTGCCAGTGATTTACACGTTGCCTCTGTGATAAGCCTGTCTGCTCGATGCTAAGCTACCCAAGGGTGAGCGCAGGTTATACAGTGAGTGTACTCTCCCACCCCTGACGGGAGTGGTAGATTCTGCCTGGCTAGGGCCTCACCTTAACCAACCAAAAAGTGCCACTTCCAACAGCAACTGAGAAATTTGATTGCCCATCAACCAGCACCAGCATGAGGAAGCTACCTGGGAAGTTGCTGAAGTCAATGCTGATCTTTGTCCATGGGGTTCTACAAGGTTCTGGAATAAGGATAGCAGCTGAGTGTCCTGCCACCTGGGTCAGTTAACTGGCAGGGCATGCATTTACCATTTCCTACATGGCCTGTCCAACCCTGAGAACCATAGTTTTTACTTCAGCCATGACACTGGAGAAGTCCACATCTGGTGATGCTTATCTTCTCTCTTAGGGGCACATTAGGATGGAAAAAAGGGTGCATCCAGCATTCCTGACATTTTAGCATTTCCATGCACAACATGGTAGGCACCGCTCGGTGCCTGCCACGTTGTGCATGGAACTGCTGAGGGGTACCATAGGTACATCCCATGTGCAACCCCGCAACGGGCCCCCAATGGCAGAAACTGCCTGCCTTTCGGTGGTGGCGACGCCGCCACGGAAAGGCACATCCCCGCACACATGCTAATATGGATGGCGGTGTCTCCCAGACACCGTCACCATGTTAGCTGCTTTTCTGCCCGGTCGACTCTGCGACCGGGCAGAAAACCAGTGGACGATCTTTACGTCGGCTGGGGTCCCCCCGCCATTGTATTCTGGCGGGGGAATTAGGAAGTGGACGGTGGTTTTCAGCGGGCGGATCGCCATTGCCATACAGGCGGTGGCGATCTGCCTGTTATCATAATGGGCCCCTTAATCTCCATAACTCTGCGACCTTTAGGCTGCCTGTTTTGTCCGTCCAATAAGAATCCTCCACAAAGTCTTTCCACTTGTGTTGCTGCATTGCCTTCATTGTTTTCTTTATACATTAATATTCCCACAAGGCTGCCATAATCTCCTCTTGGTTTGCATTCTAGGTGTATGGGGTGCTATGATAATAGTCTGTGGGGTTGCTTACCCCGGCTTTTAGAGTACAGTGGAATTGTATGACTGGATCTGGGGTACCCACCTCTCAATCTTCGGTGAGCAGTGTTGAGATGTGCTGGCTAACAAGTGAACTAACAACTTGTGGTCAGTCAAATCTCGAAATTCCTGTCCATAAAGTTGGAAGTGATGACATCACCACTTAATGGCTAAGGCTTTATCCTCAATTCGGGCACAGAATGCTACCCTGACAAATTGCCACTGATTAGTCTTTTTGCAAGCAGTTCTCCAAACCCCTTTTGTGTAGTTTTGATGTAGAAAGTGAAACCTAAGTCACAACACTATGCCAAGATGTTGGTCATATGCTCGCTGTGCCACTGGAACCAAGCTACAGTTGACTGAAGAGACCTAATTAGGGTGAGGGCAGATTCCATATTGATTTGCATAGAGCTGGGTTCAAACTGAGGTGACATTGTGGGTAAACAAACAATGCATTGGAATGCTCCCCCAAGCATTGCTAGTGGTTAAGCGTACTGCAAGAAATCCTCCCATCACCATTTGCATATCAGAAACATACTGTGACAATGCACAAGAAAAGGGATTGGAAGAGTGGGCTCCTAATTGGGGGGGTGGACATAATTATCCTTTAAGGAAGCAAACCTGCAAGAGGTACCCCCTGCCATTTCACTAATATCCCATATAATGGCAAGGGACAATGATCAAGTTTAAGTTCAAAATTTATATAGCGCACTACTCACCCAGAGGATCTCAAGGCGCTTGAGGGAGGGGGGTACTTTACTTATCGAATATCCAAGTTTTTAGTTGTTTTCTGAAGGAGAGGTGGTTCTGTGTAAGGCGGAGGTGGGTGGGGAGAGAATTCCAGGTTTTGGTTGCTAAGTAGGAGATGGATCTTCCCCCCATGGTGGATCTATGGATGCGCGGAATTGCGGCGAGGGCTTGATTGGACGATCGTATTTGGCGGGTGGGGGTGAAAAAGGACAGGCGCGTGTTGAGGCATTCGGGTCCTAGGTCCTAGAGGGCTTTGTGTGCGTGGGTGAGGAGGCGGAACGTTATTCTCTTGTTGACGGGGAGCCAGTGGAGGTCTTTTAGGTGACCCGAAATGTGAGCTTGGCGGGGGATGTCTAGTATGAGTCTGGCTGAGGCGTTTTGGATGCGTTGGAGTATTTTCTGTAGTTTGTCTGTGGTTCCGGCGTAAAGGGTGTTTCTGTAGTCCAGTTGGCTTGTGACCAGTGCGTGGGTGACCGTCTTTCTTGTTTCGGTGGGAAACAACGGAAGATTTTTTTGAGCATGCGTAGGATGTTGAAGCATGATGATGAGACGGCGTTGACTTGTCTGGTCATTGAGAGGGAGGAGTCCAGGATGAAGCCCAGGTTACGTGCGTGGTCCGTAGGTATGGGTGCAGTTCCCAGGGCCGGTGGCCACCATGAGTCGTCCCAAGCAGAGGGGGAAGAACCTAAGATGAGGACTTCCGTTTTGTCCGAGTTCAGTTTTAAACGACTGTTCTTCATCCACTCGGCTACTTCTTTCATTCCTTCGTGTAAGTTGGTTTTGGCGGTGTTTGGGTCTTTGGTGAGGGAGAGGATCAGCTGGGTGTCGTCTGCGTAGGAGATGATGTTGAGGTTGTGTTGGCGCGCGATGGATGCGAGGGGACTCATGTATACGTTGAAGAGGGTGGGGCTGAGTGAAGATCCTTGTGGTGCGGCGCAGATGACTTCGGTGGCCTCTGATCTGAAAAAGGGGAGGTGCACTCTCTGGGTTCGTCCGGCGAGGAATGAGATAATCCAGTCCAATGCATTTCCTTGTATTCCGACGTTGCTGAGGCGTTGTATAAGGGTGCTATGACAGACTGTGTCGAAGGCTGCGGAGAGGTCAAGTAGGATGAGGGCAACTGTTTCTCCGTTGTCCAGTAGTGTTCGAATGTCGTCTGTTGCTGCGATGAGGGCGGTTTCGGTGCTGTGTTTGGCTTGGAAGCCGGACTGTGAGGGGTTGAGGGATTTGTTGGATTCGAGGAAGGCGGCGAGCTGACTGTTGACGGCTTTCTCAATGACTTTGGCAGGGAATGGGAGAAGCGAGATGGGGCGGTAGTTCTTAAGTTCAGTGGGGTCTACTGTGGGTTTCTTCAGAAGGGCGCTGAGTTTGGCATGTTTCCAGCTTTCTGGGAAGGTAGCGGAGTTGAGGGAACAGTTGATGACGTCGCGCAGATGGGGTGCGATAATGGAGTCTGCTTTGGTGAAAATGTGGTGGGGACATGGGTCGGTTGGCGATCCGGAGTGGATGGAGTTCATCAGTCGGATGGTGTCTTCAGTGGTGATTGGGATCCAGGCGCAAAGGTTGTTAGAGGGGGGTTTTGGTTCGGAGGTGGGTGGAATGGATTGGTCTCCGGACTGGTTTTCAAAGCTGTTATGTATGTCGGCGATTTTGTTGTGGAAGAATGAGGCTAGGGAGTCGCAGAGGTCTTGGGAGGGAGTGATGTCGTTGGTGCCGGCGGTGGGGTTGGTAAATTCTTTGACGATGTTGAATAGTTCCTTGCTGTTGTGGGCGTTGTTGTCAAGTCAATGCTTGAATGCTGATTTCTTGGTGGATCGGATCAGTTGGTGGTGTTTGCGGGTGGCGTTCTTGAAGGTGGCCAGGTTGTCAGTGGTTGGGTTTTTTCTCCAGGCTTTTTCGAGGGTGCGACAGAACTTCTTGGATTTCTTAAGGTCATCGTTGAACCATCAGGATTCAAGCAAGCCGGGCCGAAGACGGCTGTAATGCCAGAAACCGGTCCCCGGAAGCTTGTTTCCTTTCCAGTATAAGAATTGGCTTGGTAGTTTGGTCTGCCCTGTTCCCATGATGCACTGGGCCAGGGACAGACTAATTTGCATGTAACCAGGTTCTGAGCTGGGATGGTGGAGTGAGCTAAAAAACTGTGATGTATCAAGCCCTGATCTGTTGACTGGGTACGAGTATTCTGCTTAATTCGGATGCTCTGTCCATCACCACCCCCCTTTTCTGAATCATTTTGTCCACCACAAGCGTGGAAGGGTATGCTCAGATGT
The DNA here is from genome assembly GCF_964263255.1 of Lissotriton vulgaris. Lineage (NCBI taxonomy): Eukaryota > Metazoa > Chordata > Amphibia > Caudata > Salamandridae > Lissotriton > Lissotriton vulgaris. The sequence goes on from NC_141694.1 coordinate 580,378,516, forward strand.
GAGTCCCTTGCTCACTGCACCATCAGGATTCAAGCAAGCCGGGCCGAAGATGGCTGTAATGCCAGAAACCGGTCCCCGGAAGCTTGTTTCCTTTCCAGTATAAGAATTGGCTTGGTAGTTTGGTCTGCCCTGTTCCCATGATGCACTGGGCCAGGGACAGACTAATTTGCATGTAGCCAGGTTCTGAGCTGGGATGGTGCAGTGAGCTAAAAAACAGTGATGGATCAAGCCCTGATCTGTTGACTGGGTACAAGTATTCTGCTTAATTCAGATGCTCTCTCCATCACCACACCCCTTTTCTGAATCGTTGAACCAGGGGGCTTTTTTGGTACCTTGTTTGATTTGATGGTTTTTCAAGGGTGCTAGTTTGTCTGCGCTGTGGGTGATCCATTGTGTGAGGTTGGTGGCTGCTTGGTTTGGGTCCGATGATTTGGCAGGGGGGTTTTGGTGGAGCGATGTGAAGAGCTAGTCGGTGGTAATTTTGTTCCAGTTTCTTCGGGGGATTGGTTGTGGGAGGTTGTGGGTCGTGGTCTTTTTGTAGTTGAAGTGAATGCAACTGTGGTCCGTCCAATGGAGAGCTGTGGTGTGGTTGAAGGAGATGTGCTTGCTGGAGGTGAATATTGGGTCAAGCGTGTGCCCGGCATAGTGGGTGGGGGTATCAACAAGTTGTTTGAGTCCGAGGTTAGCTAGGTTGTCCAGAAGGGTGGTGGTGTTGCTGTCGTTTTTCTTTTCCAGGTGGAAGTTGAGGTCTCCCAGTAGAATGTAGTCCTCGGAGGGGAGGGTGTGTGGGCTAATGAAGTCAGCGATGTCTTCGCTGAATTGTGTGCGGGGTCCTGGTGGCCTGTAGATGAGGGTGCCTCTGAGTGTAATCTTGGGGTCAGTGTGGATCTGGAAGTGAAGGTGTTCGGCGGTAGCGAGATTATCGCCGGAACTGGTCGTGATGCGGATGGTGTTCTTATGGGCGATGGCGATGCCACCTCCTGTTTGGTTGGTGCGGTCCTTTCGGATGATCTTGTAGCCGTCCGGGATGGCTATGGCGATGTCAGGAGCTGAAGAGGCGTTCATCCAGGTTTCTGTAAGGAAGACGACGTCCAGCGAAGTGGTGTCGAGTAGGTTCCAAAGGTCGATGGCGTGTCTTTGGACTGAGCGGGTGTTGAGCAGGATGCATTTCAGGTGGTTAGTGTCGGGGCTCTGTTTGTAGTTTGTGGAATTGGTGCGGCTCCTGGTGCAGTCAAACTTGCAGGAGTGACAGGTGAAGGGTTTATGGGTGAGTCCTGGGACAGCAAGGTAGCAGTTAGGTGGGCGACCGGGGTTAAGGGCTGAGAGGGTTGCGGCGTCGTACGTTAAGCGGGCGGGGTGGAAAATGCGGAGGACGGGGGGTCTGGCCCTGGGCGCGGTCCTGGCGCGGACGGGCGAAGACGGGCTTACCTTTGGCGCACCTTCGGCGCGCATGGGGCGCGTCCGCTGCGCATGAACGCTGCGCGAAAAAGCATCTGTTATAAGTGGCTAGTGGAGGGGGGCGGAGCAAGGGAGGAGCAGCTGGGAGGCGGGAGCGGGTGGAGAGGCTGGCTACGAGGCACAACAAACAAAATGGCAGCGAAAAGAAAACTGAAACAGGACGAGATTGGGGCACACAGATGAATGACGCTATGGGCAGTGTTACCAGCATAATCAGGCAATAATTATTAATTTTAAAGTCCAGCAATGCGAGCGCCACAAATTAAATGCGAGCAAAGGACAATAGCATGCACAAGATCGTTGTGAGTAATGCTAACAAGCGCTATGATACCCAAGCAGCAATATTTGTACAGGCAAGCAGTGAGAGCCAAGCGCTGCGATATCCAGGCAGGGAACGTGGGGAGCGACCGCTTCTCACAGAGTCAGAGAGGTCACAGCACTGCTTCCAACGGGACGAGCCTAATCAGTCCGTGGGAGGGAAGAGCAGCTGGGAGGCGGGAGCGGGGTGGAGAGGCTGGCTACGAGGCACAACAAACAAAATGGCAGCGAAAACAAAAATGAAACAGGACGAGATTGGGGCACACAGATGAATGACGCTATGGGCAGTGGTACCAGCACAATCAGGCAATAATTATTAATTTTAAAGTCCAGCAATGCAAGCGCCACAAATTAAATGCGAGCAAAGGACAATAGCAGGCACAAGATCTTTGTGAGTAATGCTAACAAGCGCTACTATACCCAAGCAGCAATATTTGTACAGGCAAGCAGTGAGAGCCAAGCGCTGCAATATCCAGGCAGGGAGCGTGGGGAGCGACCGCTTCTCACAGAGTCGATCCCAGATATCTGTGGGTAATGTTTCTCATTAGTACCCTTTCTAACTCCATTTTCGAGTTATGCAGAATATATTTCTATTGATTGTGTAATATTATGGTACTTTTTCCTTCTGACTAAATAACTGGCTGGACAATGAGTTAATGATGTATGCTTGATGCACATTGAGTGCTGTGTCTCTACCACATACCACCACCGTGAGTGTGTCTTGGATTGCTTGACTTTGCTGCCCAGAGGGTCAACTGCTAAAGCTGTAAACTTGGGGGTATATTTACAAAGAAATGGTTCAGAGCGGCACTGCAAGCAATTTAACTGCGTCTCGCTGCGTAATTTAAAAAATGTAGGGATGCACTGTATTTACAAGAATAAGGCGTACCCCTATGTTTTCCGTTGCGCTAGCACTAAAAAGTACTGCCTAGCGCCCACACAGACATCCTTACACCATGGTGCAAGGTTACCTGCATTGCAGGGATGATTGTTTATGTGCAGGAAGGGACACATAAAAGTATTTCTCCCCGCTGCGCCAATCTAATACCTGCTATTAAGTGGTGTTAGTTTTTGGTGCTGCTTCAGATGTATACATCCTTGTAAATCTGAGACAGAATCAAAAAGCAATGGGTTTTGCAGTGGAATGCCCTCAACAACACCCATTGTACGTCCTTTTCACACACATACCTCTGTGAAAGGGTACAATATTTACGAAGCAGGGTTAGGCCACGCAATGTGGCTTAGCAACGCTTTGTAAATATGGAGCAGGACATTGCGCCACCGGAGCATCCTAAAAAGTGCCACTCTGGTGGGTCAATGCCCTTGTGAATGTGCCCTTTGGTGCTCAGTTGGGGGATTAGTAGGAAGGTGAACTCCCAAAACATCAGCAGTAAAAGACTCTGCTTATCATATTCTGACCCCCGTGACCATTATTACTCTCTGAGGCTCCTGAAAAAAATCCCATAAAAGCGAAGTAAAAATAGAGATGAAAGGTGAGGTTTAGAGAGAGGGAAAGAGATTGAGTAGTGGGACGTGAGGAAAAGATATAGATGAGGTTGAAAGAAAGGCAGTGTAGGCACAATATAAATATAGTGTATGTGAGATGGAAGCATAGTAGCATGGTAGAGAGACAGCGGTAGAGATGGAGAGTACAGAGGTAGAGATGTAAAGATAGGCACACAGAGTGGCGGAGAGAGGTGAGTTTGGAAAAGAGGTTGAAGGAGGTGGTGTATAGAGTGGTGAGGAAAAGAGAGCTGATCGTATGAAAGAGAAGATATAGGTACTACATAGGTGAAGAGAAGTAGAGAGAGGTTAAGGTGAAGTGGAGTAAGAGGAGAGGCATGAGAGGAAAAGATAAGTGAGATGGAGACAGAGGTGTTGTGTGTTAGACAATGTGACTTAGAAGAGTCAGAGAGAGGGGGTAATTAAACAAGTGAATTTGCTAAATTGAGTGAAGTGTATTTAGTGATGGAGTAGAGAAAAGAGAGGAGTTACAACAGGATCGGGAGGCATAGAGAGCAGTGAAATACAGAAAGGCAAGATAGAAAGAGACACAAAGGGAGAATGAAGCAAAGTAGACAGATGGAGGTGTGGTAAGCAGTAAGTTGAAGGGATGTAGACAGAGAAGTAGAGAGAGAGGTAAAGAGGGGTGAGGTCAGGTACACAGTGAGAGATTACAGATCAATTGATAGGTGAGATACAGAAAAGAGTTAGAAAGATAGCGAGCGGTGGGGTAGAGACAGGTAGAGAGATTCAGAGGTAGAGGAAGGCAGAGGAGATTGAAAGAGTCAGACATAAGTGAGAGAGAAAGTGAGGGAATGAGAAGATAAAGCAATCACTGTGAGTGTAAGAAAAACAGTCAGGTTCGAGAAAGGTGCAGTAGAAGATAGAGCTGAGGCAGAGAAAGGAAGAGGTGAGGTAGAAAGAACTGAACTAGTAACAGAAAAACTAATTTTTACCTGATTTGCTATCGTGGGCCTTCTGGATGTCCTGATAACTTTCCTAGAGAGGTCCTAGAAGATTGCAGACCCTGCGCAATTGCCTCTTTGCCAGTCACTCCTTTCTTAAAATGTGCTTTTGCACAAATTTAGGGGAATATTTACTAAGATAGTCACCTTACTGCACTGCGTGATAGGGAAAGGGCAGGAAATGAAATGAAATGAAAATTGTTTTTGTAGAGCGTGATAGCTACCCCGAGGCGACCCAGCGCTAAAGACAGAGCGTGTGTAAGGAAAAAGGCAGGGTGTGGCGATTTTGTTAAAAATCAATCAATCAATCATGAAATTTGTATAGCGCGCTACTCACCCCGAGGGTCTCAAGGCGCTTCGGGGGAGGGGGGTCCATTACTGCTCGAACAGCCAGGTCTTGAGTTGCTTCCTGAAGGAGAGGTGGTCTTGGGTAAGGCGAAGGTGGATGGGGAGGAAGTTCCACGTTTTGGCTGCCAGGAAGGAGAAGGATCTTCCCCCCATGGTGGCTCTTCGAATGCGTGGGACGGCGGTGAGGGCGTGGCTGGTCGATTGTAGCTGGCGGGTGGGAGTGTAGAAGGTCAGGCGGTTGTTGAGGTACCTGGGGCCCAGGTTGTGGAGGGCCTTGTGTGCGTGGGTGAGGAGACGGAACGTGATTCTCTTGCTGACGGGGAGCCAGTGCAGGTCTCTCAGGTGTCCGGAGATGTGGCTGTGTCAGGGGATGTCCAGGATGAGTCGTGCGGAAGCGTTCTGGATGCTTTGGAGTCCTCTCTGCAGTTTGGCTGTGGTACCGGTGTAGAGGGTGTTTTCGTAGTCTAGTCGGCTGATGACGAGTGCCTGGGTGACCGTCTTTCTGGTTTCGGTGGGGATCCATCTGAAGATCATTTGGAGCATGCGGAGGATGTTGAAACACGATGATGAGACGGCGCTGACTTGTCTGGTCATCGAGAGGGAGGAGTACAGGATGAAGCCCAGGTTGCGTGCGTGGTCCGTTGGTTTGGGTACGCTGCCCAGGGCGGGGGTCCACCAGGAGTCGTCCCAGGCAGATGGTGATGATCCAAGTATGAGGACTTCCGTCTTGTCTGAGTTCAGCTTCAGGCGGCTGTTCTTCATCCACTCGGCTACGTCTTTCATCCCTTCGTGTAGGATGGTTCTGGTGGTGGCTGGGTCATTGGTGAGGGAGAGGATCAGCTGGTTGTCGTCTGCGTAGGAGATGATGTTGAGGTTGTGTTGGCGTGCGATGGCTGCGAGAGGGCTCATGTAGACGTTGAAGAGGGTCGGGCTGAGTGATGAGCCTTGCGGTACGCCGCAGATGACTTCGGTGGCCCTGGATCTGAACGGGGGGAAGCAGATTCTCTGTGTTCTTCCGGCGAGGGACGAGATGATCCAGTCCAGTGCCTTCTGCTGGATTCCGACGTTGCTGAGGCGTTGTACTAGGGTGCGGTGGCAGACAGTATCGAACGCTGCGGAGAAGTCCAGGAGGATGAGGGCCACTGTTTCCCTGTTCTCGAGCAGGATTCGGATGTCGTTAGTGGCTGCGATGAGGGCGGTCTCTGTGCTGTGGTGGCTCGGAAGCCTGACTGTGAGTGGTCGAGGCATCCGTTTGTCTCGAGGAAGGCGGCAAGCTGTTTGTTGACGGTATTCTCGATGACTTTGGCGGGGAACGGGAGGAGCGAGATGGGTCGGTAGTTCTTGAGGTCGGTGGGGTCTGCTGAAGGTTTCTTCAGGAGGGCGCTAAATTCGGCATGCTTCCAGCTCTCCGGGAAGGTGGCGGTGTCGAAGGAGCAGTTGATGATGTCCCGGAGTTGGGGTGCGATGACGGAGTCGGCCTTGTTGAAGACGTGGTGGGGGCATGGGTCGGTTGGCGATCCAGAGTGGATGATGTCCATTCTGCGTATGGTGTCTTCGGTGCTGACCGGGGTCCAGGCGCGGAGGGTGATGGTGGGGGGCGTTGGTTCTGTGGTTGGGATCATGGTCTGTTCGCCGAAGCTGTTGTGTATGTCTGCGATCTTGTTGTGGAAGAATGAGGCGAGTGAGTCACAGAGGTCTTGTGAGGGAGTGATGTTGTTTCCGGTGCTGGAGTTGGAGAGCTCTTTGACGATGCTGAAGAGTTCCTTGCTGTTGTGTGCGTTGTTGTCTATCCGATCCTTGAATGCTGTCTTCTTGGGGTGTGGATCAGCTGGTGGTGTTTGCGGGTGGCGTGCTTGAGGGTGGTCATGTTGTCTGTAGTCGAGTTTTTTAGCCAGGCTTTCTCGAGGGTGCGGCAGTTCTTCTTGGAGTTCATGAGATCGTCGTTGAACCATGGGGCTTTCTTGCTTCCGGGTCTGTTGGGGTGGTTTTTCAGGGGTGCGAGGTCATCAGTGCAGTTGGTGATCCACTGTGTGAGGTTGTCGGCTGCTTGGTCGGGGTCCGTTGATCTGGCGGGAGGGTTCGGTTCAGGGATGTGGTGAGCTGGTCGGTGGTGATCTTGTTCCAGCTCCTGCGGGGAGCCTGTTGCGGGTGGTGGTGAGTTGTGGTCCTTCTGTAGTTGAAGTGGACGCAGCTGTGGTCTGTCCAGTGGAGTCCGGTGGAGTGGGTGAAGGAGACGTACTTGCTGGAGGAGAAGACTGGGTCAAGCGTGTGTCCAGAGTAGTAGGTGGGGGTGTTCACCAGTTGCTTGAGTGTCCGAGGTTGGCGAGGTTGTCCAGTAGGGTGGTGGTGTTGTTGTCGTTGTTGTTCTCCGGGTGGAAGTTGAGGTCCCCTAGGAGGATGTAGTCAGCGGAGGCGAGGGAGTGTGGGCTGATGAAGTCTGCGATGTCTTCGCTGAAGTGTGTGTGGGGCCCTGGGGGTCTGTAGATGAGGGTGCCTCTGAGAGTGGTCTTGGGGTCGGTGTGTATCTGGAAGTGAAGATGTTCGGCGGCTGTGAGGGTATCATCGGAGTTGGTCGTGATGCGATGGTGTTCTTGTGGACAATGGCGATGCCTCCTCCTGTCTGGTTGACGTGGTCTCTCCGGGTGATCTTGTATCCGTTTGGGATGGCTATGGCGATGTCGGGCGCTGAGGAGGTGTTCATCTAGGTTTCCGTGAGGAAGGCGACGTCTGGAGCTGTGGTGTCGAGCAGGTTCCATAGTTCCACAGCGCGTCTGTGGACGGAGCGGGTGTTGAGCAAAATGAACTTCAGGTGGTTGCTGTTGGTACTCGGCTTGGCGGGTGCTGGTGCGGTGCATGTCATGATGCAGGTGAACGTGCAGGATTGGCACGTGATGGGTCCGTTGGGTGGCTCAGTGGCAATCCGGGATCCGGCCGGTGTTGAGTGCGTTGAGGGTGGCGGCGTCGTACGCCCGGCAGGAGGGATGGCATCTGCAGGGGGTCTGGCGCTGGGCGCAGTCCAGGTACGGACGGGCGCAGACGGGCTTGCCTTTGGCGCGCCTTCGGCGCGCAAAGGGCGCGCCCACTGCGCATATGTGCGGACTCCGCCATAAATGGCGTAGTGGGAGGGGCGGAGTGGGAGGGAGGAGCAGCTGGGAGGCGGGGTGGCGCGGGGAGGGGATTGAGTACTCGGCAGCAGGGGGGGCGGGAGCTACAGGGGAGCAGCGGCAGGGAGCGGGGAGGGCGAGGAGACGGCGAGAACCAAGGCAAAAAACCAAAGTAGAACCAAGGAGAAACCAAGGAGAAACCAAAAGTCTAGAAACAAGCTCAGGGACAGAAGCACTGGCAGCGAGCAGGGACAGGCAGGAGGGGGAACTGGGCACACTCACGGGGAGGCGCGCAGCGGGTGGAGCAGCTGGGAGGCGGGAGCGGGGTGGCGCAGGGAGGGAATCGGGTACTCAGCAGCAGGGGGGGCGGGGGCTGCAGGGGAGCTGCGGCAGGGAGCGAGGAGGGCGAGGAGACGCGAGAAGCCCAGGGAAGCCAAAGAAGAACCAAGGAGAAACCAAAAGTCTAGAAACAAGCTCTGGGACAGAAGCACTGGGAGCGAGCAGGGACATGCAGGTGGGGGCACCGGGCACATTCACGGGGAGGCGCACGGCGGATGGAGCGACCGTCACCGACCACAGTCAGGTCAGGTCGAAAGGAAGGTTTTCAAGAGTTTGTGGAAAGACAGTAGGTTGGGCTCTGCTCGTAACAGGGGGGAAAGAGAATTCCACAGCTTGGCTGCATTGTGGGGGAAGGAGCAGCCGCCACATCTAGCTCTCTTGTCTTTCGGGACGAGGGCGGGGTGGGCTGAGCTGTCTGGGAGTCTGGTAGGGAGAGGTTAGTGAATGGCAGATGTCCGGGTCCGTTTTCCGGAGAGTTCTGTGGGCAATACACAGGGCCTTGAAATTAATTTGTTCTTTAACTGGGAGCCAGTGGAGGTTTTTCAGACCAGGTTTGGTAGATTGTCGTCAGGGAATTTGAAGAAGGTTCAGGCTGCACAGTTTTAGATCATCTGAAGCTTTTAAACAGTGGATTGAGGAGCCCCCAGGTATATGGGGTTCCTATAGTCCAAGCGGGACATAATGAGGCCCTGTACCATATTTTGCCTCGCCTGGAGTGGGAGCAGGGGAAGGATTTTGCATAGTAGTCTGAGCAAGCCATAACAGGATAGCATTACTGCTTAGTGGTTGAAGTTGAGTGATTGGTCCATCCAGATGCCCAGACTTTTTATTTTGAATTTTGGGGGTGGGGTGGTCTGAGGCAGCCAGGCCATAGTAAGTTCATGTTAAACAAAGGGGTGTGTCCTAGGAGCATCTTCTCAGTTTTTTCTCCGTTCAGTTTTAAGCAGGAGCGAGTCATCCAGTTGGCCACTTCCTCAAGGCAACCGCTCAGGTTGGGTCCTGCGGTGTTCGGCTGGTTGAAAGCCACCACTAGCTGAGTGCCGTCAGCATAAGAGATGATTTTTATGCCGAAGGGATGGACAATCTCAGCTAGGGGGCTCATATATGCATTGAATAAAGTGGGGCTCAGGGAGGAGCCCTGGGGAACTCCACATCTGAGCGAGAGGCTGGAGGAGACCGCTTCGAAGACCTGGAAGGAGTGGTCTGCCAAGAAGGACCGAAGCCACGTGATGGCTTTTCCTGAAACACCTAAGTTGGCGAGGCGATGAAGTAATATATTGTGGTTTACAGTGTCGAATGCGGCACTTAGATGTAAAAGAATGATAGCTTTGTTGCCTCCCTGGTCAAGGATTCTTCTGGCCTCCTCCATTACTGCAAGGAGGGCCGTCTCGGTACCATGCTTCGGACGGAACACTGTTTGGAAAGGATCGAGTAGCTGGTTGGACTCCAGGAATTCAGCCATTGTTGCGTTAATGTGCTTCTCCAGGATCTTACTCACCCAGGGTAGCAGGGAGATTGGCCTGTAGTTGCTGGGATTGTCTTGGTCAAGGGTAGGCTTCTTCAGGATTGCCCTAACCATAGCATGCGTCCATGCTTCCATGCTTCCATGAAGGGGGAACAGTGCCTGATGAGATTGAAGCATTAAGCAGATCCAAGATAGCTGGAAGAATGTTGTCTATGGCCGGCAGCAAGCAGCGCTCGCCGGAGGGGTTGGGTCCAAAGGGGAACCAGATTTGACCTTGTGCATGAGGGACCTTAGTGTGCTGGGGTCCGGGGGGGGGGGGGGGGGGGGAGTCCAGATTAGCTTTAGGTGCTGGTCCAGGGCTGGTGGGGGACACCGGGGTCAACGCACCCTGGGGGAGAGGAAGGGAGGAGTAGATACTTTGTATTTTATGTAAGAAGTATTCTGTATTGTTACAATATGTTTTAGCACCTTTTATGTTAGGAGGTTTTCCGGAAGTTTAAGCAGAGTTTTAGTGATACAATAGATTTCCTTAGAGGCAGAGGCAGCGGCTTTAATTTTTTCTTCATAGAATGTTGCTTGGGATGCTTTAATTTCATCCTTGTATGTTTTTATTGCGTCCCTGTACATGGTTTTACTGAGTGGAGAGTACTCGGACCCCCATTTCCTCTCCAGCTTCTTACAGTTGCATTTCAGCTCCTGAAGTTTGGGGGTGTACCAGGGAGAGGATGGGCTGCAGCGTTTGGCGCGCAAACGTTGCAGGGGGACCACCGTGTATAGGGAGCTGTGTATCCACCTATTATATTCATCGTTCGCTTTGCACAGTACTTAAAAATATACAGTGCTTTCCTGTTATTTTCCATCACTGGCCCACAATCTGTTGCCTATTGTAACTGCAGGCACCCTTGCACCATGGTGCAAGAGTGCCTGTGTAAGACAGGATTGTTTTTCTGCGGGAAGGGACACCTTCATGTAGAAAAACAATCCCCTGAGGCCTTTTCTTCTTCCTTTGTGTGCTGCAGAATGCAGCATGCATAGAAAGAGGAAGTAACGAGGAGAAATACACATATTTCTACTTGTTACACCTCACCTGGGAAGGCGTAGCATTCTGACACATCCCCAGTTCTACCAATATTGGTAAAACTAGGATGCTTCAGAATCCATTGGTGGATGCGTGGGAAGACCCACGCTTCACCCCTGGAACGCCTCCCCAGGGCAGAATAACCTAACACAGCGATTTGTGCTCCATTACTCTGACTTGATCAAGCCACTCAGGGCCAAGCAAGGTGGCCTTGTTTGGCTTCAAAAATCCTACTTAAGTTCTGCGTCACAAAACCTACATAAATATCTGCCTTACCATGACATCCAAGCAAACACATGTATCATCACGTTTGCGCCCAAGAGTTCTGATGCATGCATCATCATGCATGTGTTAAGATGTATGCAGACCACTGTGAACAGGTATGTCATGCAGAGTGCGTGTGCCAGCATCAAGACACTTGGTGGCAAACTTGGAATGGGTTTCCGATAATATAAACCTGTTCCAAGATTGTTGTCTTTACGCATGCGTCTGCATGCAGGTCTAAACAAGAAGTGACAAAGACAATAGCCCATCTATTTAAAGTCAAGACACATTGGGCCTCATTTATGAAGCTGTGCGTCACTTTTACGCCGCTGGTGCGTCACTTTTTGTGACCCACCAGTGGCGTAAAAAATGTGCCTTGTTGCACCATATTTACAAAGTGACGCATCTAGGTAGATGCGTCACTTTGTAAACCCCTGCGCCACATTATACCTGTGCCAGGTATAATGTATGCAAGGGGGGTGTATTGACACAAGAAAGGGTCGTAGAAGTGACGCCGTGAAATCTATGAGATTTCACTGCGTCACTTTTAGGATGCCGTTGCGTCAAAATTTTGCGCCTGCCTCACAGCAGGCGTAAGACTGACGCAGGCCCTTTCACATGGGGATTGCCCCATGTGAAAGGAAGCATTGCTGGAGTTGCGTCACTTTTGTGACACACTCCAGCAATGCATCACTTTTGCGCTTACAGATACGTCAGAAATACTGACGTATCTGTAAAAACTTGTGACATGATGCGTCATACATTAAATATGACGCTTCAGGAATGTCGCAAGGAGTACGCACTGAGAAGTGACGCATCGCTGCTTTCATGCAGCGATGGGTCATTTCTCATAAATGAGGCCCATTGGTATTATTTAGAATCACTGTTACATAGTGCTGGGAGACTTCTTAAAAGCGGTAGGTCTAAAGTATATATCAACACTTTCCATTGTAATCATCATCTTCATCATTAGGTACAAAAAGGTTGCTTTTCATTGAGTGTTGCAATAATTATTTTGGAAGCTGGAGAAAGGAACGAAAGGCCATTTGAATAAATAGATGATTTGGGAATGCTTCTTAACAAAGTGTTTTCCAAATAGAAATGCATTTTATGCGAGGGAAACATGTAGTGGATCTCTGTTTAATTTTTATGAGAAGTAACAGATATCTTTATTCTGTATCTTTTATTTGCTTTCTCTTTGCTCCCATTGCACTTGTACGAATTAAATTCCAGAATTAAATGTGCCGAGATGGAGAAAACACATTTTTTAAAGCTGCATTATGTACTCTTAACTGATGTAACTGACATAAAATAACCGAGCTATTAAATCACAGTTTTGCTTTCTTTCTTTGATATGTTTAGGGACCTGAAAATCGAAAATTTCCTTCTAGACGAAAATAACAACATCAAAATTGTTGGTAGGTGAACATTGTTCATTTGACTTTGAATTCTCGTCAGAGTTGCTTTCCAAGCTTAGACATGCTTTAACAGTTCAAGAAACCTTTTTATGACAACAAACACTTGCGGTTAAAGCATTGTTATTGGTAACCTGGTTATTGTTTAACAAATGCACTTGCAAGAACAATGTCTTGGATCATGCCCAGTGCTCATTTGTACATGAATGTATTTTCAGTGCAAATAACCGGTCTCCATCCACTAACGCAAATGCAATACACACTACTGACAAAGAACTCTGTGAGCATTGTTGACATAAGTGTCGATTTGCAGACTAATGTCTATAAATTTCAGAAAATGACTACGTTTTCATCATGAATCACCTATGTTATATTATGCTATGCAGATTTGTAGAGCGTGCTAATCACCCAAGTGGGTATCCAGGTGCTTGAGCGGGTTGGTAGGTGTGTGACCGTGCATAGTTAGTAGAAGAGCCAGGACTTCAGCTTCTTGCAGGATTCCAGAAATGAGCAAGAGCCTCTGATATGTTGTGGCAGGTTGTTCCAGGTTATGGATGTGATGTAAGAAAATTAGAGATATTCTTTTTTACTTTTGTGAATGAGGGGTGTGTGAGCTAGTGAGAGTGATGCAGGGCATAGCTGCCAGGCAAGCTAGTGACAGAGTAACGGCTGTTCAGGTATGCTGGCCCAATGTTGTGCGCTTAGTATGTGTGCCTGAGGAGTTTGAATTGGCTGTAGTATTTGTGAATGGAGCCAGAGGAGCTCTCTAGGGTGTGTGAGATGGTGCGACGTGGGAGGTTGGGGATGGTTCTTGCGACAGCATTCTGGGTGATCTTGAGTCTTTTTAGGAGCTGTTAGGAAATCCTGGCTTAGAGTAAATTGCCGTAGTCGAGTCTGCTTGTGAAGAATGCTTGTGTAACAGTACATCTAGTGTTTTGTGGCAGCCATTTGAAGATCCTTCGTAGCACGTGTAGGATGCAGAAGCAGGAGGAACTCACTGCGTTGACTTGTGCTGTCACGTTCACTTTGTTGTCCAGATGATTCCCAGTTTGATGGCATGGTCGTGGGTGTTGGTGAATGTAGGGGAGCTGTTTATGGTCCAAGGCGGAGAGATGCACATGAACAAAAGTGAGGTGAGCAGTGGGGTGTGCAGGGGTTAGGAAAAGTATAGGGCTCATAGGTTTGCAGAGCAATGAATAATCTCAAGAGTTAGCTAAATACTGAGCAAACCCACTGGCATATGACATTCCAAGTGTTCATTTTAAAATATTTTAGATGGCATAATCCCATTAGGTCATCATGATGTGTCAATCCGCGCTGTTGTCAGTCCATACATTTAGTAGAAGTGGCCCTGGCAGTCTAGACTTCTCTATAAAGGCGACCATTCATGATACTGAATCTGGCTTAAGATAAGTAATAAGGACAATCACGCAACCTTTAGTTGACCCTTTAAAACGCACGCTTTTCTCTCAAAATTAGGTGTGCTGATGTAACTGCCAAGGTGTCTAACTATTAGCACCAAAATGCCACCTTATTGGTGAACACTGCTGTTTAAACATATCTAACGTAACCTCTAATGTAGTAACCACAGATCTGGCTCCTTCGCATGCTAGAGGGATGCATTTAGGGCGAAGAGATACAGGGTGATGAAAATCTTCACTCACATTCGGGTACATTTTCAGTGTGGCTGCAGGAATTCCTCCTATGTGTGCATATCTGGCCAGTGTGCACACTGAACATTCATATTCACATGCCTTAGTGTCAAACGTTTTACATTACAGAACTGTGTAATGTATTCCCTCCACTCCCGAAGAACTTTTATTTGTAACCGTCAGGGGCATGGAAAATGTACTGATCAATGTAGGGAAAGCATTGCAATACTATGGGCCATATGTATCAAGCAAAATTGCGATCACAAACACCGCAATTTTTCTAAGTGATATGTATGAAGGCAAATCTGTGTACAAAATAAGGAATCACAAAAAATTGTGATTCCTTATTTTGCGATTGCATTTAAGGAATTGCAAATTTTGCGATTCCTTAAATGCAATGTAAGAAGCACCCAAAAAGTGCAATTTGGCCTTAAGGAAACGCAAATTACCACCAACTTCAAGTTGGTGGTAATTTGTGATTTCTTTGAAAAATTCACTTTTTTGCATTTTTCAAAGTGCAATGTGAAGCACATACATGCCCTTAGGGAATGTATGTGCGCCACATGTGCAGCAATGTTTATTTCAGGGGTGCAACAGGGTGTCCTTTTAACACCCTTGCACCCTTGAAATCGCATTCACAATTTGCGATTCTCTAATTGCTAATCGCAAATTGAGAATGTCTTCCCACTCATTCCTATGGGCCTCTAGGCCCATGGGAATGAATGGGGAGGTATTTTTCAAAAATTGATAATCATGCACATGTGCCTTTTGCATTTTTATAGATAAGAGTAAAGATTATGATTTGAAGGAAGTTGTGAATTAGCCACTTTACCAGTTGTGCCCTTTGACCCCAGTGCCAAGATATCCAGGAAACATATTGAGTAATCATATTAAAGCATCCTTTGTGTAGGTCCTGCAGCACACCCTCTTGTAGGGTCTTGTAGACAGACCCTTGGCACACTACTGCCACTTATCATTGGCACTGTTGACTCTCCTGGTGCTTGTGAGAGGCTATATCTAAGGCAGATCAAACCCAGTAGTATGCCTTCATAGACATTAGTCTTCCAGGCACTTAGCAGGGTCTGTAAGAGAAAAATAATATAGCTTTGACTGGGTGGACTTTTCACCTTTTACACATGGAGGAATTTCAACGGGTAAACAATCTAGAAAGTGCCAACCTCTGCAGGAAGACGGTGACATTGTTTGAGCTTCATTCCTGCGAAGATCAGCTTGACATTGGAAGTATTTTTATTGCTGCCCAGTACCCCTAAGATGAAACCTTGGAGGATGGTCTTGTGCCTGTAAGGAAGTCTGCAGAAGTGGTCCACTCTTTGGCACTATATGAGAAATGTCTGGCTCTGAATGATGGCTCTACTAGCTATTTCAGTATTCAAACAGAACTTTCCCCAATTAGGAAAACACTACTTCTTATTGTTTTTAGTGTTCAAAAAGCTGAAGGATCCCCTACCACCACAAGTAGGATAGCAAGGATGTCATGGGCCCTGGTGAAAATAAGGAAAATGCATCCTCTGGCTGCTATGGGGTAGTAAAATACAGCAATTATCAGGGTTTAGTGGGCCCCTGCTGGTTATGTGACCCAGTGCTACTGCACCTGCTGTACCAATGAGCCCTGTTCACTTATCCCGGCCTCCTGGTAGGAGAAGATCTCAATTCCATAACCTTTGACTACTCGTCACAGAGATCATGTCTGATGCTTAGCGTGGATTAAGAAATAGTCCTTACAGTACATCACACTTGAGAAAATGAGCACTAAGGAGTAGGGACAAGATCAGCTTCACCAGTGGTGAAAAGTTAATTATTTGTTACATCCGTGTGATGAAATGTGGAGGTCCATAATAAAGAAAAACTGGAGGCAACCTTTTCCTGTGCAAAGAAAGAAAAGGGCATTTAGTTGTTTGGTAAATGTTTTTACTGAAATAACTGAATTACTCTGAGAAAATTGATAGCTCTCAAAAATTGAACATCAACTGTTTTCCTGATGATGTTACTATAACACATTTATTTGTCAATTAATAATGGAAATAACCGAGGGATGGAGTAACTTCTTGTAAGCACTGGGAGATGATCATGGCTTTCATAATGAAAATAGTTTTTAACAGACACTCTTTTTGGTCAAGATGATTAAAAATGTGTATTAATTGATTTTAAGGACAATTCAAATATGTCCTCATCCTCCCTGTGCAGCTACGGCCTCCAACACACTGATTTTGCTGTTAAAAACTACATTAAGCTTTTCCCTTACCATCTACAGCCACTTCCCTCTGCTACCTCCTTACTGTCTCTTCATTTTGTATTTGTATGCTTGTATTCCCCTCCCTTTTTATCTGCACTTGTGGCAGAAGAAGTGGAGGGATCACCACACTTGCCTCTCATATTTCAATAATTCAATTTCATTGTTTCTTTATTTTGTTTTTTTTCATTTGACTTAATTTTAGGAACTATTAGGAAACGTTTCTTATTTTATTTCAGTGTAGGCTCAGCTTTTCAACTTAGGACATGAGTATTTGACAGACAGAGAGGCATCCACAGGTAGGATGCAGCTCCGCCTGATCACATCTTGCCTAGTGTTCCTGCACCTGATTTTCCCCAGTGCTAGAACACCAGAAACCTTTTAGTGGATCTCCAACGAATTAGTAGGTTGGAGATATGCGACAAGACCAGCATTTGAATCCTGGGTAATTACCTAAATATTTATAAACAACCAAAATATCTGTACCCTCTCTTACAAAAAAAGGAGGCTCTACGAACTGGTCAAGTCACTGCAAATGGCCAAACTTCTTGCCTGAGTGGTGCAAAAAGCACAACCCCAAAAGTACAGAAAGATTTAGCTGAGAGCAAAGTCAGGCCAAGCCCGCCAAGGTCCGAACCACAGTTTGAAGACAAATAGGACTGGTCATGGTTGCCAATGGTCCTGAGTGAACAGCGGACCTAATGAAAGTATAGGGGCATACCCTAGGGCAAACAACGGGTACGTAATCATGATCTGTTCATGGAAAGTTCAGGGTTTCAAAGAAATGGGACAAGATCACGATACTCTATCATTTTTTCAAAGTTTTGATCTTATAATTCTTCAGGAAACATGGAACCTGGAACCAATTACACTTTTAGGCTATGAAGAACCCCACATACTTGCAAAAAGACTCTGTAATTTTGGGCACCCAAGGGAAGGCCGGTCAATATTTGCCACTGTAAAACTAGATTGGTTTTCAGAAGTATTAGACTCTGGAGGAAACTGGCTGCAAGTACTGAAATTAGTGTGTAAACTCCCTACCAAAGTAATAACCTGACAACTTATATTAATAAATGTATACATATATCCTGAGAAGAAATAAAAGAAAGATACATCTACTAGCCTGAATAAGCTATCAAGCTCCTGGAAAGGGAGTATATTTCATCCCATTTGTAAAACCTGAAGTCGCAGCCTGACAGAAAATTACAGGCTAATAGCTTTGATTGACGTAGAGGCCAAACTATATCCGTCCTGCATTTTAGTCCATCTTCAAGCCTGGTTGGAGGAAAAATGTGCAATACCGAAGTTCCAAATAAGTTTCAGGTCCGGTGTGGGAACCATCACAAACCTAGCAACCTTGGCACTTTTAACAGAAAAGCTATAAAAATTAAATCTCAGCTCCTTGCATGCTTTGTAGATCTGAAATCCGCATTCGATAAAGTCCAGCAGAATGGTCTTTGGAAAAAATTGAAAGAATGGGGACTACTAACGCACCTACTTGAAGCCATGATCGCTCTCCACAGTAATACCTGGGCAATGGTCAAACTCATAGATTGTAGTAGAGTGTCAGCCAGGTTTAACACCACGCCTGGCCTGAAACATGGCTGCGTCCTGGCTCCAAGCCTTTTTAAACTGTATTTAGCTAACATAAACAACTATATGCTATCCTCCAAAAGCCATCCTCCTAACCTCGCTAAGAAACTGATTCCATACCTACAATACGCGGACGACATAGTTGTTTTGAGCAAAAGCCCAATTGGCCTGCAAAGAGTCATAAACAACTTGATAAAATATCTGGACAGGCCATAACTGGAGTTTAATAAAAGGAAAACTAAGGTAGTACGTTTAGTGGATACTCAGAATAGCAAATTCACTTGGTATGCAGAGGGCAACAAAATAGAAGAGACACCAGCATATAAATATGTGGGCATACTGTTGGAGTGAGGGACATCAAATAGAGAGCACAAAAAGGAATTACGATCCAAGGCCCAATCATTAATCTTTGCACATAAATTGTTGAGCAAAAAACTGACTTGCCCATCTTACAGCCACCTTCTAAAAGTGATGGCAGAGCAAACACTACCTACTCTGTCATACGGTTTAGCATCTTGGTGTGGTAAGGAAATTGAAATAATGAATGAGCTTCAGGCCAAGGTGTATAAGGCAGTACTCTGCCTCCCCAAAATTCGCGTCACCAGCCCAGATTAGTCTAGAATTTGGTCTTTAGAACCAGAAATTTCAAAGTATGAACTCTTTCGTGAAACTGTGCTGGAAGCTTCAGTCCTCAGAATCTGGATCACAGAAGAGCTTATGCTGGGAAGAAATCAAGACTCAAGTGGATCAAAAATTACCCAACTCATGGGGTGAAAAATTTCCAGTATCACTAGATGAACTGGATGTTCAAGATATGTGGGATAGAGCGGAAGATAGGGCAGCATTCAACAGCGTTTGTAATAATACCACAAAGAGGAAATCGCTTATGGAAGATAAAAAACCTTGAGTAAACAATGACATGCTTGGACTGTTATAAACTCCTACACGTTATTAAAACCTCAAGCTTACTTATCTGAACACTTTCGTACAGGGTTAAAACAGAGCTTTGTCAAGTATTGATTAGGAGTTCATGACTCAAAGGATCTCCAACCATCATGGAAAGAAATATCTCAAACAGAAAATTGTTGTTTAGGCGCATATGACAATGAAACAATAACCCATTTATTGTGCATATTCCCATAGTTAAAAATTCAAGGAAGGTACTTTTAGAACCAATTTTTAATGAACTAAATATACGTACCTGTACACAGGTCGTAATCTGTTGTTTGGAGGGATCATCTGCATATTGATTTGTTGAGGTGTAAAATTTTTAACAC